>NC_136462.1:182175359-183375359 GCF_902686455.1 Sciurus vulgaris
CTCAGGTAGGTGCCCGGCCCACGTGGGGAAGCGGGCGGCGAACCTCTGCTCCAGGCCGGCTCAAGGGGCTCAGCCCCCTCCTCTGCTCCCCTCCCCGGGGGCCGGCGCGACTCCCCCCAACGTGCGGCTCCAGCCCCAGCTCCCTCGATCTGGCGGCTCCGGCGACTCCGGCGGCTCTGAGCTTCCCGGGCTTGTGGCGGTCACCGCTGCTGCTCGCTCGCTCATCTGCCCGCCGCTGCCTGGGCAGTCGGGATCGCCGCCGCCTCCTCCGGGGGAGCGGGCCGGGGCGGGGCGGAGGGGGAAGAGGGGTGTGGGGGGGTAACGGGGAGGGGGCTGAGCGCCGTGGGAGGGAGCGAAGGAGCGAGAGAGCGAGCGGGGCATTTCTGCGCAGCTCGAGTGCGCCTCGGAGCCCGCCTGGGCTGCCACCGGACGCCAGGACCGAGGGACATACAGCGCCCGGAAGCAGCGCCGCCGCCGCCGCCAGGTTAGCCTCCCTCCTGCCGGCCCCGGGGAGTCCACGGCGCTGGAGCTCGAGTGCGCCGGCAGGGCGATGGCCGAGGGCTGCGGGCTCTGGCCCGGACCCTAGAGCTCTGACAGGCGGGCGGCGGGCTCCGGGGGGCGGGCGCCAGCCCTGGGAGCTCCGGGCTTCGACTCTGCCTTTCGGTACTAGCGCGTGTACGTGTGTCGGAGTCCACGTCTCCGGGTGTGTGTAGGGTGTGAGCGCGCGTGTGCACGAGGGTCTGTGCAAGTGGATACTCGGTGTGCGCGCGTGCGTGTGTGCGCCGGGTGTGCATCAATGAGTGAGGGTGTGTGCCCAGCATGTCTCCGCACGTTGGGGCTGGGTGGTATGTGCATACTGGGTGAGGGTCTGTTTGTCTGCGCGTGTCTATCTGTGAATGTGTCTGAGAGAGGGTGTGTCCGAATGTGTAGCAGTGTGTGTACATCTGGGTGAGGGTGTGTGCCACTGGCTTCACTTGAGGCTGGAGCCTGTGGCGGTTTGTGTGTGTGTGTGTGTGTGTGTGTGTGTGTGTGTGCGTGTCGCTGTGTGCACGCCAGTGTGACTCCCCGTGTGTGAGCGTGTGAGGGCGGGTGTGTACCCGCGTAGCCCCCGTGTGCGTGTGCGCGGCTTTGTCTCCGCACTGCCGGGAGGAAGGGGTGGGAGCGGCGGCCAAGGCGCTGCCATCGCCCAGAGCCGGACACCTGGCCTGGGCTGTGGGTGGCTGCGGTGGCGGGGCGTCCCAGCCGGGCGGAGACTCCCTGCTGGCAGGTGGGCAGCCACACCCCAGGGGCCGGAGGGAGCTGGGCTGACAGTGGAGCCCGCGTTCTGTGCTGAGCTGGAGCGGAGGGCGTGTCCTGCTTGAATCCTGGGTGTGTGTGTGCTGAGGGGGTGGGTGGATGGGTGTGGAAGGGTGGGTGTGTGAAGGCGTGGGTGTTGGGTGGTGGTAGCAGCGACAGCGGTCTTCAGGCTGGTGACCCAGTGCGTTCAGAGATCAGTTTCCTTGTCGTGGCAAAAGATTGTCACCCAGGGCCAGACCCAGCCTGGTCAGGTCAGCAGCTCTCCCACCCTCACCATGCCAGGCAGAGCAGCAGCTCAGGTGCTCTAAAAGGACTAAGAAGGAGAATCACTCTCTTAAAGAGCCAGTGCCTCCACTCCAAGGAATCCCATCTCAGGAGACTTAGCTACTTTGAGAGATGTCTCTGGGTGTGTCTACACCTTTCCCCATGTATTGGGGCATGCATGCATTTCAAGATCTGTATTCTGTGTGCATGTGTATGTTTCCCCTGTGTGTTTCTTGTGCATTTGGGGTACATATGTATATTTTATCAATGAACAGTGAATAAGGCATCTCTGATATACATGTTTGTCTGTTTTTATATTTGTTTTTATGTATGTATAGCTGTTTGTATATTAGTTAGTGAGTCTATGTGTGGGGGTTTGCAAGAAAAGTGCCATTTTACTGCCAACTGGAATAGAAAAGAAAAATTCTGCTCAAGGCCACTTTGTTTTAGAAAAACTGGGTGAAAAGGAAGTTTGGAAATTTAGTCCCTGGCTTTGTGGGTTTTAGAGACTGGTACTGAAATGTAGATAGATTGGAGTTTGACAAGAACATAAGGATACAGAGAAACAGAATCTTGTAGAAGGAATTGTTCTGGGAGAAGGATATGTGAGTGCAAGAATTCTTCCTTCAGTTCCAGTTCTTCTTCCTATAACTTCACCTCCTCTTTGCTGCTTGGTTTGCCAGAATAAGTGCACAAAATTTGGAATGGAAAGGGAGGGAACTGGTAGTGTAAAAGGAAGGAAGGTGGATGGGTGATAGAATTGGGGGCCAACAGCAGATTTCTGTGATTCTTAAAATGTTCCCTGCCAAAGACTGCAGAAGCTGGGGAAAACTAAGCTTGTTGTCTCCTTCCCTGAATACCAGGATGGGAAAGGCTCTGTCCTGCAGCTCAGGAACCCTGCCTGCATTTTGGTCCAGGGGTCTCCTTTTGACTTTGATCAAACCCTTTATGCGTTTATCTGTTCACTCAGTGCATTTTATTAAGCATCTCTTATGTTAAAGGGTCTAAAACTCCCCAATCCTTAGTTTATCTGGGGGGCAGCGAGGGGGCTTGATTTGGGGTCTTTGAGGCCCCTTCCCTTGCTCCGAGTGTTAGTTTGGTTGTTACCCAGATGTAGGAATTCACTCATTTGTCTCCAAGGATCCCAACCATGGTCCCCACTTATCATCCACAATTCCTTTTCACTCTTGCCTAGAGAAATGGTTCTCAAAGTGTACTCGGCTCACCACTTGCAGCAAGGTCACCTGGGAGTTTATTAGAAATGCAAATTCTGAGGCCCCATGCCAGACTTACAGAATAAAAAAATCTGTGGGTGGGGCCCAAATCTATGTTTTAACAAAAGTAGGTGATTCTGACATAACTCTGGAGCTCAAGAGAAGTGCAGACAGGGAGTCAGGACCCTCCTCTAGGCTGAAACACCTGAAAAGCCCCATCCTCCTCCTGTCCTCTGCCTCATGTACATGAAGTAGAGCCACAGCCCTACCTGGTAGGTAAGGGTCTGGTTTCAAGTCCCAGGTCTTCCTTGTGATCTTGGACAAATCACTCCTTTACTAACTAATGCAGTGACTCTGACAGTGTCTGCTCTTGGCCAGGTTCTCAGCATGAGATTTCTTGCTCTGCTCATTGTCTCCAATCCTTACCTTGACCTACAAAGTCTTGCAAGATCCAGTCCCTGCCCACCTCCCTGAAATCACATACTGTCTGACCTTTTAATTTACTCAAGCACCAAGAACTTTTGCCTGTGGGATTTTGCACACTCTGTTCCTTCTGTCTAGCACCCTCTTCCTCTGCTTCTTATTCTGGCAGACTTCCCTGCTCAAATTTCAGCCCTGTGGTCATTCTCTGGAGTGGGCGGTGTTTGCCAACTCCCTAGGATGTCAGTTTCTCCTGTTATACATTCTTTGAGTTCTCGTCTCATAGGGCTTATGAGAATTTGTAATTACACATGAACTTGTTAGTTGTCTGTCTCCCCTAAGTAGACTGGAAATGCCACCTGGACAGGATCTTGCTTATTAATCTTCCTTCTGTCCCCCACAGTGACAGCTTATGACTTCTGTTCAATAAATTTGTCTGGTGAATTGACTTATAAAATGGGAGATGGTACCAAATGACACCCAAAGTTACCCCTCAAGCCCCAACAATGTACTAGCTAAGCAGGGTGCAGACTTTTCTTAAGAACATTTATCTGTCTTTTTTTTTTTACTGCTGTATTTCCTGGCTATAGATTTGAGCCTCCCACCCTGAACTGTGTTCCTCAGGCTGTAGTGAAGGCAGGAGAAAGTTCCCTGAGAGACACAGTCTAGTTTGTGTTCTGTGTCTTCCTGGATTAGGATTCTGCAAGAATGAGAAGAGGAAGAGCATTGAATGAGGAATTTAAAGATCTGTTATGTGACAAATCACTTTCCCTTTTTTTGCATGTTTCTTCTTTGGTCAAATGAAGGTATTGGGATGGACATTGTACTTAGTACAGTAATTATCCTTTCTCTCTCTCTCTCTCTCTCTCTCTCTTTCTTTCTTCCTTTTTTTTTTTTTTTTTTTTTTTTTTGGTACTGGGGATGGAACTCAGGGACCCTTAACCACTGAGCCACATCCCCAGCCCTTTTTAATATTTTATTAAGAGATAAGGTCTCACTGAATTGCTTAGGGCCTCACTAAGTTGCTGAAGTTGGTTTTGAATTCGTGATCCTCCTGCCTCAGCCTCCCAAGAAGCTGGGATTACAAATGTGCACCACTGTAACCAGCTCAGTAATTTCCCCCTATCCACCAGGAATATATACCAAGATCCCAATGGATTCCTGAAAGCGGGACACACACACACACACACACACACACACACACATATATGTATATATATAAACACTATGTTTTTTTTTTTTCTATTAAATACAGAACTTTCACCTTTTCACTTAAAGGAAGCACTTCACAGTTTCTCTTTGGCATAGAAAATTGCCAAAATCATTATTATGCTTTGGGCCATTATTATGTAAAATAAGGATTGAATACAACCATTGGGATACCAATACAACAGTTCCTTTGCTATCAGATGGCTACTAAGTACTAAAGGGCAGGTGGCCTATACAGGGTGGATACATTGGACAAAGGGATGATTCACATCCCAGTCAGGACTCAGCAGAATGGTGAGATTTCATCATACTACTCAGAATGGCCTACAACTTAAATTGAATTGTTTATTTCTGGAATTTTTCATTTAGTATTTTCAGACCACAGTTGACTAAAGGAATTTGAGACTATGGAAAGTGAAGCCTCAGATAAGGAAGGACTACTGCAGGGGTAGCTAGCACTGGCTCTGAATTCATTCAGTCTGCCATGTACTAGTTGGGTGGACTTAAGCAAGTGATTGCATCTCTTCATTTTCCCACCTGTAAAGCAGGTCAATAATAGTCTCTGTTTCAGAGCACTGTTCTGAGAATTAAATGAGGCAACATATATGGAATGCTTAGCACAATGTGGGGACATAGTAAACATTTGATAAATGTTAGCTATTATTATTCAACATAATAACATTCAACATTCTTGAATGCCTTTGCATTGGGCTCTAGTCCTTCAGAAAGAGATATGTCTACAACAATGTCCACAGACTGGGGGCAGGGGCAGACATGTAAACATGCAGTACCCCAAGGACAATGTACAAGGTGCCAGGGTGCGGCTACTTATAAGGAAAAGTCTTTATGGAAGAGAAAGAGAGATGGTGTTTGAGTCTGACTCGGTCTTCAAGGTAGTTGCAATAGTTCCATGTCTTTGGAGCAGAAGGTGGCTGGTGGTGGGGACAGGCGGGGTGAATGGCTAGAGATAAGGCTGAGAGGAAGGTTGGGGCCAGATCTGTTACAGGCTGAAGAGCTTGACCAAGTCCAGCAGGTGGTGGGGTACTAGGAAGAGAATTAAACCTACCAGGAAGGATCAAATTTGCATTTCAAAAACATCTCTCCAGGTGGTGGTAGAGAATGATTTAGGATAGAAGGGGAGGATTGTTGACTGAAAGAGGTACAGAGGCTGCTAAACAAACTTAAAGGGAGGCCCCAGCAGGGTGGATAGGGGCCTAAACTTCAAGAAGCCCAGATGAGGGACTTTCTCAGGGCTCTCCTTAAACCTCAGTTGTCAATGAATGGAAATCTGGAAACCAGAGTTTGAGAGCTCCAGGTCTACTACTCAAAGGACACTTGGTGTGTTGATTTCCTAGGGCTCCTATATGGATGTATCACACACCAGGGAGTTTGGAGCCACAGAAATTTATTCTCACAGTTCTGGAAGCTGGAAGTCTGAAATTAAGTGTCAGCAAGGTTGGTTCCTTCTGGAGGCTCCCAGTGGCCAAGGCTGTCCATGCCCCTTGCCTAGCTCCTGCTGGTTGCCCACAAGGGCGATCCTTGGTTTGCAGCTGCGTCTCTTGTCTCATGGCTTTCTCCCTGTGTCTCTGTGTCATATTACAAGGACTCATATTAAGTTTAGGACCAACCCTTACACTAACACAGTATCAACTCATTTACCTTAACTAATCATACTTGTAAAGACCCTATTTCCAAATAAGTTCATATTCTGAGCTTCTAGATAGGCATGATTGTTGGGAGAGGGGTCTCTATTCAACCCAGTATAGACAGGAAGAAAAAGAACATAGGCTGTGGAGTCTCACAAACCCTGGCCCAAATGCAGGCTTTGAACAGGACAGTCATGAGCTTTAGGGTAGATCAGTTACTTTTTCTCAGTCTTCTATGAAACAGAGACAGTAGTGCCTACAATAGTGTTATAGTGGTAAGATCTGATCATGATAAATTGTGAACATTCTTGGTGAGGTGGTACACAGTAGGCACTCAATACTTATTACTTTCTCTTCAGCTCTTCCTTCTCTGCCCTTAGCATCTGCGGCAAGTTACTTAATCTTGCTTCACTTTCCTCATCTGCCAAATGTGTGCAAACATCATCCAGCCCTACCTACCTTCCCAGATTGCAAATTCCAGGAGATAATGAGAAAGCTCTTTGTAAATTGCTTAAGGGTTTGTTGCTTTGATTTTTAATTATAATCATCATCATTATAATAACCCTTGGCCATTGCCACATCCATCCGCTGCACTCAGCAGAGCTCAGTGCCGCCCACCCCTCTCCAAGGCAGGTCTTCTTTGCCCCTTTTTGCCTAGAGCCATCACATGAAGTGTGGCTGCTGTCAGAGCTGGGAGGATCTTAGAGATGGTCATTGTCGTTGCCTTCATTAGTCTTGGGAGGGACACTGATACCTGCAAAGAAGTGACACCAAAGGTAACACTGCTGGTCAGGGGCTGTTGGAATACCTTGTTCATGGCTCCAGTGTATGCTCCCAGTAACACTTTTACCCTAACTTTAGCTCTTGAAGCAGGAGCTTGGGGCAAGTGGAAGCCTATATAGGGCTCTGTATAGGTCCCGAAGATGGGGCCCCAGCAGAGAAGAGTTCTGCTGAGTCTGGATCAGAATTGCAAGAAAGGGGACCCTGGATCCCGAGGCAGTGCCTTTGTGGGATGAACAGTCTAGGTTGTTTTGTTGGCCATCTCTGTCTGCTCCAGTGGGAGGGCAGGAGGCCACTGCAAGCAGCATCGTGTGGAGCCAGAGCCTGGAGGTAATCCAAGGCTTCAATGTCCTATTGACAGCCAGAGCAGTGCTTCTCAGCAGGCTATGTCCCTCTAGGCCTTGCGCTGGGAAGGCTCTGGAAAGAGAGAGGGCTTATCCTGTTGTGGCATTTTCCACTAAGTCCTCTTCCTTTCTTTCAAGTTGGGGAGCCAGGCCCTTTCTGGGCACCTGGGTTCTTCCACTTTCCTTTTCTCCCTCCTCCTCGGTTTTCTCTCTCCCTTCTCTCTGCTACCCCTCTTCCTTCCCCGTCCTTCTGTCCAGATTAGAAGTGTACAGCTAAAGTTTCCAGACCCACTTTAGGTGTCTGGTTTTGGGGCCACCAAAGAATTAGATCCTCACAAGAGGCTCACTCTGGTGACTGAGAAACCACTGCTTGCCCTTACTGGCTTCCTCGAGCCAGGCCCTGGGCTAAGCGCTGCACATATCTTATGTCACTGAATCCTTGCAACTGTCTAGCAAGGCAAAGGTTATGATGCCCAGCTTATCAAAGGAGGTAAATGAGTTCCTCAAGGCCTGCCCAGTCCTTAGCCTGCAAGAGACACAGTTGGGATCTAAACCTCCCTTTGCCCAAAGCCCATAGGTTCTTCTGATGGGGACTTTAAGAACATGTAGGTGTCCACAAAGGGACATGCATTTGCTCAGGTTCTGAGAACGAATTCTTGCCTCTGTGAGCAGGGTCTCCAGTCCAGGGCTCCAGCACTCTGCCACAACCTCAGGGACTGGTCTTCTTGCAGCCCTGGAGCTGGCCAGGGCTCTGGGCCCATCTGGTACTGTCCACCTTTGGGAGACAGCCTGCATCAGGAAGAGTTGACAGGTTAGGTCTGAAGGTCATTTTCTGTTTTCCTACCGGCCATCTTAGTTTATCATGGATGCTTTTGAGTCTTTCAGTTAAGGAAGCTTATGATTTGCAAAGAGCACTCATACTTTGCTTTGCTTTGTTTATTGGCTTATGTAAACTATACAGAAGGTCAGGCTTTAGTGTGGCATATTCACACATACATATAACATAGTTCAATCAAATTCATTCCTGTTACCTCCCCTTGACTCCCTCCCCCTTCCTCTACGTTGATGGTCCCCTTTCACATTCATGATGTCCTCCACTTTATTTCCTTCCTCTAGTTTCCACATGAGAGGAAACATGTGATACTTAGCTTTCTGAGTCTGCCTTGTAACATGATGCAAAGAGCAGTTTTGCCAGCTTAGAAGTTACTTGGGGGCTTGGGAATCCTGCGTCAGGCTCAGTGATGGGTGGAACTCTGGAGGAAATGGGCAGAACATGAGCCTGGAGAGACAGTTTCTGTTAGGAAGGGGAAAATAGGAAGCCAGAGTGGCCTGAGGTCCAGCAAGGCAGCCCAACTTAAGCCCAGGAGTGCAGACGTCCTCCTATTCAGGGTCACTAACCTCAGAGTGTCACTCTGGAGTTGGGGCAGCTGCAGTCATGCATTGAGCTCCCACCTACCACACCGGCCTAGCCAGCTGCCTGCCTGAGTAGAATCGACCTTGATGAAGGAGCAGTGACTTTAAGACTCTTAGCCACAGAGCCTGCTCTTCATAGGCAAGGGAGCAGAAATTTAATATGTGCAATGGCTCAAGGGGAAACAGTCGAGCACCCCATCTCATCCCCCTAACTCCTAGGGTTCCCTAAGGCCAGGTTTGTTGAACTTTGCTCCTGCTAAGAGCAACAAAGGGGACCTGGCTAAAACACTCTCTTTCAGGACTCACCCTAGAGATTCAGACTCAGCTGTTTCACAGGCCCCTGTTATTAGCCTACAGATTCCCTGTCACAGTGATCGGGATGCAGATGATTCCCACATTGCCCTTGAAGAACACTGGTCTCACATGTGTGTGAACTTCTGAAATGGTATGCACAATTTTGAGAATGTACATTGTCCCCAGGGGAGGATTCATTGGTTTCATCCAAGTCTTTGAATCCTGACCCATAAAAGTTTAGAACCACTGTCTTCAGGGTTGTTTTATGGAGTTAGCAGGTCTAGAAAAGGGTTACCAGGAAGCTAATGACGAGACAGGTGGAGAAGGCTGGTCTCTGGTATCTCCAGGCACACTGCTGGCTCTGTTGTGAAGGTGCTGAGGGACTGCGGACCAGTCCTTTCCTCTGTCTGGGCCTTAGTTTTTCCACCTGTAAAAGGGCGGGGGGGGGGGAGGTGAGCAGGCTAATACTACGATCTTGCATAGCTTTGGTCTTGGGTTCTGGAAACTGGCCTCCTGTTGCCCAGTCCATGTTCTCTGCCTTTCTCCTGGCTGCCTCCCCACAATCACCCACCTCTGGTGGGGCCACCCTCTGTAGCATCTCCATTCTCTGAGATTCTGGCAGAGCCTGGATTCTGGCTCTTCCTTGTCTCTTTCCTCTTGTTAAACCAAATGCCCAGATGCTCAGGCCTCTCACCCTTTCCCTGAACACTCACCATACATGTACCAGGTGCCTGTGAGTCTGGGGAAACTCAAGGTGGCCTTTTTGCTGGGCTGGATGCATGGGCCGGTGTCCAGGGAAGGGCCAGGAGAACACCTTTCCAGAGGCTCCTGGGACACACCCAGCACTCACCTATGTCTTTGCCCTCGCTCCCTCTGTTCCTCCCTGCCAGGAATGCTGCCCCCACCCTTCCCCAGTCTCTGTCAAAATCCTGTCTGCCTTCTCAAGGCTGAGCTCAGATGCCAGCCTCTGTCCCACAAAACCTTGTGAGCCCTCCCCCAACCTGCACAATGAGGTTCACTTTACCTCCTCTGCATTCCCTTAGCACCTTATCTGTTCCCCTCTGGGGACAAGCTCTGCTTGTCTTAGCTTTGTCTGAGGAGATGGTTGGTCTCTTTCACTAGGCCATGAGCCCTCAAAGCACTGGAATGTCTCGTGTCTCATTCTTCGCTCCCCAGCCCCTGGCACAGTGCTGTGCCCAGAGCAGGTGCTTAATCCAGGCTTATGAAGTTTTATTAGCAGAATCTGCCTCCAACCTGGGGCTGGGCTGGTTTCTTTGGAGCCACTGTGGCCCACGTCACTAACAGGCTGCAACTTCTCACGTATCCCCCCCCTTTATTTGTGGGTTGGAGGAAGCCCAAGTAGGACAGTGGCTAAGAACTTAAATTCCAGTCTTGAGGCAGCTGTTTCCTGACTGTGTGACCTTGGACAAGTCACTTCCCCTTTTTTAGTCTCAATTTTCTCAGCTTTAAAACAAAGGGCTAGGGATGACAAGTTTACTGGGGGCTTATAAAAATTAACCTATATGCTATGTGTAAAATGTTGATATATTGTAAAGAATAAATGGCCAATAAACAATTATAATTCATGATTTTTTAGTTAATGGCTGTCATCCTGTTGTTTTAGCAAATACCTACTGTGTTCTGAGCATTGCACTGCGGGGGCCAGAGTGAGAGAGGAAAAATCATTACGGGAGTTCTGAGGTCTCAAGGTCAAGAGTGGGCAACATGACCCTAGCTCAAGGGTCAGGGTCTGGCAAATACATGAGTGAGTTGAGGAATGAACGATTTTATAGATGTCATGCCAGAGGTGATATTGAGCTAAAGAGCATGAAGTAGGAGGGGCAACAAGAGGCTGGGAGGGGAAAAGGGGGAGGGGGCATGCGTGTGGAGGTTACAGGATGCAGCAAAGAGCAGGGTGGAAGGATCTGCACACAGAGCTCTTGGAGTCAGAATCCCAGCTGGATGGGGAGCATCATTCTTTGTTTTGCCATGAAGAATTTTGGGGACCAATGACTCCCAATGGCACCCCTGAGAGCAAGAGAGAGAAGCCTGGGATGTAGGCAGGAAAATGAAGCCTTTATGTTAGAGGCAGTGAGAACCGGTGAAGCTGTAAATAGGAGAGGACAAGTGGGGGACATGGTCCCTTTTTGCCCAGACTGGAGCTGAGAATGGCTTCAGTTCTGGGCCTCTGCAGGGCTGCCTGTTTGTTTACCTAGCCAAGGTCAGGATTTGAACCCTGATTTGCTTGTGGTTAAAGTACAAACCAATCCCAGAAATATCAGAATTTCTAAAGATCAGAGCCAACTAGCAGGAGAAATGATCTCTTAACCTTACACAGATGGAAGGCAGAGGCCCAGGACAGGGAAACACCACCCCAGAACACTGAGGGAACTGCCCCCTTGAGCTCACAGTGGGCTGCAGACCGAGGCCTGTGTTAGGGGCTGGGGGAAGAGAGCACCAGGGAGCCCAAGGAGGATGTAAATGACAAGCTCACGTCAAACTGGGAGCAATCTGTTGCCAGGGTGTGTGTGTGATCCCAGGCGAGTGGGATGGGAGTGGGCTGGAGCCGTCATCGTCATCACCCCAAGGTTTTCCTTCCGGAGAAGGAGAAAGAACCCTATAGGTGGGATCCAGGGGAATATTGGGATGTGGGAGAGATCAGGGGGTGGCCTGAGAAAAGGAGGCTGTTGCCAAGCAGCAAAAGACATGACTGCATTAGAACAGCACAGGTCCCCTAGCATTGTGGGCCTGGCACAGTCCAACCCTATGCTGGGGCAGGATCACCTCCATGACCGGAAGAAACCAGGGCTCCCAAGGTCACAGCTAGAAGGAATGGAGTAAGGAGCAGCATCCAGTGCTGGGGTACTTCAAAACCATGTCCCTGGCCTGCCCGGGGTGGCTGCTGTTCCAATTTTTGTGAGATCTTGGGGTCTAGGAGATCAAGGAGTTCCTGGCTCAGGGCAAGCCATCTTTTGCCTCCCTTCACTGCTCCCCCTCAGGCTGCCCACCTTGCCAGCCTGTTTTATTCTAGTTTTCCCTCACCCCTTATTGGTTAAAAATACTTACTGAGCACCTGCTGTGTGTCAGGCACTACCCCTGACCTCACAGAACTTAAGTCACCACCTCTTAGCACAGACAACTGTTCCACATTTGCTGGGAGGACCTGGGAGGAGGAGTTGTGGAAGTCACGAGACACCCCTCTGCCTTCTCAGCCTTGTCCTCTTCCAAGGCCCCCTATCTTCAGATGGGACTTCTTGCTGGAATTACCTCCTGCTGAACTGGAAACCAATCACAGTTAATTGTTAAACCTAATAGCTAGTGAGAGTTTCGCCTTGCTGGGCTGGTAGGCAGGGGCTGACAGGGGCGGAGCCACCCAGGTTTTTCTGGCCTGTACCTGCCACCTTTTCCCTACTATACGATCTGTCTTTAGGACTCTCTCCTCTCCAGGGGCGGGCGGCCACTTGGATCCTTTCCCTTGCCTCCAGCTGAGGCGGCCCTGGGAGGTTAGTACTGGCTCCAGTCCTAGGGCCTCTGTGTGAGTCTCTTGGTGGGCAGGGAGGAAAGAGCACCTAGTCCTAGGGACTGACCCAAAGAAGAGGCAGCCAGTGGAAGAACTGACTTTGCCTCCTGCTGGGTCGTGGCGAGGGGGAGATAAGGGAAGGTGTCCTAAACCCTCCACACGGACCTCTGCCCTGCACAGCCATGGCATCTTTCTTTTGCTCTCCTTCCCCTTTAGTCTCTTCACTAGATTTCCTATTCTGGGCCATTCTCTGCCACTAGATTTGGGGAGGAAGGTCCCCTGAGAATAGGGCAAAGGATTGTTTCTTTCTCCAGAAACTATTTCTCTGGCAAGAATGGGTCCCCAAAAACTTTAGGTACAGAGCTCAGGCTTCCATGTCACCTGGCCTGTCATAGCTCCTGACCTTGGGCAGGTGGCCCACCTCTCTGAGCAATAGAGTCATCCTCGGAACAAGGGGTACTATGATCCCTTCCTCACCATCATTATGAATATAATAGGCACCATGGTAAGTAGGCACCTAAGATTAGGCTCAGCTTAATTCTATTAAATGAATAGAACCCATTCTATTCAGATGCCAGCTTACCTCTGAGGCTTAGCTCTGGGTTTGAGTTAATGGGACCACCAGTTCATACCCACAAGGACTTGACTTCAGATATACAACTGCTTTATATAGTAGTCATCAGTCATGTGTTTATTGAACACTTGAAACGTGGCTAGTGTGACTGAGGAACTGAATTTCTTTTGAAATTTTATTGAATATGTAGTGAGGTGAGTTGGTACACCCCTGTAGTCCCAGCAACTTGGGAGGTTGAGGCAGGAGGATCACAAGTTTGAGGTCAGCCTCTGTAACTTAGCAAGGCCTTAAACAACTTAGTGAGACCCTGTCTTGCATCTGCAAGGCTCTGGGTCCAATCACCAATACTGAAAAAAAAAAAAAAAAATTCACCTATTCCTTTATTCTTTTTAAGATGTGGCTACTAGAAATTTTTGAGTTACATACGTGGCTTGCATTATATTTCTTTTTGTGTATGTGACAGGGTCTTGCTCTGTTGCCCAGCTAATCTTAAACTCCTAGGCTCAAGTGATCCCACCTCAGCTTCCAAGTAACTGGGAATAGAGGCATGTGCCGTTGTGCCAGGCCTCACATGATATTTTTATTGGACAACACTGTTGTAGCCAGAGAGTTGAATTGGACACATTTGAATAATAATTCAAGACTATAAAAAGATGAATTATTTGGTTTGGAGGTTAGAGCAGGCCATTTATTCTCCACCTCACCTCTAGTGCTGGGCCATTCCTCTTGGTGGAATGTTACCATGGGTAACCCTAACCCTCCAGATTAAGATAGCTTCTCATGGGTTCTCATCTTGGCCATGCTACTCACTTGCTCTGAGTGTGACTTTTGGCATTTCCCTTTGCTGAACCTTAGTCTGTCATCTAAAATTGATCCTAAGGGTGATGGAGGGACTAACCTGAGGAATAATATAAGGAAGCATTTAGTGCAGTGCCTGACACCTCTGAGCGCCTCCATATTAGCAGTGGTGGTGATTGCCACTGTGACTGGTTATGGGGCTATGACTGCTGCATCTGTCAGCTTGCATTTGGTTTTGTCACTTGTCTGGATGGAACAAAGGAGGAGAAATTAAAAGTTTGAGCATGAGAGTTGGATGGGGACATGGGGGATGCTTTTTATGATAGGTTAGGGGGTTGCTTGCTTTTGGGATAGCTCCTTGGATCTTCCCTTCTGCTGGTGATCAGGAAAGATAAGTCCCCATTTTTCAGATGAGGAAGCAGAGGCCTGTCAGGAAGAAGTCACCTGGTTATACAGCCAGATGGCTAATGCAGGACTTCCCAACCCTATTGTGGTAATGTGGAGTCAGTGCTGGGAGGCCACCACTTGAGGCTGTAGGAGTCTCCTACAACTGGACATCATTTAGTACAACCATCTCATTCTGGAGTTGAACAGAAAAAGATGAGAGGGAGGAGGAAGATGGGGACACTGGGGGCAGACAGAGATAAAGACAGAGAATGCGACAGAGACAGAGAGAGGCCTAGGATCACATGGCAAGATGGTGGACAAGGCAGAGCTGCTTCTTTTTGTTTAGATCCAGCTGCCAGCTCAGCCCCAGCAGGCAGGATGGTGACCCTGCTTGTCAGCCCCCTCCTCTTCTGCCCAGTCCCCAGAGAAGGCTTCTGAGAATGAAGCTTTTGTTTCACCAGCTCCTTCTGGTTTCCTCTCAAGGTAGCTGCACATGTGCACAGGCACACACACATACACACACACACACCACCACCACCACCCTGATTTGCATTTGTCCCCGTTCCAGGTTTTGAGGACCCTGAGATCTGAAGCTTCTCTACACTCTAGATATCCACAGAGAGACCCTGGGCTTTCTCACCAAGGAGGCCTGGGTTCAAATCCCTTTCCTGCTGTAAATTTTCTGTGACCTTGGGCAAGTCATATGTAATTATATTTTAGTGTCAACTTCCTTATCCAAAAAGCAGGAACCAAAATAGCACATGACTGACCTAGTGTTGAGAACCCTGGCTCCACAGCGCAACAGCCAGTGTGGGGTCTCCGCTCTGCCACTCACTCATTATAATAGTATTCAGTGAGTCATTTCACTTTCTGGGTCTCAGGTTCCCCATCTGTAAATGGAGGTTATGATGAGACACCATACAAGCTCTCCAAGTGCATCATTTCACCTAGTTCTCCCTTTGGCCCCACAAGTTGACACTATTACTCCTAATTTCCAGGCAAGGAAAAGAAGTGACTTGCCCAGGCCACATAGTTAAAAAGTGGGGAGCCAGAATTCTCCCCAGGTCTGTGTGACTCCAGACCACAAGCTCATAAACCACGGGGTGTTCTTCCTGTTTGCCCGATCCTCATGTTACAAGTGAGGTGGAAACACCGTGTCCCGCCTGGAGATTGACTCTATGGAGTGTCTGAGTGCAGAGGACCTAAGCCTTCTGCCTCCAGCTACCCAACCCATCGAATACCAGGCTGGGCCTGCAGGTGGGGCTCAAAGAAGATGGCAAAAGGGCTTAAATACCCTTGTAAGTGAATTATACCAGAGCAGAGTACTAAGGGGTCACTGAGGCTGACCACATGTTTTTCCCAGATGGGGAGACTGAGGCAGGGTGAGAAGGCCGCGGGTATGCTCTTTCCTGGGGGCCAGACTGTCATGGAAGGCCCCCTGCGCTCCCTCACCTACCTGCACATTTAAGTGATATGCACAACTTTAAATGTCTCTTGCATTTAAAGAGTCTGTCTTCTGCAACTTCTTCACCACACAGCCATTCTTGTCCCTTTCCATCCTCTTCTCTGCATGGCGAGTCAGTGGCTTCCCACTGCTTTATGACGCACCTTCATCTTGGCCTCTGAGTCCCTTCCCAGTCTGGCCCCTGCGGGCCGCTAGAGCCTCAGATTCCGTACCTTCCCTCTTGCCCTTTCAGTCCCACAGCTGTTCTGCTTAACAGGTTCAGCAACTTCCCTGATGTTTCTCCAAAGTCCAGAGCCAGCCTCCCAATTGCCCCCATGCGCTGGGCCCGGAGCTGTTCTGAGGAGCTAATGCTGTCTCCTGCTTTTAGGTGCCTGGCTACAGACGTCTTCCCCAGGGAGCCGGTGTGCACAGCGGGGTGAGTGTCCCAGAGGCACTGCCTAGTCTCCTGCTTCTGCTGAGGTTGGGCAAAGGGGTCTTCCAGGCCCTTGATTTGGATCTATTTTACTGCTGGGGCGGGGTGAGGATTTATTAGACTCAGGTTCCTGGTGGGGTTGAAAAAGGGGGCAGTACCAAGGACTCTGCCTGGTTTAGGCTTGTCTAGAAGTAGGGGCGGAAATGCACATTCATTAAGCATTCTGTGTTGACGAACGACATTCTTTGCCTATATTGCTTATTCATGCCAAAACTGGTGACGGATGGCGTTGGGCCGGGAAGCCAGATCCCAGGCCCTGTGGCCCTTGCTTTCTTTTGCTTACCATTCCAGGGTAGACTGGGTTCGGGAGAGGGTGCTTTCATTCTGGTCCTGTCACTGACTACCACTGTATGATCTTCCTTTCCGATGGCCTCAATGTCATACATATATTCCTTGGGAAGGGGCTGGGAAGACATAGGGACAGACTAAATGATTTTTGTTTTTTTAAACTTCCAAGCAGGGAAATCCTATTTTCAAGTGAACCCCAAAGAATCTCAGTATACAAAATAGCTAAAGGGGTTACAGCCTCCACTGAAGTTGTGGTGGGGTTGAAGGCTCTAATTGGCTAATTCTCAGGCTCCAGTTGTCCCCGGTCAGTGCCACAAGACCTTGACTTTGGGTACCCTTGGAAACTCACTGACTTGGGGCATGTCATAACCCCTTTTTAACGAGGAGGTGTGACTGGCAGGGCAAGACCAATGAAGCTGTATTGATTGAGAAATTACAAATGTCATTGTGGGGTTATTAGAAGACATGACTGCCAGGGCTGTGATGTTGTCATTCTAGAATCCTCTGCTTTTTAGTTTGGGATAAATGCGAGGGACTTCTGGCTTCTCAGGGGATTGCTCCAGTATGTGTGTGTGTGTGTGTGTGTGTGTGTGTGTGTGCGCGTGTGCGCGCGCGTGGGTGTGTGTGTGTGCATGTCTGTGTCTGTGTCTGTGTGTAGGGAGCAGGGGCCATGGGGAATGGGGTGGGGCTGAGCCAAGCTGAGGCAGGTAGAGTGAATGGCAAAGGGAGCTGGGAACATGTGATTCCTGGGTAGTGGGGACAGGGATGGCTTTAGCTCTAGTTAAAAGGAGTGATTTGGCTCCTTCCTGCCAGCACATGGGCCCCACAGAGATCTCTGGGCAGGAAGTGCTGGGAACAAGGCATCCTCTGTCCGCAGCCACAGTGCAGCCAGGACAGAGGAGGTGGATTAGGAGTTCCCAGGAGGAGGCCTGCCCAACTGTTCTCTGACATTTGGGCCAATGTGCAGGGAGAAGGGGAACTCGGGGTATGTGTGCATAGGGGAGGTGGGGGCTCGGTAAGGGGAGGTAGAGGTTGGTTTGAACATTTATTCCAGTCTTTCCTCAAGCTTCCTGAAGCCCTTCAAGGAAGCAAGCTCAGAGCAGAGAAAGATGAGAGTCTAGGCATTAGCCATTATCAGTTTACTGAAGGAAGGAAATGAGAGAATAGATTTTCACAGGCAGCCTGGGGCACAGGAGGCCATCAGCCTGCAAGTCCCAACCCCACATTCAAGTACTTGCTCTTTGGCCTTGGTCTCATTACTTCCCCTTTCTGGGCCTCAGTTTCTCCTTCTGTAGACTGTAGATGAATACACTGGCTCTTCTGAATGTCAGTTAGAATAATGTTTTTCAGATCTTTTTGGGCACTGCAATCCCAGCGTGTAAGCCTTTGTAATAGTTTGTCTCATTGAACTGGGGGTTACTTTACCCACAATCCTGTCCTCCTCAACATCCTTTGTTCCTTGGGTGATTGTGAAGGCTCTTCTGCAGATTCCCAGGGCTGTAGGGAACAGTGTCTAAATACTGCTGGGTCAGGATGCTTCTTGAGAACATGCTTTGTAAACTGTCCCCCGCAGCCTGGATGACAGGAGTTGTGACCAAGAACACAGGGACAGTTATAATACTGGCTTCTACCTGGTCTTACCCCTGGCTAGCACAGACCTGATCTTGGTTGTCCTGGGCCAGTTCATAGGACTGATGAGGAATCAGGTCCACTTTCCTTCTCTCTCCCTTTACTCCTCGTCTCTCTCCTTTAAGCTGTCCACTGCCCCAGTTTAGCAGTCCAAACAGAAAGAGGGGAAAATTTTTCTTCTAGGGTCTATCTATGAGTCCAAGGGAAAGGACTTCGATTGATTGGTTTTATCCTTGTTGCTGGGAGGATAGGGATATTCTGAGTGGTTAGGCCTGGGTCAGGTGCCTGACCATGTAGCTAATGGAGGAACAGGGCTACCACCCAACCAGTGGGGTGGAGGCTGCTAGGCAGACAGACCACCAGAGCATGCTAAGATGTTACTGGAGTCCTATGGGAGAATGAACAGCTCATAGGCCTACAAGGGGCTGTAACTCCTTTCTTTAGTGACAGAAATTCAAATAAAACAAGGATAACGATAGCTAAGGCTAGTTGAATCACCTGCTGTATTCTGGGCATGTTCTCTTGCATTGCCACGTATTGTCTCATTTAATCCTCTACCTGTTGGAAAGGGCTTCCTTACCCTGCTAACAGACCTGCCTCTGTACAGTCATCCATCCCGTGTGTGGCTCTGTGCTGGGTATTTCAGGAGCTGTCAAGAAAATCTCATAAACCTGCCCTAAAGGTCACCATAACCAATTTCACATTGCTTAGCTCTGATTTTGTGTAAGGCTCAGTGCTGAACGCATTACCTCTTTTAATTGCAACACAGGAGGAATTGTTATTGCCTGCATTTTCCAGAGAAAGCTGATGCTTGGGATAAGTGACCGACCCAGGGTCATGTGGCTAAGAAACCACAAAGCTGGTGTTTCGGTTCAAGACAGACTGGCTCCAGAGCCCGTGCTAGAAACCAGTCATCACCCGTGTCCCCTCAAGGGGTGTAAACGTGATCAGGTGTGACTGTGACACAGTCAGCATGCAAATTGCCATTGAGAGGGATGGGCAATGTGCAACCAGAGTTCAGAGGAGAGAGATCAGGGAAGAGTGGAGGGGGGGACTTTGATGCTCTGCCCATCCATCCCCCTTCATGACTCCAGGAGGAGGGAGCTGCCAGAGAAAAGGCAGGGAAGGGCGAAGCAGAGGTCCTTGAGTTTGGCTAGAACCAGAGAGCTGCTGGGCGTAGGGGTCGCAGGCAGCTGTGCTTCTAGGCCCCACAAAAGCGTGGAGAGGTTTGATGTCTCTTGCTGATTACAGATGCCCAGTTGCTTCCCTTCCTCCCCAGATGTGAGGGGCACAGGGCCCATCTGGATGGTGGACGAGGAGGGCACCAGCAGGTGTCAGTGCTTCTTCCCCGTCCCACTGGTGGTGAGTGGAGGAGGAAGTGCTCCCTTTGGTCTGTTGCCCAGGGGTCAGCCCTTCCTCCAAACAATGCGGAAGTCTGGGGGCCAGCATGGTTTCTAGTAGTCTGCTTGAGAGAGGGTTCCCAATCCATGGAGGGTCCCCCCCCCCCCCAGCTCCTCTCATACTCTGTGTCAGAAGGTGGATAATACCCCTAGAGGCCTGGACTCTGTTCTTAACATGGCTGTGGGCTTTTATCCAAAGAACTTAGGTGGGAAACTGGGGGCAGAGTGTGCTGTTAGGCCTGGGCCCCTGCTGGGTTTCCAAGGGTGGAAGGATGGATGGCAGTCAGACTTATCAAACTGGACTCATAGGATGTCAGGGACTTTTTCACCCCATTTTACAGTTAAGAATGCTGAGGCTCAGAGGAAGAAAATGACTTGGTGTGGTTCTCACATGGAAGGCAGCTGTGTCATTTTCTCCTAAAGGAAATCTGCCTTTCTCTCCCCTGCCCTCACCCACCCATCCCTCCTCCTGACTCAAACTGCTCTCCAGCCTCTCCCTCAGCAGGAACAGATCATCCCCCTGGGGCCTGACAGTCAGAAGAGCTATTTCTTGGGGGCCTGGGCCTCAGGAATGTTACCCAGATAAGGCCCAGATATCCAGTATTTCTTTTCTGTCTCCTTGTCTGGAATTCTTGGATTTCTCTGATTCTTCTTGGAGGGACTTCAGCATTTCCATTCAGAAAAAAGAGGCAGAGAAGGGCAGGAAAATTCTACTAGGGATTCGATAACCCCATGGCCCTTATCACCCGACTCACACAGGACTGAAAAAAATCAAAGTCCCTTATATTTTTCCTTTGAGGAGCTTTCTTCTCCTTCCTACTTCTTGGCCTGTCACCTTTTTTTTTTTTTTTTTTTCTTTTTGGCAGTACTAGGGATTGAACCCAGGTTCTGGTAGAGGGCTAGGCAAGCCCTCTACCACTGGGCTATATCCCCAGCCCTTTTTCTTTCCTTTTCTCCTTCCTTCCTTCCTTCCATTTTGAGACAGGGTCTCACTAAATTCCCCAGGCTGGTCTCAAACTTGCAATCCTCCTTCCTCAGCTTCCCAAGTAGCTGGGATTACAGGCATGTGTCACCTTGCCTGGTGCTGAAGGGCTTTTCAGTTCATCACTTCTCTCTGATTTTTCCCCGAATTCTGAGAAGAGAGGCAAGGAGCGTAAGAGTATAATTATCCAATTTTATGGGTGAATTAATTGAGGTTCAGAGAAGGTCAGGGACTTCTCCAAGGTCACACAGTCATCCCGGAGCAGAGCTAGAAGATAGAAGTCAGGCAGTATCCAGGAATCTCGATCTTTCTTCCTATTGCTCAATGCTGACATCAATCAGGACAGCCTGTGGGCTGGCCTCTCAGTCTCTCCCCACCTCAAGGATTCCCTTCCCTCTTTGGTTCAGCCTAGTGTGTAGAGGTGGTATCCCCATTTCAGAACTTCCCAGGCTTCCTAAGGTCTATGGACTAAAACCTCACTCAACCTTCTAGAATCAAAGGTTCCCCAGATCCAGCCCCAACCCTCTGCTCTTGCCAGTCCTGGCTGATGCCGATAGGCTGGGCTTCTTCCCCCAGGGTGGGGAAGATTGGGAGGCATAGTTTTTAGCACGCTGTCCAGGGAGTGGATGGGGAAATTGAGGCCAAGCCCAGTACAATCAATACATTCAGGGCAGCAGGAGAAGCCAGGCTAGAAAAAGGCTGGGCTGGGCTGATGAGAAAATCTACCACTTTGTGTCCACTAAGTGGAACAGAGTGTGTCCTGGTCATTTACAGTACATTCCTAGTTTGTCCCAAAGAAATTCTTCTCAGGTGCACCTGGGCTTTCCCAGAAAAGTTGCATCTGGATCAAACCAGAACAGAGACCTGGGATTCTAAGAGCACTGGTGGTTCTTGCCAAGAATGACTGGGATCCTGGGATTAGTGGTGATGGTTACACAACTCTGTAAATATACTAAAAGCCATTGAATTGTGTACTTTAAGGTGGTAAATTTTATGGTATGTGAATGATATTTCAAATAAAAAAAAAATAAAGGAATCATATTAGTGCATGCCTCGCATGTGGTAGATGCCTAATAGATATTTTGTTGAATAAATGCGTGAATAAGCAAAGTGTCTTATAAAGCACATCAGTTTGACTCTTGAGCAACCTTGAGGGGTGGGCAAGGCAAGAATAATGGCCCCCATTTAACAGACAGAGAAACAGAGGGCTCAAAAGCCTATGTGACTCATCTGGGGCAGTTGGATTAGAGTTCTATAGAGTTGGGATAGGTTTTTATGCTATCTCATGTAACCAACCTTGACTGAGCACCTCTTCCACATTTGTGCTACCCCTGGGGTTACTGAGGGGTGGATTAACAATGCGACCAACCCTTTCTCTTACCTCTAGTAATCTAGAGACTCAAAGAACTAAGCATTGACGAAATAGTGTGATTGGTTCCAGAAAGGTGCATGGTAGGGCTGCAGGTACCCAGAGGGGTCCTGACCCCACCTGGGGAGAGCAGGGAAACTGCCCAGGAGCATCACAGCTAACTGGGCTTGGAAGGCTAGCAAACAGGGTCACAAGAATGAGCAAAATGGGTGGACAGGGTGTCAGCAGGCTGTTTGATTCAGAAGGGATTTGGAGCCTGGCTTGCCTGGGCGGGAGGATAACTTGAGCTCTACTTGGCAACATAGTGACCCCATCTTTAAAAAAAAAAAAAAAAAAAAAAGAAAGAAAGAAAGGGCCTGGGAAGGGGCTGATAAATTTTAAGCAAGGGAGGATCAAGAGATTGCCTGTGGCCTGTGATCTGGGGCAAGCCCATCTCAGCATTCTTCAGTACGGCTCTCCTCTGTACCCTGGTCACTGGCCACAGGTGGGGGTGTCTAAACTCAAGCCCAGGTATCCTGCCTCCCAGCCTGAGCCTGTCATTGCTTCATTGCCCCAAGCGGCTCTCCTCGGTCTGAGTCAGCCCCTGACATTGCTGTCCTGGTCTTGGACTGATCACAGGGTAAAAGCTGCCAGGAACGTTATTAAGAGCTAATAATCATTAAAACTGATGACCATTTATTAAGTCACTACTCTATGCCAGGCATGGATGTAAGTGAGTATGTCTGTCTCATTTCATTTAATCCTTACCCTGAGAGCTAGGTAATAGTATTATCCCTAGTTGTCAGATAAGGAAACTGGGACACAGAAATAATTTGCCTAAGCATTGGTGGAGCTGGATTCAAAGCCGTAGGCTGCGTTGAGCCTTTAACGAAAGAGGGAGAAAAACACACACACACACACACACACACACACACACACACACACACACACACAAATTCTAGTTGGGTCACAGAGATTTCCCCAACCAGCTGATGGGAATGTCATAGACTAAGTATTATCAAGGGGAAAGTCTCCAAATTGCTCCAAATCAGAGAAGAAAGAAACTGACCAGTGTGGGGGTCACAGAGGCATCTTTGAGGAGGCAGATTGAAGATGGACCCTGAAGTCGTGCCTGGTGTGATTCTGCAGGCGCAAGGGGGTTGCTGTGGACGCAGTTCTCACTCACGAGCTTGCACATGGTCTTGAGCCTGTCCCTTCCCTCCCTCAGCCTCAGGCTGTCATCTGTTATCAGGCACAACGATGGTCCCTCCCTGGAAGCTCCCATCAGGCTTGAACCTGGGTGCCTTGACACTGGGGCATGGAACAAATTCCTGGTTAAGAATAGAGGGGCCTTGCCCCACGTGGCCTTGCCAAGGAAGTCAAAGTGTTGGCAACTGTATCCTGAGGTCTCCTTGGGGTCAGGGATGATAGGAGCAGAGGCATCAAAACTGGCTTCCCGGACTCTGGGTTGGAAGTGGTGTTGACCTCTAGAACTTGTTGTTGACCAAGGTTAGTTATCTCATTTGGTACATGGGGAGATTGGAACACAGACTAGAAAAGTATTTGACTCCAATTTCCTGCTGAAGCCAGCCCTGGATGCAAAGGGGAGCTAACCATGGAGTAGGGTCAGCATTATAAAGCTGGACTTACCAACATAGGCTTCTTCTTTGTGTGTTCTGAGAACCAGGCATGGAGAAGGTCTCAGGAAAAAGGTCTGCACCGATGACCCAGTGGGTCCCTCTCCTTCCTTGTGCTTCAGTTTCCCCTTCTGGATCTGTTCTCTAGTGTTCTTTATATTCCTGGTTTTCTTTGATCAATGAGTTGAGACACATGGTTGTCAAATTTTCCTGGGGGCTCAGTTTTCTTATTCTTTGAATAGGAATAACAAAACCAGCCAGTTCTTACCCACCTCAAAGGTGACTACTGCAAGGGTCAGTAAGGTGCCACATCATCTCAGGCTCATGTCAGGCTTTCGCGAACCAGGAGTCACTTCAGCAAGGTGACATGCTCCTTCCTTGGCAGTGGAGTGCAGTTAAGAAGATCTCTGGCTCCATTCAGATTCATACAGGCCTGCACGTGGACCCCTCCACACCCTGCTATGTGGATATGAAGGGGCCGCTTCATTTCTCTGTGCCTTGGTTCTGTCATTTGTAAAATGGAGAAAATACCGGTCCTTACTTCAGAGGTTGTGAATCCCAGATGAGGAAGGCAGGCAACGTACTTAGTACTGTGCCTGGCACACAGTCAGTGCATAATAATACTGTATTATTGGAAACATGATGATAATGATCATGATCATAATGATTGACATTTAGAGATCAGGATGCAAAATGGGGATTAGCCAGACAGCGATGACAATATTATTGTTATTGACAGAGTCTTATACCTGACACTTTACAGTTTAGAAAGCGGAGCACAGTGATGCTCTGTCCATCACTGTGTATGCCCTTCAGAGTGCTCCTTCAGAGAGGCAAGAGAGGTGTAGGCAGCATCTCCATTTTACAAATGTGCTCCTGGGTCTTAAGAAAGGCTGGTGACTCATCTACAATTTCAGTTCAAGTATTCCTGTTTGGTGAGCTTAACTCCAGGCCGGAGGTGCTGTGGGGATCTGCCTCTGGGTCTGGCAGCATTGACCTAAAAGGAGAGGATGATTATTATTCTGATTTTCACTTTGAATTTTGGAGGTCTTGTGACCTTGCCAAGTCACAGAAATATACACAGACAGGTCTTGAGGTCCATGCTTTTGATGTGGTTAGGGACAACCTGTCTCACCTTTGGATTAAGGATTTCTAAAGCTCTAGACCAATGAGCCTTGCTTGTTCAATACCCAGACAGCCAGATGTAAATTTCCTCTCTCATCTGTTTCCCACTTTCCCATCCCTTACCCAGTGCTTGGGCCTATAAAGGAGTCTGTTTCCAGTTGTTTCTCTGTTAGGCCTTGATTTAGTCACAAATTTTCTTGGAGTTCCTGTCATATACCAGGCACGGTCCCACATGCTGGGATCAGAGGTAAAAGCTGCAGGTAAACATATGAATATTTATGTCCCCCACAAAACTTAGGCATTGAGATCCCAGCCCCAAGGTGATGATTTTAGGAGGCATGGCCTTTGGGAGGTAATGAGGTCATGAGGTTCCTCCCTCATGAATGGTCTGAGGACCCTTATAAAAGATATTCCAGGAAGCCAGCTTACCATTGGGAGGACATGCTAGAAAATGCTATTTGTGAACCAGAAAGCAGGCCTTCGCCAGACACCAAATCTGCTGGCACCTTGATCTTGGTCTCTTCCAGTCTCCAGAAATGTAAGAAACAAATTTCTATTGTTTAATAATCTGCTGATTTACGGTATTTTTGTTATAGCTACCCTAACCGGCTGAGAGAATACCTGATTGGTATTGAGGAGTAGAAGTTCACACTATTCTCTGACAATTCCCAAGAATTAGTGAGAAAGGTGTTTCTTGGCTCCATGGTAGGATTCATGATCTTGAATTTGAGAAAAAGCCTCTGCTGTGGGAGATGGCATGCACTGGGAGCCCTGAGCTGGGGGTCAGGCTTAGACTGGGATCCTACCTCTACCTTGGCTTTGCTATGTGATCTCAGGCTGGCTCCTGCCCCTTTCTGGTCCTCCTTCTCCCCATCTACTGAAGGAGGGGATTGGTTGAGATATGAGACAGTTCTTGACATTTGTGGGTGCTTGTTTGACTCATGTCACATGGCCAGAGGAGTAGAGGCTGACATCAGGGTCCTTTCTGCCTAACAATTGGCCCCTGAGTCCCATAGGAGGTGATTTCTGAGCTGGAACCCCAGCACTAGGAAGAAGTTGGATGGGTTTATCAGTTCCCCAATACTCTGACTTCTCCAGCTGGCACTAGAACTGGGGGAACAAGTTCCAGAAGCCAGGCCTGTCCAGTAGGGGCCCTGCACACTGATGGGTGTGACCTCCGATGCTTTCCTTTGGGCAAGAGTGGGGAAGGATGGGAGTGGGTGATGTGAGAGACCTTCAAGGTCCCTGACCCTGCAACGTTGACCCTGCCCCACCACAGGGAGGCTGGGGAGACCGAAGCCCAACAAGCGGAGGTTTCCCCAGGGCCACATGTCTCTGTGCTACTCCTGTAGCCCAGATCTCCAGACACTCCTGCACATGCTCAGCTGTTTCCTGGCCTGGCTCACGGAGGTAGGAGAGGGCCAAGGACGAGTACAGTCACTTGTCCAGGTGGAGAGTGGTGGCACCTCCTCCTGGTGCTGAGGTTGGGAGGAGAGAATGTCTCGAGGTCATGTTGCCTCCTTTTCCTGCCTCCTCTCTCACCTCCCAGATAAGTTCCTGGGTCTCTTGGCTGAGTGACAAACTGCTGACAGGTTGTGTCCAGAGCAGGAGGGAAAGCAGAGGATAGGTCCTCTGCCCAACTGGGACAGAAGCTGTGGGTCCTGCCATGCCCAATTCCCAGGGATAGGGTGGCCTAGCCGTGAGCACCTGTGCTGTCCCCAGGCAGTGCCCACTGGGCTGCACTGACAGCCAAGTGAGTGCCTCTGTGTCCTCTCTGACCCTGGCTCTGGGTGTCTGCTGCCTTACCCATGCCCTGGCTGCTCTGGGCTCTGCCACTTGGTCCTGGCACAGGGACTGGTTTGGCAGGTTTTACTACCCTTGTGAGGATTGCATGGGTTGGGAGCTGGGGTGGGGCTGGCCTGAGGAGACAGCCAGCCCTCACCTTGACCCCCGCCCCCATCCCCGCCTCACCTCAGCCTCCTTTTCCACTTTTCTCAAGGGAGGCTTCCTGAGAGCCGGAAAACAGAAGCCATGCAGGCTGCCAGTCCTGGCTCCAGGGCTTACTCAGCATGTGAGCATGAGCAGGTCTCACTCCTTTCCTGGACCTCAGTTTCTTCATCTGTTTAGTGGGCTTTGGCCTCAATGATCCTCAGACACATTCTATTATTCTAGTTAGAGCTCTGCCATTCTCTCTCCATCCCTGGACAAATCATGGAACACTGATGGCCTCAGGTTCCGGGTGGGGGAAAATGAGGGATGTAGTCCTCACTTGCTTCCTGGGGATGTTGATCAGATCAGCTAACATCCTGATGAGTTTTCAGTCTCCTTGGGAAATGTCTTCTTCCTATAGTGTAGCCTGCCCTTATCTGACTCAAGCAAGAGAGAGTATACCTAGTGGGGGGCTTGTCTAGGCCCCTGCCCTGCCCCGCTCACCCTGAATTCATGGTTCACCGAGAATCAGGCTTGCTGAGCGTCTCCTGATGGGGGATGGCACGTAAAAAATGAGAACACAGAGGAAAGACCCCAGTGCTTGCTGCCTCCTCTTCCTCACAACCTTCAGACCAACCCAGGGTCCAATTCAGGGGCAGGCAGGAAAGTTCCACCCTGTTGCAGCCCCACTATGTGACAGCAGGAAATTTCATCCTCTTGCTGGACTGTTTGCCCTGCATGACAAGGAGAGTATACTGATCACATGTCCTCAGAAAATTTAAAAGTTCTGACAATGTATAGGTTGGAAGAAGGAATAGAAATTAAAGAGGCTATTCCCTGTCTGGGGTGGGGAGTGGGTAGAGAGACAAGGAAGAGGGAATTAATGTTTATTGAGTGTCTACTACTTGCCAGAGCTAAGCCAGTTACTTTGCATACTTTATACACATGATATATATTCTCTCTTTCCAGGTGGCAGCTAGAGTGATCTTTATAAAACACAGATCTGACCATGTCACTTGGGGTCCTTATTTTGCCCTTAGAATAAAATCTAAACTCTTTCCCATGGCCAGCAGGGCCATGAATAAACTGGTCCCTACCTCCCCTTCTCCAGTCATGTATCTCACTGGTCACTTCATTCAGACACAGGAGTCTTGGGTTCATTTAACAAGTTCTTTTCCACCTCTTGACTTTTATGCATGTGATTCCCTCTGCTTTGAATTCTTTCTCTGGTTCTTGGCAAGTGTTGGTTCTTTCTTATATTTTATGTCTCAGCTTCATTAGATTCCCTCACCCCACCCACACCATTCTCTACCTCTGCCTCTCGATTCCTTCCTAATGCTTATAACAATTTTTAGCTATTTTGTCTTTTTAAGAACTGACATGTTGGACTGGGAATGTAACTCAGAGGTAAAGCACTTGCCTAGAATGCATGTGAGGTCCTGGATTTGGATTCCCAGCACTGAAAAAAAAAAAAAAAAAAAAAAAGTGATGTCCATTCTTGATTCCACATTGTATGGCACATGGTAGGTACTCAGTAGGTATTGTTGAATGAATCCCCTGTGAGGAAATGAGAGAGTTCTGACTGAGAGCCTGTCTCAGGTCATGGCGCTTAGTAGGTGCTCAGTAAATGGCAGCTTTTAGGGAGAATGAATATGGCAGTGGTGGGTAAATACTCACCTATTCATTGTGCCTAGAGCACTTAAGCTTGCAGGTGGGGGAATGTAGCAGGCAATTAAGATTGAAATGATGGTGCTGGCGAAATAGCACATCCGGTAGAGTGCCTGCCTCCCATGCCCATAGACGGGGGTTCGAGACCCCAGCATCATTAGACTACTGAGAGTGCAAACAAACCAGACAAAGATTGAAATGATGAACTGGTGCCACATCCTGGTCCTCCCTGGTGCGCAGCCAAAAAATTTAGACTTTCTGAAGGACAGTGCCTAGAAATCATTGCTAGGCCATTAAGGTAACTGCAAAACTCTGCTTCCAAGCTGTGGATTCAGCCAGTTTGTGTACTTGCAGAGATCATGGTCTACTCTGGTGGGGGACAGGGTTGGGGACAAACCTAGAAAGGAGCAGACTGGGCCCTCTGTGATCTTCTCTGAGGCAGGCTCTTCCCACAATGCAATAGGAGGCCTCAGTTGGGAGTTGGGGATATGCTGTGTTTTCTGATCCCATATGGCCACTGCACTTTTCCTTGGCGGGTAGAGGTTAGAGGTGATCTCAGAATTTGAGGCATGAATTTATATTTGCTTCTCCCTTATCAACCACGTGACGTCTTCAGACTCATTCTCATTTCTGATCCTGTTCTTGTGTCTGTAAACAGGCTGCTATCAGCGCCTGCCTCACGGGGTCTTGCTGAGGCTTAGTCAAGTAGCGCAGACAGGAGCTTAGCCGAAGGCCTGGCCCCTGCTAAGCGCTTACTCAGTAAAGGCGAGCTGCAAGTTTCATTAAACAATGGCAGATTCCGGGAGGACATTGCAGGCAAAGGGAGCCACAGGTCTCAGTGGTTAAGCACCCTGGGTTCAATCCCAGGTACCACGCAAACACGAAAAGAAACCACAAGGGCAAAGAAGAAAATGAAGAGGCCTCAGAGGGGGTGAGGGTGCTTTGGATTTGCCCTGGTTGCTGAGCATGGGGGAATGGCGAGAAGGAGCGTGAAGAGGTGGGCAGGCCTAGATCCTGCAGTGTATGTATACTGGGCCAGGAGCTGAGACCTTCTCTAGAGGATGGCGAGGACCCTGCAGGGCCTTAGGTGGGGAAGGATGTGACCAGATTTCTGGCAGTGGCAGGATGTTGGAAGAGCAAGGCTGGGGACCACTGGCCAGTGGGCAGGCTGTTGGTGTGGTCCACTGAGAATTGATGAGCTAACCTCAGTTACAGGAAAGTGGAAAAGAGGGGAAGAGGCCTGAGGGAGTGGTGAGAGTGGACAGAGCTCGGGGCCTGGTGGGTGCAGGGAAAAGAGGGAAGGAAAGGAGCCTCTGCCCGGGGGCTCCAGGGCTCTGGGCAGGCTGAGGAATTAGAGCTGAGAACCTGGACGAGGTGCATTTTGATGTCAACGGTTTGACTTTCTGGGTAACAAGAAGCTGCCTGAGAAACCTCTCCTTTTCTTCTGACTCTTGGTGTAGAAATCCTTCCAAAATCTCTGAGTGAGTGACTCCTCCCCTGGGGCCAGAGGGCCCTCTGTGGGGATGCTGCATACCTCTGAGGGACTCAAGGTGGGTGGGCAGTGGCAACTTGGCTTGTAGGTAGCAAAGCTGAGGATTCTATTTGGAAACTTTTTCAGAGTCTATTGATTTTCTTGTGATTTTCTTCCAAGTATGTACACAGAGGCAATTCCAGGTAGTGGAATGTTTTGTGCATTCCAAGGCTCTGATTGGGGCTAGGCAACTTTTCAGAAGTGGCATAAAGCAAACTCCTGCCCCCCCCTCCTTTCCCCATTATTTTTTTGATGGGTGTGGACTAGGAGTCCTAGGTCATTGATGTCCCAGTCCATTTCTCCTTACTGATGGAGAAAATGAGGCCCCAAGAGAAAGGCAATAGAATTGCTCAGATCCAATTGTGAATGGATGCTGGAGCTGGGCCTGGGCCTGACCCTCTCGCTTCTACCCCACAGGCTCCCCGGTAGCTCTGACGCTGGTATAGACTTGGTGAGGAGCCTGTGGGTGATGAACTGATGAATATCTGCACTGGCCCCTGCCCACCCTGAGGCACAACGTGGTGCCAGTGGACCCTGGTAGATTGCAGAAGGCTCAACCATTGTCCTGAGCCTCCAACTTCAAGGTCCATTCATACCCTCCCTCCCCATCTGAGATGGGCCCAGAGGCCTGACTCTCCAGTTGCCAACTAAAACCAAAAGGACTGGGTGGTTTCCCCTCCTTTTGAGGAAAGAGAAACCAACCCTGTCTAGTAGGAGGAATCCAGTCAACATCCCTATCCAGCTGCTGGCAGTGCAGAAGGGATGCCTTTGTCTGAGTTGCCAAGGGAACCAAAGTTTCTGCCTCCTTCTGGGGCTCTGATTGGTTCCTGGGGGAGCTTGAGCTCCAGCGACTGGAGGGGTCTTCCTTCCCACACCTTTCATGGGATGAGAGATCGGATTGAAGATGGGGTCCCCGAATGAGTAGGGTCTGTGCTCCAGAGGTGAAGGGCCCTCTTGTTAATTCAGTCATTCATTTGTTACAGGCAGCATCTCTCCAGGCCCTTCTCTTTTCTGGGTCCAGGAAAGCTAATCTAAGAGTTGGGAGACATACATCCTAATCCTGACACCACCATAGTCTCATTTTTGGCTCTGGACAGGTCCCTTCTCTTCCTTGGGTCTCAGTTTTCTTTTCTGTAAAAATGAAGTCATTGGTCCTCCCTGCTCTGACTTCCCTGACCACACAACCCAGTCTTCCATAGCCCTCATCTGGCCTCTTGAGAGGCTCTGACACATTCTTTCTCGGAGGTGCCCTGTCAGTTGCAGGTAAGAAAGAATAGGGGGCCGCAGTCAGCTTTTAGCTTTGTTCTTTTCTCCCAGGCAAGTTTATTCTCTGAAGTCTCTCCTAGAAGCCCTAAATCCTGAAGCCCCTCTTCTCCTCATTCCTTCCGCCTGGATCCAGGCTCAGAGTCATAAGCCAAGGAATAATGAATGATGGACACTCCATTTCCACTGTAGAGGAAGGAGGTGGGGCAACATACAGAGCAGAGCGTGTAGGAAGGAGGGTCCTGGAGTCAGCAGTCCTGAGTTCCAGGCCTAACTTGGGCCATTGTGGCTGGGTGACTTTAGGAGGGTAGCTCAGTATAACACAGGAATAATAATAATGCCCCCTGGTGGGTTTGTCACCAAGGTTGACAAGATCACATGCCTGCCATATAGGAAGCCCCAAATCTCCTTCCCTGGTGTCTTTCTTACAAAAGGCAAGGAGGGGACTGGGGTGGTGGCTCAGTGGTAGAGCGCTTGCCTAGCATGTGTGAGGCACTGGGTTCAATTCTCAGCACCGCATATAAATAAATGACTAAAATAAAGGTCTATCGACATTTAAAAAAAAAAAAAAAGGCAAGGAGAAGCCAGGTGTAGTGGCACATGCCTGTAATCCCAGCAACTCGGGGCTGAGGCAGGAGGATTGCAAATTTGAGGCCAGCCTCAGCAACTTACTAAGGCTTTAAGCAAATTAGGAAGACCCTGGCTCAAAATAAAAAGTGCTGGAGATGTGGTTCAGTGGTTAAGTGCCCCTGGGTTGAACCCTGGTACCAAAAAAAAAGGAAGGAGATGGGGGAAAAAACCAATGCTGAAGAGGGGTCCTCGGCAGCAGGACCCACGGTGCTACATGCCTGGTTTCAGATACTCCTCATTCTCGGCAGTTCCAAAAAGCACGAAGAAAAGTGTTGCCTCGGGCAAATGATGTCTGAGTGGGGGAGGCCTGTGTCAGAGCTAATGTTTGAATAACACTTTTAAGATTCTCCAGGGACCTCTGATGAGGATTTTTCAGATGCGATGAAAATGGAACAAAGTAATGACACTGAGCTCACTGCCAGGAAAGGGGACAGCCTAATTGGTGCTGGCCTTAATTTGGCCCAACCAAGCTCATTACCACAGGCTGACCTGGAAGATGACCCGTACATTTGGGCTGTGGGCCGTAGTACGCAATGTCAGTTTTCTTAAAATGGGCTGTAATGGGGGACATCTGGGAGTGACTCAGCCCTCCTTCTTCTTGACTCACCACACTGAGGGTCAGAGGTGGCTTCTTAGGTGGTTGGTCTCAGTGCCTGGTGTAGCCTTGAGTCTGTGGCCCAGCCTCCCTCTACCTCTGGGGTCTGCAGCAGTCCAGACTTGGCCGCTGTCCATCATGAGTGTAGTGGGAGGCGAGATTTGGACCTTGAATTCAGACAGGACTTGCTGGGGTCCCTGCCTCCTATACTCAGGTTTGCCTGGGTTCTGGGAAGAGGTGGGAAGAGAGGGAGGAAAGAGAATTGTCAGAAGAAAGAAAGCTGGTATGTGGGGTGGGTTGGGTGACGGTGTGTCAGTGGGGACATGGTTCTCTGGGCATGCTTGTGTAGCTTGTTCAAAAGGACATACCTCAACAAGGCTGAAGGATGGGCCAAGAAGTGAGCATTTGTGGTGTGTGTGTGTGTGTGTGTGTGTGTGTGTGTAGTGTTTTTGTGGGTCCTGGTGGAAACACAAGTGGTCTGACCTGCAGAGTCCTATCCTTAAGACATGTGCAAGTCCCATCTGGGCCCTTCAATGAGTCCCTCTGTTTGCCTGGTCTGGGTGAGGATGACTGGGTGTGGCAGCTCCTGCTTCTATTGGGTGCCTGGTTTATATTGTATATGCCACTCCTGGGGATGCTGGTCATGGTGAGGGCGCTCTGTCAGACTCCGAAGTAGGAAATGGGGAGCAGGAGCGGTCATTAGATCCTTCTTGGCGCCTGGATTGTACTACGAATGCAGTTGGGGGCAGAGCGGCACGAGACTGGTCACTGGCGGCTCCTGGGTCACAGTGACAGGTCCCCAACTCCACGCTTCTGCTCCTCTGAGACTCCTCCTTTTGCTTGGTCTCCACAATGCCACACCCTTCTTTCTGGCCTTTTCAGCACCTCCCGTGCCTCTCTGACCCACTGTCCCTTGCCTGTTCCTCCTCCCTCCTTGATCGCTCCTCCGTGTGTGGGTCCCTCAGGGCTCCACTGCAGCTATTGTTTTTTAATACTTTTTTTTTTAATTACAAAAGCAATAACAGTACACAGATTTCAGAGATTAGGAGGAGAGCAATTACTCCTGAGTACTGTTGGGAATCTGGTGCATTTCCTTCCAACTTTTTCTCTTTGCTTTTTCCTTGCATAGCTATCAACCTGCCTAGTGTGTCATCTGCATCCTGCGTTTTTCATTCCCTGATGCATGGGAAGCTGTGTTGTGTCCTCACAGAGCAAACCATTAAATACTTGTTCCATTCATACCTTTTCCTGCGGATGGGCTTTCAGGTTGCTTTCAGCTTTGCACTCCTGAAGGACTCTGAAATGAGCATTGCATAAATGACTCTTTCTGTCTGCGCATGAGGTCTCCTAGGGCAGTGCCCCAGGAGGGGAATTCTGGGTCAAAGGCTGTGGACACTGTATGGGCGCTGGTAAACTTTCCAAACCACTGAGGCACTTCAAATCTCCGGCATCCAGGGGAATGGGCAGGAACTCGCTTTGACTTCTCTCAGATCTGGAGAGCCTGTTCTCTTCTCCCCGCCATCCTCTGCTGGCCCCTTATTTACTCTTAGGGAGAGACAGGAGAGGGCTGTGGAGCCAGGCTGCCCTAGTTCAAGGCAGGTCCTGTCTTTTTTTTTTTTTTTTTTTTTTTAACTTTTTTTAGTTGTAGATGGACACAATATCTTTATTTATTTATCTTTATGTGGTGCTGGGGATCAAACCTAGAGCCTCATGCATACTAGGCAAGTGCTCTATCACTGAGCAACAACCCCAGCCCCCAGGTCTTGTCATAACCACTTTGCATGGCTTAAAACAACACAAGTTTATTATCATATAGGTCTACAATTTCAGAAATCTGAAAATTTTAGCTTTATGGGGCAAACATCAAGGTGTTGGCAGGGCTGCCTTTTCCAGTGTCCATAAGCTGCCCGCATTCCCTGGCTCATGGCCTGCTCCAGCAATGGTCTCCCTCCAGCCTCTGCTTCCATCGGCATGTCTCCTCCGATTCTCACTCCTCTGCTTCCATCTTTTCCAGATAAGGACCCTTGTGATTACACTGGGCCCACTTGGATAATCTAGGATGATCTTTCCAGCTCAGAATCCCTCACTGATCCCAAGTGAAAAGTCCCCTTTGCCTTGTGAGGTAATATACTCAGATTCTGGGGTGATAACATGTACCCCTTTCGGGGGGCAATTTTTCTGCCTACCATGGCAGTCAACTCCAGGGTTCTCTCTGGATCAGTGGATCCCAAGTCCTGCTAGAATTGTACCACCAACGTCTAGGATGGAGAGAGGACTTGGGAACCCAGGTTGGGGAGGGGCATGAGTTTGTTCTGCCAGATTCTACATGATAAAGGTCCCCGAAAGAAGCCATGCACCTGTGATAGTGTGACAAAGGTGTTCCATGAGGCAAACATTGGGGAGTGTAACACCAGGCCTTCAGGGTTAGGACTGGCAGGTGTGGGACCCACCATGAGGCATGGCAGCAGGAAGCCCCTGCCCTCCTTCTAGCACCATCACTGGTGTGTGTGTGTGTGTGTGTGTGTGTGTGTGTGTGTGTGTGTGTGTGTGTTTGTGTCTGTGTGCATTCATCTGTGACTCTGCATGAATACTCTTGGGAGGGCCAAGGAGCCACTCTTTAAAAAGGTCCTTTCTGCTCTTGTTCTAAGGAAAATAATTACACAAGTGACTAATTTTATCCCTAATCCCATAATTAGTTTATTATGTAGCTGGTGAGAGGGCCCTGAGCTGTGCCTACGGCGCCACTCTGGCTACTGGCCCAGTTGTCCTGGTCCAACAGCATGGGGCCCCTCCCTGCTTCTGGCCTAGCCTGCCATGAAGGCAAGATTGCTCCAGTTCCATTCTGGCTGAGGTCGGCTACATTTTGGTTTCTGGGGTCTGGAAGACTACCTTCCCTTCCCCTCAGTTCTCTGCACAGATACAGCTGCCTGGAGAGTAAGAGCCTTTACTGGCAGGATTAAGTCAGTTAGAGTCAAGGTCTGGGTTCTAGCTCAATTCTCATTAACGTGCTCTGTGACCTTGAACAAGTCCTTTCGATGACTATTGTCTATAAAATGTCAATGGTCAACTCTCTTGTCTATAAAATAGGACCCTGGCCTGCTTTAATCCCCATGATTCTATGAGGGGAAATGAGAGAACTGGAGCTTTGAGACCAAGGTTCCTTCTTGCTACCAGCTGAAAACATGCCCCCTGTAGCTCAGTGGTAGAGCATGTGCTTATTATATGTGAGAACCTGGGTTCAATCCCCAGCACCACAAAAAAATGATAATAATAAAAGAATAGTCATCACTTATTGGTGCTTACTTCATAGCAAGCTCCCTTATTGATATTTTTCTTATTCTATAACCCATTGACTGTCCTAGGCAGGCTTTACAAAAGAGCAAACTGAAGCAGCAATTGATAGAGTGACTTGCTTGCCTGAAGCGGCAGAGCTGGGAGGGTAACCTAAGCACTAGCCTCTGTCACATTGTCATCTAATATATCAATAAATGAAGGAAGTGGTGGGGCTGGAATTAGAACCCAGGTCTGTCTATCCCCAAAGTTCTTGCCCTTTCCAAAAGGCAACCTCCCAGAATTAGGCTTGCGGGGGAGACTAAGCTCTTGAAATGTGAATATATAAACAAACTTGACACCACAAAAAATAAGAATGGCAAAATAAATTGGAAACTCCAGTAGGCCAAGGGACTGGGTACCCAAGGTGTGTGCTGTGTGTCTCCCCTTTGGCTTGTTCCATCTCTGTGTAACTGTAGTCTCACTCTTTTAATTCTCTATATTTCTCTGGTTCTATCTCTTAGTCTTTTATTCTCTTGTTCATTTTTCTAGCTAGCATTTTAAATTAAAAAAAATTATTTTTTAGTTGTTGATGGACCTTTATTTTTAATTATATACAGTGCTGAGAATCGAACCCAGTGCCTCGCACACGCTCTATCACTGAGCCACAACCCCAGCTCCTACACTTTAAATTTAAAAAAAAAAATTTGGTAAAATGCATGTAGCCTAAAATGTACCATCTTAACTATTTTTAAGTGAACAATTCAGTAGGATTAAGTATGTTTTCCTTGTGCACCCATCTCCAGAATGTTTTTACCTCAGAAAACTGTAACTCTAGGTCCATTAAACCATAAAATTCCCGTTTCCCCTTCCCCGGCCTCTGACAACCACCATTTCTGCCTCCATGAATTTGGCTAGATATCTCATATAAATGGAATTGTACCAGAGTTGTCTTTTTGGTGAATGACTTCTTTTACTTAGTATAATGTTGTCAAGGTTCATCCATGTTGTAGCATGTATTAGAATGCCATTCCTTTCTAAGGCTGAATAATATTCCATTGTATGTATGTACCACATTTTGTTATCGATGAACACTTTTGTTTTTTGCTTCCACCTCTTGACTATTAGGAAAAATGCTGCTATGGCATTGTGTGTATAAATATCTCTTTGGCACTCTGCTTTCAATTCTTTTGGCTAAATACCCAGAAGTGGAATTGCTGGATTTTATGGTTAGCACTTTTTTTGAAAGCCACCGTTTATTGTGTCTTATTGTGTGCCAGGAACGAGGTTTAGCACTTGCTCTATATTGCTTCTTTCTCTCCCTATATCTCTATATCCACAGTGCATGGTGGGTAAATTAGCCCGAATTTGCAGCTGAGAAAATAAAAATTCAGCGAGGTCTGGTTACTTGCTCAGTCTCACAGCTAGGAAGCCTGGGAGCAAACTGGAGTTCTGACCTGCTGCCAAAGCCTTACTGGTAACCATCGTGATGTGCTGCCTCCTAGTGGCCTCTGCACCCACCTGTCCCTACAGTTTTCTTCCTGTTGTGTAGTTTCTCACTCATGCTCACTTTTCCAGTCTCTCCGACTTTGTGTGTGTTCTGGTAACTTTAGAGACTTGTGTAAAGGCCCTTTGACTGCCAGGGAGTTTTTGTGAGCTGGAAACCTGTAGAAGCAGCCCTGTGAGTTACTCCCTAATCATAGTCTTCTGGATTTATAGCTGCCTCTCTCACAGCGGCTCACGGGATCTCATCCCACCTTGTGTGGTGACTGGCCTGCAGATTCTCAGAGAGCCAGCCCCAGAGGGTCAGTTCCCTGAAGACAGAGATGCTGTTCTCCTCCAGAGAGACAGTGAGGGAAGGGAGAGGGTACGTCCTGCCAGGCTGAGGTTCTTCTGGTTCACTCATTTTCTAGCAACAACAGAGTATTTTCTCTAGAAAATTTTATAGAAAAATGGGCAAAGAGGCTACTAAGTGAGTTCTAGGATGCTTGCCTTTTCCTGACCTTCAAAGCTGTCAGAGAAAGCCTCACATGGAAAGCTGAGGCAGAAGGATCATAAGTTCAAGGCCAGCCTGGGCAACTTAGTGAGACCCTGTCTTCAAATAAACAATAAAAAGGGCTGGTATGTAGCTCAGCAGTAGAGCACTGGCCTAGCATGTGTGAGGCTCTGGTTTCGATCCACAAAACAAAAACAAAACCCTGTCTGTAAAATTTCCCTAAGTCTGGGTGATTTTATGGATTTTGTTAGTTCAGGCCAGACATAAAATTTGCATGCTCACAAGCCACCTTTCTGACATATTATTTTCTTTAGTGTTTTTATTATAGAAAATTTCAAATACATTGAAAAATTAAGAGAATAATATAATGAAATTCATGAACCCATTGTTCAATTTCAGCAATTATTAACTTATAGAAACAGCCCATCTGTCTAACAAATTGGAGATTAAGCTTCACAGCCCTCACTCACAGCCCTATCTCAATACATCATACCTAGTAGTTGCTCAGTAAATAAATACATGTTGGCTGATTACACATTCCTTCCCTTTCTGGGTCTCAGTTTCCCCATCTGTGCAGTAAGGGGATAGGACCAGATGATTTCTAAGAGATGCAGTGTTCAGAGCGTACACGTTGGTGTCAGATACACTAGTTCAAATCCTTTGTTAACCAGGTGTCTTTAGGCAAGTTAGGTCTCAGTTTTATTATCTATAAAATGGGAAAACTAGTGACTACTTCACAGGAGTGGTTGAACAACAAGGTTGTTCAGCAAAGATAAGGGAACTTTTATTGTTGCTAACAATTTTATTACTGTTATTTTGAATATCAAGTATTGTGGTGGGAAAAATCCATGTATTTCAAGAGTGAAAAAATATATTGGAATTGACTTGAATTTACACCCTAGGATTTGGCTCCTTTTTTTGGTCTCAGTCAGCAGCTAGATAGTCAGAAGCTCAAGGAAAGGTCACTGCAGCTGAAGCAGTGCCCCAAATGTGGAGCTGGGAGCAGGCCCAGAGTGGGGGCCGCTCAGGCTGGTTCCATCTTCTTGCCTCCCAACCCCCTGCCATGTGTGGGTGCCATAACCCCCAGGAGAGGAGCTGGCCAGCTGTCTTCTCCCTTGGAGAGACAGTCCTGAGCTGAACTAGCCCAGAGGTGGAAAGAGTGGCGCTGCAGGGTGGCCCGTTGCTAGGAGACCTGAGGAGGCAGCAAGGACCCGTTGCCAGAGCCAGGAGGAATGATGAGTTGGTGTGGAGATGCAGGGCACTTGGCCCCAGATGGGCTTTTGTGGGATTTTGGGCAGGGGATGGTGGTGCAGCCACTGGGAGCTCAGCTGGGAAGAGAAGAAGGGGCAGGAGGAAGGACTCTGGAGAGTACAGTTACTTCCATAGACCGTGTGCTCAGGCTAACTCTGTTCATTTCTTCCATTTAACTCCTTTTATGTCAAAGTCAGACCTGCATTTGAATTCTGGCTCACAGTGTGACCTTTAGCAAGTGTTGTGCTGCTATGCTTGCTGGGCTTGAGTTTCCTCATCTGTAGAATGGGTACACGCCATTATAAGGACTAAGTGACACACATGTAAGAAAGTGCTGCATAAGAAGGAAGACCAGGGGGCTGGGACTATAGCTCAGTGGTGGTGCACTTGTCTAGCCTGTGTGGGGCACTGGGTTTGATCCTTAGCACCACATACAAATAAATAAGATGAAGGTGTTGTGTTCATCTATAACTAAAAATATAAATATATATATATATATATTTTTTTTTTTTTAATGAAGACCATGTCTAAGTGTGGGGGATCACTACCACTCTGATCTTTGTTACAATAATTATCTTTTCCCTAGTGTAAAATGAGGGACTTGGACTCTGTCTGCATTAGATTCATGGACAGGTAGCCCTGGAGAGAGCTTCCACCATGGCGCCTGTGTCAGAGGACTGTGGGAATTGGCTGGATAGGCCCCCAATTAGTGACACTCCAGGGAGCAACTGAGAAGCACAGCACAGTTCAAAGCCAGAGACCAAGCCCAGAAGGGGACCGTGGTGGCTGAAAGGAGGGTACAGCCAGTGAGATTCCAAGGATTTTGATTGATTCTGGCCAGAAGTGTGAGTGAGATCAGGGTAAAGGGTTCTTCTTGTTGTTATTCTTATATAAATAATGTATGCTCACATACATATACCAGAAAATAAGCAAAAAAAAAAAAAAAAAAAAACAAAAAAAAAAAACCAACAACAACAAAGAAAAAAAACCCAAAAAAGCAAAAAAAGAATAATTTCACTATTCTAAAACAACCTCTGGTAACATTTTAAAAATATTCCCTTTCAGGTTTCTTTTTCTTATGCATGTACAAACACATATATATTTTATAGAAATTGGATTGTATGTTTTATATTTTTCTTTATCCTTTCATTTTTTTTTACTCTGTATTATGTTATGAACGTGATCACATGGCAACATATAGATCCACATTGTAATTTTTTAATAGCTGCATAGTATTTCTGCATATGTATAGGACACTGTTTATACAATTTAGCTACTTTTTTTAAGTTTTTTTTTTTTTTTTTTTTTTTTAGTTGTAGAGAGACACAATATCTTTCTTTATTTTTATGTGGTGCTGAGGATTGAACCCAGTGCCTTGCATGTGTGAGGCAAGCGTTCTACCACTGAGCCCCAGCCCCAGCCCTAATTTAGCTACTATTATTGCACGTATACATAAATTCCAATTTTCCACTTCACTTATATATAATGCTCATTATATATATATATAATAAAATTTTCTTTATTTTTCTTTTTATATTTTACAGTACTAGAGATTGAACCCAGGGCCTCCTACATGCTAAGCAAGTGCTCTACCTCTGAGCTATGCTTTTTATTTTGAGATAGGGTTTCACTAAATTGCCCAGGCTGATCTCAAACTTGCAATTCTGCTGCCTCAGCTTCTCGAATAGCTGAGCTTATAGGTGTATGCCACCTTGCCTAGCCAGACACATGTTTTTACAGCCCCATCTTTTTTTGTGTTTATGTGCTGGGGATGGAATAAGGCCTCAAGCATGCCATCTCTGTGCTGTACCATGAGCTACACCCACAGCCTCAGTCATGGTTAGCTATTGTTTCCTAAGAACCAATTCTTAGAAGAGGAATTTCTGGGATAAAAGATGTGCACACTTTTAAGTCTTGGCATGTCCTTCTTGAAAGTGCCCTCCATAAAGATGAAACCAGTTGATAGCTGTATTGACAGTGTCCGAGTCTGCTTAGTTTCCTGGGTGCTCATTCCTCAATAACCAAATAGTAGAGGCATGGGCGGGGGCAGAAGAGGGTGAAGTATCATGCGGTACTCTAAAGAGACTTCTGGGTAGACTGGTGGGCTGGGCTGGACCATGTTGAAGGGGCTTACCTGGCAGACCATTGTGGTTGGGCCCTGTTGGCCTGACTGCTGTGCTGAGCTGATGGTGTGGGTTGGCTGCACTGCTTCAGCCTGGCAGTCTTGTCCCTGGTGTGATCCTGTGCTCAGTCTGGTGTGATCAGTGTGGTCACCAATCCAAGACGTGCATCCTAGAAGCTGGTACAGCCTTCCTGGCCAGGCTGACAGACAGGGCCATTCACGCAGTGGAGAGTGATTCATCAGAGCTGGGGTGCCGCAGTAGCTCTGAGCGCACTGCTCTCACTAGTCCTGTCACTTACCCTCTAAAAATAACTCTTGTGTGTTCTGAGTGACCACACTGCCAGGTGTCCAGAGGTCTTATTGGGAGAGGGCACGTGTGTAGGCGAGTGTGTGTGTGTGGGTGTGTGTGTGTGAGAGACAGAGATGGGGGTGGCATCAGGGAGCCTCTTTATTGGTTGGCCCTGAGCCAGGGATTTGAGTGGGGAAATGAGAGGCAGATCAGGCTCCTCCCCTTCTGTTTGCTCTCAGCTGGGGACAATCTCTCTACTCTTCAGAAGGAACGGAGACAGCCAGTGGGGGCAGGGGTGTCTTTCAGGACCATGTGCTCACTCCTTGGTGAACAGGATGGGGGAGGGGAGCAGGAGGGAGATGGAGGCAATCTGACAAGGGCAGGGGCAGGCACTACGAGGAAGCAGAGCAGTTGGTCAGTTAGCTTCTGTGCCCCACCAAGGATCTTCTCAAATCTAATTTGAGGGGTACAGTCTTTAATGTAGGGTTCCTTTAAATTAGATACGAAATACAAAGCATACACAAATACAGCTGTTTTCTTATCATGGGTGATTAGAGACCATCTAATTGGGGTTTAGGGTCTCATTGAGTTGCTTAGTGCCTTGCTGTTGCTGAGGCTAGCTTTGAACTTGCGATCCTCCTGTCTCAGTCTCCTGAGCTGCTGGATCACAGGTGTGCGCCACTGTGCCTGGCTCCAAGGTTTCTTAACCAAGTGTCCATGGACCCAGAAGTGATCTCTACATGGGCTTCATGAGGTCTCTTGATGTCTGACATTATGATAAAGACGTGTGTGTGTGTGTGTGTGTGTGTGTGTGTGTGCATGCGCGCGCACGTGAGCATTATGTGTGTGTATCTGCACAAATGCCCTTTTTCTTTTTTCTTTTTTTTCTGGGAGAAGCTCTGCAGTTTTCATTGAACTTTCAGAAGAAATCATGATCCATAAAGGGCTAAGAACTGTGTTAGTCCAAACTGCTCATATTATAGGTAAGGAAATCAAATGCATAGAGGAAAATGACTGCCCAAGCTCTCAGAGCCAAGGTCAGAATCCAGGTTTCTTGATGCCCAGCCCAGCACTCTCTGCTTTCAGAACAGCATCCTCCCTGGCTGATTTCCTGAGTCCAGATCCAGCTACAACAGGACCACAATACCATTTTCCATCCCCTCTTGGCTGATTCAGATTGGATGGAACAGGCTTGAGGATTATAATGGCAGTAGACAGCTGAGTATCCACCTCCAGACCTTCTCATTTCTAGGTGGTCTTGTAGAGAAAGACTAGTGGGGCATCTCCAGACTCAGTCCCTTAAAGGCAGCTCTTAGTTCTCTAAGTTAAATCCACCTTTTCTGCTTTGACTCTCTTCCCCTGGTGGGATGACAGGAAGTGCCTCTGTCTTCTGGGAAAGAAACCAACCTTCTGAGTCTGGAGAAAAGTAAATGAAATGGGTGCAGAGAGAGAGTGGACTTGGGAATAATGTATGATGAACAGGAAGGAGGTAATGGCTAATAGTGAGAGACAGATGCCGGTCCATTGTATAATGGGAGGAATGAAGGGAGTTTAGATGAAGTGGCCTATGAGGACTAAAAATGATAAGTAGCATTCATTGAACCTACTCTAAATCAGACACATAGTGTTATTTTAAGGAAACTCAGGCACAAAGCGATTAAGCAACCTAATAAGTAGCTGAGCCAGAACGTGAAGTCAGGTCCTCTGACTAGAAGATAAAGTCACTCTGGAGCCAAAGTGTGGGCTCTGAGGCTCTATGCTACAGATCTCAAACTTGAACATGTGTCAGAATCATAGGGGGATGCTGATAAAAGTTAATGTTGCTGCTCTAAATCTCCTAGTTTCTGGTGCAGTAGGTCTGGGTGGAGCCTGAGGATTTGCACACTAAAGAGTTCCCAGGTGATGCTGCTGGGCCAGAGACCACACTTTGAGAACCATCCCTCTGCTTACTCATAGGAGGAGAAGGATGGAAGCAAGAGCAGTGTTTCTCTCACCTGGATTATTGTAATGTCCCACCCAATTCCTGAATTTTCTTACTGTTATTCAGGGACAATAGTCTTCCTCAAGGCCAGCTCTAATCCTGTCATGGCTCTACCCCGAGTTCTCTGGATTCTCTGCCATTGTCTCCCTTTGCTGTCCAGTAGAACTACCTGTAATGATAAAATGTCCTAAATCTGCAGGGTCCAATATGGTAACCACTAACCACAAGTGGCTATGAATTTTAAATTTTATTCCATTTCCTTTAATTTCAATTTAAAGAGTCACATGTGGCTAATTGCTAGATAGTACAGGGAACCACTTGATATGTCATTCAAGGCTCTCATTGGAACCATCTACCTGTCCATCCTCAGCCTCAACCCTCAGCATCCCAGCATAGGGCCATATGCAGCCAGTTTTCTGATCCTACCCTGTCCTTTCCTATCACTGTGCCTTGTTTTATGCTCTCTCTTCTGTCTTGCTTGTCCTTATGTCCTGCTTTTAATATTCAATCCAAATGCTGCCTCTTTCTTGAAACCTTCTTTAACACTATCCTTTTCTTGCAACTGTTAATGCTCCCTGTCTTATACTGCAGTTGGCTGGTATCAGTAGTATATTTCTTTTACTGAACTGTAAGTTTCTGGAGGGTGTAGACGTGTCTCCTATAGTGAGTCCCCACTTCCTATCCCAGGTCCCCATGGTTACAGAGTGGCTTGATACCTACCACGAACCTTTGCACTGGGGCACTGGGGATACAGAGAGGATAATTTGAATATCCTGTCCTCAAGCTGCTCTCAGCCTCCCACAAAAGTCTGATCCATGCCCAGAGAACCACTGAAGCCAATGGTTATTTTGGGTAGGGAGATAAAAGCCACAGAGGGCCCTGTTGGCAAGGGGAGTCCGGCAGGAGCTGCCTAAGCAGAAGGCTGTGTTTACACACACAGACGGCTTCTCTGCCCAGCCTGGCCTGGTGAGAGGAGACGAGAACATTCAGACATTGCTGCCTGGCTTCCTTGTGAAGTTGGGGATTAGCTGGTGTTAAGTGGCAGGTCTGGCCGTCTGGTCCCTGCAGATGGATGGATGAGGAGAAGGTTGCAAAGACTGCAGAGCAGCGCCAGCTTCTGGAAGTAGAGTGTTGCCTGGGTGGCACCTGGCCCAGGAGTTTCAGTGCAAGCACATGTTTATGATCTCAGCTACTGACACAGGTGAAATTTGACTGGGCCTGGCTTGGGGGCTTATGAGTCTTCAGACCAGTCACTGTTTGAAATGCAAAGATGGTTGAAAAGAAACAACACCAAACAAACAAACAAACAAAAAACACCTTACTAGCTTCAGACTCTAATGCTAAGAGTATTTTACCTACTGAAAATCCCTAGCACATAATTCATCTCTGGGACAAAGACACGTTTTAAAAATAAATTTCTGTGTGTGTGTGTATGTGTTACTGGGGATTGAACCCTGTTTTCCTTTAAAATTTTTTTTTGAAAAAGGGTCTCACAATGTTGCCAGGCCAGTCTTGAACTTGAGATCCTCTTACTTCAACCTCCTGAATTGCTAGGAATGCGAGTGTCACCATGTCCAGCTAAAATAAACTTCCTTATTGAACTTATAACATAAATGCAGAAAAATGCACAGATCCTAAATTTATACATACTAAACCAGGCACAGTGTCACATGCTTGTAATACCAGCAACTTGGGAGGCTGAGGTAGGAGGCTTACAAATTTAAGGCCAATCTCAGCAATTTATGAGGCCCTTACAAGTTAGTGAGACCTAGTCTCCAACTAAAAATGAAAAGAACTGGGGATGTGGCTCAGTGGTAAAGCACCCCTGGGTTCAATCCCTAGTACAAAAAAAAAAAAAAAAAAAAAAAATTATACCTACTTGTGGTAACTGTCCCCTGACAAGAACTAAATCATACCAGTGTCTCCACAGTAAATTTGGGTAAAGCCAAGTGTGTGTGGGGTTAACAAGGGACAAACAAGCTCTGAAGTCAGGTATGCCTCTGATTGAATCCTGGGTCCCCTGCCCAGTAGCAGAGTGACCCTGGACTAGTGAGTGTATACTTTCTAACAGGGAAGTAAGAGATTTAAAATGGAAAATGTAGGCAAATTGCAAGGCACAGTAGCAGTTGCGGGGAGACTCTAATGCTGTCTGCAATGCCAATGCTGATTAATGGTGACACTGTGGCCTCTTCTGACTCCTGGGACTACAGACACACAGACACACACACACACACACACAGACACACACACACACACACACACACACACACACACTGCTTTTCTACTGTTGCCTCTCCATGTGTGTGATGCTCTCCAAGATCTCTTCTGACTGCAAGGCGTCTGTGATGCTGTGACCATAAAACCTCAGCTGACACCTCAGGCTCTCGATGGTAGGCTAGGTGGACATCTGTATCCAGTGGGAACATGACTAGATCTTTCATATTCAGGCCTGGGAGTGTGTCTCCCAGACCTCTCCCATGGGGCAGCTGAAGTATAGGAGCCATCAGGAAAGGCAGAGAGGTAGTCTGGTTGGCAGAGCTCAGCCCACAGGTGTCCTGGCATCCTGGTGAACTCCTGACTTCCACTTGCTCCCTGGCCTCTGACTCTGGGAGTGAAGGTGGCCTGAGGGACACACACTGTGCACATGTTATGAGCTGGAAACTGGGCTGGGCCCTCATGGGGAAAAGTGTGCAAAGTGGCCTTTAGGCTCATAGTGCAATGGAAGGTTGAGGCCCTTCAGCACATCATACAACCAGGGCTGGAGGCAGCGGGAGGCAGCGGGAGAGGCCAAGAGGTTACTTCTAACAAGAGAAGTTGTTGCAGAAGGAGGGGAAGAAGATGGGCTTCCTGGAGGACGCTGGAAGAATGGCTGTGGGAAAAGGGGAGAGTCTCCTGGGAGAAGGGAGGGGCATGTGTGAAAGCGAGAGGCCAGGCAGAGCCGTTGGACAGCACATCACGTGAGGTCTGAGGATGAGGCTGAAGAGCCTAGTGTGACCAGGCTGGGAAAGGTCTTGAGAGTCAGGCTGAAGTGCTGGAGCTGCCTCATCTCAGTGGCCAGCCGCTAAGGACTTCTTCCACTGAGAAGCAGAGCAGAGCAGCTCCTTGATGTGCCCTGTAGAGACCAGCATGGTATTTAGGCAGCATTGTACATAGTCAATTGTCCAAGCGACTGGAGTGGGTTGTGGGAGCCACTGGGATGCCCAGCCCAGTGCCAGTCCTGGCTGTGTGTACGGAGGAGCGTTTATGTGTTGGGGGGTGGTAAACTTCCTGCCTTCAAGAAATGACAGTCTTGTTGAGGTCAGACAACTGAGGCCAAAATATAGAAAAGGAAACAAGGATGAGATGACGGTGGAGTAGGCCGAGAAGAAGAGATGGGCTGGGGGGAAGAGGTGGGGAGGGGGTGCAGGAGGTGGAGTTGGTGGTCGATGGAGAACTAAAAGAACTTCAGGGGCATCCTAGGGGGCTCTCCTGTGATGGAGAAGGGAGCACTGAGCATGTCAGTCGCCCTTTGTAGGTACTCTTTCATGTCATCCTCACAGCTGGGTGCCGCTATTATACAGTTCAGAGGGAAACTGAGGCTCAGACAGGGTAAGGCCTTGCCTAAGGTCACACAGCTCCTGTATTAAAGAACGTCCCCATCTCTAACCCAGCCCTCTTCCAGGGAAACCACTACCCTCCAGCTCTCCTGCCACACTTCACTAGGTATGGATAGTGTTGTGTATTGCGTGGTTCTCTGTGCAGCTCAGAGGCATTGTCACCATCCCACATTGGAACAGGATCTCATGCAGGAGCACGTGGTTCTCACGGTGTAGGCTGGAAGGTGAAGTGCTTTTGGGAAGTTTCTTAGAGGAGTCCAGAGGAACTGAATGGGGAAGGTCTCTGCCAGGTGGGTGCTACTGCTTGTCCGCCTTGCTTGTTCCCCCGCCCGGACATAGCTGCCCTGCCGTGCCTTCCAGAGAATGCCAACAGTCAGTGAGAAAAGGCTTGCCCAGGCAGAACTTCCTAGGCTTGTGGGTCTTGCTACTCTGAAAAGTTTGGCTCTGGTAGCTTCCTCCCTCTGGCCCAGCTGTCAACTGCCTGGGGCTGCAGCTCAGCCCACCCAGGCCCTGTAGCCCTCTGGGAATGGAGCCAGATGCCCTGCAGCTCTTTTGCCCTAGAATACCCTCTTCCCCATGACCTCTCCTTTAACTCAGCTTGGCTTAGCTGCCCCCTCCTCCAGGAAGCCTTTCCTGATCCCCATGGGCTGGGTTAAAACCACAGAGTATTTAAACTTGTGCTGACCCAAATAAATACAATGTGACCACGTAGGCAATTTAAAATTTTCTAGTAGCCACATTTTCTAGCAACTAGGCATGGTGGCTGGTGCCTGTAGTCCTGTAGTCCCAGAATTTGAGAAGCTGAGGTCGGAGGAGCCAGGAATTTGAGAGACCAGCCTGGGCTGTATAATGAGACCCCATCTCAAACAAAACAAAACAAAACAACAAAACACGCTCATAACTAAAATGGAACAAGATGAAATTATTCTGATGACATATTTACAAACCCAGTGCATCCATAATACATTCATTTTAATAGAAAAAGTATTAAAATATGTTATGTTTTAACATCGAAGCATATTTCAGTTTGCATGCCACATCACAGGTAGGTGCTCCACAGTTTCGTGTGGCTGGTGACTACCATATTGGTTAGCATAGCTCTAGAGGTGGGGAGAAGTTTGTAAGGGTTGGAGCTCAGGGAGTGGCATCAGGCAGATCTGGCAGATACATCCTGGACTTTGACAAGACATTAACCCATGTGAGCCTCAGTTACTTCATCTGGAAAAGGGATTAGCAAATTCAGTGCCAGAGAATTGTTTTGGTGATTAAACAAATGAATGTGTTCCTAGTGACAGGCACAGAGGAAGCGCTCAGAGCAGCAGTAAGATGAATTTTACAGTACCCTTTGATGTGCTGGGTTATTTGCTGTTCTCCCCTGCTGGGTTGATTGTGAATTCAAGGGCAGAGACTCTCCAGTTCCTCTTTCCCCAGTGCCCAGGGCTTGGCTCTGTGTGACCATTACCACTTGCTGAATGACACATTGAGTCCTTCAGCTGGGACTGCCCCTCACCCCACCTGCCCACCCAGAACAGAGTGGCTGGGAATCCTGAGATCACTATGTCTCAGTGACTTTGCAAGTTGCTGCTTTTCTCAGGGTCTTGGTTTCCTCCTTTGAAAGGTCAGATGGGGTCAGAAGGGGCCCTGCCTGAAGAATTTGGGTGAGTCTTGACTCCACCAGTGACCTTGAGGCCCTGTGGCTGGCAGTTATGTGTTTTGCCTTCCAGTGGAGAGAATCACTTCCACTCATCTATTCCTGTATTCTGGACTTTTGCATCTTCAAAGTTCCATCATTAAGTTAAAATTTAAGAGGAAAGAATTTCTCTTACCTCCTAGGCAAGAGCAGAGATGGGACAGGGGTCCTATCATTCTCATCTGCCAGCATTTACTTCTCCTGTCACAGTAGCCCAGCAACAGATGTGGAATAGGGAGAATTTCTCCCAATTTGTAAGTAAAAAAATGGGCTCAGAGAGGTCAAATAACTTGTGTAAGTAACACAGAAATAACTGGAAAAGGCAGGACTGGAGGCAGAATTCACATCTAAGGAATGGAAGAGCCCTTCTTTGTGGGGCGGACTCTTCTTCCCTATGTGGGCCCCTGGTATTTCTCTATGGGGACTTTCAAGAGATGTGGTCCTGGATTGAATCCTGTTCCTGTGCCCATTTCCCATGCCTAGGCAAACTGGATAATAGAAATAGAAAAAATAATCATAGAAAATAATAACAGAAATAGAACTAATAATAATCATAGAAGAAGCTCAATTTTTGGTGTGGGCCCATTGACCGGAAGTGAATTGGGTCCTTTGGGTATAAATTCAGAATGAAGTCTGGGAACATCCTGCCTTGGTCCTGGAGTTGTCCTGGGAAAGTGAGAGGCTCCTTGTGGCTGAGAAGGATGGGAATGCAGCCCTGCCCCAGGGGATGAGGGGCGTGATCCTGCCTGGGGAAGGGAGGGGAGGGGGACCAGGGAGGAATTGAGTAGAAGGAATGGGAGGGCCTTGGCTGTGCAGCCCAGAGCCTCCTGCCCACAGGAGCTTGGGAGCCCACTGCTGGCAAGGCCAGCTAGCGGAGGAGAGTGAACTTGGAAACAAAATGCCAGCAGGCAGGAAGTCGGGAAACTTTGAGCAGATGTGCACATGGAACAGTAAGTTCACCTGGTCTAATTCCTACATTTGATGGATTCTTTCATTCATTTGTTTGAATAAATGCATTTGAATTGAACTCACACAGCAGGGACCCAAGTGGCAGTGACATGCCCAGGGCCACACTTCTAAGGGCTAGTGTGAGGCTTCCTGAGGTGCTTAATTTAGGGGCCAGGAGATAAAAAGGAAATCTTTTAAGGAAGCCTGGTTCTTTAAGAGTTGGCCTGGGCGAATTGGACCATCTTCCCACCTCCTGTCTGGAGGGAAGGTGGCTCCTCTAGCATCAGGAGCAGCCTGCCTCACTCCACTCTTGCCCACTCCTGAGCCGTGGCAGCAGGGAGAGTGGAGGCACTGGAAGCCATGCCTTGGGATACCTGACAAAGGAGTTTGTCCTGTTTATCTTGGAGGGTAGAAGCCCTGGTTTGGGGGTGGGGCAAAGGGACACAATTGCTACGTTGAGTTCTCAGAGGGGTTCTGGGGAGAGGGCATGGCCTCATCTGTGGAGGCCCTGGGGTTGTGACCAGCACCTAGAATAGAAGGGCACCATGATGGAGCAGCCACTCTGAGAGAGAAGTGAGGAGAGACGGAGTGGCCTGTCTCTGGAGTGTGGGACAAGCAGAGTAGAAATGGATAACCCACTGGTGAGGTTGAAACAGAGGTAACTGCAGCATGGGGGGACAGATGGCTCTGTTCACATATGGATGGCTTCCCAGCTTTGGACCTCTGTGGCTCTCAGTGTTATGTTCCACAACAGTGGCTATCACATAGTAGGTACTCAGGAATGACTGGAAGAATGAAGGAAGATATATGTATGCTTGGGGCTGGTGGTGGTGGTTAGGAGGTAGGGGTCTATGCACTGCCAGTGTGGGCAGAAATCTGAGGATGTTGTAGGTTGACCCCATCTTCCCCAGGCCTTCCCCATAAACTGGGGTCCTAGAGACAGGCACATCCGAGTCTTTCTTTCATTGTTTGCAAACTGAAGCCCAAAGCATGGAAGCAACTTGCCAAGGATACTCACTCAGCCAGTGGCAGAGCTGGACTGGAAACTCTGTACCCCAGAGTTCTCTGTGCTTAGAGGCCCCACCTGTGCATTGAGTAAGGGGGAGATGCCCTGGTCTAACTGGCTTTTTGAGTTGTAACAGTGCTGGTAGAGGGGAGGAACAGGGCTGAGCTTGGTTTTGAGCCATGACCTCTGACACAGGCCCTTTAGCCATCCCTCACCCCTTCTGGAAGCTGGGTGCACACCCAAGGTGCCCCCCAACCCTCCACAGCAAACACACCTATACACAGGCCCAGCCCCTACTAGGTCCCTAACACTTAGGGTCATTGTCACCAATGCACATATGGATTAAGACATCCCCCACCCCCTCAGACACGCAGAGGCCCAGAGGATTCCCTGGAGACAATTGCAGTGCCTCCTCCCTGGTAGGGGAGGAGCGCTGAGTCCCAGGCAGGTTCTGCCCTGGGATGTGCTTGTAGGGGAGGTGAGGGGATCTGGCTGGGGTGGGATGGGAGGCCCACTGAGGCTGAGTCACCCCTTCTGAGTCAGGGATCCTCCCCGCTTCCTCTCCTCCCTCGCTCTCTCCCCAACGAGCCCCCAACACAGATTGGCCTGGCGCAGAGGCCAGCTGGCCAGGGCCAGGGTCGGGGGAACCGAGGCAGCCCGCAGTGGTCCGGGAGCAGCCCGGGAGGCAGGCACGGGGGTGGGGGGTGGCCTGGGTGCCGGGAGGGAGGGGGCGAGGAGGCGGCCGGGAGGAGGCGGAGGCAGGGGCAGGGCTGCCGCGAGTGCGGAGGCAGGCGCACCGCCGCCCCTGGGCTGGGCGCGGAGGCCGGGCGGGGGCGGGCCGCGCGTCGGGCGCCAGGCCCGGGGCTGTGGGCACTGTGCCCAGCCCCCGGCGCACGCCGACCGCCGCCGCCACCGCCGCTGCTGCAGTCGGCATCCATCAGCGGGCGGGGGTGTCGCGAACAGGCTGCTCCGCAGAGCCCGCCGCGGCCCGCGCGCCGCCCCGCCCCGCGGCCTGCCGGGCCCGAGGAGCCGAGGGGGCCGCCCCTCGCCCAGCCGGCCCGAGATGGGGACCCCCAGGCCCAGGTAGGCGCGTGGGGCGGGGGGCTCAGGTGGCACTGGGGGTCGGGGTGCTGCGTCTAGGCCCAGCCTCCAGCCCCGGGAATCCGGGCGAGCCCCGGGAACTGAGTTTGCTGGCTGTTGGTCCCCTGGCCAGTGTGGGGGTGGTCCTTGTTGTTCCTCCGACCTCTGCAGCCTCCCCAAAGACCCCGAGAGAGGTGGACTGACTGGTGTCTGCTGTAGGATGAGCGGTTGCTGGGTGCTGGGCGCCCGCGGCTGGCCCCCTCTCTTCTGGAAGGCCACTCCTGCTGCCTCCTTTGGAGGCCCAGGGCTCCGGATTTCTCCTCCAGGCTTCAGATACTGCAGTTCTGCTACCTTGGAGGTTGGATGCTGGGGAGCTCGCCCCTCATCCTCACCCTCACCCTTTGGTTACAGAACCTTCCACACTGCAAGTCTCCCAGAGCAGAGGGCATGAATCTTAGCCCGAGGACTTTTGTGACTCTGGTCTGGCATTGTCCTGGCCAGCAGCTGTCCCCACTGATTAGAGGGAGAGGACTTGTGTCTGGTGCCAGTTGTGCCTGGCATCTTCACGTTTGGGAGGTCTGGGGTCCCCAAGAGGCTCGGGTCTTGGGGACCAGCAAGGGGGGGTGTTGACTGCAGTCACCAGGGTATTTATTGGGTGCTAAGGTCATAGACTGGCAGAACTGTATGGGCCAAAGTGGTCCATGGGGACTTTGAAGGACTGGAGAAGGACTAGGAAGGTGTTCTGTGATGCTGGCCTCTCTCCACTCCCAGCCATGATTTTTGCTTTTGCCCAGAGCTCTGAAATGCATTGGTGGGGGAGAAAGCACCACCACGTGTTCCCACCGTCACTTCTGGATCCACATGTCACCTCCTCTGCACCCCAAGGTGGGTGGGTAAGAGGGCTAGAATTAGGATCTCTCCACGGCTGTGTGGGGTCCGGCTGCGCCACATCTCCTCTTCGCCTGAGCATTTAGGAGTCTTCCAGAATCAGCAGCAGTTGGGCCAGGTGGAGAACTGGGGACCAAGACGGTGCCCTTAGAAGCTCCTGTCCCAGGCAAGGGTGTGGAGCATGGAGGCGCTGTGTGCCTGCGGCCCACCCATGCCTCCAGATGGTGCCTGCGGCAGAGGCAGCCTGTGCCAGCCTCCTCTCTGAGCCTCTGTGGCCCAACCAGGCTCTGCCAGCCCCAAGCAGGGACAGAGCTGGTTTCTGCTGACCATGCCTGTCCAGAAACCTGTATATAGTATTTGTGGGGTGTGCTGCATGATCACTGGGATCTCAGGGGCCCCTCAAGGCAGTCCTGGAGGGTATCAGGGTTGGGGGCATTGTTTCTGTTAAAATCTTGTGGCAGTTCCTGGGCGCAGCTCTGTGAGCCTCTTAAAGTGTTTCTTCCATAGAACTCCACATGAGAATAAGGCTGGATTCTATAGTCCTCACTTTGTAAATATCGAAAGGTAGATGGAGGCCTAAGGAGGAAGAGTGACTTGTCCAAGGTCACATAGCAGTGGAGGAAGAGCCAGCACTAATGTACCCAGGACTTCTACCTCTGGTCTGGGATTCTGACAGCCTGCTTCCCTGCTGCTGTGACTGTTTCCCACATAGGACTCTGCCAGGGACTGGACATTATAGCCTGCAGTTTGAACTGCTCCTTAGGAGGGGTCTTATATTGGCCTACCAGCCATCCCCCCACAATGTGAGCAAGACAGATAATGGACCAGGGCTGAGAGAAAGGGTAGCTAGTGGCCCTGGACCCTCTTGAACTATACAGAAACTAGAGAATGCCCTGTGCCCAGAGATTGAGCCTCCAGGGGGCAGCAGAGAGGGCATAGTGACTAGACAGGCTGAGACAGCAAGTACCTCTGTTAGCTCCAGCCTGGACATCTCTGTGGGCCCCTTTCTGGGTTTCTCTGAAATCTATACCTGGAGTGACATCAATGATTACACAATTAGAGTGATGGTATTCATTGGACACTTACTGTATGCCGTGCACTGCGATAAGTGCTTTGTATCCTCTCACAGCAATCCCATCAGATTGCTGCTATTTTTATCCACTTTTTACAGATGAGAAACTGAGGCTCAGAGGGGTTGTGTTACCTACCTGGGATTACACAGCTGAAAAGTGTGGCTGAGTCTAGAGCTTTTCCCACTATTATGACTTTATACTGGGGGCAGTGGTCTGGAAGTACCAGCTTGGTGTCCAGCAGGGCTGGGTAATTCACTGGTGGACTAGGGCTGGTCTAGGCAGAGAGGTTCATGTGTTGACTCTGTGAAGCGTGGGTGGCTCTATGGCCTGAATACTGCCGAGGTCCTGAGGGGTAGGGACAAAGAGAGACTGGCTGGGATCCCTTGGAGAGGGGTCAGTACAGGCCTGTGTCATGGCTAGGATCCCCTTCAAGTGGGGATGCTTCAGGCTGCCTTCTTTCACTGGCTCTCTGGGAAGATAGACTGACCACTTGTCCCCTACCACATTTGGTAGGGTTTCCACCAGCAGAAACCACCTGGGTGGAAAGGCTATGGCACCAGCCAGGACTGTGAAGAGGAGGCCCTGTTCAGGGACTTGTACCTGGGGGGCTGGGTTGGGGGCAGGGGAGCAGACTGGCACTGCTTCTTTTGTGGGCAGGAGACTGGATAGAATATTGACAGTTGGAGTTTAGTGAACTCTTATTGCGTGCTAGTCACTGGTTTAAGGGCTTATAAGTCATACAGTTTTCACAAAACCTGTGAGGCAGCTGTTCTTCCCATTTTATAGATTGAAGCATTGAGGCTTACCAAGGGAAAGACGCAGCTCAAGGTTGTACAGCTAGGTGGTGGGGGAGGCAGCATGGGTCAGAGCCATGTTCCTGATGACCTGCACCTTCTCAGAGGTCATACTTAGTTTTGTTCCCTTTGAAACAATCACCCATTTAAATGCATTCCACTCCTCAGAGGCCTCAGAGCCTAGTTGGGAGACCTGGACATGACAGGGCAAAGGTAAAGAACAAACGATCACATCTGCTTACTTGGATTCCTGTTTTGGTGCTCAGGAAAGCCTTCAGGAAGACCGGGGCCTTTCGGCTGCACGCTGAAGGCTAAGTAGGGTTTGATGACTGGGAAAGAATGCCCACTGGCCTGGGTCAGAGGGAAAAGAATCAGGATGCCTTTGAAGAAGAGTGGGTGGTATGTGTTTGTCGGGGGGGGGGGGGGGGGGGGAACAGATAGTTGAGGGGAGGGGAAGGGAGAGCAGGAAGGTGACTCAGAAAGTCAGCTTGTGCTTAGGTCTTTGATGAAGTTTGATGGTCACAACCCTGCTGTATACTAGCAATGTAGCCTTGGGCACATCACTAGCTGGCCTAAGCTCAGTTTCCTCATCTGTGAAACATGGATGAACACACCTATCTCAGAGGGACCGTGTTGTGGCTGTTACATAAAGCCCCTCGTATAGCGCTGTCACATCACAGGAACTCAGTCAGCATTACTCCTCTCCCCTGCCATCCCTCTTAAATGTCAGGCTGAGGTGTTTTGCTTGATGTGAGCCTGGAGGCTCTGGGGACCTTTGCAGGATTTGGGTCTGCAGAGGAGCATGACAGAACTGTGTTTTGGGAAGGTCCTTTAGGCAGCTGTATGACCCACTAGGAAGGGGTGAACTGTGACCTTGCAGAGAAGCCTCATCTTAGGGACATGGAAGGCTCAGGAGGGAGGAAGGTTAAAACTTGCCCTAAGATGTCCCTTGGATGGCTTGCCAGGATAGGGGAGGAGCAGGTGGAAGTGGGAAAGACCCCTGGGTCAGGAATTCAGTTCGAAACTTGCCGAGTGTAAGAAAGGCTGGTCTCCCTTCAGTCTTTGGGAAGATCAGGCGGCGTCTTCTTTGAGCATCTGCTTTTTTTTTTTTTTCTTTTAAATTATTTCCTTTGGATAAATCCCCATTGGAGAGCTCCTCCATAATAGCAGCAAATTGGGACTAAATGTCCAACAATAGGGAGATGATTGAGAACGTTTTGGAATGTTCACTGGATAAAATAATATGCAGTGGCGAACGGCCGCAGAAATCCTTCCCGCAGAACATGGAGCTGTGTACTGGCAGAGCTCTTTTGCATCCTTTGTTCATCTCATGCTTTTATGACTGCCTGGTGACAGGGGCAGGGGTAGGGGGTTAGATCCCTACTTGCCTGAGAGTTGAGGATAGCCTCTAATCTCCTGAAGGGCGGGGTTCATGTTTTATTCATTGTCCTCACACTTGGTGATCAGCACATGCTTGTCCAGTGAATGATTGAACCAAGCAGAGGGGAAGTGACTTGGTCAAGATCACACAAGTTATATAAGACCCAGTATCTGCCACATTCTTGCCATATTCTTCTTACTACTCAGTACAGATGCTCCTCCATTTACAGTGGGGTTGTGTTCCAATAAACCTATCATAATTTGAACATATCCTACATTGAAAATGCATTGAATACACCTAGCCTACTGAGCATCCTAACTTGGCAACACAGTGGACCGAGTATGGGTTATCCACCCTGTGATCAAGCGACTGACTTGGAGGTACAGCTCACTGCTGCTCAGCATCCCAAGAGAGTATCCTATGGCATATTGCTAGCCCAGAAAAGTATCAAAGTTCAAAATTCTAAGTGTGGTTTCTACAGAATGCATCTGGCTTTTGTATCATTGTAAAGTAAAAAAAAAAAAAAAATCGCAAATTGAATCGTCAGTGAGGGACCATTTGTATCAATGAGGGGAGTAGGATGGAAAGGTCCCAATGAGGACTTGGGAGTCACACAGACCAGCGTTTAAGTCTTATTTCTATCCTTACCAGTTGTGAGGCCTTGGCAAATGAGTTTTTCAAGCCTCAGTCTCTCCGTCTGTGACGTCGATAGTCCACATACCTGCTTTTAGTGTTGTCATGAAGACTTCGTGCAAGGCTTGTAAAACTCTTCACATGGTTCATAGCAAAGCACCCATAAACCTTAGCTGTCATGGCAATGATGTCATAATGTGAAGATATTTATGATACAATTAATGTGAAATGAGAATAATCCACAAAATTATGAGCATTCAGATTACAGTCATGTAAAATTAGTTCTGACCATAGATAGAGATTGGAAGAAGTCAAGTTACGGCAAGTAAGTACCATGAAATAAGTAAGACTGACCCAAACAAACCTTTCTTTGATGTTATACTTATTTTTTCCTTGGTTTTAATTACAAAATAAATTCATGAAAAATCCTAATAATTTGGAAGTGTGTTCTCTCTTCAGCCACTACACCAAAATCCTGCTCTCTGGAAGTAACAGTGATAGTATGCATCTTTCCAGGATAGTTTTTATGCTTACATAAACATGGAAGCAAGAATGGGATCATGAAATGCATTACTGTTTTATAACTTGCATTTTTCTTTTTTATTCATATTTTAGTTGTCAATGGATCTTTATTTTATTTATTTATATGCGGTGCTGAGAATCCGCATATAAACCCAGTGCCTCATACATGCCAGGCAAGTGCTCTGCCACTGAGCTACAGTGCCATCCCCTTTTTTTTGTGTGGTGTGTATTCTTTTTTTTTTTTTTTGAGGTACTGGGGATTGAACCCACAGCCTTGTGCTTGCAAGGCAAGCACTCTGTCAACTGAGCTGTATCCCCAGCCCTCATCCCCTTTTTAAAAAACAATTTTTTTTTTTTTTTAGTTGTAGATGGTCTTTTATTTTATTTATTTTTATGTGGTGCTAAGGATTGTGTGTGTGAGAGTGTGTGTGTGTGGTATTAGGGATTGAACCCAGATGCATGATAAGGCAAGTGCTCTGCCACTAAGCTACATCCTTAGCCTTTTTTTTTTTTTTTTTTTTTGAAGTTGTAGATGGACAGCATGCCTTTATTTTATTTTATTTGTTAATTTTTTTATGTAGTGCTAGGGATTGAACCCAGTGTCTCACACAGGTTAGGCAAGTGCTCTGCCACAGAATTACAACCCCAGCCCTATCCTTAGCCTTTTAAAATTTATTTTGAGATAGGGTCTTGCTAAGTTGCCTAGGCTGGCCTTGAACTTGTGATCCTCCTGCTTCACCCTCCTGAGTAACTGGAACTATAGACCTGCATCACCATGCCCAGGTGTATGTATGTATGTGTGTATGTAGTTATTTACTTATTTATGTAGTACTGGGGATTTAATCCAGTGATGCTTTACCACTGAGTCACATAGGCAGCCCTTTATATTTTGAGACAGGTTCTCCCTAAGTTGCTTAGGGCCTCGCTAAGTTGCTGAGGCTGGCTTCGAACTGTGATCCTCCTGCCTCAGCTTCCTGAGTCTCTGGAATTATAGGCGGGCACCACTGCACCGGCTGTAATTAATTTCTAATGGATAAATCCTAACTAATTGGGTCAACCTCTGTTGATGGAAATTTAAAGTTGTTTCCAATTTTATTCTGTTCTAAATAACCCCGACAGTGAACTCTCACAGTGTTTAAACAATTAATGAAAATCAAGTGAGAGAAGAGGTTTGAAACCGTGAGACTATGAGAATTGCCCTTGAAGGGTTGCTGCTTCTCCTCCATTTTTCCCCTTCTCTCTCCTCCCCTCCTCTCTTCCTAGCTGAGGCTGGCCTGCTTGGAAGAGACTGTGTGTCTCTCTTACCCTCAAAAGGTGCGGATGTACCAGAGAGACCCCTTCTTTCCCTTACCCAGTATAGTACTCACCTGTGAACATTTCAAATTCTCTTAGGATACTGTAAGTTGTACCTGGGTCTTGCTACTGCTCAATCTCTGAGTGTCCTTGAACAGTCTTTGTGTTGTGTAAACCACAGTTTGTCCATCTGTATGGTAGCGATGCCTTCCTGATCAGAACCATTGCTACCACCTGCTGAGTATCTGCTGTATGTCAAATCTTGTGCCAGAGAGAGCTTCGTGTGCATTATCTTGTTTCATTCTCACTAAATGCCTTTGAGATACAGGGGTTATTATTCTCATTTTACCTGCTCACATTGGCTCTCAGGTTAAATACCTGTCCAGTGTCACCAAGCTTGTGGAGTTAGGATTCCAGCTCTGGCTCCGAAGCGGCTGATTGGTGAGGTCCAAGCAAAATGAGGTTTATAAAAGATCCTTTAAATTGTAAAGCACCCTGCGTGTGGGAGGGATTGATACTGCTGCTATGATTCTACATCCAGGGCAACGGTAGCTTTGGTTACATGGTTTATAGCAAGCTGGAGGTCGTGGGATGTAGCAGGACTGAGGGGGATGAGCACTGGGCTGTGAGCCAGTAGACCTGGGTCCTAGTCCTGGCTGTACTCAAACTAAGTAGCTGTGTGATCTTGACCAGCCAAGCTGACCTGGGGAATCAGACTCCCTGCCCTGAGTGGCCTCAGCACAGTGCGAATGAGGTAAAGCCCAGAAGGTAGTATCACGTTGCTTGGCTTTCAGGGGATGCCTTGCTAGCGGGAGGTTTGGGCTGCCTCATGCACATCATCAGCATGGTCCAAGCAGGAGGCACTTCTCCTTTCTGATGTCGTTACTCTGCAGATCTGGGCTATCACGTGGTCCCCGACCCACAACTGCACCTCAGTCTGTGGCTTTGCCAGAGTATGTGAAACTTGGGCAAGAAGCCAATGCTGACAGTAGCGGCCTCTTCACATCGCTTGGTTTTATTTAATGCGGTGCCCATGGATACTGCAGGCCATGAGAAATTGTCACCTCCCTAGTGCCATGTCCAGTTAGACCTGAGCACCCACTGGTAAGGATGACTGCGGTTCAGCTCCCTTTTAGATCCTTGGGACCTGGCTGGGAGGGGCACAGTCAGCACCCTCCAGTCACTTCATTCACATTCATCCATAGAGGGTCCCTGGAGGAAGTGCATGTTCCATATGGGGAACCTCTTGTGACAAGGGACCGTCTCTAGTGTTTGAGAGAGGAGAATAAACTTCCCTAGCCCACTCTCTGTTTTTCTTTTAATTCTTTTCCTTCTCTGACTTCTAAAGAAATACATAATAGTAGAAAAATTGGAAGATACAGAGGAGAAGGAAAGCAATCCCGTATTTCCTTCTTCCAGGGAATGCAAGAGTTTTCACAGTGAACCTTTCATGTATGCAAGGTTATCCTCATGATTTTACAAATAAAGAAGCTGAGGCACAGGGAGGTCAAGAGACCTGCCAAAGGTCTCCTAGTCTTTCCCTGTCATCCTAAGCCTCTTGGACCATGCTGCCTCTTCCCAGGCTCCCCTCCCCTGATTCATACACACTTTGTGCCAGGTGGTGTATCAGCACACTCTGGCAGAGAACAGAATTCTCCTCAGATGCTTCAGCTGAGGAGATGTTAATGCAGGTGTGAGCAGGTAGAGAGAACCCTCAGGGGCACTGAGGCACCTACAAACTAACAATGACAGAATCCGTCATCCACCCTCATCCTGAATGTCCCTCATCCTGAGGGATCAGTGTTACCTGTGCTTGGCTACCCCTAGACCCACAGGGAGGGAAGTTGGGGAAGGTATACTCAACACATCTCTTCTTCTGCCCTCTGCCCCCCTGCCAGCACCTTCTATATTGGTCAAACCCAAACAGAAGCAGCAGGCAAGGGTCTCAAGGGACAGTTCAATGGGTCAGCCTCTCCTTTCTTTAAGCAGGACATGGATCTGGGGGTGCAAGTGGAGGTACCAGCGTAGGAGGCATTGTTGCAGGGGGATGGGAGAGATGTGCCTCCTGACCTCCCAAAAGAGAAAGAAGATTTGTCTTGGTAATTGTACTTATTAAAAACAACAGAAGAGTTTCTTCTGCCTGGCATTCTCTTTGTTTTTGGTGCCTCCTGCTCTCTGCGCTCTCTCTCTCTCTCTCTCTCTCTCTCTCTCTCTCTCTCTCTCTCTCTCTCTCTTGTTTCTCCTCACTTCCTTCTTTCTCTTCTCTCCCCTTCTTCCTGCTGCTACCTCTATTCTCACCTGGTTCAGAATTCCCAATAGCGTCTGTGCAGAAGTATTTGGTGTCATCAGTGTCAAAGATTTAGAAGAGACAGCCTTTCTGTATAGGGGGACAGTGTTCATGGCTGCGGACACATGTGGTTGTGTGTGACCTCATGTTGTTCTGCTGCTATGTGTGTGTGCAAAGACGTGCTTCTCAGATCCATGACATCAACATTCTCTCCTCTAACTTTGATGGGACTTCAGCCATGGCTCTCACAGTCCTTCCGTTCTCTGTAATGCCTTTAGCACCATGGCATTACTCTGATGTGGAGGACAGGGGCTCTTATTCCTGTTTGACAGACGAGGAGACTCATACTGAGAAAGAGGTGATCAGGTAGGAAGTGGCAGCATGGAAACAGGAAGCAGTCATCCTGATTCCCAGTGCAGCTTTTCCCAATGCGTTTGCTTTTCTATCAGGAAGTCCTTCCTTGGCCAGCTTCTCCCCTGGGAGAAATTAGTATCAGTTGAGCCACTGAGGCTGCTGAAATGCCATCTAGTGGGAAGGACTTGGGAGTAAGAGAGACCTGGCATGGCCCTATAACCTTGGGTGAATCATTTTGTCTCTTTGAGCCTGTGTGTTTTCATCAATAAAATAAGAAGGATAATATCAGGAATATGGATGGAAAAATCGGGTGCTTAAGGTCTGAGAAATCTTCAGAAGAGGCTGACTGGCTGGGAGCCATGAAGTTCTCCCAAGGTGAATGCAGTCCTGGTGAATGCAGCCCAGAATTCTGGCACTGTCATTTATTAGCTATGTGATCTTGGGCAGCTTACTTAACTTCTATGCTTCAGTTCCTCCTTTTGTAAATTGGAGATAATAAGAGTACCTATTATAGGTTATTGTGAAGATTAAATGAGTTAGTTAATGTACTTAGATCAATGCCTGGCAAATAGCAAACTGTATAAATGTTAACTCTGTAGACTGTTAATTTAGTTGTTGTGTTTTGTTTTGAGACAAGGTCTCATTGTGTTATCCAGGCTGACCTTGAACTCCTGGGCTCAAGTGATCCTTTTGCCTTGGCCTCCAAGTAGCTGGGACTAGAGGTGCACACTGCCACGCCCAATTACATGTTGACTTTGTTGTTGTTATTTATGAAGAACTGTGTTCAGCCCTGGAGAGAATGGCAAATGAGACAGAGATCTTCATGGAGCTTATATTCTAGAGGAGGAATAGAAATGAATAAATAAATTTGTCAATACCTGGAAGTTCAGTTTGTGGTGAGTCCTATGAAAACAGCCAAGCAAACCCAATATGCTTTGCTTAAAATGGATACAGAATTTCTATCTGAGGTATTTAAAATTTTTGGAAATAGTGGTGATTGTCATATAACATTGTGAATATAATTAATGCCCCTGAAAAGTGTTGTACTTTAAAATGGTTAAAGTGGAAAAAAGACAAAACTAAAGAAACAATTTACCATGCTGTAACCAAAAAAATAGGGAGAGGGATCCATTTTAGACAGGGTGGTCAAGGGGCATGTAGATTTGCAACCTGAAGATGAGAACTGTCATACCAAGTGCATGGACAAGCTCACTATCCATTCAAAGGGATCGTTAAGGACAAAGCCTCAATGCAGAGGCAAACCTGGCACAGTTTAAGAACAAACAGCGCCAGTGTGCAAGCTCACAGTGGTGGTGGCAGGGTTGGGAGGCAGTAGGAGAATGGCAAATGGGACCTGATGGTGGAAAGATAGGGACCATATGTAGAGCCTAAGGCTTGCTGAGGAATTTGTGTTTTATTTTGATGGAAAGTCAATGGAGGGTTTTTTTGTTTTTGTTTTTGTCATTGTTGTTGTTTCATGGTACTGGGGATTGAACCCAGCGTGCTGTACCATATCCTCAGCACTTTTGATTTTTTATTTTGAGACAAGGTCTAACCTTGCTGAGGCTAACCTCAAACTTGTGATCCTCCTGACTCAGCCTCCCAAGCAGCTGGGATTACAGGTGTTCACCTGGCCATTGGAGGCTTGAAGGAGGGCATCCATCTGGAGTTTTGAAAGAAACCCTTATGGTTGGTTGCTCTATGAAGAACAAACCCTAGGAGTGGCCACAGGGAGACCATGGAGCAGGCTGGGACAGACATCAGTTTTGAAGTGGTTTAGAACTGGACAGTAGCTGGTAATGGGGGTGGGGGATGGAGAAAAAGGACAAATCTGAATTGCTGGGCTCAGAGATGCTGACTCATATTAACCCTGATTAGAAGACTAACCAGATGCCAGTCAATTCTTTCTTTCTTTCTTTCTTTTTTTTTTTCATTTTGTGGTGCTGGGGATTGAACCCAGGACCTTGTGCTTGACAGGCAAGCACTGTATGAATTGAGCTATATCCCCAGCCCCAGTCAATTCATTTTTAAGAGGGGAGTACAACTGCCAGTCCAAATGGCTATTGCCTCAGACCGGCTGGGACACCCTTTCTCTGCAGGCCACCCAGATGGAGATCCACAATGTGAGAAGGCTTCTTAGTGCCCTGGAAGGTGAACCAGAGGAGCCAGATGGTGACTGCAATGTTACAGAGCTCAGGCTCTGGCAGCCTGCTGGGCCAGCCCCAGCCCAGGCTAGGCTAGCATCCCTGACAATGCTGGGCCCCTGTCCCCAGACAGGACTGGCGCGGGCGCTGTCAGCATTCACTTTTCTGGCTGACCTTTCCTTTTTCTAATCCCATGCATTCAGCTTTTCATATGTTGGTGTCATCAGTCTGGCCCTGATGGCCTCTGTCTCGGAGTACTTCTCTCCTTGTATCCATTTGGATGGGCATTTCTGCCTTCTGCTTGCAGGCCAGTCCTCAGCGCTTCCATTACTGCTTGTAATTATAGACCTGCCTCTCAGGGTTGTTTTATTGGGTGCACACCATGCTAAGTTCTCTCTGTGTTATTTTCCTGAATCTCTATTGCTACCCTGAGAAGGAGGGAGGGGGATCTCTGGTTTAAAGACAAGATAACTGAGGCTTAGAGAAGTGAAGTCACTTGCCCAAGTTCACAGAGCAAGCGAGTGTTGGAGCTCAGCTTTGGAGTCACCCGGTGCCTGACTCCAAAATCTGTGCTTTTAACCACTGAGCAGCAGGGCCCCCCACCTTGCTGTGCTGTGTGGGGTCTGTGAATGACTATGTGAAGTCTCCGGCCTGCCTCTGGCCCACATCGGTGCTCAGCGGAGAGAGTCCCCTCCTCCTCCAGCAGTCGGAGTGACGCTCTTGGAGTGTCGCTCTTGACTCTCGCAGCACCCCAGCTCCTTCACTTCTCCTGAAGCCCAGCCCGTCTCTCCTGCCAGGATGTCTGGAGCTCCCCTTTACGGGGTTCTCAAGGTATCAGAATGCCAAGGTCTCATCTCTGTGTTTCCTGCACAGCCCCCTTGTCCCATCTTCAGGCCTTTGCCAACATGGTGACTCAGCTTAAAAGCCCTCTCGGCCATCTTCTGCTAAACACTTCTAACTCCACCTCCAGCCCCTATCCTGGATGTCATCTTTGGAAACTGTAGGCCACATTATCAATCATCAGGTCCCCAAACTCTTCTAAGAGGCTGAAACATACACTAGCAAATCTAAGTCACAACTAGCCATCTCCTGGGACAGCGTCATCCTCTTATTGCAGCAAGCTCCATGGGAACCAGCACGTGCTTCCCGCAAGGATCCACTCTGGGGCCTGACCTGGCCTGGCCACCTAGCAGTCTCCATCAGTCTGTGCTGACCTGGGCCTGGGCAAATCTGTGCCCACGTGGCCAGCTGTGTCAGAAACCAAGACCAGATCCTTGGCCCCTTCTTTGTGGCCTAGTGAGAGAACCATGTTGTTTTCCTTGGATTGGTCAAATAAAGATCTCATCATAGGTTTAAAATATGATATTGCATTTTTCTTTTTAATTCCTAAATTAAAAACAATTTTTAACAGACTTTATCTCCTTCTCATCCTGTGATGCCAAGCCATGTGCATCAGAAAAAAAATATTTTTTAACCTTTAATTTTTAAAACAATTATTTAAGGAGCTCTGCAGGTATGGTGATGCCTGCCTATAGTTCCAGCTGCTCAGAAGGTTCAGGCAGGAGGATCACTTAAGCCTAGGAGATCAGAGCTAGCTTGGACAACATAGTAAGAAGCCCATCTCGAAAAATAAATTAGTTAATTAATGAATAATTCAAAGAATCTCCAAGTATAGTAGGAAAACCAAGAACTACAGTCAAATTGAAAGAAGCAAAAAATAGCAATCCATAGCCAGAAATAACCTTAGGTAATACTTTTCTACATTTTCTGTATAGACGCTTCTTGACTTAGCATGGGGTTAGATCCTGAAAACCCACTATAAGTTGAAAATATCATAAATCAAAAGTGTATTTAATACACCTAGCCTACTGAACATCATAACTTAGCTGAACCAAACTTCCGTGTACTCAGAACATTTATAGGAACTAACCTAAAGTTGGGCAAGATCTTCCAAAACAAAGTCTACTGTATAATAAAGTGTTGCAAATCCCCTGTCATTTAATATATACTGTACTGAAAGTAGGAAGCATGATGGTTGCCTGGGTATGCTTTTGCGTTGTCATAATATAAAAAAAAAAAATGTAAGTTGAACCATCGTAAATTGGGGACCATCTGGATCTCTGTGTGTGTATTAGTTAAAATAGGGTCCTTCTTTACAAACTGTCATGTCCTGTGCTTTATCATTCAAGTGTTGTCCAGGATTTTCTGCATTCTTTTTTTTTCCATGCTCTAAGAGGATGAGGGATCATCTATCTCTTGCCCCTGGCTGTGGGGTTCAGCAGTGCTGCCTGTATACCTCGGTGTTCAAGCTGGGCCTGAGTGCTTTCTCCTTCTAGATGAATCTGATGGGGTTTGCTTGAGGCAGCCAGGTGCAGAGGAGAGAAAATGGACCTGGAGTTAGGCTCTGGGAAGTCAGGCAGCTGGATGGGGAGGAGGGTGGACAGAGGAAGAAGAGGAACCCTGTCTGAGGAAATGACTGTCGTTCAAGTTTCTTGCTCTCTGAGTCTCACCTGTAAAAGAAGAAGAATAGATTTAATTATCTCAAAAGATGTCCAGCTCCTCTTATCTGTGGTACTGTCTGCCAGTAGGCTCTGCTGGAGATTCACACAGGGAAGACGCGGGTTATTTATTTAAGATTGCTTTCCTGGTTATTTCCAAGGACACTTCAGTTCCGAAGGTCTGAGTTGAAGCTGGGCGGAGGCTTCCAGGAGTTGGGGAGTGGATGCACCCCTGCACTGCCTAAAAGAGTCACATGAATTCTGCTTCTCACAGCAGAAAACATACACATTAATCTGTGGATTCTTTTTTTCAAGCAAAATTAAGTAAGCATTTATTTTGAGGGTTCTTGCCTATTGGTCCGACCTAGCATGATAACCCGTATCAAGAGCAGGTCTAGGAAGATCCCGAGCCTGGCAGCCAGGGCTCAGTTTGACCCTTCCTAGGCTGCGAGCTCCCCTAGAGCAGTTTTTGTCACTTTGTATGCTGGCCCAGAGTCAGCACTTAGTGTCATGTGAGTGATGGAGAGCTTTTATGTAACTATGGCTTGAAGATGTACCCCTGAGGCCCAGTGTAATGGCCTGAGGGGAGAACCTCTGTGGGTAGGAGTGAGGCAGTGAGACCAAGGCCCTCCCTTACTCCTCGTCTTTCTTCTTCCCCTTTTTCTTCTGGTACTGGGAATTGAACTCAGGGGTGTCCTGTCATTAAGTTACATCCACAACCTCCTTTCTTTATATTTTTTATTTTGAGACAGGGTCTCTCAAAGTTGTTTGGGGATTCACTAAGTTGCCCAGGTTGGTCTTGATCTTGTGATCCTCCTGCCTCAGCCTTCCAAGTAGCTGAGATGACAGGTGTGCACCACTACACCCAGCTCTCCTATCTTTCTTCTTAACAGTAGGTAGCATCCATGACAATACACCCTCTCACTTGTGCTACAAGCTCCAGCTCACAAAGCTTTCCACTAGTGACCAGCTCTGTGTGGATTGAGGAGGCCTGTGACCTCTCCAGAGCCCTCCAGCACCCTTATGACTGAGTGGGGCCCTTAGGGTCCCTGACTTTCTGTCTAATACCCTTTGCTTTGGGCCACACAAGTGCCCACAGGAATGTAAGAAAGAAACCAAAGAATAAAAAGGATGGGCCAGAGGTGGGAGAGAACTTGCCTAGTATGCATGAGGCCCTGGGTTCAATCCCAGCACTGTAAGAAAAAATAAAGGAAGTTGGGGCAGAGGCTCTGGATTGCCCAGAGTGGATTCAATGTCTGCTTGGCCATCAGAGGCCTACCCTTGTGGATGGGGTGGGATAGGGGCCTGCTAAGTCTAGTCTGGATCTTTCTCATATGCAGTAATCTGATGGATTTAGAGGAAGGGCCTGACTTAGTGGTAGGGTTCCTGCCCATTTCTCTATTCCCCCGGTTTTAGCTCCAAACTCCCTACCCCGCTTTTTTGAGGATCCACTGATTGGGATCAGGAATGAGTGCTTTTGCCCTTAAAACAATACTTGTAAGTTAATATCTGTCTATCTACCCATCCATCCATTTGAAAAGATACAAGTTAATTCCAAAGTATATAAAGTGAAAAATCAAACTTCCTTGCTTTTCCCACCCTATTCCTATGGCCTGTTTCACTTTTCCTTTAACCTCTGGTGAGTGTCCTTTGAGATCTTTTATAAATGTGTAAAACACAAACATATGGTGCTGAGGTTATTGTTTGTATTTTAAATATGTAAATGAGACCATGCTGTTTTCTTTCCTCCCTCCCCCCCCCTTCAGTTGACTCATTGCAACAAAATAGTTGGACACTGGGTCCTTGATTCTCTCTAGAATCTAGTTTAATGCTTCAAGGGGGAAAAGCTAATAGTTTGTCCCAGAAATAATCCCCCAAATCCTTCACTCTGTGGAGAGGTAAGGTGATTGCCACATTTGTGACAGACTTGGGCCAGAGCCCATTCCCCTGATTTTGACACTGGTAGGGCGGTGTATTTTTAACAGGTGCCTACCTGCTGTTCTCCCTGTGGGCCCATCCTGACAGTCTCCCTGGGGTTGGGGCTGAGGTGTGTGTGCAGGAATCATTGCAGCTTGGGGCATGAACAGGCTTGTCCAGATTCAGTGCCCAAAGGGCCCGAAACTCAGGGTTCTCTAGGTTGAGTTCAGTGCACCCAGTGTCTTTTGAGGGACTAGCTTGTGCCAAGTACTGTGATTGAAGACAGCCTGGCCAGGGTCCTGCCTGGGGCTGGTCATCAACGGCCCCCTGTGTTCCTTGGTAGAGTAGAGACCCTCTGGAGAGACCCTGATTATTTCTAGAAAGGGCTCAGAATCCAGGTCTGGGGCAAGAGATCAGAGTCCCTGAGGATCTATGGGCACAGGGTGGGAGGGGAACCTATAACCTCAGCTGCCACCACTAACGCCTCACTCCTCATGATCCCTCCTCCCTGTTTCCCCCCATCCCTGCCTCCTTCCTTCTCTCTGCTCTGTCCATTTGTCTCCATCTGCCTTTCTCTGCATGTGGTTCCTGCACCCTCTGTCACACTATCACCGTCCCTTTCCCCTGTCACATGCCAATGCAGGCGTGCTGGTCACCATGACAACAGAAACAGGCCCCGATTCTGAGGTGAAGAAGGCTCAGGAGGAGGCCCCACAACAGCCTGAGGCTGCTGCTGCTGTGACCACCCCTGTGACCCCTGCAGGCCACGGCCACCCAGAGGCCAACTCCAATGAGAAGCATCCACCCCAGCAGGACGCTCGGCCTGCTGAACAGGTGTGTACCTGAGGGCATGGGGCATCCTTTCTCCTGCCCAGCCCATCCTGGGGGTTCCACTTCTTAGGGACCCAGTATTTCCTCAGCAGGAAGGAAGAAGGAACTAAGGTTTATTTGTGAACCATTATGTGCTGAGCACTATGCTGGGAGCATCGAGATCCTGCTTATATTTGATTCTCCCAAACTTCAGAGGGTAGCTGCTCATTTCCCCATTTTACACTTGGAGAAACAGTAGCTAAGTGGAATGAAGTGAGTCATCCAAAATTACCTTGCCATGGGATGTGAGGGCGATCTGGCTGCGACATCTGTCACCCCACTGATCGCCAGGGTTGATTTGGCTGATCTGGCTGGCTAGGTGGGTGTCCCCTTCCTCCCTCACTGCTCCATGTGCATCCCTCCCAAAGCTGCGTGCTCGGTTGAAGAGGATGACCTTCCCCGATAGAGGAGGACCGTTCTTCAGTCAAGGGTATACGAGTAGCTGTGCTCCCCTGCTAGAACCTCCAAACAAGCTCTCTAAGTTACCTTGCCATGAAGTGACAGAGGTGGAAGTCAAACCTAGACCTGATCTCCAAAAACTGTTCTTTCAACTTTATTTTCCCACCTTTGAGCCTTTTCACTTGGCAAGTCCAGTGTGACCCTGGAGCAAAACTCATCACCCTAAAGTTTTAGGATGATTTGAGGGATCATTTAGCCCCCAAATTCATACCTCCCTTACTTTCCAACAGGCCTAGGGAGGGCAGGGACTGAACCAGGGTCATTGAGGGAGTCAGGGCTGGGCTGTGGCCCTTACCTCCAGTAAACCTATCCGCAGCTCCCAGACTCATGCTAGACCCAGTGACAGTTGAGAAGGAGGAGCTAGATGGTTGCCCCAATAACTTGCACACTATTCTAGGGAGGCTCTAACCATGGGCTTGGTTTTGTGGGACACTACTGCCTGAAGATGCTGTCCTGTAAGCAGCAACCTGCGGGGAAGACACAGACCCCTTATTGCCCATGGAAACTCAAGGTCTCCTATATACACTAAGCCATGGCCCCTGGTCACCCAGTGGATCACAGAGGGCAGTGACTTTCATTTTGGAGTCCACCTGGCCCCAGATGCCCCCTAATTGCTTTTTGTTTGTGTGAAAGGCTGTGGCTTCAAGTTCATTGACCAAACTCTTCTTGGTTGGACCTACAGAGTCTAGACATGGAGGAGAAGGACTACAGCGAGGCCGATGGCCTATCAGAGAGGACCACACCCAGCAAGGCCCAGAAATCACCCCAGAAGATTGCCAAGAAATACAAGAGTGCCATCTGCCGAGTCACTCTGCTCGATGCCTCTGAGTACGAGTGTGAGGTCGAGGTAGGGGAGCACTTGGCGCCATATGTCCCATCCCTGGCCGGCTGGCCTCAGAGCCAGGACAGGCTCCTGTGTGTCCTTAGCCTGGCCAAACCAGAGGAATCCTGGGCCAAATGCAGTGTTGGGGGAGATGACCTGGCCTGGTCCTTCTTTGTACAGATGGTGACAAGGTCCAGAAAGACCATTATGATTGCAAACGGAATTAGACAGGGCACAGGGATGGCACCAGGAAAATGTGTTGTACCCTGGCAAGAATGTTACCACCTAAGTGTTGATCTGCAGCCCTACGGGCCTAGAAACTGGACTGTTCTACTCACTTTAGCAGATACCAACATTTAAACTAGAGTCTTTTTTTTTTTGGTGGAGCGTGGTAGAGAGGGATCTTCCCTTTGTGATTACTCCTATCCAGGGCACCATCTCTATCTCGTTTTCACAATACCTTCATTTTAATTATTTATTTTTACGTGGTGCTGAGGGTCAAACCCAGTGCCTCACATGTGCTAGGCAAGTGCTCTATCAGTGAGCCACAACCCCAGCCCGTGACTAACTTTTGAACCCTGGTAGGCTGGGCCCTCTTCTCCACAGGCTTTGGCTCTGTTTTGTTTTTATGTGTATTTCTTTTGTAGGAGGATTTCAAGGTGGAACACTTTCCCTGCTCCTGGGCAAAGTAGAGGGCTCTTCCCCTCTTTCCTAGCACATGGTTCCTAGGGGCTGCTTAGTTGGACTTGCCCCAGAAGTGCTTGGAGGGGTTGGCCCAGCCCAGCCCACTCCCTCAGATGGACTCCTCCAGGCTCAGGATTCCTTTCCAGGCCTGGTCTGGTCCCCTGCAGAGACCTCATTCTTCCTCTGGAGTTCCCTAGCTCTCTGGGTGGTTCCTCCTGACCTGGATCCCTTGACTGGTGCTCGCTTTCACACCTATGGATTTGGGCTACTAGGCTGGTCCTGGGCTTTGCCATGCTGAATCCTCAGGCTGGGACTGTGGTTCAGAGTGGTCCCAGGCCTCCTTGCTTTGGAGTAGGGAGAGGGTGGCTCCAACTCTGCTGCTTCTAGTGGACACTGGTTTAGGCCCCCTGAGCCTCTCTCCACCTTACTCACCACCTTGGGAAGTGGTAGCTCTCTAGGCTGGTCTCTCTTGATCTCACTTAAACTTAGTGAAAATCATACCATGACTCTCAGGCCTTCCCCTTCTTCCCCTGCCCATGGGTCGCGCTTTTTATGAGATTCTTCTCTTCCCCTCCCCCCCAAAGCTGGGGACTTTGGTGTTCTACTCAAGGAAGGAGAAATCAGTCACTTCCCACACCTCCACTTCCACTTGCCCCCAAGCAAGTCCATGTTCTGGAGAGACCCCAGCAGGACTTCGAAGAAGGCTTGCATGAGCTGAGCACTGTGTTCTATACAACTCAGCAGAGCTAGGTGGCAGGAGTGCTGAGGTCCTGCCCAGACACCGGAAGGCTCTTGGGGACTGTCTAGGTGTCCTAGTGGAGCCAAGGCAGCTCCAAGTCCACCCTAGCCTCACTGCCTCTCTGTTCTCTCCTTTAGAAGCACGGCCGGGGCCAGGTTCTGTTCGACCTGGTCTGTGAGCACCTCAACCTCCTGGAGAAGGACTACTTTGGCCTAACCTTCTGCGATGCTGACAGCCAGAAGGTACCTGGCTGGGGGCCGGCCGCGAGGGTAGGCCTCTCTCCTTAGGTCTCTGTAGTCCTGGTCACATCCCATGGCTTCCATCAGATCTTCCTTAGGCACCTTCCTCTTGCATGTCCCCCAAGGATCAGCCCACCCTATCTACCCTCAGTTCTCTGTCTCCACCCTACCCCCAGTCCTTTCTTTAAAAAAAAAAAAAATATATATATATATGTATATATATATACATATATATATATATTTTTTTTTGACCTTTATCTAATTTATTTATTTATACATGGTGCTGAGGATTGAACCCAGGGTGTCACACATGCCACAACCCCAGCCTGTTAGTCCTTTCTTGATGACTTGTAGTAACCCAAGATGGGTATCTGGAGAGCCACAGTATGGCCTTGTGAGTTGCTTTGATGAATGGAGAGGCCTGGCCAATGTTTCTTCCTTCCCATGGTGGTTGCAATACCTGGTCACTGTGGCTGCCTGAGGCACTGGTTCTTACCCTGGTTGCGAATTCAGATCTCAGTCCCCTCACCTCCCTGTCTCAAGGAAAAAGGTCCTTCCACCAGGGAAGGGTGTTCCCCATGAGGGGCTGCCAACTGGCAATTTCAGGACATTTCTCCTAACCCCTTCTGGCCCGCTCCTCCATCTTCCCTCTAAAGAACTCTTGTTTTCTCTTTCAGAATTGGCTGGACCCCTCCAAGGAAATCAAAAAGCAGATCCGGAGTGAGTGGCTTGCTGTGGTTGGAGATGCCGTGGAAGGGTGGGCTGGGCCTGGGTCGTACTGCTCCCTCCGAATTTGCACTGCATGGCAGGTCTTAGGGAAGACAGGGCGGGAATGATGTTGACATTGTTTCACAGAGGATGAGACTGAGGTCCAGAGAAGAGAAATGACTGTGCAGAGTCACAGCAAGTTAGCAGAGGAATCATAAATGCATTCAGGATGTCAGTCCTAGAAGGTACCTTGAGAGTCATTCAGGACAAGGGGACAAACAGATGGCCTGTAAATAGTCACCCTCCTGTCCAGGGCTAGCGCACACCTCAGTAACCAATGCCCCTTTCCTCAGAGGCCCAGAAAGGTGGTTACTTACACAAGGTTACAGAGCCAAGTGTTGGCTGAGCCAGTTGGGCCCTGGCCTTCCAGCCCCATCCTGCACTCTGTTCAAGGGCCAGGGTGCGGGCAGATGAGCAGAGAAAGGCATGCTCGGAGGGGTGTCGCAGCTCTCAAATGTCAGAAGGGGAGATTGGTAGTCTCAACAAGGGGCCCCAATCTTTAAATGGATATGGGACCTGGAGGCAGAGCTGCCTCCACCAAGGGCCCCTCCCCCTGGCTGTAGTGCCCTCTCCTGGACTCCCTGGTCCCCTGACTGGAAAGCTGTAGCAGAGCCTGTTGCCATGACAGCAGGCAGCTGGGCCCAGGGCTGCCAGCTGACTCCGAGGGAGGGGGCTTAAGGACTTCTTCCTGTAGGTTCCTGTCAGTGGAAGACAAAGAGGCAGGCACACAGGCAGAACATGCTTCTCTGGGGCTGACAGGGTCCTAGGCCTGGGATCCAGACTGTCCTTTAGCAGTCCCAGCCCTGCTGGGAAGCCTGTCTGTCATGCCTGAAGGAATCAGAACACATACAGGCAGCCAAGTATAGAATACAGTGTTTAGTGAAGACCAAGAGCTTGGGAAAGAGCAGCAGGCTGAATTGTCAGGCTGCGGCCTCTCTCCCCAGAGCCTGCCCTCAGCCCTTCCAGCGCCACCCAGGCATGTAGCAGTTGCTCCTTGTGGCACCTCAAACCTTTGAGGAGTAGGCTTGTTCCTTAGCAAGTGCGTCCTCCAGTAGAGCCCCAGCCTCTGTCCCTACCCCTCTACCTCCCAGCCATTCATCCTAGACCTTCTCTTGGAAACCACAGGGGAGCAACTTTTGCCTCCTTTCTGTTGTTTGTGACAGCCCCTCAGCTTTCTGAAGGTGACTCCTTGAGCCCTGTGTCCTGGGCTTCAGCATTGGGGTATCTCCTCCTGGGTCTCAGGGCCATCACCTCAGGTTCCTGCAGCAAGTCCTCTGGGTCCTTGCTTCTCCTTGGCAAGTGGACTAGTAATTCCTGCCTCATGTGGTGCTGGGGAGTAACAGTTAAATGACAGATGCTTGCACAGTGCCCAGCACAGGTTTGGTGGTCAGTGACTATTTTCTTCCGTCTCCCCTGAGGTAGTTGGGGCAGACACTGGAGCCAGAGGGCTTGGATTTGAATCCTGGCTCCAGGTAAGGCTGAGAATAGTTCAATAGCACACGAAGTAGTGATGTTATCATAAGTGCAACACCCACCATGGTGCCTGGTACACCCAGCATGTATTAGCTATTATTATTATTTATTATTACTATTATCCCTGAGACAGGTATATCCCCTGAGGCTGCTTTTTCTAAGGAGTCCTTGTGGTCAAGAGTCTAGGTTCGGGGATCAGATGACCAGAATTTGGATACCTGTTCTCTGCCACCAACCAGGAGAGTGATTTAACCTCTCAGAATCTGCATCTATAAAAAGGAAACTGACCTCAGGGTGATTATTAAGATTAAATTCCTATGCATGTTCACAAAGCTGAGCCCATTATTACCTGGGCCTCAATGTCCTCACCTGCAAGGTGGGGCAGGACTTGTGGAGTTGTTGTGAGGTTAGTGAAGTGATGTTTGTGAAGTAATTCACTGTGTGCATGACACACAGCATTAGTTCCCTTTTTTCTACCTTTCCCATTGCTAGCTCACAAATGTTAGCCAGGGCCTCAGCTTTCTCATCTGTCAAATGGGAATAAAGTTCTAGTCTCCCTGACTAGATTATCCTGAGATTAGAGATAGAATACTTTGGAAACTTGCCTATAGGCTGGTGTACCTGGGCCACCCATTGGAGTGATGTGTTCTCTTATCTCTCGCCATCTTATCTCTCAGGCAGCCCCTGGAATTTTGCCTTCACAGTCAAGTTCTATCCCCCTGACCCAGCCCAGCTGACAGAAGACATCACAAGGTGAGGGGTGTGGAGGGAGGACCAGGTAGGCCCTGTGGGATTATGGATGAGGGCATCTGGCCCAAACAGCAGATGCAGATGTGGAGATCTGCAGCAGCCAGGCCATTGGCAAAGGAAATAGGCTATGTGAGAGAAACAGGGATGCAAATGCAGTGGTCAGTGGCAGCTGACCCTTGACCTCAGAAGAGGCAGTCTCACAGTGGGCTGTGGGGCCCATTGTGAATTTAAGAGGACAGACACCATCTAACACAGTTGCTGTTTAGCCACAGTTGCCCCATGGGAATTGGGCCTAATTGTTGAAGTAAAGCTAGAGATTTGAGAGTGAAAACTACAAACTTGAAATGTTGACAACATATGCTAACTTATAAAAAACAGTGTTGGGACAAACCCCACACAAGTGAAGGCTGATGTGCTGGGTGGACACCAGTTTGCAGTGTTGGAGATAAGGAGAGCAGAGTGCCCTTGCCATGTGGGGGCTTGGTCTTGCATGTCACTCTGTGCACATGTTAGGCATGAGGAGATCAGATGAGGCATGTGACCACCATGGAGGATAGTCTGGGTGTCAGGGTGAACATGGATTGCATGTCCAGTCTGTTGCCTCAGGGCCAGTAGGTAAGGTGCTTGAACGTATATCAGAAGGGAAAGCAAAGTGAGCTTCAGAGTGGGAGCTTCTGTGGCCTTATTTTGTCTCTAAGGACAAAGCAAGGAGAGTTCCCTGTCTTTATTTAAGCTCCATCCAAAGAGATAGCCTCATGTCAGGATATCCTGGGACTGTGTCATTCATGTCATGCGCCCTACACCCCCAAAATAAGAATAGACTTGAAGTTCTTCTGAAGTGGGAGGGGCTGCTAAGCCACCTCCTCTCTGCCATGAGGCCCTTCTTAATGCCTGCTGCCTATTTGACAAGCAACAGACCAAGGTCAAGATGCCAACTCTGGCCTTGGGAGACAAGACAGATGTTCCTGGAATAGATCAGGCCCCAGGCCTTGGCCTCATTAGCCCCACTCTGAGCTCTGAGGTTAGCTCAGAGCCAAGGTGACAGCAGTTGGATCTGGACTCTAGAGCTTTAGGCCAGCACAGCCCCCCACCCCTCTAGTCTTGCCCCCTGGTACCTCTCTTCTTTGTGCCAGATTCTGGGCATTGGGCTTCCAGGAACACCAAGAGGTAAGTTAGCCCTGCCCAGCACAGATGGCCCCTGGAGGTGGGGTGGTAGGAGCAGCTGATCTAGTCAAAAATAGTTGGGCCCAAAATAAACTGGTCAAAATGACAAATTGATTGAAATGAAAGATTGGTCAGAGAGTTTGGCAGTGATTTCTGAATTTTTAGACTTTTGAACAAAATGTCATAGGCCCATACTTGATGCTTATGACGTTTGTGCAGCTGATCCCGAGTCTGCGCCTCAGCCCAGAGCATGCAGTGAGGCTACATGTACTTTTTTGCCAAGGCTTCAGTTCTGACTATGAAATGTCACCGAGTACTTAAAATTGGACTAAGTAAAAGCCACTTGAGAGAGAAATAGGCAATTGAAAAAATGGTGAAACAGCAAAAATGGGCAGAAAGGCATTGCTGACTGAAAACGAACTGAAACTTTTTTATTTCAAGTGCACAATAACCAAAAAAGCAATAACAAAATGGTTTTAAATGGTTCTAAAAATTGTAAAATCACCCAGGCGTGCATACAAGTTATAAAAAAATCATGGCTTGGTGGTTGGAAAATGTTTCTTTAAACCAATTTATTTTTTAGACAATTCACTTAGAGCTGGAGGCAAAATAAAAATTTTGGGAAAGCATTGGCATGCAGGTCCATCTGGGCTGTGGAGTTCAATGCGGAGGTTAAAAGGAATGAGGTAGAGTCACGTGTGTTCATGGGGAACGCCTCTAAGGCATGTCTTCAGTGAGACAAAGTGAGCTACAGAATCAGATATACCATTCAATGCCATTTACATGTTGAAAACACCCATCCACCAAAACCACACACATTTCTGTGTGTCTGTAGAAATGTCTAGAACACAACATGGATAACTGTGTTGACCTTGGGGAGGGGATTAGGAATGAAAAAGAGCACTAAGAGGAAATTTAGAATCACCTCATAAGTTGGCATTTTTTCCTTCTAAGAATATATTAATTGTATAATAAAACTTACGTGACTTTTTTTAAAGGATCAAACCAGCAAAGTAGTCCTATTGAGCTTGAAAATGAATTAGAAATTACATATGTTCTTATGGTAGAAAAAAAGACCCCTCAAATTTAGAAATGCACCAAAATGCTGAAAGTGATATGAATCATCTCATGGGATACACCCAAATGATCAGCCCACGAAGTTCCAGTGTCCAGGGGGTATCCTTTTCCATAGAGCTATGTGTTAAGTCGCTTGGTTCCAAGGGCCCAGCTGGGCTGGGGGTCTGAAAGTGCAGGCCTGTGCCCACATCCTCTCTCCCATCTCCAGGTACTACCTGTGCCTCCAGCTGCGGGCAGACATCATCACAGGCCGCCTGCCCTGCTCCTTTGTCACACATGCCCTGCTGGGCTCCTATGCTGTGCAGGCAGAGTTGGGCGACTATGATGCCGAGGAACATGTGGGCAACTATGTCAGTGAGCTCCGCTTTGCTCCTAACCAGACCCGGGAGCTGGAGGAGAGGATCATGGAGCTGCACAAGACATACAGGTGAGAGGGCCTGTTGGCCTTTGACCAGAGCACTCTTTGCACGTCTGAAGGTCCTCGCCCCCTGGTGCTGTGCTGTATGTACTCCAGCTGCCTCTGCCCCACCTGAGGTGTGTCTGGGAGCAGATCATCTCCATCTGACAGGAATGACAGTAACTAGCTATGTGACCTTAAGTGACCTCTTGGGGCCTCAGTTTCTTAGACTCCTATATGAGTGTGATAATTCCCTGCCAGAGTCTCTGAAAAATCAGTTTATCTGCCACCTGGAGATAACAATAACTACTGTAGAATTATTGTGGACATAATAATAAAACTACTGTGTGCCTCTGAGTAAGCATCCTGATGTCTGGATCTTGGCATAAAGTTCAAAAGTTTGGACTCGAAAACCAGCCTACTTGGGTTCGCCATCTGGCTCTGCCGCTTTCTAACCAAGGGATCTTGGCACACCATTCTACTTCCCTGTGCTTTGGCATGCTCATCTGTTCAATGTGGTGCTAGTAAACCCACCCTGTGGGGTTGTCAGGAGGGCCACATGGCGCATATTAAAGACACACTGCATGCTGGCTGTTAGGGTTGCTATCTGGGAGTTGAGGGGTTGCGTAGTTGATTGTGCTGTGGAAAGCACCTTGTTCCAGGAGTTAGAAGATAATTAACCAGATATGTGTTTGTGGCTGGTTATTTAGTCTCTGTAAGCACCATTTTCCATCTATAAATGCACAGACTTAACCAATCACTGTTTTTCAACTATTGCTGTTTGGAGCAGGAGAATTCATTGTGGAGGATGTTTAGCCTCCCTGGGTCCTAGGCATTAAGTGCTCACAACACAACTTAGTTATTGTAACAACCAAAATGTTCCCCAACACCATTTCCAAGTGTGTGTTCTGTAGGGCAACCTAACCCCTATGGAGAACCCTGGATCAAAATGAATCTAGGTTCTTTTAAGCTTAGAAGCATTTTGGGTTACAAGTTTAAGGTTGTTAAGGGAACCCAATGTGATAAATGATGTGAAAGTGCATTATAAATGGTGAAGTGCTGTGCCCATGGGAAGGGCCATGGTGATGTCATCTTGTTACCACGGAGGACGGAAAGAATGATCTGGAGAGGAGGGGTGGAAGATGCAGAGAAGATGCTGGGGTGTGATGAATGCTAGGTCAGTGGCGGCAAGTGCTGTCTCTCAGAGACTTGCACACCAGCCACACTCGGTTATTACTGACTGCTTGGTATTGTGTTGAGTAGGATCTGACTGGTGAGCCATGGCCACCTGGGCACAAGAATGAGGGGCTGCCTGCCATCTGTCATCCCTGTCCTAGATAGCAAGGTGCCTTGGGGAGTTGCAAGAGCCATACTAATTCAGAGAAGGATATTCAGATCAATATGGGCTGGAGTTATGCTAATGATTGTCCCTGTAGCTCTTTGGTCTTAAAGCACATTGACATCTAGCATCTAGGTGTTCCATGCATACAGTGGCTCAGAGGTAGACAGGCAAAGGAAACAGAAGCTCAGAGGATAGAAGAGACAAACTTGATGAAGTGGTTAGTAATACAAATTCTGGAGCTACATAGTCTGGAATTAAATACTGACTCTGTGACTTAATAGCAGTGGGCCCTTGAGCAAGTTATTCGACCTCTCTGCACCATCTTCCTCATCTGTAACATGGGAATAAAAATAATACTTACCTTATAGAGTCGTGATAAGGATTCAGTGAATGAATATACATAAAGTACCTAGAACAGTAACCAACACATGGTACTCAAAAAACTTTTGCTGTGACTAAGTATAAAACGTAGTCTGAGTTTCCCGACAGCCAAAGCAAAGAAAGAACTTTGATTAATTACATAACTTTTCTTTTCAGAAAGGAGAATGTGTGCTTGTTCCTCAGGAGAGATAAAGTGGCTTCTAATACAAAACTCTGAGGGCGCTATCTTATGTGGGTAATAATTTAGGAGCCTTGGGTGATTATAATGAGCAATGTCTTCAGCAATAGTTTCACAGTCACGGAGGAGGAAGATTTATAGCTCTTGCTTAATTCAGTACAAATGAGATAAAAATACAATGCTGAACAGCCCTTGTCTGCTTTTTGGAGGAAACAAGGCTGGACCAGAGCTTTGTGGGAGATGGGGATGGATGGACCAAAATGGGGATGGTGGGCTCACCTTCCTGCCCTGAGGGCAGAGGGGCGGGACTCAAATGAGGTTCAGCTACATTTGAGCTTCTACACTGTCCTAGAAGCACTGGTTGTGATGGTGGCCACCTTCAGCCAGCAGGACTTGGCCTGGGTCTTTCCCACAGTCCCGGGTGATGACTTTCTTTCCCTCAGGGGCATGACCCCCGGAGAAGCAGAGATCCACTTCCTCGAGAATGCCAAGAAGCTTTCCATGTACGGAGTTGATCTGCACCATGCCAAGGTACTGCATTGCCCCTGAGGAACAATCAGGCCCCTCCAGAGGGCCTGGTGTACCAGACCTTGTGTTACCTCCAACCTGGAACATCTTCATTTCTTGTTCCTCAAAGTTCATAACCTTTTATTTCCCCTGATCTTTATAATGCAGGACTCTGAAGGCATCGACATCATGTTAGGCGTCTGTGCCAATGGCCTGCTTATTTACCGGGACCGGCTGAGAATCAACCGATTTGCCTGGCCCAAGATTCTTAAGATTTCCTACAAGAGGAGTAATTTTTATATTAAGATCCGGCCTGGGGAGGTGAGCCTGCCCCTGAGATCCTTGCTCCTGCTAGGACTGACCAAGTGCAGCTGGCCTTTCTTACCCAAGATACATAGACCGAGTGCCAGGGATCATGGGAGACAGAGAGGTCCCTTTCTGTGGCTCCCCACAGAGACCTCACACCTTGGGTATGTGCATGCACACACACATACAAGCATAAATAAGATAAATACAAGTGTTCACTTTACACAGATAAATGAATGAGACTACACACACATACAGATATGTGTCCACACCTTTTTCCCTTCAACCCCACATCGCATGCATCCAAAGCCACTTGGTTATATCACTAGAGTAACTGTGACCCACCCTCTGCTCTTCTCCCTTCTGCACGAAGCCTACTGACAGCTGCCATCTCTCACTGACGTCTCCACGCTGACCCTCTTACTGGCTTCCCTTCCCTCATTAGTGCTCCAGGCCATTTTCCTCTGCTGCTAAAAAGATCTTTAAAATCCCTTAAATTGAATCCTTCCAACCCCCAGCCTCACCCTCCCCACACTCCTTGCCTAAACCTTTTAGGAGTTTTCTTTAGTTCTAGGGTTGAAGTTCTATTCCTGTGGCCACCTACCTTTCGCACCTCTCTCTTGCCACTCCTCCCCATACCCATGATGCCCCAGCCCCTCTAACCTTTTCTGCAATCTTTGAATAAATCAAGTTCCTTCCTACTCTGAACCCTTTGCATGTGATGTTCCCTCTACCTGAAAGTCTTTTCCCCCTCTTCTCACATGACTGGTCCCTTCTTAGGTTAGCTTTCCATTACTGTAACAAAATTTCTGAGATAACTGATAAAGAGGAAAGGTTTATTTTGGTTTATGGTTTTGGGGATTTTAGTCCATGTCTGATTGACTCCACTGCTTTGGGCCTGTGGTGAGAGAGCACCAACGTGGCAGGCACATGAGTTAGGACCAAACTTAATTTCATGGCCAGTATACAAAAAAAAAAAGAGGAAGACCAACTTCTGAGGGTATGCCCCTATGACCTAAAACCTTCTGCTAGGCCCCACCAACTTCCAGTAGCACCATGTTGGGAGCTAAGCTTTTAACACATGGACCTTTGGGGCACATTTAACATCCAAATTCTAGTACGTCCCCATCCTTCAGATCTCAGCTCAAAGTTCACCTGGCTAGAGGGCAGCACTGGTCACCTTTCCTAAGACACCCCAACCCCAGCCTGCTCAGTTTGTCCCCTCCTCTTGCACATCTCCCTTTAGTCTTCTTATAGTCCTTATCAGTATCTGCAGTTACCTTGTTTACTCATTTATTATCTGAGTCCCACTTCCTGGAGTCTTCTGTCTTGTTCTCCACGGTGTCCCTGTGTTCAGCACCAGGCCTATCCTAGAGGAAGGGCTTGATCTGCCTTGTCGATTACATGAATGAGCCCCCAAAGTTGCACATGCCCGAGGAGAGGTTCAGACAGGATAGGCTGATGGTGAGAGTGGCCCAGGCCCTCTTTCTCAACCACCTTTGTTTGCTTTTAGTACGAGCAGTTTGAGAGCACTATCGGCTTTAAGCTCCCAAACCACCGGTCAGCCAAGAGACTGTGGAAGGTCTGCATTGAGCATCACACGTTCTTCCGGTGAGCTGACACTGGGCTGGGGTAAGCAGGGATGAAGCAGAGGCCATATGGGTAGAGGGGAGCAGGAGATAGCCGGGAGTGGAGACAGCAGGGAAGCACCCCTTCCCCCCAAGTCTCCCTCTTCCCGGACCACTTTGTGGTGTCGTAGTCCCCTTCAGCAGTGGGACTGAAGGTCTATTGTGTCTAACCTTAGGCCTGGCAATGCAATTCTGATCCTCCCTCCTCATCTCCATCCCTCTATTGCAGGTTGGTGTCCCCTGAGCCCCCACCAAAGGGCTTTCTGGTGATGGGCTCCAAGTTCCGGTATAGTGGAAGGACCCAGGCACAGACCCGCCAGGCCAGCGCCCTCATTGACAGGCCTGCACCCTTCTTTGAGCGTTCTTCCAGCAAACGGTACACCATGTCCCGCAGCCTTGATGGAGGTATGGACCAAAGTGGTGGTGGGAGAAGAGTGATTTTTAGGGGGAAGTAAGGGAGTGAACATGCCAGATTCTGCAGAATGAGTAGTAATTCTCAGTGAGCAAAATGAGTGGTGAACACATCACAGGTTTATTCGTACCAGTCTTGGCATCCCTGGAGTACCACTGTACCTGGACAGCTCTTGGTGGTTCAGCGCCACTACCACTTGGGATGTGGCACTGCTGCTCTTGAGACTTCCCAGAGCTTCCCTGAATCATGACCTTGTGGGCTCCTGGGTTCAGCCAGATGGTTTTCTGGGCCTCTTGCCTAAGAAGCTCAGCAATGCACAGATTGACATCCTACCAGGAGAATGCATGTGTGGTTTATGCAAAGAAAAGGAAGATCTCTACCTCCCTTCTGCAGTTACCATTCCTATTCCAGGGGCTAAATGAAGCCTACTTTTTTGGGGACCAAAAAGCAGCAGAGGTTATCCCAGAGCTAGCAAAGCTCATCAGAGGACAAGTAGAAATCTGGACTCTAAGCCTGGAAGTCTAGGCTCTCATCCTGACTCACTGGAAGATCACCAGTGGGAATCTTTCCTCTTTTCAGGGTCTCAAGTTATTCTCTGTAAAATTGGGATAGTAATCCCAGTGCTAGCCATCAACAGAGTACTGTCCCAATCAAATGAAACAATGTACAAAAATGGGTGCTTTGCAAAGTGAGTATGCATGAATAGAAAGAATAACTAGCCAGGTGCAGTGACACATGCCTGTAATCCCAGTGACTTGGGAGGCTGAGGCAAGTGGATCGCAAGTTCAAGGTCAGCCTCAGCCTTAGCAAGGTCATAAGTAACTTAATAAGATCCTGTCTCAAAATAAAAATTTTAAAAAAATGAGCTTGGGGATGGGGCTCAGTGGTTAAGGGCCCCTGGGTTCAATCCCTGGAACCAAAACAAACAAACAAACCTAAGCCAACCCCAAGTATAAAAATCTATACTCTAGCTATTTTAATTCAGTGTTTTCCAGCCTATTTTTCACCAAAGCTCAATCCATGAGCATAATTGGGTTATGCCCAGTGCCTGGTGTAAAGTCTATAATCCTACCCCTTTTTTATTTCAGAAAAGTATTTTGAAATGCCAGTTAGTGAGAAAGATGTTACTGTAGGGATCCCCTGAATTGTCATTTGTTTATAAAGCAGATAAGTAATTTGCAATCTTTAGGACTTTTTTACTAGTAAAAGCTAATCTTACAATATTTGTATATTGCTAAATAATAATCAAGTGAGTCTTCTGTCACAGTGACCACAGCCAAGACAGCAACACTTATGGGCCAGCATCAGGACTCCTTCCTGAACACTCTCTTAAATGCTTACACACATTAGCTTATTTGTTCCTCACCCCAAGTGTCTACAGTAGGTACTGTGTATGGACGAGAAAACCAAGGCCCAGAGAAATTGTGTAATTTACCCAAAATCACAGAGCACAAGTTGGATTTGAGATTTGAAATCTAGCATTGTAGAAAGTAGTGGGGGGCTCTGGCTGGGAGACAGCTCTGCTACTCTCCAGCCATGTGACTGGGAGTGGGCAATGGGGTCCTGGAAATTGGCTCCACTGCAAACAGTTGGGCAGTGGCTGGGTTGACTTCCTGTCCATGCATGGGGACATCTCTCACTCCTCATCCTGTCACCTCTGTCTACTTTAGCGGAGTTCTCCCGCCCAGCCTCAGTCAGTGAAAACCATGATGCAGGGCCTGATGGTGACAAGCGGGAGGAGGATGCAGAATCGGGGGGACGGCGGTCAGAGGCTGAGGAAGGAGAGGTCAGGACCCCCACCAAGATCAAGGAGCTAAAGGTAGGAGCCTGGCTTTCCTGTACCCTCTGTACTGGGGATCAGGAAACCAACCCAAGTTCTAGATTTGCATCTGGTTATGGCCAAGCACCCTTGCTGTGTAGTACATAAGGCCTTGCCCTTGGGCCATCCTGGGGTGGGGGCAGGGGTGGGCATGCTGTCTGACCTGTGCTCTTCCCTCCTTTTGCCCAGCCTCTCTGGGGGCCTCATGCCCTGGAGGACTTGGGCCTCCTCTGGCCCACTCTTTATCTGCTCCTTATAATCTGGCTCTGCATTGCCCGCTTCCTCCCTAGAACATGATCAGATGTCACCATGAGCCTCACAGGGTGAGGTACAGGAGTGTCCCCACCCCATACTCAGTGCTCCTGCAGTAATGCACAATCTCAGCCTTACGTGCACAAGCTCTCTGACTCCCCTTCATCCCTAGATTGCCGGCTGCACACAGGCATGGGCACACACAGACCAGGCATGGCTTCCTCTAGGAGATGTAAGCAGCCTTTTTCCATCATTCAGTTCTGCTGTGTGAGCATAGGCCCCTGAACATACACCCACTGCAGCAAGAAGCTTGAGACCCTAGATACTCAAGCCCCACGAACCAACCATGGCTCTGCCCGCTTTCCTCCAGAATTCTCTCCCCTTCTTTGCCTTTCTGGGGCAGCACTCTGCTTCCCACCCTATACCTACTTCTGGCTACCTCACTGCCCTATGGGTGGCCTAGCAGCTTCTTGGGCCCGCACTGCTTGGGCCACCTTGCTGGGCCAGGCCAGTCGCGGTATCTCTAATCAGTTTGCTCTACTGACCCTGCTGGTTCCTTTCCCTCCTGCCATGTCCCACTAGCCGGAGCAGGAAACCACGCCGCGACACAAGCAGGAGGTACTGCATGGGACCTGTCCCTCCCTACCCAGCCATTCAGCTGTCCAGCTCATTTGTTACCATCTCACAGTCCCTCCTTGGCTCATATCCCTGACACCATCTCAGCTTCAGCATCATCTCTGCTGGTCCTGCCATCCTCCTTCCTGTAACCCCCTTCCCAGGGACCCTTGCTTCCACCCTCATGGAACTCCCAGCTTGGACTCTGTCCCCAACCAGCTCTTTCTCCCTCCCTCCTCACCCCTGCCACTCTCCACCTAGCTTTACCCTCTACCTTTCCAGACCACCTGATGCTCCATGCTCACTTCTTACCTGACCACCCCACCTATGTCCACCAGCTCTTCCAGGCCATTCTGTGCTTACATTTTGCTCATCTCCCTGTATCCCTGACTCTGACCCTTCCTTGGATTCATCTCCTCCCCCACAGCACCGTTTGGTCACTTCTCCATCTCATCTGTGTCTTCACCTGAAACTTCTTTTTGTATCTCTTGGCAACCAGATGTGTGTTGGCAGGGAGGGCGGGGTCTGGGCTGGGAGGGAGGAGCATTGGAGCACATCTGCATCTGCTCAGACAGTTCACTTCCCCCAGGGCAGGCTGCTACTGCATCACCTCCATCAAAACCCTCCTCTCCTTTTCTCCTCCTCCTCTTCCTCTTCCTGTTTGTTCCCTCCTATGTTCACCACTTTTTCCTTTTTGCAATTTCCAACCCTTCATTAGAACCTTAAGTACGAGAGGAGGAAGTTTATCCTTGGGCCACAGAGCAAGGGCCTGACCTGGGAGCCCTGAGATCTGGGTTCCAATCCAGTTCTGCCACTGACTCTGATGGTCTTAGGAAAATCTCCTTGACCCCTAGCCCCCATCTGCACAGTAAAGCATTTGGACTCGGTTTCATTCTTTCTTTTTTTTAATTTTGTAATGATTATAGTATTTTAAATAATTATTTTATTTATTTTTATGTGGTGCTAAGGATCAAACTCAGTTTCTCACACATTCTAGGCAAAGCACTCTACCACTGAGCTACAACCTCATCCCATGGACTAGGTTTCTTCAACGCCCTTGACCTTCAAGGCTCCCAGGTTCCCAGATTCCCACTGCACCGTGTAGCCTTTGGGAGTATGACATGCCCACGGAGCCAGCAGGTCTATTTAGGATCATCTTGGATTGGGATCCATGAAGTATTATAGCCCAAACCCACCCTTGTGCAAATACTATCAGGTTTGACTTCTTAGGCAGATGTTTTCCTGTTGGCAGCTCAGTCTAGGGAGAGCGGCCAGAAGTACAGGCAAATGTCTGGAGGGAAAGCAGAAGCCCCAGTGGGATCAGACTCCTTCCTGAGGGACCTTAGTAGTCAATCACAGTGGATCCATGGATGCCATAGATGAGTCCAGGGCAAGAATCCAGCTTTGTCCAAGGTGAGCTTAGCTTTCCAGTTGTTCTCCAAAAACCACCTGATCTGACTTTAATAAGCTGAGATTGTCCATTTCTTGCCCTTAACAGAGTAACCATGAGCCTTCAAACAGCCTTTCAGGTAAAGTCCCTGGGCTGCTGGCCCACTGCTGTGCCCTACAGGGAGGCAATCAAACAGCTTTGACAGGTCACAATGGCTTGTCCTCGCTGGACCTAGGTGAATTACTCCATCATGCTACACTGGTAGAAACTCACACTTGGTGGTTTAATTGGGGACACACCCATGACTCCAGCTATACCTGGCTCAGTTCTTGTGTCCAACTTTGGGATTTATACCTCTTTTCCCCTGTCTCTATTCTTTTTGAACACCCTGCAGCATCTTAGTCTCGGTATGGCCATATCTCAACCCATCTGCTATTGGTGTCACTACTTAAAAGGTATCTGGAAGATCCAGGTGGTGGATAGTATCTCAAAGCAGCTTCACCATCTTTTCCTGGCCCCTGGACCTAAGTGAGGGAGCAGGCCCTATTACTATGATTGATACTAGCTTTAGGCATATGTGCACTCTGCACCTCCCTAGGGTCTGAGCAGTTGCACAGGTTGGACCTTAGAGGGACCTAGACTGGGCATCCCGCTAGGTATGATGATTTAAATCTCCACCAAAAAGTAGGAACCAGGTCCTAGAGGGACCTAGGAGGTTAGCCAGTGAGCTAGAACAGTCCACAGAACAGGATAAGGGAGTTCTTACTCTGGTGGATGCTGTCTGCTATGCCTTGGTTGTAGTTGGAGGAAAGTCATCCATGGACTCAAAGACCTGAGGGACTTCGGTTGAGTTGGGTGTTCAGAGGTTAGAGAGCCAGGCAGGAGAGGAGAGAAGGTGGCTTGACTAGAGTCTCCTCTTTGTCAGCAGAAGTGCTCCATGCCTCAGTCAGTGTTCCTCTTGGGGCTGATGCTCTGTGGCCTGCTTGGCTCCTGGGGCTGTTGAGAGGGAGAGGCAGAGTTGGGGAATTCACATTGCTGGTTGCGGGATGGTGATAGCAATTGCTGCCACCATCCCCAGACCCTGCATTGCCCACTTGGAGCTGTTCCCCTAACACTGCTGCCCTGTCCATTCATCTCTAGTTCTTGGACAAGCCAGAGGACGTCCTACTGAAGCACCAGGCCAGCATCAATGAACTCAAGAGGACCCTGAAGGAGCCCAATAGCAAACTGATCCACCGGGATCGAGACTGGGAGCGGGAGCGCAGGTTGCCGTCCTCACCTGCCTCCCCCTCCCCCAAGGGCACTCCTGAGAAAGCCAATGAGGTAGGTCTCACCCTGAAGTCCTCAACAGGGACCCTGGGTAAAGAGGCAGTGGGGGGTTGCTATGTAGTGACTTACACTCATCCTCACACCAATATGCTTTCCCCAGCATGGCCTGGGCTGATGGGGATGGGATGGGAGGTTAGGCTGAGAGAGACAAATTCACTAAATCTTGGAATCCTGGGTCCCAGGGACCACCCTGAAATATGAAAACTCCAAAGACTTGTGGTAGCTTGGTGTACTCCCCTTCCATCAGCCAGAGTACGATGGGGAAAGGGATGTTTGTTAGAAATGTAAGTTGCAGAGCTCTACCACCAAATATCTGATCCAAATCAAGTGTTCTGGGTGATTCTCTTGCACACTAAACTTCAAGAATCCTGGGAGCCCTTTTCAGTAACCAGACCCTTTCGAATCTGTTGTGAAAATGCAGTGTGGGGAATGGTTCCTCCTAGAAATAGCCTTGGAGTCCACTAAAGGGGAGTGGGTTCACCACACAAAGCACACCTGCTTTTGGGGCTTCAGAGAAGGACCTCCCACACTCTGCTTTTCAGAATGGAAAGTGTGGGGTGTCTTCTTAATTGAAAAAGATATAAAGATAGAAAATGCCTATATTAAAATCCCAAGCACTTGTGAAAATCTTGGCAATATTTACCCCAGTTTATACATAGGCATTTTCTCCTTAGAGTGGCTGCTCATTGGTCTCAAACTCACTTGTGGTCTAGACTTATGCTGCCAGGGTTTGAATTCGTACTCCACTGCCTGCTACCTGGACGATTCTGGCTTGTTACACCTAGTCTGTCTGAGGCTCCACTAGGTAGAAATGTTCATAGGGATATTGTGAAGATCAAATGAGATAACACCTGGAGAGGGACCAGCATGGCACCTTAATGCCCAAATGAGTTACTTACTGTTTCATTTTGAGAGTCCTGGGACTCTTTTCTTACTGAAAGTTAACTTCAAAGTTGGAAGGATCTCGAAACACTCTTGGTTCAAGGTTCTTTTACAGAGTGAGACTCAGAAAAAAGAAGGACTGTTTAGCATCTTAGCTGATAGAAGAGGGGCCAGAAGCCACTTTTCTAATGTGGCAGGTCATTGTATTTACCATTAAATCACAAATGCCTTGGCGCAAGACCAATTCATGAAGACCAGTATGGAGTCAATTGTGTATGTGCTGCCCTCTAATGCTTTGAAAATGGGCGATGCAGCCATGATCTGATTTGTAGACCACTTGATTGAATCAGTACTAGCCATAGTATGAGCCTGCCAGATAACAGAGGGCTTTGCCTAGTATGTTGTAACAGAGCTACTGGGATTCCCTGATTGCTGATTCACAAAATTAGGGATGCTTTGGGAGCCTTCACAGCTGCTGTTCTTGAAGGACAGCAAACCTCTGCATCTACTAAGGGCTTCTGTGGTCCCTGGCACAACCAACACCCTGACCGGAAATTGGGATCTGATTTAGTGATCTGACATATCCCCCACCCACACCTCCTACCCTAAAGTGAGACTTGTTCAAAGTGGTCTCTAATGGGTCCTGAGGTAGGCTAACCCTTGGCCTGACTGGAGGTGAGGTAGGATGTAGAGGCTACTAAAAGGGTCAGACTCCTGCAGGGAAAGAAAGAATGAATCCTGGTGACCTGGGATCTGGACCTCTGGGTCTCAGAGCAGCCTGGCTTGGGGATGTGCCCCACCTGCTGGAGATATATGGAACTGCTAGACAATCAGTCATTAATAATAAGGTAGAGTCTGTTCCACTACTGCCTCCTTAGCTCAAGCTGTGTGGTCTTCACTGCTTTAAAGAATTACAGCCTAGGAGCCCACCTTGGAGCTGTGGATATTTAGAAATGGCTTATAGGTCCTCTTGGTATTTAAGGGCCCTCAAAGATTTGGGAGATGGGGAGGAACTATAGACAAGGACTTGACTGAGTTCTTAGGTAAGTGATTTCTGAACCTCATTGCCTAGTCCATCTAAAGAGGATTGGAATTACCATTCCATAGGAAGGTTGTTAGCAAAGTTGAAGGAAATAATGAAGAATAAAGTACTTTACCAACCGGGAAGTGCTAGGCAATCATAATGGTGACTAGAATCCCTGATCCAAATATATGTTAGGTGGGTGATCCTGCAGAGAGGTATCACCCAGAATCCCTAGCAGTTTCCTCAGAGCTTTTTGGGTCCCATCGAGGCCATAGGGAGAGCAATAGACCCATGTTTTAAAGATAACTTTTTAAGGGGGCTGTGACCCCAACTGTGGGATTGAACCATTAGACCATGCCAATGACACCCAGGACAGATTTGGAATCAGGGTCCAAATGGTGTGACTCCACAAACCCCAGAATGTTAGTGGACAGACCACAAGGGACATGTCTGGGAACCTCAGTACTGCTTTGTAACTGACTGTGGGCCTCCCTCCCTTATATGTCTCAGAAGGGCTGTCCCTCTCTATCTCACCCATAGCATGGCTCCTTCCTGACCAAAGCCACAAATCCTAAGGAGGTGGGACTTACAAAACTGGACTATTTATGGACTCTGTGTGTCTCTCTCCTGCTTTCTCTCTCTCCTTTCCTTCTCCCTCTCTCTCTTTCCCCTGGCCCTGGGCCTCCCCTGCAGTCCCAGAGGACCCAGGACATCTCTCAGCAGGACTTGGTACCCGGAACAGCCGCAGGCTTGGAAGTGTTCACTCAGAAAAGCCTCGCAGCATCACCTGAGGTTACTGTTTCTACCTCCCATACCCCTTCTCCTGGGGCCTCCAGCCCAACCTGATCCACCCACTAGGGTCTTTAGAAAACCCTTTCTCCGGGGTGAGGGGAATGGACCAGACTCTGCCATGCAGAGGGGAGCTGTGGGTGGCCCATGCTGTCCCCATGCTATGACCAGCAAGTATCCTCATCCCAGAGATCCATAAAGGGCCAGCCCCTCCCTCATCCATGTTTCTCAGGAGGAACAGGAGAGCAGTCATCCTGGGAAGACAAAACAGCCAAACTGCCTCTGCCTCTAAGGAGATGTGTTCTCCTTTTCTCAGGCCCTGTGAGGTAGGGGCCCTGGAGGAAGGCTCTGACCTCTGAGCTTGGGATTAGGGGTCATGGCCCCTCAATGCCTTCTGCCCTAACATCTTATCTCTGTTAGGAGCCTGGATAAGGTCTAGCTGTGGCTAGGTAGGGCATGGCATTTCATCTGTCTCCTTCCTCAAGCTCTCGAAACTCCTGTGGGGTTTGGGTCTGTCTGGGTTTCTAGGCAGGCAAAAGTAGATCTCTTTTTTTCCAGGAACATCCTTGGACTTGTAGAGATATTGGTGAGGCAAGCATTCTGAACAAGGAGGATAGGGCTGGGGATATAGCTCAGTTGGTAGAGTGCTTGCCTCAGATGCACAAGGCCCTGGGTTTGATCCTCAGCAAAATAAATAAATAAATAAATAAATAAATAAATAAATAAATAAATAAATAAATAAATAAATAAGGAGGACACTGCTTCTGGGCCTGGGGTGACAAGTCGAGGGTTCTTGGAACTTTCTGGGGCCCTGCATGGGTACTGAGGATAGAATCTAGAGACCAGCCACAAGGGGCACATCCTCCCTGTCTGCTGGGATTTCATAGGCTGTTGGGGCTGGAAGGTATGATCAATTGGGGAAACATCTTATTCCTAGTCTCTGCACCTCCTCTGTTGGCATGTTGTGGGGCTGGGGAGGGGCTTATATCTTTCTCTTTAATCAGAGGAAACTTCTGGGGCTGCTGCAAATGTGCCAGAATTCTAAGAAAGACATAAGTGAACCACAGATGTGGTAAAACATAAGTCATAGTTCTCCATGAAATTTTCCTCCCTATAAAAATAAAAACTAAACTACCAGCATTCTCAGTTGAGGAAAGTGGGACAGGAGTCAATAGCATCCCAAGACCAGGAACATAGTGATGCCCATGTCCACAGAAGCTCCTAGAACCAAAGACATGTGCTTATAATGGAAGCAAAACACCCTTCAACCTACACCCTTCATCAGCTTCTGGCCAGCCAGTCATCGGCCTCCTCCACAGAGGGGCCTTCACTGTCCTTAGCCACAACCCATTTTGCCTTCTGTCATCAGTTAGGAAGTTTCGTTGTACTGATTTAAAATCTGCCTTCTGCATCAGGGGCCTATGGCCTCCTCCTCCTCTCCAATACCTGTGGATCTGCTCTGCAGCCTTCCTCAATCCACCCCTCAGAGGGCTGAACGCCTTGCCTCCCCCGAAACTCCTATGCCCCTCAGCAGTTTCTCCCAGGAGGTGGTTTCTAGAGGTTCCTTTATCCTGCATCCCCTCCTGTAAAGGGCGAGGCCCAAAATGTGACATAGAGTTCCAGGTGGGGCCTGAATAGCCTGGAGTCAGTAAATCTGTCCTTTGAGAGAATTTCTTCTTGTCTGTAGTTCATGTGGGAACCAGACTGGCTCCCCTGCTCCCACTTCCAAGCCTGGAGCAGATGCAGAGCCCCTAGTGAATGGGGAGTGCTGCTCTGAATGAGGCACTGAAGGTCCCCAGTTCAGAGAAAGAACAGCTGCAGAGCCGTGGCAATCTGGGCTGCCCTAACATTGTCCCATCTAGTGAACTGGGCCAGGTGTGGCTCCACCAGTGTATTGGTGCCAGCAAAGTTTTCTCTCTCTCTCTCTCTCTCTCTCTCTTTTTTTTTTTTTTCCCACTTCAGGATCCTACCTACTTGCTTGTTAGAAGTAGAATTCCTCCTTCCTCCCCTACTGTTCACGCTGTGATCTTATGCAAGGCCCTTCCCTCTGGGAGCCTCGGTTTCCCCTTCTGAAATAAGGATACCAATGCTGGTGTCACAAGTTGCCAACTGGATTAAATTTATAACTTGGAGGGCTAGGGACATAGCCCAAAGGTAGAGCATTTGCCTAACATGTAGGAGCCTGGGTTCAATCCCCTCAGTACTGAAACAAAAAAAAAAAAAAAAGAAAAGAAAAGAAAAACAAGAAAACAAAACAAAAAACCCCAACTTGGACAAAGGGCAGCATTGCCTGGTATATAAAAACCAAATATCTCTATGTGCTTCTCTTTTCTGCCTGTAGAATCTTCCTTGCCATTCTGTGCCAGCTCTCACCCTATGCACTATTGCTTGTCTAGCCTACTTGCTAGTTAGAAATGGGGCAGGAATGTTCCATAAAGGGCCTCACTGACCAACTTTGGCCCTTGTTGCCAGGCTGACAATGTTGGTAAAGTTGAAATGGAAGCAGAAAAGGAACTGACTTCCCGAGGAGATGAGAGGAGACCTGGCTTCCATAAACTTTGGAAGCCATCCCTCCGATGGTTCAAATACTGTGGTACTGAAGGCCTAACCACCTGAAATAAAATCTCAGAAACCTATGCCAGATTTTGTCTAGACCTCCCTGCTTTCTACTATCTCTCTTTCCTGTTGGCAAGATTCTTTAAATAAGGTCTTGTTCTCTGACTATCCTGGAGACATGATTTGCTAAAGTGGAGTGGGGCAGGGTTTCCTTCCCCAAAATGGGAGTGGGGTGGGGTTTATAATGCTCTTTTGATCCTTCAGACTTCTTCAGGTCTTATGTGATAGACTCTTTGTCAAGTCATAAACTGAAAAGGAGCCCTGTTCCTGGAAGCACTTTTGGGCAAATACTGCAGAGATGGTCATGGTCCTGGCAGGGTGGAAAGAACACACTTCACAGAACTTGGAGTCAGGGACTGGGTCCTAGGCCTGCCTTGTCTTTGCCACTGGCTCGCTCTCTTGGGCAAGGTGCTTTCCTTCAGGAGTCCTGGATATGGATTTCCATATCTGTGTCCTGAGGGGCTTTAGTCAGAGCAGTGATTTCAGAGGAGGGAGGTGCCTCAGAGCACTGGGCAGCTGACGCCCCAACGTCCCCAGGGCTGCCCAATGTTTGTGTTACATACTAGATGGACTTTCATTAAGATTTTGTGGGAAAAAAGTCTTCTGTGGTCCTGAGAATATTAGAAACCCAATGGCCTTCTTGCTGCCTTAATGATTCAGAAGTCTATTGTTCCCCGCAAGCACTGCTTAAAGAGCCCTTGTGGCGTAACAATTGGAAACTGGTCCTTTTGCCCGTGATGATGTCTGGGTCTATAGGACTTTTCCTTCTGTGATGTATTTTGGTCAGCCCTTTATTACCCTAGGAGTTTTGTTGGAGTTCTCCAAGGATGGATCCTGGTATTTGTTTCTTTGAGATGGAAATCCACAGTATTCAAGCTTTTTAAGCCATTGTGTTGACTGACACTAACCTGGCCGTTTGGGATCTTTGCTAATAATCTGTTTCCTTCCTAAAAACTCTTATAAAATAGGTCAGATTTTAGACGACAGCCTATGGAACTCAGTGCTTCCCCCACCTTGACAGTAGATCACAGGTGGCACCCACCTTCCAAGACTGAGATAAGTCAGCAGAGATTCCAGGCATTGAAAGTCAGACATTCTTTTCCTGACTGTATCATCAATAAGTGGTAGCCATGGCCAAGTCATTGGCCTTCTCTAGGCCTCGGTTTCCCCACTTACACAATGAGGAGGTTAAATTGAATAATGTCTTAAGAACTCTTTCAACTCTAACATTCAGAGATTCCTAGTGGTCTAAAATTTCCCCTCTGAAAATGGCAATTGTTTTAGTAAAAGGGGAAGAGGAAGAGTCCTGGCCCATCCATGGATCTCACTTTCTCTGTTGTTAGCATGGGGAGAACATGAGAACCCATCCCATCATATCAAGTTAGGGATAGTGGTTGAGGAGGGTCAGTCAGTTATTTTGGGGTGCCTTAATGGGAAGAATAACCTTGGCGAGAATGATTGGCATAATCATGCCTTTCTATCCCCCACCAGTTCTGGGGACATGCCATCCCAGTCCATACTGGACTACTTTCAGTGGTAGATTGATCCCTTTTTACAGAAAGAAAGGTGATCCGTCCTTCAGGTGCCTGCTATTTCATGTTAACTCTTCTTGCTCCAATTGCAACACAGGGTTCGGAGCATTGGGTATTTATAGAAAGAGAGTACACTAGGCCAGAAGAACTCGGTCTCAGTCTCCTAAAAGTGGCCAACACACAGCAGGAAGAAAGTGAGGCAGGCCTCGCTGATATCCTTGCCGATGGCAGACTCTCCAAGGTAGACATTCTGGTGGACAAGTTCAAAGTCGAAATGGCTACAGAAGAAATGGTGGGAACCAGAAAAGCCAACACTCAGCAGCAAGGGAGAATGATTGCAAGTCCAGAAGACTTTGAGTCGGTGTGGGAGGAAGGCCCCTGGGTCAGGGGAGGTTCCAGAGGGGCTGCCTGGGCTACAGGATGCACATTGTCAGACAAACTCCTTGAGGACTCTGAGCTCAGGGTTAGTACCAGCGAGGTACCCATCAGGAACTGCCGCATCTCAGATGGTCAGCTGGAGGGTAGGGCAGAGCTAAGGAAGAGGCGGGAGGAACTCCAGACTTGTGGAAGATCAGCAACCCCAAGGACCAGGCCAGCAGAGGGGGAGATCCCTTCTCCAGCTTCTGACAAGGGAGGACTCCAGTCATTTCTGTTGGATCCAGGTCATGCTGAAACCAGAGCTGACTCTAGCGATGAGACTGATACCTCCTTTGCAGAGAGGAGCTTCTATCTAAACCATGGAGAAAAAGATCCTGAAGATCTAGTTCTCCCTCTGCCATTGGAAGAGAGAAAAGAGCATCTGGATGCCCCTCCTGGAGGACAGATCAAGCCAGAACTGCCAGCAGAGCTCCTAGAGAGCTCAGAGCTGAGTTCCTTTGACCTGAGGGACTCTGCCACAGCTGCCAGGAGGAACAAGGATGGAGCCCACATTGCTTCCTCAGAGGAAGGGACCAAGTCTCCCAGGAACCATGGAAGACAGAATGACCTGCAGGGACCTTCTCCCGAACAGACATTTGCTAAGGACTGGGAAGAAGCACAGCAGGGAATGGAGGGAGAGTTTATCCACCGAACAGCCAGGGCAACTGAAGAGGAAGAAGCCCCTGCCAGTAGGGATTTGAGGGAAAAGGCTAAAACCAGTCCCTCAGCAGGATCGAAGAACCGCTCCACTAATGGAGGAGGGGGTGTATGCCTGGACCCCCAGGCCCATGCCCTTTTCTGGACCATCCCACCTCATGTCAGGAAGCCAGTCAAACCAGACAGAGGCAGCTTCCTGCTCAAAGAGAGAGGAGCCATTCAAACCCAAACCGGACAACCTGAGATGGGGGACCGGGAAGCCTCAGCATTTCCTCACATGGAGGTGGTCACCTCCCTGCCAGCCTCCCCTGGTCACTTTGAGGCTCTGGAAGCTCTGCAGGAAGCTTCTCCAAGTCCAGCTTCTCATGGGTCAGGGGAGCCTTCAGAGCTCAGGGATCTCTTTGGAGAGCAGTTCCCTGTATTTCTCAAACATGTCCATCTTACTAAAAGCAGCCCAGAGTCCAAGGACCAAGTCGAGTTAATTGTGCCCCCTGACATAGAAGGTGAACGCAGGGCACCTCCGGTGGCCAGCAGAAAGCCCAGAGTTGTTCCTGAAGAAGCAGAAGGGGTGATATCCCTGGGATTGGTGTTCCCTTCGGGAAAACAAAAGGAGATGACCTCTTTCCAGGCTGGGGGACAAGAGGGCTCCCTGGAAGATATTAGCAAGACCTCAGTGGCCAACAAAATTCGGATATTTGAGACCCATGGAGCTGAGACTCGTCGAACTAGTCAGAGTGAAATGAAGGCCCTTCCAAATGACTTGACTTCAGAGGCCTCCAAGGGACAGGTAGAGCAACAGCGGAATAAGCTTTTAGACCTGGGCTTCGTCCAACTCCAACCCCCAGGGGACTTTGCCAGTCCCCAAACTACACATTCCTCAGTGATGCCTCTGGCTATCAGACACATCAGGGAGGGCACTTCTACTACGCCTCACCAGGAAAGATGCGCAGAACTCGAGCTCATGTCCCCTGATTCAGGCTGCGAAGCCACACTGGAGGAAGCTCCTGGGGTAACTGGCTATGTGAGCCCCCGCCCCCACCGTGCCCTGCACCGACCGCATGCCTGGTAGCTCTTTAGAAGCATGCTTCAGTGGCCCCTCGTCATTACTGCAACCCAAGGCTGCTTGTCCATCCCTATGAGGTCTTTTCCCCAAATGGGCCTAAGAGTAGCCCAGGCTGAAGGATGGGGTCATCTGCTTGGCCCATGTTAGCTTGGCCACAAAGACCCTCAGCTTTTGGTGTGACCAGAGGGTCACACACAATCCTGTGGAGAAGGTGTCACCACTACCAGCAAATGACATGCTTGCCTTGCTGCCCCTCCCCTCTAGATTCCTACCTGTCTTGCTTGGCTTATCCAGTGATTTTTCTTCATCCTTTCCTGTCCCTGGTCTCCTGCCTTGCGGAAGCTGACAGTCCAGAGGTTTCCATCCTCCACTCTGGTTCCCTCTCAAGTTTCTTTCTGCCTCCTTAAGACTAACTGTCTTCTCTAATCCAGAACAAATCCGGAGATGCGATCAAGGAAGAGAAGCGCTTCACCAGCTTAGCAGCGAACGCCCCTGGGAAAGAGGGGCACCTGAGACTCACCAGCCCTTTGGGCCCTCAGGTCTCTACAGTCCCTTTATGCCCTGATGACCTGGTCATCTTCACCTGGCCAAGATGCATCGCTCCTTAGATTCCCACCTGCCCTAGCAGCAAACCCCCCTGTGGCTGCTCAACTCTGGCTTGTCTGGAATGTATTCCTCACACCTCTCGACCTTCCAGAAACTGGCTAAATGGAGGCCCGTTTCACAAGTGAATCTCTAAGCACACTGAATCTCCAGAAACTGAAGTCGAGTTCTTTAAAAATATATTTTGTGGGTGTTAGATTGATCTTTTAAAGAAAACAATGTCATGGACCAGCCAAAAATGCGTGTGCAGTGTTTAATCCCTGACAGGCCAGTTGAGAGGTATGTATGGTGGACAAGAGTTGCTGGCATCTCCTTGGCCTGCTGTTGTCAATTACACTGATGGGACCAGAGCCTCCTGTCCATGGCCTGTCTGTGGCCCACTCATGGAGCTAAGGGTGGATCTGGTATAGTACCCAGCTCCCTGGAGCTCGTGCTTAGAGGGCCTGGCCCTGAATTGTTCCTCCCTCTGTTTGATGCTGACCCCGTCCACGGAGATTCAGTGGAATTGACAAGCCTTGCTGGCTTCCTCTGTGTTCCTCAGGCTCTTGGCTCTAGCCTCTCTGCCTCCTCCCCTGGGTTTCCTGAGTCCCTAACCTGCCTCCTTAGTTTATTTCTCGACGCCACCTGCACGGATGGGCCTGAAGTCTGGGATTCCATCCCTGCCTTTTGCACAGTGCCGCTTCTGATAGGCTCCTCAATCCAAACCTTGGATGGGGCCTCCTGTCCAGGACTCACTGGCAGGATATTCGCTTTGTATTCGCTTTTGCCATCAACGTGAGATCCTTGGGAAGGAGCATCCCTATTCTCGAAAAAATTTTTAGTTTTTTTTAAGCTTGTTATGATTTCAAGGAACCTCTCCTGGGTTTTTGTTGTTGTTGTTGTTTTGGTTTTTGGTTTTTTACTTTTTGATTTTTCATTTCGTGACCTGCTCTTCCATTGGGGACATCAACACAGCCTCAAGATTTCTTCTGACATGCACCATCTTGATGTTCTCTCTCTTTCTCTTTCTCTCTCTCTCTCCTTTTTTCTCTCCCCCTCCCTACCCTGCATCCCATTCCTCTGATTTTATCTGGCCATAGAGAGCAGGGCTGAGGGAGGGATCGGAGGAGAAAGTCAAACCGCCACGTCCCCGGGCCCCAGAGAGTGACACGGGAGATGAGGACCAGGACCAGGAGAGGGACGCAGTGTTCCTGAAAGACAACCACCTGGCCATAGAGCGTAAATGCTCCAGCATCACGGTCAGCTCCACATCCAGCCTGGAGGCTGAAGTGGACTTCACGGTTATTGGTGACTATCATGGCAGCGCCTTTGAAGACTTCTCTCGCAGCCTGCCTGAGCTCGACAGAGACAAAAGCGACTCTGAGACTGAGGGCCTGGTGTTCTCCCGGGATCTCAAGGGGCAGGATGATGAGTCTGGGGGCATCGAGGACAGCCCGGATCGAGGGGCTTGCTCTACCCCGGATATGCCCCAGTTTGAGGTACAGTGGAGCTTCATCGAAACCTGGGCCCAACCAGGCACTGCATGCTCAGAGGGCCCTGGGCCATGCGGGAGAAGACTGAGCAGCCAGTTGCAGCCTGAAGCTGTCTCATGTTGCATGACTGTCCCTCCGCAGAACAGCATGGCTCTGTGCTCGCATGTTTGCCATATCGGTTTACCCCTAACACGCGCTCCTTGGTGTTTTAACCCTGTGACCCCATTGCTTGCTGAGGTCAAGCGATGACAGGTAGTCTGTTCTTACTCAACTCCTCATCTCCTGCCTATGTTGCATGGCACCTGCAGAGAGCATGTGTCTGTGGACTCAGGGCTTCCACAGCCTGGTCTGAAACTTGAATGGATTTTCCTGTTTCAAGCTCAGGCTCATCTCCCTGGGGCCTGGGCTTCCCGGGGAAGAGGCAGTAGTTAAAGTTCATCCAGCCCTGGGGTCTCAGGGTGGTAGTGGGAAACTCCTGGAGTAGAGGATGCATAGTTATTGAGAAGGACACAGAGACTAACTCTGTCTGGGCCTCCTTGTTTTGTGACCCTCCTCTGCAGAGCTGCAGAGAGATCTTTCTGACACTCATCTCTCTCCATATTGTTCATTTGCCTCCTCACCTCTACTAGCCCAGCCTCCCTCCCTTGCTCCCAATGAAATGCCAGCTCATCCATTCTGGGTTCTCACTCAGTGCTGTAACCTTTGGCTAGAAGGTTTGTCCTCCCTTTCTGTGCCTTGCTCTGAGACAGAGCTCAGATGTCAGTTCCTTTGCACATGCTTTCCTGACTCCCTGGTGCAGGTATTGCTCCCCCACTGGGAAATGCCTCTGCTCCTGCATTCTACAACAGTCAGTGACTGATAGGCCTGCTCTGCCGCCAGGTGGCAGCTCCTCTGAGCCTGGCACCTACTCAGGAATAAGAGATGATTCATTGAATGAATGGCTTGATTGCAGGGTTACAACCATCTGTGAGAATCCCCTTCCCCCAACCAGCTAGATGACAAGCTAGTGTCCATTCATCCATTCAAGTCACGCGTGTGAAAACCTGCAGCGGGTATAGTGTGGGCCTGGTGGAGGACTTAGATCATTTAGCTTAAGACTTCTAGGGTCAGTTTGTAAATGGGTGACCTCAGGCCAGATCTGGCCAGCAAATGTGTTTTCTTGGCTCTGGTTTAAAAATCATGACATTAAATATAAAATCCAGGGTTTTCTTATATCATTAAAAAAAAAAAAATCCAGATGGTCTCATCTCTGGAGGCCATGATAACAGTCGGCCAAGCCTGAGTGAAATCCCATATGCCGTCCACTCCCCGCAGCCCTCAGCCAGTCCCTTCACTTTTTCACTCCTTCTGCCTCACCCCTGCCGGCCTCCTTGTATGTGGCTCCTGCTCTAAACAACAGTTGGAATGAAGCAGCTGGAAAGTGGAGGCTTAACTGTGAGAGGCCTTCAGGATTCAGCAATATTATGTATACAAGGAAAACACTTAGCATGGGGACTAGCACAGGGGGTGTTATTAACCGAATTAAAAGCGTCCCCTTAATGGTAGCCTAAAAAGACATACAGCCCCTTTGCAGGGATATGGAGCAGGGACACAGGGCAGGCCTGCCTGGTGCTGCTGGCAGCTCTGGCTCTCCCTTTGGGCTGTTTGTGACTTCACACCATGCCTCTTCTGCCCTGGCCTCATACCCTCCCAGAGACCTAGCCATCTGTGGGGTAGGAGACAAACTCTTATCCTATTCCACAGTTTCCTGTGAGCAGGCATCTTACCAGTCTTGAGTCAAAAGTGTCCTTTGTTTCCTTGTAGCCTGTGAAAGCAGAAACCATGACTGTCAGCAGCCTGGCCATCAGAAAGAAGATCGAGCCGGAGGCCGTACTGCAGAGTAGGATCTCCACTGTGGACCACACCCAGGTAGCCTGCACTTGCCACTGGAGCCTAAGTGTGGGTATTGGGCTTTGGGAGTCTGTTCCCACTGCCCTGGCCAAGCCCCTTCACTAACCTTCCCACCTCAGCTTCCCTGAAACCACTATTTTAATCCTGATGCTCTTTTGAGCCTCAGGGTCCTCCCTAAACTCTGGGAATGGGAGGAGTGGGGCAGATCGTACTTCTTAAAGTCTTTATTTCCCCATCTGTAAAATGGGGATAATCCTGCTTCATACTCCCTTCTAGGAGTGTTGCAAGGTCTAGTGGCTAGTGGATTAAGACCCTGGTTTTTGGCCTTCTTGATGGAGTTGGAGAGATTTTTTTCTTTTTTTTCAGGGATTGCTTGGGGAGATCAATCTCAATTTGGTCAGAACAGTACACCCTGGGTCATTTTTTATGTATGGAGTATCCACATTAGATTGGCAAAATGAACAAAATAGAAGGGAAAAGAGGTACTAGATAATTTTTCTCAGCATCTTAGCACCCTGCAAAAGCTATCTGGCATAGGCTCAGGCACACGGCTTCGGGTTTGGTTCCCACATTCCTTCTATGGGTTTTAAACTTTGAAGAATGAGGTTATGGGTCTGAGAGATGCCCTTGTGGTTCTTTCTGGCCAGACAAGCTGCAATGCTGGCAGCTTTCTTGTCCTGGTGAACCAGTCTTTGTCTCAAGAACTGAAATAAGGGCTGGGGACATAGTTCAGTGATAAAGTGCTTGCCTGGGATGCACAAGGCACTGGATTTGAGCCCCAATACTGAAAAAAAAAAAAAAAAAAAAAAAAAAAAAAAAAAAAAACCTTAGATTAGACATAAACCAAAAACATAGGCAGCTGTGTTAATTCCAGAAATTTCTCTCCAACTTTTATAAAAATGCTAGGGATTATGAGACTGCCTAGCACCAGTCAAGACTCTAGCACCCATTAAGACTCTAGAGTTCTAATGAGCTATGTGACCTTAGGAAAGCTTCTTTTCCTCCCTACCTGTTTTTTTTTTTTTTTTTTTTTTTTTTTGCGGTGCTGGGGATCAAACCCAGGGCCTTGTGCTTGCGAGGCAAGCACTCTACGGACTGAGCTATCTCCCCAGCCCCCTGTTCTGTTTTGGTAGTTTGTGTTATGTTTTCATACAGAAAAGTATAAAGAAATTAAAATGAACTCTAAATCTCATAACCCAATAACTCTTATTGATATCAAAACAAAACAACAAAAAAGTTCAGTTATAAAATTCAAATGGAACCAAATGAAAATTGTCTTATGCTGCCTCCCAGGAAAAAAATACATGCATATTCCAATATAGATACCTATGTCTCTATATACTTAAAATTATTACATGAAAGTGATTGTTTTCTTTTTTTACCTTACCTTTTATTCTTTTAAAAATATATATATACATATTTAGTTGTAGGTGACACAATACCCTTATTTTATTTTTATGTGGTGCTGAGGATCAAACCCAGAGTTTCACGCATGCTAGGCAAGTGCTCTACCACTGAGCCACAACCCCAGCCCCTTAACTTTTATTCTTTCTTAAAAATATTTTTTTAGTTGTATACGGACACAGTACCTTTACTTTTATTTTTATGTGGTGCTGAGGATCGAACCTGGTGCCTCCCACATGTGAGGCAAGTGCTCTACTGCTGAGCTGCATCCCTTGCCCTTACCTTTTATTCTTAATATATATTTTGGACATCAATGCTCATTAACATTTATATCCCCGGCTTACTCTGGAATTGAGTCCTAATTTGATTTGTTATCTCCCATCAATGTACCCTATCATGGTTTTTATCTTCTGCAGTTAATATACTTTTGAAAATTTATATCCATAGGGTAAATTTCTGTGGATCACAAGGTCAAAGGTTATGTGCACTGATATTCAGATAGAATGTGTCAGATTATCTTGGATCATATTTTATTTGTCAAAAACAAACAAAAAAAAAAAAAACCCAAAACAAAAAACAGTTGAAATGGGTTGCTATGAGGCTTCTCTATGGTTTTGTGTGGACTGCCCCCTAGGGCATGCTCTTTCACACAGCCTGTCACTCTGTAACCCGGATGGTGTGAGCCCAGGTGAAAGGTGCTGGTTCTTTCCGTCTCTAACAATTCCTCCTCTGGCCAGCAGGTTGATGGGAGTGCCCCACTGGGGAAGGAGTTCATGACAACCACCCCCTCCATCACTACGGAGACCATATCCACCACCATGGTAAGTAGAACCCAGGAGGCTTCCCTCTGACCAGCCCCCTCACCCCACAAAACAGCCAGATAAGTGAATGATGCCCGGCTGCTTCAGGAAGTTCATAACTGCCCTCGCCCTGTTGGAGTGAGACATACAGTCATTTATTGTCTGGAACCTAGGGTGCCCCAGGACATACCCTCAGTTTTCCAAACTGAATTATGTGGGAGGTGGAATTCCTGAGTCTGTTATTTGGGCCATTTCAGCCATGCAGGGGTAGGGGGCGGATGGTACTCTTTGATTCTTTTTTTTTTTTTTTTTTTTTTTTTTTTTTTTTTTTGTGGTACTGGGGATCGAACTCAGGGCCTTGTGCTTGCAAGGCAAGCACTCTACCAGCTGAACTATCTCCCCAGCCCACTCTTTGATTCTTAATCTCATCTTCAGATTCCTCTGGCAAATCTCACCTCCAGGCTGAGAGCCCGTCTTGAGGGCCCATAGTGGTGGCCACCCTTGTCTCAGGCTACTTCCTCACCATGGCCAGTAGATGGCAGCAGTGACCCTCAGTTTGTAAACTCAGGCTTTTTGGACACCTTCCAAGGGACCTTGTGGTTCTACCTATTCGCTGTCTGATTCATGAAGGAAGGTCCTTGGTCACGGGTGTCCTCATCTGTCAAATGGGAATAATCCCCATTCTGCCTGGTTCATAGGTTCTTTTTTTTTGGGTGTTGGGGATTGAACCCAGGGCGCCTTGTGCTTACAAGGCAAGCACTCTACCGACTGAGCTATCTCCCCAGCCCCTGGTTCATAGGTTCTTAAGGGACTTCAGAGCCTTTACTAATGAATAGAATAGATAGCATTCAGTACACCAGTTATGGTGTCAGGCAATACGCTGAGAACTTTGAATAGATTATGAAACCAAGGTGGATGTTCTCTTTTACATCCTTTACAGATGAGGAAACTGAAGTTCAGAGAGGTAAAGTGACTTACCCAAGGTCACACACAATAAGTGGCAATGCCAGGTTAAGCCCAGGCATTCTGACACCAGAAGCCCCACTTTCAACATCAGCCATTCTGCTCTGCTCCCTTATTCTGCCCTTTGGTGCATTGACCGTGTGGGGCTGGGGCTGGGGTTGAGGCTGTGGGTAGTCAAGGTAGCAAATGCCTGATCCAGGTATATCATGAGCTATTGAGAGTTGTTTTCAAATATTTTCTCTTGCTAAACCCCTGATATACACATCAAATGAAAATTCCATTGATTTAGATTGTTCCGTGGGTAGGTTTTGAATAAATAAAAATTTTAGGATCAGTAAACCCAAACTAGTTACCTGCTTGCCTGCTTTTCCCTGGTCACTCAGTTCCTCTTCTCCCTGTGACCCTTCACCATTAGGATTCTTGTAGACCTAACTTTAAATTCAACCGTAGGTGAGCAGGCAGTTACAGCATTCATTTACTCATCCATCCATCTATTCATTCATTTGTTCCAAAAGCATCGATGGGTCTCTATTGTCTGCCTGACAGGAATACAGAGTTGAAGAAAATGCACTGCCTGCTAGGATTCATTTGTTCAGTCATCATCATGAGCATCTGTAATGTACTGTGCCCCTATATGTAGGTCTTGGGCACACAGTGGTAAACAAGGTCCAACTCTCCCACTTCCTGGCTGAATGACCTTGGGAAAGTCACCTGAACCTCTCCAAGCCTCAGTTTTCCCCTTCTATAAAATGGGGTAGGGGAGTCACAGCACATATCTGAAAGGGTTCATGTGAAGATGAACAAAGTAATCGGTGTGAAGCCCTGAGAACAATGCCCGCCCTGCAGTAAGTGGTCTGCAGATGTTAGTTGCTGCTATTTCTTTCCTACCCTCATGGAACAGCTAGCCTAGGGACCACTGGAAGGATCGATATGGGTAACACCTCTGCCAGCAGGAGCTGGGGAAGTCATTACCTAGCCAGGGACAGCTGAGCTGTGCATGAAGGATAGGTTAAGGTATGGTCACAGCAGAAGCCACTCTACGCCGTGGGCAGAGCAGGGGTAACCATGGGAAAGTGAAGGAGCAGAGCATTTGGGGAAAGACAGTGGTCAGTGAAGTCAGGCATCAAGTGTGTACAGGAGTAGCTGGGGCAGAAGAGGCTTGAAAGAAGGGCTGGGCCAGAACCTTCAGGGCCTCCACCATCATGTATGAAGTCCAGATTCATCCTGGAGACAATAGGGAATCACTTACCTTTTTAAAGTAGGAGCATGATATCATCAAGTATGTGTTTTTTGTGTTAGATTAGCCACTGTGTGGAGTGTGGACTGCAGAAAAATTCCTTCCCCCCTTCCTTCCTCCCTCCTTCCTTCTTCTTTCCCTCCTTTAGCAAATATTTATTGAACACCCAGGACATGTAAAGTACTATGCCAGGCACTAAATCCAGTGCTGGAGAAGACAGTGTCTGGCGCTCTGGAGCCCACACTGGGAGAGACAGAAAGAGAAGTCAGGGAATTAGCGTAGGAGCTGAGATCCAGAGGGGATCCAGCTGGAGCTTGAAGAGGTGGATGCAGAGGAGGTCCCTGGGTTAGGGAGGCCTGGAGGGAGGCATATACAAGATTCAGTCATTGGTAGAAGGTTCAGGTGACAGGAGGCAGGAAGAATTGGGGATGCTGTTCACTGGCCAGTGGTTCTCACAGTGTGGTCCCAGGCATCTGTAAGAAAGGCAGATTCCCAGGCCCTAGTCTAGACCTCTTGACTCAGAAACTCTGGAGCAGGAACAGCAATCTGTGTTTTCATAAGCTCACCAGGTGGTGCCCATCAAGTGAGAGACCCACTGGCATAAAGAACACGAGAGGGGAGTGCTCTCTGTGTGTTGGGGTGGAGAAGGCAGCCAGTTCCATTTGGGATCCTATGGGTCTAGGTGCCTGCGGGATATTTCCAGGGGAAAGCCCAGGAGAGGATTGACCTTAAAGGCCTAGGGCTGGAGAAGGATCTGGTCCACAGGTAAAAGATGGGGACTTTGGTTTCGATAAGGCAGCAGAAGTCCGAGGTCGAGGGTGGCCTGTGGGGAGAGCCCTGAGTGTGAAGAAGGAGAGATGGCGGGATTGTCTTGGCCAGAGAGAAGACCACTCCTCAAGGATACAGGAGGGGTAGGGAGGAGTGAGGAGGGTGCCTTTGTTTTGAGCGACTTGTATCTCATTTAGTGTTTTCAGTGTGAGGTGGAGAAGCAGCTTGACCCTGGGAAAGGGGGTGCAACGAGAGAATAAGCAGCTTTCCGGTCACATGCCTGAGTGACAGTGGGATTAGAAGGGCTGGTGGCTATTCCCTAAGCCAGAGAAAGAATATGAGCCCAGAAGCTACCCTCACACTCTGGGACCCCAGGTGCTCCTGAGAAAGTGCCTTGTGATGGTTTGCCAAGTGACCAGGTCACTGGCAGCCTTTGCTGGATGTAAGTAGAGAGGAGGCAAGGAAAAGGCAGAGGGTTTGTGTTCTCTCCCATCCCTTGGCAGGCAGCCGGCAGAGGTCCAGATCCAGTGCCATGCACAGGCCAGGACCAGGGGTCTGTCAACTGAGAAGCTACAGAACTGGCAGATCTGGGCTCCTGCATGAACAAAGCTGAGCCTTGAGATGGTACAGAAGTAGGAGGTAGCACAGAGCTGGGCCTCTGGTCAGATGTGGGGCGCGAAGTCCAGGAAGGATTCTGAGAAGACCTAGTGGTTAGATTCCAAGGTAGGGCCGGGAGAATGGGCTTGAGAGTGAAAGTCCCCAGGGCAGAGTGGTAGCGCAGAACACAAGCACCTGTGAGACTTGGGGTCTTCCTCACGTGGGGTGAACTTCTGACTGGACCACTAACTTGCGGGGGGACTTGAGTCACTTTTTACAGACGAATCCATGAGACCAGAAGAAGGAAGTGGCTCTGCCCCAAGTCACATGGCTAGAATGTAGCAGGGATGGGACAAGAACCCGAGTGTCCCAACTTCTCTGTTAGTGCTTCCAGAGAGCAATACCGTGTCTTGTTCACCACAGTGTCCCTCACACCAGGCACTCAGTAAATGTTCTTTGAATGGGTGAGTGTGGGTGTGCACATGTGCGTGTGAATGAGCGAGCGAGGTCTGAATGAGAGAGACTGAGCTGAATGATACCTTCAGTTCTCTGCTTCTAAGTTACTACTCAGCCTTGTGGCCATGAGAGCCATGTGGTCACATGCCTCGGCCATCCTGGGGCCTACCCACCTGAGACCTGGCCATCTGAGCACCATTGTTTCCCCAGGAGAACAGTCTCAAGTCCGGGAAGGGGGCAGCTGCCATGATTCCAGGCCCACAGACGGTGGCCACGGAAATCCGTTCTCTTTCTCCGGTAAGTGGGCAGTGCCAGCTCAGGCTAGGGGACTCCAAGCTAAGGACATGGGCATGGCCTCCATGTGGCCTGCAGAAAATACAGGTTGGGCCCAGAAGGTGCCCTTTTAAGTGCAGAGCCAGGAAACTGGATCACTTTCAAATGCCCATAGGCTCCGTGGTGCCCACCAGAGTCTCTTCAGTGTCCCTCCCCATCCCTGTTGCACTCGCAGGGCACTGGCAGTGTGGGCTGAAGCCCTCACCTGGATGCACCTGCCCTCCTTACCCACCAGGAAGAGCAATGACTTAGGGGCCTAGGGGCCCAGAGTTCGGATTCTGGGCCTGGCTCTGCTGTGGCTGCCCCACCTGTGACCCCGAGTCTGTTACTCTGAGGTCTTTTCCAGCTCTTTGCTTCTCTAAGTCTGTTGTTTTCATCCTCTAGCCCCTGACTGTGACAGGATGGGGGATCAGGAGGACTCCATCTCCACCTTGGATCCCTCTGTTCATCCTTCTAAGATGCCAGGAATCTCAGATTCCAGGGTGGTGTTAGATTCTGGGCCTCAGGAATCTCAGGCTCTAGGAATCTCAGATTCCCAGGTTTGAGAATTTTATGGTCTAGGATTCTGATGATTTCAGTATTCTTGGATTCTTAATGGTTCAAAGTATCTTGGCTTCCAGACTTCACCTTCACAGGGCCCCTGCTTGTACCTGGATTCCCCCATCCTGCCCACTCCTGCAGAGCCCAGTGTCCTGACCTGCTGCCCGGGGTGGGGGTGGTTATATTCTGCAGATCATCGGGAAAGATGTCCTCACCAGCACCTACGGCGCCACTGCGGAAACCCTCTCAACCTCCACCACCACCCATGTTACCAAAGTGAGTAGCGGCAGGTGCCCGGGCCCCAGAAGGCTGCAGGCGGGAAGGTCACTACCGTGGCTCAGCTTTGGCTTCTCAGTCTGTAAGGTGGACAAAGGATACCTGTGGCGCTGCCATTTTCTAGAGTCCAGCAGACTTTGTCCTGTGCTACTGTTGTCCCAGGCCCGGGCCCTGCACTCACAACCTTGACAGCCAGTCCAGGGGATGGAGCCCCTCTCTTTCAAAGTAATCGTAAACTATGGCATTTGCCTTAAGTGCTGGAAGAATTCAGAAGGGGTGACATGGGGGTGGCCCCCCAAGGGTCAGAGCGTATCTCCTGAGAGAAATGGATTTTGAGTAGGGCCTGGGGTGCCAGACAGAGCACCTGAGGGAGGAGAAGACATGTGCTCTAAGCAAAGCCGAAGATGAAGCCGAAACTGCGTGTTTGCTTACTTGTTCATTGAGCAGGTGCTAGTGAGCATCAACCTCACACTGGCCTCTGTGTCTGGGGCTGCCAGAGGCAGCATAAGTGAGACGTGTTTGTGGGAAAGGGTGCCGGGAGCAGCATGTAGAGGATGGAACAAGGAAATTAGGTTGGACTGGGATCAGGGGAACATAAGACAGGGCAAATGAGACAGGTTTCAGGAAGCATCTAACTATGGGAGGTCTGAATCTAAAGGAAATCAGAAAGTCATGAAGGTTTTCAAACTGAGCAGTGAAAACAGGGTTCAGAGAGGATCTTAGGTCCACCAGGAGGTGCAGATAGATGGAAAAGAGGAGGAGAGTTATGATGAGAGCCTGAAGAAAGAAACAAAACAACAAACTCAGGCTTGGGGGTGAGGGCCTGGGCCAGGTGGGGAGTCGAGCTGGGAGGAGGAAGGGCCAGAGGAGGGAAGCATTCCTGGGGTAGCAGCCTTGAAGCAGCCAGGGAGGACAAAGGGTCAGGGGGCAGGATGGCCACACAATCACATCTGAGTGGTCAGGAGGAAGACAGGAGAGGGCCCATTCTGGGCTGCAGGCCTGGAGGACTCAGGATGAGCCTGGGGGTTGTGATCAAGGTCCTGCAGAGCCATCCATCAGTAGCACTGGCCTTTTGTGCACAGACTCTGTCCCTGCCTGCCCCCATGCAGGACTCAGTACTTTGTCCTATTTCCCAGAAAGAACCCTTGCACCAAAAGCTTTAGTGAGCAGTGTCAACTGCTCTGCAAGCTTTATAGGAAGGTTTTATGTCACACACCCCACAGTGTAAAGTCCCTCTTGGCCCTGCCATCTGGGATACTCCTCTTTCTGTCCACACCTTCTGACTCCAACTGAGGTTTCCCCCAGCTGCACACTCCTTAAATATGCCAAACAATTAGGTCCTGTCCTTCTTCTAAACTTGTGTCAAGACCGCATCCCTTTAGCAAATAGTGGAGGTAATAAGTATCATGAGTACAGTCTTCTCTCATAGTATTGTTCAAAGTCATTTAAGGTAGACCTTGTCACCATTCACATTTCATTCATGTGTTCATTCAACAATCTACATTCGGCACCGCCCTGGTCAGATTGGGCAAGGGAGTTGGGGAGGAGGGGATACCAAGATGAACAAAATATGGGCCCTGCCCTCAAAAGCCTGCAGCCTGGTGAGGTGAGCAAGCCCATAAATCCAGCATAGGCAGAGAGGCCCAGAGCCAGAGAGATAACAGACCAGCCCCCAGGGAGTAGTGCGACAGGACAGTCTTAAGGCACTGACAACCAGGGTGAGGGAGGCAGCTTCTGAGCTGGGCTTGGAACAGTTTGGTAGTTGGGGAGTGGTGGCAACCAGGCAAGATCTGCTGTCTGAATTTCCAAAACTAGAAAAGGAAAATGCCGAGGAAGCCCGAGAGAAGGGCACACTGCTGGCTGTCTTGCCCTTGAAGATGCTTTGGGTAGGTCTCTTGTCGTGACCACAGCCCTAGCAGACTCAAGAGACCTCACCTCCCTTTTCCTTTCCTTCTCCCTTTCCCTCGTAGACTGTGAAGGGAGGATTTTCTGAGACAAGGATTGAGAAGCGAATCATCATTACTGGGGATGAAGATGTTGATCAAGACCAGGTATGGGGATAGGGAATGTTGTTCCTGGCAGCAGTGCTGTGTCCCTCCTAGAGTGGGTGACCCATGGACAGCCACTGTTCTGGGCAGGGAGAGTGTCTACTTCTTGCTGACACTTTCAGATAAGGAGCCCACAAGAAAGTCATTGAAAGGGAGACGGAAGGGGCCGGAAGATCTGAGCTCTTGTCTATCTCAGCATTTCGCTTTGCCCCTCCTTGGCCCTCCGTTTCCCCAGCTGTGCACCACGGGGCTTGTGTTGTCCAGCTTCTCTCCTACTTGTTATTCCATGGTGCCTCACTGTGTTCTTCTACCCACCAGGCCCTGGCTTTGGCCATCAAGGAAGCCAAGCTGCAGCATCCTGACATGCTGGTAACCAAAGCTGTCGTATACAGAGAGACAGACCCGTCCCCAGAGGAGAGGGACAAGAAACCACAGGTAAGTTGCTGGCACAGCAGCTGCCAGAGGAGGAGGTAGCAGTAGCAAGATCCTCAGATGGTATTTCAACCTGTCAGCCCAAGTGACTTGATCCCTAGTGCAACTTTGACCCCTCACCTACCTGATTTGCAGCTCAAAGGAAAAAGGTAGCTCCCCGGAATGTGAGTCAGAGAGAGGAGGGGATGGGGTATTCTTGATTTCTTCTTTGGGGGTCCAGGCCTCAAACCCAGAACAGTAAATTTAGAAGTGGTAAGAAAATGGAACAGAGGAGTGACACCTGGGATTGAGGGGAACAGAAGGAGGCATGCATGACCTTATTGGACATTGCCTATAAGCTGGAAGGCACTGTGCTACATTCCTGTCCACAAGTCTGTCTCCATCACAGGTCACTGGATGCTGCTAAGGGGACATGATGCCCAAAGCCCTTGATCACAGCTGCCTTGCTGGGTTGCAAAGCCTTGACTTCTCAGGGTTCCTGGGATCAGAATCCTATAGGCCCCAATGTCTTCCTGTTTCTTTTTTTAATTTTGTTGCAGGTGGACACAATACCTTCGTTTTATTTATTTATTTTTTAAAATTTTGTTTTAGTTGTAGATAGATACAATATCTTTATTTTATTTATTCATCTTTATGTGGTGCTGAGAAGTGAACCCAGTGCCTCACACATGCTGGGCAAGCACTCTACTACTGAGCCACAACCCCAGTCTTGTCTTCCTGTTTCTTTGTGGACTATCAATGCCTTGGTAATAAGAGAAATGAGATGGTATTGGGGCACACCAGTCCTCCAGTAGTCTAAATTGGGGGTGATGTTTTCCCGGCCCCTCTGGAAGATTACAACATTTTATCAGACCTATAAAACAAAATCTCACAAATGTCGAGTTGAATGAAATAAGCCAGACACCGCAAACATACATGTCGTATGATTCCATTTATTGGAAGTTCAAAAACAGGCAAAACTTTGATCCTAATGATGGTAAAATTCAGAATGGAGTTACTTCTAGGATGCAGTATTTATAGTAAAGAACTGCAGGAGGACCTTATGGGTGCTGGGAATGTATCTCCTACTGGGTAGGTTACATGGGAGTATACATATATAAAAATTTGTCACGATTTTATTGACACTTGGTTTGTGCACTTTAAACATTTCACACATTATACTGCAATGAAAAAAAATTCCACCTCAAAGATCCCATAAATAATAGATGGCCTCCTTTTTTTGCCCTTTTCCCTGAATAAATGAACTAGCATTTTCTAGAAAGATGTAAGAATCTTTCTTTCTCTTCCTTTGATTACCAGCTCCTTAATGTCAGAAGAAAAAGTACTTAAACATTTTCCTGCCCCATTGAAAGATCTAGACCAGTCCTGTCAATAGGGCTTTCTGTAATAATTGACATGTTCTTTCTGTGCTATCCAATATGGTAGCAATCCATAATGGATTGGCTAATCCAAAATGTGATGTTCTTTTTTTTTTCTAGTTGTAGATGAGCACAATAACTTTATTTTATTTACTTTTTTATGTGGTGCTGAGGATTGAACCCAGTGCCTTACATGTACTATACAAGAGCTCTACCACTGAGACACAGCCCCAACCCCCAAAATGTGATGTTCTTTAAGGATTAAATTCATGCAGGAATTTGAATATTTAATAAGGAAAAATGTAAACTATCTCAATAATTTTTATAATTTTAGAGAGATCTTTTATTTTGTTTTGCTGTTTTATTATGGTGCTATGGATCAAACCCAGGGCCTTGCACAGGGCCAGCACTCTACTACTGAGCTTTACCCCCAGCCCCAAAAATATATTATTAAAATGAATTTCACCTGTTTCTTTTTATCATCTTTAATGTAAGTTAAAAATTAAAATTTTAATTTTGTAATTAAAGTGTTCTATTTACCTAGAAAAATTAAGAAATATCATCTAGAAAATCTCTAATGTAGAAAAACTTTGATACAAGTTATTGTCACTCATCTCCTCTGTTGTCTAGTAATTCTTGCTTTCTCCCCTTGAATCTTAGAGTGGCAGAGGGTAGGTCACTTCCCAAGTTGGTGCAGAACTGCCTGCCTCACCTGGGAGCCTTGTTTAGAATATGAGTACCGGAGAACCCTCTCCAACCCTCTGAGTGGGAGAGGCTGGTGGGGACCTGGGTTCTGGATTGCCTGGGAATCTTAGGGAGGCCCTGTGCAGTCAGGTATAGGAGCCACTGATGCTAAGAGCTCTGTACTGGGAATCCAGGGATCGATCTAGCCATTCCCCGCCCCAGTATGTGACCATGGGTCAGTTTCTTTCCTTGTGGAGACTCAGTGTCCTCATTTTCAGAGTGAAGAGCTAGAGCAAGCCCACTGCTGGTTGTGTTCCTCTGGCTGTGTGCATTCCTGGGGGCCCCTTGTGTGTTTCTCGTATCCTCTTCATTCTCTTTCATTCCTTGTCTCTCCCTGGGGATTCACAGCCAGGCCCCCAGACTCCTGCCTTCCCCTTCCTCTGACCTTTCAGGGCTCTTGTCCCAGCCTCAACATCTGGCCTATTTCACCACCTTGGAGTCTCTCACATCTGCCCCCTCACTGCTCCTAAATTCTCTCATTCCCTCTTCTTCAGTTCTTTCTTGATTTTTCTGCCCCCACACACCACAATTCATATTCATAGTCTCTCTCTCCACCTCCCCCTTCCCCTGATTGTTCTGTAAAGGTCACCTTGTTTATGTTGCCCTGAGAACCAGGAGTTTCTCCCTTGCCTTTTCCACCCATATGCTTTACCTCGACATGGTCAAATAGGAGCCACTCCTGATTCTTAGGAGAGTTCTAAAGGGAAGTCTCTTCTGAATTAGAGAACTCTTCCTAAAGGTGCTTCAAAATCATTGTCATAATGGATAGATGCACCTTGGTACCCCAAGGAAGAGCCCTATAGTTCTATAGGCCTAGATTCAAATCTCAAGCCCTGCTCTTTGTTACCTATGTAACCTTGAGCAAGTTATTTTTTCTTCTCTGTTTCCTCATCAGCCAAACAGCAATGACAATCATAATAACTAATAAAAATTGCCATCATTTATGGCATGCTTACACTGCCCCAGGCACCAGGCTCTTCGCTTGACATAAGTACTATTATCTGCTCATTCATTTTACAGATGAGAAAACTGAGGCTTAGAGATATTAGGTGGTTTGTTCACAATCACAGAGCAGGGAGCATGATGGATTGATTAAGGTAAACTTAATCTATTAGATTCCATATCTACCCTATGGTCACAGCCTCCTCATCACACTGACTTTCTATAGTCTCTTTTTCATAGGGTTGTGGAGATCATACATAGGTGGTACTTAGCATAGTGCCTGGCACACAGTAAGTGCCCAAGAGAAATTCATTATGATCATCTTTACCATTAACTAAAAGTAGACTAACAAATGTTGCACACAGTCACTCTGCTATAATACACCTAGGAGAATAAATCATAATAGTATTTGATAGCCTGGAGCTTCTGAATTGTCTGTGGTCTTTTGAAGACATCTTACATACCCCCAGCTTGATTACACTGATTTATAGGGCAGCCACTAATCAATGAACAAGCTTCAAAGGGTAGCCCACCAATCTAAGAAACAAACAAAAAAACAAACTAACAAACAAAAACCTAGTTAGGATGTAGCAGAATTGAATAGAAAGAACACACTCAGGTTTTGAAGCCAGAAATACCTTGAGGGCTGTGTGCCCAGTGGAACCTGTCTGGGCCTCAGTTTCCTCACTGTTCAAATGGTGTTCATCTATAAATTGGAGCTGCCGAAATAATTAAACAACATCTGTGACATACAGGGGTGGTGTCTTGCATGAAAAATGTACTCAGCGGGGCAAACCTGCTTCCTTGTACCTCTGAGATTGTGCTGTGTTTAGGGGACCATGAGAGCCCTAGTTAGTCAGACCATAGACTTTCGCCACTAGCCTGGGATCCCGTTCTCACAAGGCTGTCCATCTTGCTGGTCTTCCTTCTCTTTCCTGTCTGATTCTTCCAAAAACATCTGTCTCTGCTCCAGTTGGATCTTGGCCTTCCATCTTAAACTTCCTCCTTGAAGTTCTTGCTGTGAGTGTGAAAAAACACACCCATGTCAGACGGAGTCTTTTCCTTCTCTCCTGCAACCTCACAGGCCAGATGTGTGGTTTCTGCTCCATCTCCCTTGGGCCCACTTCCTTCAGAGAGCACCTGTCTCCCAAACTCTGCCAGCAAGAGGGGGTGGCACTCACCCAGCTCTTAAAGCTGCCATACCTTCAAAACTTGAACTGTATGGGGGTGGGGGGAAACTGACCTGTACCAAAACAGGAAGCTTGGATTCTCATCTTGGTTGTCACCAACTTGCTGAATCATGGACTCCCTTTGGGCCTCAGTTTTCCCATCTGTCAAGGAGGATCCATTTTTGGCAACTTCATTAGCACTTGAACTTCTGTAAGTGGCAAAAGGCAGGGATGATATTCCTTGTGCTAAATGGTTTTGAGTCATTGTCAGGTGCCAGGTACAGTGTTGGGCACTGGAGCCCTTGCCCTTAAGGAAATCAGGGAAATAGTAATAATAAGAACAACTGATGTATATTCAGTACTGACCATGTGCTAGGTCCTCACTATGACTCCTCTTTATAACTGTGTGAGGTGGGACTCACTTTACAGAAGTGACTGAGGCTTAAAGAGGTTAAGAAACTCACCCACGATTACAGAGCTAGCAGGCCAGGGAGTGGGATTTAAACTCAGGCAGTACGATTTCAGAGTCCACCCCCTTAAACTCTTGAGTTTCAGACTCAAGCCTGAGCTGGAATCCAGGCTTCCGTTTCTTTATTTAAATGCTGCTGTCTTACAGGGCATGGTGGTGCATGCCTATGATCCCAGGGACTTGGAGAGATTGAGGCAGGAGGATCACAAGTTCAAGGCCAGCCTCAGTAACTTAGTCTTAGGTTTCAAAATAAAAATATATAAAGAAAAAGGGCTGGGGATGTAGCCCAATGATAGAGTGCCCATAGGTTCAGTTCCCAGTACCACAAAAAATACAAATAAAAAAATAAACATTGTTGTCTAGGATTTAATCTCTAAGGTACAACAGACTCATGGAGAACAAAAGAGAAAAACAAATGAAGTCCAGAATATCTGTAATCATAACTAAGTATTTCATGGAAAGGTATAAAGATAGGAAGAAAAAGTGAAATGACTGTGATCTTAGCTCCTCATTGTTAAAGGACATTTTAACAAATTTTCAGGCCAAAGTAAAAGCCACACCTCCCTGGAAACAAGTAGGTGAACACGCATGGACTCTGGAGTTAGGCAAATGTGGGTCACTTCTCAGCTGCCACACACAAGCTGTGTGGCCTTGGGCAAGTCGCTCTACCTTTCTAAGTCAAAGTGAAGGGCATGTGGTAAAGGGTAGTTAAAATAACTTCTTGCCATGTATTTATAGGCGAGTGACAATAGTTACTAAATTTCCTTGTCCTCCTCTTTCCTTTGTGTCCCCCTGCCTCTGGGTCCCAGGAATCCTGACCTCCGTGAAGAGGTGCTGGCATGTCTGGTCCAACCCACGCCAGAGAACCGTTAAGAAGGGGCCTTCAATCTGGATTCTCCGACACCAACACCGATGTCCCAGCTGCAACGTACTGTCACTGATGAGAGACTGGGAAGGGAAAGCATATATATATAGATATATATAGATATAGATATATATACAGGAAACACCGCGTCCTTGCACTGCTACTGGGGCTGGCGGAGCAGTCGGCCAACAGCAACAACCAACATCTGCCCCAACCTACATTTCCTTTGCAGATAAATTGGATAATTGGTGGGATTTTTCAGGAAAAAAAATAACAACGACCATAATCCCTTCCTCCCCACGTTCTCCTGCAAACCACAAAAGCAAGCCAGACCACGATGATTGTAGAAGTACCACTCAACCCTGGTTGTGCATAGTCCAGTTAGTGGACAAGCATTCCATTTGTTCTTCTCCATCATCTGTTGCCCCTTCAGATGCAAAGGAAAACAATCGTGCAGCCAAGCAAGAGAAGTCGCAGCAGCAAGTCACACACAGTCAACCATTCTCCAAGAAGGAAAGAAAGAAAATCTCCCATTTGGACAGGAGGAGCAAGAACACTGGATTATTGTTTTCTGGGTCTTGACACTGGGCTGCAAAATCCACCTTCTTTTCTTCCGCCTTCCCTCATCCTCCACTCTCATGCGTCTTGTCCTCATTTTTTGTCTTAGCTCCCTCCTGCCCCTATCCCATCCCCCTCCCCCTCTGTGTTCTGGTCCTGCTGAGGGCCACTACAGATGACTCTCATTCAAAACAAGAAAAAGCAAAGAAGAGAAAGCAAGAACAGAAAATGAAGCCAGGGGAAGGGAAGTAGACATTGTACGTTTCTGGTTTCTCTTGATGAAGGTGCAGCTCGTAGGAGATTTGTATGGATGTGCTTTTAAGTTATGTATATTACATATAACAGGAAACAAATATTAAAATAAACAGTGATGGTAAGTATGAAGCTGACATTTTAAAATTATAATTATCTGACTGTGATTGATGTATCCCAAGGTCCCTAGATCTTGCTGAACTAGCCCAGCTGAGGAGACCTGAACTTTGGGTGCAATGGCTCCTGGTAGGGGCTGATGGGTTCAGTGTAGTAATACTGTGTGTGGTGTTTGTAATTGGGTGATTGGTGGGGAGAGTGGGGCCCCCAGTGGAGACATGGGGGCTCAACAAGAAGGAAGCAACAAAGTCCCGAACATGCTGGTCCAAGATGCCTTCTCCCCAGCAGTAGCAGCCAGGACCTGCTCTGTGCTCAGACCCAGTGTCCAGAGTTGGGACTCTGCTGCTGAGGTCCCCACAGTAGAGGTCCCCTAGCTCAGTCCTCCTACCTCCCTAGGGGGCTTGCCTTGGTTTTCAGTCCTCTCTTTCTTTGTTTATTATTACGATTTTTGCCATGTCTTGCCCTTCCTTGATGACTAGCTCCACACCTGAAAGGAGATGGTGCCCCTGGCCAAGGTGGAAGATGGTGGCTCTAACCTGGCTCCGTGAAAATGCCCAGCTCAGTCTTTTCCTCTTCTCCCCTCATATTCTGAGTCAGTCTCTTCCTCCTGGGTCAAAGTAGCCATGATGAAAAGGCCATGAACAGGACAGACCGCAGTATGTCAAAACTGCATTTCCAAGGCCTTACTACCCCAGACAATGGACGGTGAAGGGCAGTGTTGCCCAAAGGCTCTGTCTCTGTATAAGATCCTGAGCTGGGAGAGCTCCTGGTCAGTCTGCATCTGAGCTCTGAGCCTGTGCCCTGGAAGTCTCAGCAATTCCCTTGAGACCATAGAAGCCCTTGAATAAGCCTTGTCACAGCTTGGCATTGCCCTCTGGCACACATGTGCTTCCCTGAGCTCCAGGAATATCTCTGAGGGAAAATGTCCCACAGAACATTAACTTCTCAGCTCTGCTTTTAAAGTGGTCCATAAATTCATTCAATAGATAGTTACTGAGAACCCATTTGTGTCAGGCACTGTTCTCAGGCTGAAGGAGGAAGTGTGAAGGAGAGGAGGGATCTGGGAAACCACCTCGACCAGCCTTATGTCCCCAGCCAAGGCTGGCCTATCTGAGAGCATTTTTCCAACTTATTCAACATGCCCAGGGATGTCCCCCAGAGGGCCCAGCCTAGATGCACCCCTCTTGGCTTATCAGTGACCCCTACAATGTATACCTTAGCTGGTGCTGACCTGAAGCAGGGCAAGAAACCAGAATATCTTTTGTCTCTGGGCAAACAGAAAGTAGAACGAATCTCTCAGATTGCAGGGTTGGCCATGTCCCCCACCTGCTGCCTGGTGAAGGCCAATGGGCCCACTCTACTCCCTCTAGGTGCAGCAGCACACTCTATCCACCAGGACTTGTAGAGAAGCCACAGAACCTTCTTCCTCTCCTTTTCAACTTGAGAACTCCCACTCTTTCTGGGTCAAGAGCTGGAATGGTTCCATCCTCTCGGAGCACCAGGAATTTGGCTTAGGCCGCACCCCCCACCCCAGTCTTTGCAGGAACCAGGCATCATGAGCACACTGGATACACCTCAAAGGGAGGATATTTGTTCTGGGTTTTGCACCTAACCTTCAGACATCGGGTGTGTGGTTTCAGGGTGGGGATAAAGTTACTGGGCTCAGCTCGTGGGCCATCAGGGTTTGGGGAGATCCCCAGCCCATGGATGCTCTGACCTTCCTTCTGTAGAGAGGCAGGCAGGGCCACCAGGGAGAAGGGAACCTACAAAGCTGAAATCTAGGGCACTATTTCCCCCTCCTCCTGTCCATAGAGAATAGAGACGTTTGTCTTGTCTGTCTTCAACCTATTTTTCCTTTCTTCTTTTTTATACTTCTCATCCTCTCTGTGCTGCCTCTCCATCCAGGAGGCCAGGTAGCATAGTGGGAAAAGTCCTGGAGGGCAGTCAGGATTCTAGGTGACCGTTCTGACTCAGCTCCTAACTCACCACCTGACCAGTTACATCCCCCTTTGGCAACTGAGCCCCACTTGCAAAACAATCAGGGTGAACGAATGGTTTCCAGGGTTTTTTCCCACTCTGCCATCTTACAAACCTTTATTTTCTCTTATTTTGCTTTCTCTGGATCTTTTCCATCTGAGGGTACAGGAAGTGCCAGGACCTGTTTCAGTTTTTGAATCCTGCAAGTACATTCCAAGACTGGCCTGAAATTGCATGAGCAACATCACTCTAAATAATTTTTTTTCCAAAGCACCTTACCAACCAACTGCGATGCTGTCCTGTTCCCTTTCACTCACACCCCTTTCTCCTCTCTCGTCCCCACACTCCCCCACCTCAGTGCTCCGTGCTGTATGCGTGTGCTCTCTGTTCTTGTATACTCAATAAAAGTGAAATAAATGTGTTTGATGCTGAACCACAGACTTCCTTGGCCTCCCTCTCTCTCCCTCCCTCTCTTTGACCTTGGCCAGTGGTACAAGTTGGTATTATGGGAAGGACTAAAACTGGAGTGGAGATACCTCAACTTAGAACGCTTTTATTCAACAAATGTTTGGAGCTCCCAGCGTGGCCCAGGGCTGGGCTTATGCTCTGCGGGTACAACAAACAAGGCAACCTCCTTGCCATCCAGGAGCTCCCAGGCTCGTGGAGGAAACAGACAACAAAACAGGTAACCAGATCAACACGATTGCAGAATGGTTAACACCAGCAAGGAAATACAGAGGGAGGGGATGGAAGGCCACCAAAGGAGGTCACTTGAAACTAGGTGACCAGGGCTGAGGATGTAGCTCAGGGGTAGAGTGCATGTTCAGTGGGTGTGAGACCCTTGGTTTGATCCCCAACACCCCAGCAGGGGACAGGCAGCTAGCTGGAGCCTCCCTGAGGAGGTGATCTTTGAGCTGAATGAAGAGAAAGAACAAGTAAGATGAAGAACAAGAGTGAGAACGTTCTAGACAGAGGAGACTATAAGCATATGTGCCCCAAGACCTGGAGGGGTGTGATATATGGAGGAATAGCATGGTCCATTCTTGAAAAAAAAGCACCTCCACTCAGGTCTCTTCCTGCAACACCCCCTCCGTGGGAGCCTAAGGGAAAATGTGTTCAGCAACTCCCAACTTCAGCTCTGCTTACAACTTTCATATATCCTGCCCTAACCCCCCATCGACTATCCCATTGTTGACTTGTCTTTCTTTAAATTGACTCACTTTGGGGAAACAAACTAAACTTATTTTAAAAGGAAACTATATTACTTCCATAAATAAAAAAATAAGTGTCACTTGCAAAGAAAGGGGGTCTCTGTAAAAATAAATGCAAAAAATACAAAAATAAAAAACCGTAATCTGGGTAGAAAATTCATTCCTCAACCACCTGAGGTACACATAGAACACTTTCCATATTCTATCAAGTGACCCTCTATTCCACCTTTTTGTATTGCCCAAAATCTCACAAGTGAGTCCTTTTTTTCCATGTATATGCATTTTTCAGAGTTGAAGTCATTTTGCATATACCATTCTAAATACTTTTAAATACTTATATCTTGAGCATTTCTCTATAGTTTTAAATACTAAGTATGATTTTTTTCTTGGTAAAGGTAATTAATTAAATGGCACAAAAGGCAATGCAGTAACAAGTAGTTCTTCAACTCTCTCCAAATTTACTGTCCTTTGTCAAAGGCAATTGTTGAAAGAAACTTTGTGAACCTTTTTCTGAATTTTTCCTGTTAGGCCCCCTTTAACAATTTGTCACACCTGTAGTTCTGGAATAGGACTCGGTTTGCAAGCATCGAGTCCGTACACAACTCCTCAGGACCCAACACCTCCTGGATCTGTATTTCTGTCTTCCATGAATACAGGGCTATCCTCTCTGCTTCTTGGAAATAATGTAGAGCTGCTTCAACTAGGACAGCATTTCTCAGCTGAGGGAGGGAGATGATTTCCTTCCCCAAGGAACATCTAGCAATGTCTGAAGACATTTTTGGTTTCCAGAACCAAGGAGTGTTACTGGCATTTAGAAGTTAGAGGTCAGGATGCTGCTAAAATCCTATAATGTGCAGGACAGCTCTCTACCTCAAAGAATTATCTGACCCCAAATGTCAATAGTGCCAAGGTTGGGAAACCCTGATTTGTATGGACATGCAACCCCACAAGGTGCGTTTCCTGTGTCATCATCTGCTCAATGCCCTGGAGTTGCTGAGAAGAAGGTGAACCCACCTGGATCAGGAAACTCTGAGACCAGATCACAGAATTCATCATCTAAGACTGGGAGTGGGGAAAGGTAGGCAGAAAGCTGAGCTTCTTTGTGCAGGAAATGGAACTGACAAAACAGACTGATGTGCATAACTGCAGAGGCAACCTCTGGTTAATCTGCAGCAGTTCATTGTGATTAACCATGACTGCAGTACCTGACCTAGTCTGCAACCTCCTAAGAGATGAATTTTGACTGAGACAGATTGGTGTGTTGAGCTGGCACTGAGGAAGTGTGATTGACAAGCTAAGGAGCAGCAGCACAGGGACAAGAATAGCCAGGTAGATCCTGGTTTGCTTCCCAGCTCTGCCACTCTCTGACTGTGTAATCCTTCCCTGAACTTCAGTTTTCTCTTTCGTAGATTGGGAATACTAATATCTATTTGCTAGGTTTAGTGTAAAGATCAGAAATAACATCTGAGAGGCCAACTGTGCAGATTTTGGTTTTGTCTACCTAGCCTTTACAATCACATAAGCCAATTCCTTGCAATAAATTATTTAATATCTACCCCTTACTGGTTCTGCTTCTTTGGTAGTCAAACCCTGACTGATAGAATCACCTAGCACAGGAATATCATATTGCTGTCATTATTAATTAAATGCATACTTTATGTACAAAGACAACTTTGTGCTATTGTTACTGGGCAGCACCAGTACCTAGAAGCAGGGGAGGAGAGGCTCGGCTATAAAGGATCACTGCTCCAGAAGTATTCTGAATCAATTTGGTAGGAAAATAAGTTTTATTCAAAGCCAGCTTTCAAGGAAGACCACCTAGTAACGCCAGGTTCCAGAGAAACAGTGCAGAACAAGACAGGCGGGTTCCCTCCCTCACTGTATAGCCTGAATCAGATATCAGACTAGGTTTGTAGAACACTGGGTGATCACTACCAAAGGGAGCAATGTGGTGCTGGCTGCTGTTGTTGAGACTGACTGGTCCTCTCTAGGCTGGGGGCTGTTTCTGAGGCTCTTTTCTGGGGCTGAATGTAACTAGAAAGTTGGAACTGGGTGATAAGGAGCCAGTTCTAACACTTTGACTCCAATAGACATTGAGGAGGTCCAAAGCTGAGGACTAGCCTTAACATAAACCATCCTTCAGTGATCATGACTGCTTGAGACCAAAGGACTATTGCTGGACATGTTTCTGGAAGGGGATGTCAAGTTTAATGAAAGTTGTTATCCACAATTCAGATGATAAAACGAAAAACCGAGAGTACAAAAAGCAACATTTGATCGGGAGGAACTTGCAGGCACGGGCCAATCCTCCTGAGACCAGGGGCTCTGCCGGACTGCTTTCTCCGTCGCTCCCATCCGACGCCAAAGCGGCGGAACTTCCGGTGTGTTTCCGCGGTACCAGAACCTGTGTGAGGTGAGTGCGGCCCTCTGGCCTTTTTCCTCTTTTTATTTTGTTGTGTGTGCGACCAGGCCACCCTTTTCTCGGCTTGGAATCGTGGAGTGCCCTGAACTAGGCTCATGTCGCCGCGGCGACTGACGGGCCGGCGGTGGAAATTCTGTCTCTGGAGGCCTGTCTGAGAAAACGCCTCGAAAGACCGTTGCTAGGGCTTCCCGAGACACACGGAGTAACTTCTCTTTTTTCTTAACTGTAAGGACCAGAGACCTTAGCTGCACCTGACCTGGTTCGGTCCTACTCTGCGTGACTTAGGGTAAAGTCTTTCCCTAAACTGAGTCTTTGTTCCTAGCGTACAAAACGGATATTACATTTTTATTAAATGATGTTTATTAAGCGTCCGGTATGTTTTAGGGGTGCAAAAACACGTAGGTCTGGTGGGGAAGGGGGACAGCCCAGAATCCAACATGTAAAGTTGCAACCTTGTAATTGAAATGGAAAGGTACAAGTCACCTTGATTGCATCACAGGGCATCTTAACCTAGCCCTGGGTCAGGGAAGTTTTATTGAGACGAATATTGAGCTGAGATCAGAAATGTTTGACAATTTGGTGGAGAGAGGTTTTTTTTTTTGTCTAATTTGAGGTTCTGAAAAAGGCTATTGTGGTTGGAAAAGAGAGCTTGTCCTGGGAGCCTAGTATGAAACAAGCTGGAGGGGCGACCAAGGTGGAAGAGGTGCAGGCTTTGTAGGTCTCAGTAAGAATTTTGGTTTCCCTAGAGCCACATGGGAAGCCACTCAGCGGCAAAGTGTGGGTGACATGATTAGATGGATATTTTGAAAAGATCTCTCTGGTTATTGACTAGAGAATGAATTGAGGGACAAACATTCTCTGGGTGAAGGATGATGCTAGTTTGAAGGCCCTCAGTGAATAGTTTGGATTAGGAAATGGGGAGAGTGGGTAGATGTGATTTTCTGCATTCCAGGACTGTGAGAAACACAGAGCTGTAGTAGTAAGGCAGGTTGGTACACTGAAGAGTTATGTACATATTCAGTAAACCTTCTCCCAGACTCTCTGTACCAGGCCATGTACCAACTGCTGGAGATAATAGTGAAGAATGAAGAATTGAAGGATGGTGGAATTAGAATGAAAAAATGCCATTGTCAAGGAGTAGCATACAGATGCCACAAGGAAGGGTGACTAATTGATGAGCAGTTATTCTAAATGGAATTTGTGTTCATTTAGCACTTTTTATTAAGTACTTTGTGAATTCCAGGTTATGTATAGGAAGATGAAGATACAAATATTTAGAGCAGTGGTTTTCTAACTTTTTTGACCGTGACCCATAGTAACAAATACATTTATGTCATGCACATAAACAGAGTTTCAGAAAATTATACTTATCCTTACTACTTGTAATGTATTCAGGTATTTTAAGAATACTGCCCTTTAAAATTTTTTTTAATTGTAGGTGGACACAATACCTTTATTTTCCTTATTTTTATGTGGTGCTCAGGATTGAACCCAGTGCCTCACACTTAGTAGGCAAGTACTCCACCACTGAGCTACAAACCCAGACCCAAGAATTCTGCCCTTTTTATTTTAAAAAATATCTCTGGTCAAAACCTTCTAAATTGATTTCTTAACTCATTTATGGGTTGTAACTTACAGTTTTGGGGAAAAAAATGCTGATTTAGAATGAGAATCATTTTTTGTCATTTTGGGGTAAAGGCAATAAAATGTGCTCTTAACATTTTTAAAAAAGGATTGGTCTTCCCACACTGTTTTGTTTTAATAAAAAGAGTTTATCTGGATGCAGTGGCGCATGCCTGTGATCCCAGTGACTCAGGAGGCTGGGGTAGAAGATCCCAAGTTTGAGGTCAGCCTCTGTAACTTAATGAGACCCTATCTCTAAATAAAGGACTGAGAATATAACTCAGATGTAGACTGCCCCTGTGTTTAATTCCCAATACTGCCAAAATAAAAACAGTAAACAATTAAACAGTTGTTTTTTCTGTTTGTGAAATTTTGAGGTCTTGTTCGTGCTTGCAGCTAGATTGGAAGTTCCTGAAGGGCAGTAACTAATTCTGTGAATGTTTCTTTTAGGGCCTAGCAAAGTGAAGGTACTTGGTGAATATTTATCAAATTGAATAGATAGGTGAATCAAGAATAGAAGGTGAGATAATTGGTTGGAACCTTTCTTAGAAAGACCATAGAGGCAGTATCTGCCTACAGAGATTTTTTTCCCCCCAGAGTTTGTTGGGTGTTTGTGTGTGTGTGTGTTTAATCAGTGTGTCCTCATGGGAAGTGAAGGTAGGCAAAATAAGTGTTCTAGGCTCTTTCATTTCTAAATACTGATCCTTGGCAACTCCTGCCATCTGAATCCATTCTGGATGAATAGCCAAGAGCTACCACAGATTATGCTTCTTTGGGAAATTGCTTTACTCCCTGGAGTTCGTGGGGGTTTATGAGTTTAAAAAAAAAGTGGGGGGGGGATTGTGGTTGAAAAGCAAGCTCTACATTCCTAAGACCTTTTGTGTCTTGTAGATGCTGATGGGAAATTGGACATGTACTTGATTTAATTATCCTTCCCAAATCTGGGACTCTCAGTCGGTTTTGGACAGAAATATAGCTTAAGATAATTTTGGCCATAATTATAGTTTAAAATGAAGTATTTAGGCTTTTCCCACTCTCATCCTCTGTTGGGAGAGAGACATCTGAGAGCAGATCATCTTAGTGGGAAATAGAAATGACAACTGGGCTGCAGGGCTGAGAACCCACATTTTGATTTGGACCTTATGTGACCTTGAACATATCACTTTTTAAAAACTGGTGTATTTTTAGCTGCAAAGTGAGTGTTCTTGCTCCTTAAACTAATAACACAAAAATCCTTGTCTCTCATCCTAATTTTCCTCATCTATAAAACAGATACAATGAGGTTTAAGAGAGACAAATATGTCAGGGAGTATAATTCAACATCTGGCCCATAGGGAATGTTCAGCAAATGAAAACCTTCCCCAAGTTCTAAAGAACTCTTATTTTCTTTTAATTTTCAGCTATCCTAGAAGACAACAAAGAAGGACTCTCCTTTTGGTTACCTACCACTGGCCCCATGGCTGCCATGCAGATGGATCCTGAGCTAGCCAAGCACCTCTTCTTTGAAGGGGCCACTGTGGTCATCCTGAACATGCCCAAGGGGACAGAGTTTGGCATTGACTACAACTCCTGGGAGGTGGGGCCCAAGTTCCGCGGTGTGAAGATGATCCCCCCAGGCATCCACTTCCTCCACTACAGCTCTGTAGACAAGGCCAATCCCAGAGAGGTTGGCCCTCGTATGGGCTTCTTTCTTAGCCTGCAGCAGCGGGGGCTGACAGTCTTGCGTTGGAACGCCATCCGGGAAGAGGTAGACTTGTCCCCAGCCCCAGAGGCTGAAGTGGAAGCCATGAGGGCCAATCTCCCAGAGCTGGATCAATTTCTGGGACCTTACCCATATGCCACACTCAAAAAATGGATCTCGCTCACCAACTTTGTCAATGAGGCCACAATGGAGAAGCTGCAACCTGAGAGCCGGCAGATCTGTGCCTTCTCAGATGTGCTGCCTGTTCTCTCCATGAAGCACACTAAGGATCGGGTGAGGCAGAATCTACCCCGCTGTGGCACTGAGTGTAAAAGCTACCAAGAGGGCCTGGCCCGGCTACCTGAAATGAAACCTAGAGCTGGGACAGAGATTCGCTTCTCAGAGCTGCCCACTCAGATGTTCCCAGCAGGTGCCACACCAGCAGAGATAACCAGGCACAGCATGGACCTCAGCTATGCCTTGGAGACTGTGCTCAGCAAGCAGTTCCCCAGCAGCCCCCAGGATGTGCTTGGTGAGGAGGAGCAAGGCTCCTTGGGAATGGGCCCAGGGAATGATGTTAGTATGGGTGTTTTAGAGTAGGGAGTGAATCTTGGGTTTTTTAATTCAGTGGTTCTTAAACGTAGGCAGGAGGTGGACTCACCCACTTGTTAAAGGTATAAATGTATGTTTACCCTTACCCTTGGAGATTTTGAATCAAGAGATGAGGAGTGGGTCTCTACCAGTTTGTCTTTTGGCTGACTGGCTATCTATGTATCTGATAAGCCCCCTATGTGAACCTGGTGCAGATAATCCTGTATTTGGAAACTACTGATATGATCTAGCACTGCAGAGGGAAGGGATTTGGCTGACAGAGTGGTCAGAGTGAGACCAGTGCCCAGGGCTCCTGGTTCCTGGGCCAGACTTGTGCTCCTAATAGCCCCTGCCTGCCACCTTAGTTTGATTGATCCTGAGTCTTTTAAGATACTGGTCTACTACTGTGTTAGGACAGTGGTTTTTATTTTAATTGTTATCATTTTTTTTTATTGCTTTCTCCCCTTATTATAAAATAATACATATTCATCATAAAAGAAAAACAAAATTCACTCTAAATCCTACCTCCCAGAAATAACCATTTTCATATTTACTTTTCTTTTTCCTCTGTATTTCTTTGTATTTCATTTTAGTTTTTTCTCTATTTCTATATATTATAATCTTTTAAAACCTCAACTACATGTTATGACTTTTTTAAAAACAGTATTAAAGTATATTGTTTGCAGTCTAAAATAAATGTTTTTCCATGTCAGTGAAATAATGAGCCATTTTTACTGACAGGTTAGTGTTCAGTTCTCTTGATGGACTTTTAAGATGTTTCTTTATTTCCCCATTATAAATATGGACTAATGAACATCCTGTGTATATTTACACATGTTTATGATTATAATTGTTGAGTCAGAATGTATATGTTGACAAGAGGAGATTTTGCATCCTCATCAGCTGGTAGGAAGCTATTGCTCATCAACTTTGATAGTATTGAACATGGTGTTTTAGCAAAGTCCTCTTTGAATTAAATGGTTGAAAAAATGGCACCTCATTTCTGTTTCAATTTCCTCAATTATGCAAGGTGATTTGCATGTTTTCCTCTTGGAAAGTTGGTGAGAAATTTGAATACAGGATTTTTTATCTCATTGTCTCAGCTAATAATATAAAAGAACATTTTAATGGATGCATCTTAATGCGTTACATACTATTTCATGTAAAAAGTAATACTTGGAATCCTGGCTTAAAAATGAATAAAAGTCCTATTATCTACCTTGTAAGCTTTTCAATTTTTCAAAATAAATCTTATGAAAAAGTCTATTACAATAGGGATAGCTTTGAATCTGTGTGACACCTCCTTAATATTCTTTTTAAAATATTCTTATATATATTATTATATATATATATTCTTATATATATTATTTTATTTTATTTTTTAATTATAGGTGAACACAGTACCTTTATTCTATTTTATGTGGTGCTGCTAAGGATTGAACCCAGGGCCTCATGCATGCTATTTGAGCGTGCTACCACTGAGCCACAACCCCAGTCCCCTTAAAAATATTTCTAATATCATAATTTAATTGTAGGCACAGTTGGAAATGTATAAATTTAAATAAATGTCCTAAATGCAAAGAATAAGCTAATATTTAGTTTCACAAATTAACCAGGTAAAGACAACTAGAGAAGTAAATCATTATACAAAGAAAATTTGACTATAATATTTTGATAATATTGGTCAAACATCCAAAATACCTATACTAGGTAACTAGTCAACACAAATCAGACTTAGTTCCGCAAGTTTGGCAGCAGAAAACTATTTTTTTTTTAAAGGTGGTAGATCAAGCACCATGCATTTAAGGAGGTATTTGATGTTGTGCTAATCTATTCTTTTTATGGCCCCCATGTATCTACTCATTAAATTTACAGCCACCTTTGAAACCAAAGAGAATGCCTTTGTCAGCCACAGTATATCTGTGGCAGCCAGAGATCCAGTTGCTTGCCCATGGACTGTGGCTTCTAGATCACCAGGTCTCTTTGAGATAGGCTTTGGTGGAAATTAGGAATAACAACTTTTTTTTAAGTGCACTTTGGGCCAGGTTTTATGCTAAATGTTTTGCAAGCAGTACATCAATTCGTTTAATTTTCACTATAACTCTCAAATAAGGAAATTGAGGCATAAATAGATTAAGTGACTTGCCCAAGGTCATACAGATGCTAAGTGGTAGAGCTAAGATTTGAATCCAGGCAGTTTGGCTCCAGAACCCATTCTTACTCATTGAGCTGCTCTTAGAGATTAAATCACAGAGCCCTGTGATTAAATAAACAAAAAAAAAAAAAAGCTGACTGGCAAGCTAGCCCTGGAATAAGTACTCACAATATTTTCCTGTTCTAGGAGGTTCTAAAAGTATTCCCACCCAGTAGGGAATCTGTTTTTTATCTTTCTGTTGTTGGTGTTGCCAAGCATTGGATATGCAAGCTTGGGCAAGTCCTTGACCTTATCTATAAAATGGAAAATGACCACCTCTCCTGGAGGTGGAGGTGGGTTGAAGGTTATGTGGTGTAGTGCTGCATTTCCCTGACCTCAGGCAGGGTCATCTGCATCAGAATCACCCAGGGAGCTTGTTAGAGTTACAAATCTTCAACAATCATGTCACAATCTCTGAGGATAAGACTCAGGCAGCTTCATTTTTAATGAGCTCCCCTAATTATTCTGGTGGGTAGCCAAGTTTGGGATCCACATTTTTATAAACTTTTACAATGCCAGGCAAGTACTAGGAAAACCTTTTATCTTGCAGTCAGATTTTACAGAAATCCAAAGCCAGTTTAGTCTCTCATGGCTTGAATTTATAGCCATTCAGCAAATATTTACTGAACACCTACTAGGTGTAAAAATCCCATACTAGGCTCTGTTAGAATAACAGAATAAAAGACTTCCTTATTTCTGAGTTTCAGTGGAATTGATGGCCTGTGAATCACATAGGGTAGAATCAACTGGTACTCCTCACCCTCAGGATCATTTCTGTTCTCTGTACCTTCAGGCGAACTCCAGTTTGCCTTTGTGTGCTTCCTGCTGGGCAATGTGTATGAGGCATTTGAGCATTGGAAGCGGCTTCTGAACCTCCTGTGCCGATCAGAAGCAGCCATGGTGAAGCACCACACCCTGTACATCAACCTCATCTCTATCCTGTACCACCAGCTTGGTGAGATTCCTGCCGACTTCTTTGTGGACATTGTCTCCCAAGACAACTTCCTTACCAGTACTTTACAGGTGAGCAGTCTTTTGACTGACACCCATGTGGGTCAGAATGAAGGCAGGGTGTAAAAGCATCCTCAAGAAGGTTATCTTGTTGTTTCTTGCTATTCTTCTAGGACCCAAAGGTTTCTTAGTTGTAGTTCCTAGTCTTGAGGTGTTTTCTGGTTCTCTCTCTTCTACTCTCTTCTAAGCTCTTTTGGACTAGAGACCCTGTCCCTGTACTACTCTCTCCTGCCTCATTCCAGACGGCCTAGCACTGGTATACTTGGAATTTGAATCTCCTTCATCTCTTTGGGTTACCCAGCTGTATTAGTGAGTTTTTCATCAGTATAATAAAATATGAGGAAGACTACTTGATAAAGAAAGGAGATTTATTTTCACAAGGTATTGGAGGCTGAAAGTCCAAGATGGGGCAACACCATTGGTTTGGCCTCTGGTGAGAGCCTAACAACAGAAGGCATCATGGTGGGAACACATACAGGAGGAAGAGATCACATCCAGACAGGAAGCCAGAGAGTATGGGGTGTGACTAAAATTATTCTTTTATATCCTCTCAAGAGCACTATCCTAGTGACCTAAAGACCATCCACTAGGCCCTGCCTCTTAACATTTCCACTCTGGGGACCAAGCTTCCAATACATGTGGTTTGCACAAACCACATCCAAACAAGAGCAAACAGCTTTTCTTTCTCTCTATAGCTATGAGTTGCTACAATCCAATAGGGCAGAGTTTTGAAGCTTGTTATTCCCAGTGAAACATCTGCAGCTCCTTAGATCTCATTTAAGCATTAAAGTAACTTTGATTTCCTGTTCAAACAAAATGTGCCAGTTTCTGCAGAGATTCTCTGACAGAAAAAGTGAAATTTGCTTTTAACTTGGCAATTAAATTTTCATTATGAGTGGTAATTAGGGAAGAAGCTTCAAACAACTTACAATCTTCATCCTGTGCTATTTCCTCCCTTTGCAAACAGATTAGTTTTCTTTATGTACTTGGGACAGCCTCTGTCACTCACATTTTGTAACTTTCTCAAGTATAGAAAAAGAAGAAGCAGCTTGCTGTCAGTTTTCATACTTTTTCTCCCATAAGCTCCTTTCTTCTTCCTGTGAGTGAGACCCTCTTGAGGCCTGTTCATACAAGGTGGCTCTTCATTACCTTCCACTCCCACCTAGGGTAAGGGAAGAAACTAGCATCCATTAAATGTCAATTGGGATTCAGGCACCAAGTTTATCACGTTATATGGGTTCCCTCATTTAATCTCTTTGCAACTCTTTAAGGCAGAGGGAATTATTCCCATTTTACAAATGAAAAACAGATTCAGAAAGATTAAATCACTTATTTAAGGTCACACAGCTGGCTAGTGGAAGTCAGGATTCATACACACGCTTGGGACTTTGGTGCATATGCTTGTGCCCCATTGTACTACTGAAAATAGTGTAGATCTCTCAGACAGGACTCCTGATTGACATTGGTGGAGACACCATTAGGGGCATGTTTCTCAGAGATATAGAACACTTTTCTAAAACTAACAGGCTGTTGGAAAAGTGAGTAGGCAGCAGACTTGAAACTGGTAGTTGGAGGACTTGTGCAGACCATGGAGATGAGTAAGTAGGCTGATGATTTAAGCCTGGTGGATTCCATTTCAGAAGAATTATAAAATTTCCCTTTTATTGGTTCTTGATATAACAGATATTAAATCTCTTTATTCTTCCTCTGCGGTACACCTCACCTTAAAGTTACTTGTCCTGACTTGCAGGGCAGTGTGAGGAGGCATTAGCCTTCTAAAGGCCTCCAGCAGTGACAACAGCCAAAGTGAGTAATGGTCTTCCTTTGCATTGTGAGTGGATGCTGTTGCACAAACATAGGAAGGCCACAGTGTCACTAACTGTCCTGACCATTGTCAGCAGAAACAGCAGCTGAGCACTCATTGCTGAGGCTTTATTGCCAGCAATGATTATCAAAGCAGACAGGGCCCAGCTGGATTGCTAGATACCCAGGTTGTGCAAGGCTGATGGTTGGAAAAATTCTGTTTGGACTTTTCACCAAGACAATTTTGATGTTATTCTTTGGAAAAATTCAGGACATGTGCCTTTAAAGAAATACCCATATGTTTTGGGGCATTCTTTATATACAACATTCTACTGATTTTATTGAGGAGTACATGTTGGAGTTAGCCACGGTACTTACCTTCAAGGGATTCATTCATAAATTTAGTGGTTATTGATTGAGCACCTGCTCTATACAAGTCTGTTGTAGAAATGGGAATATAACTTCGAGCAAGAGTTTCTGATGTAGAACTTAATTTTTGATTGAAAAGTAAACAGATGAATTAACTAAGTAATTCCAGATAGCAATATATTTTAGAAGGCAGTCCTGCCCCTGCACCACTGCCCTAGCCCAGGCCTTTTGTTCTCCCCTAGTCTTCAGTCTCCCTGCTTATCTGGTTAGCCCATTTGTCACCCACACTGCCATCTGAATTGCTCCAAAATACAGCTCTGATCCTGTTTCTCTGTGGCTTCTCATTGCACAGAAAATTAAAAGTCCAAACATTGGTCCCAAGGTCCATTCTGATGTGGCTCTTATACTGTTTTCCACCTTCTTACTCTCCCTGTTTTACTCATGAATCTAGTATAGTGGTGGCCTCACAAGTTCCCAATCAGATCTTGTTTCAGGCTTTTGTTTTTTTAAGAGATGGGAGTCTCACTATGTATCTCAGGCTGGCCTTGAACTCCTGTGGCCTCCTGCCTTAGTCTCCAAAATAGCTAGGACTACAGGTATGTTCCACCATGCCCAGTGCTGCCTTTATTTTATATTGTAAAAAACATATCACTTGAGATTTCCCCACTTAACAGATTTTTAAGTGTTTGGTATTATTAACCATAAGTATGATGTTGTCCAGAAGATCACTGGAATATTTTCATCTTGCATAACTGAAATTTTGCTTTCATTTTTTCCACCTTCTAGACTGAACTGCTTATCCGTCTACCTGATGTGTAGCAGCATCCTGCAGCATCTCCTCCAGTGTCCCTCTCTGTGAGGCTAGCCCTCATCTCCCTCCTTTCCATACTCTTAGCCTGCTTTGTACTTGTCCCTAGTATATTGCATGGGTTGTGCTTCCTGAAATTATTTTCTGCTTGGCTCCCCCAACAAACCATGAGTTCATTGTACACAAAGGCTATTTTTTTTTTTTTTAAATCTGCTTATTTTCAGCACCTAGTCAAGGTCTAGCACTTATCTCAACTTTTCGTTATTGGTTTTTGTTAGATGGAAAAAAATGCATAGTTCCTGTGGCAGCATAAATATCACAAGTATAAACAGTGAAGTTTGATCAAAGGACATTAAGAGCACCAAAGGGGGAGTGATTAATTCTGACTGGAATTGAGATTGAAGGGATAGAGGGTCAGAAATGGCTTTTTGTGAGAAGAGGGGCATTTGACCATGAGCTTTAAGGATGATTAATACCTCAAAAGTCACAATATGGGCAAGGGTATTATAACAATTTTTTTTTAATTAAAATCTTTTCTATTTTTACAGAGTGCATTTTGATTCATTGTACACACATGGGGTACAACTTTTCATTTCTATGGTATGAAAACTTTTTTTTTTAATGGAGAGTCACATTGATGCCATCTTGGCAGTGAGAATTTAGTCCTCTACACAGAGGCATTCAGTGAGAGTGTTTGTGACTGAATGAATCAGCCCATGAAAGCCTTCCTCAGCTAGCAGCCTGCTCTCGCCCCAGGTAGTCAAGTAAGTGGAGCTGGCTTCCTTACTTAGGAGCTTAAATGGCTATTGCCCATGGAGAGGGACTGGTGTTTGTATGGGTAAGCACTTAAAGACATTAAAGATAACTGCATTAGCATGGATAAAATCAGCTCCATAATGACCTCAACCATTAAAAATTTTTTTCAACTTTCCCACGTGAGTAGATGCCACTGGTTTTTACAAATTCCTTGGATTTAATTTGAATAAAAATTATTTGTTTTACAAAAGTAATTTTTTTCTTTATATAAAGTAACTTAAATTACCATAATTTGTTTAAACCCAGTGAAAGGATAATCTGAATTTAATAGTAGTATGTTAGAGTTATGTACAAAATAAGGATTTTTATTGCTGATAGTATAGCATTTAGACATGTAGTCATAAAACCTGTTTCTTTTTTAGTCACAGTAGGCCATAGATGCTTTCCAGCTTAAGGTCTTGCCAGTATTCTGGATGCTAATGTCCATGTCTAACCTAAGGAAAACATTGACTCTAACAGTGATGCCTATAGTATTTTTATCACCAGCTATGATGAATTTGCCTATCTGATTTTATACCTCCTGCCATCATAGATTGCTTTGCAGGCTCAGTGTGCCTTATTTAGCCCTCACAACAATGCTAGAAGTTAACCATATAATCCTATTGTACAGATGAGGAAACAGGCCCAGAGAGTCATACAGTTTTGCCCACCATTATTTCATAGCTAGTGTATGACGAGGCTGAGCTTTGGATTCTAAAACCTGTGATGTGCCCCTATAAATGCTCAGAGCCCCAGATGAAACATCCTAAATTCTTTAAACTGCCCTCAGAAGTCATGATTCCTACTGCTTTTCATCTTCCTGGTCATCACTGACAAGTGGTAGTCTTACTTTTAATACCAATTTTTCTAATAAAATGTTCTACTTCTAGCTAGTTTCATTCTAATTTAAATAATTGTTTGGGTATTGAAAAAACTAGGAAATTTCTTCTTTTTAGTCCACCCAAAAATCAGGATAAAATAGCAACTCAGCTAGCCATTTGGTATTTTTAATTTCTCAAGGTGACCTGACTGAACTCAATTTATTTAACCTGGGTTTAAAAAAAAAAGCTTTCACATTAATGACTAGAGTAATTTAAATTTTTATAATAGGTTTAATGATTAAAGTGTTGATACATTTTTTATATTTGAAGAAAAACACCCAATGGCTGTGCTTTTTATTTGTAGATAAATGCATTTGTTTGCAAAATGTGATTATCCTATTTAAAGGTATTTTTTTAATATCTAAGATTAATCTGCCAAAATTAAGATGATTCATTTCTCAGTGGTGTTAGAAAATGTTTACTTGATATCACCTTAGTGAATAAAATAGCCAGATTATGCCTATTTTCTAAAGAAAGCATAAAATTAATCTGAAAAGAAAAGAATCAGGATAAATGATTGCTTGAAAAAGAAGTACTCTTTAAACATCTTTTCTGAATTGTTTTTAAAATATCAAGTTTGTGAAACAATAGGGTCAAAAATAGATCAGCAGATGCCAGGAGCTGGGGGTGCAGGAGGTTTTAACTGTCAGGGGGCAGCACCAGGGTGTTTTTGAAGTCACTGAACTGTTCTTTGTTGATGGCCTTATTGGTCTTCAGACTCAGAACTAATTCCAAAAGAAAACACTGTATAAATACATATCATATTGTGGTTGCATGGTTAGGTACATTTGTCTAGGTGAATTAAACACTTAATGTTTGAGTTTAATTGTGTGCAAAGTATACCTCAATAAAGCTGATTTAAAAAAAAAAAAAAGTCAACCTAAACTGTGTCCTGGGTCTTAGAGCCCTGCAGAGGAGACAGTTTCAGAAGCATCTTGCAGGCTCCAATGGGGCAGTGCTGAAAATTAAATTTCAGAGATGCATTTAGTCTCTGCCAATATAAAAGAAGGTCTTGGTGGAATAAAAAGATTTAACTGAGATATCCCTACTTGGACTGGCTCTTGCTCAGCACTTATCACTGCATGATGCAGCACACCCAGTGTCCTGGTCCATACAATGGGAATAGTAATTGTCTGTCCTCCTGCCTACTAGGTTCATAGTAAAGGCTGAATTGACAAGTTCTTTAAAAGGGACAAAGTACTTTTCAAATTAGAAGCCTTATTTTTCAGACCAAAACCTTTTTTATACCCACTTCTAGCTGACTTTACTCTCAAGCATGTTTGAAAGGTGGGTGGGGAGGATGAATGATGACTGAGCCCAGCGTGTTCCAGCCTCTCACTTCTGGCCATTGCCAAATGTGGGGTATCCTGTGTTTTGTTCTTACTGTGAGCTTCCTGTGGACCCTAACTCTATGCCAGGCCTAGGTGGTATGCTATGGGAGATACATTGATAATTAGGATTCAGTTCCTACTGTTTAGGACACTATGCTGTGATGCAAACACAGTGTGAAGTGCCATAAGGAGGCTCAGATTCTGTACTAGAGAAACAGAGGCTGGAGGAGTTCATTTCAACCCTGGCCTTTACAAAAGGGATGTCACAAGGAGTAGCATAGGAGCCAGTGGCATTCAGGGGCCTACTACACAAGCCTCTTCTCCAGCTTGACCTTCTCTCCAGCACTGTCACATAATTATTGAGCATTTATTTGGTGCTAAGTACTAGGCAAAAAAACCAGATATGGATTTTTCTTGAACCTGTGGTTGTCTTCATTCTTCTGTTCATTAAACATCTCATGGATCCCTTATATTCTTTATGTCACTGCCAGGAGTATGGAATGCAGGTATGAAAGGGTCATTACTTTGAGTTGCTCCTCTCATGGGCAAGATCAACAGTAAATGACCTGTTTTACTGAGATGGAGGCCACAATTGAGGTACCCTTGATATGGGGGAACCGAGGAACACCAAATTCCACCATTGGCTTGGGAAGACAGAACCAAAGAATGTTGTGTCTGGCTGGGCTTGGGTCAGGAGAAATTGCCTAGGTGAAGGAAGAGAAAGCCAAAGGTGGAAGAGTGTAAAAGCAGAGGGAAAAGCATGGGTGCACAGAGGAGGCAATTGAGTAGGTTTGGGCAGCTGTTCAACATGGCTAGAGAAGAGGGGCTGCAGGGAGAACAGTACAATTTACTGTGTAAGGAAGGGGAACAGGAAGAGGCTTTTGTTCATTCATTCCAGCAGGCCTCCCATGAACTCTGGAGACAGATCCATGTGTGTGCAGGGCCTCTAGAGTTAATGCAGTTTGAAAGGAGGCTTCTCTGCTGCCATTCCAGGCCCTCCCCCCAGAGTTCAGCCATACTGCAGGGCAGGCTCCATTAGCTGCCTTCAGACAGGCCAACCACTGACTTCTCCACTGCCCTCTCACCATTGAGATCACACAGCCTCTCTAATTAGTTATTGATCTGGCATTTTGTTGTGGCCACACTTCCTGCTCCTCTGTTTAGTCAATTCCTGAGTTAATGAAGCCAAATTCTATCCCTTGTGCCTCCCCCTCCTCCTGCCTATCACTTCTGCCTCTGCTGCTGTTGGTACTCTTCCAAAAGAATGACTCTAAACAATGATCATTGAAAATGAACCTTACCCCTCCAGTGGAGGAGCCAGTAGGAGCGTATTATCCCTGGAATCCACTTCAGAGAATGCCTTTGGCCTTTGTCAAACCAGGTCCCTGAAGCTCAGAGTCCTTCTATGGTTTCTTCCAGCCAGCTGTGGCATGAGGATGATGGGGATCTAAGAGCTACTTTTGCCCTCATGTCCATGTCTGAGGGTGGTCCTCCTTTAGTGTAGCAGATGACAGTCTAGGAAAAACCATTCCTCCCTTCTGGATAATTTTGATCCAGTCATTTAATTCCCCTCCATCTCCATGTCCTTAAAATACACATTCAAGTGTATATTCCCAAGGCATGGTAAGGATCCAGATGGATACTGTAGTAAGATAGTGTTAGAAGAAATAGTGAGTTTGCTGTTATTCTAGAAGGAATTGAGATCCAGGATAATAGGTTTTCAGATGTGGAGAAAATTGCTGTGCTACCCTGCCCATGTTTATATGAGATAAAAATGAGTTCATGAGAACATCACAATAGGGGACAAATGTCTAGAATATATAAAGAACTGCTATAACTTGCTGTGCACGATACTACATGCCTGTAATCCCAGTAGCTCAGGAAGCTGAGGCAGGAGGATTGCAAGTTCAAAGCCAGCCTCAGCAACTTAGTGAGGCCCTAAGCAACAAAATGAGACCCTATCTCTGAATTAAAAAAAAAAAAAAAAAAAAAAAAATTGCTATTACTCAACAACAACAACAACAAAACAACCCAATTTTTTAAATAGGCAAAAGACTTGAGTAGGTATTTTGCCAAAGAAAATATACAAATGATCTATAAGCACATGAAAAGATGCTCATCACTAATCATAGAGAAATGTAAATTGAAACTACAGTGAGATATCATCTCACACCCATAGTGGCTGTTGACCAAAAAAACAAAACAAAGTAGCAGGTGTTGACCAGAATGTAGCAAAATTGGAACCCTTGTGTGCTGCTATTGGGGATATAAAGTGGTACAAATGCTATTGGAAAATATAGCAACTCCTCAAAAAATTAAACATAGAATTGCCATATGATCCAACAATTCCACTTCTGGGTCTACACTCAGAATAATTGAAAGTAGGGATTTGAATGTATTTGTACAGCCATGTCCTTGGCATCTTTATTCACAATACCTAGAATAGGAACATCCCAAATAGCCATCAGTGGACAAATGGACTAACCAATGTGGTATGACTATTGTTCAGTTTTGGAAATAAAAATTTTGACAATTTCTTCAACATGGATGAACCTCAGAGACATGCTAAGTGAACAAAGTAAGTCACAAAAGGACAAATGACTGTGGTTCCTCTTATGTGAGGTATCTAGCATAGTCATATTCATAGAGACAGAAAGTAAGAGTGGTTGCCAAGGACTGAGGGAAGAAAAGAACAGGGAATTAGTATTCAGTGGGTCTGGAGTTTGAGGGAAGGTGAAAAAGTTTGGTGATGGGTGGTGGCGATGGTCGTACCACACTGTGAGTGCACTTGGTACCACTGCACTCTAACTTACAAATGATTTAAATGGTAAGTATGTATATTTTACCACAATCTAAAACAATGATAATGTTTTAAAAAATGAACATTAAAGATAGCTTTTAAGGAGTTCAGAAGCCTCAAACTAGCAGTCTCTGGTCCATGTAGAAGATTAGGGCTAAGGGCCTGGAACTTTTTGGGACTGACATGCCCCCAATCCTTTCTTAATACATACCAGTGTAGCTACTGCCTCTTCTTCTGATTTACTGCCCAGGTGCCTTATAGATCTCTACAAGGGTGGAGCCAGGTGGTAGCCTTGCTGGCCTTACTCTCCATGGGTCATCTCTGCCCAGCATAGTAATTTTCCATTCCAGTCCTGTTTCAGCAACTCAGCTGAGTTTGGACATTCTTTCTTGGTTTGGGGGGCACAGCAGGTGTCCTGGGCCTGTGCCAGCAGCAGCTGATCCTCCACCCCAGAGAGCTGAACACCAGGAGGAAATTTCCACAGCTTTCTAGTCTCCTCTGTTCTCAGGAGTGACTTACCCTCTGTTCTCTGTAGGTTTTCTTTTCCTCCGCTTGCAGCATTGCTGTGGATGCCACCCTAAGGAAGAAAGCTGAAAAGTTCCAAGCACACCTGACCAAGAAGTTCCGGTGGGACTTTGCCTCAGAGCCTGAAGACTGTGCCCCAGTAGTGGTGGAGCTACCTGAGGGCATTGAGACTGGGTAATTCTGCAAATGTTCAAACCACGAGAGGCCTCTTCCAATTTGGCTGCAGCCCTGGTCTCTCCATTCACTGTATCCCATCCTGGAACCCTCCATGGCAGTGATCCTACCAGGTTCTGTAGAGATGGAGCCAGAATTCCCTCCTGCACCAATAAATAAGTTTCTTCATTGCCAAAGAGGCTATATCCATTCTGAAAGCACATTTGTGGGTTCCTTGTCATTCTGGCCCTGGTGCCAACTGACAGGTTCTTCTAGAAGCTCCTTGGAGAGACCAGATTCAACAGCAGCCTAATTCCTTCTGATGAGAAGAAATTTAACTGAAAGTCCATGAAAACTGACTGCTCGTTCCAGAGGGTGATTAGAAAACAAAGAAGCCCTAGGGTTCCAAAATGTCAGTTTGTGATTTTTTTTTTTTTTTTTTAAAGTTAAATGTAGGGTCATGGGCTGAGCCAGAATTTCTGCCTGCCCCTGGTTGCATGGGAGTCCCTGACAGAAAATGTGGGCCCTCAAGTGCCCAGTATCAGCAGAGGTAACAAAGAAGACAATTGGGTTGAGTGACAGGTGGTCAGCATTAGCTTTTTCTCCCTAAATCCCATGCTCCTGTCTAGAGGCCCAGTGGATAATCGGAAATTGGTGTGGTCCCTGATCTCAGGAGCAGTGCTGGTGCTATCACCTCTCAGTCAATCCACTCTGAGATCTCAGACCCAAAAGTGGGATGTGGCAGCCCTCTCAGCTATCCCCATTCCTCACCAGAGCCATCATGACTGTTTCTGAGGACCTGGAAATTCAACAACAAAAAGGAAGTTTTTTACTCCATGCAGTTTTTTTAGGCCCTGTTGATGTTTCATGCCTTTTCTTCGGAGCTCTGAAGATGAACCTAGTCAGCCTAAATCTTCCATCCCTGCTATGGAATTCTGTCATCAGAGTAATGATGCTTCTGGTTTCCCAGGAGTCCTGAGGGCATGCCCGTTGTGCTGTGTGGGCAGAGTTCCATCTCTAGATGGAAATAGTCCCTCCACTCTGACCTCAAATTGTTGTATTCTTGAGTCTGGGTGCCATCCTCTCCAAAGCTGGGGGCTCACAGCAGGTTTCTGAATGAGAACTCCTGCTGGTTAAGACTTTCTCTCATTTCCTTGGAGATGTTTTTCCGAGAGCATAATGTACATTAAAGTCTGAATTGAGACTAATCCACTTGTGTGAGTCTCTCTTACAGATAATCTCCCCACTTTCTGAGCAGCCAAGATGTTGTCTGTAGATGCACATCTCTGCAGAGTACCCAGGAGACCCTGTCCTGCCCCTGCAGTCTCTGGAGGAGGCAGGCAGCCAGCATGGCCTGTGTTCCTAGTGAGGCATTGGAGACAAGCACAACTTAGCTTTATAAAATCGTCAAATTTCACCTCATGTGAATTTGCTATTCTTTTCCTCCCTAAAGCCCACTCAACAGAATTATCTGAGGAGCTTGTTAAAAGTACAAATTCCAGGGAATGAAGTTCTAATGCATGCTTCAACACAGATGAGCCTTCAAAATTGTGCTCAGTGAAGGAGACCACATCCAAAGACCATTCCATTCACATGAAATTTCCAGAGTAGGATTATAAATCACTGGTTATCAGAGGAAGAGAACAGGGAATTGAAAATGACTGCTAATTGAATTTCTGGGACAGTGAAAATGTGCTGGAATTAGATGATATTGATGGTCGTTAACAACCTGGACAAATTCAGTATTCTAAGAACCACTGAAAGTATACATTTTAAAATGGCAACTACTATGGTATATAAGTCGTACCTCCAAAATAATTTCTTAAAGTGCAGATTCCCATCGCTCCCTGCAGGGATTCAGAGGCAGTGAGTTTGGATGAGGTTTGGGTTCTGAGTTATGCTCAATTTTGAGTGACAGTACTGAACAGTAACAAACATTGTGCTTAGTAGTACCTACAGCGGGCACTGTAGGGACAGAACTTGCCTTTTACTGGCATTGTCAGGGCAGTACTTGGAAGTCGGATCATGTGATCACGGTCCCCAAGCTTGTCAGTATTCCTCTGTCTACTCAGACATACCCCCTGACACACAAACATACACTGAAGCAAGTTAAATAAGACTAGTTTCTGTTCAGTAAGTGGCCTGTTCTGTTATTTTCTTTAATCCTTGCAACATCATGTGATAACTATAATTATTCCCATTTGTTGTATGAAAAGGGGCTCAGAGAAATTAGGTCATTTTGCCAGCTAGTGAGTGTGATGGACAAGAATCAAGCCATGGTCACTGGTGCCCATAACCCACTCTGCCACTGTGATCATAGCTACAGTTTACTCCTGTGCTGCTCCTGCATGCCCAGAGCAGTTTTTCACACTGTCCTGCTCCACAGGTCTCACCTTGACTTTACTGACAGCCAGCTGTGACCTTGCTTGTATTTGCTGGGCCTCAATCTCCTTATGGGCTTAGATTTATGATACAAGTTCTCCAGGCTTCCTTGGCTACTTAAAAGTTGATCCTTTTGTTTTTTAAAATTTTTTTCAAAAGGAAAACTATACAAAATAATGTGACTGGGTTGGCAAGAAAACAACCCAGTAAGTATCTTTTGTTGGGGCTGGAGTGATATCAATTTTAGGTCTTCTGCATGTCCCAGTTGTCAGTCCTCTATGTGCCTTTGATGAATAAAAAATGTGAAAACAAATTAATTATTACTTAATAGTTTCAGTAGTTTTGGAAGGCAGAAGCCTTCGAAACAGAATCATAGGTGTGGCTGATCTCTAAGCTCCCTTCCAGTTCTGACACATCTGAAAAGGAAGCTGTTGGCAGGACCTGGCCTGGTTTTCAAATCACCTCAATGCAGGCCTCTCGGGGTCTGGCTCTTATTTGCAAGGCTGGTTTATCCTATTAACAGAATCAGCAGAGGTAGTGACTTTCCAACCCCTTCTGCTGTCCCCATGACAAACCCTCGCTGCTCTGAGCCTCGTTCCACCTAATTTCTCACCACTTGAGCAGTGAAGGAGTTCCCTGCCGTTGATTGCCTCTTACCATCAGTAATTATTTCCTGAACGTCATCCCTTCTAAATATTATTTAATATTCCCAGGGCTCCGTGACATGCTGGTCTCTAGCTAAATCAGATTTTGGCTTGACCGAGATACTGTCCCCTGCTGAAATGGCTGGAATGCAGAATGAATGCTCTGGTCAAAACCAATAGAATTGCATCCGTCAGATTTAAAGCAGAACAGAATGGGGGTGTTTACCTGAGCTACCCATGAATCCTGGGAGCCTGTGTTATCCTGCAGACCTGCTTTTCTCTCCAGTTCCCTGCTGACCATGACAGCACTTCACATCAGATTCTCTATATCTCAGCCTGGCAGGCTTGGTTTCTGTTCGCCCTGCCTAGACCCTTCTATTTCCGGAGTATCCAAGGTCTCTGGTGTTGGCTCATTCTGCCTCCAACCCAAGGGTTCTGTTGGGGACTGGCCTCCTGCTGAGATGTGGGAGAAGAGCCAGAAATAAAACCAGCCGCTGACGGCTGGTGGTGATGGGAGATGCTCATTGTCTTTAATCCTGTGTTCAGCCCTGTTCTCTGCTGGTCAGACATACCATCTTGTCCTGAATCTGTTGCTCCCCTGTGTAGACTCACTAGATTTCTCTGGGAAACCAATGTCCAGAGAGGATGATAAGGCTGGTAAGCTGCTTGGTGGGAGGAAGGTAGAAGTAATAGGGCTTTCTCAGTGGAGTTGTCAAATGTCCTGGGTCTTTCTCTGGCTTCTTCCCTCCCCAGATTCCTTCATTTCCCCTCTGTCTACTTCCCCAAATGTTTACCTGGCTCAGGTCTGGACTCCTTTCTAAGAGGAGACCAATAGATGGAGTTACATGTTGAGCGTGGCCAGCAGGTGAGGAGCAGTTGGAAACAATTGCAGCATCAGAGAGCAGAGAGATGAGGACGGGGAGTGTGTCTGGAAGGAGGTCTTTGCATATGAGTGACAAGTGGGGGACCATGGGAGAAGTCACAGAGTGGCAGAAGTCAGCCTCACTCTTCTGTCCAACCAACCCTTACTGAGTGCCTGCTGCGACTAGAGACCGTGTCCTTGCCTCTGGGAGTCTACATTCTAGTAGCCAGTAAGCCCACAAAGTAGATTACAGAGTTGTTAGCTATAAGAAGAGCTCTGGGCAGGGGTGGGGGTATAGAGCAACACAAGGGAAACCAAGAATCTTATCAGGGTAAGAGGAGATGCTGCAATTTCTCATCCATGGTACTTGAACCCAGGGGTTCTACCACTGAGCTGCCTCCCCAGCCCTTTTCATTTTCCTTTGGGTCAGGGTCTCATAAGTTGCTAAGGCTGGACTGGAACTTGACATCCTCCTGCCTCAGTCTCCCAAGACAATGAGATTACAGGTGTACACCACCACAGCCAGATAAGATGCAATTTAAACAGTGACATTTGAGCAGAGATTTGAAGAAGGTGATCAAGTGAGCATTTGAGTGTCTGGAAGAAACATTCCAGACAGAAGAAACAGCAAATGCAAAGGTCCTGGGGCAGAAGCAGGTCTGGTATGCTGAAGGGGTCAGCATGGCAAAAGCAGAGTGATTAAAGCAGGGAATAGTAGACTAAATTAGAGAGGTTACCGAGGGACCAGACCATCCAGGGCTTATGGACTGTTACGAACTCAGTGAAATGGGTACCATTTTTAGCAGGAGAGAGACATGATCTGACTTCTGTTTTGACAGAATTACAAGCTGCTATGTTGGACATAGACCGCAGCGGGCAGGGTGGAAGGTAGGAGACCTGCAAGGAGCTAGTGCTACAGTCCAGGTGAGAGGTGATGTTGACTCAAACCAGAGTGGAGTTGGGGCTTCATGCTGCACTGCATTCATGATTCAGATGAGGGACAGACTGGGTGCCTTTAAAAGACATGATTGCCCTATTTCTCTGAAGTCACAGACTTCCCACCCAACAGAAGCTCCCTTCTCTCCTGTCCCTGCATGGGATCTGTCAGCTCTTCCTATTCTCACATGCCCACAGTACATTGGCAGGGGGACTGTCACAGGTTTTCTGGGTGATAGGGTGGCAGTGAGGGGCTCGATATGGCTCTGTTGAGAAGCAGTGGATGAGTCAGAGGTCCCCAGCAGGCCACAGTCATACCAGTGACATCTGTGTGGATGTTCCTGCTGAGAGGCAGTGAGGAGGGTTCACTTGTTGATGTGTTAGTGTGACTAATGGAGTTGGGGCAACTGAAGCCTTATCAGGAATCACTCGTGCACCCACTTCTATTGTAGGATTTTTGTGGACTGAGAGCTAATGAATAGGAGCGGGCCGTGCCTCTCCTCACTACCTGGTACCACGTGGGCTCCTTCATTTGCCATATACAGTTTGGAGTGCCAGCTCTTCAAGCAAAGTCTCTCCTCTCATGCAGCCAAGGGAGCCATGGCCCAGAGAGGTGGGAGAATTTCTCTCAGAGCCAGATGTGAACCCAGCCCTGTCCTTGCCACCATATGGCACTCCTCAGTCAGGATAGTTATATAATTGCCAGTGGGACCAAGGCCACCAGCTGGAGACTGGCAGTGTTTGTCACTTGCAAGGGTGATGGGCACCCTGCCCCCCACCCAGTCTCTTGGGTGGTAACAGCTTGCTTAGGTTTCAGCCCAGACCCTCTGGGTCCATATCTGGCCTGGGGGCACACTGAACCAGTTGGCTTGGGGCACAGTGGCACCTGGATATGGTGTTGCCTCCAGATGACAGGAGGGAGCAGCATGTGAACCAGAGGCTGCGTCTGCCCTCCCTCCTTATGGACCACTGGGGCACCAAGGGCTGTGCAGGCTTGAATGCACCCACCAAGGCCCCTCTCCTCCTGCCTGTCCTTGTCCTACCAGAGTTGTTGAGTTTTGCAAAAGTTATTTGCTGTAGAGGAAGATGCTGCCAGATGTGGTGCCTCCGAGGGCTGATCTATGCATCCTTCGCCTAGGCCTTTGCCTCGGTGTGCCATTTGGGAATTAATAAGCCAAGCACCTGTATTCCAAATGGAGCAGCCCAAAGGTGGGGATGAGGCTGTGGGAGTGAGGGAAGGCCTCAGGGTATGCTTTGAGTGAAGAAGCTATACCATTATTCCCTTTCAGAAATTGTTCATTCATGTCATTTGCCTATTTTTCTGTTGGGGTCTTTGTGTATTTTGTGAAAATATGCATTTGTTGTATCATAAATATCATAATATTATAAACATTTCCTCTGGTTTGCCATTTGCCTTTTAGGTTCATGATATTTTGAAAGGTATGTTTGACTTTTTTATGTCACATATGGCAAGCTTTTTCTTTTTGATCTGATTTTCCCCTGTTGCTTTAATGCTTAAAAGTCTATTTCCATCTCAAGATGAAATGTATATTAACCTATATTTCGTTCCAGTTTTTCCCAGTGTTATTCTTTTTCATTTTATATTTTGCCACAGTCAAAACCATGTTTCTTCATCCCTGCTTAATTCATCCCCACTGCTATGACTCCTGTCTCACATCTGTTCTTGATTTTTCCTCTCCACATTTTGAGTCTTAATGTACTGCTTCATACCTCCATCCTTGTCCTTCCCTTGACCTTCAAGGGCCTCTTAGAAGCCTCCCTGATTCCCTCACAGTGTTTACAGCTGGACCACACACAGCTGCCCTGGGGATCATAGCTGGTGGCATTGAGTTTATATCCTGCTGTTTCTCAGGGACTAGAATCATTTGCTCATGGTTCTCACCCCCCAGGCTCCAAGCAGAGCTAAGTGCACAAATACCATATTGCCTGGAAGATCCCCATTCCTTTCTCCTTGCTCTCAAGACCTCTGAAGTAGCAGTGGTTGCTATTATTTTCCAATACACAGCTCATTTTTGTTCACCTCTCTTCTGACATCAGTGTTCCTTTGCTTTGAGGAGGGCTTTCCTGTTCCATGTCATCCTTGGTGGGGTGCCAGGCACAGAATCTTACCCCATTCTTCTACCCACAGAGACAGACACATGATTGCAGCAAGGTCAATCAGCATCTTTGCTGGGATGCTTCTTTTAGAAGATGCAAAAGGACATCATTTTCTTTTAGTTACAGCACTAGAAGACTCTCCATCAGACACAGTAGGGTTCATCATCCCCATTACAGAAAATTCCATACCTGAGATGGGGATGAGGTCAACACAGAAGGAAGTTGAGATTGGAAATGAGAGCAAGAAAGAGCTGACAATATCAGTGGAGCACCTGGATCCTGCCCTGCCTGCAGCCCACAATCTCCACGCTTCCTCCTATATGTCAATATAGTGCCTTTTAATTTGAGCCCCTTTGTAACAGGTTTCTGCCACTGCAAACAAAAGAATTCTAATTTACTCCTGCATTGTATGGTTTTATCTGTCATTGCCTGCCCATCTGAAAACCCCTGGGCTGGGGAGATAGCTCAGCTGGTAGAGTGCTTGCCTTGCAAGCACAAGGCCCTGAGTTCGATCCCCAGTACCGCAAAAAAAAAAAAAAAAAAAAAATTAGTGAAAACCCCTAAGATATAAAGGGCCTTAGACACCAGTCTCATCCTACAGTTGGTAAACCGATATCTCAGGAGGGAAAAGAACTCATCCAAAGTCACATAGTGAGTGTTTCCTTGCCAAAGGGAAAAAGAGCTTGAACTCACCCTCCAGCAGCCTGGTCCTCCAGCATGGCATTGGAACACTTAGTGGCTATTGATCTGTTGTTTTTGGATGTGCTACCCAGACAGGATTGCCGTGGCCACGTGAGCGTGTGTGCAGCCAGGGGAGAGCTCCAGGGCAGGGACAGAGCAGGGCAGGGAGGCACTGAGAGCTACTGCTGCCGCCTCTGACTCGTCACCCCCTGTTGGGGAAGGATGGTAACATTCCAGACCGTGGTGGCATTTGCTGAGCGCTCACCCCAAGCTAGGCACATTAAACAACAGCAGTAACTTCAGGTGCATTCACTCTTCAAAGTCTCGCAGCACTCATTTATAGTGGGTACCATCAGTCCCCAACTTACCAGCAAGGAAGCAGACCCAGAGAGGTTATGGCACTCTCCAATGGTCAGAAGGCAATTGAGGCATGCATTTGGACTAACCCAGGTCAGCCTGACTCAAGGACCAAGGTCCTTCACCAGGAGATGCCAACAGGGGTCAGGCCGGCTGTGTGGATGAACAGAGGGCCTGGGAGGACTATGAGCCAGCATGCCTCTGCTCTCCACTCTGCCCAGGGCAGACTCCTCAGAGCTCCCAGTTTTTCAAAAGAAGTCAGAAATCTGGGTTTTTATGTGAAACTTCTCTATTTTTAAATGTTGGCAACAAATTCAGATTAAAAAAAAAATCACTGTGCAAGCCAACCAAGACCACATTTGCAAGCCAGTGGATGGGAGCTTTTTGGCTTTACTCTACCCTCTCTGTGACTAGAGCAAGATGCTCAAAGCTATGGGTATCTGTCCATCTCCTGGCAGGAGGACTGACCTACCGGGATGTGGATGGGATCCCACCCCCACCTGCCCTGGAACTCATTCACTCCTGAGTGTGCCTTAGCGGCCTGATGACACCAGAAGCAGGGGCCAGGGCAGGGGCTGCAGGGCAGAGAGCAGAGGAAGATATCCAGTGTCACAGGTGAGGCGATGGAGACCCAGTGAGGAGTGTCAGTGGCTTAGCCCCACAGAGATTCCTGAAAGAGCTGTCAGGACTAGACCTGGGCCTTTCTGAGCCCTAGGTGTGGTCCCCTTACTACACACCCGCCTGCAGATGGTCATTTGGTTAGGTGGAAGGAACACCTGGGTGTTGGATGTGATGGAGCCCAGGATTACCCTTGCTGATGGTTGTAACGGGGAAGCCACAGAATCTCTCTGAGGTTCAGTTCCTCCTCCACACAAAGGGGCTGTAGCCAGCTCTCAGGATGAGTGTAAAGAGCCAGCCATACACAGAAAGTGAGATGACTGGCGTACGGTAACCAGGGCTTGCTTCCTTTTCGTCCCATAAATCCAGGCTACAGCTGAGAGCCAGGAAGGCAGGAAAAGGCCTGGCCCACGTGGTGGGCTCTGTGTTCAGTCCTCCCTGCCTCCAGGGAGCTGGCCAGCACAGGGTTGTGTGAGGCTCAGTGGCCTCTGGGGGCAGTGTGGAGCCACAGTGCATGGCTCAGGGTACTGCTCAAAAAGAGGATCTGTTTCCTGCCACCAGTGGGGAAAGGTGGAACCTCAAGGGCCACTTGAGGGGACTTGCAGGCTCATGACTCACAGGACACTGATGCCAGGAGGGCCCTTGTGATTCTCTGACTTGGAGGATATGTCCTGGTGCGTGAGTGCATGCGCGCGCACATACGCACACGCACGGGTCCTTTCCATCTCACTGCAGTTCCCCCAGGCAGTCATGGCCAACTTCAGGAAGCTTCACCTAATCACCTTGACATGGCAGGGGCTGAGGACTCCATCTGCCCAGCCAGGAAATTGACTCTCAACAGATTGGTCTTTCCTAATCCACATCAAGTGCACTCATCTTAGAGTAGAAGGGAGATAGGCCCAGAGACGGTGCATGGACTTTACCTAAGAGTACCCAGCATGTTGTACCAGGGCCAGAGTTCACACTATCCTGTGTCCAGGCTGGGGCTGTGCTTCCAGCCCTGAAGTATGTGCTGAAGTACATGCTGTGGGGATAAGGCCATTCAATGGGCAGGTTATCTCTGCTCCTCATCTGAACAGCTCAAGAGTTGTGCACAGGGCCTAAAAACCTCAAATGTGTTCCCATTTGGAAGCTCCAGCTCTGTAAGCATGTTGGGAGCCTTGACACTGTTGTAGCCCCTGGGCCTCATTCTTACATCTCTAACAGGGCTCAGTTTTCTCCTCTGCAAAGCAGGTATTGGCTTTGCACCAGGCTCCTGTCAAACCTCAGCCTGCTCCCCATGTCCATAGACAGGAGCCTGAGCCCCTGTGGCATCTTCTGTGCAATGCATGTGGGCAGAATCCCCATTTAGATGCCCCAGCATCTCTCTCCTACCTGCCCTGTACTACACAGGCAGGGGTACAGGCTGGGAGCAGGAGGGTTGTGCTTGTTCATCCCTGGGTCATCAGACGTTGGCCCTGGGCCTGTCACAGAGGAGAACCAGTGAATGAATGGTTGGCTGGATGAGTAATATCCTGAAGCAATTCCCATCAGGCCCTTTGTGTGCCAAGCTCTTAGCACATGTCATCCTTCATCCTGGTGGCAGTCTTGTGCTGTAGAGGAAGCCACATCTGCTCCCCATCATCTGTTCACCTTCAGGACACACCCTTCTCTCCACACTGTGGTTCCTAACTCTCCCAGAGCTCAGGGTTGCCCGAGACCCTGACCCAGGCCTAGCCAGGCTTCCCTGGAATCATCAGATATTAACTGCCTCCCCTGGCAGCCTTGACATGACAGGGGTTGGGGATTCCATCTGCCCAGCCAGGAAATTGGCTCTCAGCAGATTGGTCCTATCTTGACCTTTCCATGTCTGGTCAGGGTCCCCACAAGGCTTTGTACTGAACTCTTCCTACATCAGTAGGAATGACCAAGGCTTATGAATCTTATGGGTCCCAAAGGCAGGGTGAGATAAGTGGGGTGAAGCCACTAGAACAGGCCTAGAATCTTAATATGAGATAAAAGTTACCATCCAATGGTCTAGAATGGAGTAAACTCTTTGCAAGTGAGTGAATTCTCTATTCTCAGAGGTATGCAAGTAAAATCTGGAGCCTAATGGGGCTAACAGACATCCACTAAGAGAGTAGCCTCACTATGTGACTGTGAAGTTCCCAACCAGTTCTTAGACACAAATCTCCTTTCTACGTTTTCTCCCCAAGTTACCCCCTAAAACAGACACAGATATTAGCAGGCCCCTTTGAGGGCAAAGGAAAGGAGAGTACAAAAGCTAAAGGTGAGTTGTTTGTGAGCACACAGTTGGCTTAGGACCAGGGACCCTGGAACCCAGCTGTCTTCCTCACTGCTTCACTGGTCCTTCATGGATAAAGGGCAAGACCATTTTGAACTGTTCTAAGAGGTTCCCGCAATGGTCCTGAGTGATGGGTCCAGCCACTGGCTGGGTGTGGAAGCTGGGGGCTGCAGGTTTAACTTGACCAAAGAGGGACACCCATGGGGGCGGAGGCAGGCAGTTTTTCAAGTGCCCACTGCCCTGGGACTCTGAAGGCCTATAGACCTGACCCTCGAGGAGGGCAGGAGGGAGTGTGGAACAAGCTTTCCACATCCTGCTTCCCTCTAGCTGGCTCCACCAAGCTCATACTCACCTGTTCCCAGAGAGACAAAGCAGAACACACACACAGACACAACCAGCACCCACTTCCAAATCGCTCACATACATCAGACGTGCACATGTCGTGCAGAGACACCCACACAGAGACACAGAGGCACACCCTCCTGCAGCCACGCAGACACCCACACACATGCAGGCATTGACATGGCTCCTCTGCTTGTGAACCCCTGCCCCCCAGCTCATCCATCCTGGGTGGGTGTGCAGGCTCAGCCTCTTTGTTCTAAAACCCTGATTGTCTGGAAGCCATTTCTACCTTTCCCCTCCACTGCCCTGCTCATCAGTGGGATTGGTTTTGTAGGTACAGGCAACCAGGTTAGCAGAGCTTTGGAGTTGGTGAATCTAGGCTCAACTTTCAGCTCTGTCACCTCCTTGCTGTGTAACCTTGGCTCAGTGAGCCTCAACTTCCTCATCTGGAAAGTAGGCATCACATAGTAGCGACCATTTGCATCCAATCATCTCGGGTACCCCTAGGCACTTAGAAGGGACTCTGGCTTCCCCTAGCCTGGAGGGGAGTATGTGGTCCAGCTCCTACCTCTCAAGACAAATAGGTTATTTTTCCCTCTTAAAAATAATTTATAAAATTATGTAATAATACACATCATAAAATAGTAAGTATAAAGAAGAAAAGTCAGTAAACAGAGATTGAGTGTTGCCGTTGACTGGGGCAAAGGCTCAGAAGATAAATGGCCACTCATTGCAGCCTGGTATGTGGCACGCTCACCATATTTGAGAGTGATAACTTTCATGTCTACTTCAGGCTTCCTGGGGTCTGCACCCCACCTTTGGGGTCCCAGGGCTGCAGGCCTCTGTGTCCACACTGGTGAAGACAGCCCTGGTTCCCTGGTGGCAGAGGCAGGGCTCAGCCTTTGATATGAAATAGTACAAAGCTGCTCAGCTCAAACCTAGCCTAGAATCTCCGAAATTTAATACTGTTGCGTTCTAGAATCACGGGCTGCCAAAAACAGAGGCTCTTGCCACTGTGTTGTAGGCTCTCAAAGACCTCCAAGCACAAATCTCAGAGATGTAAGGAGGCTTGGAGCCTAGTCCAGCAACCTTGCCTCTCAGATGGAATCCCAGAAGCCTGGAGCCTCAGAGTGGGAAGAGAATTCTGCAGCCTTTTCCAATCCAGTTTGGCAGAAGAGGAAACTGAGACTCAAAGGGTGAGTGACTGGTGCAAGACTGTGCAGGTCAGAGGAAGCACTGAGATGAGATCTCTAGTCCTGGCCTCACAGGCTTCCACTTGGCCTCTCTATGGAGGATTGGAGGAAATGCGGGGAAGCAGAGGAGGAAATATTTGGGCCAAAACAAGGATTTCTGGAGAACTGTTTCTGAAAAATCAAACCAAAAAGAAAAATGGGAAAAGTGCTGGCTTCCCTTATTTTCTGCTTGTCTTCCTCTGGGCACTCACTCTCCGCAGCTCTCAGCGGCCTCCAGCTCTGCTCACAAGCTGCTTCCAGCCGCCCACAGGCTTCCTAAAACGGTCTCTGCAAGCTAATTCCAGAGGGTGAATGGCAGTGAGTGCCCGCCGGGAGGGGCACTTCCTTAGCAGGCGCAGGCACAGGGAGTCTCCACATCAGCAGGGGCTGACTGCCCCCAATCCTGAACCCCTCCCCAAAGGCTCTGGCCTCTCCCAGCCTTGGGGGAAGCGTGGGGTCCCACCATCCCACCTTTCCAGACCTGATCTCTTTGAATGATTTTTTATGTTTCACTCTTAAACAATTTGTAAAATTCTGTAATAATTCATATTTATCATAAAATAACAAGGAAAGAATAAAGAAGAAAATTAATATCACCTGTAATGAACCCTGCTAAGTGAAACAATCTCTACAGGTCTATCCTTCCAGACTTTGGACCAAGCACATATTATAGACAGAGGGAAGCTATTCAGAACACAGTCTTCTAAAGCCTGTTTTCCTTTCAATCATATATTCACACACATCTTTCCTAGTCAACAACTGCACTTCTACAACATGAGTTTTAGTATTCTGCATATGACTGTGCCACACTGTACTCAACCAATCCTTATTGCTGAAAATTTCAGCATGTGTCCATTTTTCCCCTATGAGCAATGACAGACCTTTTATTCTTACAGTTACCGTCTTTGTGATCATCCAAAGTAATTCCTTAAGACAACTTCCTGGAAGTGGAATTGTTGGTCAAAAGGTTTTTAACCTTTTAAAAAAAGATAAAATGTGATATTATTTTTCTTTCTTTCTTTTTTTTGTAGTTGTAGGTAGACATAATACCTTTATTTTATGTATTCATTTTTACATGGTGCTGAGAATCAAACCCAGTGCCTCACACATGCCAGGCAAGCGCTCTACCACTGAGCCACAACCCCAGTCCTATTATTTTTCTTTCTATAATGAATGCATAATGATGAAAAATTAGGCAGGCGTGGCAGTGCACTTCTGTAGTTCCAGCTACGTGGGAGGCTGAGATGGGAGGATTACTTGAGCCCAGGAGTTGTGAGACCCCATCTCCAGGGGAAAAAAAAAAGGAAAGAAAAGAAAAATTAAAAAATAGAGATAAGGAAATAGAGATAAGGAAAAAATAAAAGGAAAACCATTAAATTTCTCCAACTCTAACTACTAAGGTGCGACTGAGGCTTGGTATAAAGCAGGAGGTTTTTCACACATGCGTGTATGTATGTACACATATAATGTGATTGTACTATACATGCTACTTTGTAAAGCTTGGAAATGTACTGCGGATGTCCACACATTCGCACTCACAACCCACTTTACTACATGTTTATCCTTGGCATAACCACTCTTCTATTGTTGAGAACTCAATTTCTGATTTTATTTATTTTGGTGCTAGGATTGAACCCCAGAGCACTCTACCACGAGCCCCATCCCCAGCTCTTTTTATTTTATTTTGAGACAGGGTCTCACTAAATTGCCCAGGCTGGTCTTGAATTTGCAGTCCTCCTGCCTCAGCCTTCCAAGTCATGGGGATTACAGGCCTGTGCCACAGTATAGATTTCTGATTTTGTTCAAGTACAAGGAGCTCTGTAATGAAGGTGCTTGGAGAAGTGTCGTCGTTTCTTGTCCACTCCCTCTTTTAGGCTCTACAGTAGTGGCCTTCCTGGGTCAAGGGGTTTTCTGCTATCATGTTACATCATGTGTGATCACGTGGCTAAATACTACGTGCTGGCACTGAGGCTCAGTCAAGCTCCCTCGGTGCCTATGGGGAAAGTCCTGCAGTCTGTAAAGCTTGGAGTGGAGTTGTGTGCCAAGTCAACTGCTCTCCGGTAATTGCTTAGAGCAAGGCCTTGGCTTTGAATAGGGCTTTTGTCTAGGAGGATTCCAGCCCCTCCCAGGAAACCAATCTCAAAACTAGGCTTCCAAAACTATGACCACACAAGCCAGTTACTCCTGGTTCTCCCTAGCCCATGTCCCAAGTGCCCTGGATGCACCATGTGCTCTCTCTAAATCTCCACTTGCCTGAGACCATGGGCATCTTAGGACTGAATGGGACAGGTTAACTGAAGTCTCGTTGTTCTGAGGAGGGTAAAGATGTAGCTAGGACATTGCCAGGGCAGCTGGGACTTCAAGACTGTTGAGCAGGTATGAACTTCTGGCCTTGCCAGGCATAGGTGAGCACTGGAAGCTGGCCTGAGAGACAGAGTGGCTGAGCACCAGAGCCAGCAAGGCTCAGGCCTGAGAGTCAAGAGTGGGAGTAGGCAACTCAGAAGGGAGGCCACGCCAGTTAGCTGAGGTGCCCACAACAGGAAGGGTTGAGAGCCAGCGGTGGATGGAAGAGTAAACCCAAAGGCAGGTGGGCCTGCCTGGAGCTTCCTAGGGCACTGGTGGCCAAGCTGACCTGGGACCTTGTCTCTCCCCTCCAGTGCCTCTCCATCTTTCACTGTTCAGCTCGATTTTCTGGGGTCTGGCTTCATTCAGACCAAAAGGCAAGCTTAGAACTAGGAAAGAGAGGGAGGGAGAGGAAAGGGGAGGGCATAAGCCACTCAAGAGAGGCCACACAATCCAAGCCCCTTGGTTGACCAGAACAAGGGTCTAAATGAAGACCCTGCCAGTGTCAGCTCAGAAGCAGCTGTCACAGACCTTCATCTGGGAGAGCAGCTCTAGGCCATCCCTCTGGACCATAGAGTCCTTGCAATTTTCCAGTGACCTCATATTCCCAGTCTGAGTGGGCAGCGCTCAATGACTACCCAGCTCTGAACAGTGCGTGCGGGTGTGTCCCACCACAAGGGAGGCCAAGCAGGCCTGCAGTAGGCTCAGGTGTTTCTGTTTCTTGTAACTCGATCCTCATTGAATTTCCGTGTTTATTAATCTCCTCTAGAGTACAATCAAGCCAATCTGTGTGAGGCAAAGGACAGGCAGCACAAACGGAAGCTCATGATGTGCTTCTATATCCTGTGGGTGACTGCCCAGGGAGATATCTTCTTGAGCAGTTACTCTGCTTTCTGTCCCTTTTGTCCCTTGATTCAGGTGAGTTCACCTCTCATGGCCTCTCTCCTTCCCTCAGTCTGCTCTGGGGATGTTGGAAATGAGAGAAAGATGGAAGCGTGATGGTGTGCTTCCCTCACAAACCCCCCACGAGCTCAGGTGTGATCAGAGAGGCAGGGTGGGCAGTGACCAGTGAGCTGTGAGCCACTCCCCTTTCCACCAGGGGGAACTGAAGTCAAAGGGAGCTTGAGAAAGGACAGAAGCACACCCATGGCCCTTCATCTTGGGATGGGGGAGCACAGAGGCAGGGTTCTCACCTGAATAATATACCCATTTTATAGATGGATAAAATAAGGTACAGAGAGGTTAAGAAACTGGCTAAGCTATAGCCAGCAGGTGGCAGAGCTGGATTTAGAGCCTGTGACTGTTTCACAGAGCCACACTCCTGTTAGGCTTTGTATTGCCCAAGCTCTGCCAAACCACCCAGCTTTCCCTAAACCTTTCCTTCTCTCATCTGGACTCTGGAACCCATCCACTGTCTGGGCTGAGAGAAGTCAATAAGCTGCTGTCTCCATCCAGTGAGAAGACACTCCCCGAGGCAGCATGGCCTGTATCCTTTGTGCCTAGAGGAAATGTTTGCATGTAGGAGACAGAGCAAGTGTGACTGGCTGGTGACATGGCAAGTAAGTAGCGCAGTGCAGGCAAGGGAGAGACCTGGAGCCAGGCTGCCTCGTCCAACCCAGCTGTGTGACTCTGGACAAGTCACCGTGTACTCCTGCACTTGGCTTCCTCACTTGTAAAAGGGAGCTGGGAAGTGCCTTCCTCCCACTGTGGGCACTGATGAGTAAAATGCTCTGTGGTTCTTTAACTGCTGTCATTGTCATTCCTCAAGACCACCATCGATATTTAACCCTGGGTCTGGTCAAATGTGGTTCTGTCCCCACTGTCTCTCTGAATATTCCTGAGGACCTGCCAGGTACTGACCTAGTCTCCTTTGGCCCATTTCAGGAAAAAGACCCTGTTGACACTTGTCCCCAGCCCCAGCCCAAGCCCCAGCCCCAGTCCTAGCTGCTATTCTTAGTCCCTCCCCAAATCGTTCATCAGCAGGCATTTTCCCTCCTAAACTTGCTCTGCATCTCCATAGGAACAGAGGTGGGGGGCTGGATGGGGAGGGTCCTCCCCCGGAAGGGAACTTCATTCGGGGCTGTTTGGGAGCGGCAGGCAGTGCCTGGCGGAGCTTCCCTCACTGCTCCCCTCCCCTCCTCCCAGACCCCTCCTTGAACAGCATGTTCCTCCGACCGTTATTTTTAATGCATTTATCCTGCCGCTTAATTTATCCTGCATTGTGATCAGATTTAGCCAAGAGCGCTCAGCACGCTGGGCCTGCCTGCATATTTATGAGCCAGTTCATTCATGCCGCCCAGAGAATGCTGGGTGGGTGGCAGTGGGCAGCAACCTGGGTCCATGAATCTCACTCACAGCAAGGGCACCCCAGGGCCAGAGTTCAAGGGTCAAGGCTGGAGCCAGGCAGGCGGTATAGGGGATACTGTGTGGAGGTGGGAGTATCACTATGCCAAGGCTCTGGACCAAACTGGGTTTAAATCCTTCTTTGCCACTGCTAATGCAGTTACTTGAGTAGGCATGCCCATTGTCCTAGTCACTTGAAGGATCAAATAGTTCATGTAAATGGTCACAATGGTTACTTATTATCTTTCTTTCTTTTCTTTTCTTTTCTTTTTTTAACCAGGGATTGAACCCAGAGGTGCTTAACTACTGAACCACATTCCAGGTCCTTTTATTTTTAATTTTGAGTCAGGGTCTCACTAAGTTGCTGAAGCTGACTTTGAACTTGTGATCCTCCTGCCTCAGCCTCCCAAGCTGCTGGGATTACGGGTGTGCACCACAAGTCCAGTTACTTATTATCTCTGATTTTCACTATTACAGTTACTGCTGAGCAGTGATTTCTTATGGTCCTGGTTCCTTGGGGGAGAAATAAAACCCAGGATGGTACGTAGGTCCTAATAGGGAAGGACATGGGGTTGTTTTTCTCCAGCCTTTGCCTGTCTATTGATACAAACTCTCCTCGAGTGAATATCCAGAGGCCTGGAAGGCAAAAGAAGCTCAAAGAGGCCATCCAGTCTTAGGAAGGGCCACCAGAATCATCTGGGCACGTGCACCTTAACTGTGGGCCAACAGGTGCACAGATTGACTGGGGCCCTGAAGGTAACTGGGCTCTTGGCTCTGGGTTCTTCTGGTCCATGAGAATTTCTGGGTAGATTCAGTGCATTCACTTATTCATTCTGTCTCTTTACCAATGCCAACCCCATGCTGGGTGTTGGGAACACACTGCCATGTTCTCAAGATCTCATCCTGTGAAGGATGTGAGCCCAAAGTAGGGCGCGGTCAGGGCCTACAGATGAGGCCAGATCAATCGCTGTGAACGTTCAGAAGGGGCGAGTGATCCCACTGGGAGCATCGGGGAGGCGCCTTCCTGCAGGAGGCAGTTTAGGCTGAACCTTGACACTGTGACTGTAAAAATCTAGGATGAATTAAGTTAGGCATTTGGGGGCTTAAGAGATAGAAAGGCAAAGGTGTGGCCCTGGAAACACACTGTGGGAAGTGTTAGCCAGGTGTTGTTGGTGGAGAGGTCCCAACTTGCTTCAGCCATTGCCAGGCAAGGAGCCAGAGGGGTCTCATCTCCGCCACTCTGCACACAGAGGTCACGTCCTGGCTTGCTGGAGAAAAGAGAAGTGCTCCTGTCCTGGTCTCCTGATTAATCTATAATTAAATCAGCGTAGACTGCGTGGAGCCATGTTGTCATTAGAGAGCTGGTGAGGGCAAACAGCTAGTTCTCTGCAAACATAGAGGCCTGCCCAGGGTTGCAGCCCAGGACCGGGCCAGCTGCCTTCAAGAGCAAGGAGCAAGCTCAGAAGGAGAGAGCTTCAGTCAGGATCAAGAAAACCAACAACTCACACTTGGCTGCTTAGTGTTCACATCACTGTCTTGGCAAATCCTCATGGTAATGCTATGAGGTGGGCATGATTATGTACTCCCATTTTACAGAAGGAGAAACTGAGGTTCAGAGAGCAAGGAATCAAGCTGTCCTGGTTAAGCACATGGGTTTTGGAATTAGAACACCTTGAGTACGAAATTCCCAGATATACCCTTTGCCAGTTGTGTGGCCTTGGGCAGATTGTTTGCCTACTCTATGCCTCAGTTCCTTCATCTGTATATGGAGAACAAAGTCCTATGATGTTATAACGTGTTGCTGAAAGGATCGATAGAAGCAATCCATGTGAAGAGCCGATCACAGTGCTCATCAGGTGCTACTGCTTACTGTCATGAGGTGCTGCTTGTTTCTCCTCCATCTCTTTTTGGTTGTTGTTGTTCTTTTCAGGTTATATGTGATAGGAGAATGTATTTTGACATATTATACGTACATTAGGATCCCGTTCTGTGGTTGTACATGATATGGGGCTTCACTGGTCGTGATTCATATATGAACCTAGGAAAGTTATGTCCCATTCGTTTACTGTCTTTCCTAATCCCATCTCCACTCCCTTCCCTTCATTCCCCTTTGCCGTTCTCCATCTTTCTTACTAGAATGTGGACTCCATGTGGACAGGGACCATGTCCGTCTTGTTTATTGCTGTGACCTCAGTACCTGTCACAGTAGTGTTCAGTAAATTATCACTATGTGAGATAACATTTGTAAAGCTTCAAAGTGCCAAATAAATATTAGATACTATTTTATCTATATTCTGCCTTGCTCGAAAAAGAAGAGACAAGTTTTATTATAGCACCCTGTTTGTTGTTATTACTGCTATGTTAATGTCAATGCTGTTATTCAGAGTTGGAATTCCTTAAGTGGGCTTAGGGAAAGTCTAGAATTAAGCAGGTAAGCTCACTCCACAGTGGTTGCTGAGAGGTAAGGAGGAGACCAGCTCCTGGAGGAGACATCTGGGAACAGCTGCAGAAACATTTTGGCCACCCAGTGGAACATAGCCTGGGGATTCTGGAAGAGTTTCTTGGTCTAGTTATTTGGGAGCTTTGGACTTTCAGGGACCAGAGGGGCTGGAGCCTGCAACCCACTTAAGGCAGCTTGGAGCTAAATGAATCGGCTGTGGAGATTCTGAGGGCATGTTAAGCTCATCATCATCTCCGTCCAATGGGACTGTGGTTTCAGCCTCTCCACTGGGATCAGAAACTTCCTACACAATAACTGTTAAAGTCCTAGATTTTCCAAATGATTTGCTTTAAATACAAGAAATTTTAGTGGATTCAAAGTTATCCCAATGACAATGTTGCTTCCACTCACTTGCGTTCTTAGCAGAAGATAAAGGTACAGAGTTCCCTGGAGCCCACAGAACCTGGGGACTCTTACCTGTGCCCCAGTCCACTGTGTAATTGATAACCGTCAGCTGCTACTCACCTGTGGACAATGCGGAACAAGTACCACATGGCAGCAAAAGCTGGTGTGGTGGCTACTTATGACTCTCTGCCCTTGCTGTTTTGGAGGACACACATAGCCAGGAGCTTAATTCCCAAGAGGGGATGAGGTGGAGAAAGTTCCTTGCCCTTCACTGGGACAGTCACCCACAGAGGTGGCAGTGACTCCTGTCACTTCTCTCCCTTTCTTTGGCTCATTCCTTTCATCTTGGATGAACCACTTGCACCCAAATCCCTATACCAGGACCTGCATTTTGGAAACTTAACCTGGTTAAGACCCACTCCAAAAACTATGGGTGCTTTACTGGTCTACATTAATTTTTTAAATTCTTTACATATATATATATATATAAACTATATATATATATAAAGTCTATATATATATATATTGTTGTGGATGAACTTTTATTTTTATTTATTTATTTTTATGTGGTGCTGAGAATTGAACCCAGTGCCCCATACAAGCCAGGCAAGTGCTCTACCACTGAGCCACACCCCAACCCCTCTACATTAATTTACATTAATTTTTGAGAGGTATCAAAGTCAGTGGATTCCCTTGGGAGTGTATCCATCATGTGAACTGTAATGTCAAATGTGGGGCCTGCCTGGGCAATAGATGAGGGAAGAGCTGGTCAGCAGATGTTCTGGGCAATAGAAGCTGATGGAAAACGGAAAGCCAGATTCCAGAGAGCTCAGCATTGAGGCCAGCTTCACTCGCAACCCTGTTAGGAGTCAGTGCAGACCCTACGGTAAGCACTCTGTGCTGAGCCAGGGAGGCACTGATTTGTTTTAGTAGTCATTGATTAAGTACTTACTGTGTACTAAGGATAAAAAAAAGTAAATGAGAAAGTGAGTGTGCTTGCCCCTGAAAGGTCAGATCCTATTGGGGAAGAGAGATGTGTCAACAAGTGGATGGACATTGGAGATGAGCCAAGAACTTGACAGAACTCAGATAAATTCATTCATTTATTTAAGACACATTTATTAAGCACTTATTGTATTCAAGACTCTGTGATAGGTTCTTGAATGGAAGAGAGATGGGTGACAATCATACTCCTCCCAGAAAAGAAAGTAACAGCTAACATTTATTAAGCTCTAAGTGTATGCCAGGCTGAGTAGGGCGCTCTTCATAGTTTACTTCAGTTCTTCTCATAACACTCATGAAGTGGGAGCTATTCTTATCCCCACTACTGGGAGGGGGGCCAGAGGGGCCATGGAGCTTATAAGACCACAGGGCTGGTGTGACAGAGCTGGGCTTCAACCTAGATCTGTCGATTCCCAACCCCCAATACTATTTTTTCCCCTCGAATCAGACCAAAGTCTATGGCTTTTGTCTTAAATACCCACTGAGTGAACCAGTTTTTAAAAGAACAAAACCTGGAAGCAAACCAGGCCAGGCTTAGATGGAGCTAGAATGAGCTTTTACTGGGGTCGGGCTCCTGCTTAGAGGCCTTGCCTCTTCAACAGGGAGCCCAGCCGAGTCTGTGACCCTATCTGTAGGGAATCCAGGACACCTGGAAGCTGACCTCATTTCACCCTGGAGAATCATGGAATGGACCTTAGAAGAGGCCTGATCCCTGTGTCCTCTGAGCCTTAGATGTGGACTGACACCAGGTTCATTGAAGTCCCTGGCTAAGACCCTCCCCATCACCTCCCCAAGGGTCACTAAGGCAGAGCATTACTGATAGTGGAAGGTTGTTCCTTTTACTGTTACCTAAAAAGAAATTCACCCTAAGGCTTAGTGGCAAAAACTAACCTTTCTGATATGCCCGCAGAGTCTGTGGGTCAAGTTTGGACAGGGAATTTGGGGATGTGTGCTCCATGATGTCTGGGGTCTCACTTGAGAAGTTTCAATAGCTAGGGGTGACTGGACAGGTGAAATTATCTAAAGTCTTCACTCATATGCCTGGTACCTGATGCTGACTGGGACCTTAGCTGGACTGTCAGTCATAACAGTTCCATGTGACCTTTTATGCTTTGTCTTCCCATGGGCTAGTTTGGCTTCCTCACAGCATGGCAGCTGGTTTCCCAGAGCAAGTGTCCCAAGAGAGCCAAGTGGAAGTTGCATTGCTTTTATGACCTGACCTTGGAAATCACAAGCCCTTCATTACTTATGCATAGTCACAAGCTGACCCAAATGAAAGATAGAGGGACATAGACCTCACCTCTCCCTGGGACAGCATGTAGAATTAGGATATTGTGAACATCTTTGGGTTACATAATTTACTACAATCACAGTTAACTACTGAAGACAGTAAGTAGAGGTTGACCATTAAAATTAGAACATTTGGGTAAGTGATTGCCTCAAGATCATGGTGGAGTGGACAGTTAGCCTTGAACATGTAGGAATACAAGTAGATTTCAGAACAAGCAGCTTGGGTTGTGGTCAACTTCCAAGATCCAGTTGAGACTGGAGCTAACAAAGCAGAGTTTGAGCTGCACATGGAGGAATAGATGTTATTTTATTTATCTGCTGCCCTTTCATCTGTCCAGTCACTCTCCCATTTATCCATCATCTACCATCCACCATCCACCTATCCATCCAACTATCCTCCTATTTATCCATCCATGTCTTCATCCATGCACTTACCTAGCCCACCTATATATTTTATTCACTTTCATTACGACTCAGTTTCATCATCTGTAAAATAGAGATCATAATGTAAACCTGATGAGACTATTTGAAGATGCAATGAATTAATAGATACAATGTGTCTAGAATAATTCCTAGAACATATTAAGTATTCAGTGAATGTTACCTATTAGTATTAGCATTAGTACTTTTGTTATTGTTATTCAGGCATGCACCTATAAATCTTTCTACCCATCTGCTCTTCCATTCATCTGTCTTTTTATTTATTCAACAATACAGTTAAATCACATGTACACTTAACTTACATAACTTCAACCACAGCCTGAGCAAAAAAGAGGGAGGGAAAACAAATTTAAAAGGCACAGCTGACTTCACCTGCCCTTCCATTCAATGAATGTGTGCCCTGGAGGGCAAATAAGGTGAGCTGAGGAACTTCCCTGATCTTTTTTCCTTTTTTTTCTTTTTTCTTTCTTTCTTTCTTTTTTTTTTTTTTTTTTTTTTTTTTGTTGTTGTTGTTGTGGATGGACAGCATTTTGTTTATTTTGTTTATTTTTATGTGGTGCTAAGAATCAAACCTAGTGCCTCATGTGTGCTGGGCAAGCATTCTGCCACCAAGCTACAGCCCCAGCCCCACTTCCCAGATCTTTACATAGAGTATGTTACTGAAGAGGATGGTAAAAGCAAACCCGCAAATACTGCACAAAGATTGGCTCTTACAGGGTAATGTAAACTGTTTGTGTTGCACAGTCCATGCTGACTTTCCTCCCTTCCGAATGGCATGGAACCCTTCTCTCTATGGTGGGCCAGCTGGCCTTTGGCAGCACAGATAAGGGAGGACTTGGTCCCTGCCTCAGTATGGTCAGTCTATGGCAATTTCAATGGGACAGATGTAAGCACATCATTGCAGTATTATAGAAAAAAAAAAGTATTATAGAAAAACCATGAATGTGTTGAAATACAGGTCTACATAAAGTTGGATGACCTGTGGTGGCAGTCCTTGTATGACATTTAAGCAAAAATTTTAAGGGATGAACTTCCATGTTCAAGATATTTAAGAAGGGGAGGGCTTCCCAGGCAAAGGGAACAGCAGAGAGATTAAATGACACGGGGTGTTAAGGAAACATTGAGTGGGGTAGGTAGGCATGAGAGGAGGGACAGGAGTCTGGAGAAGTGATCAGGGGTGGATATGAAGGGCCTGCATGCCAGCTAAGGGGGCACGGGCTTTATTCTGCAGGTGGTGGGTGGCCATGGGAGAGGGTTCAGCAGAGGAGTGGGAAGGGTCAGAGTGATGTTTTCTTTTTCTTTTCTTTCTTTCTTTTTTTTTCTTTTCTTTCTTTCTTTTTTTTGGGGGGGGGGGAGCATAGAGGATTGAACACAAGGAGTGCTCAAACACCATTCATCCCTTTTTTGTAAGTTGTTATCTAGAGACAGGTCTCACTATGTTACTTAGGGCCTTGTTAAGTAGCTGCGGATGGCTTTGAACTCACAATCTTCCTGCCTCAACTTGCTGAGCTGCTGGGATTACAGGCGTGCGCCACCATGCCCAGTCAAAGTGATGTTTTCAATAGATCACTCTGGCTCCTGCGTGAAGAATGGACAGGAGAGAAGACTTGGGGTACCAGAAGACCAATGGGGGAAGCTGGGCCCTGCCCAGTTCAGTCAGTTCCAGATGTATGGGGCTACTACAGAAGAGGCCTGGTAGTAAACAGTCCTAAAGAACCAAGGGCCTAGACAAGGGCATGTTTCCCACTTTGGGCTTGACATCACCAGTACATTACCTCAATGATGTTCTGTGTCAAAGCAGCAGATGACATCTCTTAGGGCCAGCTAGGGGCCTTGGGTTCAGGGTCCATGAAGCCTGCCTGGAAGGGGCTCCTCATTGGATACAGAGTTTTTAACATCTTCTCTGTCTTTGGTGGTCTGAGATTTGACTGTGGGACATCTAGGCTGTTTTTGTTGTTGCTCTTTTTAAAATGTATCCTCTGTGGAGTTCATTTCAACTCTTGAATCCAAGGACAAATGTCTTTCATCAGTTATGGAAAGTTCTTTGAATACTCCCTCTCCCCATTCTATCTATTATCTACTCTTGGAACTCTGAGTAGACATTATTAGAGCTTTTCCTCTGTCCTCTTTGTGGTAATATTCTCTCTCTCTCTCTCTCTCTCTCTCTCTCTCTCTCTCTCTCTCTCTCTCTCTCTCTCTCTCTTTCTTTCTCTTCCACATTCTGGACAATTTCTTCTGACTTGTCACATTTTTTCTCCTCTTCAGCTAAAGTTCACCTGCCATTTAACACTGACAATGGTTTTTAATTTTCAGTTATGGCTTTTTTTTTTATTTCTGGAAGTTTGACATCCTTCAGTTTTAAACCTTCCTGTTCTTTCTGTTATGTCTCCTGCTCCTTATTCATTGTTTCAACTTCCTCTTTTATTTCTCTGAACATTTTGAGTATATTTATTTTACATTCTTGAGTCCTACAATGCCAACATCTGAAGTCTTAGGGGATCCAACTGTATTGTCTGCTATTTCTTCTGTTAGCTCAGGGTGGCATGTTTCTTGGAAGCTTTGAATTTTTAATTCCCAGTTAGACCTGCATCTGTGGGAATTCACTGAAGATTGGGCTGTGGGTATTTTCTTCCAGGGAGATTTTATTTTACTTCTGTCGAGCACCTGGGAGCACCACACACTTGATTTTCTTATTTTTTAATACCTTTAAAAATTGAGTTATGCTTTTCAAAAAGTAATATCTACAAGTCTCAAGAGCACACCTGGATGAATTTCTTTTTTGAAAAACATTTAATTGTTATTGAGAGAAACATACATATGATAAAACACATTAATCTCGAATATACATTTTAATAGATATACATCTGCACAACTCTTATCTGAATTGAGATATAGAGCATTCTCAGCATTCCAGAAAGTTCCTGCATCTTCATTTCTAGTCACCTCCATCCAGAGAGGAAACTGCTATTTGAACGTCTACCAAATTACTGATTTGTTGTGAAATACAAATAGGGTCACATAATATTGTTTATCCTGGTGTATGTCTGTGAGATTCATTTGTGTTATTAGTTGTGGTTGTAATTGCTCATTCTCGTTTCCGTATAGTACTCCATTGCATGAACATACCACAATTCATCTATGCACTCACCTGTTGATGGACATTTGGGTGATATCCAGTTTGGCACCATTATGAATAAAGCTTCCATGAACATTCCTGTGTAATGCTTTGGGTGAACATAGCACTTACGTTTATTGAGTAAATACCCAGGAGTGAGATTATTGGGAGATGGAGGATGTGGTTATTTGACTCAGTGGATACTGCCAACGTTTTCCCAAGTGGTTGGGTCAAATCCCTCTCCACCAGCCATCTATGCATCCCAATGGCCCTACATTCTCGCAGTGTTGGCATTGTCAGTTTTTAATTTTTGCCATTCTGTTGGAGGTGTAATAGAATTTCATTGTGGTTTTAATTAGTATTTGCCTGATAATTCATGACATGAGTCTCTTCTCATGTTTTTGCTATTTTGACCTATTTCATATGTGTTCAAGTCTGTTACCCCTCTTTTTCTGAGTTTACAATTAATCGTAATTCACCAGAAAAGTAAAGTAGTTCATTTCCACATTATATAACCTCCAGCATAGTCTAGGGCAGTGGTGTTCTGGTAAACTGGTTCTCAGAAATTAAAAAAAAATAAGATCTAATTTGTAGCATTTTCTCATAAATAATCCAACTATAGCCAATTTCAAGCTACCAACTGAATAGCTTATGAAATCCTTAAATATTTAACAAATTGTTTCCATGAGCCAGTATGGATTGGCTCCAGGACACCACAGAGTCTAGGGCAGCACCTCTCATGAAACTAATTGATATTTTTTGCAGAAAAACATGTAAATATTTACACTAATTGGTATAAAACAACCTCACATCTATTGAGGTCAGATTTTTTTTTTTTTTTTTGCCTACAAATGAGTCAACCACCAATTAATTGCAAAAGAAGAATGTTCAGTTTGCAAGGTTCCTTGGGCTTTCATGTTGCATGTAAAAGATTATGGGTCTGTATTTGCTTGTGTTCTGCTGTTTGCAGACTTGGGGTACTTCAGGAAATCCTGCTGAACTTTTGTGAACAGCTGTGATCAATAATTTTGAGCTAAATGATCTTCAAGTTTCCTTCTAGTTCTAGATGCTTATAGCTAAAAATTCAATAAATATTTCACTAAACATATATACTTATGCATTTATATTTTATACTGTTGTAAGATGGAGTCTTCTAAAACATGGCTTCTGGAACTAGTAAACCCAGAAATCACGTTTCTTCCCATTGATGATTCTGGAGTTAGGTTGCCTGAATTCAAATCTTGGTACTATCACTTACTTTCTCTTTAATTTGCAAAGGAGTGTGGTGGAGGAGGTCAGGACATGACCACCAGTAAGGGGAGGGGGGAGAGACTGACTGCAGACCAGGGACAAAATATATACCCCAAAGGCATGCACCCAATGATTCACCTCCTCCAGCTACACCCTACAGTTACCACCCGGTTTATCCCTCTCAGGGGATTAATGCACTGATTAGGTTAATGCTATCATAACCCATCATTTCACTTCTAAACCTTCTTGTATTGTCTCACACATGAGCTTTAGGGGACACTGCATATCTAAATCATAACAAAATGTTATTTCTGCACCCACCTGTGAGCTGCCTACTGAGGGCTTCCTCATACCTGGGGCCCCAATTACATGGAGAATCTCATCAGTCATCATTGGTCAGAGTAGGGGGAACAGTTTGTAGTGACCACCAGGGGATCTAACACACACAACTGAGTGCCAGGGCATTTCCTCATCTTGCCACCTTGCTCATCTGTGTCCATGATGGCTGATTAGGCCTTGGAGGAGCTTCTTGGTCAGCAATACTCAGGCCCAAGGCTGATCCCCCACTCAGGAAATCCTGTGTTCTGAAGAAATGTCCTATCAAGGTCTTACCCAATCCTGATAAAACTTTGAAACCCACCATCATGAAATATCTCAGACCTGGACTTCTGGGTCTTTTTCTACTGGGGCCTGTCTAGAGGACTGAGTTGGCCCCATCTCCTCCCACTGAGGGTGGGAGAAACTGTGATGGTCATGTCCTGTGCTGCCCAGTTCACCTGTTGAGGCATGGTAGGTTGGGGGTGACTGAACCATCAAGGTGTAAGCATTAAACTGTTCTGATGTATATTTTAAAAATTGGGTTGCCAGGTGTGGTGGCTCATGCCTGTAATTCCAATGACTTGGGAGGCTGAGCAGGAGGATCCCAAGTTAAAGGCCAGCCTTAGCAACTTGGTGAGGCCCTAAGCAACTTAGCAAGACCCTATCTCAAAATAAAAGATAAAAAGGACTGGGGATAAAGCTCAGTGGTAAAGCACCCCTGGGTTCAGTCTCCAGTACCAAAACAAAACAAAACAAAACAAACAACAACAAAAACTAAATTGAATTGTCTGTCTCTTTTTGGATAGAATCTTAGGAATTATTTTCTGGCTAGGAGCCATTAGGTGGGTATGTGTATTGAAAACATACCTTTGCCCAGTCTGAAGCTTATCTTTTCTGTCTCCTAAATAAAGAATTCAATTTAAATGAAGTCTATTCATCATTCTTTTCTTTTGTCACTGATATTTCTTATATCTTTGAAGAAATCTTTAAGCAATGAAGGTATTATTCCATGTTTTCTCCTAGAAATCTTAATATTTGTTTTAGTTTTTGTAGCTAGATCCATGTCTCCCTTGAATTAATTTTTGTGTAAAAGTCAAGATTCGTTTTTTATGTGGATATTTAGTTTTGGAACCTCTATTTATTTAAAAAAAATTCCTTTCCCACAGAATTACAAGAGAAGCTCGCTAGCCAGGTGAATGTGAGGGTCTGGGTTAGCATTCATTCTGTACCATTGATCTATTTGTCTATCTTGCACTAATGCCACACTGTCTTAATTACTATAGTTTATTTTTAATTAAATTTTTAATCTTGGGGTAATTGTAGATCTGCATGCAGTTGTAAAGAATAATATAGAGGTCTCATGTTCCCTTTAGTCAGTTTCCCCCAATGATAACATTTTGCAAAACTATAGTTTCACATCTAGGAGGTGAATAGTGACACGATCTACTGATCTTATTCAGATTTCCCCAGGTTAACTTGTACTTCTCCTTGGGTGTTCCTTGGTTGTTTTTAATGTTGCTTTAAGAGTTCTTTATGTATCCTATATGCTAGCCCTTTGTTCCAAATATTTTCTTCCAACTGTATTTTTTAACATATCCTGCAATATAATAATGTTAGTTCTGTGACTTCCTGTTTTTTCTTCAAAATAGTCTCTCCAATTGAAAGTCCTTTGATTTTTCAAGTACATTTTAGAATGAGCTTATCAAAATACTGATAGGGTTTCAATTGTGATTGATATCTTTCTATGGTTAGTATTCCAATCTATGAACATGGTATTTTCTTCATTTGTTTTCTTTCTCTCAGCAAAGTTTTGCAATTTTGAGTGTAAAAGTCTTGCATACCTTTCATTAAAGATATTTATAGGTATTTGATGGGTTTGGGTGCTATTTTAAATGGTATTATTTATTTAAATTTTATTCTTAATGTTTTGTTGTTTGTCTATAAAAATATTAAGTTTTGAATATTAGTTTTGCATACAGAGAACTTGTTGAATTCACATTTTATCTCCAATATTGTGTAGGTTCTTTTGTATTTTCCACATATGCAATGTCATCTGCATATTATTTGATACACACGTTTGTACTTCTTCTGTTCCAATTTATACATTTTTACTTGCCTTATTGCACTGATGAGAGGCTTTAATACCATGTTGAATAATGATGATGATGGTGGACAATCTGAAAGGAAAATCATTTCATTTTTCACTTATACATATGTTAGCGGAAGGGTTTTGTATATGCTCTTTATAAGATTAAGGAAGATAATTTCAATTACTAGCATGCTGAGAATTTGTTTTCATGAATGGATGTTAAATGTTACCAACAAAATTTCCACATCTTTTAAAATTATCATTTTTAAAACCTTCTGTTGAAGTGGTGCATTATATTGATTTCTGATATAACCAGATTTGCATTCATGGGATGATAACATCTTGTCATGACACACCACACTTTTATAAATAATTAGATCTATTACTTGATATTTTCTTTTGTATATTTTTGCATCTTCACTCATGGAGCTGCAGGGTTAAAGTTTTTCTTCCTTGTAATATCCTTCTCAGTACTCGATGGCAAGCTTCAACTGAATTTATAAACTGAGTCATGAAATATTTCCTTCTTTCCTATTTTCTAGAAGAAATTGAAGGATTAATTTTTTTATTCTCTAAATGTTTGAGAAAATTCACCAGTGAGGTTTTCTGGGCTTAGAGTTTTGTAGGAATGTTTTAATTTGACAGATTTACAAGGCTATTCTAATTTCTCATTTCTCCTTGTAACTAATTTTTTTAAGGAATGTGTTCTTTTCCAGTAAATTATTCAATTTTGGGCATAAAGATGTTTATAATATCTTCTTTCTGCCTTTTAAATATCTACAGCATCTGTAGTGATTCTTATTCTTTGGTACTGGGGATTGAACTCAGGGGCACTTGACTGCTGAGCCACAGCCCCATTCCTATTTTGTATTTTATTTAGAGACAGGGTCTCACTGAGTTTCCTAGTGCCTCACCATTGCTGAGGCTGGCTTTGAACTCACTATCCTCCTGGCTCAGCCTCCTGAGCTACTGGGATTACAGGCGTGTGCCACTGGGCCTGGCTATTCTTCATTCTTAAGGTTTAAACTTTTGTCCCCACCCTCTCCTCTGTCTCTGTCTCTATTCCTCCCACCTCCTCACCCTGCCACAGAACAAATGTTTGACTTTGTTGATTTTCAGGTTTATTTTAAATTGAAATTCTCAGCTTGGATTTGTTGGGTACAATACCAATACTTAAAATTCAGGTCTTGAATCCATGTGAGGGCCACTCAATGTCCACGACTTCTCAGAAAAACTTCTTCTTTTTCTTTAGTCCCACTCAAAACCAAGGCTGAAATAGACATGTCTACCTCCATGGGGCAGGATTAAAATAAAAAATCTACCTTAGCCTGGTACATGCACTTAGCACATGCCTATAATCCTAGCAAATGGGAAGACTAAGGATCATAAGGTTGAGGCTGGCCTCAGTAACTTAATGAGATCCTAAAGAGACCCTGTCTCAAAATAAAAAGAACTGGGGATGGAGCTCAGTGGCAAAGCAACCCTGGGTTTGTTCCCAGGGTTGGAAGAACAAAAACAACTGGAAGAAGAAGAACAACAACAAAATCCACCCTTTTGTCAGTGATGTAGCCTTTCCTGAGTCCATAATTTATGTAGGGTGATCTCTGACTCATTTGGTTCTCTGGCCTACATGGGTCGCAAGCTTCATGTTACCTGAGCACAACATCCTGCAACTTCAGTGTAGGCTTATCTCTTTGGTCTCATGTTCCTGCTTTGTTTCAAGCATAAGAGGATATCTCTTCTTTCTTTACGATTTATCCATTTCCACATAATTTTTTTTTAAATCAAGCATTTTACAGGAAGGGAGATTTATTTCTCACCTTAAAGGCTTTGCATTGACTGTTTCCTCCATCTGAAACACTATTACCCCAGACATCTGCATGAACATCCCCTTTACTCTTTTTCTCAAATATTACTTTCTCAGTGAGTTCAACCTGACTACTCTTTTTTTTTTTTTTTTTTCGATGCTGAGGATCGCTGACTACTCTTTTATAGTTAATAATCAGCATTGTTTCTAACACTCCCTATTTCTCTTGCCCTGATCTACTTTTTTAAAAAATAAAACCTTATAACAATCTAATAAACTTTGTCATTCACTTACTTTTTATGTTATTTGCTTATTGATCAGTCACCTTGGCTTGAAGTATGATCCATGCATTCAGGTTCTTTAACTGTTTAGTTTACTAAAGTCTCTGAAATTCTTAGAACAGTACTTGCACATAGCAGGTTCTCAATAAATATTTCTCAAATCAATTGAATGAATTAAATGATGTGACCAGAATGGGAGCCCTTTTATTGGACTGAGGGAGAAACGTGGGTATAGAAGGGGAAAAGGAGCAGTCCAAGACCACCTGAAGAAGTGGCAAAGCCACAACCAGAACAATTACCCCTGGTCTCTGTCCATCATTTTACAGTTATTAAGTATACTCATCTCCTTGGAGACTCCCCCAAGGGCCCCGGTGCAGACAGAACAAGAAAATGGTCTGCATTTTATAGTGCTGTTGGTCACTTTCTCCTCTGGAAGCTCAGTCCTCCCTGGCTTCTATCCCATGTCACTCTCTGGCTTGCCTTCTGCCTCCCTGATCATGTCCTTTTAGCCTCTTGTGCTCAACCCATGAAGCTTACTGTTTCTTGAGGCTCCACCCAGTGATGTCCTATGTCTCTGAAGGCCCTCTCATTGAATGACCGTGTCCACTCCATGCCTCTGGTCATTCTGTCGCTCCAGGACCAGGCTCTCCCCTGCCTACCAGTTTTCCTGGACATTCTTGCAAGCCTCTAATGGCTGGAGGCTCCTTGGGTTCAGGAGAAAACCTTGGACTCGAGGGCAGAATACCTGCTCCACGCCTTCTTGGAGGACCGTTGGGTCAGTTTTCACCACTCTGACCCTCAAGCTTTCCCTCTGAGACAAATGACACTTCTTTTATTCAACCTTCACGTGGTCTTTGGAAAGTTCCAGGGAGCCTGTGAACAGCTCTTTGTAAATTGCAAGACAGGGAGCCCACAGGAGGAGCAGTACTGTAGCCCTCAGACATCTCACAAAGGTCACCCCACCAAAAAACAGTCTCATTTTTGTCTCCTCTGCCCTCACCCCCATGGGGATCATCAGCAACAGTGCCGACTCCACCTGCATGGCATCTCTCCCAGCTTTCCCTTCCCTCCAGGGCTCCTGCTCCTGTCCCACTCCCTCTTGACAGTCCTCCTCCACACTGACCGCCAGAGAGATCTGCGTGAAACCATGTCTGAGCATCCCCTCCCTGTACTTTGAACTCTAGGATGGCTCTCCTTTGTTCCCCCAGATGAAGGCTGAACTGCTTAGCTGGCACTCAGTCTTTCCTATTGAAAACCCTGTGCTGGTCCCATCTCTGCCACTCTCCTGCATTGCACTCAGGTGTTTGCTTCTCCCTGAACACCCCCTGCCTCTTCCTTCTATTCATGCCAGGCCCTCACCTAGAATTCCCTTCCTTTGTTCTCTGCCTGCTGCAGAGTATGAGACCATGACCGTCTAGTACTGGACAGGAAAGGCTGGATGGAAACTGCACACCCAGCACACCAAGTTGATGCGATCCCACTTCTGCCTGAAATCTTTGCAGAAATCCTCTCCTGTCTAAGTTTAGCCATCAGATGTGGCAGCTGCCTCTAAACTCAAGATCTGAACTAGTGGGGGCAACCACCTACGTGGCTTGGGTGAGGTCAAAAGAGGGTGCAAGGGTTTAGGGTTGACCAGATGTCTACTATGAGATGCTCTGAGTGGGATTCACTAGCTGCTAAAGCAGGTGGGATATGGTTGATCCTATGCTTGGGTGAGTGGTGTCAGATACCCTGGTGATGTCAATTTGGGGGCTGCGTAAGAGAACTGAGGCAAAAACAGGGTTGAGATCCATTTGTCCAGACCCTTCCATCTCTCCCTCTTTACCTGGGGACCTTGAGCTCCCACCACGAGACCCCACACCCCCTCCTCACAGCAGTGCTTTGTATGGGTCGTGGGGCCATTACAATAAGTCATCTTGCAAAACCTGGGACTTCATCCTGGTGCTGCCACTTCCTCCCTGTGACTCCTCCAAGAAATGAATTTATTTCTTGGGAACTCAGTTTCTTCTCTAAAAAATGGGGTTCTTAAATCCTACTGGCTGGGATATTAGGAGGAGCAGCTGAAATGGTCCCTCTGAAGCCTTTGCTGATATACACAGTAAGTAAATGGGCCAGTGGTCATATTTTAATACTCCCCATCCTCAATGTGTGAATGTTTCAAGGGAGAAGACCTTGTCTTATCCAAGTCAGTCTTCCTCTCACTACATGCCGGTCCCAGGCTAATGAATACCAGGTACCCATAAATGTGTTCTAAATCCAGTCAAGGAAGGGAGCTGGGTTGGGGAGGATGAACATTGCCCTCAGGATGTTGGGAAACATCCTGGAAAAAGGGCAGGGCTCTCCCTCACAGTCCAGACACACCTCTGTACCATGTCACATAGGGTCTGGCTTTTGAGTCCTACAAAAGTGGGTTCAAATCCTGGGTCTTCTCTCACTTGCTGTGAGATGGGACAAGGGAGTTCAGGTCTGCCAGCCTCAGCTCCATATCTGAGGAGCTGATCCCTAGCTGAGGAGGGTGGTGGGGGTCAGGCCTGACACACAGTAGGTGTTCAGGAAACAGGATCCAACCTGTCCTCCTGCTTCTTTCCCTCCCTCCCTCCTTTCCTTTCTTCCATGTGAGAGATGTCTCCAAGGAAACAGGAAGAATTATTTTAAGAAAAGAGTCGAGGGCTTGGGTGGAAGCAGATGGTGGCTCGGGCATCTGGGAGGCAGAGGCAGGCTGCTCTGGCCCTTTAAGGAGAAAAGGGGACCCAGGTGCCTCCCATCACAGAGAACACGAGGGCAGGCCTGGAGGCGAATCCACACTGAGAGGCAGGGAAAAACATTTCCGGCATCACAGAGCAAAGAGAGTGCTGGTCCTGGCAGTGTGTTTGTCTCACCAGGTGGCCCTGAGGAAGTCCCAGCCCTCTAGCCCGTTGGTCTGTGTTGAGAGGGAGGCCTTGCAGCAAGGGGGCGGGGCAGGGATAGGCAGGACTGGGGCTGGTGGGGTCCAGGTGCAGAACATATGGGAGCGAAGGTCTAGGTGCTCCTGAGCCAGGCAGAAACTCATCCATTAAGTCACTCGCTCATTCCTCATTCCACTCGTGTCCAGTGAGCACCTGGCTTCTCTGCCAGACACCCACTTTGTTGTGGGATTACCAACCCTCCATGGTACAGATGAGGAAAATGAGGCACTGGGAGGCAAAATGAGTTTCCCAAATTCACAAAGAAAGTCAGAGTTTCCCAAACTCATCCTCATTTTCTATAGCTCCTCATCACCTTCGCTGAAGTCCCTACTCCTCAGGAGGACGGTGAGGTCATCGTGATGCATGTCCTGCTCACCTTCCTGGCCTCACCTTTGCACGAGAAGCTTCACCTCCATGAGCTTGGGGTTGTGGCCCGTGCATGCCCCCTTCTGGCCTCCGGGTCCCCCATGTACCCTCGTGACGGGCTATCTTCTCTGTCCTTACCTGGCTCATCACTTCTTCCTATTCTGGATGTTCATTCAGGGCCCCTCCATGAGAACTGGATTCTCCTGGGTCCACTCTGAAGACCACAGTCTCCTTGAGGCCAGAGATGTTCCTCACACAGCTCTGCATTGCCAGTATTCAGCACAGGCTCAGCCTGTGTGGCTCTAAGTGAGTGCTGAATGAATGAATGAGTGAGTGAGATAAGGAACATCGTGGGATTTCCATTCCTAGCTTCAATCAGTTTGTTCTCCAAACATTTCTCAGGCACCTCCTCCATGCCAGGCCTGGTGCCAGCCCCAGGGATAGGGATAACTCAGTCTCACAACTCACTTCAAGGTTTACAAAGTGCTTCCGTTGTAGAAGTCATGACCACCCTGTCAAGACGGGGTTTGGGTTTGTGTCCATTTCCCACATGTGGAAACTGAGGCTCAGTGAGGGTGGGTAACGTGCCCAATCACAGCCAGTTGTGGCAGAGCCAAAATCTGATTCCAGGCCTGTTCACTCCGGAGCCCACACTCCTTCCACATTGTGAAAACAAAACAAAACAAAGCAGAGGAATAGACATGAACACTTGGAACATTTGGAAAACACAGGAAAGGCGAAGGAAGGGAGAGGGCAAGTCCTGCATCGCCCTCTGCCCTGAGGTAGACTTCACTAACAAGAGTTTGGGAATGGTCTACTGCTTTGGCTGAGCCTGTGGGTGTAAGGTCTCACAGACACAAGTGGCACAGTCATGGGCAACCCAGACTATCAAACACCACAATTTGAGAAGAACTTGAGGTGACCCTAAACTTCAAGGAGCTACTTCTGTTCTTGTGGGAGAGATGAAAGCTAACAGGTGTGTCTAAGTTTGGGTCCCCCAAAAGTACACCTTGAGGTGCTTAAGCACAGACAGTTTATTTGGGAAGTGATCCTAGGAAGCAGCAGAGAGAGGGTGGGTGCAAAGAATGAGATGGAAAAAGAGAAAGTCAGGAAGTGAGTGTTCATTAGCGAACAGGTGACCAGTGTGGGCTGCTGGACTCCATCCAGCTGGGCATTTTCTAAGAAACAGTGGTGAACACCCCCAAAACTGTCTCCCTGAAGGCTGGGAGGCTGAGCATTTGCCCATGACTTCCATTCCCAGGAAGTGATGGAAGGTTCTCCTGGGGGTGTTAACTCGCCTGCATTTTCAAGCTGTCTTGAGCTTGGGCTGGGCCAGCTCCTGCAACCTCAGAAAATACTGTCAGGCAGAAAAGCAGGACAATGTGGTGGGCACCTGCAGTGCCAGTGTTTGGGAAGCTGTCTACCAGCTGCAGCTGGAACCCAAAGCGGGCACCAGAAGCCAGTTGCTATATGCTGCTTGACACATGGTGTTTCTTGGTCATGGTAAAGTACTTTGGGGTGAAAAACCGGGAATGGGAGTGGAAAATAGAAGTTCTTCAGAGTAGATGACAGTGGAGTTGGACTTTGAAAGGCAACTGTGCAGTGGAGGGAGAGGCCTTCCAGGTAAAGGCTGAGGTGTGAAACGGCTCGAAGACTCTGCAGTGTCTTTGGGAGAAACTTCAGAGCCTGTACCCGAGTCAGGGGATTTGACCAGAATTGAGTTAGGAGAGAGTGAAAAAGCCAAATGGTGAAGAGCCTTAAATACCAGACCAAAGTCTATCCCCAGGTGCTGGAGGTAATGCAGGGCTCCGAGTAGGGGAAGGCAAGTCCAACCTGTGCACAGCAAGATCTCTCTGGGGCTGGTGTGAGGGAGGGCTGGAAAGGGGAAGACTGCAGCAGGAGGCTCCCCACAGGAACCCTGAGCCTAGGACACCCTGTGAGGCTCCTTCCTCTTTATGTCCAGGTCAGGCTGGCCCAGGCTGTCCAGATAGATGACGATCAGGACAGCAGTGCTGGGGCTAGCCATTCCTGAGGTCTGTCTTGACTGACCTGGATTTATCTATTTTGGTGCAAACCAGGTCTCATCATTGCCTAGAATGGTCATTACCAGAGCTGGTCATCATCAAGGGCAGGATGTCACCTACTGCCAAGTGGACTTTCTCCACTAAGAAAATTTTCTGATTTGGACCACTATTCTGTCCTCTTTCAGGGTCCTTCCTAAAGCTCTGGTGTCAGCATGTGCTGAGGTGGCAGGTTTGTGCAGGACTGGGGGAGATGGGAGACCACTAGAGGCACCACAGACTTCCTACCACACTGGCTCCCTCCTGGCCTCTGGGTTGGGTCAGACAAGTGTCCCCTAGTGCCACAACTTCTACACCTATTCCCTCAGATGCCTGATTGCGCCTGATCACCAGGCCATGCTCATGCCTAAAAGTCCTTTCCCACGTGCTCCATGCCCGTAGTCCACACTCTTCCCATCTCTCCTGGTCTTTCCATCTCTCTTTGAGTCTCTGTCTCTCTTTTAAGTACAGATCTCAGATAAACATAATTGAGCTAAACAGCACCTTGGTTTATGATATGCTCTCACGCATGGCCCAATGTACACCATGCAAGATAGTGAAAAACACAGCATAGTGTCACACGCACAACCAAGAGCCACTGCCCACCCCACAAGCTGAGACAGAACTGATGCCTGACATCGCCTGCATGCTGTCCCCCAGCACTCTCAGAGGTCACGAAGATTCTGAATTTTAAGTTTATCCTTCTCTGGTTTCTTTATTTCTAGTTTTATTACACATACAAAACCTAAATAATATGTTGTTTGTTTTAACTTATTGATTTCACATTAAAAGGTGCTGACTGTATATAGTCCTTTTGTAAAACTCAATGCTGTGTTCTGAGCATGTCTATGTTGTGAATAGTTGTGATTTAGTCATTTTGAAGGCTGTGTGTGTGACTCTACCACTATTTATTTATTTTCCTGTCAGTTGATAATTGGATTGTTTTCAGGTCTTTTGCTATTACAGATAGAGCTGCTCTGGTTATTCCTGTGAGGTCTTCCTAATGCTCTGCAAAATGTGGCCCAGGGACCATCGGCTCTGCAATCCCTGGAAGCTTGTTAGAAATGCAGAATCCCAGGTCCTGCCCTGGACCCAGGGAACAGGAATCAGCATTCTCACGAGGACCCTGGGGATTGTCTCACATTAAAGTTTAAGAAGCAGTAATTGCAGGGTCACAGTGCCAGCTCACCCTCCATCAGCAGTACGTTAAGGCTGCCCCTGAACCACACTTCACCAGATTGTGGTACTGTCCTACTGTTAGGGTATAGCTATGAGGTGTCCCCCAAAAGCTCATGTGAGACAATGTAAGAATGTACAGAGGTGAAATGATGGGGTGTGAGTGCCTTAACCTAATCGGTGGATCAATCCACTTATGGGGATTAAGTGGGCGGCAACTGTAGGGAGACTGGGTATGGCTGGAAGAAGCAAGTCACTGGGGGTGTGCCTTTGGAGGTTATATTTTGTCCCTGATGAGCAGAGCTCTCTCCCCAGCCGGCCTGCTCTCTGCTCTCTTACTCTCTCTCTCTCTCTCTCTCTCTCTCTCTCTCTCTCTCTCTCTCTCTCTCTCTCTCTCTCCCCACCCCCGCTTCCCCTTCCTGGAAGCCCACCCTGAACAGCTGTCCCCCACCAAGCCTGCTGCATGACATGGGCCCAGGGCAACAGAGCAGCCATCTGCGGATTGAACCTCGGAAACTGTGAGCCTCAGATAATCTTTCCCTCCTTGAGGTTGTTCTTGTTAGGTTTTTTGCTTACAGTGCCGAGAAAGCTGGCGAGAGCCCTGACTTGGCTTTCGCCATGTTCACCACGGAGTGGGCGTGCCGGCATCTCACTGTGGTGGTGGTTAACTTTTCACTGATGGCTAATGAGGTCAGGCCTGCTCATACCTCTAGTGGCACACATTTCCTCCTCAGTGAACCACCTCTTCCTACTCTCTGCTCCTTTTTTCTTTAGGGCTACTCAGCTCAATCCTGCTTTTGCAAGTGCTGTTCTCTCAGCTTGAAGCACCTTCCCCCTGCCCTGCCTCACATCAGCTCCTCCAGGAAGCCCTCCCTGACTGCTGCTTGGGCTGTGAGGCCCCCTCAGCCTCACTGAAGAGACTGCAAACCTGTGCAGGTTGGCCCCAGGGAAGTAAGTGTTTTTCAATTAGTTGCCATAATTTTCCAGAAATTTTCAATTTAAAGTTTGAATTACTGGTTTCTCTTGAAAAATTGAGATGTGACCTCATTGGGCCTTCTTTCTTTGCTTTGCTTTTTTTTTTTTGGTACTAAGTATTGAACCCAGGGGCAACTGAGTCACATCCCCAGCCCCTTTTTATTTTTCAAGACGGGTTCTCACTAAGTTGATGAGGCTGGCCTCCAACTTGGCAATCCTCCTGCCTCAGCCTCCTAAACTGCTGCAATTACAGGCATGTGTCACCATGCCTAGCTGAGCCTTCTTTCTTACATGTCAACAATTAGCTGGTGCATAGTGTCAGAGTCCCCACTACTCCATGCTCCTGTCCTGTTCAGAGCATTTAGGTTTGTGACCCTTGTCTAAACAGGGCCAATGTTTATTTCTCTAAATCTCTCTCATCTTCTCCTCTTCCCCATAACCCTGACCTTACTCCCACTTAGTCCTTTGCACCTCTCCCCTGGACTGTCACACCAGCCTTCCACAACCATTCTTTTCTAACCTGCCTCCTCCAATCCACTGACCATGGAACCAGCTCCCCAATGCCTTTCCAAGCACAGACTTAAAAAAAAAAAAAGTATTATTACAATATAAATATTTCACAAAAAAAGATGACAGAACTGCGTAACAAACACCCATGTATCCACCACCCAGCTTAAGAAATAAACCATTTCAAGTATATTTGAAGCTCTTATTACATTCCCTCCCTCCCTCCCTCAGGGTCACTACTGTCCTGAATTTGCTATTTATCACTCTCATGAGCGTTTTTACACCTGTATTGCATATGTATGTGTCCCTATATAATATACGGTATTGTGTTGCATGTTTGCAGACTTAATATATCTGCCATTAAACTGTGTTTTCTGTCTTCAACTTACTTTTTTCATCTCTATATTTTTAAAAACTGAAGCATAAAATTGAGACAAAGGGTACACAAAACATAGTGTACAACCATGCATTTCCACAAACTGAATCAACAGTGGGGTTTTGAGATTCAATCCTCAGAAGTTTGGGTGGTGGTGTTCACCTGCTCTGAAGACAGTGGCGTGGAAAGTCTTCCATCGTCCGTCACTGTTTACAGACTCCAGCGGACGGGCAGGTAGGCTGTGTCCAGCCTCTCGCTATTACAAGTGGCACTGCTGTGAATATCTGTGCGGAGTCTCCCGGTGCTCTTTTTCTTGAGGACAATGCCCGCTCATCTTCAACCTGACCACAGAGTTCCAGGTCACTGTCCAGCCCTTGGCTGTCTTGGCTCTTGATGGCCCCCAGCACAGTGGAGAAGGTTCTCCCACCCGCCCCATTAGCCCCACTCCTCCCTACTCACATCCTGCCAAACCCTCAGCCTTCTTTCCACCTGTCATATACTCTCCTTTCTCCTGAGGGCTCCAACACCCTTCTCCTTCTAGGCTTTGCAGAAGCCTCACCCCTGCCAGGAAGTCCTCTTGGGCAGCACAGGTCCTCACTGTCTCCTCTGAGTGACACTCTCTTCACAGTTACCAGCGCCCAGGAGGACAGAGACAAAACAGCACAGGCGCTGGGGAGAGGGGACATGCTCTTGAGAAGAGAGACATGGATGGACCAGTAGAGAGTGAAAACTGATCTGTTCGGGTGTGGATGGATGAACAGGAGTCTGTTAGACAGAGATGGCCGAAGGCCACGCAGGCACAGGGCAAGGCAGAGGCTGCACACTGGAACCCGTCTGGATGGGGATGTGAACAGGTGGGCAGGAGGTGGATGAGACCGGAAAAGGGCTGCAAGGAACCTTAAATGCCACCCATCAGCACTGTCCTTACACTTCTGCATTCAACTGGTGTTCTCTGGACACGGCTCTGTGTGGGAGCCTGGGGAGACAGGCACATGCATTTGACACCTATTGAATGCATGGCACCAACAAAGAATTTACTTACAATCTTTATCTCTTTGGTTTCCCTACTCAAGTTGACAGTAGATACTCCTGTTGTCCCATTTTACAGGTGGAGAAAATGGGACTCAGAGAAAGGCAATCTATGGTCACAGAGGCACAGGAGAAGTAGGACAGGTACCCAGCCCACCAACATCCCGATATCCGATTCCAGAGACTGTTTTTAACCCTGGTGTTGCCTGAGACAAGAAGGCACGTGGGAGAGAGTTCTGCAGGAAGCAGGTCACCAGGAGGGGGCACCCATTCACAGAGACAGGAGCCCCAAGCGGGAGGGGTCTTCCAACTCTCAGTGGTGTGACCCAGGACGGTCTCGCCCTCTCTGAGACTCAGTTTCCTTCCTCCAAGATAAAGCGATAGTCAACACGGGTTCCTGCTGGTCCTCTCCATAGCCTGTGGTTCCAAGTTCCCCAGCCACCCCGGCCCGCGCTGTGTGACCTTGTTCCAGTAGCCTGCCCTCTCTGGACCACCGGCCGCAGACTTCCAAGCACTCTTCGGACTAGCGACAGGGCGTCTACAGCTGCGGAGACCCTCCCGCTACCCCTGAGTTGCGGGGGCGCGGGTGGGGTGGGGCTCCCGGAACCGCGCGGCCCCCGCTCTCCCCCCGCAGCCCCGGGCCCGCGGCCGGATCCGCGCCTGGTTTTGGGCGCAGCCGCGCGGCCCCCTCCCCCGCGCGCATCTCCCCGCCCCCCGCCCCCTCCCCGCCGCTCTCGGGGAGCCGGGGCCGCGGGCTCCTCCTCCCGCAGCCGCATCTGGGGCGCCGCGCCGGCCGGAGGAGAGGCATGGGGCGCCCGCGGGCCGGGGCCGGGGCCGGGGCCGGGGCCTAGGCGGGCGGACCTGCGAGCGAACCGGGCGGCGGCGGCGGCGGCGGCGGCGCAGCGCAGCGGCCGAGCGGGCCGGAGGCGGCCAAGGCGCCCGGCGCAGGTGAGGGCGCGGGGGTGGCGCGCGGTGGCCCCGACCCCCTTTCCCGATCCAGCGCGCCCGGTCCCTCGGCAGGACCCCCAATCCGGGTCTCCTCCCAACACCTCCCTGGGCCGGGGGCGGTGCTGGCGCAGAGAAGCCCCCTCCCCCTGCCGGGTGCGTCCTCCGAGCCCCAGTCCAGGGGCGGCTTGCGGCCGGTGAGCCCGCTTCCCTGGGTGGGATCGCCCCATTCAGGGCTCTCCGACCCTCGAGCCGGGGGCGGCGGCGCTGGGGCCTGGAGTCCCTGTCCAGGGCCGGACCCCCCATCCGGCCCTTCTTTCCGCGGACTCCCGGGTGTCAAGGGGCTGTCAAAGCTGAAGAGCCCCCTCCTCAGGCCCGCCCCTCCATCCGCAGGGCGGCCTGGGGGCAGGGAGACCCCTCCCCTGCCCGGCCAACCTTGCAGCTAGGGAGAGCGACGGCTCTGCCGGCCAGCGGGCTTTCCTCCATCCTGCCCAGCTGCCGCGGATCCCGCCTCGTCGCCTCGGAGCTGCCCCACAGCTCCCCCCTTGCGAACGCTTTCCCCGGACCTGGCATCTGGGGAGGGGGCGGGGGCAGCCCCCCTCCCCGTGCTGCATAGCGCCCCCTCCGTGTTTGCGTACCCGGGAGGGGCCTGGCCGGCTGACCGGGGCACCTGGGCTGGGGGTGGGGGGGTGCTCACATGGCTACAGGAGGCCCCCACGTGCGGCGCCCCGCGGCAAAAGGGGTTCGCATTCAGAGCCGGTGGCGGATGGACCAGGTGGCTGCGGAGGCCAGCTGGGTCCAGATGTGCCGGCTCTGCTGGGAGGGGACATATGGTACCTGGACATGCGATGGCCCCTTGGCCTCTTTGGGTTGAACCTGCTGCCTCCGCTCCCTCTTCATCCCTCCATCCCTCTAACCCCCCATCCTTCTTTCTCCGCTAGCTCCCCTCGTTCATGCTGCCTCTGTTGCAGAGAGGTGCTGTCAGACTGTTGTGGGAAAAAATGAAATGGAGGAGGGTTGTGGGTTGGTGAAGGCCAGTTGTGTGTGGGTTGCTGGAGGATGGTGAGCCCCAAGCTTGGAGGGCAGTGCTGGTAGGGGTTCCCAGCACCCCCACCTGCCTGAAAGTAGAAATGACAGAGGGGGAAGGGGCTGCGGTCCCAGCCTCAAGGGAGACTGGACTGTCCTGCCACTACTCCACTGTACTTCCTCTGGGGACATGTGAGGGTCCTGGACCTTCTGCCTCTGTGCCTTCACTTGTAGGAGGGACTATGTTTTCTGCCAGCCTGGAGGTGGTGGCAATAGGTTGTACAGTACCGGTTTCAAATGCCCGCTGGAGGAGCCCCGTAGAATTCTGCCTCTCCTCTGATGGCCACCTCTCCCTTACCTTCTCTGCTAGAGGGAACTGTAGGCTCCCCAGTCTCAGGTGGCCTGAGGGGCCTGAGCCAGAATCCAGTGGGCAGCAGCACTGGGTGGGGCCACAGGGCTGGTACCCTGGCTGATTGGTTAGAGGGTGTTGGGAGCCACTTCCAGGCCCCAGATTCTGAGTGTGTTCCCAGCAGTTTCTGGCCATGCTTGCTGTGCACGTGGGGCAGGTGTATGTGCGTGTGCCTGCGCTGTGGCAGGAGTAGGCCAGGGCTCCTTGGTCCTCCTGGAGCTAGGAAATGGCAGCTCAACTTCTGTGAGTGTGTCTGGTATGTAGTGTCCATGGTGCCCTCCCTCCTTCATCCATCAGAGGTCCAGGGAGGCTGGATTCTGTGCTGGGAACTGTGGGCAGGGCCCAGACTAAAGACAAAGCATGGAGTACCAGGGTCTGAAGGCTAAGTTGTGTGGGACCTGGAGAGGCATCCAGCTGGTGCCAGCCTTGCGCTGGAGAGGTAGGTCTGAGGGTTGTGCCCCAGGTCTGAGACTGCGTGGTCTGACTGCTGAGATGGTGTTTTTGAAGGAAGACTGTGCAGTGCTTGGGAACTGAGGATAGAATGTGTACTTTAGAGCTTTCAGACGACTCAGTGACGTATCAAGCGAATCAGGGGCACTCACTGACATCTCATTAGGTTTCTATGCAGTTTATGGGCTGATGGCTTCATAAATGCCAGTGTTTCTACATACCAAGCCAGGGTATCCGGGATACTTTATGTGACTGAGCGCAGGTGGTCTCTACCCTCCCATACATCTTTGGTTGATGGAGGTTCATTCATTCAAAAAAGCATTAAATAATAGCGTTCTCTGACTCCTGTGTATTTAAATACTTCCGTTTAAACATTCCGAAATGTGAATTAATAAAATCTTGAGTTCAGATTTCCTTTTTTTAAGAAAGTACAGTAAGTGCCCACAACTCCCATGATAAAGCCCAGACTCCTCCCCTAGTAGCTGTCTCTTGAGCTACATCTTGATTACCCCACCCCACAACACCAACACTTTTGGCTCTGGTCTCTCTGGCCTGCTTTTAGTTCCTGGAACAGACCACGCACCTTCCAGCCTCAGGGCCTTTGATTATGCTGGTTCCTCTCCCTGAACACCCCTCCCACTTGCCTGTATAACTGATACTCATCAACCAGGCCTCAACTTCAGCATCACTTCCAGAAGAAAACCTTCCTTGATGCCCACACCAGGTTGTGTCCCTATCACATCTCCACAGCCCTGAGGCCTCTGCCTTCACTGCCTCAGATGCAGTTCCTTCTTGGATGAATCTTGGTGTGGTTGATGTGGGAAGGGGCAGAGTCCCACCTTCATGCCATTCCCCTGTGTGGAGGACAAGTCTCAGCGTCCTGTAGGCACTTAGTCTATTTCTTTTGTTTGAATGAGTGGATGAGCACAGTGTGGGCCCATGTTAGGGTGGGTCAGTGGGCATGGTGGGAGACAACCAGGCCCAGTTGCCTGCGTGATGCTCCTTGTGGGTTCCTGCCTCCAGCAGGCTTCGTGAATGCAGAGGCATTTAATCAGGACCCATGGGAGTTCCAGGCCTGTGGCCTATAAATTCCCAGTGTGTCTGAGTTGTACAGGAGGGCCAGGGGCCCAGCCCCGGCAGCTTGCACCTTCAGGGTGTGTCTGTGCCCCCTCAGGTTAGGTGCCTGCTTCCACGTTGGTTCCTTTGATCACATCACCACCTGTCTGTCCATCCCTTCTTTCGTTCACTAGGCCATGGGCTAGTTTTCCCTCCAGTTTCTCATCTTTTGTTCCTTTGGACCACCAGTGTTTCCTGGCCCACTCAGTGCTCAACCCTGTGCCAGGCTTGGGGACACAAAATCAAACTTGTGGAAGCCTGCTCTGTAAACTGCCATCTGCCAGTCCCTTCCTGGTGCGGGGGGATAGTGCTGTGGAAGTACCGGGAGTGTGCCCTGGAGAATATGCACTTGACCTGGGTTTGGAGGACTCTGAGATGTGGCAGTGGAGGGGACTGGAGAAGGCCCCTGCCAACTGTGAGAACTACATGGATAGAGGCAAGGAAACAGCTGAGTGGCCTGGGGATGGTGGGGGCCTGTGTCCTAAATAGAGGAGGAGGCCCTCCTGAGTGGACATGGGGGGCTGGTGAGGAAGGCAGGCAGTGTGCAGTTTGGGTTGGGTTCTCAGTTGGTGCCAGGACCCTGTTGCTGACTTGCTGTGTATCTTTAGATAAGGTGTGTCCTTTCTGTAAGCTCTCATCTTGGACCTGGTAATCTCAGAGGGACCTTCTGCCTTCTACTGTCTGGAGTTTGTCACCCTGAAAGTCCAGAAAGAGAGGCTTCAGGACCCCTTTTCTTTGTGAAGAACAGGCAAGGGAGGGGGCTTGGTTTGTTCTAGTAGCTTTGGTGGGTAGTATGTACAAGTGCCCAGGACTGGGGTACACAGAGCTAATGAGGCTCCTTAATTTCTTCTAACAGATAGATGACCTGTCCATTAAGGGAATGAAGGACTGACGCAGTAGGGAGCAGCCCATTAAGCAAACTTTCACTGGGCACCTTTTGGGAAAAGCTATCACTGAGGAGGGACCTCCTGTGTGTAGAACCAAAGACAAGCCCACCTCTGCTTCATCAGACTCCCCTGGGGGGCCTTTGAGACTGGTGTGACTGGCTTTCTTTTGTTGTGACCTATGGGTGAGGGTTTGCCCATTCATTTCCTACACCCCTTCCACTCCAGTCCCCTGGCAGCTACCCCAGGCCAAGACCAAAGACTTTTAGCACTCTACAGTTTGCACAACCCATTTAATCCTTGAATTTTCTAGCCACCCCCTGGGGGTAGGAATGAAAAGGGGTATTATCTCCATTGACAGATGAGGAAACTGAGGCTTGGAGAGATGGGCAACTGCCCAACGTCACTTAGAGACTTGGGGGTGGACCTACAGGCCAGGAGGCCCGATCACTGGACCATGGGGAGTGGCCATCATGTCAGGGTCTCTGTCTTTCTGGTGGCACATCACTTCCTGAGCCAAGGAATGGGGCCCCAGATCCTTCTGTGCTGGGTTTCGCAACGCCGCCTCCTCCCCGCCGAGCTGTCTGACGTGGCCTTTTCAAAAACCCAAAATGAATGGAAGCACATTTTGTTTGGAGAATTTTGCTACACCCCTCACCAGGGCTGGTTGCAAAACCAGGCTTGGGGATCCCTGCTGACATTGTTGATGATGATGTGATGATGATGATGATGATGATGATGATGATGATATTGGCTAACATTTTTTAATCCTTCCATTCAACAGAATATTGATTATCTTCCAGGCCCATGGATGCTTCTGGGCCCTTTCTTTACTGAGCTCTGACTCCAAGCTCCTTACATCTAACCCATCTACCAGTCCCCTATTATTATTAGTTCCATTTTATAGATGAGGAAACTGGGGCATAGAGGCTTTAGTAAGTAAGGCCACACTCTGGGGAAGCAGTGGTACCAGAGTCCAAGTCACTGAGAGTTTAGAGTCTGATCTTAGCTGTGTGTTCTGGGGACTCTGAAGTTCCCATTTGTTCACCAGCAAATGATAGGTGAGGCAGGTGGAGGGTGGATGTCAGACCCAGTTCTGGCTTTGGGGAACCTGGTCATACACACTGGAGGTGGAACTCAGTATAGGCTGAGCAAGCATCCCCAAAGAACCGCTGGAATCAAGTGGCCACTGTCAGTAGCCATTCCTCCCTGTCCTGCTAAAAGCTGTGTTTTAACTGTGAGGTTCATGGTCACTGAACTGGGTGTTAGTAAGGGGAGCCCTGCAGCCTCTCCCCTAGTTCTCTGCTCCACAGCAGCGTACAGTTCTGCTAAGCTGTCAGGCTGCCTAGGGAGGTGGCAGGGGTGGGAGAACTGACCACACTGACAGCCTGTTCCAGAAGGAAAACACAGCATTTGGCTTCTGGGACCAGCGAAGGGGCAGATGCCTCCCCTCACGCACAGTGCAGCAGGCTCCACGTGCAGTCATGGGTGTACATGCCCCGGAGAAGGCCACGGAGCAGGCGAGCAAATGCTGCGTTTGTATTCCCATCTGGTGTAAGAAGGCCTTTGCTGGTGACCCATCTCCAGAAGTTGGTATCACAAATGATTAGAGGGACATTTGGCACACAAGGGGGTCATTTTGAAAAAGCACACAATGGGAGTGGGTTCTTTGACGATGTAGAAATGGGGCAGGCATCCTGATATATACATGGAGTACGGAGCTTATTAAGGCACTATTTAAGTACCTGCTGTGTACCTAGTGCTTCACTGGGCCCTAGACAAGGAATCAGAATATGTCCTGATGGTTTGGGAGGCAGTGGGACTCTGTAGACCCCAGGTCCTGGGCTGGGGGTTGAGCACTTAACTTCTGGATCCAGGTGTTTTTCTTTCTACAGTGACAGTTGAGCCCATGGTGACAGATGTGAGTCTCAGAGGCTTTTTCTTTGCAGCTGGCAGGTGGTGGGTACTGGGTACTTGGGGGATCATAACAAGGATAGTGGGCTGCTGTGTATCGCTGAGGGCTACACCTCTCTGGGCCTCATGGTCTCCATTTCTTTGGAGGGAGTGTGATGGGACTGGTCTTGAGGCTCTCGCTGCTCAGTCCTGTGGAACTTAGGTGTGAACTGATCTGGGCTTCCTTCTGGGAGGTGTCAGGGAGTCCTCACTGTCCTCATCCCTGGCTTCCCTGCCGCCCTCTGCCCCAACCCTGTCAGAGGGAAGGAGGGAGGGAGCCCTTCCTTCCGCCCACTGCAGTCTGACTGGGCGCGGTGATGGTGACGCAGCCACTGAGGACTCTGGAGTGCAGCTTGGAAACGGGGATCCGGGTTTGCTGAAGACAGGGGGAAAGGTTCTTCCCACCACCCCCAGCTGCCTGCCTGCCTTCTTCCTCCGGCTGCTGCCAAGCCCTGGCACTGCCTCTGCTCTGCGAGATCCACTTGGGGTTGGAGCTTGGGCTAGAGGCTCAACTTGCCAGGGCCTTGCTGGGTGCCCCTGGCCTGCTGCTGGCCTTTGCTGGACAGTGTGCACTGTGAGGGCCTGGGCCCTGGGAGTCTGTGGCCGACCAGGCAGCTATGCAGTGCCGGCTCTGGAGGGCCACCTACCTGAACTTGGCCTGCTGTTGGGGGAACTGGATTGAGCATGGCTTCAGGGCCCTCTGCCTCTTGTGTTTTCAGTGTGCAGCCCACAGTGAGGGAGCGAGGTGCTGTGTCCATCTCAGGTTTGCGTCTGAGGAAATGAAGGCTGCACAGCTGGGGTGGCGGAGCTAGACTTGAACCCAGGTGTGTGCGAGTTGGGCATTTGGACAAGAAGGCCAGCTGGGCAACTGAGTCTCCCTGTGCCCTCTCTAGTTCTCATTTCCCGTGTGTATTGGGAGTGGGGCTGTGGTGTGGCGCTCCCTGCCACCTCTGGACCCCGTTGTCATCGGGCTCTGCTGGCATTTTTTGAGCCTCCTCGCCCAACCTCCATTCCTATCCTCGAAATCAAAACAGGTGTGACCGCAGGCAGGGAGGTGTTGGCATCTCACGCCTCCTCCCAAGACCTGCCACCTCTGGTGTGAGGAATTCCTGGAGGATTGAGTGCATTTAGGGTGTTCCAGGGATAGCCGGGGCAGGGCAGAGGCAGGGTGGTTCTAGAAAGCCTGGGGTCTTGGCTAGCCACGGACCAGGCCCATCTCAGCCTGTGTACAGGGCTGACCCTCCTATGTGTGGTTCACTAGGTGTGGACAGAGAGGTAGGACTGTCCCCTGGCTCCTTTATGTCCCTGTGTGGGGGCATGGAGGTATGTGGTATGTGTGTGTGGGGGGTGTATGTGTGTGCTTAGTGTGTGTATGGTGTGGGGGTATGTGAATGGTGTGTGTGTGTGTGTGTGTGTGTGTGTGTGCGCGCGCGCGCGCGCGCGTGTGTGGACATCATCCCCACTCAGGCCAGGCTTTGGGTATATTGTCAGATCCTCTCAACACTGAGACGTGGATAATGTAGACATCGTCATCCCTCGGGGCCTACCTTCTCTACCTCCCTTTCTTCCAAGGATTCATATAGCAAACACATGTCAAATGCCTGCTTTGAGCCCAGAGCAGACACTGGGCACACATCAGTGAACGAGCTTCTGGTCCCTGCCCTGTGGAACCTCGATCTCTGGGGAGGTCTGCAGTCGTTACATAACCTCCCAGATGAGCGTGAACTCACGTCAGTGACAGGCGCTGCTATCACAGAGACCTAGGAGGAGACTTTAGCTAGTCTTGGGGGTCAGGGAGGACTGCCCTCAGGAGGTGACCTGGGGCAGAGACCTGAGAGTGGCAAGGAGTTAAGAGGGTGGGACAGCTGGTACAGAAGCCATGGGGCAGCATGGGGAGCTGAGGGTCACAAGCTTGGAGAAGGCAAGGAGGAGCTCAGTGTGAGGAGGGCTGGGTGACATGGCCTACTAGCCTACACGGTGGACTGCTGATGTGTGAGGAATCTGAGGCTCAGAGAGGTGAAGCGTCTGACCCAGGTAGGGCTGGGGACTTGGCTGGATCCTGAAGGGCTCCTGGATGGTTCACCCATCCTGTTACTAGGATGGTCCTTGACCATCACTGAGGCCAAGCAGGACATTTGGGCAGTTTTCCTGACGTCCTGCAGCAAATTGGAGTGGAGTTGAATCTCCCCTTCCAGCTCTCAGCCTCCCCCTGCGTGGGGGACATAAACTAGGGAGCCACAGAAGGCTCTAGAGCAGAGAAGGTCCACAGTGCTCTCCTGGCCTGCCACTGCCAGCCTTCCCGGCACTGGCATCGAGTGTTGGCTGCCTGCCCACTGCAAAGGCCAGAGCTGACTGACCCCTGCTAACCCAGTCTGCTGCCTCCCTCTGCTGACGCCGGCCAGGGCAAGGGCTAAGGCAGTGGGCAGCCTGGGAGGGGGAAGTAGAGATAGGGGACACCCATCCCAAGGTTTCCAGGAACCGTTTTCAAGGTTGTGTTTGATAAATGACAAGGTCCTCCCTGAAGGCCAGCAGGTAGAAGCGGCCTCCTATCTGGAGCCCTGGGGCTGGGGCTGGGGATTTACAACGAAGTGGAAGCCGGGCTCCTCCCCCTCTCCATGTCCCTTCTCGAGCATCTTTTGGCTCCAGCCGTCATGGCCTCTGGCCAAGATGCCTTCCAGCCTCCTACCCAGTCTCCTGCTTCTGTGTCCTCCACACACAGGCAAAGGGATTGATCCAGAAACCACACTGGCTGCTTCCACCTGTCTGGCCCAGAGCCCTTGGTGAGGCAGCTGGTTCTCCATCGCCTGCTCTGCACCTCTGTGCCCCTTCTGCTGCTCTGCATCATGCCCAACCTGCAGCTCCATGAAATGCCTTGGGATTTCCAGGATGATCCATTTTTCCTGACCTCCAGTCTCTGCCTCCCTTGGCCTGGCAGACCTTTCCCGAGTTGTCACTGGTTAACTCCTATTTGTCATTTAAGGCTGGGTTCAGGCCTCCCCATTCCAGGAGCCCTGCTCTCCCCTTCCACTGGGTCTCCTCACCCCTGCAGACTGGATTGTGAGGGTATCCCAGCAGGCAGGGATTCTCTGGGGCAGGACCAGTCTGATGCCAGTGGTACCCAGTATGACTTGGCACAGTAGGTGCACAGTCAGGAGTGGTACCTGAGCACTTTTGAGCCTGGTGGTCCATAAAAGTGAGAAGTAGAAGGTAGCTCCAGGTGAGGCTGTCCCTCAGTGTGCTCTTGAGCCTCCCAGAGGGTTCACAAGGCAGGTGCCTCCTGAAGCCCATGCTGGTACATCCATTGTAGGTCCCCTCTCCTCTCCTCCCCAGTTCCAGGAGCAGGGGCCTACTTTGGGGCCACTTTCTCACCTGGACCTGGCTATAGGGTACCTGGGCTGTCTTTCCAAGCTGGGCAAAAAGCTCAACAGCTGGAAAATCTGTTTTCAGGAAAGGGATACATTTCTTGTCCTTTTAGCCTCAGAAATGTTGGGGTCTGTCTGATCCTGCAGCTGATACAGATCCCTGCTGTGTGCTAGAGAGGACTGGAGGCAAATAATAATCTTCACCCCCAAAGGGCAGCTGGAAGAATCTGCTGAAGACTGACAGGGGATGCCTGTACTTGGTGCTGGTGCACAGTAAGCTCTGTGGGTCAGATCTGTCCATGTGTCTGTCCACAGTCACAAGGAGCAGCCTCCAGTGATGGTGGGGTAGGCTTCTCTGGACAGAGCAGGGGTCCTGGAGGAAGGGAAGGTGACCCTTCCTGGCCTGGCCTAGAGTCCACACCCTCAGGAAGCATCTGCCAGCTCTGGTTCCCTTCTGCCCATTTCTGGGCTCCCTTCTCTATTAGTTGTCTATTATTGTGGAACAAATGACCCTTCAAGCTGGTGGCTTAAAGCAATAATGAACACTTCATTCTCTCTCACAAACAGTGTGCTTCCAGGAGGACTTCAGGGAACTCCAATTTAGACCCCTCACGGCCTTATCAGGCAGAATGACATAGGCTGACACCAGGTGATGCTGGGGTCAGAGTGTAACAGCAGCTGTCTTTCTAGTATGCTCATTCTCTGAACAGGAGGGGCCACTGGCCTCAGGAGGGGAAACAAAGAGGAGAGAGGAAGAGTGACTCTTGAGGTTACCCAGTTGCAGCTGGCAGAGCTGAGGTGTGAGTCCAGACAGCCTGTGCTCAGGGCCCAGCCCTGTCGTGAGGCTATTTTAAAATGAGGTGTTCATAGCAGTGAGCATTTATGTCCAGCTGTTTTAATGGGCAAGTTTTTTTTCTTCTGATTTTTGTCTTTAGGTAAAAGAGCAAATCTAAGTGGAAAGGTGGTATCTTCCTCAGCTCCAAAGACCCCGGAAAGCCACTGGTTGGGCCTCCCTGGGTGGCCACCAATGAACTTGTCCACTCTTCCAAACCAGTATTCTTTCTGCTGTCCCACAGCATAGGATCCCTGGAAGAACTTGGAGAAGCTGAAGAGAATTCTTACTATCAGGGTCCTTAGGAAGCCTGGGGCCAGGGACCTTGGACTTCGCTGTGCCCAGCCTCCATGGGACTCTGTAGAGTTGCTTTCCTCTTTGTGTCCCCTCCCTCCTCTGCTGGCCTGGTTTGCACATGGCCCACTTTCCAGGAAGCTGTTTTGGGGTGGGAGGTCAGCAGTGGGAACCGTATTGAACGGACCCAGGCTCAGCACTCTCCCTTGGCACTGTGTTGAGGCTTCTGCAAGGAAAGGTGGCTATGGGGCCGTTGGCCGGGGCTCTGGTTCTCCCAGTTCTGCAGGCCTGATTTGTGCCCCCTACCCCTCCCTGCACATCCTGCTTTGGGGAGCAGATATATTTAGATGAAATGCTCTGTTCTGAACAGATTCTGTGTCGACTGTACTCATCAGGGCTGGGGGAGGCAGGGCGGTAAGCAGCCACACCTGGAGCCTGGAGTCTCAGGCTGCCAGGGATCTTCAGGGGCTGTTAGAGGGGACACCAGTGAGACAAGTGGCAGGTGTGGGGGTGGCCCTCTGCTGACACTCTCCCTCTCCCCTAAGGCCACAGCTCTCTGACCCTTTACCACCAAGTTATAGCCAAACTCGCTCATTTGTTCCCCACCTACCCGCCGCCTGCTGAGCTCCCCAGTCCTCTCTCCCTTGTGTGGTCAGTTGGCAAATGAAGATTTGTGTCTGCTCTGGGCCAGGCTCTTGCTGGATGCTGAGGACATGGGACATGGCCACATCACAGACAAGAGAGGAACCAAAGACATCTAAGATGTTAGAAAACCTGTTGGGATAGCAGGAAATCTGTAGGCAAGGGACACTCAGATTGAGGAGATGATCAGGGAAGGTTTCTTTGAGGAGGATGAGTGATCCAGGCCGAGATGTGGGTTAAGGCAAGAGCCAGCACCTGGAGACAGCGAGGCATCTGGGCAGAGGAAGCAGCGTGCACAGGCCTGGAGTCGAGGGAGGCCCTGGCTGCGAGTGGCGGGGTGGAGCACAGGAAGGTAGGCAGGGATTGGGTCTGGCAGAACCTCGTGTGTTAGGCGGAGGTCCTTGTCCACCCGCCCCTGGCACTGAAGAACTGTGGGCAAGTTTTCAGTAGGGCCATGGCTGGGTCAGTTGTGATTGGGGTGGCCAGTCATTGGTTCCACACACTGCTCGCCAAGCTGCCCAGGCTCCCACAGCAGATGCACCGTGCCCCGTCCGGGTGGGAATCAGAAATAGCTCACACGTGCTCAGTGCTTGGTGAAGCAGCTCCCCCTCCTCAGCGCATTTCATCTGTGCCTGCCAGAGTCAAGGACGGCTCATTGCTTGAGAGCTGGGTGACCTTCTCTCTCCCATTTATTAATACAGCGCCTACTGGGGCTGTAGGCCAACCCAGGAGAGGGTGTGCAGGGAGGGGCAGGAAAGGTAGCAGATCTGTGTCTCCTAGATGAGAGAACCACTGGGGGTTTGGAAAATGATGCCTGCCTACCAGAACAATATCCAACAAAAGTATAAAAATCAGCATGAAAATCCCCTGGCATCCACCGCTTCTGTGACTACATATTCACGTCAGCCTTCTAGACATATCTTCAAGTCAGCCTGCCCTGGCAGATGCATTCCTTCATTCAACAAATATGTCTTGGGTGCCCACTCTGTGCCAGGACCTGTAGTGGGCAGAGGAAGCATGGCTCTGATAGATGATGCTCCTTAGGGAACTCAAAAGCAGCTAAGACAGTGATCAGGCCTATGGAGGAAGGTGGCAGAAACCTTGGGCCCTGACTTGGGATCAGGAAGGCTTCCTGGAGGAGATGGCACCCTAGCACTAAAGCTTAGAGATGAGAAGGAGCCCCACAAAGAGGATCTGAAAGAAGCGATCCTGACAAAGAATCTCAGTGTGCAAACTGTGGAGTGAGGGAGGCAGTATTTTCAGGGAAGATAAAGGAAGATGGCGAGGCTGGGGTGTTGGGGTAAAGAGGAGATGAAGCATCAGGTGGTGGCAAGGACCAGACCAAATGGGGCCTTGTGGACTGTGGTCGGTGCTTTAGAATTTACCTAAGACTGTGGGCTCTAGTGCTGGAAAGCCTGGGTTCAAATCCAAGTGTTACACTGATTAGCTGGTTGACTTCAGTCAAATTACCTGGGTTCTCTGTGCCTCAGTCTCCTCATCTGGAAAGTGGGGTCATTGATGTACTCTACCTCATGAGACCATTGCGGAGGTGAAATGATGTGATGAAGTGGTTAGGACAACACCTAACCACTAGCACACAGCAGGTGCTCGCAAATGATTGCATGTGTGCTTCTGAAGTCATCTGCAGACAGTGCAGATGTGTAGATGATTTTGCATAAGCAGGCTCCTGTTAGTCCTGTTTGTCTGCAGCTCCTTTTGCTTCTGACCATCTTTCTGAGTCAGTGACCCTGGGGTATTATATTTGAGATTTGTGAACTGAGATGTAATGAGTGTTGTGGAGGGCATTTCTTTTAAGTTGTATAGTCCAGCCTGATGTCACCGTCACTCAGATCAGGATGTCAGACATTTGAGCTCCCCTGGAAAGCTCCATTTTTCCTTCTCCAGTGACTCCCCACCCCCAGCCCCATAGACAACCAGTGTTTTGACTTCTAAACCCATAGCTCAGTTTTATCTGTCCTGGACCTTCAGATCAACGGAATCATACAGAATGTTCCTTTCTGTTTCTGGCTGCTTTTATTCATTTTGTCAGTGAGATCCATCACTGTTGTTGTGTGGATTGGTAATTCACTCCTTTGCATTGCTGCCACTCTTCCACTGAGTGGAATATTATATCCACTTTATACTTTATACACACTTTATGCATTCTTCTGTTGATAGACATTTAGATTTTTTCCAGTTTTTTTAAATTATATGGCTAGTATTACTTTTTTTGGGGGGGGGGGTACTGGGGATTGAACCCAGGAGCTTGTGCTTGCAAGGCAAGCACTCTACCAACTGAGCTATATCCCCAGCCCCTAGTATTACTTTGAACTTTCTAACAGATGTCTTTTAGGAAACTTACAAAGTGATACAACCAGGAGATCTGGATCACAGAGGATGAACATTTTCAGCTTTAGTAGATACCGTGAAAAACTCTTCCAAAATGGTTGTACCAGTTTACGTTCCCCCCGGCAGAGTGTAGGAGTCTCTCCACATCCTCCCCAATACCCCCCACTCCAGGGCATTCCATTTTTTTTTTTTTTTTTTTTTTTTTTTTTTAGTTGTAATGGACACAATACCTTTATTTTATTTATTTATTTCTATGTGGTGCTAAGGATCAAACCCAGTGCCTCACACATGGTAGGCAAGCGCTCCACCACTGAGCCACAACCGCAGCTCCACTCTAGGGGGCATTTCTAACCATTGCAGAGACTACCACTAGCCAGACAACCTCAAACCAGGTCCTAAATGATGGGCATTTAAGTTGTTCCCAAATTTTACATGATTTAAAAAACAATAAGAAAATAAATAAATCAGTGAGACAAAATAAATTAAAAATAAACAATGGCTGAGGTTGTGGCTCAGTGTTAGAGCTCTTGCTTAGCACATGTGAGGCACTGGGTTCGATCCTTAGCACCAGCACCATATAAAAATAAGATAATATTGTGTTCATCTACAACTAAATATATATATATAATAAATATTATTATATATGTATATGTATGTGTGTGTGTGTATATATATATATATATATATATATATATATATATATATATATATATATATAAAATAAACAATGGCAGTAACCAAGATATACTTCTGTACTTCACTGGGTGAATGGATAAACAAACTGTGGTACATCCATACGATGGATTTTTTTTCTTTGGTGATTAAAAAAAAGAAGCTATCAAAACTGAAAAAAAAAAAAATTGAAAAAGCCTTTTACCCAATTACTAAGTGAAAGAAACCACTTTAAAACAACTACAGACTACCTGTATGTGACATTCTGCAAAAGGCAAAACTTTAGAGACTGTAAAGATCAGTGGTTTCCAGGGGTAGGGAAAGGGGAAGGAGGATGAATAGGTGGAACACCAAAGATTTTTAGGGCCGCGAAGCTATTCTATGATACTATAACAGTGTGGATATGACATTATACACTTGTAAAATATGTCCAAATAGTTATGCCTATAATTATTTCAAAACCTATAGAATGTACCACACAAAGAATGCTTGCTAGTGTAAGCTGTGGAGTTCAGTTAATAACAATGCATCAATATTGGTTCATCAATTTTTTTTGGGGGGGGGGCAGTGCTGGGGATTGAACCCAGGACCTTGTGCTTGCGAGGCAAGTACTTTACCAACTGAGCTATATCCCCAGCCCTGGTTCATCAATTTTTAACAAATGTACCACACTAATGCAAGATGTTAGTAATAGTGGCAACTCTAAGAGAAAGGACTGGAGGTACATGTGAACCCTATATGCTTTCTGCTCACTTTTTCTGTACACCTAAAATTACTCTAAAATCTATTAATTTAAGAATAAATAAAAATAAAGTATAAAGCTATTAAAATGGAAAAAGACAAAACCAAAAATCACTAGTAGTGTCTGCTCTGGTATGGGGGGATATTTCCTATGGGTCACTTTCTCTGGAGATTTCTTCCTTTTTCATGGTGGAAATGACACTCCAAGAATACTTTTGTGTCTCCTTCCTGTTCCTTCCCTCCCTGCTCTTATGGCGGAAACACATCCCTCTTCCTAAATATAGTGTTTAGTGGCGCCCTCGAGGGAGAGGCAATTTAATTTTGATGATGGAATGGGAGCTGTTGTGTTTGGGAAAAACTGGATATTGATAAAGTAATGGAATCGCAGGATCTCAGATATGGGTGTGACATTGTAGCAGAAATGATTTAGAATCACATCATCTTACTGGTACAAACGCATCTCAGCATCTCAGTATAGTTATCTTCAAGTGACAGAATGAGGTGTGTTTACATTCTGGAAATAAATGATTATGGATCTTTGAACAGATGAGTCTTAAAATTTCAAGACAATTTTAGAATCTCTGAGTTAAAAGAGCCAGTGAAGGTACGCTAGTTTAATCTGTTTCCCCCCAGTATACCTTGATTTATTTTCCTTTCTTAAAAACAGTTTTTATTGAGATATAATTGGCATACAATAAATCGCACCATATTTCAAGTGTTCGAATTGATAAGTCTTGACAAATGTGCACACCCATGAAATCATCACCATAATCAAAATAATGGACAGATTCATCACTCCCAGAAGTTTTCTTGTGGATTTTGTAATCTCTTCTTCCTCCTCCCCCTCCTTGGCTACCCTCCCACCCCACCCTGTCCCTCGTCACCTCAAGCAAGGATTTGTTTGTGTTTCCTAGAATTCTTTATAAATGGAATCATACAATATGTTCTTTTTTCTGGCTCCTTTCACTCAGCATGATTATTTGGAGGTTCATCCCTGTTCTATCATGTATCAATAGTTCATACTTTTTTATAGTGGAGTGATATTCCATTGTATGGATGTGTCACAGTTATGCATTAATTTGTTGATGGACAGTTAGGTTTGTTTCCAATTTGGGATTATTACACACAAGTCTTCTATGAACATTTAGGCACCTGTCTTTGTACAAATGCTTTTCATTCCTTGTGGGTGGATACCCAGGAGAGGAATGGCTGAACAATAGGGCAGGTGCATCTTTAGCTGTTTAAGAAACTACCGAACTTTCCCAAGTGGCTGTACCATTTTAACATCCTGCTGTCAGTGTATGAAAGTTCTAGTTCCTCCACGTCCTCACAACGTTTGGCATAGTCAGCCTTCCTAATCTTAGGCATTCTAATAGGCGTGATGTCTCATGGTGGTGTTAGCTTTCAGTTCCGTAGTGACAAATGATATTGAGCATCTTTTCATGAGCTTGTTCACCATCTATATATCTTTCTCGGTAATGTAGCTATTTTAATCTCTTTCCTTTTTTAAAACTGGGTGGTTTGCTTTCTTAGGGCATTTTGAGGGCCCTTTTCCTAGTCTGTATATAAGTCTTTAAAGGATATATGAGTCGCAAATATTTGCAATTGCAAGTCTTTGGCTTGTCTGTCCATTTCTTTAAAAGTGCCTTAAAAGACAGATGTTTTTAACTTTGAGGAAGGCCAATTTATCAATTTGTTCTCTTATGAATTATTTGCAGTGTTTTCATATCTAAGGAGTCTGCCTAACCTAGTATTATAAAGATTTCCCTTATGTTTTTTCTTCAAGTTTTCTATTTCTACATTTCATAGGTAGAACTCTGGTCTATTTTACATTAATGGTGTATGTAGTGTGAGGTATGGGTTACATTTCAAGTGTTGCTTATAAATGTCCATTCATCCCAGCGCAGTTGTTAAAAAGCTCTGCTGGCTCTACTGTGGTGTTTTTGCTCTTTTTTGAAAAATCAGTTATCCAGGCGCTGATGGTATCGTGAGCTCTGTGGCAGAGCACATGTCTAGTGTGCGTGAGGCCCCGGGGTCCATCCCCAGCACTGAGGGAAGAAATCAATTATCCATATGTATGTAGGTCTATTTCTGTTCAATTAATCTGTTTGTTTTTGCACCAGTAATGCACTGTTTGAAATCGGACCCTCCAACTTTGTTGTTGTTGTTATTTTTGGTACTGGGGATTGAACCCACTGAGCCACATCCATAGCCCTTTCTTATTTTTTACTTTGAAACAGGGTCATGTATTATGCTATTACGCATGGCATTTAAATTTTTAAATTTCTAAATAGCTAGTAAATAGAGATAAAATTGATTTTTGTATATTGATCTTATATCCTGCTACCTTGATAGACTTTCTTTTAATTGTAGTTGCTTTTTGTCTGTGTAAATTCCACTGAATTTTCCATAAGAAGAAATATGTCATCTGCAAACAAAGATAGTTTTACTTCTTTCTTTCCAATTTGCATGTCTTTTGTTTCATTTTCTTGCTTAGGGCCTCATTAGGTTGCTGAGGCTGTCTTTGTACTTTCTATCTCCTGCCTCAGCCTCCCAGCAGCTAGCATTACAGGCATGCACCACCACACCTGGCTCCCCAACTTTGTTCTTAGTTTTCAAAGTTGTTTTGACTCTTTTAGGTCTTTTGCATTTACATATAAATTTGAAAATTAATTTATCAATTTCAAAAAATGCCTGTTGAGATTTTGATTGGGATTGATTTGCATATATAGATAAATTTGGGGAGAATGAGCTTCTTTTTGGTGCTGGGGATTGAACCCAGGGCATTTAACCACTGAGCCACATTCCCAGCCCTTTTTTGTATTTTATTTAGAGGCAGGGTCTCACTAAGTTGCTGAGGCTGCCTTTGAATTTATAGTCCTCCTGCCTCAGCCTCCTGAACCACTGGGATTACAGTCGCATACCAGCGCACCCAGCGAGAATGAGCATCTTAATAATATGGAGTCTCCTAATCCATGAAGAGTGTATCTTTCTATTTAATTTAGTTTTTTTAAAACTATCTTGCAATATTTTAGTTTTCCTTATCTAGGTCTCTCGTACCTTTTGTTGTGTTTATTCATAAGTGTTTCATATTTTTATGCTATTATGCATGGCATTTAAATTTTTAAATTTCTAAATAGCTAGTAATAGAGATAAAATTGATTTTTGTGTATTGATCTTATATCCTGCTACCTTGATAGACTTACTTTTAATTGTAGTTGCTTTTTGTCTGTGTAAATTCCACTGAATTTTCCATAAGAAGAAATATGTCATCTGCAAACAAAGATAGTTTTACTTCTTTCTTTCCAATTTGCACGTCTTTTGTTTCATTTTCTTGCCTGATTGCCCTGGTGAGACCCTCTGAAGCAGGTGGGTTGGGAGTGCTAAGTGTGGACATCCTTGCCTTGTCACTCATCTTGAGGGGAAGCATGGTCTTTTGCCACTGTGACATCAGCAGTGGGGTTTTTGTAGCTGTTCTTTATTGGCGGGGTGGGGGGGGGGGCGATTGTTGAAGAAGTTCTATTCTTAGACTGCTGAGAATTTTTAAAATCATGAATCTTGTTGGATTTTGTTAAAGGCATGTTCTGTGTCTATTGAGATGATCAGCTGTTTTTTTCTCTGTTAGTCTGACAGTATAATAATTTACATTGATTGATTTTCAAATGTGAAACTAACCTGCATTCCTAGGATGAATCTCATTTGACCATGACGTGTTGTTCTTTTAAGAAACAGTTGAATTGGATTTGCTAAAATTTGTTTAGAATTTTTGTGTCTACATTCATAAGGGATATTGATCTTAGTTTTCATTTATATATTGTTTTGTCTGGTTTTTGTATTAGGGCCCCATAACATGATGTGGAAGTATTTCTTCTTTCAGTCTTTTACAAGAATTCATGTAGAATCAATATTAATTCTTCCCAACATTTGGTGGAATCACCAATGGAGCCATCTAAGCTTTGAGTTTTCTTTGTGGGAAACTTTTTTCTTAAATTTTCATTCATGTGCAATTTCTTTGTTTTTCTTGGTAGTAATGATTATCTCATTTTTAATTAGAATTTTAATTGACAAAATTATACATATTGTTGGAGTACAATGAGATGTTTCAGTGCCTATATACATTGTATAATGAGCAAATCAGGGCAAACATATCTGTCTCCTCAAATGTTTATAACTTTTTACGATGAAGACATTTAGCATCCTTCCTTCTAGCTCTTTTGAGTTGTACAGTGTATGATTGTTATCTGTAGTCACCCTACTGTGCAATGGACCCTCAGAACTTATTTCTTATGTACAGTTCTATGTGGGAAGGGTTTTTATCTCCAAATTTAATTTCTTTGATGAATATGGAGTTATCAATATCTGTTTGTAAGAACTTTGGTAGTTTGTATCTTTCAAAAAATTTATCCAGTTATTCTAAGTGGTCAAATTTATTGCCATGAAGATGCTCATAATATTTCTTTGTTATCATCTTTTTAAAAAATAAATGCTTTATTGAGCAATAATTTACTTGCCATACAATCCACTTATTTAGAGCATACACATCACTGGTTTTTAATATACCATTGTACACGGAGTTGTTCAACTGTCACATCAGTTTTAGAACATTTTTATAACCACGGAAAGAAACGCTAGTAGCAGCCAATCCCCTTTGCTCTTTACCCCATCTCCCGCTTCCAGCCCCTGGAAACCACTTGTATACTTTGTCGTCTCTTGTTTAATCCGGATGTTTCCTTGAAATGAAATCATACAATATGTAACCTTTTGTGGCTGGCTTTTTTCACATAACAATGTTTTCAAGGTCCATTCAAGCTATAGCATATAACAGCTTCATTCCTTTTTTATTGCTAGATGGCATCCCATTGTATGACTATAACACATTTTATCTATTCTGTCCATTACTTTATGGATATTTCGATCTTATCCACCTTTTGGCTATTACGAATATGCTGCTGTGAACATGGTGTACAAGTTTTTGTGTAGACATGTTATTTTTTATTATTTTTATTAGTGTGTATCTAGGAGTGGACTTTAGTATATACTAGGAATGGACTTCTGTGGCATACGTGTAACTTTCTGAGTAACTGCCTGGCTGTTTCCAAAGCAGCCTCACCATTTTACACTTCCACAACAGCGTATGAAGTTTCCAATTTTCCCAGATCTCACCAACACTGGTTGTGGTCTCTTTTATAATAGCTATTCTAGTGCATATAAAGTGTTCATTTGGTTGTGTTTTGTTTTGTAGGAATTGAACCCAGGGGTGCTCTATCACTGAGCTACATCCCCAGCCCTTTTATTTATTTATTTTTTATTTTGAGACAGTGTCTCACTAAGTTGCTGAGGTTGGCCTTGAATTTATGATTCTCCTGCCTCAGACTCCTGAGTCAGTGGGATTACAGGCATACCCCCTGGTACCTTACCACTCATTTGGTTTCAATTTGCATTACCCAGATAGCTAATGATGTTGAACATCGTTTCATGTATTTGTTAACCATTGTATATCTTCTCTTGAAAAATGTCCATTCAAATACTTTGTCCATTTTTAAATTGAGATACTGTTTTTAATTATTGTATATTATTCATTTAAGTTGATACAACAAAATACCTTGGCTGTGTAACTTATAAATAATAGAAATTTATTGCTCATTGTTCTGGAGACCAGGAAATCCAAGATCAAGGTGCCAGCAGATTCAATATCTGATGAGGGCTCAGTCTCTGCTTCAAAAATGGTGCCTTCTTGCTATGCTTTCATATGGTGGAACAGGGGAATGGACACCCCCTTTTACCCCTCATAGAGTAATCACCTTCCAAAGGCTTCACCTCTTAATACTAACACCTTGAGAGTTGGGTTTCAACATTGGAGTTTTGGAAAGACACAAATATCCAAACCATACCAAGTTGTAAGATTTCTTTATACACTTAGGATACAAGTCCTTTTCAGATATATGACTCACTAATATTTATTCTGTGGGTTGTCTCTTTACCTTCTTGTTAGTGTCCTTTTTTAAAAAATATCTTTTTAGTTGTAGATGGACATAATACCTTTTATTTTATTTGTTTATTTTTTATGTGGTGCTGAGGATCAAACCCAGTGCCTCACATGTGCTAGGCAAGTGCTCTACCAACTGAGCTACAACCCCAGCCCTGTTAGTGTCTTTTATAGCTCAAAAATTTTAATTAATTAATTAATTAATTTATTTATTTATTTTTTGGTGGTACTGAGGATCGAACCCAGGGCTTCATACATGCTAGGCAAGCACTGTACCCCTGAGCCATTTCCCTAGCTCAAAAGTTTAAAATTTTGATGAAATCCAATTTGTCTGTTTTTTCTTTGGCTATATTTTCTTTTGGTGTCATACTTAAGAAGTTGCCTAATTCAAGGTCATGAAGTTTCATACCTGTATTTTCTTCTAAGAGCTTTATAGTTTTAGCTTTTACCTTTAGGACTTTGATTCATTTTGAGTTAATTTTTGCACATGGTGTGAAGTAGGAGTCTGATTTTATTCTTTTGCATGTGGACAATAAGTTGTACCTGCACCATTTGTTGAAAAGACTGTTTTCCCCCATTGAATGGCTTTGACGCCTTCTTTGAAAATTGACCATAAATGTAAAGTTGGTTGGTTTTTTTTTTTTTTTTTTTTGGTCCTAAACTCTGAATTTTGTTCCATTGATCTTTCCTTATGATATTTCCACATTGACTTGATTTCTATAGCCTTGCAGTAAGTTTTCAATTTTATTACCCTTTTAATATCTGTAGAATCTTTAGTGATGCCACCATTTCATTCCTGCTATTGGTAATTTGTGTCTAGTTTCTCTTTCACTAAAAAGCTTTCTCTCAGCAAAGGAAACTATCAGTAATGTGAAGAAAGAGCCTACAGAGTGGGAGAATATCTTTGCCAATCATACTTCAGATAGAGCACTAATCTCCAGAATCTATAAAGAACTCAAAAAACTCTACACTAAGAATACAAATAATCCAATCGACAAATGGGCTAAGGAAATGAACAGACACTTCACAGAAGAAGATGTACAAGCAATCAATAAACATATGAAAAAATGTTCAACATCTCTAGTAATAAGAGAAATGCAAATCAAAACCACCCTAAGATTCCATCTCACCCCAATTAGAATGGCGATTATCAAAAATACAAGCAACAGGTGTTGGCGAGGATGTGGGGAGAAAGGTACACTCATACATTGCTGGTGGGGCTGCAAATTAGTGCAGCCACTCTGGAAAGCAGTGTGGAGATTCCTTAGAAAACTTGGAATGGACCCTCCATTTGACCCAGCTATCCCACTCCTTGGCCTATACCCAAAGGATCTAAAATCAGCATACTACAGAGATACAGCCACATCAATGTTCATAGCTGCTCAATTCACAATAGCCAGACTATGGACCAACCTAGATGCCCTTCAATTGACGAGTGGATAAAGAAACTGTGGTATATATACACAATGGAATATTACTCAGCCATAAAGAATGACAAAATAATGGCATTTGCAGGCAAATGGATGAAATTGGAGAATATCATGCTAAGTGAGATAAGCCAATCTCAAAAAGACAAGGGACGAATGATATCGCTAATAAGTGGAGGATGACACATAATGGGGGGGAGGGAAGGGTTAGTGTTAGGGTTAGAGTTAGGGTTAGGGAGGGGGGCAAGTATGGAGGAAGAAAGTACTGTATAGAGGGTAAAGAGGGGTGGGAGGGGTGGGGGGAAGGGGAAAAAATAACAGAATGAATCAAACAACATTACTGTATGTGGATTTATGATTACACAAATGGTATGCCTTTGCACCATGTACAAACAGAGAGGCAACATGTATCCCATTTGTTTACAATAAAATAAAAAAAAATCAATCTGGTTATGTATCAATTTTATCAGTCTTTTCAAAGAACCACCTTTTGGTATCACTGATTTTTCTCTATTACTTTTCTATTTTCTCTGTTATTGATTTCTATTCTGATATTTCTTATTTCCCTTCTTCTACTTAGTTCAGAGTTAATTTGTTTTCTGTGTTCGAATATTTTTAAGGTGAAAGCTGAAGTCACTGATTTGAAACATTTTGTCTTCACTAATATAGATACTTATAAAGTTTCCCTTAAGTACTCCTTAAACAGTATCCCACAAATTTTGATATGTTGAGTTTTCATTTTTATTCAGTTCAAAGCAATTTCTAATTTCCCTTTTGGGTTCCTATTTGACTATAGGTTTTTTAGGAGTGTGTTATTTAGTTTCCAAATATTCGAGGATTTTCCAGGGTTCTTTCGGTTTATAGTTTTACATTTAATTTCATTGTGATCATAGATTTTGAATGACTTGAGTATTTTAAAATGTATTGGGATTTGTTTAATGGCCATAATATGGTTTGTTTTTAATAAATGTTCCATGAAAAGGATAAATGCTATTAGTGGATAGAGGATTCTTTAAGTGTCAGGTCAAGTTGGTTGGTAGTGTTGTTTAAGTCTGTATCCCTGTTTTCTGTTTACTAGTTCTATCAATTATTGAGAGGAAGGTATAGAAATCTATGACTATACTTGGAGATCTACTTCTTATATTCTGATCACTTTCTTGCTTCATATATTTTGAAGCTTTGTTATTAAATACATAAATACTTAAGATTATTATTCTTCTGCATGAGTTGACCTATTTATCATTATGAAATTATTTTAAACCCTGAAATCTACTTTTTCTGATGTTAATATAACCCTTCACTTTTCTCTGGATGGGTGTTAACATATTCTATATTTTTCCATCCTTTTACTTTTAACTTATTTGTGTTTTTATATTTGAAGTGCACTTCTTATAGACAGCAAATAGTTGGGTCTTTTAAAAATCCAATCTGAAAATCTCTGTTGGGGCATTTAACTACATACATTTAATGTTTTTGTTGATATAGTTAGGTTTAAGCCTTCTGTCGTACTGTTTGTTTTCTGTTTGTCCTATCTATTGTTTGTTCTCCCTTTCCTGTTTTCATACCTTCTTTAGAATTAAATGGTTTTACCACTCTATTTTATCTTTATGGATGATTATAGTTATAATTCTATTTCTTATTTTAGTGGCCATTTACAGTTTTATTATACAATCTTTAACTTGTGGTATGCTTTCAAGTGATATTATGTCACTTCATTTATGGTATGAGACTGTTACAATAGTATACTTTCATTTCTCTCCTGATTTTGTGCTATCTTTATTATTTATTTTACTTTTATATAATAAGCACAACACTGTTATTATTATTATTTTTGTTTTTGTTTTTGCGGTGCTGAGGATTGAACCCAGGGCCTTGTGTTTGCAAGGCAAACTCAACCAAATGAGCTATATCCCCAGCCCACTGTTGTTATTATTGATATCTAAATGGTCAGTTAAGAGATTTAAATAATGAGAAAAATAATCCTGTATTATTTTTACTCATGTAGTTACCATTTCCAGTACTCTTTCTTCTTTTTTGTTGATCCATATTTCTCTCTGATATATTCCCACAACCTGATGGATATTAACATTCCTTATAGTGTGGGTCTGCTGATAATGAATTCTTTCAGTTTTTCTATATCTGGAAAGTTGTTATTTTACCTTTGTTCTTTAAAGTTATTTTTACTGGTCATAGAATTCTAAATTGATTTTTTTCCTCTTTCAGTACTTTAAAGGTGTTGTTCCCCTGTCTTCTCATTTGCATTCTTTTTGACAAGACTATACTATAATTCTTACATTTGTTCCTCAGTATACAGAATTTCCTTCCTTCCTTCCGCCTCCCCTCCCTCCCCACTTCCCCTTCCTTCCTTCCTTTTTTTCTTTCTCTTTCTACTGGCTATTTTTAAGATTTTTTTTCTTTATCACTGGATTTGAACAACTGGATTATGATTTACTTTGGTGAAACTTTCTTTATATTTCTTGTATGCATTTGAAGTTTTTTGGTTTTGAAGGTTTATAATTTATAATTTTACACATAGCAGAATGCAGCTCAGGGACAGAGCAAGTGTCAGGGTCAAAAAACGTGATGGAGGCCACTCCTGATTCAGTTTCTTCATCCTTCAGGTAGGCTGAGGGATACCTACATCCCAGGGCCTTCTGTATCCAGGTAAGACTTGTTTCTAAGGTTAAACTACCCAGTGGCAAGGTGGCCGAGGCATATGATGGCGGGATGGGTGCCTTAACTCGATCACTAAACTTCTCCTAGGTGCTTACTGTGGCGAGACAGAGGGCAACAGGGCCTCCAGCTGGCAGGACGACATCAGACCCTGATAAGCAGGCCAAGGAGTCACATAGAAGCTAAAAATTAAAGAAATTAAATTCAAATTAAGAAAATGCCTTGGGAAATAGCAATGATCCATCTTATTAGCAGACAAAATTGGCAAGTTTTTTTAAAAAGTCCAGCATAGGCAAGAGTGTCAGGAATACACCTTCTTGGATCTTATTTGCAAGTATAAATTGAGACCCCTTGAGCAGGGCAGGTTAGTTCGGTATTATTATTATTATTTGTGTGTGTGTGTGTGTGTGTGTGTGGTGCTGGGGATCGAACCCAGGACTTTGTGCTTGCAAGACAAGCACTCTACCAACTGAGCTATATCCCCAGCACCCAGTATTATCTTAAAGCTTACAATTTTGCTTTGGGTTGGCCTGGCAATTCCAGCTCCAGGAAATTAGAAGGAAACAGCTAAGAGTATTAGAATCAAACAGTTATGAATTTGAACTTGGCTCTACTACTAACTAGCTGACCTGCCTTAGCTACTTATTTGATCTCTCTAAAACTGTTTTCTATCTGTAAGACTCTCTCTCTCTCTCTCTCTCTCTCTCTCTCTCTCTCTCTCTCTCTCTCACACACACACACACACACACACACACAGACACACACATTAATTATCTGGTTGTGTGAGGATTAAATGAGATAATGTGTGTAAGATACATAGCACAGGACCGGACACTTAGCAAAGTGCAAAAGCAACTCTTGTGTCGGGGATGTCTTGGTGATGACTGTGGATAGAAAATAAAAAGACTGGAATGACATGTACTGGAATATCACAAGTGGTTGTCTTGGGAAGAAGAAAAAATTTATTTTCCAGATGCTTTCCTCTTCAGGTTTTCTGCTGTGAACATATATTGTTTTTGTAATGAGAAAAAAATAGTGACAATTTAAACAATATATCTTATTCTTCCAGAACCTTCAGGTTGTGGAGGAACCTTATCCTTCCAGAATTCTTCAGGTTCCTTACCTTTTCAGTTCCCTCTTACCTTTGAAGGAACTGATTGGCCAGAGGGGTTTTTGTTTGTTTGTTTGGTTGGTTGGTTGCTTGGTTGGTTAGTTGGTACTGGGGATTGGACCCAGGAGTGCTTTACCACTGAGCTACATCCCTAGTCCTTTTATTTTTTATTTTGTGACAGGGTCTCACTATTTGCTGAGGCTAACCTTGGACTTGTGATCAGATGCAGTATTTTTATGGGAGCTCCAATCATAGTGGCAGGGATGGCAGGAGTGGAGAAGTGCTAGGTGCCCAGCTTCCCACCAGCCAGAGCTGGTTGGTGATTGGAATGGAGATTGAGGCCAGAGGAGGTGTGGGGAATGTGGTGTCTAGACACAAAGCTACGTACTCACTGTGTGACCCCAGCCAAGTGCCTTTACTTCGCTGTGCATTGGTTTTCCCCATCTGTAAAAAGGGCATATAATAGGACCTACCTCATAGTTTGCTGAGGCTTCAGGGACTTTTTCATTGTTACCATAGTGCCCAGTGAACAGTAATGTTAACTTGTCACTGTTGCTCTTCTGTTATCATTATCACCCATCATTACCTTGATTCTGATCCAAGTGGTCCGCAGTCCAGAGTTGGTCCCCCTCTCCCTCACATGGTGAGGCATGGGAGAGAGACAACTCAACCCAGCCGGGGCCAGTGTGCAAGACTCTGAGCCTCGTTCACTAGAGGGGATGATCACTTCTACTTTATGAAGAACAAATGGGTCCCTATTTCCAGTGCCCACACATCAAAGGCTTCTAATGAGTGTCTGTCCCCTGCCCTTTATGGCTGACATGTGGTGTCAGGGGGCCAGGAGGAGAGTGGGAGAGGCCTTGTGGGCAGGCTTGTAGCGGTCAGGCGCCCAGCCTCCCAGAAGCCTATGCCCTGAGGCCCCAGTCTCCCTTCCTCCAGCTTCTAGAAGGCCAAGGCGGGAGAGGGACCCAAGTGGGAACATTAATCCGCCTCATTAACTCACTTAGCTCCAGAGTTGTAGCAATTAGACCTACAGTCTGAACAGCACTGGGAGCCAGGCAGGGGTCACGCAGGCTGCTGGCCCCCTGCCTGCCCATCCTCAGCCAGGCATTTGCACTGTCACTGGGGAGAGGGGCCAGGGAAGGGGGTTTCCCTGGCAGCAGAGTTCACAGCGTCACTACAGACAAACGTAGAAATGGAAGTCTCGGCTTCTGTTCACTTATTCACTCATAGTCATGAAATGGATACTTATTGAGCACCCACTGTGTGCCACAGAGACAGATGTGGTCCCTACCCTCACAGGACTCTAAGGGAGTAAGTGGAGAACTAGTAAAAGTAAAATAGTTGCCTGTTGGATAAATGCTATGATAGAAAGGAACCGGGTGGGAGGGATCTGCTGGAGAGATCAGGGGACACATTTTTGGGGAGTGACATTTGAGCTAAGGCTTGAAGCCACGTAAAGGAGCTAGCCTTTTGAAGATCTGGGGTGGTGTGGGGGTTCCCAGCAGAGAGCTCAGCAAATGCAGAGGCTCTGAGTTGGGACCATTCCTGGCTGCCTGTCCTGTTCAGTTGCAGCTAAGAAAAAACAGGTTGGGGTAGGTAGGAAGGAGTTGTGGAAATTAGGGGCGTGTAGATGAAGGAAAGACAGTCACTGGAGGGCTGGGGCTGGGGCCTAGCAGTAGAGTGCTTGCCTAGCGTGGTGAGGCACTGGGTTCCATCCTCAGCACCACATAAATAAAAGTATCGTATCCATCTACAACTAAGAAATATATATTTAAGTTAAAAAAAAAAAAAAAGACAATCACTAGAGAGCTTGGAGCCAGGATGCAATACAATCAGATTGTGTTTCCAGAGACTTTTCATCTGGAGAAGGGGCCTCTGGGAGGAGGCTGGGCCCATCATTAGCTGCTGGTGGAGACTGGCTAGAGAGGGGCTGAGAACTGAGGCCAGCTAGCAGCAGGATCAGATCCTTCCAGCAAGTCCTCAGCCTTTGAGTCTCATTTTCTCCCACCAAGAAATGGGCGTGTCACCTGGGTACCTTGGTGCATGTCTGTGATCCTGGCAACTTGGGAGGCTAAGGCAAGAGGATCACAAGTTCAAAGCCAGCTTCAGCAACTTAGGGAGGCCCTGAGTAACTTAGCAAGACCTTTTCTCAAAATTTAAAAAAATTTTAAAGGTCCAGGGTTGTGACTCCCCAGTACAAAAAAATAGAAAAGAAAAAAGAATTGGGGGTATTTCCAAGGCCTTCAGCCTTTCCCTGCCCACCCCTCCACCTCCCTCCACCCGCACCAGGACATGGCTACAAGAAGGGCCTAGTTCACCCACACAACTCCCAGCCAAGGTGAACAAAATTCTTCCCATTTTGGTGATGAGGAAAGTGAGTGCGAAGAGGGTGCTGTTTCTTGTCCAAGGGCACAAGCTAGTGACAGGCAGAGCAGGGATTGGAACCCAGGTCCGATGATTGCCAAGCCCGGTCAGTTGTTCCAGTGGTCCCACCCAGCCCAGAGGGTCTGTAAAATAAACAGCAGCATGCTGAGTGCCTGCTGCATACCCTGTGCCATGGTCAGTGTCTCACTTTACATCACATTTAGACCCTGGCAACCCCAGGAGGGAATGTCCCCATTTTTCAGGTGAGAAAATAGAGGTCAGAGGGGAAAGGAGTTACCCAGGACCAGCCTGGGTCTCTGGTCTCTCCAGCACCTCCTCTCCACCAAGCACTCCCCGTAAAGGCCCCCTCGAGGCTGGTGACCCTGATTTCTCAAGGTGAGGCGGCTTGTTAGCATCTCAGAGCTGTCTGCCTGCCACCATGTATATTCATGGGGCTTCAAAGAGGAAGCTCCAGACAGGAGACGCTTTCTTTCCTTCCAAGAGCAAATTCTCACCCTCTCAGAGGCAGGAAATGTAGTCTGGCTGGAAAAAGACTTATTTTTTCTTCTTTCTCTCTCTCTTTCTCTTTTTTACACTGGTTAGTGAAAGAGAGATGCTACTTCCAGCTCTAACAACTGAACATTTGTCCTGCCTAGCCGATTGGGGAAGGTGTGGGGGCTTCCAAGTGTCTGGCCTTGCAGTGGATTCTGAGGCCATCTGGCCCCACTCTGGGGTCATGCAGGGTGAGGGTGGGGTTCTGAGGTCATGGGCACACCAGGTTGACACCTGGCTTAAAGTGCAGCTCTCCTCTCTACATTTGTGGATGCTTAAAAAAATTTTGTACTAAGAAGTGAATCAAGGGATTTGTGTGTGTGTGTGTGTGTGTGTGTGTGTGTGTGTGTGTGTGTGTGTCCAGATCCCAAACCCAGGCCCTCACCCATGCTCGGCATGTGCTCCACCCCTGAGCGACACCCCAGCTGAAGGCACTTCTAAAAACCCTGAAACAAAAACCACTCTGCAGGCTGGAGTCGACCCCTGCGCACGCTCCCCTCTCATTCCCAGCTACCATAACTGCCTTGCTTTCCATGGACTCCTGTGCATCCTCCAAGGCTTGGTTCCAGCGTTGCCTCCTCTTAGAAGCCTCCTCTGAGAAAGTCACACGCGCCCCTCATCCTTACCTCACCAGCAAGCCCCACCGCTGCCACTGTGCTCACAGTGCACTGGGTGTTGTGCTACTTCTTACCCAGAGGATGGCCCTTGTGCTGAGACAGGATCGTCCCACATTACTTGAGGAAACTGAGGTGGGTTTACTTGCCCGTGGCCACCCAGCAAGTGAGTGGCGGAGTGAGGATTTTGGTGCATGCGCGGTTGTGTCATCTGCCCCCAAACCACTTCACACCTCTGTCCTGCATACTTCACTGTCCTTCCTGGCTGCGTCTCCCCTGCTGGCCTGAAGCCTTCTATGTGCAGGTCTCTGTGGGTGCAGATCTGTGTACCTAGCTCAGGGCTGGCACCAAGAGGGTGCTAACAGGTGTCTGCCAAATAGCAAAAATGTAGACCAGAAATCCTGAAGGGCATCTTGCCCAGTTCCTATAGTATGGAGGTATAGCTTAGGAAGCTCGTGGACCTGCCTTTACAGGCATTAGCAGGAAGCCCAGGGAAGCTGGGAAGACGCTGCCCCCACGGACCTACCCCCAGGGTTAGCTGCTGCTCACAAGGGTGGCCAGACATCTGGGGAATGGTGACTCCTTGGGCTGCAGGAAGGTAAGGCAGGGCCTCATGTATATAGCAGAGAAACTCTATTGCATTGTTCTACAAGCATTGATTGAGCACTTACTATGTGCCAGGCATAATGCCAGGCACTGAAGGCACAGCTGTGAACAGACCAGATCCAGACCTGCCGCTCCAGGCTCTCCTATGAGGGGATGGGACATGCAGACAAGACAGTGATAAAAATACCACAGTGTGGGGCTGGGGTTGTGGCTCAGTGGCGGAGCACTTGCCTAGCACGTGTGAGGCACTGGGTTTGATCCTTAGTACCACATAAAAATAAATAAATGGTAATAAAAATGTCTAAAAACTACTATAATGTGGGAAAGAACAATTGGGGCTTTGGGGAGCCAGTCAGGGAGGTGTAGGATACTGTAGTGGGTTTTTCTTTTCTTTTCTTTTCTTTTCTTTTCTTTTCTTTTCTTTTCTTTTCTTTTCTTTTCTTTTCTTTTCTTCTTTTCCCTTTTCTGGGCAAAGGCCCTGAGGTGGGAAGGGCTGGGCTTACTCAGGGAACAGACGAGAGAGGGATGGGATGGATGCCAGGGAAGGAGGGGCATGCCCTAGGAGGCGGGGAGCCATGAGCGGGATCTGTGGGGGTAACATGGAGTACCAGTTTGTCTGCAGTTTGGAAAAACCCCTGTGGTGTGATGGGGCGTGCAGTTTGCAGGGGCCCAGGTGGACAGGGAGGCCCTACCAGGAGGCGGGTGCTGTTTCCAGGGGACATGAAGGTGACCAGAACAGGGGCTGGCACTGTGGAGGCAAGGAACAAATTTGATTTTGTGCCAGGCTAGGTGAAGGGGAGGCCAGCTGAGCCCTGAAGTGGGGGATGCTAGTCCCCGAGATGGGATCAGAGGTGCTGCATCCACAGTCCTCCTGAGGATCCCCCAAAATGGCCCAGGGACACTGCCTCCAGATGCAGGGTGGTCTCTTCCCTCAGTCCTGCTTCTCCAAGCCAGTGTCTGGTCTGACAAGTCTATTGGAGTTGAAAATCACACCTCCCTCCTGAGCCAATTGCCCCCCGGGGGGGTGGCAGAACGCCAGGTGCCCATTTTAATTCTCCAGCAGACAGTCACAGTTGTACTGCTTCATTGTTCCTATTTGAGGTTTTATTATTATTGCTGCTAATGATTTGAAAAGGTCTTTTAATTAAAACTGCAGGTTGGAACTGGCGCCTGAGCCCCTAGGGTGGGTGGCAGGAAGCCTTGCCAAGCGTTTGCCTCACCCCTCACAGAGGCTTCCGAGCCGGGGTCTGTGGTCCCTTTCGTGGGGAGACTGAGGTAGGGAGCCCTGCCACAGAGACAGTGACAGTAGCCTCTGTCGGGTCAGCCCTCCCACTGTGCGCAACCAGAAGATTTTTCCAGAACAGATTGCATGACATTAGTTTCCTGTTCAAAACCCTTCTATGGCTCCCTGGTGCCCTCTTCTGAAACTGTGGGTCTGATGGTTGGAGGGCTCATCTAGTCTCTGCCGCTTGCTGACTTTAGGACCTTGGGCAAGTAGCTTATGGCTGCAGTGTGCTACCTGTAAAATGGGAATGCTGAGTTCTGCCTCACAGGGCTGTCAAGGGGAGTAGTGGCCCTAGCATTCCCCAATGCGCGACACTCCAGGAATTGGACTGTTGTGATGCAGAGTGGGAGGATCAGGCCCAGCTCTGTGAACGCTGGCTGCCACCCTTCTCCTTCCCCTTGCCCCCTTCTCTTATCCCAGAACTCCCAGGGGTCTAGCCCCTCTTTGCCTTTTGGCACATGCTGTTTCCCCATCTGTGAAGCCTCCCTTTACTTCCTGTCCACCTGGAAATCCTCCCAGACCCAGGTGTGGAGCTGCCTCCTCTGGGAAGCCTCCTGACACCTCCCTGGAATGCGGGTTCCCAGAACTGCTCTCCTTCACGGGAGCCTGATCCCCAGCCTTTAGCTACTGGTTTACTCCCTAGGGTTAAAACCTTGGGGCTGATAGATCAAGTCAGAAAGGAAAGTTGTTGACAACAGGACAGCAGCCCTTTTGCAAGGTTCTTGTTTCAAAGAGTTGTTCCCACCCTGTGACCAGGGCCACCCTATAGGGACAGTCCCTTTAAAGGGATTACCAGTCTAGTCCATGTTAACAGAACCCCCAGCGTGTGTTGTCCTGCACTTCCTCCAGTGACTGTTCCCATTTCCATCCTCATAACCAGTGATACATCTTTCCATGCCCATTTGACTGATAGAGACAGAGGCTACAGAGCTGAAGTTTCTAGCCTCCAGGGTCACTCAGTTGACAAGTGTTGACACCCATCCTGTGTTGTTCCTTTAACTAGTGTCGGCAGTCCCATCACTATCCTGTTTCTACCCCAGGACCTCTGCCCTTGCAGTTTCCTCTGCCTGTGACTCTACCCCAGGTACCTGCAGGACTTACCCCCTCACTTCCCTGAGACCTGAGTTCAAATGTGTCCCTTCCTAGAGTCCCCTATCTCGCCCTTTATTATGCTTTATTTTGCCTCGTGGCAATGATCACATCCTACATATACCGGCTCGTTTAATTTCCACCTCGCCCCTTGACCTTCAAGGCCAGCAACCACGTGTGTCTTGCCCATGTCTCATCTCCAGTGGAAGGATGACTGGCGTACTGGTGTTTGTGGCCAGGCAACTCCTGGCATGGATCGTGCGGATGAGACTGAGGGGACAGGAATGGGGTTCAGCATTCCCAGAGGCAGGGGACCTGAGGGGCCCTGTTCTTCCCCACGGGGGGCCCAGCTTTCCCCGCTGCTGGGTAAGGACATGAAATCCATTTTTGCAAATTAGAACTGTGGCTCAGAGAGTGTAAGTTTCTTGCCCAAGGGACAAAGCCAAGATCGAACCCCTGCTTGATTTACGTGCCCACTGGAAGTCAGCCAGGATCCAGCGCCGAGGGCAAAGCTGGAGCTGACAGTGTTTGGGGACGATGCCCACTCACCCGAAAGCTCATTCAGAGGATGCCACTGCACGCAGCTCTGAGCGCCAGGTGGTGGGAGATGAGCCGTGTGCAACGGTGGAGAGGGCAGGCCGTGGGGGTGCGCTTGGACCTGGAGGATGAGCGGGCGTACTCCAAGCCGTTGGAGTGGGGAGGGGAGGAAGTCCAGGTAAGGAGTGAAGCCTCGACCACGTGGTGCCAAAAGCAGTGTGGTGGTCAGAAGCAGGGCAGCGGAGAAGGCAGCAAGCAACGTCTCTGTTGCAGGTGCCCGAGGACGGGGTTCAGACAGGACGGAGGGATATTGACCCCTCCCCCTGAGGTTTCCTGACCCAGGGGCCCTCGAGGTTAAATGTTGCCGCATTGAAAGGAGCTGCGATGGATACCCCTCTGAAGGGGAGCTTTCCTTCCAGGTGGGATGAAGCCCAGCATGCCCCACCCGCCTTGAAGAAGGCCCTGGTTAGTTGTGGCTGCTACCTGAGCTAGGATCTGGGGAGATGCCAGACCCTACTTGGTGGATTCCAGTCTTTTAGGCACCCCCAAGTCCTTCCCCATCTCTCTTTATGATCACAGCCATGCCAAGAGGATATGGGGCTTGGCCTACCATGGATGAGGAAGCTGAGGCCCTGGGCAAGGAGGCCGGGCGCCATGGGGTCTTTTAGAGCTGAGCTCCATCTTGGCCTAGTGGTCCACAGGGTACGTGGGTGAGTAGTAGCTTATGCCTCTGAGCCTCACGGTCCCCTGCTGCCCAGGAAACTGGCAGGGTCCAGGTGGGGAGGGAAGCTCCTGAAGCTGTGTGTGACATGCTGGACGTGTGTGGGGAGTGTTATCTGCTGAAAGCAGGTGCTGGCGGGAAACCAGCCCTGAGTACAGGGGGGTGGCAGGGAGGCCCATCTGGAGGCTGCTAGAATCATAGTAAAAACCACCGGTCATTCACTTAGCAAGTGTTTATTGAGCACCACCCACAAGCAAGGCCCTGGGTAGCCTGGGCTCTGCTCTTAGGGCGCTCCCAGTTTATCAAGTGGCCACAAAAATAATTAAATGCAAGCAGGCAATAAAGTAGCATCCCAACCTAGTCAGGGCTGGAGGTCACCCTGGGGAAGTGTCGCTTGAGCTTCCTTTTGAAGAATGAGCGACAGCTATTCGAGTGAAGGGAGTGAAGGCCACTCCAGGTGGGGAGACAGTATGGCAAAGGCACTGAGGCAGGAGTGAGCAGGGCAGCCGTGAAGGCTGGACACAGGCTGGGGAGCCAGGGAGCAAGAGCCAGAGGGACACGCTAAAGGGCAGGTGACCCAGCAGCCACCAGAGGCACTGCTACTTAAGAGTAGTGGGGAGCCACAGGGGGATGAGGCAGGAGCTGATGTGAACTGGTGTGCGTTGTGACGTGCTCGCTCTGACCCGAGTGTGGACAGGACCAGTGTGGACATGCAGGGCACAAGGGGTATCTCAGCAAGAACTGTGTGTGGTGACAGAGAAGGCAGCCGAGCAGTGATCCTGTGAACAGGCAGATCGCAGGGGCTGGTGTTGGCCTGGGGTCCATGGCTCTGTCAAAGGTGTCAAGGTGGGAATGGCAGGTGAGGGAACGTCCCAGAGGGCCCGAAGTGCCCAAGAGACACCTCAGGAAAAGAGGAATCTGGGCCGGGCAGTTGAGGCAGAGTGAGCAACAGAGGGAGCCCAAGGTGAGGAGCAGCTGAGCAGGAAGGGAACCTGGAGTAGCCAGAGGTACCGATGAGCATATTCCCGTGGGCAGCTCCTCATGAATATGCTAGTCTACCTTGCCTGCCTGCACTTGTTGAACGTGTGCCATGTGCCCCTCACCAGAGAGGCCTAAGCTGCCAACACCATCTCCTGGGAACAGAGCCCCGAGTAGGAGTGTGGTTGGGGGGTGCCCCAATCTCCAGCCTCAGCTCCTCCCTTCCAGCTGCCCGCCAGTCTCTGCACACTCCCTTTCTCTGGAAATTCTGCCTGTTCTGGAAGTGAGGATGGGACAGAAGGGGGTATCCGTAGGACACCCACATTTGTGCACACACTGAGGGCTGGCCCAATGCGGCCCAGGCCCTATCTGTGATTCACTTGCGCGTGGCTCCTTGGAGCAGAGGTGCCTGATAGTTAGTGTGTGCAGGGCTGGGCTGTGACTCACCCGCCCAGTTGCATGCCGTGGTGAGCAACGGGAAACTCGGGAAGGAAGCCACAAGGGGCTCCCTACAATCACAGTCCATGGCCAGTTTCCCTGGCCTAGATGTGCGGTCTCTACTGGCCTCAAAGCACCTTGACCCCTGGGGAAAAAGCAGTGGGTGTATCAGATCCAAGGTGCTGGCAGTGAGTCCCTGAGGGACAGAGCAGAGTGTGAGAAGAGAGGACCCGCTGACTCCCAGACAGGGCCTCCCTCCAGCCTCCCAGTGGACCCCAAGGGGGCCCTCTGGCAAGACCTGGCCCCTCAGGGGGTTGGTGGGAAGCTGGTGTCGTGAGGCGGGTCGGGAGCCAAAGATCTCTGGTGCAGGTACTGCAGTTGGGCGGGTGGAGGAGGCGGCATAATTAGCTGTCACTTAAGTAGTGAGTCAGGCACCACTCGTAGCTTTGAGTCAGCCCCAGAGGATGAAGGGGAAGGGGATGTGACCAAGGTCGCTTTCCAGCAGATTGTGCCAGTCTCCAGAGCACTTCCCCTGCCCCATGGAGCAAACAGGGCCTGCTCTACTGCTAGCGCTGAGGAGAGCTGGGCTGTTTCTGGCTGTGTTAAAAGGTGACTGGAGGGCCGGGGTTGTGGCTCAGTGGTAGAGCACTTGCCTAGTACGTGTGAGGCACTGGGTTTGATCCTCAGCACTGCATAAAAAAACAGGTATCAAAAGTGTTTTTTTTAAAAAGGAAAACTGAGGCCCAGCAGGGGAACTCACTCCTCCCTGGCTGCACAGCTCTTCTCAGACCCTTAAATACTTACCGAGCTGCTCCACACCTCAGAGCCTTTGCCTGGACATTGACTCTGCCCAAACCAAATTGCAGTTCTTGTCCATCACAATTCTCAGTGTCAGTGTCTTCTTCAGAGGGGCCTTCTGTGACTTCTGTCTTGCCTGTGGTTTTCTCTATCCCAGGTGCTTGGGACACTTATCATGACATAATCATTTTGCCAACTTTGAGCTCAGAGTCCACATCTGTTTTGCTCATTGCTCTAACCCTGGCCCCTAGCAAAGAGCCTAGCCTATAACGACAGTAACAATGCCACCGGCACTTGTTGAACGTGTGCCATGTGCCAGGCTCCGGCCTTTTTTTTTGGGGGGGGGGGGACTGGGGATTGACCTCAGGGGCACTTAACCACTGAGCCACATCCCCAGGCCTTTTTTATACTTTATTTAGAGACAGGGTCTCACTGAGTTCAGTCCTCCATAATTTGCTGAGGCTGGCTTTGAACTTGAGATCTTCCTGTCCCAGCCTCCTTAGCCACAGGGATTGCAGATGTGTGCCACCGTGCCTGGCACTTCATAGGACTTTGATCCCACAGTTGCCCTTGCAGAGAGGCACATTGTCCATCATTCCCATTTTATAATTAATTAATTTTATATTTTACTTTTTGGTGTTGGGGATTGAACCCAGGGCTTTGAGCATGCTAGGCAAGCTCTCTACCACATCTTCAGCCCTATTTTTTATTTTGAGACAGGGTCTCCCTAAATTGCCCAGGCTGGCCTTGAACTTGTGATCCTTCTGCCTCAGTCTCCCAAGTCACTAGGGTTACAGACATGTGCCACCACACCAAGCTTCCATTATTCCCATTTTAGAGATGATGAAATCAAGTACAGAGAGGTCCTATTACTTGATGAAGGTCACATGGAAGATGTGTGTCCTGACATTGAGGATCCCCTCTGCCAAGTGGTCCTGGGCATGTCACTTCCCCTCTGTGGGCATTGGTTTCCCCACTAGAAAAGAACCTTCTGTCCTAGAGACTGCTAAGGTCTGCCACTACACTGTCACCCCTCAGTCCCTCTACTCTAGTGCATACAATAGGTGCTTGCTAAATATCAGGTGGGCAAACAGATAGGGGGGACAGACTTCTCCCAGTGTTGCCCAGACTGGAGGAAAAGCTAAACCTGTCCTCTCAGCTTCCACCTTCCAGAGTTTTCCTGATCCCGCTGTTGCATAGTCCTTGGTAACCAGTCGGCACCACAAGTCTTCCGCCCTCCTGCATGCCAGCAGTACAGGCTCAGGTCCCAGAGGGCATTGCATTTGATGTTCTCCTTTCTTTAAGCAAACCGAAGAGTGAGGACAGAAGCAGGCTGTCGGATCAGGGAATCAGGTGAGGTATAATTTCCCGGGAGCCCCTGGCAGCTGGAGTGGACCCTGAGGTCCAGGGAGCAGGCTGTGGGCCTGGGCACAGCAGGTAGGGGGTGGTCTTCCTGGGCTTGGACAGAGTGAGGTGGTGGCTCAACCCCTGTGCCCTCTTCCTGGGCCAGGTCTTCCCTGTGGGGGTGAAGATCAGAAGCTTCATGGGGAGTGATGGGAAAGTGTGTTGATTGACGGGTGAGAGACGGGTCGACAGGGTCTGAATGGGGACCTGGGGACAGGGGTGTTGTCAGGGGCTGGAGGTTTCCCAGGATTGAAGGCCAGGCCCAGCTCTCTCCAAGGGCCCTATGACATCCTTCCCCAGTACCACTGATGTTGATTAATGGTCGCAAAATGCATGGGTGGCAGCAGCCGCCTGCTCAGTGGAATCAGCTGTGATTTATGGGATTGGGCCTCACAGAGAGCAGTTGTCTGAGCTCAGAGAAGCCACCAAAAAAATGGGTCAATGCAGGGTGGAGCCCAGATGGAGGAAACGGAGCCTGGAAAGATGGCTGCTATAGACATCATGGCCATTGACAGCTGTGGCTTGAGCATCAGGTGGCCAAGGAGAACCCCACCCTGGGAGCTGGGATTTATCCCTAGGATTCTTATTTAAGCTGCTCCTTCTCCTCCAGGCACTAATCAATTCTAATGCCTCAAAATCATGATCCCTCCTCGCCCCACACCAGGGCCCAGGGACCAGGGTGTCCCTAAGGTGACACCATACAAGGCCAGTGTTATGACTTACTCAGGTCACCCAGCTTAGAAGGAACAGGTCTGGGGGTAGTTTCTGTTTCACCACTTTCACTTTTTAATGCCTCACTAGCTTCATTCCCACTAGAGGTCAAGGCTGTACCTCCTCAAGGGAAAGCATTGGATTTCCAAGGCTTCCAGGGGTCTCTGCCGTGGGGTGGATTCGAATTACATCTGTGTGGGCATGTGTGTGAGCACACTCCACTCAGCCGGAAATTGGGGACAGGAGCAGCCTGGTGTGTCTGCCCTTCTCCTTGCTGGGAAATCAGGCCAGAGTTGGAGGGGCCCCAACAGTGCTGCCCCAGTGCCACCCTATCCCTGGTGCACAGATGCCTGCTGGCAAGGGCACTGGTAGGCCCTGCATTGCTGCCAACCCATGACCACCGCTGATACACATTGTCTCTGGGCCACTTCATGTCTCCACATGGACAGGAGATCATCCAGCAGGGCAAAGGGAACTATCTGCAGTTCTAGGCATGCGGGCATAGGGGTCCTGGTCACCTCACCTGGGGAGCCTGGCTTGGAGCAGCAGGAAGAGGTCCATTTGGGAGGTGGAATTCTGGATTCTCTGAGTGACTCATGGTAAGTCAGGTCCTCTCTGGTCCTTATTCCCCTGTCTGGATAGTGGATATGGGTGAGGATAGATTTGGTGATTTTGGGTTAGCTGGCTTGAACCACTGCCCCCTGCTTCCGTAGCTATGTGATCTTGGGCAACTAACTTAATGTCCTTGAACCTCAGAATATTCCTCTGTGTTCTTCTGCTGATTTTAGTGCTCGCTTTATGGGACTCTGGGAATAGAGGCAGGTAAGTCTTGGAAGGCCAAGTACAATAGTGTGCACCCAAAGGCAGCCTCCCAGAGAACAGGCCTGAAATCTCACGGTAGGAGCCGACATTAACTGGGCCCCTCCGTCTGCCACATACCACGTCAACATGCACCCTCACTGCAGACCCGTGAGTCAGTCAGTATGGTTATCGCCCCCATTCTAGGAAATGGAGTCAGAAAGAAGTTTGTCCAAGATCACCCTGTGGGGAAGTGTGAAGCCCTGTGGCCCTGGCTCCCTAACTGTCCCTAAGTACTGGTCTTCCTTTCTGACTCCCGACTCCCAGTCCAGGGAAAGTTTAGAGACTGCTCTTCAAAGTGTTTCCAAGGGGGTATGATCTTGGGAGCCGGGTGGCGTTTCAGCACCGCGGACAGCAGCCAACCTAGCGAGCCTGAGAGGAGGGGCACTGGACCTCATCTGGGCCTAGGGCTCTGATGTCTCGTCCTTTCCAGTGAGCTGGGACCCTCAACCTCCTTTTCACTGCTATGGGGTGGCAACAGGCCCTGGACGAGCCCACAAAGCCACAGGTGGCATAGGTCCACTGGACACAGAGGGCCTTCTTCCCCGGAGAACAGCTGGAGGATGCTCCCCCAGCTCTAGGAAGCCTGGGCTGACGTGGCCTGGGAAGTCCAAGGGTGGGATTTGATGGGATCTGGAGTCACTGCAGCCCTGCACTCCTTCAAGCCCACACTACAGATCGGGAAACCAAGGCCTGGAAAAAGAAGGGTAGACTCCAGGCTGTTTCAGCTGGACGGTTCCCGGGTGTCAGTTGGCCTTACTGCTCCATTACATATATGAGAAAACTGAGGCAAAGAGCCTAACCTCAGAGATACCTGCCGTGGGTGCTGTGCACGTTGACTTCTGGAGGAGTAGCCTCTTTCTCCTCGCGTGTGCCATAATCTGACAGTACGTGCTGGTTTTGTATTTGGTGTCTCCTTCCCCATTAAGACAAACTGGGTCAGGTCTGTTTGTTCACAGGTCTGGAACATCCTGCAGTAAATGGAGTGTGCACCTAGCTGGCTCAAGTTCAAATCCCAGCTCTGTCACTCTCCAGCTGTGAGACTTGGGCAGGTCACGTCTCTCTGAGCCTCAGTGTCCTCATCTGTGAAGTGGGGGAAGAGAACACATATGTCAGAGGGTTGACAATTGATGGTTTGAGCCCTGAGCCTTGCCAGTGGCGAGTGTACAGCTGGCGTCAACTGTTACTGCTGCCTGTGCTTGTTCGTGGCTCAGTCAAGGTGTGTCCAGTGAATAAGCAGAATCCGTCTGCAGCCCATCTTGGGGGCTTTGCTTCTGGGCACCAGGGAAGCCTCTTCCTGACCCTATTTCAGCTTGCTTCAGTGGACATTTACTCTCCCCGTGCCTTGCTGCAGGGCCCTAAAATGTAGCCTGCATTGGAATCCCTTGGAGAGTCTTGACCAGGCAGATTCCTGGCCCCACCAAGGCCACCAAGGTGCAGCCTCCATGGGCGGAGTCCAGGGGCCATAGGGTTATGGGCATCCAGAGGCTGGCCTGGCTGCCCGTGAGGTTTAGTGAAGAACTGCCTTCCTCAGCCAGCCCTGCCTCCCTCAGAGGAGCTCAGGAAGCCTGTGCCCAGGCTGGGCCCACAGAAGAGCCCTCAGAGAAGGCCTCCTGGAGGTGGCAGAGTTTCCACCAGGCCTCGAAGAGTGGGTAGGATATTGCCCAGCTGAGATTGGCAGAGGGCATTGTGGATGGGGTGCAGAACCCACAAAGTGGTGCAGGCAGAAAAGAGTTTGTGCCTGCTGTGCGGGGTGGGTTGTGCCAGCAGATGATTATCCAGAAAGGAAGTGGCTTATTTGCATTGTCGGGGCTTCAAAGGCTGTGCCTTATCCAGGCCCCTTATTTCCTTCCTTGGTTTTTTCTTCCGAAGCTTCAGGCCTTTAGGACCCTAACCCCAAGTCCTATCCCCAGATCCACTTCTTTCCCACCCACCTCTCTGCTCCTGAAACTCATTCATACTCTGACCTTGACGTGTGCTTCCTATGAACCGAATCCATGCTGAAGTCACAGTGGGCTCGGCTGTTGACTGGGGTGGGCGTGGGAGAGCGAGCCTTCCAGCGAGGGCACAGTAGCAGGGAGTTCAGGAGGACAGCCCAAGCCCCCACTATGGCCAATAGTGCTGCCACCCACGGTCTGGCCCTCCTTTCTCAGGCCTTGCCTGTGCCTGCCCTCAGAGGGCTCTGTCTGGCCTGAGGTGTGTTGTCCTGGGACTCAGGTGCCCCTAGGGCAGGCTCTCAGGAGGACCGAATGGGCCCATCAGCAACTCTTCCCCAGCTCCCTACCAGGGCCTGGTCCCTGGTGTCAGTGGACTTCACAAAGGTCAGGTGGTGTCACTGGAAAAAAAGCAACCTGTTAGTGTCAGAGGGTGGAGGGATGATTCTCAAGTGTGTGCAGAGGGGCCGTGCAAGAAGAGTCAGAGACCAGATGGGGCCAGAGTAGGGAGCACAGGCGTCAGCCCAGATAGGAGGACCCCTATTATGTGCCAGGCCCTGTGCTGGCCCTGGGGTGCTGTGAGAATGAGACAGACACCATTTCTGCTGATGGTCAGGGGTTTGAATCTTAGCACTGTCATAGAAAAACTGTGAAACTTGGGTCCTGAGTGACCGGAAATGCCAAATTTACAGTGCCTTAAATAAGATGGAAATGCATTTCTCTCCCACATAAGAGTTTGGGGAGGTAGTTCAGGACCGAATTGGTGGCTCTGTAATCATCAGGAAACTAGATTCCTTCCATCTTGTTACTTCCATGTGATGGAGCTTGACCTCATGATTCATGATGACTATTCCAGCTCCAGCCATCACATCCACATTCCAGCCAACAGAAGTTGTACATGTAATCTCTGAAGTTGATTTTCCTGGAAATTTCACATATGATTTCTGTTTATGTCCTTTTACTAAGAACATAGTCATATGGCCACACCTGCCTGCAAAGGAGGCAGGGAATAGAATGTTCTGGATGACCAACGGCCTAGCCAAAATTCTGGAGTTCAATTACCAAAGAAAAAGGACAGAAGAGATACTGGGGGAGAATTAGCAGTGTCTGATGTGCTCTATTTCTTCATCTGACTGGAGATTGTTACTCTTCATTCACAGTAAATATTTATTGAGCATTTACTAAGAATTATCCTCACTGTTTTGAATGGTGGATCAACTGTGAGCAAAAATATAAAGTCCTTGCTGTCTCAGAGCTCACTTCTAGAAGGGGAAGAGACCCTAGACACATAAGTAATGTCACATAGTAAAAAGTGTGAGGTTGGGGAACGACCCTGGGGGCGTGAACTGGTTTGGAAGGGACCTGGTTGAGCGGGGACCTGGAGAGAGTGAGGCCGGGCCGCCAGTGGGAAGGGACGGCCAAGCCAGGGGCCCAGCCGCGCAGAGGCAGAGGCAGAAAGGTGCCACCTAACAGGAACAGGAGGTCAGGGTGGCTGTGGGACCTCATCATGGGTCACCATGGTGCATGCAAAGTGTCCAGCACTGACCCCGCTCGCTGCATGTGTCCGACAAAGGCTCCAGGGTCGCGACTGGCCCTGAACAGTTCTGCTCTGGTTTAATTGATTGAACGAACTGGGGACAGTTTCCTTTCAAACTTGGGTAGGTACCGTGGTTAGAATGACCAAGTGTATGGTCACCACATCATTCCTCAGGGGGCCGGCCATCTTCCCTGTGCCACTTCCTGGCCCTCGTGCCCATGGGCTCCCAAGCAAGTGAGTGACTGGTTACTCGTGACAGCCAGGCTTCCAGCCTGAGGGGCCTGAGTGGCTGCTCTGTCCCCCAGACGTGGCTCTGGAGGTAGAGGTGTTGGGCCAGGTTTGCAGCCTGGGCTCATCTTGGCTTTGGGCCTGGCCGGCCCTCCCTTCTGGGCGCAAGGCTCTCCCGGTGTGCTGGAGAGGCAGTCCCCTCGTGGGTGGGCAGGGGGGCTGCAGGCTCACCGGCGCTCTGGCCCCTGAGACTCAGTTCCGCCTTCCATACCCGGATGTGCTTCAGAAAGGAAGCGCCCGCTCTCCCCATCTGCAGGACAGGCCTGGTGGCGCTCGCCTGCTGCTCCTTGGAGGAGCCGAGGCGGGATGGCAGGACTGCTGTGCCAGCCAGCAGGTGGAGAGGGCAGGGCCGTCCATCATTCTGATAAGCAGCAGCACGGTCCTCTGCACACAGCCGTGGTCGCGAAGCGCTTCCTGCAGAGGTGGCAGGGAGCCGCTTGCGTGAGAGGCGCTGGCCTGGGCCGCTGACCCAGAGGCTGCCTGTGGGCGGGGCGGGGCAGGGCTACCTGGCTGACTCAGGCCAACGGCTCAGCAGATGAGTGGCAGCAGTAGGTTTGGCTTCCGGGTGGGCCGCCTCCAGAGCCTGCTCTCTCCCCCGACCCTTGACAACAGTGGAGAACAGAACAGGACTCATGGGGTGTGGTGGACGTGACAGCGTCCTGCCCGGCTGCCTTTCTCCGCAGTCCACTCTCCCAGGGGACTCGGCTTCTCCAGCGCTCCGGCGTCTCTGAACACCCCAACCCCAAGCCTCCAGCTCCATCCCTGGCCTCCCCGTGGCCTTCTCCCAGAAGCGCCCCCTGCCGGGCTGTCCAGGGCATCTCCCCACAGGCCTGCCCCGCCACAGTTTCCTGATGAGTCATGGCACCGTTGTCATCTGGAGTGGGCCCTGGTGGCCCCGCCCAGCTTCCCCTCGCTGGGAAGCTTTTTTGAAGCGTAGTTTATATACTACAAAATTCCCTATTTTACATATTCGGCTTGATGAGTTTTGATAAACTCACATAGGACACAGCCAGCACCACAACCCCACAGTGTCTTGTTGTTGTTGTTTTGGTTTTTTGTCCATTTGTGGTCAGTCCCCTGTCCACCCCAGGACCCAGGCAACCAGCTACTAGCTTTCTGTCTCTACAGTTTTACCTTTTCTAGAAAGGTCATGTAAATGGGAACATTCAACAATACATAGTCTTTGTGTCTGGCTTCTTCCACTCAGCATGATGTTTTAACGCTCATCTTTATTGTTACATGTATCAGTAGTTCACTTCTCTTCAGTGCTGAGTAATATTCCATTTTACAGATATACCACTTTTTGTTCATCTGTACACTAGTTGATGAGCATTTGGATTGTTTTCAGCTCGGGGCTACTGTGAATAGTACAGACCCTCACACAAGGCTTTGTGAGACATCTCTTCATTTCTCTCATATGACCTCTTGTTTTCCATCCCACCAGACCTTCCTTTTCTGTAAGAGAGGCATGTGGTTCAGGGAAGACTGACTCCACACCCACTCCCAGACAGAGCTCAGGGCTCAGGCTAAGCCAGCCAATGTGGCCCGCCCCCAGGCGCAATGCTTGGTTCCGGAATGGGCATGAGAGATGACCTAATCCCTCAGAGCTGCCCTCAGGACTTGGGCTAGAACAGCTGGCCTCCCTCATGCCTCTGATGGTGGAACAGCCACTCTGTGTGCATGACAAAAGCCAGCCCTGTGCACAGCTGACACAGGGAGGACAGACCTGAGGAGCTGGGACCCGACTGGCCTGGGCCTGAGTCGACACAGTTCTAGACTTCTTTAAGTGTGTAGATCCATCAGTTCACGTTATGGGTTAAGCCAGCTTGACATGGTTTTATTGTTGCTATTATTGTTTATAGCTCAGGGGTCAACAAACGACAGCCCCTGGGCAAACCATTTTGTTTGTTTGGGGATTTGTTTTGTTTTGTTGTTGAAACATGCTCATTTGTTTAAATACTGTCTGTGGTTGCCTTGAAGTTCCCATGGCTGCAAGCCTCAAATCCTTACCACCGGCCCCTAAAGAAAAATTTACTGACCCCTGTCATAGCCCAAACTGAGTATCAGTGTATTCCCCAGTGATCAGAGGCTGGAAGCCATCTGTGCCTCCCTTGGGCTCTAAGAACCAACCCCAAGCATGATGGATCCAAATGTCTCCTGGATCGCCCCACACCTGCAGGCACCCTGTAGAGCTGTTGAGTGGCCTTTTCCACACAAGCCTGACCAGGCACTGGTCTCCCCCACTCTCTGCCATTCCCAAGGAGAAGGCCACACCCCTGGTCTGGCACTGCAGAGCTTCTTTGATGGATGGAGCCCCCATCTTGCTTGCAGCCCTCTCCCCTTGCCTGTGCTCCTCCCTCCCCAGAGCATACAGACCCGCTCCCCACTTCTGCTGAATACCTCGGAGCACCCCAGACGTGGCGTGCTTTGCCCTCCTCTTGGCTTTTGTGATAACTGTGCCCTCTGCCTCCGCCTCCTTCCCCACGGTGCTCCGCTGGGGGCCTCCTGGGCGTCCTCCCAGTCCCTGCCCAAGCCCCCTCACTTTGGGTATGTCTGTAAGCCCCCCAGGCTGGTCCCGGCTCCCTGGACATCCTTCCCAGGCAGCCCCCCAGCTCCGTTTACACATCTGCCACCCATCAGATCGGCGTTCCAGGGACACCGACTGACTCATCACCTGTCCTCAGCTTGGCCCAGTGTGGGACCACGCAGACAGGGGTTCAAGGAGTGTTTGTGGTGCACAGCGTCCCCTGTTTCCACTCCAGAGAACCACGAGGAGCTGGCTGAGGCCCTGATGAGGGAGATGGTGGCAGCGGCTGCCTGGGCTGGGCCTTAGCAACGGGGCGGAGGGGCTGGAACCACTGGGGGACCCAGGCAGGAGCGTCTTCCAAGATGGCGAGGTGCACCAGCCACGTGCCTGGAAAATGATTCTGACGGAGGAAACAGGGGGCACCTGCCAAAGGAGCCCTGCGGCCCTGGCACCTGGAAGAGAAATGGAGGGACTATGGGAGATGCCATCGAAACCAGGGTCTTCCGTGGCCTCCTGAAGCCGCAGGCCGGGAAGAGATCTGACGGCTGGGGAGGGGCTCCTGGATTCTGTCCTAACGGCTGGAAGGTTGAGGGGCTTACAGGACTGGCCCTTGGTGGATTTAAGGAACATCTGACGGGAGTTGGGCCCACCTGGCCGGGTCCTGAGTGACACTTCCTAGAAGGGAAGATTCAGAGGAGCGCAGTGTCGCTGGCTGTGCGGCCCCAGGCCGCGGCCCCCACCCCAGGCGAACCCCACTCATGGGACACAAGCCCCAGGCTGTGATGAAGGAGACCGGGTGTGGAAGTGCAGCCACCCTGGCTGCACCCTGAGGTCTGCCTGTCCCCATGCCCACCTGCTCTGCCAGGGAGCATCTCCTCCCCGCCACGCTGAGTTCTGGGAGTGGGGATAGGTGTGTGGGGCTCTTGTCCCCACATGGGGCTCAGAGCAGGAGCTCCGCGATTATTTCTTGAATGACCCTGAGCTGTGAAGAAGTGGTTCCCTGGAGGGTGTGGGAGGCCTCAGTTTACGAAAGCAGGGGACAGGTGGCTCGTGGCAGAAGTCTTTCTAACAAAATGACAAATGCCCTGTGGGTTACGAGCACCCTGTGAACGTGGTCTGGGGGAAGCTGAGAGCCGCCTGGCTTGAGGAGTGCAGCAGGCGGCCACAGTCCACAGGCCACCCCCGAACTTTACAGTAAATCAGGATTCAGCGCTTGGGTCGCACCAGTCACATTTCCAGTGCTTGGTAACCGCTGTGCGTAGCTCATGAGTTCCCGTTGGACAGGACAGGTCAGAGCATTTCTGTCACGCACAAAGTTCTACTGGACGGTTCCTCAGCACTCCGAAAATGCCTGACTGAACCATCCCGTTCGGGGGTGGCTGTTTCTGAGGTTCAGGGGAGAAGCTGGGGCTCTGGAGTCGGACCCACCTGAGCCTGAATTCCTCCTCAGCCATTTACTTGCCGTACCAACTGAGACAGTCACTTCCTTCTCCTCCGCGGGCTCAGCGTCCCCATCTGCAGAATGGGTGGTGACAAGGCAGCCTGGCAGAGCTGGGAGGGTTAGAGGAGAAAGCCTCGGACCTCTCATGTGGTGCTTGTGGAAGGGCCTCTGTTACTATTAACAGGCCAGTGTCCTAGAGCATTCGTACCAGAAGGTCTCAGAGGGGAAGCCTCCCAGGCCTCAGGGCTTAACAACTACCGAAGCTTCCCAAAACGAGGGCACAGCATGCGGGGAGCTCCCCAGGCACTGGGGACATGTTGGGGGGCGGGGGGCGGGGAGACCGGCTCCAAGCGGTTGGGAGGTGAGGGAAGGGCTGGGGCTGGGACTGGCCAGAGCCTGAGGGCTGGGGGAGCGACCACCACTGGATCCTGGGCAGGGGCAGCGAAGCTCCTTCAGAGCAGCACCAAGGTAGGGGATTTGCAGTCAAGGCTGGTACCTGCCTCCTCTGGGAAAAATTCTGTTGTCTGCTGGCTGAGGAGGATATTAATAATACTGTGTGCTTGTAGCGGTCACATTCACTGAGTGTTTTCTATATACGGTAGTGCCACCCCCCACACACGGTTTTGCTGTCCAGTTTCAGTTACCTGCTATGAACAGTAATCTCAAAGAGTTAAATGGAAAATTCTAGAAATGAGCAAAGCATAAGTCTCAGGTCGTGCACTGTTCCAAGTAGTGGGATGAGGCCTTGAGCTGTCCTGCCATGTCCCATTGGAATGAATCAGCCCTTCGTCCAGGTATCCACGCTATATATGCTACCTGCCAGCAGGTCACGTGGCAGCCATCTCAGGCACTCAGGTATTAGATCACTGTCAAGGCGTCACAGTGCTGGTATTCAGGTAATCCCTATTCTACTTCATCATGGCTCCAAAGCACCAGAACAGTGACACGGGTGGTTGGGACATGCCAAAGAAAAACTGCAAAGTGCTTCCTCAAGTGAGAAGATAGGAGCTCTCCACTTAATGAGGAGAGAGAGGAGTCCTATGCTGAGGTGGCTGAGGTGGCTGAGATCTCCAGCACGGTACGAGCTTGAGGGAGAGAAATAGACTACATTTACATAGCTTTTATTACCGTATATTTGTTATAATTCTTTTTTAGCAGTAGTTATTGGTAATCTTACTATGCTTAGTTTAGAAATTAAGCTCCAGCATAGATGTATACCTGTAGTAAATGGCATGGTATACACAGGGCTCTTTACTTTCCAGGTTTTAGGTTTGCAGTGGGGTCTTGGAATGTATTGAGGGCCGTCCCAGTCACCGCACTGAGATGTGAGTCTGCAGTCACTCACGTGAATCCTCACAGCATCCTTTGTGATAGGTGTGCTGTGTTTTTGTCCCTTTTTTATCTTTGTTTTATTTATTTATTTATGTGGTGCTAAGGATCAAACCAGTGCCTCACCCATGCTAGGCAACCACTGAGCTCCAGCCCCAGCCCCTTCCTCCCCGTTTTACAGACAGGTAACACCACTAAGGTCTCATCCAAGGTCACCCAGCCACAAGGTGGCCTGAGATAGTCCAAATCCTTATCTGGTTCTGCAGGCCTTGGCCGAGCTGGCCTCCGTGGGCTCTTCCCCCTGTCCTCTGTCCCCCTGCCTCTCTGGTGAAGTTCCTTAGACACCCAGGTGTTTCCTTCCTGTGTCTGCCCATGTCTGTCCCTCTGCTCAGGTGCCATCCCCACTCCCCTCCAACTTACAGATTCCTGTTCGCCCATCTCAGCTCAGCTCTGGCCAAGGACAGGGCTGTCATTTCCATGTCATGGTGTCCAGCATGCGGCTCCAGGCATTGGAGTCTGTGGTAAATGGTGGGCAGTGACTTGGCATGGCTGATGGTGGCTGGAGGGGGACGAGGGGGTGAGGGCCGAAGGCCAGTCCAGGGAAGGTAGATGGATAGTGGGCAGTTGAGGGAGTGGAGGATGGATGGGGACAGGTGGCTGGGCAGCTTGTGCCCCAGTGCCCTGAGGGGGACAGGCCTGGCCTCAACACCTGGGGTGAAGACTGAGTACAGGGTGGTGGCAGGAAAGACATCTGGGGCAGAACTAGCAGGTCTGGGGAAGGAGAAGGCAGGTCCTGGACGATGCCCACACTCTGTCTTGGGGACTTGGGTAGACCATGGTGACCTCAGGGAGGAGAAGGTGACAGGGTCCTTGTTGGACATGGGGTGAGGGCCTCTGAAGGATGTGACTGGGGGGTGAGCCTTGAATGGGCGAGGCCAGGCTGCACAGAGACCTGGAGGTCGGCGAGGGTAGTGACTGACCATGGCTCGGCCCTAGGAGTTGCTGCCCGGGGGACACTGGGCCAGAGAGGCAGGACAGAGGAAGCCTCTTGGGCCGCCAAGGAGGGAGAGGGTCAGAGTCTGGAGGCGGGAGGGCCGGGAGGGCCAGAGCACGTGGAGAGCCAGCGGAAGGGAACTGTAAATGCTATTTTTAGAAACTATTTTCCATTTCAATTCAACTCCACAAATATTTATTGAGCTAAAAGTTTCTGTGTCAATCCATTCTGTAAATTAGATTTCTGGACAACAAGTGCTGTTTTACCTGGGAAGGGGTGGGGACAGCGGTGTCACCCACGGAGCCCTGTGAGGCCGGGTTGGAGGAGTTTCAGCTGAGGAGATCTTGACTTTGCAGGCAAGCGGTGTGGAGCTTTCATTTGTTCCACTTGGGTCGTGAAAGGTCCTTCTGGCTGCTGCACAGAGGGTGGACCAAGGGAGGCAGCCAGGCCCCGGAGGGAGCTGGTGTGGGTTTGGAATGAGAGATGGGGCGGCCCCGCCGGGCTCTGCAGACGACAGGATGGAGAGCAGCAGGTCTTCATGGGTAGGACCAGGGGTTTATGAGGGAAGAGGAGGGACAGGTGTGGGAAGAGGGGGACCAGCACCCCGGAGGTCTCTGGGGAAGGTCACATGCAAGGTGTGAAGGTGTTCACGAGGTGGCCAGAAAGCTGCCAGTAGGAATATAGAGCTCTGAGGGAGAGCTGGGCCCCAGGGAGAACCGTCCCTGTGACAGAGGGCTGGGAAACCCAGAGTCCCATGATGGTGGGTACCCATTCAACACAAAGGATGGTTCACAGAGCACCTCCGGGAGCCAGGTGCCCCGCGGTGATGAGCTGAAAGGACAGTCCCTGCCCTGTGGGGCCAGCGTGGCAGAGGGAGGGCCAGGTTACTGCATGACCTGGCCTGTCTGATGAGGGCACCTGCCACGAAGAGAAAGCAGGAGGGCCGAGCAGCAGTATCAGCAGAGGGGTGGGCTGCACTCACCAGACCCACCTGAGCCTCATGACAGCCATCCCAGGACGGGGTTGGATATACCCCCATTTTAGAGATGAGTAACCAAGTCACAGAGAAGTTAAGAAACTTTCTACATAACGGGAAAGTCTAGATTTTTACCTCTGGTCCCTGCTCTTAAGTAAAAGTCCTCACCAAGGTGCTAAACTTCCTCTCATTGACAAGGTTGGCAGCAGCAAAGTTCCTGAAGGAAGTGAGGGGGTAAGGCTCATGGACAGCTGGGCCACCGGCCCAGGCAGAGGAAGAGCACATGCAGAGGCCCTGAGGCAGGAGCATGCCTGGTATATCTGATGAAGAGCATGAGGGCCAGTGCACGGGGGCAAAGGGAGCAAGCAGAGAGTAAGCTGGCTGTGGAGGTGGTGTGGAGCACCTGTGGCCTCTACTCGAGATGAAGCGAGGCCCTGGAGGGTGTAGAGATGAGGAGGGACAGAATCTGACTTGAGTTCTGACCTGACAGCTCCAGTTTCTGTGTTGGGAGCAAAGATAGAAGTAGAAGACCAGAGCGACCCAAAAGGAACAGGCAAGAGATGCTGGTCGCTCAGTGTGCAGCAGCGGCAGCAGTGCAGGCCCTGCATCAGCCTCCTGACATTGTGAAGGGGATCTGGTGGAGCGCTGGATGCGGACATGAGGGCAGGAGTGGCTAGAAGGGCAGGGCTCCCTGGACTGAGGCCGGACCGGTGGTGGAGGAGGCTCTTCATAAAGGACTTTCCACCTCCGTGACCCCTTTCCATCCCTGGCTCCCTCTGAGGTAGGCTTTGAGGCTTGAAGCAGTGACATGACTTGCCCAGGGCCACATGGCATGAAGGTGGTGGAGCCAGCCCTGAAGGCTAAGCGCACCCCAGGGTCTGGCTTTATGACACGTCCGTTCAGTCTGCAGATGTGTCCGAAGTGCCTGCTGTGTGTGGGGCCTGTGCTGAGTGCTGGCACCGGTGGACAAGCTGAAGATGGCCCTGCCCTCGTGCAGAGCCCCATCTGTGGAGGAGGTGGCATTCGTGAAAGGGGCTGGAGGTGCGTGCCTCCCATCAGCGCCAGCTGAGTGTGAAGGAGACACAGAGGGCGCCTTCGCAGCCGCGATGGAGGACTGACCCGGCCAGGCATCAGGGCAGGCTTTCTGGAGGCGGTGAATGGGAAGAGCGCAGAGCTCCGGACCAGAGGGTCTGAGGAGCACGGGGCTTCTTGGGAGAGCCTCCGGTTTCCCAGGCTGCAGCGGAATCCCCAGGGACGCACAGGCTCCCGGAGGACGTCTGTCCCCTGGGAAGCTGCAGAGCCTCTTTGTTCCGTTTAAGTGTCCTGCTGTCATGATTCCCACCACACAGCCCACCCGTTTTGTGTCCAGCTCCCTGACTTTTGGCAGGCATTTGCAGAGTTGTGTGTCCATCACCTCGTTCCATGTTAGGACTTTCTTATTACCCCAGGAGAAGCCCCTCCACCTTAGCTGCGACTCCTGCCCGGTCTTCCCACTGGGCAGCCCTAGGCAACCCCACCCTGCTCTGTCTCTGCACATGTCATCTAAGTGGAGTCATGTGACGGGCTGTCTTTGTGCCTGGCTTCTTTCACTTGGTATAATGTTTTCAGAGTTCACCATGTTGGAAGTCACAGAATCTTCACAGCTTTCCAGCCAGCAGGGACCTCTGAGACTGTCTCATGTACTTACCTGAGCCAGTAGAGAGAAGGGGACACTAGGGAGCCTCACTCAGGTCCCACACAGGCAGGTGACAGGGACTCCAAGGCTGGTCTCAGGAAACCCACCGCTGCCCTCTGTGCAGGCAGGAGGCCCCCCATCCTGTTGTCACCTCTTCCTTCAGCTGTGGATCTGGGTGAATTTGGCTCAAAATGACAACTTGTGGAGATCTCATCTTCCCAAGCACCGATACTTCATGCACTGGCAATTTTCACGCCCTCTGGTACATCCTGAAATCTTTTATGCATCTTTGAGAATTCATGTCCTCTAATTCAGGCTCTTTGGGGGCTTGGTATTTTCTTTTCCTGTTTCTTGGACGCTTAGATGTTCTGCCTGCTTGGGGCCGGGCTGATCTCACAGGGAGGCAGTGGATGTGGCCCAGGTGCCCACCCTCCTCCTCGGTGTGCATTCAAAGCTCTGTGTATTCCTTTGCAAAGCAGTGCTGCCGGTGCCTGTCACAGGCTCAGCACAGAGCTGGTGCTGAGGTGTGGGAGTGCTGGTTCTGAGCAGACTCAGAAGAGGACGGAGGCTTGCAGGCCCTGGGACAGCCCGGTGAGGAAGGCAGCCCTCCCGCCGGCAGCTGCTCCCCTTGGCTTCATGATTCCCTGCTGCCACAGTGAACTGGCCCCGCCTCCCCTCCCAGGCCTGCGGGATGGGAAGCCTAACTGCCGGGCCCTGTGAGCCCTGCCAGTCTGGTTTCCTATGTCCATTTCTGGACTTGTAAGATGGGAGGGCAGAGGGCATGGGGTATCTTCTGTAGCCTCCAAGGCAACCAAGAGGCTTCTAGGAGGGAGTGTGGAGGGAGGGGCCCTTTCCTCCTCCCAGGGATGTGGGGGGGTCTCGTTCCTGCTGATTTAAAGATCCAGGCAGGAGCTGTGCCACCTGCTCAGCAGAGGTGGGTGGAGAGGGACACATGGACTCCTCCACTGTCCCACAAGGAGTGCCACGTGGGCGGTGTGGTGGAGCCCTGCAGTGAGGCCGCCTGCTCTGGGTGCGGGGAGCAGGGGGCCTCTTGGAAGTCTCTCCGCTGGCCTGTGCCCCATGCCAGGTGTTCCACCCGTGCCATCTCCAGAACCCTCGCAGTAGCCTCAGGGAGGCACTTGACAGGCAGGGAAACAGGCTGGGAAATGGGAAGCTGCCTGTCCGCTGTCACCCAGCAAGTGAGGGGCTGAGCCAAGATTTGAACTCAGAACAGTGCGACTCCAGCCCCTTTCTTAATGCCCTTCACCCCAGAAAAGAAGGGAGATGCACAACGGGAGGGAGCTGGGGCTTTGGAACCCCAGCTTCGCGGCGGCGGTGGGGATCCTGTGGGCGGTGGGAAAGGCATCGTAAATATGCATGACATGCAAATCTCCCTCTAAAAACACAATGTGGGGGCCACAGGAGCTGGGATGCCAGAGTGCTTTGGAAAGTGGAGTGTTGTACAAACACTTGGGTTTCCATGACAACTGCTCCATGTTGTCCCCTCCCTGGTGTCCCCAGGGCCGATCCAGGGTCTTGAGGTGCAGGGCTCATCTAGGGTACCTTCTAACTAGTGTTCCTCCCCCATTCCTGCAGGCACTGGTGCCTCCCCTCTGCGGGGTGCCTGGTAGCCCCGTGGGTGACCAGGACCTAATGGGGCCCCTGTCCCATGCTGCTTCTCGCCAGTACCTCTGATGTGTGCCCGGAGGAATGTGTGTGCCAGCCCTGGGTCCAGCGCCTGCTCCTGGGTGACGCCTGCTGTGTACCAGCCGGTTTCCTTTCTCCCTGTGCTCATAGCTCCCTGCTTGGTAAGTAAGTGTGCCGCAGGCCTGGGCTGCTAACCCACTCACCCGTGCTTGCCACAGTTGGGAAATGCCCAGCCTTCCCACCTGCTGGCGCCCACATGCTGGCAATGGGGCTTCCATGAGAGCTTTCCTATGTCTGGGCACAATTTGTAGTTTAACTGGCTTGTTGTATCCTGTCCTCCCAACAACCTAGAAGGTGGGTGTGGTGATCACAACCATTTTACAAGAAACAGCCTCAGAGAGGAGAAGACACTTGCCTGAGAATGCACAGCAACCCAACTCTGACTACCTCAAAAGCCAGCTCTTGCCACACCCAAAAGACCGGAACAGGTGCTGAGGTGGTCTCAGGAAGGAAAGGGGAACAGGGACCCTGCTGGCGGCTCTGGGATGACGACCCCCCAGAGGGGTTCCTGCTCCTCAGCTCCATTTTACCTAACCCCACACAGGGTGAGGGCTGGGCTGCCTCATCTCTGCCCATGCCACCAAGACTGCTGAAGCCCCCGTACCTGCCACCCCCACTGGCTCATCATCCCTCCTGCAAGGAGGTCCACCCCATAGGAGCCACCTCCTGGGGCCCTCGGTGCCAGGCAGCTGCCACATGAGACTCAGTGAGGCTGGGGATGGGTGCAGGGTGGCCAGCCCTCACTCAGTGCCCACGGGACCGTGGTTTTAGGATCTGCTGCCTTCTCTTGACTATTGCTTCCTCCCCTGGACAGCCCACAGCTGGCATGGGCCTGCCACTCAGTGGGGTGCATCGTAAAAGTTATGGAAGGAAAGAGGGAGGAGAGGAGGGAAGCCCCTTGCCTCCATCCACCCACGTGCCAGATGGACCCAGGAGCCTCTGGGCCTTTGGGCCAGCTGGGGTTCCTGCTGGCCCCAGGGAGCCTGCAGTGAGCTAGCCTTCCACCAGGCAGCCAGCCCCTCTGGTCCCCGTTCTCTCATCTGCCAACAGCTGCCTGGCCTCCCTGATGGGATAGTTATGAGAAGAGGAAAGACTTGTAAATATGTATAATATGCAAATGTCAAGGATAATAAAAAAAACCCGTGAAGTTGGCTGTCGATAATATAATGTAGAAGTGCTTCTTGGAGAACAGGGAACGTGTGGTGCCAGCCTTATTATTAATAACTGTGAAAAGGGCCCCATTAATTAGCAGCCCCCAGCCTGGCTCCCCCAACCGGCCCGTCTGCCTGTTGCAGCCGCAGACAGCGTTGCATTTGACTGAGGAGCTGTTGTCACAGAAGCGATGAGGACAACTCGGTCCGAGAGCTGTGAGTGCCCGTGAGGTTCAATGCCTGCTTGTGCCCAAGGAAGGCACGGGCCAGCCTCCCCAGGCCTACCTGCCACGGCGAGCCCCTGGCAAGCAGCCCCTCCTAGGTCCCTCTAACCCACCCATCGGTTAAACTCCAGCGGCCCTAAGGGAGGCAGATGGGGAGGCTGAGGCATGGACCCCGGAGCAGGGCCTCCGTCTTTCCTGGAAGGGACTGCCACTCTGTGCCTACCTCTGCCCTGGGCCAGGCACTGGGACGCAGCCGAGCTGGCAGCCCCTGGCGTGTGTAGCCCAGTGACGGAGAACGGAATTCCTTGGCACAAGCGGGGGAGCAGCCGTCAGCATCGCGGGGAAAGATGGAGGCCGGGCGGCGCGAGGGAGGTGTTACTGCTGCTATTTTGCTAACAAGCTGGTTATTTAAAGAACAGTCAAAGCCGGGAAATCAGATGGGGAGTCTCTGTGCCCGGGGCAGAAGCAGCCAGGGTACCGGGTCCCCGGGGTGGTGAGACCTAGGAACCAGCTGGGTCCGAGCAGGGTGGCCACACGTCGATTTCGTTTTCCCATCTCTTTATTAACAATAGTAAACAGCACCGTGGAGACAGAGGACACGAGGAGCGGAGGGGCGAGGGGCCAAGGGGCCAAGGGGCCTGCAGTGCTGCCCTGGTGCTGGGTCCGCAGGCTTTGCTTTGTGGTGTTTTGCACTCGACATTTTTGTTTCAAGCACTTTCCTCTCCATGTTATTGTCATAGTGAAAAGACTGAAAGCAGCTCCAGCTCTAACTCTAACATTCGCTGAGTCCTTGTTAAATGCCAGGCTCCTTGCCAAGCATTTTACTTTTCTCTCCTCAACTCATGGTGGCATTCCTCATTCTACCCATTTTACAGAGGAGGAAAGTGAGGCCTTCAGAGGTAAAGCTACTTGGCATGTGGGCACGGAGTCAGGGAGGTGAGAGGAGCAACCAAACACGTGGACACAAGCCCCATGAGCAAAGAACGGGGCCAAGAATTTCCCCCCGAAGGGCGAAGGTTCCTCTGCTCGTTCCTCTGGTGTCTGTGCCTCTTGCATTTTCAAGACTTGAGAGGCCAGACAAGCGTCCAAGGTCATAGACAGATGAGGGGTCTGGGAGTCTGGCAAGGAGGCAGAGAGGAGCATTTAGCCATTTAACAAGTGTTAAAGAATAGGAATGGGACATCCCTAGGGACAGCCCAGGGAAAGGGCCAGGGCATGCTCAGGTCTCATTCAAAGTTAAAACAGGTCACCCACATGAGGCAGAGACAGACCCAACCTCTTAACTCACTGGATGTGAGGCCAAACTGCCATCTTCTAAGCACCTACTATGTGCTTTCCCCTTATCTTCTTGAACCCCCAGAAGGTTACCATAAGTTGAGCATTACTGGCCCCATTTTGCCAGTGAGGAGACTGAGGTCTGCAGAGGAGAAACAATGACCCAAAGGGGCACAGCCAGTGAGTAGCAGAGCACTCTGCCAGCCCCAGAGCCCAGTGTCCTGTGTGTGCAGCAAGCATTGCTCACTGCTGGGGTCCCTGGCAGGGCAGCCTCCTGGGCACTGAAGCTCCAGGCAGCACGTGACTGCCATCAAGTTCTGAGGCAGATGTGTCCGTCTGTGAACTGTCACTGGGGACATGGCACGGAGGGTGGCCTGGCCCACAGCTTCTCCACGCCCTGAGGCAGGGCGGCCTGCCTGCTGATGGGGCACCAGCCCCAGAGGCATTCTTGCATTCCAAGGACATGCATTGAGACCAGTCCCTGCAGTCTAAACCCCATTCAGAGGACACAGCATGGGAGGGGCAGATATTATACAATCACCCGAATAAATAAGCGGATTGAGAAGAGACTCCGTCGGCTCAGGAAGGAAATTAGCCAGGCAGGTCCCAAATATTGGCAGGTAGGGGCCCTGCTCGGCATAACATGGGACTGTCCAAGACAGACTCCCCAAGGAGGTGGCCTTGGAGACCAGAAGGACAGCATAGCTCAGCATGCTGGAGAGCTGCTCATTGTGGCCTTGTAGTAGGATGACTGGGAACAACCCATTTGCCCATCGCCAAGGGACTGGTTAAATCCATTTCACTGAAGCCAGACTGTGATGCTGCTGCAGCTGCTAGAAACAGGGCCGTGGATCTAAATTTATTGTTGCAGAAAGAACTTCATAGTGTGTTGTGGAGTTTAGAAAAAAAAAAAAAGAGGTTATAAAACAGCATGGGGAGCATGATATCATTTTTGTAAGAATGGTGTGTGTTTCTGAAAATCGTTCCACTGTTCCTCCTGGGGGTGTGGACAAGGGTGATCTTTGCTGTCATCTTTATACTTTGGGGGATTTAGAGTCTTTCCTTAGTATTATAACTTGTGGGGAGGGACAGGAACATTTAGGTCCCCACAGTCCTACCTGGGGGCAGTTCTCCTCTCCTACTATGAATGGGACAAGGCATGCAATTGTGGAAACAGTCAATCTGGGTCATACCTCATTTCCACCACGTTTTGGCTGTGTGACCTTGGACAAGTAACTTCCTCTCTCTGAGGCTGCATTTTCTCTTATGCAAAACAAAGATAAAAATAACATCTGAGGGTGGTCGTGGGGCTTATTGGAGTCAGGACATGTATAGGGTGACACAGTGCTGCATGGCATCACTGGAAGCTGCTGCTGTTCCCACAGTGGCTGCAGAGGCAGCACCTAATATGTGCTGATGTCCCACCAGGGCTCCCAAGATTCCCTCTCCTCTCGGTCACAACCACCCCACCCACTCACCTCCCTCTGCCAGCGAGCCCTCTGGCCAGGGCTTCTGCTGTTATGGGGATGCCTTGGCCCTGGATTTGCCTTTTGTTTTCGTTCTTGACAATCACTAAACCTGTCTAGAAAGACAGATACTGTCTTATGGACACTCAGAGAGTTTTAAATATCAGGCAGAGAAACTTAGGCTACTGTCAGACTCATAGAATCATGGAGTCTTCATGGTGAATAATCCAGCAATTGCAAACATATGCATTTTACAAGTTCATTGCACCTCTCTTGATGACAGTGATCAATTAACAACTACCCAATTATCTGTCTGTTAGAGATGGTGAAATAAATTACGTCCAGCCAGACAATGGCATTCTCCACGGCTGGGGAGACAGTGCTGTAGATCTATACTTGTTGACATGGAAACATGTCCATGGTGCATTGCTGAGGGAAAAAAATAGGAGGTTGAAAAACGGTGTGTATTGTATGATAACTCACTTTGGAGTCTTTCCTGAGTCGTAGGACTTGGGAGGAGGTATCTATGTAGATATTCACTGGTTTTTCTCATCTTTATGAAAAACATACATGTAAACATATATACATTCCTATCCAGAGAAATGCCTGGAAGAACAGTCATTAAACTGTTCATAGTGGTTTCCTCTGGAAAGGGAGAAATGGATGAACTCTATTTTTATTTTTGCTCACATCATTCAGAATATTTCCAAATGCAAGTGACAAAAACCCATCCTAAACCCACTTGAACAAAAATGAAACATATTGGCTCCTCATTGTAAAGTCCAGAGCTTTATCTGGTGTCTAGCTCAGCTGGATCCAGGGGCTCAGACAGGGTCACCAGGACCTGAGTTCTCTCACCATTTTTCGACTCTGCTTCTCAGGGTGATTCCCATGTCTGGGAGAGCTGTCCTGTATGAAATTCAACAGTAAATACTATTAAGCTCAAGTTGATAGCTCTCACGGGTTGAGAGATGCCTGTCCAGAGGAGCAAGCAAGACTGCGTCCCGGATAGCTCAGATGCAAGTCACAGAACAGAGTCTTGGCATCAATTGGCCAAATCTGAGGGATGTGCCACCCCTCCACCAATTGCTTTTGTAGGAGAAGTTCGGTGCTCTGATTGGTAACACATCCCTCGCTGGAGGGAGAGTCAACACCTACAGGAATGGACGTGAGTGAGGAAGGGCGGCTCCCCAAAGTGAATGCAGGCTGGGAAGTAAAGCAGGCCAAACGGCGGCTAGACCCAGATCCTTCCTCCATAATTATCTGAATTTCCCAAGATGCCTAACTTCCCTAATAATCAGAAAAAAACAACGGCAAAGAGAAGTCCTGAGCTCAGACCTTCCAGCCAGAAGCTCACCGAGGCAGCCTTCAGCTCTCAGAACCAGAGCATCAGAATCTCTGAAGCCCCTGAGTAGCTCAGGAGATGTTGGCCCTCCTGTGTCCCCAAGGGAACTGTCCTGATCCTTGAGGTCTGTAGCTTTGAGGGAGAAAGAGGCGCTCACAGGTGATTTATCAGCTTGTGGGGGCTGTAAAGGTGGGGTACAAACAGGGTGGAGGAAACAGAGACCAGCCTGGGAGCAGGGGAGGCTTCCTGGAAGAGGTGACTCCCGGCTAGGCAGCCACAGAGAGTGTGAGAAGAACCTTGGGCAGGAGAAGCCACCTTCCAAAGGCCCAGAGGTCCGAGGTGGGGGCACAACCATCAGATGAGAAGGGGGTCTGGCCAGGGCCACAGGGGCCTTCAATGCCAGGGTCAGAGTGTGTACTTGGTCCTGAAGGCAGCAGAGAGCCTTTGCAAGGTATTGTGGGAGGACCCGCACTCTCTGGGAACACTCTCTGCCTCATGCTAGGAGCTCAGCCTGGAGGGTCAGGTCAAAGCCCCATGTGGAAAAGGAGAGAGGGGATTGAATGGCCCCCCAAGGGGGGGTTAAATATCTCTGGTCTAAATTCCTTCCCACCCTGAATTCCCTGGTCCAAATTCCTGTCCCAAGGTATGGGCTGCTGCCTGCACAGCCTAAGGGATGGGACACCGACTCCCAGCTCCCTCCGCTGCTGGCTAGCAGAGGAGCAAGTCCAGGATCTTAGCACTGCCTGGGACTGAGGGCCATCTAATGAACAACAACCAGGAGAGTGGACAATTGCCACCTCAAGAGTCTCAAGAGCCCTGGTGTCCGCAAATCCTGCGGGGAGTTCAAATGAAGGGCAGAGAGTCACCCTCACCTAACAGTGGAGGAAGTGTTTGGGTCTTTGGACACACATCAGATGCCTCAGCCAACCCCTCAAAGTCTCTTTGCATTTTACAAACAGGGATGCTGAGGCTCAGGGAGACCAAGCTACCTATACAACAACATAGAGCAAGTTAGAGACAGGGCTGGGACATGAGCCCCGTGTCTCCCACTCTCGCCCCCTCGGCAGCCCTTCCCCATCCTTCTCCTCACTTCAGGTGGAACCTGGTCACTTCATCTGCTCATGACATGTTTTTGTGTAAACTTCAGTCAACTGAGATCATCCCCGATACCCTTCTAAATCTTCACTACTCAGATATCTTGTGACCATTTGGATGGCAGTGTTTTTCACTTCTGATCATAGCTGTGACTCGTCCAGCCTTGTTTTATGGGTCATCTAATAGTTGACAGTGCTCCGTGGTCTCCATTTAGTCACTGAGCTCATACTCCATGTTTATTAGTGCCTGCCACGTGCCGGGCACTGTGCCAGACAGCAGGCTACAAAATTCCACTAGAACAGCTCCTGCCTGGGACCTCCCTGGCACAACCAAGGAGAGAGGTGTCTCTGTCGGCCATGGCAGGTGACTCAGGAGTTCAGAGGAAGGGGCCTCATGCCCAGGGATCTCCCTGTCCCTCTGAGCAGTCTTGAAGAATGAGTAGGGATTCCCCAGGGAGAGGTGCTGGGAATGGCGGCCGTATCACCTGCTCCCACCAGGCAGTCAGCCTAGAGAGTACGAGGGACCAGGGACGGCGGGGACAGTGCCAGAGAGGCCCACCGAGGCTGGAGCTCTGAAGGCCTCAACTTTTGAATTGGGAAGTTTGAATTTGATCCTTAGGGTTGAATGGAGCCTAGGGGTCGAGCAGGTCTGGGTCTTAGAAAGACCCTGGCTTTGAACTGTTGTTGGGCGTGGCAGTGGGCGGGGTGGATCATGGGATGACACAGAGGATGTTTATCAGGAATGTTCCACCAGCCTTGGGGACTGGATGTTCCAGAGGGGGGAGAGAGGGTTGTATGGGCTTAGGGCCCTGTGGACCTGTGGCTAGGTGAAGCCTGGCAAAGGTCAGGTCCATGTCCTGAGGTGGGGATACTTCATAAGACTCAGAGCAGCCGCCTGAAGTGTCCTCTGAGGTCCCATGTCTGTGGAACGACGGAGGCACCTCTTCCCCACCATGGAGCCTCAGTTTGCTCCTCTGGAAAGTGGAGGAATGTCAGTACCTCCCAGGGTTGGGGGCAAGCTCTGCATGTACCTGCATTCAGCAGTGGTTGGTGACCAGGGCTGCTCTGATTATACATGGTCAGAGCAGAGGTGGATGAAGGTGCTGACTGGCCACCAGAAGCCAGCTGCAGCGTGGGCAGCTGTGTGAGGCAGTGCAAGGTGCTGAGGTTTCAAGGGGCCTTACTTCCTGTCTCTGTTGGGGAGGCAGGGTCTGCTCTGGCACTCACCAGGAAGGCTCCAGGGGAGGACATTCCAGCTGGGGCTAGAAGAACCTTTTGGATAGAAGAGCTCTCTGCAGGTGGCTGACTCGGGTGGTAGCAAGCTCCCCGTCACTGGGAGTATTCAAGCAGCAGCTACACCACAACTTGGCAGAGTCTGTAGAATATTTGTGACTCATCTGAGGATCTGGAATGTCCTTCCCAGCCCATAAAGTCTTATTTCAGGTTCTTACTATTCTGACCCTCTCTTTCCTCATCCCCCATAAAGAGATAACAGAAGCTCCTACCTCAAAGTTGGTCACAAAGTTTAAGTGAAACCATCTAAATAAACTGCTTAACCGATTTGGCATGTAGCCAGTGCTCAGTGACTGGTGACTATTGTTACTGTGCTAAATCCTGGGCACGACGCTTCCATCTGAGAGCCTCAGGTTCCTCTGCCCATTAGGGTGCTCCTGCCTGACTGTCCTTCAGGACCTCCTTTCTGCCCTTCTCATTGCCCCGTCTCTGTCTCCAGCTCCCTCCTCCCTGCGAGGTGGTAGGAATTCCAGACCCTTCTGGGCCCCTTTTAGCTCCCACTTGAGCAAGAGTTGGCAGGTTGGGGCGTCGGGCGCCATCCGCCTCCCATATGCTTCCTGCTATTTAGAGGAAAACTCTCCCCGCGGTTCCTCCAACCACACGGGCTGACATTTCCAGACAGACGCTGGGACCAGCTCTTCGGGGGATTGGCAGATAAATTTGGCCCAGGCTGTTGGGAAAATCTTCAGCCTCGGTGGGGAAGCAGAGCCCAGGCGCACCGACTTCCGTCCACCCCGCGACTCCTGGGCCTGGTCTTCCGGGCTGCAGTGCTGTTCTGCAGCCTTGCAGACGAGGGTAAGTCTGACCAGCCCAGTCTTCTCCCAGGAGAGCCGCTCATGGGCAGAACAGGAAGTGTGGCTTCCAGCCTTCAGCTCAGGAGGTACAAGGGGGGTTTCCTCCCGTCGCCAAGATACCTGGGTGTGGCCCAGCCAACCTGGCAGCAGCAGGTTTGGGGTTAGAGAGACAGGCGCTCCGGACAACTTCCTGTCTCTGTGACCTTCCATACATGGCTCCACCTCTCCGAGCCTCTTTTTCTTCATCTGTAAGATGGGGATAATAGGATCTGTCTGATGAAAAGTCTTAGGATGGTGCTTGGCACGTGCTGAGTGCTCCACAAATACTAGTCACTATAATTGTTCACTGTCGTCAGTACTGGTATGTTGTGGTGGCCTAGGGCAGATGACTGGTTTCCTTCTCCTTGCCTGCAGCCGTGGCTGCTCAGGGAACACTGGAGTGTTTCAGACTTAGATAAGGCCGACCAGCAGCAGAATGCAGGAACCAGGGCAAGTGCGGCAGCCACATCTGTGGGAGGGCGAGGGGAACCACACGCACAGCGCACGCAGCCCCGGCCCGGGTCTCGTTTTCCCATTTACATCTGGAATGCCCCTTCGCACAGTCTGGATGGATGGAAGGGAAGGGGCAGGCCAGGCCAGGTCCAGCTGGAGGCAGAGTGGCCAGGTGGGGGCTGGGTGTCAGCCGTAGTAGGGGGCTTCGGGAAGCTCGAGTAGTTTGGCTGGAGTAGAAAGTGGGCAGCGGGAAGTCGTGGGAAGCAAGTCGGAGCTTCATTCAGCACCTCCCGATGGAGCCCGGATGCTGAGCTTTAAGCCAGGCACTGGGGAAACTGGCAGCAAAGATGGGCATGTTGCCTGCCCTCAGGATGCTTGACACACACCACAGCAAACTAGCAGATTCTAGGTTGTGCTTGAGTAGCCTCAGGGGCTGAGAGGGGGTGATGTGGGGCCCCAATGGTGGGTACCTACATGAGGCAGGGTGGTCAGAGACTGCCTTGGCTGTGGCCTAAAGGATGAGTTGGAACTGGCCTTCAAGTGCTGGTCAGGGTCAAGGGGCAGAGGGGGAGGGGACAGAAACGAGACCCTAGAGACCTTGAATGCCAGGTGGTGTCAGGAAGATCACTCTGGTGGTGGGTGTAGGACCAACCAGGATAGCTGTGGGCAAGGCCAGCTGAGGATCTGCTGCATGTACCACTGCAGGCAGGCAGGCAGTGGGCCCGGTGTGGACCAGGCAGAGAGGAGGGAGAGGTGCCTTACTGGGGTCTGAGCAGAATCCTGGAACTTGAGATGGGCCCATTTTGAAAGGAAGACCTGGACCTGTGTGTAATGAGGGATGGGACCAGGTAAGAGAGGAAATTTCAGTGGAACTTAGAGCTAGACCCCAGAATGATCAGGAAGAGTCAGGGCAGAGACAGGGAGGGGAGGGGCTTCCACAGCACTCAGGACCAGAGGCAGCAACGAAAGCACACATAGCAGAGTAAGAGCAGGTTTCAGCATTAGACCTAGCAGCCAATTCCAAATCTGTCTACTTGCTGTGTGACTTTGGGGAAATCATTTGGCCTCACTGAATCTCCCCTGTTAGAATAATACTGAATTAGTTGGAATTGCATTTGACTGCATGTAATAGAAGAAAACAAATATTTGTATCAACACCCAAGAGGTCGTTCTTGTGTAACAAGAATCCAGGCAGGCAGGCCAGGACCAGTGTGGCAATTCTTTCTCGGTCATTCTTAGCACGTACCTTTCATTCTCATGAAGACAAGATGGCTGCTCCATCTCCATATGCTACATCTGAATTCAAGGCAGGAAGAGGGTTGGAAAGGTTATATGCTTTCTGAGTCTGCCTTTCTTTTAAAAGAAAAATCTTTATTTTATTTATTTATTTTGATGTGATGCTGAGGATCGAACCCAGTGACTCACACATGCGAGGCAAGCACTTCCACCACTGAGCCACAACCCCAGCCCTGAGTCTGCCTTTCTTATTGGAAAAAGAATAGATTTCCTGGAAACCCCACCCAGTGGACTTTTACCTATGTCTCTTTTGCCAGATGTGGTCACACGGCCACCCTAGCAGCAAGGGAAGCTGATGATATTAGCATTGCCAGCTGGGCACTTCCATTAGGCCAAAGGGAAGAGTCACCAAAAGGATAACTCACAAGAGCCACTTCAGAGCACTCCCCTCCCCAGGAGCTGTTGGAAAGAGTCCATGGGATAATTAACGTGCAGGACACATGCAGCCCGGAGCGGAGTGGAGCAGCCTGCCTCTCGGTGAGTGGCCGGTGCCTCTGCCACGCCCTTCCTGCATTCATTCAGCAGGCGTAGCTCCTGCTCTGGGAGCTGGACACCGTGCCAGGGATGTGACAGTGACAGTCTCTGCCCTTCTGGCACTCACAGTGAGAAGAGAAGATGGGCAAGGAAACAGGCAGATCACTCCACTTCAATCAGTGTCGTCGCAGAGGATTGGAATGTGCGTTTATTTGTGTCTGTTTTTTCCTTACTGCTCGGACTCTGCCACCTGCAGTTGCGCCTGGCACCCACTGGGCACTCAGCAGGTGGTTCTGGGATAGATGAATAACGTAAGAAATACCAATTAGGACCTACTTTGCATAAGGCTCTTTGGCTCTTTGGGTTGAATAGAGAAGGTGGGTGACACATCATCCATGGCTTCAGGGGACAGAGTGAGGACAGCCTTCAGCATTAGACCCAGTGGCCTGTAACAGATCTGCCACAGGGTGGACCAGATATGGGTGCTGGGGACCCAGCAGTGAACAAGAACACTGAGACTCCTGCCCATGCCCTGGTGGGTACAGGCACTGGAGAAGGTCTGGAGTCCTGAGATCATTCTGTTAGTGTGTCCTGGGGAGCCCCACCCACTCCCTGGGCCTCAGGGTGCTCCCCTGTATGGCAGGTATGATGGGCCCTGGTGGGGATGTCAGGGGTGCTGGTGCGGAAGCGGGTGCTCTGTACACTTGGCTCCTCTGTGTGTAAGGAGCCATGTAGGGAGAGGAGGGAACTGTTGCAGGGGTGGGAGGGGCTGCCTCTGAGTCCCTTTGGAATTTCATGGGGATCCAGGAGGGCACAGAATCTGGACTCTACTTCTGTCTTTGCCTACTCCAATAGCTAAGCATGGCAGCTTGTCAAAACTGGCCATCTGGGCATGGAACGTGCAGCGTTGGATATAGGCAAACAATGATTTGGTTGAGCTGGGTCACCCAAGGTGAGACTTGAGGATGACCGTGGTTATGGGAGATGATCTGGGAGGGGGAAGCAGCCTGGAATTTGATACTTACTTGGTTGTGTGACCTTTGGCACATTTCTCGGCCTATCTAAGCCTTGGTTTCCTAACCAATACAATGTGTCTTCTCATCCTTGCATACCCCTTAAGACCTTGACCTAGCATTCAGTGAGTGTCCAGCATTGCTTGGGAAGAGGAATGACCTTTACCGATACCCTGTTATGTGCCAAATCGGTGCTGTTTTGCCACAGTTTTGAGGAGGTGTCTTCTGCCCATTGTCAGAGGATCCTGCTGCCTCATCTTCCCCTTCTGCTGCCTCAGGGACTGAGGTGCTGGCTTTACTGGGGTCTCTGAGGAAGGGAAGCCTTGAGGACCCTTGAAGGGCTCCAGGCAGCTCAAGAGGTTTGCTTGAGACCATGTGGGCAGCCTGTGATGTCAGGGGGTCAGGGCAAGAATAAATCTGACCTTCCTCGAGTGGACAAGGAGCCAGTAAAAGGTGGCCTGAGGAAGAGCGCTGGAGTGGCCCAGGCTGAAGGGTCAGATGCTCTTCCTCTCTGTCCAGTGCCTTGAGGACAGCGTGGGGAGCCCAGCCTTTGAGATGAGGTGGCAGTGAGCCTGTCCCTCACTGCTGCTCTTGGCTGCAGCTCTCTACCCAGGGCCTGTGTGTCTGAAGTGAGGCTGGGAGGTAAGCATTTTAAAGAACGGCGGTGGGGGGCTCTCGTGGCCTATGGAGGTGGATGTTCCCAGTCACGTGCCCCTGAAGGCCCTCCTGAGCTACCCCAGGCCAGGGAACTACAGTGGGTGAGAAACTTACAGGAAAACAGCCTGTGGGAAAAAGAAACGGAAATGATGCTTAGAGAACCCCTTGAGGCCTTGCAAATCCAGGCAGGTACCAGCCAGAGAAAAGCTTCCGGTGCCACCTCAGCACAGGGGCGGGGATTGTACACTTTGACCTTGGCACTGGGCTGTCAGGTGCACCGCGCCCCCTTGCCCCTGCTCTTGGTGATGATGGCGGGCGAGCGTTGTCTATGGTGCTGAAGGGAGGGTTTTGCCCTGTCCTGGCACCGGGTGCTGTCCATGGTGCTGTCTGCTGCAGTCTTAATGAGTGGGACCCAGCTGCGAGGTCAGAAGCTTTGACCCTGTCATTGAGCAACTCTGAGGTAGGACTGGGCCCCTGTGATCATCCAGGCACTATTTTAAGAACTTATTATGTAATATGCTATTTTCCCTAATATTTAATCCCCATTTTAGAGGTATGAAAACTGAAGATTAGAAAATTCCAGGGACCAAGGACTGTAGCTCTAGTCTGTTTCCTCAGTCATAAAGGGAAAGTTGTTGGTAGCAGAACTCAAACTGAGGGTGGGACTGGGCTCTGTAAACTGATGCGTGGCTGGGCTGGCGTTAGTCTTACACACGGAGGAGGGGCTGTTAACACGTGTATTCTTGGAATCCCGTGGGGTTTCCTGGAAGGTTTGATATTTGGGCCAGATCTAAAAGGGGGCTAAGCTCAGGGTTTGTGTGAGAAGGATAGTCTAGGTGTCCCCTGGCCCAGCCCAGAGGAGTGGTGTGACCTCTGGGGGCTACTGAGTTGGCAGCAGGTGGCAGGCTGACTGGACTTCCTCTCCCAGGGACTTGTGGTAGTGCTGCTCTCCCCTCATACTGGCCTGGGCGCTAAGAGATGAGAAATCAATATCATGTTCCAAACAGAACTAGGTGTCAAAGATACCCAAGATTCACTTGATTTGCCGTCTTGGAGCTGTGTGCCCTTAGACAAGTGACTTACCCTCTCTGGGTCTCTGTTTCCCCACCTCTACAGAACAGAAGAACATAAGGATCACTGCCCTGTGGGTGATTTTAAGGATTGGAAGGGACAGTGCGTGATAAAAGGCTGACAGGTTAGTTTTTGTCAGTGGAAACAAGACCAAAGGAAGGAAGGGAACCCACCCCCCAAGGTGGCATAGCAGGTATCAGAAGCTTGAGCCACTGCTGTCACTTCCCAGCAGGACTAGTGGCCATGGCTGGAGTGGCACCTGGCAGCCCCAGCTGACAGACATACCTTCAGGCAGGCCAAGTTCAGCCTCAGAGCCAAGTGTCCCTGTGGGGGTTGGTGGCCAGGCCAGCTCTGACTGCTCCTCCACCAGCCACCCTAATGGCTCCAAGCTTAATATGCCTCACGGGGCTGCTGTCATGCCTAATTAGGCTGTCCTTGGCCATCCTGTCTCCAGGCCTTGTTGTGGCCATCTGAGGCCCTGAATGTGACCATGGCCACTGCCCTTGGCATCCACTTGGCTTTGGGGAGGAGGCGACCACCTGTCTTATGATCTATGGCCTGAGATCTGACTTCCGGCCCAGCCCCGGAGGCCTTGGCTCCTAGACCGGGAGATGGCTGCACCTCCCCTGCAGCTCCTCTGGCTGTGAGGCCTGGCACCAGAACAGAGTGAAGGAGGGAAGGATAAAAGATGGCAGGAATGATGAGGAAGAGGAGGGAGAGGGAGGAGGGGACCTGGCACACCAGCCACCTCCACAGCGAGGCCAGTCGTACTTACCAGTCACTCATCCCGAGGTTGAGGTGGGGGCTTAGTGTGGGGCCAGGGTCGGGCTGATTCGTCGTGGAGTTGTTTCCACCACAAGGGAAGAACTTGAACCTTGACCTCACGTCCAGCACCATCCACACAGAGCAAGCATGTTTGGTGAAGGAAGGAAGGAAGGTAGAGAGGGAGGACAGAAGAAGGGAGGCAAAGATGGACGGAAGGAAGGAAATGCCGAGGGTGTTCCAAGCAGAGGGAACTTCCATAAACCCAAGCCTGGGGAGGGTGCTCCAGTGGGCTCTTACATAAATGATGTCATAATTATCTTTGCATCATGCTTTTATTATTTGTTATTGAGATTGATCCAAGATCAAGTGTAGATGTAGTTCATTCATTTCTTCTGCTGAATTGTATTCCATTGTGTGTTTTGCGTGTGTGTGAGTGTGTGTGTGTGTGTGTGTGTGTATGCATGCACACTGGCAGTTGAACCCAGGGCCTCACGCATGCTAGGCAAGCACTCTACCACTGAAGTATATCACTTTTTATTTTGAGACAGGGTCTCTTCTAGATTGCCCAGGCTGGCCTCGAGCTGTGATCCTCCTGCCTCAGCCTCCCACATCCCTGGGATCACAGGCATGCACCACCATGCCTGGTCTCCATTGCATGTTTACACATTACCCATCCTCCTGCTGGGGGGTGTTCAGGCATTTCTGGTTCCACTATAACCAGTGTCACCGTGAACATCCTTATGGATGTGCATTAGTTTCTGGACACAGGGTTTGTGTTAATAAACACTGCCAGATTGCCCTCCAGTGCAGTTGTACACCATTTTGCACGCCTGTTAGTGATGCATCTGACTTCCCACATCCTCAGCACCACACCATCAATTGATTTACCACTCTTTAATTTTGCCAATCTGCTGGGAGAAAATCTCTCATTTTCATTAGTATTGCCGACTATTAGAGAAGCTGAGAGCCTCATTACTGTTAATGATCGTCTGAATTGCCTCTTCTGCAAAATGCCTATTCATATACTTTGCCCAATTTTTATGGGTCACTTATCTTTTTCTTATTAATTCATAAAAGAGGTTACATATGTGAGGATGTTAATCCTGATTATGTTTGTGGCAAGTATTTTCTCCCAGGTCTTCGAACTTTGTGTCTCCTTCCATCAGAACTTTGCATTTGGTGCGTAGTAAAACACCTCACTTCCCCTTCATTGGCTTTTACTTCCCTGCAACTTGTGTAAGAAGTCTTCCCCCGCCCCGCCCCCAAGTTGGAAGATACTCTACATTTCCTTCGAATAACTTTGGAGTTTTATTTTCCTTTTGTGTTTTCTATTTAGATCTTTAGTCCAGGTTAGGCGTCTTATCTTTTCATGTGGTGTGAAGCCTGCATCTGATCTTATGCTCATAGGACCAGCCTCTTGTCCCAGAAGCATGAATTGAATACTCTGTTCTCTTCTCACTTATTTGAAACAGCATCTCTGTTGTATGTGTTAGGGCCTGTGTACTCATAGATCTATTTCTGGGAATTCTGTTCTGTCTCATTGATCTCTTTGTCTGTTCCAATTCCACACTAATTACTAAATCTCATTGTTTTTTCAACAGGGACACATTGGCATTTAGGGTAAAACTACTCTTCCATGGGCAAGATTGGCCTGCTCAGTATAGATTCTTGGACATCCCTGATGTGATCCTTGACACTTGATAGTGGTAGAACCCTACTACTAGTCTTTGTTACAATCCATGTTGCCCCCGTTATTCCCAAAGGCCCCCGAAGAGGGTGGTCCCCTCTGCTGTTGAGAGTCACCACAAATGTCTGCATAGCATGGCTTGATACCTGGTAGTGAGTGCCCCTCCCCTTCCTGGTTCTCTTTTTCCCTCTTCTCCTTCCACTCCACCTCTCTGCCAGGAATGAATTCCTTAGCATGGCACTGTCGGGCATCTCCTTGGAGAGAGGGGCCTAGTTGTTAGGAAGTGCTGTCTTACACTGAGCGGAGGTTGGCTTCCTGTGACCCACTTCCTCCCTAGATTCTGGAGTCCACAGAATACAAAGCCCACCATTCATGGGCCTCCGAGAGCAGCTGCTTCTCCATCTCACCTCTTTTCTTCAGACTCCTAAACTCAGTAACTTTGCTTATTGAGTTATTGAGCTCCCTCTGATGTTTATCAAGAACTTGGCTTCAGCCAGGCGTGGTGGTGCACGCTGGTAATCCCAGCAGCTCGGGAGGCTGAGACAGGAGGATCTGGAGTTCAAAGCCAGCCTCAGCAATAGCGAGGCACTAAACAACTCAGTGAGACCCTGTCGCTAAATAAAATACAAAATAGGCTGGGGATGTGGCTCAGTGGTTGAGTGCCCCCGAGTTCAGTCCCTGGTACAATAAGAACAACAAAAAAGAACTTGGCTTCAGTGGCAGGAAACATGGCATGTTTGAACTTGAGTCAGACATACTGGGTTAGAATTCCTGTTATTCCACTTGTTTGCTGTGTGACTCTGGGTAAGTCAGTGAACCACTCTTTGCCTCCCTTGTTCAATGGGTATCAGGGATCCTCTACCTGGAGATTATGGAAGATCATGAATACCAGGCCACGGGCTCGGCAAAGACCTGTCGTGGGTTAAGTGCTCTCTGTATGAAGTCTAGAAATTATCATTTTCAGCAATGAGTTTAAGCTATGGAAAAATAAATAAGAGATGATCAGGGGAAGAGAAAATAAAGACAAATAAGATAATTCCAGATTATACTTTGCTAAACATGTGCTATAAATTTTTCTCTGAGCTCCCTGGTAGACAAAAAAGGCAAACACAAGAAGTAGCAAGATTCCCAGTGCCCTTAAAAGAAAAAGAAGACAGTTAATCGCTCAGGTATGTGTGACTGACAGTGTCCTCAGAGCCATTCATAAGGTAAGGACAGTAGTGGTGGGTCTGCTCCACTCTAGTCCCCAAAGGGTCTGAGGTTCAGAAAGGCCTTGACTCTGGAACCCTGGAGTCCATGATGCCAAGGGTGAGCAATGGAACGTGAGTTCTTGGCCTCCTGGTCTGATGGGGGGAAAGAGCCAGGACCACACCTGCACTGCTGCGTGGTGGCCGGCTCTAGGCTGACATGAGGGCTCAGAAGGGCACCAACTGGATCGGGGCCCGGGGTGCATTTCTGCTGGGGGAGGGTTTCATGAAGGACCAAGAAAGGCTTTGACCCCAGAAGATGGTACCAGAGTGTCGCAGATCCCCACTAGCCCTACCTGGGGAGGGAGCATCTGTCCATGAACTGTTCCAGGTGAAAAGAATTTAGAGGCTCGAGTTCAGCTGCACACCACAGTCCCAGAGAAGGCAGAGATGAGCCCGAAGCCACAGAAAAGGGCAGGAGCCTAGCAGGCCTCAGACCTAAGCCTCCTGCCTCCCTGAGCTGAGCTGATTGTCCTCCTGCCCGTCTCCCGCCATGGCTCCTGCTCGGGTTCTGACTCGCCTCCTGCAGGGTCATTAACCACCTACTGCCAACCACCTGGTGTCTTCCTATATTTAACTCCCACCCTGTGACTTATAGAACCCCAGAATAGCAGCCCCCGGTGGGGGGCATGCCCCCGCAGCCCTCTCCTCTAGTCTCATTGAGCTCATAGTTCTGTCCCCAGAGAGAGCAGAGTCCTGGGTCTGCCACCTCTGGGTCATGGCAAGACGAGAACTGACTTGTCCCAAGGAAGGCTAGTATAGAGGTCAGAAACCCCCTCGAGGAGTCCTGGATACATACTGAGCCCCAACCCCGGTCCCATATGGAGCCTCAGTTTTGATTCCATGCTAAACTCTGACCCTGGCTCTAGACTAAATTCTGACCTTGACCCAGAAGGATGGCAGTTGGAGTCATAAATAGTGGGAGTCAGCCCTTCCCCCTTAACTGCTGGAATCAGCTGAATGAACCTTTGGCATGTAAGCCAGCAGTTCCAGACTCAGATCGTGCTCCAAAGCTTTTACCTCAAAGACCTGCCCCACACCCTGCCTGGCCTTGGTCTCAGTGGCCTAGGGACCAGTACCAGCCATGAGTTCCACCTGCCCTGACCATGAACTCCTCTGCGTCTCCAAATGCTCTGCCAGCACAGCTAAAACCCTCCCCCTCCTCCTAATTTGCCTCCTAGCTAATTCCCAGTGCCACGTGACCCATGGTGAGGGCTGAGATATTTATAATATCTGTGTCCTTTATGATAAAGCCAACCCTGGGGACGAGGTTCAGAGACGCTCTATTCATCCTCTGAAGCCCCAAGAACTTCAAACCACATTCACCACAGAGGGCCCTCCTCACAGTCCACCTGTCGCCAATTGAAGTCACAGCATTTCGGAACTGCCCCGCCCCTTGTGCCCTATCAGACTCAGAAAGCTGTTCCCTGCAGCCATGAACCCCAGCTGAGTGGAGGGACTGGGCTGCAGGCAGACTGCAGTCACTGCCGTCTCTGGGCGCTGGGCTCTTTGTCTTGCAAATGGAACAGTGTCCTCCCCACCAGTCTGCAGTGCCTGGAACCGGGTGTGGGCTCCAATGAGGTGCCAAGTGCTCAGCCGAAGGCCTGGCAGGGAGCGTCATTTGAGCAAGTGGGTGGGGCTGCTAGAGCTTCCCAAAGAGCGACCATTGGGTTTTCCAGAAACCTCAACTAAAATGCACGTTTCCCTGAGGGGAGGCAGCTTAAGACGGCCATTTTGGAGCAATAGCAAAAGCTCTTGGGAGTATAGCCGTAGAATCTCCCTGACTTCACGCACCAGCCTCGAGGCCTGGGAGGCAGGCAGGGAGTGTCTTGGGGTCACTCCCCTGCTTAGTGCTCTGTACTTACTGCTGCTTCCTGAGTAGCAAGGGTTCTCTCAGGGCAGGCCCCCTCCCCGGGGCACAGCCCCATGCCCACGTCCTGCCAGCCCTCCTCTGCTTCTGCTTGCATTCAGGTTCACCCTGCCCTGGGCTGCTCCTTGCACCTTTGGGGTTTTTCTTAGATTGTGCCAAAATCTTTCTGCCTATAATTTCTGCCCTATTGCCAAACAGTCCATGATGTTAGTCCAGGGGACCTGGGTTTGAATCCTGGCCCCAACATACGTATTATTTGCATATGACCTTGGATGAGACGTTTGACCTCTGCGTCCTTGTCTGTAAAGTGGACTGCCACCCAGTGCTGTGGGGTAATGTGTATTGGTCTCCTCGGAAGGGGTTTGATGTGTGATCAAAACCCAAGAAATGGGGCTGGGGAGATAGCTCAGCTGGTAGAGTGCTTGCCTCACAAGCACAAGGCCCTGAGTTCGATCCCCAGTACCGAAAAAAAAAAAAAAAAAAAAAAAAAAAACAAGAAATGTTTGTTTTGGAGGCTGAGGGTAATGGCCTGGGCTGGAAGAGACACCTGTCCAGAGAAGTGGTAGGTGGCCCACACTCAGGCAGGACTGTCCCTCTGAACAGGATGACAAGCTGGGGCTGACCATCCCGGCAGACAGCGGAGGGCCCTCCTGGCAGTGAGAACAGCCTACACTGAGGTCTGGAGACTAGGTGCATACCGGCCATTGTGGTGGCAGAGCCTGGGTGTGCAGTGGCACTTGAGGCTGGAGAAATCTCCTGCGTCCCATGAGAAAGGACCCTGGTTACAGGGCTGCAGCCTGTGGTCCTCATGGAGGGCGGGGGTTAGGAGTCTTGGTTGGGCTGTAGATCTAAGGGATGGGCTGGCATGATCCTCCCGCCAGGTGATAGTAGCCAGGTCGAGGGCTGAGGCAGCAGGGATGGAGGAATTGGGCAGATCCGAGAGTGGCTCAGAGATAGAGCCACCAGCCTGGCCAGTGGACTGGAGGGAGGGAGGCACCTCGGTATCCAGCTCAGGTGCCAGGGGCTGTCACTGGGATGAGACACAGGAGGAGCGAGTCTGCCAGAGGAGGGGGAGGCCTGGGGAGGCAGCCAGGAGGCGGTGACTCGGGATTGCAGGCCATTTCTTATTTGTTTACAGCGTTCCCTCGGCAGATTCTTATTAAGCATCTCCTGTTTCAAGCACTTCAGACCCAGGATATCTGAACAGACTCAGCCCCGCTTTCACAGGCTCTCAGTCTAGGGGAGGAGATGGGCGATAAGCAAGAGAACTGAACTAAAAAATAAAAATAAATGAACTACCACTCTGAAGAAAATAAAGCTGGGGGACATGGGAGCAGGGGAGGGGCACCTTCCTAGTTGGGAAGTGGGTCAGGGAGGCCTCTCTGAGGAGGGAACATTTGGGCTGAACGCTGACTGAAGCAAGGGAGCAGCCACAGAAAGGTATGGAGCACAACATTCCTGGTAGAGGGGACAGCAAGTGCAAAGGCCCTGAGGCAGGAAAGAGCTCAGCATGTCCCAGGAAGGAGGAAGAGGCCAGTGAGCTGAGTCGGGATGGATGGGTCAGAGTTGTGTGATCTCCATGAGGGATTTGGTTTTGATCAAGAACTCAGGGGTGAGGTTGGAGTTGGGGTAGGACTTTAGAACTCGGCATCACAGGGCAGAAGCGATGACAATCTGGAGGGAGACGAGGTGTGCCAGGAGAGGGTCGAGTTGGAAACAGACCTGGCTGAGAGCCTGAGGAGGCCTGGTTAGAACCCGACTGCTCCCTCCCTCCCCTGTGTGGCTGTGGGCAGGTCTCTCCGTCCCTGGACCTTGGCTTCCTCATCTGTTAAGTCATGAAATGGTAAATCCCCAGGGTGAGAGCCAAGAAAGGGGCTGATGAAATATGATATGCCATGCATTTGGGAGGCGCTCTGGTGATCTGCAAGTCCAGCCCTCTTGGAGAGCTGGGGAGGGCAGGGCTGGCCTCGATTTCTGTCCTTGTTTTCCCTGAAGTCTCCAAACAGAGCCCCTGGGGAGCCCTGGGAACGCAGCCAGCTTGGGCATGACAGCCTGGAGTGGTCCAGCTGCTGTGGAGCCCAGCCCAGGCTAGAGCTTCCCCCAGCCCCAGCCCAGAGATGGGACCACAACCCCTTTAAAGATCAGCTGAGCAAAGGGAGAAACTGAGTTAGAAGCTAGCCCAGGAGAGCGGGAAGCAGCAGGCTCTGTCCATCTCATGGCTACCACGCGCCTGCTCTCTGGAGCATTATGTACACGTTGTCCTGAGATTAGACACAGACAGGGTCTCCACTCTCCAGGTGAGGCTCAGAGAGGAAGACGACTGGCCGAAGCCACACTGCGAGCGAGAGAGCACATGTCAACCCTAGCCCGTCCCAGACAGCCTGGAGGCAGCCAAGAGGGGCCAGGCACTCATCCCCACTCCAGCCACAGCCTCCAGCCTGCACCCTTCCCACAGGGAAGGCTGACCTCCCACCTCCATGCCACGCTGGCCTTCTTTCTCTTTCTCTGAACCTGTGAGTCTTTTTCCAGCTTCAGGGCCCTTGCACATGCTATCCCTGTGCCCAGCGTACTCGCGCGCATGCACACACACACATGCACACCCTACCCCTCATCCCATCGACTCTGACTCATCCTTCAGACCTTAACTCAGCCTCACTTTCTGCAGAGGCTTTGTCTGACCTTCCCATCACACGTTCTCCTTGACCCACCTGCCTTTCTCCAGGGCTCAGGTCACTGCTGTCATTTTCACCCATCTGTGTGGTTTTGTGTTTATTGTCCCTCTTTCCCTGAGGGACTGGTTGGTCACCCCTAAGTGTAGATACCACATTTCTCTGGTCCCCACAGGGCAGAGCACAGAGTCTGGGGAGATGCTGGCTGGGGGACTCGGGTGCTGCTCTGTGCCTCTGCCTGTGTGTTGTGAGGCTGCCAGGGACACAGAGGAGCCGTGGTCCTGCAGGTGCTCCTGGACGCCTGCTTCCACCCTGCTCCTGAAATGGGCACCGAGTCCCCATCCCCTCCAGTGTGACGTCAACCATGAGTTGGCTTCTGAGCTGCTCCCGGGCTGTGTGGGCTCCGTGTAGCGTGTGTGCATGTGACGCGGGGTGCACGCACGTGTGCGCATGGGCCTGTGTGAGTAATTGCAGTGGAGCTTCCAAACGGTGTCTCCATGGAGAGGCCGCCCCCGCCCACCCCAGCCCCAGGTGGCTGCCTCTGCCACCCCTCCTGGCTCTCCATGACCCAGATTCGACCCGCCTCGCCTCCCACGTCCACAGGCTCTGGTTTCTGAACACCCAGGGGGCTCTCCCCAGCCACACCTCTCATTCAGGATCGGCTCCAGGTTCCAGCAACGCTCTCGAGGCCATGTGGAAAGAAAGTGGGTGCTGGCGTGTGACTGCCTGGCTGGAATCGGCTCCTCCACCCGGGCTGCCAGTCTGAGGACAGTAATGCTACACTTGGGGGATCCAAAGCTTTATCGTAGCCCCCAGGCCCTTACATGACGGCCCCCACTCTCGTACCTCCTTTCTGCACCCTTTGCTCCAACCCCTCGGGCTCCCCGCGCCTGGCACACCCACGCGCATGCGCACACACCCGCCGCCGTGTGCTTGCACCTGCGGCACCTCTACCTGAGCCCTCTATCCACAGGTATCCAGGAGACCCACCCTTCACTTCTGCCCAAGTCTTGCTTTTCCAGTAAGCCTTTCCTCACCCCCATCACACCTGTGTTTCTTCACCTGCTCTGATTTGCTCCCAAGGTGCTACTGCTTGACGTCACATGAGTTCATTTGCTGTTCTCCCAGCCAAGTGCGGACTCTGAGAGGGCTGGGATTTGGTCTTCTCTTGCACCCCAGAGCTCTGGCTGCCTGGCACATAGCAGTGACCAGTAAATCACTGTTTGGGGGGAATGCCCCGTATTTTTTATTGGTGCGTTATTGGTGTACATAATGGTGGGATTTGTTGTCACCTGTTCGTACATGGCAATAGAATTTGACCAATATCCCTCCCCCCATTTCCTCTTTCTCTCCCCTCCTCCCTAGTCCCTTTCCTCTACTCTACCAAGCTCCCTTCAATTTTCATGTGATCCCTTCCACCACCTTTCTATTCCTTTTCCCTCTCTGGCTTCCACAAATGAGAGAAAACATGCACCCCTTGACCTTGAGTTTGGCTTATTTCACTTAACTTAATGGTTTCAAACTCCATTCATTTGCCTGCAAATGACATAATTTCATTTTTCTTTATGGTTGAATAAACTCCACCGTGTGTACACCACGTTTTCTTCATCCATTCATCCGTTGATGGACACCTAGGCTGGCTGCATAGTTTGGCTCTTGGTAATTGGACTACTGTAAACATGGGTACACACGTATGGCTATAGCATGAGACTTCAATTTTATAGGATAAACACTGAGGAGTAGTGGTGTCACTGGGTCAGGTGGCAATTCCATGCCTAGTCCTTTGAGGACCCTCCATCAGTAGATCACTGTTCAGTGAACAACCGAGTGAACTTATAGCACAGAGCCCAGAGCCCAGCCCTTGGGTGGCTAACACAGCCAGCATGGTTCACAGCGCTGTCCTTGACCATGGTCAGCGTGAATCTGCTCTGTGCTAAAGCATTCCACACACTTGTTCCTTGTGACCCTCATTATCAATTCCGTGAGACAGGTGCAGTGATTATCGTTCCCATCTTCTGGAGAAGGGCATGAGGCTGCGAGAGGTGCCAGGGTCCCTGAGGCTGACTGGTCCCACAGGGTCACCACTACAAAGGCAGCAATCCAGGAAACCCTGTTTAAATGGCATTGTGCAGTGGGGACTCCTGCCACTGAGAAAGAAGGTGGCTCCCTGCAGAAAGGGGGCTGGGGGCCCCGACCCCATTCCCAATTGACTTCCTTCTTGCAGGGTAACCCCAGAGCAGCCTCTGCCCCTCAGCAACCTGGAAGTGCAGTGAGTGGGGTCACTGAACCAGCCAAGACCTCCTTCGGGTCTAATGTTCTTGAGTCAAAGAGAGTGTCCAGAAAGCACGGGGCCCAGGGCTCCCCACCTTCGCCCAGCACTGGCACTTACACACACATCCACCAGCACCCCTAGAGGGATCGGGAGGAATTCTGACCTTCTGGAATGATTCCGGGAAACGCTGAAGACTTCTTGCCCTGAAAGCAGCCTCAGCCTCAGTTTCTTTCTCTGTAAACCAAGAATCCTGACAAGCCCTACCTACCTTCCCAGGTGGTTGTATTCAGACGCTTCCAAAGAGAGAGGGTGACTTTTGCAGGCTGTACCTTCTTAAGGAATGACAACCCACCCGGTAACAGGAAGTTGATCTGTATCCCAGGAATCACTGTTGGAGCTGCAGAGGAATAACCATCTTCATTCCCATTTTACAGGAAAGTAAACTGAGGCCTGGATCTGGGACAGTGGTTTAAAGGTGATTTTGAAAACATCAGTGGGGAGGAAGGTCTCCGAGGACAAGGCTGAGTTCCCCTGAGAGACATCTTGACCTTGCAAGTTTCCCTGAGGTAGCCTTGTGCCCCCTCTCCATGGGGTTCAAGGTTAGTACCCAGAGACTCACCCAAGAGCTTGTTAGAAAGTGTAGGTTCCAGGGTCTCACCCCATTTATATGTGGGTGGGCCCAGGTGATCTGACTCAGGTGTCTGAGGACCCAACTGAAGAAGTGCTGACCAAAAAAAAAAAAAAAAATGGAATAGGAAGAAACCAAAACTGTTGTACCCACAGCACAAATTCAATTGCCATTTACCAAAAACCTTCCAGCTGCAAGCCCTGGGCTGGCCTGTACTGAAGACCCAGGGAGGCCCCCGCAGTGTTGAGGGAGACACAGTGGAAATGGGCACCACTCCCTTCCTGCCACTTCCTCTGCATTTATTCTGGGGTTCCATGTCTAACTTTTTGAGTTAGATGCTTATCATATTCTTTGAAGTCTTTTTTTCTTTTCTAATATAAACAGGGCCATAGATATCTCTCTGGGTACTGCTTCAGCTGCACCCCCACAGATTTGGGTATATTATATTTTCATTATCATTCAATTCTAAATATTTTATCATTTCCCATTTGGTTTCTTCCCAACCCATGAGTTATTTAGAAATATGTATTTTTAAATTGTCACTCATACAAGTGATGTTTTATTATCTTTTGTTACTGCACTGAGGCTAGTGCATTATTTCTTTGACATTTGTTGAGACTTGCTTTGTAGTTCAAAACATGGTCGAGGTACATACGTGTTTGAAAAGAATATGTATTTGCTAATGGCTGGGGTCAGGATTATCTGTGTTCCGAACGTTCAGTGACAGTTCTGGAAAGTTCGAGAGAATAGCCACGGATTGTAGAAGCAAGAGGAGACTCCTGGTCTAATCTGGGCATCTCAGGGAAGGCCTCCTGGAGATGGCACTTCTTAAGGGTGTGCATGTGGGCCTAAAGGCAAGATGGGAAGGGCTTTCCACCCAGAGGGAACTGCAGGGAGGTAGGGAGTAACTCTCAGCAAAAATGGAAACACTGATAGACCTTTCTAGGAACCCAGGAAAGGTGAGATAAATCTGGTTGAGGTGACAGGTCAGGGGAGGGATGTTTCCTAGAGAACATAACATATCCCTAAGAGCCACAGAAAAAGGAGTGTCAGGTAGCAGAGCTGTGAGAGTCACAATACTAACACCAGCTAAAATCTATTAAGCTCTAACTGTTGCCTGGCACCGTCTACATTGTGATTGACTCATTTAATCCCCTCAGCAGTTTTGTGAGATAGATACTATTATCATCTCCATTTTACAGATGAGGCACTAGAAGCCAGAGAGGTTAAGTAACTTACCCCTGGTCACACAGCTCCAAGTGGAAGAACCAGGAGTTAAAGCCAATCAGATGCAGCTTAACTCTGGCTCCTCCGTTCTTAGCCACTACCTTACTGTTACAGGTTGGCTGGGGGAGTTTTGGGAAATAACATATGGCACCCTTTGACTAGGGCTTAGAGTACCTGTGACAGGGAGAGGCTGAAAAGCAGAAACTGGACAAGATGAAGGCTTTACACTCAAGGAAACCAGGTTTCAGTGCTGACTTCTTACCAGCCCTGTGACCTTGAGCAAGTCACTTCCACTCGAAGAGTCCGGTGGTCCTTATCTATAAATTAGGACTGATACCCCCTACACTGCCTGCCTCACATAGGCTCAGATAAGATCCTGCCTGCTTTGAAGTCTCTGAAGTGCTCTGCCTGTGTCCATCAATGTTGGACCAACCCAGGGACAACTCAGAACATCACAAAAGGGAACAGGGCTACGTATTGCCAGCCATGGCAAGCCATGGGTAGGTCTTGAGCTGGGGAGGTGCAGGGAAGCCTTACCTCTTTGAAAACAAAGCTGAAAAGAACCTCACAGATCTTGCATTTAGTTCTGTCAAATTCAATAAATATTTGTAAGAGTTGAACGAGTTTCAACCCTGAGCCAAGTTTCAGCTCATGATCCAATTCCAGTGGGTTGCATAGAGTGCAGATTTGAGAATTCCAGGCCTTATCCTGCCAGTGAGAAAATGAGGTTTCGATTAGCCATGTCTGCCACGGGTGCCAGAAATATAGGGTAGAGAGCGTTCTATATCTGCCATCCAGGCTGGAGCCCTGAGACTCTCAAGGGGACAGCACCGCCCCCTAGGGGCCATTTCTTGTTACCGCAGTAATTGGGTTAGCACTATTCCTGTTTAGAGGGCAGGGAACTGATAATGTTCTCACGTTGAAGAACTGTCCCACCAGCATCCCACATGACTTTCTAACGTCCTGCCGGCCAGTCTCATCGGAAAAAAAAAAAAAAAAAACAAACTCGCTTATAATTTCTTGAACCTGGAACCTATTTTATAGACAAGCACAAGTATCCCGGGAATGCATCTCTCATGAACACCAAGGAAAGGACGTGCTGTGTTGACTCAGAACTTTGCCGGGGGCAGGTCACCATTTCAGAAACAGCGCCCCCTGTTGCTTGTGGAACTGACCCATCTCTCTGCATTTTTAACCATCACTGGTTCTGCATGTAGGTGTCCTCGCCTGCTTTCTCCATCAGAGGGCTGGTGTCCCAGCTTTTATGCTTTATGACATGTGTCATTTTATAAGTTGCTTTCTTTCTTTATATTTGCAAGGGCATTTTATTTTTATTTTTTATTATGTGTGTAAGTAGGTAATATCTACGAATTTTATTTCAGGCGAGTAAAGAGGCACATTACAAAATATTTGCTAGGACAATGGCGTGTGGGGTTCAACAGGGTTGGGTGGGTTGGTGAACGGCAGTGACCCACCTCCTTCCACTCAGATGGGGAAACTGAGGCAGGGGAGGGGAGAGGCTTGCCTTTGTTCATGTGGAGAGGGGAGGCAGAACTACAACTTAGACTTTAGGAAGAGCTGTCTCACTTCGGAGTGGCGGGGAACGTGGGGACAAGAGACCAATGAGGTGCCTGGGGCAGGAGAAGGGCGGGGCTGTGACAGGGGATGGAAATGAAGGCGCAGGCAGCTGCCATTGGGCTCGGGGGCAGGGGTGTTTTCTAGAGGAATCTGAGCTAGCCACCTCGCAGGGAACCGCAGAGGAAATCAGGCCATCCCACAGAGTGACCAGACAGACTCCTGCTGCCACTCCCACCCCCACCCCAGCAACCAGAGACCCAGCCTGGGCTGGCCAATCCCGAGGCCTGAGGCCCAGCAAGCCCCCGCCCAGTCCCGGTGGCAGAGGCTGCCGCTCCTTGAGAAAATGATGTGTCTGTTCCGAGAAACCAAATATCCTACAATGAATCCAATTCGATTTCACAGGCACAGGGAAACGCGATCCATCTTAAGTGTCCTCTGCGAACCTCCAGCCGCAGATAAATATTTTATTCCATCCAGGCAGTCCCAGGCAGAATATCAAGCAGCACCCAACTGCCTCCTGGCTGGCCAGACAGTCCTGGCTGAGGAGGGTTCTGAGCCCAGAGTCTGGCGCGGCCCTAGTGTGACCTCTGGCAGTCCGCTTTTCCTACCTGAGTCCGCCTGGCCTTGCTGGCAAGGGGGTTTGCAACACTCCCACCCCCACCCCACAGTGCTGAGCAGGGAAGTGGGTTTTCATTCATCTGACATATAGTCAGTGGAGCAACTGCTGTGCGCCAGCCTGGTTGGTGTTGGGGACCCAGTCAATCCAGGGGCGCTTGCAGAGCTCACAGTGGGAGAAGAGGGGCAGAAATAATCATGTAAACAAAGACCCCTTTTGACAGGTAAGTTTTGCAAGGAATGTACTCAGGCACAAAACCAGTAGGAATGCTGTTATCTATAATAGGGTCAAGGAAAGTCTTCTCCCTCCCCCAAGAGACTTTTTATATTGAGATCTGAATTGGAAAAAGTTTTCCAGGAAGGTGGTTCAGCAAGTTCAAAGGCCCTGAGGTAACCAAGTGCTTGGTGAGTTCGAGGCTCAGGAAAGTCAGCATTACTAGATCTAAGTGGGGAGAGAGACACGAGAAGCTGGAGACAGTGGTCGGGTGAGAGTAGGGGGCTGGGTTCTTGCTACACCTCTGCTCAGCAGGTGAATTAAGAAACCAATCACAGCTGCAAATGAGTGGCAGGGAACCAAGTCTGTGTGTTTGGGGGTCCAGATTCCTGCCAGAGTTCTGCTGCTAGGAATCAGCTGGCATAAAGTAACTGGCCCTCACCAGGTTCTCCATCCACCTAAGCACAGTGGTTTGGAGTTCAAATCTCAACTCCCCCACTTAGCAGCTGGGCAAGTCACTTCACCTCTCTGGGCTTAGGTTCCTTCTCCATAAAGTGAGGTCAACTTTCATCTCCAGCAGCTCTGTCAGAGGGGCTACTGTATGCCAGATGGGTCATACATGCCCAGCAAAGGAAATTGTTGCTGTTATTACTGTCATCATCATTGTGTAACCCATTTGCTCCCTGGTGGTCATTGTTATCACCTGTATCTTCCAGTGGCTCAGAGAGGGATGCAACTTACTCAAGGTCACATAGATGGTGGAGGCTGGAACTCACAATTTGCCAGATTTTGTAGCTAGTCTTACTCGCTCTTTGCCACTCAGGTCTGCAATAATCTGACCATGTGTAAAAAGATAGCATGAAGTGGGTTAGAGCCTGAGACTCATCCTCTGAGAGAAGAGGCCAGAGAGAGGATGTCTTTGCCCAGGGCTGGGCAGCTGGCAGAGGAGAAGGCCAAAAGGCCATTTTGTGCTACTATAATGGAACACTGCAGACTAGGTGATTTCTAATGAACCGAAATCTATTGGCTCACTGTTTTGGAGGCTGAGCGGTCCAAGGTCAAGGGGCTGACACTTGCATCACACAGCAGAAGGTGACGGGGGAACCCTGCTCAGGACAGCCCCCACCTTCCAAGAGCATCGCAATGGTTAAATTGCCATTCCTGTGTGGCCCGCACAGAGCAGAGGGAGGTTTGTCTTCTGTAATCCCAGAGGGCACCGGCAGGGCCAGAGGAAACCTCCTGAAGACAGACTGAGCTCCCCAGGGGTGGATCAAGCTGCTGCCTCACCAGGTCCTGAGCCACCCATCCTGGAAGTACACAGACTTGTTTCCAGAGGAGATTCCTACTGGTTATCTATTGCTGCAAAACAAATGACCTCCAAATTTAGCAGCCTAAAGCAATAGTAGACATTTATTGCCATATAGTTCCTGTCCGTCAGAAATTTGGGAGCAGCTCAGCTGGGTGGTCCTGGCTTGGGGTCTCTCATTAGGTTGCTGCTAGGATGTCAGCCAGGGCTGCCGCCATCTGTAGGCTTGACTGGGGCTGACACACACACACAGGGCTGGTGGCAGGATTCCATGGGGCTCCTCTAGTGCTGGAGCAGGCTCGCCTAGAGCAGGAGACCTGAGAATAACATGACAACTGCAATGTCTCATTTATTTGTTTGTTTATTTAAAATTTTTACATACTTGGGATTGAATCCAGAGCCACTTTATCACTGAGCCACATCCTGAGCCCTTTTTAGTTTTTATTTTGAGACAGGGTCTGATTAAGTTGCTTAGAGCCCCACTTAGTTGCTCCAGCTGGCCTTAAACTTGTGATCCTCCTGCCTCAACCTCCCAAGTTGCTGGGAGTAGTTACTGGCATGCACCACTGTGCCCAGCTGCAATGTCTCTCATAACCTAGCTCTGAAGGTCATGTGCTGTCATTTCTACAATATTGCTAATTGCACAGGTCAACCCAAATGTCAGTCTGGGAGGGGGCTGATTAGACAAGAGTGTGAATGCAGAAGATGAAAATCACTGGAGACCAACCTGGAGTCTGTCACCAGATGGGCTATGAAACTTGAACTGGCCTTCCACATCAGGTGTCCCCTCTCCACCTCGGTTTCCCCAATATACCATGGGGGTTGGAGCTGGTGATTCCTGAGCTCCTGCAGGCCCATGGTAAGGTGAATGTTAGCACATCTGTCCAGCCGCAGAGCCCCCAGGTGGGGGCACCAGGAACAGGTATGTGGAGGTCCGTGTGACCCCAGCATCCCCAGGACACAGAGGCAGGCTGCAGGATGTTCCCTTAGAGGGGACCATCTCAGCACCAATCCACCTCTGATGTATCTAAAGCAGGCAAGCTGCAACTGTCACCATCCCTTGTTCCTAAAAAAGTCCCACCTAGCTGGGATCCTGTTCCATCATCTCCTCTTCCAATGCGGTTTTTCTGAGCACCCCCTACACAAGCAGCATGGAAGGGGGCAGATGGGAGCAGAGTGGGGAGGATCGGGCGTGCATTGGTGGAGTTTCAGGGCGTGACACTGGTGTCCCCCCCACAGGAGCCCAGCCTAGCTCACAGGAGGTATTTACAAATGTTTGATATTAATGAAAATAAATAAGTGAAACAGGCACTAAAATAAAGACACTGCCATCCCAGTGAGGTGCCCCCAGCCCCGCTGGGCCAGGACAGTTCATCCAGTGCATAGGGTGGATGTTCTGGCAGCTTCTGCAAGGTCCAGAGCGCCTGGTGTTGGAAGCTGGGCCCACCACAGACCCCGGGGTGGGGGGAGAAGGGCAGCAGAGGCAGAGGACACACCAGCCTGTGGGGAGTGCCACCAGGGGAAACTGAACGTGTTGCAGGTGAGCAGGAGCAGAGGGACCAGGGGCCTTGATGGGCCGAAGTGGGTCATTACTAAAGGAGCACGTGCAGGGAGAGGGCCTGGGTTTGAATCCCCACTCTGTGACCCTGACAAGTTACTAGCCGCTGGTGCTCGGCTCCTATCTGTAGACTCAGGGACTGAGAGCCGTTCGCTTCCGTGGGGCCGCGGGAGCTTCCCATGGGCTCATAGATGCTGAGGCCTAGAACAGGCTGTGCGCGCACTGGCCAGGGAAGCTGGGCCATCGCTGGAAGACCACAGGGGAAATCCCAGCGGGTGCACACCGGGTGCTGAGCAGCCGGAAGAGCTGCTATTTTTTGAACGTGTCCTGGGCATGTGCTATTTTAATGACAAGGAATGAGACAGGGAGGCCATGGGGCTGGGGCCTGCTGGGCCAGAGCTGACGAGAATCCACCTGCACAGAGGAAGTGAGGGCTGGATGAGGGCGTGCTGCCCTCAGAGGGGCTGTTAAAGGTGGGAGAGGGAAGAGGGTAGCAAGAGACACCCCAAAGGTGACACACCCACATCAAAACATCCAGGCTTAAATGTGCTCCTAGCTGGGAGCTTGTGGGCGAAACCAGGAAACTGAGCCTGGCTGGTCCCTGAGAGAAGGGCAGAAGGATAGCGCAGCCTGGGGTGCAGCTGGCTTCCTTGGAGGTGCCGAGACGGTGAGCAGAGTGAACGATGGTGTGTGTGTCGGGGGCCACCCACGGGCTCAGCCTGAAGGTGGCTGTTGGCAGCTGGGACCGCGACGGGTGCTCAGCCCCTGGGCCACCCATTCAGCCCCTCACCTTGGCGCAGAGTTGGGTGGAGGTGAAAAGTTCATCCAGAAGGCACATTGGATGAGTCACGGCTGCTCCGCAAGACTCATGCCCTGCTCATCTCAGTCACAGGACTGGGAAGGGTGATGAGCACCTCCCAGGGGCTGGCCTATCAGCGTTGACTCCCCTCTTAAAAGTAGGAGTGTGGCTCGCTGCAGGGTGACTGATGCTGTGGATGGCTATAACCCTGGAGCTTTGTAATCACCCAGCCCTGTGCCCATCCCTGGAAGGTGAGGGGCAGGACTCAGTCTGCTTCGCCACCCCTGTCCCAGCCAGCCCTGTCCCAGCCAGCCCTGTCCCAGCCAGCCCCTGTGTTGTGGCCATGGGGAGCCGAGGCCGAGATTGGCAGGGGCTAGCCTGAGATCACAGAGGGGGCGAGAGGCGCAGCGAGGACCTGTCGGCAGAGCAGGTGGAGAGCAGGAAGCCTGCAGGCCCAGCTTTGGAATCCCCCCTGCTGCTGGCCAGTCAAGGTCCTTGCCTCTGGGCCTGTGTTTCCTTGTCTTTCAATCAGAATTACTAATTCCTTGGTCTTAGAGTTGTGGGAGGTCAAGTGACATCCTTTCTTAGAAGTGCCGGTGCCCAGGAGACCCTCAGTGAGTGGTGTTCCCCTTCAAAATGTGGTCCCAAGTGCTCATTCTGCATCATTTCAGTCATTCATTCATCTGGCTTTTATTAAGCATCTGCTGTATACCAGACCCTGAGCTGGTATACAGACATGACTCTGAAATGTCTTTGCTCTCAAGGGGCTCAGAGTCGGGGAGAAGATCTGGAGCTGCTGGAGGGGCGACCTGAGCACTTGGTCACCTGCAAGGGTCAGAAGTGCTCATGAAGGGGCTGGGTCACTGGGATCCCAGGTTTCTCTTGGCACTCAAGGGAAAGAACATTACAGGCAGAGGAAGTGGCAGAGGGGGGTCTGGATCAGCAGGGCCCCGGGAACCCAAAGAGCCCTTTGTGTGGCTTCCAGGTGGGAGGCTGGTGAGGAGTGGGAGGCAGGATCTGGGCAAGGACAGCCTTGGGGCCCAGGCCAGGGCAGGCGTAGGGCTTTCCTCAAGATCCTGAGACATGGAAGTTCATTTGGGAGGTGTTTTCTGGAAGCTCTCGTGGGAGTGGGGAAGGGAAGAGAGGGGGTCAGGAAAGGATTGTGATCCTGGCAACTGCCACTGTGGATGGCAGGGCTCAACCCTTCCAGAGACCCCTGGAAGACTCCAGAACACACAGCCCAGGAATGCAGACGCAGGGTGTTGTCCCCAGCTCCCTGTTTGACTTTGGTTGAGGGCGGCTCCTCCGTCGTCCCTGCCTTCCCTGTGCCTAGCTGAGCTTGCTCCTGCAGGGAGAATCATGGTTGGCAGCCTTTGGGGGTGTGGGGGCTGGACTCCCACAGCATCTGCACCTGGCTTCGTCCTGCCTCTGCTTCTTAAGGAACAGGGGCCAGCAAATGCCTGTGCCTGGGGGAACCCACCCATCTCAAGGGGAGTTAGGACCCCCCTAGAGAAGGGCTCCCCCTCTCCAGGCCTCCAGGGCTGAGGCGCCGTCTGTCTGGGAGCCCCGGGGTTAGGGGAGACCTGCTCAGAAGCCTCTGATGGCCCCCAGAAGACGATTCGCTATTTTTTTTAAATAAATTTTTGCAATAAACAATATATTTGCCCAGATCAAAATTCTGAGGACTAAATGCAATGTCGTATCCTGGATTAGATCCTGAAACAGAAAAAGGACATTAGTAAAATTAGCAAAAACCAAATAAAGTCTAGAGTTTAGTTAATAGTACTGTACCAATATTAATTTCCTGGTTTTGACAAATGTATCATTGTTATGTAAAACATAACATCAGGGGAAACCAGGTGAGGGTTATGCAGGAACTCTCTGTACTGTCTTTACAACTGGGAATAATCTAAAACGATCTCAAATTAAAGGCTCATTTTTTTTTTATTCTAAAGAAACAGTAAATAGTCCCCTCCTACCCATTCTCCATCCACCCTGTTCCTAGCTTCTCGGGGACCTGTCCACACATAAACGACTATGAGTAATATCCTTTGCCATCTGTAATGTGACAGCACATGCCCTCAGTGCCTGGCCCCCGCGGCCTCCAACTCACCTTTCTGCTTCCTTCTGGAAACACCTGGAACCTTCTAGCCAAGGGCTTTCTTTCGGCCTGAATGGGGCGGGTGAATGTGCTGGGGAGTTAAGTCCCAGAAGCAGCCCTCCGCCATCGTGGGCTGGAAGGAAGCAAAGAGCAGCTATCCTGGCTCCCTTGCCCTGGAGGGTCCCCGAAACCTGGAGCCCCGGTTGCCCAGAGCTCAGCTGGGCAGCCTCCATCTTTCCTACCCCCACCCGTAGCTCCCTCACTGTGCTTCTGGAAACCACTGCCCAGACAGACTCAATTTCAAGCTGAGTGGTCTGCTTCATAGAGAACCAAACTAAGACCATTACCATGCCCTGTCCTGTTCCTCACGGTTCTCCTGACAGGCGCTTTGGAGTGCTTTCCATTTCAGTGCTTCCAGAGGCCTTGTTATTTTTCACAGCTGCCTAGCATTCCAGAGTGTGCAGGTCATAACTTATCTGGTTCCCCAATGTACAGATGTTTGGGTCATTTTCAGACATTCGCTAATTACAAATATTTTAAGAAAAAACAAAAGACCACAAAAGCCCCCACCATTCCTGGCTGCCACGTGTTGAGCAACTTTCCCCACCACACCCTTCCGCCATGATGTTCTGCCTCACCTCAGGCCCAGAGCAATGGAGCCAGCCCACCACGGTCTCAAACCTCTGAAAATGTGAGCTGAAATAAGACTTTTTCCCAAAAAAGAGAAAAGAACCCTGCACAAGCCTGGTACAGTGGCGCACATAAGTTCCAGGGCAGCCTAGAGCAACTTAGCAAGGCCCTGTCATAAAAGAAAAAAAGAAATTCCCCTCACATCTATCCTCCCCCGTGTCTGAGGCAAGGCTGCTGGGTGGTTAGTTCCTAGAAGTGGAACAGCTGGTGCCAGTGGCCTTCTAGGCCCTGCTCTATTCAGATGGCTGATGGCCTCCAGTCTAAATGTACTCCCAAGGAATATATTAAGGTTCTCCATGATCTGACCCCAGCCAGGCAACTGCCCCTCCCCTTCGAAGCCCACACCCACCCCAAGGACTACTTTCTGTCCCCTAGCACTCCCCATGTCTCTCACCTTTGACCATGATTTTGTCTGTGCTTTTCCCTTTTAAAAAATGCTCTTTCCGGGCTGGGGAGATAGCTCAGTTGGTAGAGTGTTTGCCTTGTAAGCACAAGGCCCTGGGTTCAATCCCCACCAAAAAAAAAAAAAAAGCTCTTTCCTGCACCTTTACCTGTTGAAATCTAACTTGGCCCCAGAGATCTGGCTGAAATGCCACCTCTTCTGGGCAGTCCTCCTGGGGCCCAGTATTAATCTCTCCCTTCACAGGGCTGCACCCCTGGCTTGGATGCTTCCTGGGATTTATTTTTGTGTGTTATCTAACTGCTGTGTATATTTCTGCCTCCCGCACTTGGCCACAAGCTCGTGAAGGGCTGGGACCATATGAGTCACAGAGCAGGCCCCATTAAATGCTGGAGGAATTGCATTAAATGTGCTGGCAGTCGCTGCGTTCTGATCATTTCGTTCTGCCATTTGCCAGTTTGACCTTCCAGGATGGTCCTCAGCGGGGGCTGGAATAGAACAAGCCGAAGCAGGTGGCCTCTGGGACCCACCTGCCCCACAGTCAGCGCTCTGAGGCCAGAGGGCAGGCCCCGTGTTCCCTGTACGGTCTCTCCTAACGGTCCTCTCCCAGCCAGGTGGTGGGAGGTTTGGGGGAGCACGCAATTAGGGGTCGGGTCCCCTGAGCGCAGCCCAAGTCTGGGGCTTTGTGAGGTGGTGGCAAATTGGATGCTGTTACCTGAAAGTGGAGAGGCAGCTCCAGCCACTGGTTGGCAGTGCAGGCTCAGGGGCCAACTGCCCGGTTCCACCCCAGCTCTGGCACTGGTGTGACCTTGTACAAATCATTTCTTTCTGGGCCCCGATTCTCTCTCTATAAAATTGAAGCTAATACCCACTTGAGAGGGCTGCCAGGGCAGCCAACAAGATCCTTCATATCAAGTGCCCCTGTTCATGTGGGAAACCCAGGATAAAAAGCTTCAGAGACGTCCTGACTCACAGGCTTCGGGTTCCTCTGACAACCCCAGCTCCGCTTTACTGAGCACCTGCCAGAAACTTCACTGGGTGCTCTGCACACACACACCCTCACTGAGGCTCATGGGTGCCCTACTGGTGAGATATCTTTTCAAAGTGTGCAAGGACACACATAAAATGTGCCATTTTCAAGTTATAATATTCAGTTGCATGAAGAGCCTTCCAGAGCCGTGCGCCCCTCGCCCCCATCTGTTCCAGAATTCTTTGATCAGCACTCACAGAGACCTGGCCCCTGGGAACCATCACTGCCCATGGGCTCCTCCCAGCCCCTGGAAACTACCAGTCTACTTGGGGTTCTTGTTTGTTTGCAGTGCTGAGAACTGAACCCGGGGCCTTAGCCATGCCAGGTGAGTGCCCTAGCTGAGCTCTACCCAGCCTTTTCGTTTTTCATTTCGAGACAGGGTCTTGCTAAATTGCTGAGGCTGGCCTTGAACTTGCTATCTTCGTGCCTCAGCCACCCGAGCAGCTGGGATCACAGGTACGTGCCAGCAGGCCCAGTGTAATCTATTTTTCGTTCCTATGGATTTGCTTCTTCTGGACGGTTCGTGTAATGGGATCACACAGTAAGCGACCTTTTCCGTCTGTCTCCTTTCACTTAGCCTAATGGTTTCAAGGTTCATCCCTCTCGTAACATGTATCAGGACTTCATTTCTTTTTATGGCAGAATAATATCCCATTGCATGGCAAGCGAACGATCCATACTTCCCAGGGGAGAAAACTAGCTCAGAGAGGTCACCCCCCTGCGCAGAGTGGCGCGAGATCTATGCCCAGCTTGGATGGGGTCCAAACCGGTTCTCTTCCTGCCTTAGCACCCCTGGTGGCCACTGCTGTCCCATCCAGCCAGTCCCATTTGTCCTCTCACAAGGCCCCACACGGTTGGGAACATTGTTTTTATTTTCAAACAGAAACCTGAAGTGGAGGCGGTGACTTGCCTGAGGTCACACAGTGAATTAGTGGGACAGGACTCTTGGCCCCTCTAGCACAACAACTTCTGCTTTAAAATGGCAGCCCAAGAGGGCCTCAAGTTCAGCCAGACCCTACAAGAACAGGAAGATCAGTGTCTGCCCCGTCCCCTTCCCAGCCCAGAGCTGCCTGTCCCTAGAGCTATCTGTGGGGCTGACAGGCACCGGCTCTGCAGCTGTGGCCAGCAGCCCCTACCAGCCCTTCTGAAAGGCCTCAGGAACATCCACCCCAGGGTGGCTTTTTGACTTTTATTCATCAGCAAAAAATCCCCTTTCTGTCACCCTGCACCTCACCCAGCGTGACCTGACTGCCCACTCCCCAGGCAGGGCTGGGCTCAGGGGCAGTCAGGACACCTGAGTCCTCCACAGCCTCCACCTGCTGTGTGACCTTGGTCAAGCCCGGCCTGCACCCAGTTAGCAAAGCAGAGCACGAGAGCTTGGACAAGACGCGACAGGTTTGGAGCCTCCACAACCCAGAGGCTCCAGAGAGGCTTCTGTGGGGACTGCAGAGGGCAGAGACCCCAGCCCTGCCCCCCTCCAGCTCCATGAAGAAATGTTCGTGTTCTAGTCCCATGCTGTCCCCAGAACAGACAGTGCTTATGCAGATGGCCTATCTGCGCTGTCCCCGTGGTGGCCACTAGCCAGACATGGCCATTGAGCACTTGAAATGTGGCCGGTGTGACTGAACTTTTTAAATTTAATTCTCTTAAATGTAATTAATGTACAGCAGGTCTAGTGGATTGGCTCTGGGGACACATAAAGAAAAGAGGGCCGCCAGAGAGCGCCTGCAGCCCAGAACACCCAGCCTTGGTTGGTTTCAGACCTCGGAAGAGCGCTGGCCCAGAGTCCACTGCAGTTGGGCAGGCCGGTATTTCTGACCCCCGTGATCTTCCTGGAAGCACGGTCCCTAGCCCCCCCGGCTCCTGGAGCCCACGTTCCGGAAGCCCACGTTCCAGGCCTCCTCTTGTGCAGCAGCAGCGCCTGGTGCCAACACCAGAAGCAGCTGGAGCAAGGCAGCGGGCTTGGAGGGTCCTGGAGGCGGACGGGAAGGAGCTGGTCACCAGCATCATCCTGGTCACCCTCTTGTCCCCCCAGATCAGGCTCTTCCTAGGTAAAAGTGGGGTGACCCTGATTCCTCTAGGAATCCAAGGAAGAAGCTCAGACTGACTCATCCACTCCATCTCAGCCGCAGACCCCTCTTCCTCTGCCCTGTGCCCCACGGTCCTTCCCGCTTGGAGGGAGCATATACTCCCTCATCTAAACCGTGACACTGCTGAGAATAAAACAGCAGTGACCACGGGTGCTCCAGGGCCACAGGCAGGGCACAGGCACACCAGCACGCATCGCCCTCTCCACGCATCAGCGTCTCAAGTGCCAGCTCTGGGCAGGGCCCTCGCTGCTGGCTGAGAGGGACCCTGGGGCTGCCTGTGAGTGCTCAGGGTGGCATCATGGTGGCAGGTTCCCATCATGAGTGAGCCCAGAGGAGGACTTACCCCCATTTGCAAGGTTAGGAAAGACTTCTTGGATGGCTCCTCTGAACTTCAAGGGCATCCAGCAGGGAAGGAAGCTGGTGTTTTCAGGAAGGTCCTGGGGAACAAAACACCTGCCCAGCCCATCTGCAATGCAAACAGGGAGCAGCAAGAAAGGCGAGCAGGGGTGACAACCAACCCGTTCTCTCCCATTGGGCAGATCAGATCCTCTCCACTCCCTCCCTCTGTGGCTCTGTCTGACTACCTCATTCATTTAGCAGCTTTTTTTTTTTTTTTTTTTTTTTTGCAGTACTGGGATTTGAACCCAGGCGTGCTCTACCATTGAACTACATTCCCAGCCCTTTGTATTATTTATTTTGAGAGAAGTTCTCGCCAAGTTGCTGAGACTGATCTTAAACTTGAGATCCTTCTGCCTTAGCCTCCCAATCCCTGGGGTTATAGGCGTGCACCACCATGTTTGGCTTCATTTAGCAACTTTTTATTGTGCACTTACTATGTACCTGCTCTGTGCTTAGCACCACGATACAGTGGAAAATGAAACCGGCATGGTTCCTCATCTGTCAGAGCCCACAGAGCATAGAAGACATTAATCAAGAACATTGGGCTGGGGAGATAGCTCAGTTGGTAGAGTGCTTGCCTCACAAGCACAGGGCCTGGGGTTCAATCCCCAGCACTAAAAAAAAAAAAAAAAAAAAAAAAAAAAAAAAAAAAAAAAAAAACCAAAAGGAGAAACAACAACAAAAAAGGAAGATGGGGAACGAAGCAACATAACTAGAGACCTGATAAGCATTTTGAAGGAAATCATTGAGAGACAGCAGGATGGGATGGAGGAGCCTCCTTAGAGGCAGGTCAGGGGAGGCCTCTGAAGAAGTGATATTTGAATGAAGACTTGAATCAATAGAAGCAGCTGAGTATGTAGAGTTCAGAGGGAAATGTTCAGGTAGAAGGGAAGATTCTTCTGCAGGGCAAAGGCCCTGTGGTCACAAAGAGCTGGGGGTATGGCAGAAAAAAAACTAATGAGGTTAGTATGGCTGAGTGAGGATGAGGAAGCTGGGGTTTTGCCTGGATGAGGAGACTTTCACGGATTTAGAGGATCGGGGCGAAGTGATTCCATTGACTTTTTCAAGGATGACTTTATGATCTGACTCTAGGCTTTTTTTCTGAGGAGCCTCTAATGCTTGCCTCTGTGTTTCCTCAAAGATGAGTCTGAGCAATACCTCAGCTGAGGGCAGACAAGTTTAAATGGTGTGTGGTCACAGAGACCAAGGTCCCTACTGTGCCCTCGCCCCCAGGAGCTACAGTGCCCACATCCTGGGCTCGGGAGCAGAGTCCACTCTCAGGAAGGGCCCAGGAATTCTGCTCTGAGTGGCTGCCTCCAAGCAGCTGAGGGGCCCACAATGGGGACCATGTCAGTCACATGTCCCAAGCAGCCATTGCCTACAATTTGGTCAACCAAACAACCAGTTGACTGAATGTCACGCTTTTCAAACAGTTGCCATGGGCACAGACCCAAGCTGGTAACAAGTCAGACCTTGACTCTGTCAGGGTAGCAGAGCTAAGGAAAAGGAGCCTGGAGCTCGGCTGGTGGACAGGGCCATGGCATGGGGGCTGAGGCCCAGGCCACCCCTCCTGGCTGGTGACGTCACCACCAGGGCTGAGCTTTCTCCTCTAACACGGGAGCATTAGTGACCTGGTCCTGCGTAACACCTTGCTCCCAAGCCCAGCAGTATGACACGTGTTCTCACGCTGTTGCTGAGGGCGGGGAGCCCAGGAGCCGCCCACTGCATGGCCCAGGATCCTTCAGGACATTGCAGTCAAGTTGGCTCACGCACGTGGCTGCAGGGCAGGGCTGGCTGTGGCGGAGGCCTCGGTTCTTCCCACACAGACCTCTCCCTAGGGCGCTCAGCACCTACCTCGGGTGGCAACTCCCCCAAGACAGCAAAGTGGAGGTGCCATGTCTGTCCTGGCCTGGACTCACAATCAAACTCAGTCATGTCCACAGTACCCGGCTGGTCCACAGGCCAACCCTGGTGCGTGAGGACATGACTGCTGGGAGATGGGGGTCACCGGGGCGCATGGTGGAGGCGTGGACTTACCTAGAAGAGCTCCCAAGTCGCCACTCAGTGCACATCCTGGTGACTGGCATGAGTGGGAAACGCAGCCCGCCGCCGCCTTACACCTGCCCACAGTCTTTCATTTAGCAAACATCGACTATATCCAGGCCTTGTGCTGACTGCAGTGACAAGGGTGCCCCCGTTGTGCTGTCCCAGGACACTCAGGGCACGTATCTGGTCAGGAGCTTTGGGACTGTTGGTCAGCCAAAGTGGCGTCTGAAGGCAGCTGGGAGCTGAGGCCCAAGTGCAGTGAAGGAGAGTCATGTCCTGAGGGCAGAGTGGGTCAGGCAGCCAGAGCAGCCAGGGCAAGAGTGGGAACAGATGAGCCATGTTCAAGGACAGACGAGACCCAAGGGGGAGAACGCTGAGAGGCTGGCCTTTGGCCAGGACAGGACCTGCCGCCCACATCTGGGCAGGAGGCGGTGGGCCCGGCACTGGTGGACTGAGGGGTGGCGAGAAGCAGGGAGTGCTGGGGAAGGGCCGAAGTCCACGCAGGCCGTGCGGCATTGGGGCCAGGTGTGTGGCGAGCCAGCTGGAGCACAGTTGTCAGGCACTGGACTGGGTGGGCTGCGGAGCAGCAGGCGTGGGGCAGGGGGTCACATGCTCCATCTTGGGCCTGCCATCCAGAGTGACATGTCACCCAGGCAGTTAGAGATATGAGTCTGGTGTTTGAGAGCAAGGTTGGGCAGAAGATATAAATTTCGGAGCTGTCAGAGATAGGTGGTGTCTGAAGCCACCTCAGGACGAGAGCAGCAGCGGAGAGGCATGCAGAGGACGAGGAGCCCCAGTCCCTCCAGCTCCAAGTCGGGGGGGGGGGGGGAGCCGCAAGAAACGGAGCAAGAGGTGGAGAGGAGGACAGGAGGGTTGTGTGGAGACAAAGCCATGGCCCGTGCAGCCTGCCCTCTCTCCCTTCACCTCCGCCCAGGCGGCCTGTGGCTCGAGGCCCCACAGAGCCCACCTTACCCTTCCACACACTATTCCTCCAAAGGTCTACGGCAGCATCTGTGTCCTCCGTGGAAGGCTTAGCCACTCCTCTCCTCTTCATTTCCAGCCCTTCTTCACTCAGTCCATGCCATCATGACCCACTCTACCTGTCCCTCTCTCCTTCACTGATAGAGCTCGACACTGAGCAGGACTCTCCCCTCCCTTCATTTAGATTCTACCTCTGTTAATGCAGCCTTAGAAATAATCTCTCAAAGAGCAGCAAATGTAGAAGATATAAGTTGTGAATGGTCAAGGATCGGAACTGGTTAAAGGAAAGAGTCGTGAGGAAGGGAAGCGCGGTGTGGAATGTCTGAAACATGATGTGGGGCCAGGTCGATGCGGGTCTGCTTTGCCTCACCAAAGAATCTGGACTTGAGGCGGGAAGAGGGATCCACAGAAAGTTCTGAATTAGGGTAATGGTGCAGCAGGTGAGCTGTGCTCAGGAAGAGCCATGCTGGGCTCTGTTCCTGGCCTTGTCCCTAATTAGCTCTCCTGCCTGCTCGGCTCGGAGTCCAGGCGGGGCGGGGCAGGAGGCCCTGTTGCGTGGCAGGCAGCAAGCAGCGGCTGCAGACACGGACACCACAGAGCAGAGAGGCCTCCCGGAGGCGGCAGCTCTGTGGTCCCTCGGCGTTTCTGTGAGGGCAACGAGGCTTGTATTAACGAGAGGTAATCATGGGCACCCGGATGGGCCTAAGTATAGCTCATCGACAAAGGCAGCGCGAGGCAGCCAGCTGTGCCCCCCGCAGGTCAAGGCTGCCTATTTTAAGACCTCTCTGAAGGTGAGGCTCCTGCCACCCCAAGTGTTGGGTGACGGAGGAGCTGGCGCCCAACGAGCCAGGAGCCCCAACTGAGGGGACCAGAGTGACCATCTTCACACAGACCCCCACTGCCCAGAGGGGGAGATTGAGGCTACAGCAAGAAAAACGCAGAGCCAGGATTTGAACCCAGGTCCCCATGCTGGGCAGCTGCCTCCACCTGAAGCGTTGGCCCGTCCCGGAGAGCACAGGAGAGGGTGGGGAGGAGGAGGCGGGGACTGGCACCAAAGTGCCGCAATTCGGCCTCATCATAATCTTGAGAAGTAAGGCCATCATCCCCAGGTCGGAGAAGAGGAAACTGAGGTTCAGAGGGAATCATTAAATTGCCGGTGTCCTGCAGTGAGGAAGCAAAGTAGAATCATTTCCACCCTGTCTTAGGTCAGGTCCCCAGGAAAACTCGAGATTCTGAGGACAGAAGTTTCCCGGGAAGTCTCTCAGGACATGGCACAGCCAGGAGGTGCAGAATAGGTGGCAGAGGCGTCGCACCTCTATGCAGTAACGGCAAAAGCCTCTGCTAAAGCCATGGGGCTCCAGGGCTGAGGTGACCCTTCAGGGCTGCTGCACATGGGAGAGGAGAGCCACCTGTTACTGGATGCAGGCTGCCCCTGGGAAATGGGTGGGACGCTGGGGAGGCATCTCTCCTTTGGCTGAGAGCAGTTCGTAGCAGGAACGTGGCTGTGAACAGTCTGCAGTCTTAGCAGGTGGCAGCCAAGAAAGCCTTGGTGCAGGGGGCACCTGAGTGACCACCATGGTGTCCCATGCAAGTTCAACTCCAGAGCATCTCTCCCTCCACCCCAGGAGCCCGCAGTGAAGGGACTCAGTTACTTTGTGGAACTATCAGGCTACAGGGTGCTGCAGGGAGAGAGTCCCTCAGTGTTAATGAGGCAGGAAAGAGCAGGTAAGTGGTCAGACCTGGAAAAAGGAAAACACCATCCAAAACCTATAGGGCCAGGTGTGGTGGCAGAGGCCTGTGATCCCAGCTGCTCAGGAGGCCGAGGCAGGAGGATCTCAAGTTTGAGCCCAGTCTGGTAAGTAAGACCCTGTCTCAAAATAAACAATAAAAAGGCCTTGGGATGTAGCTCGGTGATAGAGCACCCCTGGATTCAATCCCCAGTACCAGAACAAACAAATAGCAGGAAAAAAAAAAAAAAAAAAAAAAAAAAAAAACCCTATAGGGACAGGAGAAAATATTTGCAAACCTCATATCTGATAAAAATTTAATATTCAGAAAATATAAAGAACTCCTCAAATTCAAGAACAAAAATGGCCAACAATCTAATTATAAAACAGGCAAAGGACTTCAATAGACATTTCACCAAAGAAGTCATATGAATAGCCAATAAGCACATGAAAAGATGCTTCATCACCAGTCACCAGAGAAATGCAAATCAAAACTACGCTGAACCGGGTGTGGTGGCGCACGCCTGTAATCCCAGCAGCTTGGGAGGCTGAGACAGGAGGATCATGAGTTCAAAACCAGTCTCAGCAACTCAGCTAGGCACTAAACAACTCAGTGAGACCTTGTCTTTAAATAAAATACACAAAGGGCTGGGGATGTGGCTCAGTGGTTGAGTACCCCTGAGTCCAATCCCTGGTACCAAAAAAACAAAAAGCAAAAACTACACTGAGATACCAGTTCATACCTAATAGGCTAACTATACTAAAAAAAAAACAGGAAAGTACATGTGTCGGTGCTAGTGAGGGTGGAGACATTGGAACCTCACTACATCAATGGCGGGAAGGTAAAATGGTGCAGCTGCTGTAGAAAATAGCTGAGTAGTCCCCCCAAAAGTTAAACAGAATTGCCATATGAACCAGCAATTCTACTCTAAGGCATGTACCCGCCAAAAAATTGGAGACCAGGACTCAGATACTTGCACACCAATGTTCAGAGTAGCACTATTCGCAGTGACAGAAAGGTGGGAACGATCCGCAGGTCTATGGGCAGGTAAAGGGATGAACAAAATGTGGCCCATACAGTCATATCTTCCACAGGGACGTTTCGGTCAACAACAGACCACATAACAACCAAGGACCCAGAAGATGATGTCCCCTAGGGATGTCATGGCCACACATTAGTTTGTGTGAGTAACTCTGCAGTGTTTGCACAATGATGATGGCGCCTAAGACACGTTTCTCAGACTGTCTCCCCATCATCAAGCATTGCGTGACTGTAGGGAGGATGCAGCATTACGCAGCCACGGGAGGGGACGGAGTTCCCATACAGGCTGCAACAGACACACTCCAAAAACACTGCTGAGTGAGTGTCTCACGCCAAACATATGCGTCCACTAATTTGGAATAGCTGTAACAGGCAGAGTCACAGCAGGAGAAGGCAGATTAGATGTTACCAACGGCTGAGCCAGGCACAGTGGCACACGCCTTGATCCCAGCAGCTCAGGGTGCTGAGGCAGGAGGACTACCAGCCTCAGCAACTTAGCGAGGCCCAAGGCGACTCAGCAAGACCCTGTCTGGGATGTGGCTCAGTGGCTAAGCACCCCTGGGTTCAATCGAAAACAGAAAAAAGAAATTACCCATGGCTAAGAGAAGGGAGAAGATAAGGATCGCTGCTGAATGGGCACAGAGTTTCTGCTTGAGATGATGAAAAGGTTTTAGAAATAGACGGTGATAGTGTTTGCGTGACATTGTGAATGAACAAAACTGTACATTTAAAATGGCAAATTTTATGTTGTTTATATTTAAAAATAAAACCTATGAGAAATAGGGAAATTCATGGAGACAGAAAGCAGATTGGCAACTGGGAACAGGGACTTGGATGATTGCTTAGTGGGTACAGAATTTTCTGTGGGGTTAAGAAAAAATCTTAGAACTAGATGGAGGTCATCATTACACAGTACCGCGAATGTACTAAATGTCACTGGATTGCACACTGTAAAATGGCTCATTTTCTCCTTAATTAAAAAAAGGGGGGGGGCTGGGGCTCAGCGGCAGAGCCCTTGCCTAGCATGTGTGAGGCCCTGGGTTCGATTCTCAGCACCGCATATAAATAAATTATTAAGGTCCATTGACAGTATTTTTTTTAAAAAAGGGAGAAACTGTGGATAAATAAAATCTATGAGCTACAACCAGACAGGCAATCAAGGGGAAATGTTTAGTCTTTCTGTGACACATTTATTGGAATATAAGGATGTCAGAGAGTGAATGAGCTAGTTTCCAACCCAAAAATGTGGGAAAGGAGCCAGGCACAATGGTGCACACCTATAGTCCTAGCTACACAGGAGGCTGAGGCAGGAGGCTCAGGCCAGCCTCAGCAACTTAGCAAGACCCTGCCAGAAAATAAATTTTAAAGAAGAAAGGGCTGGGGATGTAGCCTAATGGTAGAAAACTTGCCTAATATGCTTAAAACCCTGGGTTCAATCCTCCACCCCAAAAAGTGCAAAAAGAAATAAAATGTCCTGGACCCGGCTGTGACAGGGACATGGAGGAAGCAGTTTGAACCCCTGGAACTGCACTGTCCAGTGATGACAATAAGGTAGCAAACAAGTAAGCACGTGGGAGTCTCCAAGGTTGAATGGAGTTGTGAAGAAACCCAGCAGGCAATGAACCAGCTGGCAGGTGGAGAGCAGAGCAGGGTGAGGCAGCAGAGCTGGCAGGGCCCACTTTGCTGAGGCACCTCGTCATGTCTTCTCGTCTCCCCTCCAGGCTGCACCTCAGCTGGTGGACTCGGCCCCAACACCCTCCCCTTCCTTTGCAGATCGTCCTGTTCAGGGATGGGGCCTGAGTTCAGAGTCAGGAGACTTGGGTTCTGGTCTGGCTCTGGCACGTGCCCTCTGTTCCCTGGGCTGACAGTCCTCATCTCACAAGAGGGCCTGGAGCTTCTGATGGTTCTGGAGGTCTGAGGTCCGCAGGGGGTCACAGGGCTGCTTCCTTCTGGAGGCTCCATAGAGAATCGTCTCCGGGCCTCTTCCAGCTTCCAAAGGCCACCTGCATCCCCGGCTCATGACCCAGCATCATTGTGACCTCTGATTCCATCCTCGTGCTTCCCTCTTAAGAGGATCCCCATGATTAGGCTGTGTCCACCCAGATCCAGATAACCCCCATCTCAAGCTCCTTCGCTACATCACACTTGCAAAGTCCCTTTTGACAAGGACATGGACATATCCGGGTGCAGCCACACTTGGCTTTGGTGTGCCCTGGCTGGCCCCACCCTCACTTGCTCTGCTTCAGCCAGACCTACTCCTGTGGATCCTCAGCGCAGCAGGCCCAGGCCAGACCAGGTCATGGGGCTCCTCCGAGCAGGCGGGTGCCGCCCAGAGCTTAGAAGCCTCGCTGACCTCCCTCTGCTCCACAGTATCCACAGGATTGAGGCCCAGGAAAGGGAAGGGGCTCACCTAAGTTTGGGACTGCTATTTCCAGAATGCCCCTGACAGGGAAACCCTGAAAGCCAGCTAGTCCAGCTGCCCCATTTTATAATGGAGAAACAGACAGTGACTTCACCCAGATGCCACTGCCTTGTGAGGCCTTGCTCGGTTCACCTAGTCCTAAGGACATGCCTCTGTTCTTGACTCTGTAAGTGCTTCCTCTCAATTTGGAAATGATGGGCTATGGGCTTGGTGTCAGGGGCCCCCAACACCTAGCCCAGAGGTCTATCTCAGATTTGGTGAAGGACATAGCAGATTTGGACAGAGGGTTTACATTTGACATAAGGATTCCTCTGCTTGTCCAAGTGAAGAGTTGGAAAACATGCTCCTAACAGGTAAGACAGGCCTCTGCCTGGGTCCCACTCTTTTTTGGGGGCACCGGGGATTGAACCCAGGTGCACTTAACTACTGAGCCACATCCCCAACCCTTTTTTGTATTTTATTTAAAGACAGGCCTTCACTGAGTTGCTTCGGGCCTTGCTAAGTTGCTGAGGCTGGTTTTCAACTCGTGATCCTCCTGTCTCAGCCTCCTGAGCTGCTGGGATTATATGCGTGCCCCACCACGCCTGGCTTAGGTCCTACTCTTTAAAGGCTTCTCTGACCCTCTGAAGGGCTTCGTTCTTCTCCACAAGATAAGAAGTATTCAGGGTACCAGGGGACATGCCCACAAAATCCCACATTCCCCCTTTAGGCCACACCCTGGATACTGAGGATCCTGGGATTCTCTGTCTAAATGACCCTAAACCACTTCCAGGACCAATGTGGGGTCTTCCCAGGGGAGACCAGCCCTACCAGGGGACTATCATGCTGTTGGAGCATGTGTGGATGGGCTTTGGATGTGGCTGGGGTGCACTCAGTACTGCTCCTCCTGATGGGAGACAGACTCCAAGATGGGAAAGACTGGGGTGGGAGCCGTCCCCACCCCACATGCTACCATGGAATCCAGAGGAGCCGGGAGCTGTGCATCTGAAGGGGCTTGCATGTTATGATGGAGATCTGTGCATCCAGCAGGGTGAGGAGAGCATGGGCTGCCAACAGCTGGCTGGCCGCAGCCACAACCTTCCCTTACACCCAGCAGGTGTGGCCTCCCCTTGGGTTCTTTTCCTCCACCCCATAACAGCAAGGGCAGACTCCCTGACTTGGGTCCCACCAGTGCCGAGGTCTGTCCTTCCTGGTGCCCTGCCCCTCTGAATCCAGCTGAGCAGCTGACCCCTCTCTGTCTTCTCTCCCTAGGATAGCAGCCACCCGGGAGAAGTGACCCGGGCGCCCGGCTAGGGCAACGGCCCCGCCCCACGGGCCGGGATCATGAAAGGCCTCGGTGACAACCGCCCCCGCCACCTTTCTGACAGCTTGGACCCTCCACATGAGCCCCTGTTCGCAGGGCCCGACCGCAACCCCTACCTGCTTTCGCCCGCAGAGGCCTTCAGCCGCGAGGCCCGCTTCCCCGGGCAGAACACCCTACCTGGGGATGGTCTCTTCCCGCTCAACAACCAGCTGCCGCCGCCCAGCAGCACCTTCCCCCGCATCCACTACAACTCCCACTTCGAGGTGCCAGAGGAGAGCCCGTTCCCCAGCCATGCCCAGGCCACCAAGATCAACCGGCTGCCTGCCAACCTCCTGGACCAGTTTGAGAAGCAGCTGCCCATCCACCGCGATGGCTTCAGCACCCTCCAGTTCCCTCGCGGCGAGGCCAAGGCCCGTGGTGAAAGCCCTGGCCGCATCCGCCACCTGGTCCACTCTGTCCAGAGGCTCTTCTTCACTAAGGCACCCTCACTGGAGGGCACAGCAGGCAAGGTTGGTGGCAATGGCAGCAAGAAAGGTGGCATGGAGGACGGCAAGGGCCGGAGGGCCAAAAGCAAGGAGCGGGCCAAGGCTGGGGAACCCAAAAGGCGTAGCCGCTCCAACATCTCAGGCTGGTGGAGTTCTGATGACAACTTGGACGGCGAGGGTGGCGCCTTCCGCAGCAGCGGCCCAGCCTCCGGGCTGATGACGCTGGGCCGCCAGCCTGAGCGCACCCAACCACGCTACTTCATGCATGCCTACAACACCATCAGCGGGCATATGCTCAAGGCCGCCAAGAGCAACACTACCGAGCTGACCGCCCCGCCACCCCCGCCAGCACCCCCCGCCACCTGCCCCAGCCTTGGGGTGGGCACTGACACCAACTATGTCAAACGGGGCTCCTGGTCCACTCTGACCCTCAGCCACGCCCACGAGGTCTGCCAGAAGACCTCAGCCACCTTGGATAAGAGCCTACTAAAGTCCAAGTCGTGCCACCAGGGTCTAGCCTACCACTACCTGCAGGTGGGTGTCTGCCAGGGGTGGGGTGGGATGAGGGCTGGGGACAGGGGCAGCACTAGTTTTGAGGCCTGTCTGTACTGCAGATTCACTTGGGAAGTTGCTTCATTCTGAGCCTCTGTTTGCTCGGCTATGAAATGGGCTGCCGGTGGTACCTGCTAAAAGAGGACTCCTCCACTGATCATGCCCTCAGCAGGCCCAGCTCCTAAAAGGGACTGAAATATGTCTCTGCCCTTCAGAAGACAGATCTAGAAACTGTGCGCCCCATCCCCCTCATACCTGCAGCCCACCACTTCCATCAGACTGGCAGCTGCTTGAGGACAAGGACCACATCTGATGCAGCCATGTGTCCTAGGGTCGGGCATGGAGGAAGTGCTCAGGAAATGTGGGAGGGGTAGATGGACCAATGGACAGTCCATGAACACCTTCCTGACAATCAGGATGCTGGGAGAAGAGAACACAAGAAGAGTGGAGCGGGAGGCAAGCAGCACGAAGGGCTGGCAGCCCAGGGGACCCAACTCACCGTGGGGAGGCTTCCTTCTTTCCCATGCTAATGGCTATTGAGGCACTATTGAGGCCACACAGCTGGAAAGTGGCAGGCGGCTCAGGGACAGTACTGCTGCTGCACAGTCCCAGGCTCTCAAGGGCAGGGCAAGCGGCTGTGAGCTGCTGGCAGTGGGTGAAGGTGCAAAGCCATGCCCATTGCTGTGTATGGAAGTTTCAGGAAGCAAACTGAAGATGGAAGGGGCCGCCTCTGTAGGTAGTGAGCACCTCATCCAGGGGGTGTACAAGCAGAGACCTGGTCAGCCCTGGGGATGTCACATTAAATGCATTTTGACTGAGATGAACTTCAAGGTTTGACAAAGCCCTGAGTTCTTGTCATTCTGTATAATGCTCCGGAGACACACACTGGGGGAAGAGATTTTCTTTTTCATAGGAGGAAATTGGAATCTAGGCAGCTTTTAAAATGTATTTAGGGCTTTTGTGGCTTTCAGTCTGCTTCCTTAGTTTAGACATTAGGGAGCATGGTATGTGATCTGGCTCCCTCTCAAAACAGTGTGGTCAAGGCTGATCAGGCAAAAATGCCTCCCTATAACTCCACGAGAGGGCCCTGATGGTCCTGGGGCTTGTGCTGCCTGCTTGGGTGACAGTGAGCAGGCGGTTAGAAATAGGGTCTGAGCAGGAATGCATTAGTCAGCTTTCCGTTGCTATGATAAAATACCTGAGAGCAACCAACTCAAAAAAGAAAACATATATTTTGGCTCACGGTTTCCAAAGTTTCAGTCCATGGTCATTTGACTCTTGTTTCTGGGCCTGTGGTGAGGCAGAGCATCATGGCAGGAGCATGTGGTAATGCCAAACCAGGAAGCAAAAAGAGGGAGGAGAAAGGGGCCAGGGACAAAGTACACCCTTCAAGGGTGCACTCCCAGTGATTCGCTTCCTCCAACTAGACCCCATCTCCCAACAGTCCATTAAATTATGAATCCACCGTGGATTAATCCATTAAGGGGGTCAGAGTCCTCATGATCCATGACCTCCAAAGGGGGACAGTTAAAATCCAAACCATAACAGATGCATGAGGCCCCATTCCTTGTGGGTAGTAGGAATGGACTAGCTGGGTTTGGGGAGGTAGATTCTGCAGGCTGTGGTGACTGGGGGGATTATGAGAAGGCTGAGGGGCCTCTGGGGTGTGGTAGTCCCAGGTGGGACCCTGTCATGGCACTAAGAGCATAAAGAAGGCCGTGGTGCCTGTGTGGGCATGCCATCGGGGAGAACGCATTTGTGCCATGACAGAGGGTGTGTTTGCTGTGTACCTTGGAACTTGTGGTCTGGCAGTCTGGGGTGGCAGCCGTGTGCTGCAGGAGGACACGGTGAGGAGGTGCACGTTGAGAGGTGCGTTGAGCGTAGGAGTGTGCGGTGTGAAGTGCGCCTGCTCTCTGTGCTGTTGGGTACAGTGAAGGGTTGCACGGGATGAAGGGCTGCTGGTGTGGGTCACTGAGGAGTGTGTAGTGAGCCAGGGGCATTTGCTGAGGAGCTTGGCAGGGAGGGTTGCTATCAGTGTGTGTTGAGATATGTGGACACAACAAAGCCTGTTCACTCTGTGCTTGGGCTCAGAGTGAAACCCCCAGCTCCGAGCCCTGCAGCGTGGAAGCGCCGAGATGTGCATATCAATCCCTCTGTGTGTGCACAGGAGTATAAGGGACAGCAGGGTAGACTGTGTGCTCTGCCCAGAGCAGCTAGCAGCGCCTGACATTGCAAGGGCAGGGGAGGTCCCTCAGCTGGTTACCTCCACCACAACCTCTGGAGGCCAGGGCTGCCCTCAAGCTTTGACCTCACTTGCCTCCATCTTGGCCCTGTCCTGTGGTGCAGCCCCCGAGGCTCAGATGGTAAACAGCCCTTTTTCCAGCTTGCCATATGGCTGCCGCTTCCCGGCAAACCCTCCTGTTCTCCATACCTCAGCTTCCCCATCTGGGAGACAAACAATGTTAGTTGACTGGATCCCCACCCCCATGCTGATGTTCCAGGGACCTCTGACCCCCATTCTAGGGTCAGGCTGTGCTTTTGGGTCTGGAGTCCTCTTTCTGCTGGTGACTTCCCCCCCTCAGGCCTGGTGTTGTCATTTGTGTAGTGGGATCATAAGCCGTCCCCTGGGATGACACAAGTGAATTGACCACGTGAAATGATGGGAGGCAGTGTCTGCCACTGAGATCCCAGGGCCTTGGGTTAGTTTTTCTGGGACAAACCCAGCTTGGAATCCATAGAGGGGCAGGGCCTTGTTCAAGGCCACGCAGTAAAGCTGTGACAGAAGCGGTTCTCGAACCCAGGTATCCCTCTGGGCCCAGGGCTCTGCTCTGATGCTGTGGTTTCAAGGACAGTAAAGCCAGCATAGAAGACCCAGCTCCCCCAGGTGGGGAATGATCCTTCGTGACCCATTTTCCAGGTGAAGAGCTGGAGGCCAGGCTGTCCCCCGCACTCCCTCTGAGTCCTAACCCCTGGATATCCCCAGGTGCCCGGCGGCGGTGGAGAGTGGAGCACCGCGCTGCTATCCCCGCGCGAGGCTGATGCCACCGCCGAGGGGCCCATCCCGTGCCGGCGCATGCGCAGCGGCAGCTACATCAAGGCCATGGGTGACGAGGACAGCGACGAGTCTGGCGGCAGTCCCAAGCCCTCACCCAAGACCGCAGCGCGGCGCCAGAGCTACCTGAGGGCCACGCAGCAGTCGCTGGGAGAGCAGAGCAACCCCCGCAGGTGACCGTGCAGCCCCGCCCCCGGGGCCCCGCCCACGGGCGAGCCCTGTCCTCTCGTGAGTCCTGCGCCCTGAAAGGACCACCCTCGTAGCGGAGCCCCGCCCACATGCTAGCCCCGCCCCTTCAGGTGAGCCCCTCCTGCCTGCGAGCTCTCACCCGGGGAAGGCCTCTCAGCAGGTACCGACACGCCCCTAGGAGAGCCTCTCACAGGTACGCCCCGCCCCTGGGAGCCTCGCCTCCCTCTCCCTGGCCACTCCAGGAGAGCCCAGCCCCACAGATGAATCCTGCCCCTCCACCTCAGCTCCAGGCGAACTGCTCCATAAGATCCACACGCTTAGGCTGGCCCTGCACCCATCTGATAAGTTGTCCCGGAAGATCCCCACCACGAACCATCCATGAGTCCCACCCACAGTTAAGCCCTGACCGCAGGTGAGCCTCATCCTTTGGTAAACCCCGCCCATAATGAGAACCTCGCTGGGATGACCAGTCCAGGTAAACTCCGCCACCGAAGCCACATCCCCAGGTAAGTTCCACCCCACAGGGGATCTGCCCCAGGGGATCCTTTCTTCAAGTTGGGCACCCCTGCCCTTCCTTAGTGAGTCCATCACATGTACCAGCTGCCCAGGGAAGGACCGATTCCTGTGGTGGGCTCCAGAATTGGGGAGGGGAGTGAACCCAGAGTCTCTCAGAGACAGCCAGCCTCTGCCTGTCCCAAAACCCTGCCTGGAATTCCACTCCTGGAGCTCCATCCTGTTGCTTTGAGACGTGGGAGAATTAGAAGAAACAAGCTTATTCTGGTCTTCAACTCCTGAAGCCTGAACCAAGGCTTCTTGGAGGAGGTAGCCAGGAAAACTGGGACTGATGGAAGGGAACAGCTCAGGCAGGAGACAGTGAGTCAGGAAGTAGGCAGTGTACTCAGAGCAGCCAGGAATCTGGTTGACTGGGGCAGAAAGCAGGAAATGGTCTCTGGGCTGGAATTCAAGACTTCACGGGCCAGCGTGGTTGCAGCCATCTCTGAGCCTCAGTTTTCCAGTGTTTAAGTGAGGGGGCTGAGCAGAATGACCCCTGAGACCCTTTCTAGTCCTGAGAACCTGCAATTCTCTGAGTGACCAGTGAACATTAAGGTGGAAGAGGTGGGCAGGACCAGGGCACAGGTCTTGAGTAAGAGGGAACAAGTAACAGTAATGTCTGCTATCGCTTAGCCTTTGCCATGCGGGCCACCGGGCCTACCCCAGCGCACTGTAACCCAGATCTCACCACAGCAGGCAGGCAGTGTCCTCCCCTGACGTAAGCAAGGGCAGTGACTCACCCAGGTTCACCTAGTGGAGAAGCTGGATTCCAGTCCAAGCCCTCTGTGTCCGTAGTCAGTTGGATGCTTGGATGTTCTGCTTGTAGAGTAAGTGTTGAGAAGGGCCCGGGTTAGGCAAATGTGAAAAAGGCTGAGAGCTGGAGCCATAGGGGTAAGTGATGAGTGCTCTGGGACCTAGTAGAAGCCACCAGAATATCACAGCGAACTAGGTCCTTCAGGCAGGCCCAGTCAAAGGTCAAGGCTGTGGGCTTTGACACACCTCCTCTGTCCAGTCTCTGGAGTTGCCCTGAGTTCTCAGGGGGAAGAAGGGGAGTGGTGGAATTGAGCCAGGCTGAGCTGGCTGGGCTGAGCCGAGCCTTCCTCCCTTAAAAGTCAAATACAAGCTTGTGCTGCCACCTCGTGGCTACGGCAGACATGACAGGGGAAGGCCATCTGCTCACTACAAATAACAGATAACGTCCCCAAAAGCTAGGAGCTCCCACCTTGCTCATCATTCCCCATCTTCCCAGGCTGGCAGTGACTTCCATGTTTTCCTCAGTCACTGAATGATCTTGGCCAGTCTTTTACCCTCTGGGCCTCAGTTTCCCAAGCTGAACAATGGGTGGACTGACCCTCTGTCCTCCCTCACCCCTTCCCCAGGAGTCTGGACCGCCTGGATTCAGTGGACATGTTGCTGCCTTCCAAGTGTCCAAGCTGGGAAGAGGACTACAACCCCATCAGTGACAGCCTCAATGACTCCAGCTGCATCAGCCAGGTGAGGTGGCTGGAAGTTCAGTGGGCTTGGAGGAGCCCCAACTCCTGCCCAGGAGGACAGTCGTCCAGGCCCAGCCCTGCCCAGTGGTCCCCAGATGTCTACACTGTACTTCTGTTTGGTCTTTGTTCCTGAAGCCATCTTCGTATGTCTCTCTCTGCTTCACTGACTGTCCTGTGGCCACAAGCATCGTCACAGGGTCTGATACACATGGTCCTGGGCTGAGGATTCAAGAGAGGACACCTAGCACTGCTGCCAGTAGGGGCGCTGGGTCTTATCAGCTCCTACTGGGTTCAGAGCCATGAGGACAGAAAACTGGAGGCTTGGGTTCAAGTCCCATTTTTGTCACTGATAGTAGGAACCCAGGTCAAGTCCCTCTGCCTCCCTGTGCCTGTTTCTTGATTTAGGTGGGAGGATTGTAATCCCTATTTCAGAGTGCTGTGAGGAATGAATAGGATGATAAACTTAGTATGCTCAGCAAAGCGTAGCTATCTTTATGATTGTTATTATCATCTTGCTGTGTGACCTTGGGCAAGTTACTTCTCAACCCTGTGGCCACCTGCTCAGTGGGAAGCTGGACATCCAGGACCCAGCCAGCTCTGCCACTAGCTGTGTAAGCACACTGCTGCACTTTCCACTTACCCACAGCACTCTCAGCCACCCCAAAGGTGGCCTTTTATCCATATTCCCATTGCTCAGATGAGGAAACTGAGGCTCAGAGAGGTGAGGTCAAATATAGGAGGAGGGAAAGCTGAGCAGGGATCCAGCCCCTTCCATGTGCAGAGTACTTTACTGCAAAGGGTGACAGCCAAGGCTTGAGGATTCCTCCACACAGTGGACAGGGAGATGAGGCCCAGAGAGGGCAGACACGTGTGGGCAGCAGCACAGGCGGCCTCCTCTCTGGGAAGGAACAGGCCTTGGCCCCACCGTGTACAGGTCTGTAACCAGGGCCAGGGGACCTCTTATAAGGCTTGGGTGTCAGGCATATACCTCAGTGGTACAGCGCTTGCCTAGTATGCCCTACCACCACAAAAACAAAAGGGAGGAAGGAAAGAGAGAAAGGCAGGCTTGGGGACCCCGACTCCCCACCACTTCATTATTCTTGGCCTGGCCAAACCCTTCCCCCAACTCTCCAGACACCCAGGAGTCTGACCTCAGACATGGGAAGGAGTAAAACACCACAGCCCATGGGACCCTGTGTCACCTTCATCCAGGCCCCAACAAGTCCCTCCTACATGACTGTCCTGGCCTCCAGGACTGACTCTTCGAGGTGTTCTTAACCTCCAGGAGTGGCTCCAAAGCCTCCCAGAGCTCCCATGTCACCCCAAGTGAAAGCCACAGTCATCCCTTGGAGCTGGGAGGCCCCGTACGACCCAGGCCCTGCCTCCCTCTCAGGCCCTGACCCTCACCTCACGCTCCAGCCACGCTGGCCTCCTTTCTGCTCCTCACACCTCCTCCTGCCCAGGTCACTGTTCTCTCTCCAGGGAGTGCGCTGCCCTCAGAATCTCTGCACATCTGACCCTCAGATTAAATGTCACCTCCTCAGGAGGCCTTCCTGGATCGCACAGTAGCGTCCCCCATCCCCATGCTGTTTCTGGGCCCTGCTGTAGCCTGTTAGTACTAGGATTATATTAGTTTATTTACTTAAGGTCAGGTCAGTTCTCCATAAAACTGTATCTTCCAGCTGGCGGAACCATGTTGCCCTGTCCCCCAGTGATGTCCCTACCACCTGCAACATGCTCAGTAGGTGTTGGCTGAACAGACATGCCCCTCCCTGACTCTCCCATATCATGTTCTACACTTCCTTGGCCTTCCGTTTCTCTGAGCCCCTCTGTTTTTCTCTGTCTTCTCTCCCTCCTTCACATTTTCCTGCAACTCTCTCAAGTGTGCATCCATCTCCATATGTCTCTCTGTCTCTCCCTCATACACCCATCTCCGGCCCCCACCTGTCCCCAGCACCTGGAACACCTTTGCTCTTTGACTACACAGAAAGTCTCATGGAATCGGCCAGGCTGGGGACTCAGGCAGATCTCACCCACCACTCCTTGCCCAACCCTGGTCCTCTCCTAGTCCAGGGTCCTGATTCTTCCCCTCCCTAAGCCCTCACCCCCAGAAGGTTTAACCACCTGAGACTTTCCAGCTTAGAAGAGAGTTCTGAGAGCCATCCCTAATCTGCATATCCAGGTGGGCTGCCTTCTCAGGAGGAGAAGCAGCAGAGTATCCATGGACCCAGAGGATAGACCAAGAAAAGGACTTATAAACAGCAGAAGTCCTCAGCAATGCCCAGCCCCAGGAGTGAGCCTCCCATCCCTGGAGGCAGCCAAGTGATATCTCCAAGCAGGTGGGCCCCAGCCTGTCTGGAGAGGAGGTTAGATCAGCCAACCTCAAGTCCCCTGGCATCTAAGCCTCCAGCTCCCAGCCCTGGCCCTCCCATAACCCTCACCCTCTCTTTCCTGCAGATTTTTGGACAGGCCTCCCTGATCCCCCAGTTGTTTGGCCATGAGCAACAGGTCAGTATGTTTGCCATTTCCATGCACCCCGATCCAAAGTCCAGGGCTAGGCCTAAGAGGCCTGCATCTGAGTGGGCCTAGCACCCAGCCTAGGCAGAACCATTCCAGGAAAGCACCCTCCAATGCAGATGGAGTTGAGACTCACATGGGTATAATGACCCTCCACTCCCCACCCGCTGATTCACTCCTCTGCCTTGGGTTCCTCTTCATAAAAAAGGGAATGAGTGAGGTTCTATGGGACAAGAAATCATTCCAGGACAATAGAAGTATTCCCTAAAGTCCTCTGGCTCCCTCCCTCCCTCCCCCTCCTCCCACTAAGCCTGGGGCAGGCCTGGGGAGACTCTTCTGTTTGGATAGATAGGTCAGGGACTGGGGCTGCCAGTTCTCTACCTCTAGATTCCCTGACTGTCCTCTTTTCCAGAGCTCCAGCAGGACCTTTAGGAATTTGGGGTTTTGAAGTGAATGCAGAAACTTTTCAACTTTACAAAAGTTGGCAGAGGAGCAGGGGTATAGCTCAGTTGGTAGAGCACTTGCCTCACATGCACTAAGGCCCTGGGTTCAATCCTCAGCATCATAAAAAGCAAACAAACAAACAACAGTTGGCAGAGGCATCGCCAGTCATGGCCCTGTCTGGCTGCCTGGAGGGTCCCCCCCCATGAACACTCATCCTGCCCCTGGAAGAGGCCCCTTTTCCCTCCCAACCCCAAGTCCAGAAAGTGGGGCAGGAAAATTGCTCTGAACTCAACTCTTCATTGTAGCCAGGAGCAGACAAGGGACTTGTCCAAGGTCACATATCACACAGAGCCAGAACCAGACCATCTCCTGATTCCTGCTCTAGATGCCTACATGTCCCTCCCCACCATGTCATAGGAACGATGTGTTCCTTTTGAGCACATTATTCCAGAGGGTCTTCAGGGAGCCCACAGTGGGCCAGGTGACCTCTTCATCCCCTAACTGCAATAGGTTTGGGGTGAGAATGTGATGTGTTAACACATAAAGCCCCTAGGACAGTGCCCTGCACACACAGGCCAACACTAACTGGCCTCCCTTCCCCAACCCCAGCTTGGGAACTTTTTTGGTTTTATTTTGTTTTCTTTTGTACAGGGGATTGAGCCCAGGGGCGCTTAACCACTGAGTCCCAGCCCCAGCCTTTTTTTGTATTTTAATAGACAGGGTCTTGGGCTGGGGCTGCAGCTCAGTGGCAGAATGCTTACCTAGCATGTGTGAGGCAGTGGGTTCGATCCTCAGCACCACATAAAGACAAACAAATAAAATAAAGACATGCTGTCCATCTACAACTACAAAAAATTTAAAAAGAGACAGGGTCTCACTGAGTTGCTTCAGGCCTCACTAAGTTGCTGAGGCTGGGTTTGAACTCGCAATCCTCCTGCCTCAGCATCCCAAGCTGCTGGGATTACAGGCATGCACCACCACACCCAGTGCTTGGGTGCATCTTAACCAACATTTGTAAATCCTTGCACAGCCCATGTAGCTGCCTGTGTTCATAGGTACAAGTGGTCAGGTAGTTACTCTCCTGGACTCTGTTCTAAGCATGAGTTAGCTCATTTGATTTTGACACTGTGAAATTGAAACTGTAATTAACCCCATTTTATACATGAAAATTGAGGCAAAGGGTGATTAAGTGACTTGCCTGTATTTCAATTGCAAGAAAACAATGGACCCAGGATTGAAACCCTGGCAATCTGGTTCCAGAGCTGTGCTGTTATGGTGCAATCCCAAAGCAAGGCCTCCTTGCCCTTGGCATTCACAAGGGTCTCTCAAAATACCTCAGTTTGCAACTCTGGGGAATAAACACGGTTGCTTTAATACCCCCTCCAAGTGAATTTTCCGTGCCACATGGTCTATGTTTGATCATCTCTGTCCAGTGGAACTGTATGAAATGATGGAAAATGTTCTACAATCCATACTTGTCTTAGGTAGCTACTGGTCACTAGTCACACAGGGCTTCTGAGCAAGTGAGACAAACATTGCTAGTATGACTATGGAACTTTATATAATTCTAAATAAATTAAACCTAAGTAGCCACACATGGCTAGTGACCACCATATTGGACAGCACAAATTTAGACCTTTGCAAATAACTTCCAAATTGGATGAAGATCCATTTAGTTGTTTTACCTGATGCACAGACAGACAAGTGTCCAGACAGTTCTGTTGCATGCAGATAAGGAGGGACTGACCCAGAGCACACAATGATGGCCTGAGGTCACACAGCTACCCAGCTGATTCATCGCCTAGATCCACCCTTTCCTCCACATATATGCTATGTTAGCTGGGACCCTCTCCTCCTGGAGCCCTGGTCTCCCCTCAGGGCCTCCACCTAATGTTTAGGTTTAGCTAGCTGACTCCCCAGCTTATACTGTGGTCCTCATTTACCAACATATCCTGAGACACTGATTAGAAAACCATTCCAGAACCCTGAGTCATGTATAAGAGTCCACCATGTTCATGCCCCCAGCTTCAGATTTGCTCTATGATCATCTGTGGAGAAAATGGAACCATCTGATGAGGTTGAACTAGATGTGAGATGGCAAATAGTATACCCACCATCATTCTCAATACTGTCCATGGCAGACATCACTAATCAATTATCAGTGCTACCACCCTCATTCCAGACTTATCTTCAACTCATCAGGCTATTGCATCAGCTTCATTTCTGGCCTCTGCCTCCATTCCAGAAACAATCCCCAGCATCCATTCTGTATCCTGGGGCTAAATTAACCTTCCCTAAATATATATTTGGAGTGTTGCTTCTACCCATTCTCACTGGTGCCCCTGAAAAATGTCTCCCCTTCACTGGCCCTTAGTTTAGTCTGGTTTTGCTTTTGACTTTTTTTTTTTTTTTTTTTTCCTTGTAAAATGAATGAATTGGACCACAAGATGGTAAATATTCAGCACACCTACTGCCGATCCCATGCCAATATTCAAGGTAGACATCACTAATTTATTAAAGGCTTCTTTCACCCTGAATTGATGTAACTTTAAAACAGCTGATCAATATGGACATACTAGTAAGCTATAATCTAGTTAACATCCTGCAATATGCCAACTTTCTCCTCACTATAGAAATGGGGAAATTGAGGCCTAAAGAGGTGAGAGGGGCTGTTTATTTCTTTTATTTCTTAAGGGCTCCATCTGCCCATCTTATGCCCTGAATATGGTGGGAGGAGGGGTGGGCTGGGGTCCAGCCCTGCAGCTGAGCGACCACCAAGCATCCCTTACCCCATCATGAGCAAAGCTGGCCCCTGATGCCTGCCTTTGCCTGGACAGGTACGGGAGGCAGAACTGAGTGACCAGTATGAGGCAGCCTGCGAGTCAGCCTGCAGCGAAGCAGAGTCTGCAGCAGCGGAGGCTCTAGACTTGCCTCTGCCCAGCTACTTCCGCTCCCGCAGCCACAGCTACCTGCGGGCCATCCAGGCAGGCTGCTCGCAGGAGGAAGACAGTGTCTCCCTTCAGTCCCTCTCCCCGCCGCCCAGCACGGGCAGCCTCAGCAACAGTCGCACACTTCCAAGTGAGTATGGTGATGATGGGGGAGAGGCTGTATTTTGTTTTTCAAGAGGACCCCAGGAACCACACATGGTGGGCCAGCCTGGGGGATTGCCTGGGAGGAAGCCATAGTGGGCCGGCCACCACTGGAAGGATGGATGGGAGAAAAAGCAGAAGGGCTTGCGCTGTACTTCCCACAGATTGCAAACTGGAGCTCAAAAGAGGGGCAGAAGCAGAATGGGGGTGGGGCCAGGGCTCCTGGGATCCTTTGTGGCTTCATGGATCACAGCAGCCACCTGCTGGTAGGCAGGACTCACTGAAGTGGACCTACCTGTTGGGATTAATCAAGGAGGCAAATTTCTAGGGAGAGTAGGACCTGCAGAGAGGGCAGATCTGTGTGGATCCTTCTCATAGGGAGTTTCAGGAACCCACTCTTCCTGATTATCGTTCTGACTCCTCTGAAGATAACCCACGTGTAACCCACTATGTGACTGAGCAAGCCATGCAGTAATAGAAAAGTCAAGACCAAGAAAAAACAGCAACATTTTCTGATTTAGTAGCGAGAGATCTGAGCTTATTCTAGGTAGTTAGTTCTGCTCCCTGAGCCTTAGTTTCTCCATCTATAAATTGAGGATATAAACCAGGCCCCAGAGAGCTCTTGGGGAGCTGAAGACTGCAGAAAGCTCGTTGTCGCACTCCTATCATTTGGAGACAGGAGGCTCTATCTAAACCCTCTGTGTAGGAGTGTGACAGTAGTAGCCCCTGTTACTGGTTCTCAGACTTCATTCTGAGCTTCCTGACAACTGAGGGCAACTGGGATTAGTTGTCGTAGAAGAGATGACCATTTCAAGGGCCGTTAGTGTTTGATGTCACTGAATGAACTTGAACCCCACAGATATTCTACACACAGGGAACCAACTTAGTGATTAAATGACCTGATCTCTGTAAGGGCAGAGCAAGAAACAATTTGCCCTGACTGGTCTTCCTGCCCTGCCCTTGGGCGATACCTGGAGCAAATCCCTGAGCTCTTCTGATCACTTCTAGAACTTAAGGATCAGTCTCATTTTCAGATGTTAGAGTCCAGTCTGATCCAACTTTACAACTTCAGCTTTGTCCCTCTCAAATGCCAGGCACCTGTGGCTAGGGCCAGTCATGGGCTGGGCAGCCCTCAGTGGAGAGCTAAGTGGTGGTCAATGTCTCTCTCTGCCTTGTTCACCAGTGTCTGTTGCTCGTTCCTCCAGGTGGGAAGGGAAGGAAAGACAGATAGGGCAGGTGTTGTGTGGCGCTGGGACTCCGACACATGGCCTGAAGGGCCTTCCTAGGAGCTTCTTTCCTTCACTTCACTCCTTCTTGTTCTCCCTCAGATTCTGTCTCTGGTGGAACTCCACCTCCCCACTCAGCTTTTTTATTTTTATTTATTATTAATTTTTTTGTTTTTATTTTTTCCTTGGTAGTGGGGATTGAACCCAGGGGCACTTTACTACTGAGCTGCATCCCCAGCCCTTTTTATTTTGAGACAGGGTCTTACTGAGTTGTTCAGGGTCTCATTAAGTTGTTGAGGCTGGCTTTGAACTTGGAATCTTCTGCCTCAGTCCCCTGAGTCACTGGGCTTACAGGAGCGTGCCACCGTGCCTGGCTCCATTCAGCCTTTTTGCTAGGGAACCTGGCCTGCTAGCCAGGCACCTGGGGCAGAATCCTCTGACAACAACTCCAGTCCCACTTTCTCCCTCCATGATCACTTAACCATGAAAAATGAGGGCCTTGGCCTTATGGAACTTTGAAAGTATGGACTAGTCTCCTATAGCCTTCCTTCTAGACCTGCTAGCATGGGTAGCCCTACCAGCCTCTCCACTTTAGAGGTTTCCAAGCCAGAGTTGAGACCATGGTTCTAAGGCCTCCAAATCCAAGGAAGCCCTGTCAGCTCTCCAAGCACTCTGCTGAGTCCCAAGGGAGCCTTTGGTAGAAGATCACATTCCCCACACTCTCACATACCTGAGACGTTCTCTAAACATAACGTGGGCCCAAAAGGACATACAGCATTGCCCGAAATTCTCTGAAAATAAACCTTCACTCACCAGTTCCCTCCAACCCCAATGACTCATGAATGGACTGGAGATACACGATAGGCTGCGTGTCCCACAACTGTTTAGGTCCCTCCCTTTGTCAGCTCTTGCCTCAATAATGCTGCATAACAATCACAAAGTCAATATAATACAATGACATTTATTTCTTGCTCACAAGTTTGTCAGGACAGCTCTGTTCCACATGTCTTTCATTCTCCTCCTGGGACCAGAGTCCAGCTGGGATCAGTGGCCTAGCCAGGGCACGTTCTTCTAGTGGTGGCAGAAGGCAAGAAAGCAAGCCTAACCAGCTGCACAAGAATACTCAAGGCCCTAACTTGTGTAACATCTGCTAACATCCTATTGCTAAAGTGAGTCATGTGACTGAGCTCAAAGTCACAGGATGAAGTACCCTCTCACCCTTGTGTCAGAAACTGTACATGGGAAAGGATGCAGATGCGGAGAGGGGTAAAGAACCAAGATCAACAATTCAATCTTCTACAGTCCACTCTCTTGGCCACATTTATTCACATCCTCCAACACAGAAAACACTTATCAGAAAACCCCCAAAAGTTTCATCCAGTCATGGCATCAAGACCTCATGATCTGTGTCAGGTCCAAATGTGGCTCCTCTCCATCAATTGACCTATCATCTAAAAAATCAAGTCATTTCTCTGTAGCCAGGCCACATGCACAGCATACTTTGGTAAACAGGGACAGGCTAACTACAGTGGACACTCCTGTCTATCGCTCCACGTCATTCTGGACAAATTGTTAGGCAAATACTCTGGGATAGGGAAATACTCCTAGAATATCTCCTGTAATGGAGAATATGCCCTTTGGGCAGCTGAACACCTTCTGTAGCCTATTTCCTACCCGAAGATGGGGAGCTAAATGTTTTTTCACATCTTGAGCAATCTCAGTTCCTTTAAGCAAAGGTGACCAGTGTTACCCATGCACCTACCTCAAACACTGTGGGTTTTCTTTCTTTCTTTATTTTTTCTTTTTACAAAGTCATTCTTCTTTTTTAATGTAAGTTTATTTTATTTATTTTTTTATGTGGTGCTAAGGATGGAACCCAGTGCCTCACATGTGCTAGGCAAGTGCTCTACCACTGAACCACAATCCCAGTCCAGGCTATGGGTTTGCTATGAATTTGATTCCACATAACTCCATGTGCCAAAGCCACACCCACAATTAGGTTTGAATCATGCCCCTCCCTCTTAACGTAATTTTGCCTACTTTAGGTATAGCAGGCTTCTGCGAGACCATTCCCTTAAACTTTCTGGGTGCTCTTATGACCAGCTGAGAGTATCTACTAGATGGTACCTGGAGAGTGTTAATAAAAGGTGTTATAACCACACCCTGAATTTGGTCTGGTCCCCATTCTGTATCTTAACTGATTATGACCATGGTTTGATCTTTGTCCCCAGGCTGTATCTTAATTTAAGAATGATTTACTGGCTGGAGAAACTGGAGTTAACAGACTTATTTTCCAGCTCAGCAAGTTCCGGGCTTTCTCTATTTACTCTAAATACTCTCTACAGATTAGCTCTTTCTTTTGTGAGTTCCTCTTTCTTGTGCTTATCAAAAGCAGCTAAAAGGAGTCAGCTCTTGCTTTCAACATTTTGCCTGGAAACTATCTTTCCCAAATCTATCTGTTCGCCTCAAATTACTGTAGATGACAGTTTCACCAAGAGTTTTGACCTGCACATAATTTGGAAGATCTTTTTTCAAGCCCCTTATAACAGTTCACTCACTGTTTACTCACCTTTTGGTCCTGGAGCTAATGCAACATATTTTCAGTTTTTATTGATATCACACTTCACTTTGGGTACCAATTTGTATTAGTCAACTGTTATCACAGTGATGCTGTGTAACAAGCACGTGATTTCAATGGCACACAATAATAAGCATTTGTTCTCATTCGTGAGTTTGCTGGTCAGCTGTTTCTGCTCTATGGGTCCTACATCTTGGGACCAAAGGGTACTCTAGAATCAGTTGCCTAGCCAGGGCATGTTCTTCCCATGGTGATGGCAGAAGTATCCAAGGGCAACCTCATTGTGCAAGCACATTTCAAGTTTCTCTCTGATCCAGTTGATCAAAGTAAGTTACATGAGTCTAAAACCAAAGTCCAGTGAAATATATTCCACTCTTGATGGGAGCAACTGTGGTAACATAACAAACAGCGTGTCCACAAAGAGGAGCTGGGAATTGAGGCCAATAATCCAATCAATCACAGCACCCCCAGCACATCCCATATGGATGATACAGCTGTGGGCATTAAATACAGAAATGTGGGAGTTCTCCATTTGGGGACTTTAGCCCAAATCAAGGTGGTTAAGAAGGTATCATGTAGCAATTTCTCACACCTACCCAGACACATGTGCCCATGTGAACCTACTTATAGACCTACCTCAAGTCTTGTAGTCCTAGACCTGTATGTGGCAGATGTAAACACATGATGTAAATGTGTAAAAACAGATGTAAAAACATGTACATACTGATATTCTTCTGTCTACACATATATACCTAACATCAACATATGCCTGCACACACACTCATGTACACGTGTCTCCTCCAAGGCCCATACCCCCTCCAAACCTTGAGTAAAGCGTGCCTTTGGTATACACTGGAACCACCCCAAAATTCACCCTCCCGGGTTTCCCCTCCACACTCGCCACAGGCCACTGCATACTTGGTCTTCTTTCCTCTACCCTCTGTTCCACTCATGATCACAGTCGTGAACTCACCTACCTCACAGGGAAAACCAAAGCCCTCACATTTTCAACTCTGTGACTGGAACTGCAGTTGCATACTGAGTTAAGAAAGGGTGCTCCTTCTCCAGGCACTTCACTGCCACCTGCTGAGGAGGGGTCATGATGTACACTTTCTGTTACAATAGATCCTTTACTTCTGTCTGCCAGGAATTCGTCATCACAGTTCTATAACTGGATCATGTCTACATTGTGGACAGCACACCCCCATACGTGGCATCCTTAATCATATAAAATTCATACAACCATACACGACAGTCCTACCCAAATCCCCTCCCTCCACAAGGCAACACCAGCACACAGGCCCACCCTCACTCAGCCTCAGTCTCCCTGCAGGGGTCATCCCTGCTCAGAAGGCCCCCCTCCTCAGTGCACCAAAGTAAGTTACATGAGTCCTATATCTGTCTCCCAGGGGTCATCCCTCAGCCCCCTCACCACCACCACACACACAGGGCTCTTCTGAGCCCCACACTGCAGAGTGGCATGAAAGCCCTTTGTCTCTCTCACATGAGCACACATGTACGCAGACCAGACTTGAGTGAGCACTGGTTACTGAGGCAGTGAGAGCCTGACAGAATGTGAGCGCCCACCCACCCACAAAAAGCTGGCCAGCTTCCCAACTGCCAGTGCTGCCACTGCCACCCTCCCTCCCCCTTTCTGACCCAGATTCCTCATTCCAGAAATAGCTCTGGCAGGTGACTGGCAGGCGGGCAGCTCCAGCTGGGACAATGGGGGGAAGCAGCAGCTCAGCTGCTGTCTGTGCCGCTCCCCAGCCAGAGGACCACCTGGGAGGGGTCACAGGTGCTGTAACCTACAGTTTATGGCGATCCTGCCTCTCCTCTCTCTAGGCCTCTGGGAGAGAAAGAACCGAGAAGAGCCTCCCTCCCACTCCTCCGCTTACTCTGCCATCTTCCTTCCCCACCCCTTTCCCTCCCCCTCCAGCTTTGCCTTCTGTCTCCCCCTAGGCCCTGTTTCTCTCCCCAACTCCTCTCTTTCCAGCCCCCACCCTCTCTCTCTTCCCTCTCAGTTTCTGGCCCTCCCCATCCTCCTTTCTCTGTCTCTCCCACTCCCTCTGAATCACACTGGAGGCTGAAACATTACCCAGCAACCCCCCACAAGGATGATGGTGGAGGGCTGTTGAATGGCACCCCTGCGCCTGCTAATAGCATCCTCTGCACCTGCATATGTGCACACTTGTGCACACATGTGAACACACACATATACACAGGTGCACACACTTGGGGTCACTCCCTGGCCAAAGGAGACTTGAAGCTGAGCTAAGATCGGTTCCTGGCCCAGCAAACACACTTGTTCCCTGCTCAGGAGCCCCAAGTCCTAGATTCAGCTCTGCTCTGTCACTCTGAGTAGGTACATACCCTTCCCTGACCCTCACATTGGCCATTTGTGTTTAAGTTTGGGGACCTGTCACCAAGTCACAGGCTGTTCTGCCCTTCCTTTGCCCTTTCTCCCACTCCCCAGAACTCTCCTGGCTTCTCTGACTCACTCCCCCCCCCACACACACACACACTGATATACACTCCAAGGATGATTGACAAAACCCCTTCAGTCAACCTCCCCTAAGTCTACCCTGAGTGAGGCCCAGTCCTCCACTGTACTCTGGTTATTGCACTGCAGGCTCCTGTCAGCTCTTCCCGTCTGATCCTCAGAGTGTCAGGGCTAAAAGGAACCTCAGAGACCATCATGACCAGAGATTGCAAACAGACTTCAGTTCTTGTGTCATTTCTGATCCTCAGCGCTCAGGACTTAGATTTAGTTAAGCAGATAAGTGTGCCACCATTGATTAGTATGTTTGCTGCAGCCAGCAGCTACCCATATCTACCATTCCTGATTTAACCCAGTTACCCCAACACACACAGAGATATTTTACAAAGCAACCGCAGCCTAAAGGAGTGTCATAGTCAAGGTCACCCACTATGTAGGCCAAGGAGCTGTTTCCTACCTGGGTCTGCCTGATTTCAAAGCCTTGAGTTCTCCCTTGTCCTATGGAGCGGGGCTGAGATCCAAAGTCATGGTAAAGAGGTACAGAAGGTCATAGGAACTTCTGGGAGAACTATCTAGTAGTATGGGCAGGATAAATTAAGCTAGTGTTCAGACGAGGAACAGTAAGGCCTGGGTAGAAGCCACAGATTCAGAGAGCGATAGGAGAATCCACGAAGCCTTCCCAAAATGCGTGATGAGGCAGCAAAATTCCCTGTTGAAACGGGCACCTCGCCACAGGGCCCCGAGCAAAAGGTAGACTTCCTCCCTGGGCTCCACCAAGTCCCCAGACCAAGACGCTTCTGGTTAACTGAGTGCATACTGGTGCTGAGTACGTGGACTGTCACTCATTTTTCAGCACATCATAGTGGGGAAACAGTGACAGTGGGCAGACCTATGGCACAGGTGTGCAGGAAAGCGACAATACTTGGACTGCAAGAAGAGAAGGGCTCTCAGGGCACGGAGAACTGGCTGGGGTGGGGGCGCTAATAGACACAGCTGTGCTTCCCCCCCCCCCTTTTTTTTTTTTTTCTTTAACCGAGGAGGATAGGAAAGCGCAGGGAAGTTGAATGAACATCTCGTTCAAGGTCACATAGGCTTCAAGTGTCTGAGCCGAGGTTGGCGCCCAGGGGAACCCATCTCTAGGACCCCGGGTGCGCACAGCTACGGATGGGCAACTAGATACACCTAGGAAGCAAAGTCGATAGGACCTGAGGGCTAATCTGACTATGAGGGGCGAAAACGCCCCCTCAGGCGGTTTTCTCTCGAGCCTCAATTTTCCCGGCTTCACCGGGATGAACCGGTACGAGGTCCCACCCGTTCCACCTCCAGCACCGAGAACGCGTTGCGTTCCAGATGGAACCGGTTTGGTTGGGCGACTCGAGGGGCGGAGCCCCCAGCTCGGGCATGCACATGCCGACGTGGGCGCGCGCTCCCTTTCAGGCCCGGCCGGCCTGGGCGTGGGCCCAGTGCGCGCCTGCGCACCGGCCCCTCCGAGCGCGAGCGCGCCGGGCCACCTGCCGAGAGGGCTGCGCGCGCCCCCGTCCGGCGCCGGAGTCCCGGGCGACGCGCGCGCGGCTGACGCGGGGGGCGGGCCGGGGCGGGGCCGGCGCGGGGCTTTAACCCGGAGGCCCCGCCCCTCCGCCGTACAAAACCGGAGCCTCGGGCCGGGCCGCGTGAGGGAGGAGGGTGAGTGCCCGCCGCTGGCCGTAGCTGCCGCCAGTCCGTCCGTCACTCCGTCCGTCTGTCCGGTCCACGTCGTCGCCGCCGCCTCCTCAGCCCGGACGCCCGGGGCCCGCCCAGCGCCACCCGGAGCAGCCGCGGCCCCGCGAGGAGACGGGCGCCGCCCCCGCCCTGCCCTGCCCCCGCCCTCCTTCCGTCTGTCCGTCCGTCCGCCCGTCGGTCCGCCGCCCGCCCGCGCTTCCGTCCTTCTGTCCGGCCGCCAGCCCTCTGGCCCGTGTCCCCGCTGTGCCCGCTTTGTCTCTCCCTGGCTCGCTGTCTCTTTGTCTCTGCCCTCGCGCTCCCACCCGGCCCCTCCCTCGCTCCCCGATCTCGGGTCCCCCTCAAAGCGCTGCTCTCATTCCCCAGCCTCCCTTCCTGGGCTCCCCAGTCTTCGGGATTCCTCCTCAGCGCCCCCAGATCTTTCGGGGCCTCTCCTTGGGAACACTTCCACTCTCCCCAAGGCTTCCCCTGAGCTTCCCGCACATCCTCCGGGGGCGCTCCCTTCAACCCGTACTCCCAATCCCTAGGGTCTTGCCTGCTCTGAGCCCCTATTTCCCCGGGTTTTTTTTTTTTTTTTCCCTCTTCTGGGTGTCCCCCTTTTCCGGCAGGGCTTCCTAGATCCCTTGGGCTATCCTTGGTACCCCCAATATCTTCCCAGCCTCCTGACTTCAGAGCCTTGATTTGTTCCCTGTTGCTGTTTCTCCTTGTTCTCTCAGGCTTCCAGCACCCCCGCCTCTCTCTCTGGACTGGGGTCCCCTGCTTCGCTCTCCCTGCGCCCCACTTCTGCCTCGAGGTCTCACCACTCTATGTCTCCGACGCTGAAGGCCCCCCTCTGAGTCCTGGGCTTTGGCCACTCTTGCTTTCTTTCTGGTCCCCTGTCTCCCCTTTTCTCTGCTCCCTGTCTCTCCCTCTCCCTTCTTCTGTTTCTGCCGGGTCTTTGGGTCTCTGACCCCCATCCGGCCCTCATGGCTTTGTGTCTGGAGCTCTTGAAGCAATGTGAGTGGTGGGGAGTCCGTGTCGGGCCAGAGTCGGAGTCGTCCCGCAGGCTGGCCGCGGCTGAGGCTCCATGGGGTTGGCGCTGGGGCAGGGGCTGGCGCTGGGGCAAAGGAGGAGCTGGGGCCTTGGCAAAGGGGTTAAAGAGGGAGGGGCCAGGCTGTCTGGCGAGGAGGGAGAGGGGGCCTTCCTGCTCTGAGGCTTCTGCTTTAGTTGCTTGAGTGTGTGGAGGGCGCACCGGGCGGGCATCCCTGCGGGCTTGGCCCTGCATGGCCTGGCACTTTTGATCGCTTGTGGGCAGGCCTGGGCTATTTTGGAGCCAGCAGGATGTGATATCACTTGGGCGTTTATTTAGATCGACTGGGGGTGGGGGCTGCGTTCTTGCCAACTTGAGTAATGAAGTTTTGCAGGGGGGTGCGGCCTCCTAGGCAGCTGGGCTGTGGCGTGGGGTTTGTGGCCAGAACTTTGCAAGCTACCAGGATGGGTAGATGAAAAAGGGTCTGTCAGACTTGGTCTTGATTCACAATGAGTGGAGAGAGGAATTGTTCTTAATCTGGACACCCCTGAGTATTGGGTTTGTAGGTCTGAGACCTCTGGAGCCTTGATTCTGCCAGCTTCAGGAGGTGTGACCTTAAGTGAGACCTTTGACCTCTCCAAGTCTCAGTTTTCCTATCTCTGAAAAGGGAATCATTGTGTTTGCTGGCCTCACAGGGTTGCCCTAAAAATCAAATGAAGCATCCGTAGACTTTGTGAACTGTCAGCCTGTCTTTAAATTGAGCCCTCGAGGGGGAGAGTAGCCTTCTGAGGGGACATAACTGATTTCTGCCAGCGCTGGGACAGGGATCCAACCCAGGACCTCACAGTCCTAGGTTCTTTACCCTCCACTCCACTGCCACCTGGTTGTTCAGAAATACACCTGCCTTCTGAGAGCAGGGAAGTGTCTTTCCCTTATTTACACCCCAATTCTGGTTGCTTTTCATCGGTTTGTAATTAGGTGAATATGTGTCCAGAGAGGTGTCTTTGCTGGGGGACAGTTGGATTTTCCATGTGCTATCCCATTATTGTTTAAGAATGGGATCTGTTGCACTTGGAAACAAAGTTTGTAGTTGGGAGCCATGGCTACTTTTCCTTCTTCCTCTGTAGAGTGGGAGAACAAAGGCTCCAGCAGAGAAAGTCTCCACAGAGGACTGGGGTTTGCTATTAGGAACCCTAGGATGTCTTAGAACTTTAGAGCAGGAAATGAGACCACCTATTGTAGCCCCCTAGTCTTAAAGATGAGGCTATGAGGGCCAGAAGGGCCAGGGACCCACAGAGGTTTCAGCCAGTACTTTGCTTTGGGTGTTGGCTTCCTACTCTGTAATACGGGAATAGGAATCCTTGTCCTAAGACTGATTCTGAAATCATGGAATCCCTAAAATTCTGAAGGCAAAGTGCCAAGGTTCTGATCCTGACTCTGAAGCCAAAATACTGTGACTCTGGACTTTTGTTTTTTCCTGCTGAAAATGAAGATGTTGGGTGGCATGGTCTCTTAGGTTCCTTCCAATTCTGACTTTTAGGGTTCTGAGGTAACTCAGAGGCCAGTTATTTGAAAATGTGCCTCATCTTACATTTTAAAAGTATGCCTGATCACAGAGCAAGAAGGAGAATGTGCTGAATGATGCCTCATGTGTGCTGATGGGTGCTGTAGGGTTTCAGAGTAGAGAGGTCCTGTCTGGGCAAAGGAATCAGAAGGACTTCCAGGAGGAGGTGGCATTTGAGTTGAGTCTCTATATAAGGCATGTTCTGCCTCTTCTACAGCTTTTCCAGAGAGAGGAAATAGTGTGGGGGTTTAGAGCCACAGTCACCTGGTTTTAATCAGTCTCCATCATCCACTGCCTCTGTAAACTTGCAGGTTACTTTCTTTGAGCTTCAGTTTCCTCATCTGGACTCCAGATAATCATTTATACTCATGATTGTGGTGAGGATTAAATGAGATTTTATAAATATAAAAAACACCTGGTACCCAGTAGGCAATTGATAAATGTGAACTTTTCCCTCCCAATAATAATTTGTGGGAACAAGAGAGACCCAGCCTCTCCCCTCAGCCCTGGTAGTTGGGGTTCAGGTAACAAGGAAGGCACCTTCTGCCTCCTCTAGTAATAATAGGAATAATCCTCTAATCTCATGACTGTCTAAGGCATTGTGTAACCTGCCAGGCTCTTTCCTGACCATTGTTCCTCAACAACAGTCCTGGGAGGAAGTCAGAAACTATTGTGGATGGAGGATAGAGAGCCCAGAGCAGGATGGGGACCCACTCAGGCTCCCACTCAGGCTCCAGGCAGGCTTGGAGCCCATCCTGCTTGTCTGTTTTTCTCTGCAGCCCACAGCTTTCCTCCAAGTTTACTACTTCTACCTGGTAGCCTGTCCCTCAGGCCTCTTGCTTTGGCATCAGTTCCAGACATTTCCCTAGTCTCTGAGCTCATCTCAGATTTAAAGGAGGCTAACTTGAGACTGGGTGGGGACTGAGTCACACCTCCCCTAGCTTTCTCATCCTGAGCAGCAACCAGATGCAGCCTGAGGGCCACTGCCAGAGATCACCACACACTACAGTCTTTCCTCCCAGAAGTTCTGATGGGCTCCAGAATGTATCTCCCTGGGCTCTTGGGAAAAAGCTACAGTGGGGCTCTGTATGAATTTCTTCACTCCCCAGGGAGTGAAGGTGAAGGTGTTGCAGCAGGAAAGCAAGCCTTCATTTGTGGTGTATCCTCCCCCTTTGTCCTCTTTTCCTTTGGAGGCCCACACTGTCAAATGGCACCTCCTCCGGGTATTCTCCCCTGGCACTGGAATCCAGCTGTCAGTTCAGTCCTAGGCTTAATTAAAGTGTGACCTTAGCAAGTCACTTTACTTCTCTATTCCTTTTATGTAAAGTTCAGAGTCCTTGTGCTGTATCTCCAGAGATTCTCATTTGGCTGGTCTAGGGGCAGGAATCAACTTTTTATACCAACCCTATAGAGGATTCTAGTCTGAGAGCCTATTGGCTGCACTCTGGGAAAAAATGGCACTGAGGGTATCCTGAGTTTTTGTGACAGCTTGACTTGTCCCTCCTGGGTAACCTTGATTGGTTTTCTGACTTCAGTTTTCTTCTCTGTCTCATTGGAGGAATGGAAATACCTAGCTCACAGTTGCTCTGAGGTTGGGAATTCATGTAATAAGGGCCCTTCAAGAAATGGCAGTTATCACTACGCTTATCTTTGTTTTGGGTAGGATGGGTTGTTTGTAGAAGCAAATCCCCCTTCCCAGCTTGGCCCTGGCAGCAGACACTGTCAGACCTAGTCAGGGTGAGGGCTGTGGAATGGAACACTTGAACAGGAACAAAGGCCATGCATCAAATAGGAATTTAATAGGCTGCTCAGGTGTGTGGTGTGATTACCTCTTCACCTCCCAAATTTTCAGGTCCTGGCTATGGCTGCCTTAACTCACTCTGCCTGAACTGGAGTTAGCTGTGCTCCTCACCCACCCATTCCCAGAAACCAAGGCTGCCTTAAGGACAAATAAAATTCAAATTCTAGAGCTAAAAGATGATTGCTTCTTGTTTCACAGTAAGAAGGCATGCCTGGGTAGGGGGAGGGACATGGCTTGGATCACAGAGCAAGGGCTAAAGACACTGCCCTGCCTCCCCCAGGTCTCCCTGACTCTTATGCATTGCTGGCTTGGATCACCTGGTGAGGAACTGGAACTCTCAATTCTGCTTTGGCCAGTGAACAGTTTCCTTAGGACAAGAGAAGTGGTCCCAAGTGGCTGGAACTAGGCTCAACCCAGGCTGCCACTGAATTGGGCTTGGATATGCTCTCTTACCAAGAGCCTGCCCTTCCAGCCTGGGCCAGCCTCTGAGAGAAAGGAGAACAGACAAGGCCTCTGCCTCTGGGAACATATGGTCTGACGGGAGACAAGGCCTACAATTATGAGAGACTGTGTGACAGTCTGTAATTAAGCGTCTGCTGAGGAAAGACATTGTCTGAGAAGGAAGAAGTGAGTGTGAGCCAGAGGAAACAAGAGCCCTTTGAGGGGGCTGGATTTGCAGAGACAGAGGGTGGAGCTGGCATTCTGGAGAATGGTTTGTTCAGAAGCAGAGGGAGGAGGGGCTGGAAGGTGAGCCTGTATTTGGAGAACCAGAGTGTGCTAGTTTTACTGGTGCCTCACAGCTCTGGCTGGAAAATCTAGGAGGAACCAGGAGGTTGTAGGCAACCTTGAACAGCAGCAGAAAAGCAGAGGCCTTGGGGAGCCATGGACGGTTTTAGACCAGGAGTGGCACAACTGGAGGACTTTCGAGAACATGAATCAGGCTGGGTGAATTGGAATGAATAAAAAAGACGACAGGGAGGAGTCTTTGCAAGCATCCAGGAGGAGGTTCGGGTGGGGCCCATGGGAGTGGGAAGAGGCAGATGGGGTAGCAGAGGATTTTGTGCTCCCTGACAACCCTAGGCCTGATGGGCCAGAGGGAAAGATGTTGGGTGTTACTGGTTTGGGGCAGGAAGTGGTAGTCTGAGCACATTCCTTGTGCACCTGCTCTGTGCCCGGCTCTATGCCAGGACCTCTAAAGATGCTCTCTTGAACTCTGTACAAGAAGCCAGAGGCAGGTGGACTTATCTTCCCTGTTTTGTAGATAAAGAAAATGTGACAGACCCAAGACTGACCATCTCCAACCCTGGTTCTTCCCACAGTTCAGCTCTGCTTACTGTAGAAGAAACCTCTTGGGTTAGGGTCCCAGGGGTCTGAGCATTCTCACCCCTTGAATAAGGGGCACATGAATACATCCCTTCAAGCCCACAAAACTATTTTCTGAAGATCCCAAAGGTCAGAGTGGGTGCCAGCTTAGAATTTCTTCAAGGTAAAAATAATCAAAGGAGCTGGAGATCCACACACCAGCAGGCTTGTACTCCTGTCTGTGTGAAGCCTCCAAAGCTATGTGTCTAGTCCAGTAGTGGGCATGTCCACCACTGGGCCTGGTGGAGTTCTTGGCTAGTGCCCAACAGAGAAGGGTGTTCTCTAGCTTGGCCAGGGGAATCAGTCACCCACAGAGGCAGGAAGGGACTTGTCCTAAGGTGTTTAGTAAAGAAGAACATGGTGATGGATCCCAGGTCTGATGTCTCAGGCTGCAGCTAGGATACCCATTGACACAGAGAAGGCAGAGAGGACTGGTACTTTCCAAGTAGCTACTGTAGAAAGCAGCAGTGGTTGACACAGTGCACAGCCAGGGAATCGATGGTTTGGGCAAGGTTTCCCAGCTAGCCATTCTTTTCTTCCAGTGCAGAACATGCACCCCTGAGCATGAACTTGGTCATGAGGCAGAGCAACCACATAGTAGGCCCAATCTTCAGGTCCCCCTCACTCCTTTCCTCCCTCGTCCCCAGTAAACACCCCTAGCATTTGTAAGCCAGTCTGCTTTGGCAGGTTTTCTCTCAGCCCATTTGTATGCAGGGAACAATTATAACTGTAACCATGTTTTCATATCAAAATCTTAACAAATGCTTTGAAGCGGAATAATTTGCCTTTGGAACAGAAATGACCTAAGAAATATCATTTGGACATTGGAACAATAGACTACAGTAATCTGCACTTTAAATTGTAGTAATCCATTTGATTACCATTTACCAAATGCTTTCTCAAAAATTTGCGGGGGCTGGGGATATAGCTCAGTTGGTAGACTGCTTGCCTTGTAAGCACAAGGCCCTGGGTTCGATCCCCAGCACCCAAAAAAAAAAAAAAAAAAAATTCTAGTTCTCATATATTCATTCTTTTTAGGCCATTTTGTTTTACAAATCACTTTTTTTGGGGGGTAGGTGGTTCTGGGAATTGAACCTAGGGGTGCTATACCACTGAGCTAAATCCCTAGTCCCTCACCTTTTTTTTTTTTTTTTTTTTTTGGGGGGGGGGGGAGACAGGGTCTCACTGAGTTGTAGCTGGGATTACAGTCATGCCCCACCACACCCAGCTGCAAAGCACTTTTGTCCACATTATCTGAGTAGATCCTTACATAACCCTGAGAAGTCATTACTATTCTTGTCATCTTCATTTTCCAGAAGAGGAAACTGAGGTTCATTCATAGAAAGAGGCTTACTCTGTCCAAGCTGCTCATTTATTCAACGAATATTTATCAAGTGCTACTGTGTGCTGGTGCTCCTGAGCCAGCCTTGGGCATACACTGACAGGCAGAGTAATCTTGGAGTCTTGGAGATGTTTCTGACCTCTCAGAGCGCAACCACATTGAGATGTGGCCAGGCTCCACCCAGGGTTCCTCACTTCTTCCACAGGCTTTTTCCCCTGCAGACTCCTTTGGTTTGTGCCTGTGGATTTAGACTGAACCCTCAGCCTGGAGCATCATAGTAAAGCAAGTCAAAGTGCAAGTTTCTGCAAAGTGAACTTCAAAAGTGACAAGAGGTTTTTGGTAACGACTTAATTATTGACAGGAAGGAAAGGAAGGGCATCTTAGCAGAAGGCCATCTGCTCCTTTCCCCTAGGGGACATCGCCTAAAGGCTGCTTTGCTTAAGATCCTTGCTTGACTTTTTTGCAGGCTTCAAATATTTGATTACAGTCTGCACAGATGTGGAGCCGTATGGCCATGTGCTGAGCTGGGGACCCTCCCTGCCTCCTTTAATATTAAATGAGATGACATAAAGGTGGGTCCTCAGCACGTCTAGAAAGGACTCTGGCTCAGCCCCCTCCCTTCCCAGAAAACGGGGAGCAAACTTAGGAGGAAAGGGACCAACCAGGATCATGTAGTGAAAGCTATTCCTTCCCCTATCTTATCAGCCTGACCACTCCCCCAGTCCCTCCCAGTAGGGACCCTTTCGTGTCAGCTGTATGTGTTCAACATTCAAAGCCTTCTTCATATCCTTCTATCCTCACAGCCATGTTTGTCTTTAGAGTCTTCCTTGACACCCCCTGCACAAGCCCTGCAGTGTTTGGGCTACCCCAGTCTACTCTCAGAGGATACTTAAAAATCTGGGGGCCAAGTCCTGCCCCCTAGGAGTCTGATGCCAGCCATCTAGGGGGAGGTGTCTCTAGGTACATTTTGCTGGGGTTGTTTTGGATGTAGAAATCAGATTTGTATTGCAGATATATGCATATGGTTTAAAAATCCAAACTATTTGGTTTTGGTGCTGGGGATTGAATTCCAGGACCAAATTCCAGGCTGGGCAAGCCCTCTGCCACTGACCTGTTCCCCAACCTAAAATTCAAACTTTAAAAAGAAACTACCTGATGAAAAAATGAGTGTCTTTCCTACCTAGATGCCTAGATAGGGGCAGACTTGACATTTCCTTCCAGAAATTCTCTGCCTATGTAAGCAGCTATGTCAATAGCATCCCTTTTTATTACACAAGTGGCAGCATCTCCTCTACCTGCTGCTCTACCTGCCTTTTCCACTGAGGTGTGTCTCAGTTGTAGTTTATTGTCTGGGCACACCCAGGTCCATGGCTGCCTTTTTTCATAAGCATGCGCCTTGCAATTGATGGTAGACTACCGCTTGTTGGTTCCTTTACTCTGTCCCCAGCTTTGCTGCTATAAGCAGTCCTGCAGTGAGTACCTTCCCTACTTGTCTGTATGCATGTGTGACTGCAGAAACCATTCCTGCAAGTGGGATTGCTATTTCTGAGAGTCTGTGCATTTAAATTTTTGCCCAATATTTTCAAATTACTGCCTTTTCCATTTTAAAAATGTATGTATTTTTAAAAGCATCCCACCACCAGATTCAAATTAATTTCCTTGATTAAGAAACCACCATTCTAATCCAGCCGACAGTTTTACAGGGGGAGCAAGGCTAGAGAGAGAAAGGAGTTGGCCGTGTCATTCAGCAGCCCATAGCCAAGGAGATAACTCTCCTTAGTAAGGTGTGGGGGATGGAAGTAAGCAATGAAGGAGAAAAAGGACTGGCACAGTGGCAGGAGTGGAGCCAAGAAGGGGAGTGGGCATCTCTGTTATGAGTACCTTGGGACCTTTTGGAACTTGGGCTCCAGGGAGAGACCCTCCTCCTCCCACTTGAAGTCTTCCTTCATGAGCCTCTCAGGTGTGTGCTGCACTTGCTTGGCAACAGTGGGCAGGTGAGCTCATTCAGATATTTACCAAGCTCCCGAATCCCCATGCTGGCTTGGCCACTATGCCCCTGCCTTCCTGTGAGTCTCACTTTTCCTCATCTGGGTGGTTGGGAGGCTCATACTTGCCCTTTTCTTATCTCTGGGCTCTTATAAATATTTGGTAAAGTAGCCAGTGGGAAATATCCTAAAACAGATTCCCATGCAGTGGTCCTAGCTAGGTGTGCCATGTATGTACTCTAGGGTTGGCTTGACATTTGGACCGGTCCTGAGTGGGTTGTTGTCTTCACAGAGGCCTGATCAGCCCTGAGGCTGGGAATTTCAGGGCAGCCCGTAGTGGGTATCCCCTCTCACTTTGCCAAGACAGGGTCTCCTGAATTTGCTCCACCCCCACTTGCCAGGACCTTCGAGAGTCAGCAGAGGGAAAAGGAGCTCAGATGGCAGGGGAGAAGTAGTCCAGGAGGCTAGGAAGATATCTACACTGCTGCCAGAGTTTTGCCTCCTCTCACAGGCTAACAGGGTGCTTTGGGCCACCTGGGTCATCTCTCCAGCTTCTGTTTAGCCCCCAGTGGTGGTAGGAATGAGGAAGGGAAAGTCTGATCGTTAAAGTCCCTAGCTTTGTTTCTCCCATTTTATCAGTGGAAAAACTGATACCTGAAGAAGGTGAGCGCCTCCTCCCAGGTTTCCCAGTGAGCCTAGGAGTAGAAGCCAGGTGTTCAGCTCTCCCAATCCTTAGTGCAACCATCTTTCCCACGTCATCTCAGCCTTTAGTTTCACTTTGGTGTAAAAAATCAAAGTGAAAGAAAACAGCAAAGCAGGAAGCAGCAGCTTCAGACGCAGTCCAGGCTGGGGCAGGTTTAGGGAACCTAAGGCCAAGCAGGCCTCACTAGGAGGAGAGCAGACCTCATCCCTGCCCACTCCCTACCCTTGTTCAGGATGCCTGACGGGGCTGGGTGTAACTCAGCAGGGAAAGCCGCCAAGCTACAGACAGGAGGTGGCGTCCTGGCTGGGCAGTCTGGGAGCTGGCCAGTTCCCCAGTGAAGTTAGCCTCACCCGGGTGTGGTCCCAGCCCTGGGCCCCCCAGGTGGAAAGCTACTGCCTTTTAAACTCCCATTTTTGTTGGAAGGACTGAACTGAGCCTGGCCAGTGTTAGCCTGGGAAAGAATCCCTGGCCTCTCAAATCCAGCTTTCACAGAACAATTCACTGTCCCTGAAGGTAAGAGCGAGTGCACCTCTCCACTATGGAAACTTCAACTCTCGGTCACTGTGGGCACTTACCTTAACCTGAAGCAGTTTCTTCTCAGGACCCAACTGTCTTGAAAACCTTTTTACCCTGGTCCTAGTTTCAGCCTCAGGGACTTATAGAGGTCAGGGATCGGGGAGCAGGCACTGTGGCTTCTCACCGGTTTGTCTCGGAATTGATGGGTGACCTCAGATAGGATCTCCTATGCCCCAGCCCTCAGAGTCCCCAGTCATTTCTTTCTTTCTTTTTAATTTTTTTTAGATGTTAATAGACCTTTATTTTATTCATTTATTTGTATATGGTGCTGAGGATCAAACCCAGTCCTCACACATGCTAAGTAAGCACTCTACCACTGAGCCACAACCACAGCTAAGTAGGCTCTAAGCTAAGTAGGCTCAAGTAGTCAGAATTTTTAAGGGGAGGCAAAGGGCAGGCTGTCCAGGAGTCAGGATAGGCAAGATCAGCTGGAGAGGACTGTCCAGGGCTGGAGTCTGCCGGGCATCCAGCGCTGGGTTTGTCTCTGGAGGGTCATCACTCCATGTGGGCAGTTTCCTGCTGGGAGAGGACAGAAGCTTGTGATTGTGTGTACTGTGAATAGTTTCAGACTCTCCTGGAACTTTCTTGCCTTTCCTAAGCTTCCTACACTTCTTGACGTGGCTGTTGCCCTGCACAAGGGTGTGGTAGTCAGGAGGTGTCTGTGTGCCTGCAGCCAGTGCAGGGTGGCTGGGGGAGCAGGGCTTGCCTGACAGCATGCAGTAGAGGCAGGGCCACCACCACTCCTACTGTCCCAGCAGCTTCGTCAAAGGGTATGCATGGCAGTTCTTGGCAACAGTCCAGGGAAGAGGATTGGGGTTCCTTAGAGCCATCTTCTCTCCTACCCCACCCCACCTCCACTTCTCTTTTCAAACAAGTGGCCATTTGTATACCTAGAGTACCAGGTGCTGTTCCAGGAGTCAGGGAGAGTAGGGAACAAGGTTGACTTCCATCCAGCTTAGAGTCCCCATCCAAGCAGGTAGCAAATAAACAGATACCATCTGCTGGCAAGAAGAAACAAATAGAAGCAGAGACGGACCTAGTCAAAGAGGCTGGGAGAGCATCTGGGAAAGGTGACAGAAGGGCGGAAGGAAGCAGTCCAGGGCAGACTGGAAACAGCAGGTACGAACCCTGCGGTGGGAGTCGCTGGTGTGTTGCTGAACCCCAAGAGGTGCTGTTACATCTGGATGGGTTGGTAATACTAGTTAGGTCTGAGGTGAACAGCTTTGCCCACCCTGAGGGAGCCCAAGGGCACAAGTACTGTGGCTTTTCTTATTTCTTAAGAAGGCAGGTTGCAGTTTTAATTGCTATTTTCATAGGTAATGGAATCGAAGTAATGTGACTTGCCCAGAGTTACCCAGCCTAGTGAAGATTTGAAGTTCTGATTCACTCTTCTGTTCTCCCTTACTCTCTGTTTAAGAAGGCCAAAGCAGAAGTTTCTATTAATTTTTAGCAAGGTTACCATTCCAAAATGCTTTAGTTAAAAAGTTTCAGTTTAAGAGTAATTGTGTTAGGGCAAAGAAATTAAAATGACTTTTTTCTGTATTTTATAATACCATAAAGTGGTATAGTGTATTCTTTTCCTTTTCGTCTTTTATCTTCACACAATCTCCCATCCAGCTTCTTTCCAAGGTTCTGGGATATTAACACACACCTTACTACCCTTACACACCCAATCTTTCTTTTTTTTTTTTTTTTTTTTGGCAGGGAGTACTGGGAATCAAACCCAGGTGTGCTTTGCCGTTGATAGACATCCCAGCCCTTTTTGTTTTTTATTTTGAGACAGGGTCTTGCTAAGGCTGACCTCAAACTTTCAATCCTCCTGTCTAGCCTCCCAAGTCACTGGAATTACAAGCATGTGCCACCATGCCTGATGCCTGGCTCTAATCTCTATTCTCTATTTGAATTCTTTTTTTTCCCTCAATTTCCTGAAAGAGAATGTAGGCAGATTATAAATCAGCCCCTGTTCACAAGTACATTTAACTCAAATTAGAAATTAGGAGGTTCTGCCAGGTATGGTGGTACACACGGTAATCCCAGCAACTCAGGAAGTTGAGGCAGGAGGGTGGCAAGTTCAAGGCAAGCTTCAGCAACTTAGTGAGAACTTAAGCAACTTAGCGAGACCCTGTCTCAAAAATAAATAAATAAATAAATAAATAAAAGGGGTTTAGTGGTAGAGTGCCATGGGGTTCAATCCTCAATACTGAAAAAAAATCATGCTTAAAGTAGTTTTCAGTAATTCATTTTGTGACTTTTGGATTGAAGTGAGAAAAAACAAAGCAATTTGATAACTATTAGGACTCATTGTCAGAAATCATCAGTGAACTATTCATTGGTCCATTTTTAAAAGATTATGACAAAGTATACATAACAAAATCTACCATTTTAAGCATTTTTAAGTGTGCAGTTGAGTAGCATTAAATATATTCTCTAGTGGTGCTGCCTCGCCACCATCCATCCGCAGAGCTCCTCACCATCCCATACTGGAACTGCGCACATTGAACACGCTCCATCCCCCACACCACACACCTGGCAAGCACCATTCTGCTTTCTGTCTATGAATTTGACTACTCTGGGAGCCTCATTCACTAGCCCTTTTTAAGGAGGTGTATTTGAAAAGCCGTTGGGGTTATCTCTGAGTAATTAACTCTTATGGTAATGGTTTATTCTCCAAGTTAATGCACACTGCAAAGCTAAGCTTGTGTGTGACTGTGTTCCAGCAGAACTGCTAAAGACTGTTGATCCCCTGGGAGGGCTTCCTCCAGAGGCAGCCTTGCTTCCAAAGCCCATGATGCTGTGAGGAGCTTGGCCTCAGTCCTCCGTGGAGGCAAGAGGTGGGTTAGGGAGGGCCGTGAATTTAATTGAGGGCCCAGGCATAATACTTCCATTGGCCACTTGTTTGCTAAAGGATTTGGGCAAAGTCCCTCTGCTTCTCTGCCTCAGCTTCCTCTGCTGGGAAAAGGGACAATACTGCCCAGAATCTGTGAGACAGTCAGTAATTAACTTCCCTTTGTAGCTTTGAGACTCTTCATTTAGTGTTAGGCGTGGTTAAATGCAGTGAAACTTGAAGACATGGGGACTGAGAAGGGGACTAGTCCAAGATCATATAGCACTTAGGTGCCAAAATTGGGTTGAAACCCAGCCACTCTTACTCTGTAGGTTGCAGCTATTTGGTATTCCATGTCAGTCAGTCTTTCAAAGGACAGTGGACTAAAGAGCAAGTGGTTGCTTTCACATCATACTGTATTTAAAACTTTGCCTGAGAAGCTCCAGCATCTTTGAACCTGCAAGGAAGATGGGGGCAGGGGTAAAGGTTTTGGTAGGTAATCAAAGATGATGGTTCTGCATCATAGGAACATCATCTTAAAGTGTTTACATGGTGATTATCTTGCCTAAGGATAGAAATACCTTGCACTTGGCAGTTACTCTTAATACTGGACCCATGATAGACAGCACCAGTCAATCACAGCACTTCTACTGAGCTGGGACACTTTCAGGAGTACCAATCAACTAGTAGTAGTGTGCCCAGTGGAACCTGAATGCCATCCCCTGTGCCATCCCCATCCTAATGCAGCACCTTACTTTTACCAATGGGTGGCAGTCCTGAGAGGGGAAGAGACTGTTTAAGGGGCAAGTGATGTCACAGGTCTCTTTGTGAGAGTAGGAAAGAGTCTGGCAGGACAGCCTGAAGCCTGGGGAAGTGCGTTGGCAAAAACATCAGGGCAGAGGATCTCCTTAGAGGGATAGAAGTTATTAAGGTAAAGTCCACTTTCTTCAGGTGCCCATGGAGGTGCTGGCCTGAGCTCAGGGCCTTTGTGAAAGTGCATTGTTGTCACATCCCACCTGCTGATAGGAAGGGCAAACTTAACTTTTTATGGTGACTTCTAAGCTCTGTAGGAACGTGTGTGTCAGTCTTATTGACCCGAGCTGGTATTTTTGCTGCTTGTGAGACAATACCATGAAGGTTGGGTCTTGGAGGTTGAAACCTATAGGGTTTGCATTCACTTAGCTGATAGAGTATGATTTGCTGTGTGACACTGAGTAGATCCCTCACCTTCTCTCTCTCTTTTTTTTTTTTTTCTTTTTTCTTTTTTCTTTTTTTTTCTGGCGTTGTAGATGGGCAGCATGCCTTTATTTTATTCATTTATTTATATGTGGTGCTGAGAATCGAACCCAGTGCCTCACACATGCTAGGCAAGTGCTCTACCACTGAGCCACAACCCCAGCCCAGATCCCTCACCTTCTCTGAGGCTGTTTCCTTAGCAGTACAGTGGTAAATGGTGAAAATATCTTTTCGTGGGGATCAAATATAAAACGCAATATAAGGACCTCAGACAGTGACTGGGCTTCTTCAATAGCCAGTTCTTGAACAGATGGTAAATACCTCGTAACTATAATTATTGGTCACTAATATTCAGACAGTTCTTAGGGTGTGGCTAACACTGGGCCATGTGGGAGCAGGGTATTATGGACAGGATGGAGTGATTAATGATCTTTCAAAGAGATGTTCCTAAATGCATCACAGTGTGCTTTCAAAGGTGGTTGGGAGGAAAGTTGAACAGGGAGGGATATGGGGACTTGATGGAATAGCACAGTCAAGATTTGATTGTTGACCTTTGTCTTCTGCACACCACATCGCCTCTACAGGCTCTACTTGCTGAGTCCTCAGAGTCTTCCAGTGCCAGGATGGCATCCTACCTCTCAAGAACCAGCAAGCATTCACCTGGGTGCCTCTTCTGGTCCAGGAATGGGGTCAGGGATGCAACCACATGGTCCCTGCCTTCAGGAAGCTCAGAATCTAAAGGCAGATACTGTAACGTAAACAGGTGTAAACACGCAGTGATGAACAGGGACCTGCAGTCCACCTAAACATGGGTGCCACCTAAACACAGCAGTGTCCTGGGGAAACTCCAGGAAGGCTTTTTGGAGGGGTGATGCTGGAACAGACCTAGCAGAAGAAGCAGAATTAGTGAGGAAGAAGCCTGTGCCAAGACCTGGAAGCTGAGAACATAGCATGTTCTCATGGTATGAAGAGGGTGTTGACAAGAAGTTGGAGAGGTGGTTGGCAAGGCTAGGAGGCCACTGTTCCCTACCCCAAGTGTGAGGACAGTGCTGTTACAAGCATGGTGTGGTGGGGTAGATAACTAGGTGCTCAAGCAGGACACTGAACCTTCTTCAGCATAGCCCCTTAGAGAAAATATGACCCCTCACCTCTGCTCCAGACCAAGAATCCCTGGCCTCTGACCTGCTGAGTCCCCAGCAGCTATGCAGGCCCCTTGCTCAGGAGATAAGTGGGCCCCCCAAGCTGTTCTAGTGTCAGTTCCTCACCCACCAGGCCCTTTCCCACCTGTCTGTTCAGGAATTCTCACAGGAGCTTTATAGACAGTGCACGAGTAAGCCAGCGTCGCTCATTTTATAGATGGAGAATTGAGGCCCAAGTCATAGGATGAGTGAATATGGAATCAGGGACTCCAAATTTTCAGGTTCAGTAACTCATAACCAAGTATTTCGTGGGGGCAGGGAGGAGTGAACAAGTGTCCACTGATCTCATTCTGGGGATGAACTTAGATAGGGGTTCTTGGTCTGTTGAACTCCACAGACAAAGGTGTCGAAGCCTTGGTTTTGCCATCTGAAATTCCAGTGTTGTCCTCTTGTCATTTCCCATGTGACTAGGCAGCATAAACATTCTCCTTTTATGCTTGTTGATAGTAATTCTCTGGAGGCAAAAAACAAGTTTGAACTATGAATGTCACATACACAGAGATGATGTCAGAACTGGATGTGAAATAAGAGGACAAAGAAAGAGCATCTCAGGGCCAGGGGCAGTGGTGCATGCTTATAATCCCAGCAGCTTGGGAGGCTGAGGTGGGAGGATTGTGAGTTCAAGGCCAGCCTCAGCAAAAGGGAGGCTTTAAGCAACTCAGGAAGATACTGTCTCTAAATAAAATACAAAATAGGGCTGGGGAATGTGGCTCAGTGGTTGAGTGCCTCAGAATTCCATCCCCAGTACCGAAAAAAAAAAAAAAAGAGCATCTCAGGCCTGGAAAGAATCTTGAAGGTCACACCTGTGGGGGCTTGAGTCCCCTCCCAGCATCCACTGTGCCTGTGTCCAGCCTTGATGGCCATCTTCTAGGCCCCTCTTCCATCTTTGACCAGCTCCACCTCTTAGAAAGTTCCTCTTTATGAGGAGGAATGGTCTGCTTCCACTTAACAGCTCCTTCCCCAAGGCCACATGCATGTGATACTCTTCTAGGTATTTGAGGACAGCAATTATGACTTTCTGAATCCTCTCTCCTCCAGGCTGTCCAACCCAGTCTTTCCAAGCCACCCCCCCATCATACTAGGCATGACTTGTCACACACTCCATTTGTGACAAGTCTGTCATAGATGTCACTGGTCACTCTTGTTGAATCAGTTCCAGGCTTTCTCAAGCAGCTTCACATGGCTGCCATGGTGCCCAAGGCACCATGAGGCGTGAGGAGGCAGGTCATTGTCGTCTTTGCACTTTACTATGAGTTTCTTCAGGACAAGAATTACACATCCTGGTCCCTGGTGCCAGCCCAGGGTACAGTACATGATGTCCCCAAATAAGCTCTTACTATAATGGAATGGTTTGGAGACTTCTCACTGTGTAGATTGCTGTCTTCTCTTCAAGCTCCACTTTAACTACACCCCTTGCCCTAGAATTGCCTGCAGCACCACAGTGTGATCCAGAATTCAGTGGAGACAGCCCCTCGCTGGTCCTGTGCCTTCCTCTGTCAGTGAAGCCTCAGGAGTGTCTGTGATTCGCCAGAGTCACTAAGGCACCTTTCTACATGCTGCTTTTCTCTTTTAGTGGTCTTGCTCTCAAACCCAGGATCTTAACGTAAGGTCTGAGGAGGGGGGCTCTCCCTTCCTGTGCCTCTGTGCCTGGGTGCATGGCACAGAAGCCAGCAGCATGGCCTGTGCTGACCTGAACTGAACTCATGGTTTTCCCCATTCAGTTCTGTGCTGTTCTTTTCAGACCATCTCTCAGCTGCCCAGGGTTCTTGACTCCTGCTTCTATCACTTGATATACCACCTGTCACTCCAGGCACAGTGAATGAGCCTATTAACACCTTCTCTCTATTCTGGGATGCACTTGGTCATTCAGAATGATGAAAGAGGCTAGCAATCGAGGTGCGTAGGGTCTGGCAGTGTCTGACTTTGCACACTGGACACAAAGTCTCTGACAGCTTTTGAAAAGCCCAACTTTTGTAACCCCGTCACCAGGGTTTGATGTCAGCCCTCCAGAAGTGCGGGTAGTTTTTTGAGGCTCTTTCCAAGTAGCACTTCCCAGCCTGGGCTCCAGGGACCCTAGGGCTTTGGAAAGGTAGCAACAAGGCTGACCTGTTAAAGCCAATATTTGAAAAGCCAAACAGTGTTTAAAAAGCCAAATCTTGCCTGAATTACAAATCCCAGCAACTTGGGAAGTTGATTACAAATTCGAGACCAGCCTCAGGAACTTAGTGAGGCCCTGCAACTTAGTGAGACACTGTCTCAAAATAAAAAATAAAAAGGGCTGGGAATGTGGCTCAGTGGTTGAGCATCCCTGGGTTCAATCCCCATTGCCAAAACAACATCAACGAAAGCTCTCATTCTCCACCCGCTACTCCCTCACAGGCCACATGTGCTGTACTTGTCCAGCTTTTGCGCTGGACTAGAGCCATGGCAGCTCTGTAACTCTGGCAGCCTTACTCACCAGTGTCCCCCACAAGTGGTTATAGTGTTGATATACAAGAGAAAGCCTACAGCTTAGGAGCTGGCACCACCAGGGGACAAGAAGGTGTCCCAGAGGGTAGAACAGACACACAAGTGGGTCTCTGAGGATAACTATGCTAATATCTGTGGCAGGTTCTAGCACTGGATGGGTGAGGGGTAAGTGTTTTCCCATGAGTTGCTCACTGGTGGAAATAGTGGTGGAAATGGTCTTTGGAAAACAACTTGCTATTTGGGGATCCCCAGTCAGCACCTGGAGGAGGCAGGACTCAGCCATGTGTGGCTGCCCCCCGAATGCCTGAGCTGGTGTTCTCAGTTGGAGGGAACAGGGACTACCCTACACTGAAGAGCCTAGGCCAGGGTCCCAGCTCTCCTGCCTGATCCTAAGTGAGTGCATTTGCCTCTCTCCTGCATTTCCCCATGTGCACTGTGAGAGGTTGAATTACTCTAGTGGACCTCAGAATACCATGCAAGGGGCTGGGGCGGTAGCTCAGTTGCAGAGCACTTGCCTAGCACATTTGAGACCCTGGGTTCAATCCTTAGCACCACATAAAAAGATAATAATGAATAAAATAGTCATGCTGTCCATCAACTAAACTAAAAAACAAAACAAAAACCTACAACTGAAAAAAAAAAAAGCCATATGAGGATTTTCTATGGTGGGAAAAATGAAAATGAAGCTATTTCAAAGGACCTGGAGTAAATGGGAGACCTAGACCCCCTTGGGGTCCCTGGAACCTGATTTGGAAATCACTGTAATTACTATATTAGTTCCTAGTCCCCCACCACAGCCTTGGAATTCAGAGGTTCCATACCCTCCTTCCAACACTACACTCTACCAACTAGCTGTGTGGCCTGGGACACATGACTCCACCTCTGTAGCCCTTACTTTTCAGGCTGTGGTGAGACTGCACCAAACTGGAGAAATCCTAAGTGTCTGGGAAACCCATGTCAGGGCTGGTGTTCCTGGCCAAATAGGGCAGTGGGCAGCAGTGTCACAGGCAGCAAGTTGCTTTTTTAGCCATGTCCTGGGGCTCCAATCCTGAGGTCACCAGGCCCCTCTCCTCATAACCAACAAAGCCAAAGGCTTCCACCATCAAACCACTGAAAGGAAATAGTCAAAGCCTGCTTAAGGACCCTTAGGAATAAGGGATCATTTGTGCCCTGATGGGGGACCTGGTCTGACCAAGATCTCAGGCAGGCCCTGGCAGCTAGCACCTAATCCCCAGTGTGGAAGTGTGGCTGAGCAGCTGATAGAAAGAAGTACTGGCTCTGTTCCAAGAGCCTGGGCTCAGATCCTGGTGATTCTGCTTATGAGCTGTGTGGCTCTGGATGATTCATTTTTCTAAGCTTCAAGTTTTTTTCCTCTGTGAAATGGGAATGCTAGGCCTGCTGAACAATTAAGAGACTGATGCAATTGAAGAATTCTGTGCCAGGCCAATTCACATCCAGCCCCCAGGCAGCAGGAGAGGCCCAGGAGCTTCCAGAGTCTCTCAGCTAGCAACCCTCCATCCACTGAACTGTGCTACAGTCTGCTTAATGCCCCCCCCCCCCCCCCCACACACACACACACACAGTTCCTTTTGCTTGAGCATGTCAGGAAAGGCCCTCATACCTTTGATCCCAACTGGAGTATGAACACCTCTCCCAAGGAGCAGCTGGGGCTGGTGGGGGCACTGCCCTGGGAACCAAGCAGGTCCCTCTCAAGCAGTTTTTCCAGGACCATGAAGGGGAATAGCCGTCTGCACTCTGGAGGGGGCTGTCCTGCTGCCATGGTGCCCTGGTGTCAAGAGCCTGAAACCAGAGTTGGCCTGCCAATCAGAAGGGGCTTTCTCTCCTTCACCCTGTGGGAACTAAGCCACTACCAGGAGTGCTTCTGGCTGCCTCCATTATAAGATTCCCTGGGTCTCCTGCCTTTTCTTTGCAAGGAGAGACTTATGTCTAGGCTTCCTAGGGAGTAGGCTTAGAGGCCTTGAACTCCAGAGGAGACAGGAGGTCTAAGGACAGCTGCCCCAGTAGTCACAGGCCAGTAGTCACAGGTTGTGTGCCACTATCTGTGTTAGCTGGCAAGACACCTGCACAGTGTTTCTTAAAACTGTGAACTAACCTTTAGAGAGCTCAGAGGTCATATATATATATATATTTTTTTTTTTTCTTTTTCTTTTTTTTTTTTTTTTAAATAACCAGATTTCTAGCTTCTCTTGCACACTTGGTAGCTCTGACAATGCTGTGCCCAAGTCTCCACATGGCAGATATGAGTCAAAGGGATTTGATGACCTGTAGATATTGAATTTGTGAGCCCCACTCAAAGTCAGCCCACTTACTTATAGCTGGGGACACCAAGGCCCAGAAGGGTTGCCAGCCCTAACCCAAGTACATGGTCCACCGTAGCCATTGTTGACTTTAGGACCTGACAACCTGGCCTCACAAAACAGAGCTTTCTGCACTGCCACTCCTAAAAGTGAAATGCCTCTTCTCTCATCTATAAAACATCAGGGATCATTACCTCTTCTCCTGGAGCTGTCTCCAGGTGGATAAAGTCACACCTGGCCCAGGACTGGCTCATTAACGGTTCTTTTCAATCTGTGCACATGATACCTCTTGCTTGCAGAGTGTTGCCGGAAGCCCACTTATTTTCTTTCAAGAATGGCAATTTTTCAGATAATTCCTGACACCCCATTGCTTAGCGTTTGTTGAGCTCTCATTCCCATAGCCTCATTGCCCAGCTTAAGGTAGAGTTATTCAAAGCTCTACCTCCTATCAGATTGTGCTCCTGTGGGGGTATGTGAGTGTGCGCTGGGATCTGAGCTGAAGGGAATTCAGAACCCTGGCCTGGGCCTTACTGATTCCAACTCAGCCAGGAGAAAATCATTCTGCTTCCCCAAGCCTCTTTTTCAGTCGTCACATAGATATTTGTTTATTCATTCAATTTACTGAGCCCTACCACGTATTGGGCTTGGTGCTGGGAAAAGATAGTAATGTAAGATACCCAAGGACCTTGCCCTCAGGGACTATGTTAGATTCTCAGGTTCCCTAACTGGTAGAGGAGAGAGAAAAGACAAGAGAAGTAGTACATGATCGATGCATGAATGAAACAACAGGATCCTCAAACAAAGAGTAACAGCCGTAGGCAGGGTGGTCAGGGAGGCCTCACTGAAGATAGGACCCTTGAACTGAGGTCAGGATAAGAGGCAGACTGCACAGATGAGAAGACAGGGAGCAGCAGGCTCAAAGGCCCTGAGGTGAGAGATACTTGGAGCATTTTAGGAGCAGCAAAGAGTCTGCTGTGATTGAACAAGGGCAGAGGCCGGAGAGGGCAGGCAGGGACCAGTTCCTGTGATGGCTGAGGTAAGCACTGCGGATTTTATTCTGCATGAAGTGGGAATGAGCTTTAGAAGGGGAAGAAGTAGTCCAGTTTGCACTTTTAAGAACTTCAGGATTCGGTGCTGGAGATGTGGCTCAATGGTAGAGTGCCTGCCTGACAAGTGTAAGGCCCTGGTTTAATCCTCAGCACCACATATAAATAAATAAAATATCCATTGACAACTAAAAAAATATTTCAAAAAAAACTTTAGGATTCAGCTGGGCACAGTGGCACAAACCTGTAATCCGAGCAATTGAGGAGACTGAAGCAGGAGGATTGCAAATTTGAGGCCAACCTCAGCAGTTTATCAAGGCCCTAAGCAACTTAGAGAGATCCTGTCTCAAAAAATAAAAAGAACTGTGAATGTGGCTTAGTGGTGAAGTGCCCCTGGGTTCAGTCTCCAGTGCCAAAAACAAAAGCAAAAACTTCAGGATTCAGAGAGTGATTGTGGGTAAGCCAGGCCACAAATAAGTGGGGGCGAGAGGGCCGAGGCTATAGGCCTCTTGTAATAATAATGCTTTCCTGGCAAGGGGATGAGCTGCCAATGGGGGAAGGGTGGGAATTCCCACACTTCTGGAATGCGTAGCTGAGTACAAGAGGTCCCCTCTCCTGGGAGAGCAAGGCTGATGTGGGGGAGGAGAAGATTCACTTTCATTCTGGATTTTCTCAGCTTGAGATGGCCTTGGACTTCCCTGCAGAGCTGCCAAGTACACTAGAGCTTTTGAGATGATAGGAGATAACATCTTCCTCACTGTTTTCAAGGCCTGTATGCTGTAAAATCTTCTGACCACAGCCCAACCTGGCAGAACTTTAAGAGGGTTGCTATGGGCAAGATGAAGCTACCTCTGTTCGCATTTTACAGACAATCCCAAGAAGCCGAGGACTCTGATTGAAAAGAGCCAGCCCTCTCTTGCTCTCCTTGCCTTGGTCCCGAGCTCTCCTCCACCAGCTAGACTGCCTCAGTTCCGTTTGGCCATGCTGTGCCCTGCTAGGCATGTCTTCCCATGCCCTGGGCTGCTGTTACTTTGCTCACAGAAATCCCTTCACCACAAGGCCCCAGACTTTCTCCCAGGAGGTGATCATGCTCCTTCATCCAGAAGTCGTGGTAACATGAGTGGCAGGGGCCCACCCCGTGATTACAGACACTTCACATCTTTCATCTGCTTGGCTCTTTCCCAGAGTACATTGGGTATCACACCCCATTTTGTGGGTTTCCAAGGCTGCCCCTTGACCCTCCCAGTGCTCAGCCTTTGGGCAGCCTGGGTTCAAGCCCCAGCCTAACACTACCTTGCTGGGAGTTGATAAGGCCGAATCACTTCATCACTCTATAAAATGGGACAGTGACAGAACCTCGTAGGTCATGGTTTTGAGGACTCAGTGAGCTAGCATACAGCTGAAGTCAGTTCTCTATAAAGTCATGGCGAATACCAAACCATTGCTCCCATGGTTAGTATGGGGTCCCTGCAAGCCTCTGGTCACCTGCCCCAGCAAATCACTACCTTGTTTTATAGGTGTTTCTGCTTAAAGACTCTTTATTTAATATGATACTGATTCTTTAACATTGAACTTGAGGCCAACAGCACTGACTCAGGCCTGAATGAGGCTTGTCTAGCACACTTTTTTCCGTAAGATACATTGCAGCCTTCTGTACTTAGAACACTAGACAGCACTTCAGCAATACACTTGGAGGTTTTAAAGAGATAACAAAACCACAAAAATGGGAGAAGTGTAGCACTAAATAGACCATGAGAAGGACACTGAATTACTGTATGAAAGCTGAAGCGAAAAGGTGGAGTGTCACCTTATTCTACCTCAGCTGTGAGTGTGTGTGAATGACTGCAAAAGCCCCTCAAACATGGGTCCTCTGGTTGAAAGTAGATTTAAGTAAGTAAATTCCCACGTACAGAGTCCACGAATAATGAGGATCAACTGTACAGGAAGCACTTGCCCAGGCCTGGCTCCAGTCAGTAAGGTCAGCTGTTATCGTCCGAATCATGAATAGGACTGCATCTTGGTTTTTGTGCAAGCATCACGGGACAGGGCTGGCCATCTTCACCATTATGATGCCTGTGTAACCTATTGTTCTATAGACATTGGAGCCTAAGGCAGGTACAGATTCTGGAGGCCCTGAATACCCTCCCTGAAGAGGTATTTCAGAAGTGGGAAAAGCATAATTCCAAGTCCACTGGCACCATCAAAAGGTTTCACGCAAAGCAGTGATATGGTTGGATTCCTCAGTTGGCCAGGGTAGAGGGACAGGAAGGGCAGCACTGGAGTTGGCAGGCCTGGGAGCAGAATTGTGTAGGGAGGTCTAGGGGAGGCTGACTGTAGTCCAGGAAAGGGAAGGATGGGCAGCAAAGTTGGGGAGAGCCAGGTTGGGGGAGCAGTGGAGGATCCCTAGATGAACTTGGGAGGGTGTTGGCCAGAGAGGTGCTGCCAGTTCAATGTTGCTAACTCTTGAGGCACAGTGAGGGGGGTGGCGCTCAGATTGCAACAGAGGGGCTGTCAACAGAAGAGTGGCTCTGAGAGGGCCATCTGTACCTGATCCTGACCTAGCTGCTTGCAGTTCTTTCCTAATTTCCTCCATTTTGAGGGGAGGAAACAGGGATGGAGGGAGGAATTTGGAACCAGGTGGGTGGAAGCCCTTGATTTCTTTTTTTTTACCATAGCACACAAGTGAATCACCTGGGTTAGTTGCATGGTTGATAGGCTTCTTATTAGGTAGGGGGGGGAACAGGCCCTGGACCCTTCCTCCAACAAGCCCTTTGCTAAGCCTGGCAGAGGTAGCATAGGGAGGTGAGGGAACCTGGCTCTGTCTGATGCCAGTCCTTTCCACTCATGTGGGCCTAGAATTGGCCCCTGCCTTCTCTGTAAGGCCCTTTGCCACAGCTCTCACATTGTGGCTGTGCTCCTCTTGAGGAGTTTAGGACCCCTCTCCTTTAGCCCCCTGCCAGACTCAGACCCTTGGGAGCCAGCATGCCAAGCTGGCTTCAGGATCAAGTCCAGCCTTGTCTCCAGTGCACTTGCAGGATCAGCTTCTTGGGGCTGCTATGTCCTCCAGATCCCTTGGGAGATGGAGTCACAGCTACTCCTGAAGCTCTTGTTTGGCCACCTTGCACACCTTGACATGGAAAATAAAATAAGGAAACAAATTTGTTCTGACTTGATAAATTGGTGGATAAATTCTTGGGACAGATGGGAGAAATAATGAGACAAAGATAACTTCTACTTTGAAGAAGTAAGGACTTGTGCACTGGGCGCAGGAAGGCTGAACTAGATGTCTAGGTCCAGGGACAAACTGAACAGAGGATGCATGGTGCAACTGGTTCCTTTCTGAGGCTTGGCATGAGTGACCTGCATGGCTGAGACTAGGGGTGGGGCAAGTATGCAGCCCACAGGGTGGGTGGTTCTCTGTGCTATGTTCCTAGCAGGCGCTTCACCCAGGATCTTTGAAAATAAGTGCAAGGACCAGCTGGAGCAGTCACACTGCAGGAGTGCTCACACCCAGGCATCCCAGGAAAACAAGTTTTCCAGACTGAATGGAGAAAGAGTTGGACTCACATGCCATATTGTAAATTGTAGCACATAGAACATCTCTTAGGGCAGAGAGGGCAGGGCACAGTTACATCCTGGAGGATTGGGGCCTCCCAGCTCTAATATCTTGGGTCCTTGGGGTACTTACCTCCCTCTAAAAGCTTGTTTTTGTCGTACTTGGGATTAAACCCAGGGCTTCATGCATGCTAGACAAGCACTGTACCGCTGAGCTCCATCCCTAACCCTATTTATTTATTTATTTATTTTATTTTAAGGCAGGGTCTTCCAAAGTTGCTGAGGCTGGCCTTGAACTTGAGATTCTTCTGCCTCATCTTCCCAGGTATCTGGGACTATAGGTGTGCACCACCACGCCTAGCTTCCCTCTGAAGTTTAATTGGCAGATGATGGCTGTGTGCCCTCTGGGCCAGGAACTGGGCCACCAACACCCAAGGAACATGCTAAGTCAGAGGCATGATCACAGCACTGAGTGTGCCAACTGATACACAGAGAAAGGATCTGTCTGGGCCAGAAAGAGCAGGGGTAGAGGCTGGCAGAAGGACAGAAGTGCTATGGACAGGGAAAAGTGTTCTAGCAGCAGGAAGAGGTGCATAGGTAAAGGCCTGGGCTCATGAGCCTATAGTGTTTTTAGAAGGAGCGTGCTGAGGGGGTGGGCAGGGAGAATTTGAAGCTGCAGAAATGGGCGGGTTGGAACCAAGCCAGAGGGGCTCTGAATTGGAGTGGGTCTGCAGTTGTGGATGCTGAAGTATTGGGAGGCTTCTCTATCACCAAATAATCTTGATTTTTTGGCACCTGAGTGTTTTTTGTACTGATAATGAGGTTAATTTTCTCATTCAACAAATATTTATTGACAGCCTTCTGTGCTTGAGTCATTAACCTGGGCCTCTGCCAAGACAGAGTCTCACCACACACACCCCCTACTGCTCTTGGCCCGTACCTAGCAACAGATTCTTAAAGGAGCTGATAAATGATGGGAGCTCTGATGGAGGTTCCTGGGTGATGGGAGAGAGAAGGGTAGTCAGGGGAGGACTCCCAGAGAAACTGACACTGCAATCACAGAAGGAACTGAAGTCGGGGAGGAGAGAGGGATTGAATGTTGGCAGGGCCAAGGGTGAGGTGTTGGCCTTATTTCCTGCATGTGGGCTCTGGGAATGAGGTTAGGGCCCCACACCCCTGCCCTAGGAAGTGGGTCTCAGAGCAGAGATTCCCACCCCCTTGAGAGGCCCCACACCCCCAAATTCTCTTAGTCACACCACTTATCTGTCTGTGACCTATACCCCAGGAGACAGAATCCAAAATAAGTTCAGTTTTCCTCTTATCACATTTGGCCTTTACTGCATCTGACCTGGCCTCTCACCCGTTCACTTTCCTTCCAATGACTGGCTACTCTACATGCTTCACAGGACCCTGGACCTTGTCAGCTCTGAGAGAGTGGCTGGAGCTCCGCCTTCTGTCCAGACTGCTGACTGTGGGTAGTCTTATTGTCTCCTGAGAGAAGGGAAGCCTCTTCCCCACCACATCCTGGAGACCGTCGCACATACTGCTCCTCATGGCCAATATTATCCCCACCCCACAGATGGAGACCAGGACTTTGGGATCACACAGCCTCAGCCAGGCTTTGGTTGCCCTACAGTAATTATTGCACTCACACAGGACAGATTCCTTTTGAGCAACTTGGAGCTGGCTTCACTGTTCTGATCTAATGCAGCAAGCCTCTCCCCCCACTACCAGCACCAAAACCTGCTTCCTTTGGGACTTTCTAGGTCAAACAAATCCATTCCTGAAATCCCAGTGAACAGTGCTGTCCATTGGGCTCTACAGTGAGTGGTTGACTTCAACAACTGCTCTAAATGTCCAGTTCTTGGGGAGGGAGGAATTTCCCCTGGGCTGGTCAGAGAACCAGTAGCTGGGGAGTGGTAGAAATCTGGCCCAGTTCCCTCTGCACCAGACACCAGTAGGATCATGCCAATCCCAGGCCAAGTTGAGCCTGGCTTCTGTGATGCAGTCCATTTCGTCATGCCCTTCTTCAAGGAGACAGGGCCACACAGCTGGCAAATGACAGAGCTGGAGTTCGAATCAGGCTTTCCTGGTTCGGGCTGCTCTCTGGCCTCTGAACCCTTACCACCAAAGGAGTATTCAAATGGTAGAACTTCAGGCAAGAGGGAATGAAGGGATCCTGTCCTTGAACGAAAGAATGGTGGCAGTGCACGCCTATAATCCCAGCAGCTCAGGAAGTTGAGGCAGGAGAGTTGCCAAGGTCAAAGCCAGCCTCAGCAACTTAGTGAGGTCCTGAGCAACTTGGTGAGACCCTGTCTCAAAATAAAATGTAAAAAAGGGCTGGGGATGTGGCTCAGTGGTTAAGTACCCCTGGGTTCAAACCCCAGTTCCAAAAAAAGAATGAATGGGAAGATGAGTTTGCCCAGGGCTACGTGAATATGATGTGCTGTTACCCAGCAGTTAGAACTACCCCCACCCCTGCCCACTGAACAGATGAGGATACTGAAAAGGCCAGAGGGCAAGCAGGAGCTTGCCTGAGGAGAGTCAGACGTGGAAACCAAGTCTCTGCCTTTAGGCTCTTCCTACCCCAGCAGTGAGATCTTGACTCAGGCACGACCCTGCAGCTGGCCCCAGAGCCCAGCTGTAGGAGCACAGTAAAGGCCTCAAACACCTACAGCCCCTGCCCAGCTGGGAGGGGCCCAAGATCTGAGGAACAGAATAAGGTGGCTATATAGTCAAACAGATGTGATTGCCATGAACTGCTGGCATGTTATCTATCTTTTCTGAGCTTCATGTGCCCCATGTGGAAAGTGGGCATGAATGATATCCCCACCTCATAGAATCTCTGTGAATCTTAGGTTACAAAGCCTCAAATCTGTTAGGCACAGCTTAGTAAATGACCCAGGTTTAGACCATCAGCCTGTGCATTAGGGCCAGCCAAGAACAGACTTTCTTCTTCTCTGAGTAGGTTTGCCTCCTCTTGTGGAAGATCATCTGATGACCTGACCCTGCCTCCTGCCTCATCTGTGGCCTTTCTTTTCTAACCCAGAGATGGGGCTATCCTACCATGCTCTGTCTTGTATAGATTGGTAACCAGAGATTGTTAGGTGTGTCTGTCTGGGAGGTCCCTGAATTTCCTCAAGGCCTAAGCAAGGCTGGAAATTTGAAGTGAACAAAACGGGAAATGTTCTGGGTCAGAACTCCCAGAACATATCACCTCCAGATTATGTTGGGCACAGGACCTAGCTTCCAGCCCCCTGGGCCTTTTTGCTGTGGTTTCTGATATTTTAGAACTTCTCATTTCACGACCATTTCTCTCCTGATGAGGACTTATTAGTTTTTGAAATCCAATACAGAGCCTGGCTTCATAGATGTCTCTTAGATGAAGGACAGATGGATGGTTTGTTTTTATTTTTTAACTAAATTTTTTATATTTTGGTAATTGTAGATTCACATGCAATGTAAGAAATAATGCAGAGGGATCCCTTTAACTGCATGCAGTGGTGCAGAGCTGTAAAGCAGCTTGGAAGACTTAGGTGGGAAGATCACAGGTTTGAAGCTAGCCTCTGTAACTTAGTGAGATTTTGTCTCAAAATTTTAAAAAGTAATAAAAGGGCCGGGAATGTAGCTCAATGATAGACCATTCGTCTAAAATGTATGAGACCCTGGGTTCAATCCCTAGTGTGTTACCAGAAAAGGGGGCATGGACAGAGTACCCTGTGTATTGATCTTTACCCAGTATCCCTCTATGGTAAAATCTTACAAAACTGTAGGCCCATCTCACATCCAAAATATAGATATAGGTACAATCCACCCTATTTGCAGTTCCCCAGTTTCTCTCATACTCACGTGAAGGTGTATTTAATTCTGTGCCATTTCATCACACAGGCAGATTCATGTAATGATCAAGAAGCTGAACTAGGCCATCACCACAGAGAGTCCCTCTTGTTACACCCACACCTATTTTTCTTTTGCTCATCCCATCAGCTTTTCCTCTGAGTTCTCCCACCTGACCCTTGGCAATTACTTATCTCTTCTCCATTTCTAAAACTAAGTCATTGCAAGAATTTTATAGCCAGGCACAGTGGTGCACTCCTGTAATCCCAGCAGATCAGGAGGCTAGGGTAGGAGGATAGCAAATTCAAAGCCAGCCTCAGCAACTTAGTGAGGCCTTAAGCAATTCAGTGAGACCCTGTCTCTAAATCAAAAATACTAAATGACTGGGGATGTGGCTCAGTGGTTAAGCACCCCTGGGTTCAATCCCTAGTACAAAAAAAAAAAAAATTTATAAAAATAGAATTATACAGGATGGGACTTTTTTGATGTTTTTTTTTGTTTTTGTTTTTGTTTTTTTGTTTTTTTATTTTTTTCACTCAACCTAATTTGCTTGTGATTTGTCCACATTGTTGCTTATATCAATCATTCGTTTGTTCTTGTTGCTGAGTAGTATTCCATGGTATGGCTGTACCACAGTACATTTAACCATCATCCACTCCAGCTTTGGGCTGTTACAAATAAAGCTGCCCTGAACATTCTTGTTTTAATTCCCATGTACCATGCAGTCTGTCTCCATCCTCCATAACATTTGATGTTGGCACTTCCTTATAGCTTTTCTGATAGGTTTGTGTAATGATACCTCATAGTAACAAGGATTCTGCTCTCCCTTATTCGTGTCCCCTGTGGCACTGGGGCCTTGTTTTGTGGGTTGCCATTGGGCCATCACAATCTCTATGACTGGTAGCCCTTGAAGGCAGGGCTCATCTGGTTCCCTGTACTAGGATCAGGCAGGGGCTTGTTTTGATCCTCACAGGGCAGAGGGCACTCGTAGTCAAGGTGTTGAGAAAGGACAGCGGTCTGAGCCAGCCGTCACAGATGCAGCAGACAGCACTGCATCTGGAAAGCAAGACACTGGCCATGGTAGCCTATGCCTTGCTGAGTGCCATGCCCCAGCTGGGCTGGGAATGTGATTCAGAAAGTTCTCAGACTCCCACTTATGGCAGCTCCTGATTTCCTGAGTCTTGGTAGAGAACAAGGAATTGGACCAGGCATGCTGGAGTCTTGGGGATGGTAGATTGTTGTGTGGGTGTTCACATGAGGAGGAGGAGGTGGAGCGATAAAGACAGGATGGGAAAAGGGTTAGCTGAGCCTTGAAGGGTATGTTCATCTTTGAAAAGATGGGAAGGAACATCCACACAGAAGGAAGGGCTGGGGTGAAAAGGGGCGTAGTAGGTTTCAGTGACCTTGAGGATAGCAAAGTTAACCACTCCTTAGCTGTCTTGAGCTCCACTGTTACCACTACCTCTTCCTGGCATGGGTCAGACTCTCTTCCAGCCTTGGGGCACTGTGAACTTAGGTGCATTGGCCATCTATCCTGTGTCCCAGCTGAATAATAAGTTTGTGCATGACTGAGGTGGATGGTGTCTTTGGTTACTATTGCATCCCCTCCTAAGCTTGACCTCAAATGGTGGTGGGCAGGGCCTGTGAGTGTCTATCTTGGTTGTTGCTGATCTCATTTTCTTGTTCCACAAGTCCTCACTGAGAGAACAGCTGAGGCCAGAGCTAGCGCCAAGTCAGGTAGGGTCTTAGCCGTGGAAGGGGCTTGAGAAGGTTGGAGGCTTCACCTTCTCCTCTCCTCTCACCCACCTACAGGTTCATCATGCCTAGTGGCGTATAAGAAGACCCCACCACCGGTCCCTCCACGTACCACATCAAAGCCGTTCATCTCAGTCACAGTCCAGAGCAGTACCGAGTCTGCCCAGGACACCTATCTGGACAGCCAGGACCACAAGAGCGAGGTGACAAGTCAGTCAGGCCTAAGCAACTCATCAGACAGCCTGGACAGCAGTACCAGACCGCCAAGTGTGACACGGGGCGGAATCACCCCAGCCCCTGAAGCCCCAGAGCCACCTCCAAAACATGCAGCTTTGAAGAGTGAACAAGGGACGCTGACCAGCTCCGAGACTCACTCCGAGGCCATCCCCAAAAGGAAACTGTCATCAATAGGAATACAAGTAGGGGCCACTTTTGCACTGTGTCCTCAGTCCATTCTGTGTACCTGCCTGTGTGTAATTACATCTGGTGGAGGCCCACTAGGTCTCTAGGAAAGGTGGTTTATCTGTCAATTTAGGGGGTCTCCCCCAAGTGGCTGAACCAAATTTCACTCATAGGCATGCTCTCCTCATATCCACCTACCCATGCCGCAGAGTCTGCAGCATGGGCATGCTTCCGCTCCTCTGGTGGGTTGTCCCAGTGAATGTAGTTACACTCAGCCAGCCATCTCCTGTCCACTGTTTGCTGTCCACTGTCTGTCTGTCCACTCCACCCTTTGCCCTGCCAGCCGACCCATGGGAGGCAGGACTGGCCTAACAGTTCTTTAATCCAAGGTCAGCTCGGGTACGGAAGCCATAGCCCCGCTTGGCAGTGGGAACAGCGTGGAACATTAACACCGAAGGGTCACAGGCCCAGGACCCAAGGCCCTTGAGCTGTGGGGGTTGCTCAAGGGGAGCTTTGCCCAGAGCCCTCTCGGGCCTTGGGGACAGGTAGGTGGCTTGAGGCACCAGGCTCATGTCAAATTGAAAAGTATGATGCCGGTCCCAAAGCCTCCCTCCGTCGGAAATGGTCCAGGCAGATGGTTCCTCTGGGCCACGTGACCCAAGCCAGAGGGCCCTGCCAGAAACCAAACCCCTCTGCACCCTCAAATCCATGGCAACCAGCAGGACGGAGCACCAGTTTCCCCCTTCACTGCCTCATGGAACCTCCTGCATGTACCCAGCATCAGCAGTCCATCTTCAGTTAGCTGAGCAGGGCACTTGGGCCTGCGCAATAGTTCACAGGAGTTGCTCTAAGTCAAGTGAGAGGACTCTCCCTGCCTTAGGCCTTCAGGCAAAAGTAGAAAGTAGGGCACACTCAGGGCAGTGAGGGAGAGGTGGCTACAGTGGGCAGAGAGCTCAGGGGGAGGTGGAAGCCTTCAAGGATAGGTCAAGGAGGGACAAGGTCACGTGCACGGGGGCTTAGGGCTGCAGGGATTTCCATTTCCCCAACCACCCCTGTGCAAGTGAATGTGGCCAAACTAATGGGAAAACACTAGCATACAGAAGAAACATGGACACAGGGCATTGACTGAAATAGAGGTGGTTTACCGGGCAGTTCTTTGCACTTGACTGGATTTGTACCCCGCAAACGGCATCTCCAGGCTTTGGTTTCCCTGTATGTATATACAGAAGAAAGGGGACCAGGAGACTCTCCTGTTTTCTGTGCTCCTGCTGGCTCTGTCGAGCTGGGCTTCTTCATAAGGATTCAGCCCCACTTTGTACAGCCGCTCCAGATGGGATTCTTGGGAACCTGGAGTAGCCTATAGTCCCAAACACCCATCTTTGGGCAGCCCACCCTCTTTTTGGCCAAACCAGATCCTCTTACCTTCACAGAAGGCCCAAGAGAACTAGGACCATCCTTGTCCTTTCACACAAAACAGGACACTAGAATAGCGACTCTCGTTCTTGGGCTCATCCTGGGTGTCCCTTTCCCTGGCCTTACCCTGTTCCATGCTGTCACTGCAGCTCTGTGGAGACACAGTGATGCTGCCCCTGCTGTGCTGGCTCTTACCAAGGGAAAATTTGGCTGCATCCCTGTGCCAGAAGGCTCCCTTGGTCCCTGTTTCTGTCCATGACACCAAGTGACTGGACAGTTCAGTTTCTGAGGCCACTCTGATCCCTCATTCTTAAGCCATGTTGAGAGGGCTGGCCTGGTGGCTCCTTTGTCCCAGAAGAGATGGGCAGTCCCAGGGTACTGCTCTTGCCATGTTTCTTCCCCTTTGCAAACAAATACTGACTCAGAGTTGGCTCTGTTCCCCGCTCATGCTGAAGGAGGCCTACCTATGATCGACTGTGTTAAGGTCCAGGGACGGCATCTTACAGTGTCCAGGGCTTCACTAGCTCTTGCCTTGGTGGCAATTCTCAAATCCAATATTACTGTCCACAGTCTGCCCTTAGTCCAGGGTCTCCAGCCTGCCCCTCCGGGCTTCAGCAACAGGGTTGGGGGAGTGATCTTTGCCTCAAGACAGCCCCCAGCTTCAACTACACCAGATAACGGCTGTGGCTTTGTGTGTGTGTGTGTTCTCTTTCTCTTTCGTTGTCCTTTTTTTCTTCTCTCTGATGCGTGTAAAGGAGAGGACTAGAAGGAACGGTTCCCACCTCTCGGACGACAACGGACCCAAAGCGATCGATGTGATGGCACCCTCCTCAGAGTAGGGAAAGCCAGTCATCTCCACCCCACCCCACCTCCCGCCTCCGCGCGAATGAGCAGTGCCCGGCTTAACCTGGTCCGGCCTCGGGCCCACGTGCAGTGTCCGCATGCCTTGTGTCTGTCTGTCCACACGTCTGTTTGCGTCGTCCCACTAATGTGAATTTCAGCAGCAAGTGTGGTGTTTGTTTTTTATTTTTGTCTTTGTCTCCGTGCCGTTGCTGTCGTTGTCCTTCAATAAGGTTGACTGCATTCAGCCAGTGCCAAAAGAGGAGCCCAGTCCCGCTACCAAATTCCAGTCCATCGGGGTTCAGGTAGAGGACGACTGGCGGTAAGTTGGACAGAGGTGGCGGCTGCTTCTCCCCCTCCTCTCCCTCCCTCTGCTCTCACCTCTCCTGCTCTCCCTAACCCACTTCTCCTTGCTGGATTTCTAATAACCAAGCTGGGTTTGGGGTGCTGGCGGTGGCCCAGGCTTGGGAGGCCGGGCAGGGGGTGGGCGGGTGGACAAATGAGCACTTGCTCTGTGAGACCAGTCAGCCCATGGGGCCCAAGGCTGGGCTGGGACATGGCCCCAGCTAACCTGATGTTGGTGGTCTTCCTGGCCCCACTGCAGTAAACAGGCAACCTTATGACCTTGTCCTTGTGTGTGTGTGCGTGCGTGTGGGTACGGGTGGGATGGGGCAAGGGCTGAGCCGAGAATGAGACGGGGGCTGTGGGACCCGCTTCAGGCGCATGGTGAGCAGATGATGCATCCGTTTCTCTGTCTCCCGTGTGTCCGGGTCAAGTGGCCTCTGGTCTTTGGCCCTTTTGGTGACTCACTCCTTCTTGTCCCTACCCCATCCACCCCCACCCCCACAGAAGCAGTGCCCCCTCTCACAGTATGTCCTCCCGACGGGACACAGACTCGGATACCCAGGATGCCAATGACTCAAGCTGTAAGTCATCTGAAAGGAGCCTCCCGGACTGTACCCCACATCCCAACTCCATCAGCATTGATGCCGGCCCCCGGCAGGCCCCCAAGATTGCCCAGATCAAGCGCAACCTCTCCTATGGAGACAACAGCGACCCTGCCCTTGAGGCGTCCTCGCTGCCCCCACCTGACCCCTGGCTCGAGACCTCCTCCAGCTCCCCATCAGAGCCAGCACAGCCAGGGGCCTGCCGCCGAGATGGCTACTGGTTCTTGAAGCTACTTCAGGCAGAAACAGAGCGGCTAGAAGGCTGGTGCTGCCAGATGGACAAGGAGACCAAAGAGAACAACCTCTCTGAAGAAGGTGTGTGCTCTAACAGTGACCCCCTGGGTCAAGGGGACAGGGGTACATGGCGTTCTCCAGCTTTTGACCAGCCTCAGCCTCTGGGGAGGGACTCTTAGTTTCTGTTCTTGGGCCAGTGTTTAGAGCTCACCTCTTACTTTCATTTTTTCCCTTCTGCCGTCCATCCTTACCTACTAACCAGATGTCTTTCTAGTTAGGACTTCAGAGAATAGCTACTCATCGTGCAAGTTGTGAGCTCAGCCACACCTGGATTTGGATCCCAGCTCTTACTTTACTAATGACGTGACCTTACTCAAGTTACTCTAGCCTGTTTCCTCATCCTCCGCTTTAACTGCATAGGCATGTTGTGAGGATTGAATGTGATGGTCTACGTAAAGGGCCTGCTGGAGTGCTGGACACAGAGAAACTTGGCACTGTAATTGTTCCTTTAATAACTCCTTATTGAGTGTTCATTGTGTGCCAAGCACCAGAAATCTGACGGGACCATAATAGGATGCAAGAAACAGAAGTTATCTACTTTTCCAGTTACCATCTCTAACTATACCATGCCTATTTAAAAAGTAAAAAAAAAAAACTAAGAAATTAGTTTAGGAAAGAACTAGATAGAGCTGGGGTAGAACTCAGTGGTAGAGTACTTTCCTAGCAGGAAAGGAAGAAGAGGCAGGCCCTTGGGAAGCTCTAGCCTATTGCCCTGCACTGATCTCATTCAGCCAAAGTTCTGCTTCCCAGTTGGTTCCTCCTCCGCAGAAGGTTCAGGAAGGTCAGGCCTTCAGAGTATCCAATAGGATAGATCCACATCCCAGTGACCCCTGCCAGGGTAGCCAAGGGAGCACATGCATGCTTTGATGATTTAGAGCACGCTTTGGAATCAGTTTTCACTGTCCTCTAGGCCAGTTCCCAGCTTTGATACACCCACTGGTGTGCAAGGAACTGTTGTGAGGTATGTGCCTAATAACTTTTTATAATAATGTATTTAAAAAAATCAAACCAGAGGCAAGGATCAGAAAGCACCCAAGGCACCTGACAGAAACTATCCAGCCACTTCCCCCACACTGCCTTCCAGCCTTGATCAGCTGTCTGTTCTGGTATTTGCCTTCATGTTTCTTATTTTACAATGTGATTACCTTCCTTTCTTCTCCAAAATTAGTCATCATTATGTGTCGATCTCATGTTATAATAAATGAGTGTTTAGATCTATCAAAAGACCTCCACCTCTTGTGCCCCTACCCTCCACATATGAGCTGATGGGTTTTGACTAAGTAACAGCTAATGCTTCTGTTTACTATGAGTATGAAGCTATCATTTACTACAAGGTCTAATATATTATTAGTTCGTTTTCTTTTTTAATTAATTTGTTTCTCCTAGAATGATTACTTCCTTTGTGGTGAAATCTGTTTTCTAAATTGGTGGGGTAGGGGGTACTGAAGATTGACCCTGGGCTTTGCATATGCTAAAAAAGTATCGCTCTGGCACTGAGCTACGTCCCCAGCCCTTTTTATTTTAATCTTTTTGGTTAAGTTTTTCAGGTTGGCCTCAACCTGAAAAAACTTTGCTTTTCTTCATTCATTCCTCTTGCCTCAGCCTCCAGAGTAGCTAGAATTATAAGTGTGAACCACTAGGCTTGGTCCATTTTCTAAATTTTTTTTTTTTTGCGGTGCTGGGGATCAAACCCAGGGCCCTGTGCTTGCAAGGCAAGCACTTTACCAACTGAGCTATCTCCCCAGCCCCCATTTTCTAAATTCTTATTGGTAATTTCTCCACTTGGTCCACCAGGCCCACCAACCTTCATCAATAGCATTTTTCAAATGTGCTAATACATCAGATAATCTTATGATTTCATATTTTTCCTGCCCCTTTGTCCTCTGCTTGGGCTTGGCCCATTGTTCTCTGGGTCTGCTCTCTAGCTGCTGTCCCTGAGACTTTTACTTGCATCACCAGGGATTGTCCTTGGCACCTCTCCACAGTGAACACCCTGCTTTTTAGACCACATGGTCTTCTGCTTTCTTGGTTTTTGTCCGTCGTTTTACTGGAATACATTGGAGAGAAATTTTTGGAAACTTTACATTTCTTCATTCAGACCTCATGTAGTTTAACTGGGTATAAAGATGAAAAAAATAAATATAAATTAAAATTAAAACAATAAATATTTAGCCAGGTGCAGTGGTGCACACCTGTAATCCCAGTAACTCCAGAGGCTGATGCAGGAGAATCACAAGTTCAAAGCCAACCTTAGCAACTTAGCAAGACCCTAAGCAATTTAGTGAGACCCTATCTCAAAATAAAAATAAAAGGGACTGGGAGGTAGCTTAGTGGTAAAGTGCCTCTGCATTTAATCCTGAGAAACAAATACATATGTTTGTTTAGATCTATCAAAAGATAGTAAATATAAATTGTATACCTTGTAGTTTATATATAAAATCTTAATATAAAGTTAATAATTTTTCTTCAGGAAAAAAAACAGACTTCACTGTGTATAGCTTCCATTACTTCTGCTGAAAGGTTTGATGCCATTCTGATTTCTACCTTTTGTGTTTTTGTTATCTCTGGGAGCTATTAGGATCTTTACTATACCTAACTTACAAAATTTCTCAGTGATATGCCATGGAATGGGTCTTTTTTCTTTAATTGTGCTAATAGTTAATTGGCTATTTCTACCTGAAGATGTGGATCTTTAGTTTCTTAGAAGAAGTCTCACATTAATTTTTTAAAATAATTTCCATACTTCTATTTGTTGTTTTTTTTTCTCTCAGAATTCCTCTCAAATATTGGACCTGCTGGGTTGATCGTCAGTCCCTTGTCTTTTCTTCATTGTGTCTTTTTTCTCATACTTTCTAAAAAGTTCTTTTTCTTTTATTATTTTTTCTTTCATTTTTAAAACATTTTTTAAGTTGGCAATGGACCTTTATTTTTATTTATTTATACATATATATGCGGTGCTGAGAATTGAACCCAGTGGCTCCCACATGCCAAGCAAGCGCTCTGCCACTGAGCCACAACTCCAGCCCTTTCTTTCATCTTTAACAGCCTTATTATTCATTTTTGTGCAGGGGATCAAACCCAGGGCCTCTCAAATGCTAGGCAAGCCACTCTTAACACTGAGCCACTCCCCAGTCCTATAACAGCTTTATTGAGATATAATTCACATACCATAAAATTGACCATCTTTATGTGTATAATTCAGTGACATTTAGTATATTCACAGTGTTGTGCAACCATCATTTCTACCAAATTCCAGAACATTTTATTCTTCCCAAAAGGATATTCCATATTCATAAACCATCACCTCCCCCACCATCCATAGGCAACCATGAATCTGCTTTCTGTCTCTGTATAATTTGCTTAATGTGTACATTTCATATAAATAGAATCATATAATATGTGATCTTTTGTGTCTGGCTTCTTCCACACAGCATGTTTTCAAGGTTCATCTATGTTGTAGTATGTACATATACTTCATTCTTTTTTGTTGCCAAGTAGCATTCCATTTTATGAATATACTGTATTTTTTTATGCATTCATATGTTGGTGAACATTCAGATTATTTCTAATTTTTGGCTGCTATGAATAATGTTGCTATGAACATTCATGTACAATTTTTTTTTTTTTAATGGGGATTGAACCCAGCGGCACTTTACTACTGAGCTACATCCCCAACCCTTTTTTAATTTATTTTTTATTTTGAGACAGGAAGGTATCACTAAGTTGCTTAGGGCCTCACTAAATTGCTGAGGATGTCCTTAAACTTGGCCTCCTGAGTCTCTGGGATTACACACATGTGCTGTTGCTCCCAGGTTCATGTACAAGTTTTAATATGAGTGTATCTTTGTTTCTTTTGGATGAATACCTACTACTGGAATTGCCGGGTCATACAGTAACTCTATGTTTACCTTTGTGAGAAGCTGCACCATTTAACATTCCCAACAGCAGTGTGAGGGTTTTGATTTGCCAATACCTTTTTGACCATAGCCATCCTAATGGGTATGAAGTGTAATCTCATTTTGGTTTTGATTTGCATTTCCATGGTAAATAGTAATGCTGAGCACCTTTGTATGTGTTTATTGGCTTTTATATCTTTGTTGGAAAAATGTGTTGAAATTGGAAGGTTTTCTTGACTTATCTTCCAACTCTGCCCATCAAATGTTTACCACAGCCATCTAAATAAGAGCTAATAGGTTTATTCTGTTCCTTTTTCATATGTTGTCCTTGTTTATGGATATTGTATCTTCTATTTCTTTAAAACCTGTATAAATATTTTCCTGTTTTCCTATATTATCTCTTAATTTTTTAGATTCTTTTTGTGTGTGTGTGTGTGTGTGTGTGTGTGTGTGTGTTACTTGGAATTGAACCTAAGGCCTTGAACATGCTAGGCAATTGTTCTAAATACTCTACCACTTAGCTACATTTTCAAGCCTTTTTAAAAAATAAAATAAAATAAACATACATGCATGTGTACATACTCACATGCAGAAAATTGAACCCTAGGTAATCTACTACTGAGCTACAACCTCAATCTTTTTATTTTTTTAATTTTTTTTTTCAAGACAGTGTCTTGCTAAGTGGCAATTTAGCCCAGCCTGTCCTAGAACTTAATCTTTCTTGATCTTCCTACCAAGTAACTGGGATTAGAGATAGGTGCTACCACTGCCATCTAATTGGTCTTTTTGTTGAGTTTTAAGAATACTATATATATATTCTGGATACTAGCCCCTGTCATGTATGTGACTTACAAATATTTTTTTCTATTCTGTTATCACTTTCTTGATAGTGTCCTTTGATGCATAAGTGTTTAAGTTTGATGAAGTTTATCTGTTTTTGTTGTTAATCCTTCCACTTATTCTAATTAGGAACATGTTAATTTGATTTAAAAAATTAAAATTAGGGTACAATTGAAGCATTGAGATGCTGCCCAACAGTTCTGTGTGGGCAGGTCTTATTAAAAATAGACTTCTCTTGACACTTTCTCAAAATAGTAGGTTTAAATACATAAAGTAAAAATGATATCAAGATTATCAGCTGTTACATTAATAGCATGTGTTTTTTCAATGCATCAAGTAACAAGATCTGTTGTGAATCTAATTACTATCGTTTCAAAGTAGCAAGGAGCAGTGTTTCAGTGTAACTATGACAACTACAATGGGGAATGCAGTTATCTGTGGTTTCCGTTGATGACAAAGTACTACAATACTAACATGAGACCTTGAAGACCCATTTTGGTGGGATGGTGGTAGCAGGGGGCGAGTGGTGCAGCCTGATTAGAGAAGGAGTAAGAGAAACTTGCAGGAGAGTAACTGGAGACATTACTGAGGATTTTTCCCATATAAAGGAGCAGAGAAGTGGAGGGATATTGGGCCAGAGAAGAGGGTGGGTGGTGATTTGTTTTTTAAACAGGGCAATATAGGCTTGTTTATATGTTGTTGAGAATGGCCTTGTTAGAGCAGGGCATTAATTTTGCAGGAACGCAGGGCTCCTTTGTGTGGCAGAGGAAGGCAGCATCTGAGGTGTGGCATGGGGAAGCAGAGCCATCAGCTCAGAGCGAGGAAGTAGCAGGGACTGAAGCTTGCAGGAGAGCGGATCTGGAACAGCCATCTGGGAGAGTGGGAGGCTGCTCTGAGCAGGCCAAGGTGTGAAAACTGGAGGAGGCAAGGGCTTGTGTTCCAAGAGAGGAGCCTTTTTTTTTTTTTTTTTTTTTTTTTACTGTTTTCAGTGTAATTGCTTTGTATTTGGGGAATGTGTCTATATCACTCCACTTTCTGTAAATATTGAGTTTGTCTACTTATAATTCTGTCACATTGCCTTTATTTTGAAGATAGATTAGCTGTGTCAAGTTCAGAATTATTCTATTACTGGTGGATGTTTAGTGATCCTCTGTGGTTGCTGGGATGTGATTTGTTTTTTCTAACCCTCTTGTTCTGTGTGTTTTGAGTGTTGCTGCGGCAGCCTTCCTTCAAATAGGGTCTGTTCATTGTGTCTCGTTCCATCTCTCTCTCTCTCTCTCTCTTTTTTTAAGTGTGCTGGGGATTGAACTCAGGGCCTTGTGCATGCAAGGCAAAGACTCTACCAACTGAGCTACAACCCCAGCCCTTGTTCCATCTTTTTTAATTCTGACCTTTCACTGTTTTTTCATTCTGTTTGCTTTTCACAGTACTTGGTATCGATCATGCTAGGTAAGCAGTCTACCACTGAGCTACAGTACCTAGCCCTTTTTTTTTTTTTTTTTTTTTGCGGTGCTGGGGATCGAACCCAAGGTCTTATGCACGCAAGGCAAGCACTCTACCAACTGAGCTATCTCCCCAGCCCTTTATTTTATTTTTGTCTGGGAATTGAATCCAGAGATGCTTTGCCATTGAGCTACATTCCCAGCTCCACCCTGCCTTTTTGTTCTTATGAGACAGGGTCTCACTAAGTTGCCGAGGCTCTCCTCAAACTTGTAATCCTCCTGCCCTAACCTCCTGAGTCACTGAGATTATCAGTATGCACCACTGCTCCCAGCTCCCAGCCCTTTTTAAAATTTTGTTTTGAGACAGCATTGCACTAAGTTGCCCAGGCCATATCAGCAGCTGCCCCAGGAGCTTGGATTTCAGGTGTGCACCACTGCACCCAGCTTCACTGTTCTTATTAATTACATCTTGTAATTAGCATGTACTGTACCTGAATTGGAATGTTATCCAACAGTTGCTTTTTATTTCAAATTTAGACAGCATAATCCCTTCACAATGTGATTCCAATATATCTGGGCTTATTACTACTAAAGCTTTGAACTCCAGTGATATATATTACTTTCTCTGTCAAGCAGGAAGTATTGTCCTAAATTTTGTGTTAATTATATCCTTGCTTTTCTTTATAGTTTTACCATCCCTAAGGAATATGTTGTTTTCTTTTCCTTTTTTGTCAAACTAATATTAACAGAAGCATGTTTTTCTGAGACTTGACTTTTTTATTCACCTTGTTTTTTTAAATTCGTCCATGTTATGCCTGTGCCTGTAGTTGGTCCTTTTCATTGGCAGGTAGCATTCTACTCCATGAATATACCATTGTCAATCCATTCCACTGATGAGCAGTTGCATTGTTTCTAGTCTTCAGTTCTGAACCTTTTTTTTTTTTTTTATCATGGTCCTGGAGATTGAACCCAAGGACAGTCTATCACTGAGCTACATCCCCATCCCTTTTTTTAATTTTTATTTTGAGACAGGGTCTCACTACATTGCTCAGGCTGACTTCAAACTTGAGATCTTCCTGCCTCACCTTCCCAAGTCTCTGGGATTACAGGAGTGTGCCACCGTGCCTGACCAATTCAGGACATTTTAAAAAATCTTTTATTTGTTCTTTAGTTATACATGACAGTAGAATGTATTTTGACCTCTTATAGATACATGAAGTGTAACTCCCCATTTTTGTGGTTGTACATGATGTGGAAATACACTGGTCCTATATTCATATGTGAACATAGGAAAGTTACTGTCTTTCCTAGTCTCATCCCCCCTCCCTTCCCTTTATTCCCTTTGTCTAACACAGAACATTTTTTAATAACAACATTATTGAGATATAACTTGGGGGACATTCTGTGGATTGAACCCAAGGCCTGTGAATGCTAATAAGCACATGCTACCAGTGTGCTATACCCCGAGCCCTGAGATGTAATTTGCATTCTAAAACATTTTTACTGCTTTAAGGGATACAGTTTAGTGAGCTAGTGAATTCACAGAGTTGTGGGACGATCACTACTACCCAATTTTAGGACATTTTCATTACCCCAAAAAGAAACCTTGTACCCATTTAGTCATCTTTCCCCGTCACTTCCTCTCAATCCCCTAGTCCTAGGTAAGCACTAATTTTCTCTACTTTTTCTCCATAGAATCCCATATTCTGAACATTTCCTATAAGTGAAATCATACAACACATGATCTCTTGTGTTTAACTTCTTCTTTTTTTTTTTTTTTTTTTTTTTTTTTGGTACCATACCAGGAATTTAATCAGAGGTGCTTTACCACTGAGCCACATCCCCAGCCCCCTTCCTTCCTGCTCTTCCTTTCTTTTTCTCTCCTTTTTTTCCCCCTTCTTTCCTTCCTTCCTTTCCTTTCTTTCTTTCACAGGATCTAAGTTGCTTAGAGTCTCCCTAAATTGCTGATGCTGGCTTTGAACTTGGAATCCTTCTGCCTCAACCTCCTGAGTCCCTGGAATTATAGGCATGTGCCCCCGTGCCCAGCGTGTTTAGCATTTTGTACTTAGTATAATATTTTTGAGGTTTACCCATGTTGTTGTATGTATCAGGAACACTTTCTTTTTTAACTATTTGTTTTTTGTTGTAGGTAGACACAATACCTTTATTTTATTTATTTATATGTGGTGCTGAGGATGGAAATAAGTGTTCTACCACTGAGCCAAAACCCCAGCCCAGAAACCAGTTCTTTTTATTGTTCAATAATATTCTGTTGTGTCATGGGTTCCATTTTGCTTATTCATCAGTTGATGGACAGTCAGGTTGTTTCACTTTTGGGCTAAATTTAAAAATTTTTTTTCATTTATATTTTTGTGGTACTGGAATTAAACCCAGGGCTTTCACATGCTTAGCATGTGCTTTATCACAGAGCTGCACCCCCAGCCCTAAGTCTTTAATTTTAATGAGGTATAATTTACTGATTTGTTTCTTCTGTCACCGTGCTTTTGATGTGAAGTCTAAGAAACTGTTGTCTAATCTAGGATCATGAAGATTCACTCCTGTTTGCTTCTAACAGTTACAATTTTAACTGATACATTTAGTAATCTTGAATTAGTCTTTGTGTGTGGTGTGAAATATGAGTCCAACTTCATTCTTTCACATTTGGATATTTAGCACCATTTTTTAAGGACACTATTCTTTCCCCCCATTGAATGGTTTTGGCACCCTTGTCAAAAATCAAATGCAAGGATTTATATTTGAACTCTCAATTTTATTCCATGGCACTGATACATATGTATACACTTATGCCAGTATCATACTGTCGTACTTGCTATAGTTTTGTGATAAGTTTTGAAATTGAGAAATATGAGTCCTTCAACTTTGTTCTTCAGACTAGGTTAGCAAAGCACTGTAGCACATGCCCGTAGTCTCACAAACTTAGGAGGCTAAGGAAGGAGGATCACAAGTTCAAGGCCAGCTTGGCAACTTAGTGAGACCTAGTCTCAAAATAAAAAATAAATAAAAAGGACTGGGAATGTGATTTGGTGGTAGAGCACCTCTAGGCTCAGATACCAGTACTACAAATTTAAAAATAAAAAATTTTAAGTAAAAAAATTAATAGATCAAGTTGGGTACAGTGGCATATACCTGTAGTACCAGGTTGGGAGGCTGAGATTAGAGGTTTGCTTGAGTCCAGGAGTTCCAAACCAGCCTGGGAAACATAGTGAGACCTCACATTGGGTGTGTGTGTTGTTGGGGGGCGGGGGGGTTATAGGCAGCTGAAATCAGCTTTTCAGTTTTTCTAAAGAAAAGCAACCAGGATTTTTGACAGGGATTGCATTAAGTCTGTGAATCAGTTTAGAGGGTATTGGCATCTTAACAATATTAAGCCTTCCCATCCATGAACATGGAAAATCCTTTTATTTATTTACATTTTAAAATTTTTCTTTTCATGATTTTTTATACCTTTCAGTGTATAAGTTTCAACACTTTTGTTGTTTGTTAAGTATTTTATTCATCTTCTTGCTATTGTACATAGAATTATTTTCTTAATTTTACTTTCAGATTGTCCACTGATAGTGTGTAGAAATATATATTTTGTCTGTGATGCTGGGTATCAAACCCAGGGCCTCCTATATGCTAAGCAAGCATTCTAACGCTGAGCTATACTCCCAGCCCTTAATTGATTTTTTAAAATATTGACCTTGTATCCTGCAACTTTAATGAACTTATTTGTTCATTCTAATCTTTTATGTGTCTTCCTTAAGTTTTTTGTATACGAGATCATGTCTTCTGAGAATAAAAGTAGTTTTGCTTTTTTCTTTCTTATCTAGATTCTTGTTACTTCATTTTTTGCCTGAAGGCCTTGGCTGCAGTATAACATTAAGTAGAAGTGGCAAGTGCATGCATCTTTGTTTATGTCTTCCGGATATTAGGGGGAAATAATTCAGCTTTTCACCATTAAGCAGGGTGCTGACTCTGGGTTGTTCTGAACATAGTGTGTCCTGGTGCACATACATGAGTTTTCTAAGGTATATGCTAGAAATAGAAATGCTTGAGTCAGGGTGTGCACTTGATCAGTTTTACACAGTGCCAGGTTGTTCTTCAAAATGGTCATGCCAAATTATATTCCCTTCTGCACTCTGTGAAAGTACCTAGTGTTCTACATCTTTGCTTACACCTAGTATGTAAAAGGTTTTTTCCCTCACCTGTTCTATAGATATGAAATAGTAGTTGTTCATATTTCATTGGTTACTAATGAAATCAAGTATCTTTTCACTTTCAGCCATTCATATTTCCTCATTTGTCAAATGCCTGTTTGCATCTGTTGCTCGTTTTTTAATTAGGTTACCTATTTCATAGTGACTTACACGTGATCTTTATATATCTGATTTTGGAACTTTTGTCAGTTACATATATTGTAGATATTTCCTTCCAGTTATGACTTGTCCTTTCAGTTTCTTTATGGTATCTTTTTTTTTTCTTCTTTTTTGGTGGTACTAGGGATTGAACCATTGAACCCAGGGGTGCTCTACCATTTAACTATATACCCAGCCCTTTGTATTTTTTATTTTGAGACAGAATCTCACTAAATTGCTGAGCCTGGCCTCAAACTTGCAATCCTCCTGCCTCTGCCTTGCAAGTCTCTGGGATTCCAGGCATGTGCCTCTGTACCCAGCTATAGTATCTTTTAAATGAACAAATATTCTTAATTTTAATGTAGTTAGATTTATCAATGTTATCTTGTATGGTTTGCACTTAAGCTCTTTCTTCCAGTCATAGTAACACTCACCTCTAATCCAGCTACTCAGGAGTTAAGGCAAGAGAATCATGAGTTCAAGGCCAGACTGGACAATACAGCATGAGTCTTAAAAAACAACCCCCCAATGCACACCAAAGAAATTATTTCTCCCAAAGTCAGAAGACATATTTTACCATTTACTTTTAGTAACAATTTTTCAAGTTTTGGCTTTCCTATTTAAGTCCTTGATCCCCTGAAACTGATTTTTCTGTGAAATGAGGTAAGCCTCTATCATTCATTTTATTTTGTAGGATAATAACTAATTATTACTATTTATTAAAATGCTCTTGGCCTTTATATTGATTTTATATCTGGAAATCTTGCTATATTTTTACTAATTTTAAAATTTATTTGTAAATAATAAATCTCATTTAACATTATACCATTGAGTAGTATATAATACTGTGGGTTTTTATAGCTATTCTAATTCTGGTAGAGAAAATTATTGATGCCTGGTGTGGTGGTGCACACTTGTAATCCCAGCAACTCAGGAAGCTAAGGCAGGAGGAACCAAATTCAAGTCCATCCTCAGCAACTCGGCAAGGCCCTAAGCAACTTAGCAAGACCCTGTCTCAAAATATGGCCCAGTGGCTAAACACCCCTGGGGTACAACCCCTGGTACAGAAAAAAAGAAAGAAAATTGTTGAGCTCAGTATAGAGGCACATGCCTATAATCCCAACTATTCTGGAGGCTAAGGCAGGAAGATCAGAAGTTAGAGGCCAGCCTGGGCAATTTATCAAGATCCTGTCTCAAAAAAGAATGTGTGTGTGTGTGTGTGTGTAATTAAAAGGAGTTTTTATTGTATCTATTTAGATAATCATGGTTTTTCTTTAATCTAGTAATGTGATGAATTTTGTTAATAGATTCTTCTCCCCTCTTGCTTTTTATTTATTTATTTATTTGTGTACTTATTTATTTATTTATTTTGGTACCAGGAATTGAACCTAGGGTGCTTAGTAGCCACTGAGCCATATCCCCAGCCTTTTTTTTTTAATTAATTTATTTATTTTTCATTATCTTTTTTTTTGACAGTGATGAATTTTTTTTTTAATTCCATACATGTATATAGGGTAATAATGTCTGTCTCATTCTACTGTCCTTCCCATCCCCACTTCCCCATTCCTTCCCTCACTCCCCTCTGTATAATCCAAAGTTCCTTCATTCTTCCCTACCCACCCCCAACAATGGATCAGCATCCTCTTATAAGAGAAAACATTTCACCTTTGGTGTTTTGGGATTGGCTTATTTCACTTAGCATGATTTTCTCCAGTTCCATCCATTTACCTGCAAATGCCAGAATTTCACTCTTATTTAAGTCTGAGTAATATTCCATTGTATACCACATTTTCTTTTTCCACTCATCTGTTGAAGGGCATCTAGGTTGGTTCCATAGTTTTGCTGTCGTGAATTGAACTGCTGTAAACATCAATATGTGGCTGTGTCACTGCTGATTTTAAGTCCTTTGGGTATAAACTCAAATGGGATAGCTGGGTCAAATGGTGGTTCCATTCCAAGTTTCCTGAGGAATCCCCATACCACTTTCCACAGTGGTTGCAGCAATTTTCAATCCTACCAGCAGTGTATGAGTGTATCTTTTTCCCCACATCCTCATCAACACTTGTTATTACTTGTATTCTTGATAATTGCCATTCCGAATAGGGCGAGATAAAATTTTAGAATCGTTTTGATTTGCATTTCTCTCATTGTCAAAGATGTTGAACATTTTTTCATACATTTGTTGATTGATAGTATTTCTTCTTCTGTAAAGTGTCTACTCAGTTCCTTAGCCCATTTATTGATTGGGTTATGTTTTTTTGAGTTTTTTATATATCCTGGAGATTAATGCTCTATCTGATGTGCATGTGGTAAAGATTTTCTTCCATTCTGTAGGCTGTCTCTTTACATAATCGATTGTACATAAAAGATTGAGAACATAATCTTTTACATAAAAGATTGAGAACAATCTTTTTAGTTTGAATCCATCCCATTTATTGATTCTTTTTTTAACTTCTTACACTTTAGGAGTCTTGTTAAGGAAGTCAGATCCTAAACCCACATGGTAAAGATTTGGGCCTACTTTTTCCTTCTGTTAAGCACAGGGTCTCTAGTCTAATGCCTAAGTCTTTGATCCACTTCGAGTTGAGTTTCATGCAGGGTGAGAGATAGGGGTTTGATTTTATTTCCAATTTTCCCCAGCACCATTTATTGAACAGGCTGTCCTTTCTCCAGTGAATGTTTTTGGCTCCTTTGTCTAGTATGAGATAACTGTATTTATATGCGTTTGTCTCTGTGTCTTCTGTTTTGTACCATTGGTTTGTCTGTCTGTTTTGGCGCCAATACTGTGCCATTTTTGTTATTGTGGCTCTGTAGTATAGTTCGAGGTCTGGTATTGTGATGCCTCCTGCTTCACTCTTCTTACTAAGGCTTGCTTTGGCCATTCTAGGTTTTTTATTTTTCCAAATGAATTTCATGATTCTATGAAGAATGTCCTTGAGATTTTAATTGGAATTGCATTAAATCTATATAACGCTTTTGGTAGTATGGCCACAGAATTGTCTTTTATTTCACTGTTTCATACAATTTTTTTTCTTTCCCAGGTTAGTTATATCATATGATCCTATTTTCATTCATTCATTCATTTCATTTATTTATGTATTTATTTATTTGGTTCTGGGAATTGAACTCAGGAGCACTCAAACACTGAGCCACATCCCCAGCCCTATTTTGTATGTTATTTAGAGACAGAGTCTCACTGAGTTGCTTAGCACCTCACTGTTTCTAAAGATGGCTTTGAACTCAAGATCCTCTTGTCTCAGCCTCCTAAGCCGCTGGGATTACAGGCATATGTCACGGCGCCTGGCTATTTTTTCTTTTTTCTTTTTCTTTTTTTTTTTTTTTTTTTGGTATCCAGGATTGAACTCAGGGGCACTTGATGACTGATTAAGCCATATCCCCAGCATTTTTTTTTTTTTTTTTTTTTTTTTTTTTGAGCAGGTTCTTAGTTGCTTAGGGTCTTGCTGAGTTGCTGAGCCTGAGGCTGGCTTTGAACTCTCAATCCTCCTACCTCAGCCTCTTGAGCCACTGGGATTACAGTGTGCACCACCATGTCGGGCATTCCTAGTATTTTTATTTGCATTTTTTAAAAATCCTGATCAATCCGGTACGGCTTGTTAATTTTATTAGTTCCCTATTAATTGACTATTTGCTCTCCTTGGATTAATTGTGTTGTTCCTTTACCAGTATCTCATATCCATACTTAATTTGTTTGTCAGCCCATCCTTTTTTACAGAATTTGAAAACTGTGCCTTTCTCTCCAAGTACAACTTAAGCCATATCTGACAACTTAAAATATGTGATTTCTTTGACCAGTGGGTTATTTAAAACTGTTTTTTTTAAATATATATTTGGAGATTAATTAATTACATTTTCATTACAGGTTTCTGACCTACATGTATTAATGTTGAAAACAAGATCTGTATGATACCCAGTTCTTTTTTATTTTATTTTATTGGAGGGGGCGGGTGTTGGGGATTTAGCCCGGGGCACTTTACCACTGAGCCACATCCCCAACCCTTTCTTCTTTTTATTTTGAGATAGGGGCTCACTAAGTTGTTTTGAGATAGGGGCTCACTAAGTTGGGCCTAGGTTGCTGAGGCTGCCCTTGAACTTGTGATCCTCCTGCCTCAGCCTTTAGAGTCACTGGGATTACAGGAGCGCACCACCGCAGTTCTTTAAAATGCATTGTATCATCGCTGAGCATGTTGTTAGTTTTAGTGAATGTTCCACATCCGTGTGACAAGAAAGCAGATTTTATAGATACTGGGTTTAGAGTTCTGTATTTTATCCTTTAGATCAAGCTCATTAAGTGAATCAAATATTCTCTGAGCTTAGTCCTTTGGGGGCCAAGTTACCTGTTAGCTACTGAAAGAAGTATGTTAGTATCTTCACTCCAGTGATAGATGCTGCTTCTTACAGTCCTCGCTTCTCATTTTTTTTTTAATATATATATTTTTTAGTTTTTGATGGACCTTTATTTTATTTATTTATTTATACGAGGTGCTGAGAATTGAACCAAGTGCCTCACACATGCTAGGCACACGCTCACCACTAAGCCACAGCCCCAGGCCTCACTTTCCATTTTTTTAAGCTATATTATTAGATACTTATAAGTTAAGACTTTTTTTTCCCCATTTTTGTAGTTGGGAGTTAAGAAATGTTTTCAATTTCCTGGTGAATGGAATCCTCTGTCAAAATTTGGGAACGCTTTTTGAGTTTTTCTCTCAGAATCTACTCTTGCATTAGTGTAGCTCTACCAGTATTCTTTTTTTTTTTTTTAGAATTTACCTGGTGTACCTTTTTCTTATTTATCAACTTTCTGTGTGTCCCTGTGTTTCAGATGTGTCTCTGATCAGCACAGTATACCACGTGTCTTTCCAGGGGTCTTTCTGCTCAGCTCTCACCTCTTACTGTTCAGCCACTACTGTTCTGCTTTGCTTCTGTGAAGACACAGGGCCTCCCAGCACCCCAGTGCCTAGGTCCCAGGCAGCCAGCCTCCACGTCCCAGACAGGTTCCATCCTCTGGCCGTGTACCTTCCATGGGCCATCTCCACTCCTCTCGGAACCTCCTGGGTTACCTTTCTGCTTTTTTCATAGTGTCCTTTGAAGAATAAAAGTTTTCATTTTCAGTGAAGTTCAGTTGATCTATTTGTTTCTTTTGTTTCCTGTGCTTTTGGCGTCTTGTTTAAGAAAGCATTGCCAGATCCCCAAGGTCATGAAGATTTGTTTCTTTTCGTCTAAGAGTTTGATAGTTTTCACCTTTAATTCATTTTGAGTTAATTTTTTAAATATGGTATAGGTTAAAGGTACACCAATTTTTGCACGTGAATGTCTAGTTTTCCCAGACAGTTTGTTGAAGAGACTGTTCTCTCCCATTCTTCTCAGTACTTTATTTTTTTACTGCCTTCATCGGTTGTTGTGCTTAAGTTTCTGTTTGATTCCTTAAGAGCTTCTTTGTTTTTGCTTTTACTGTAAATAAGTCAGTCTTTGCTTGAGAGTCATTTGACTTCCTGGCTCTTCAGACTGGTGTTATTAGCCGTTTCTGAAAGATTCTTAACCATAATCTCGCCAAATATTTCTTTCATTAACTCCATTCTCACCTTTTTGAACTCTTTTTTATTATTATCACTTTATGTAGTTGTAGATGGACAGAATGCCTTTATTTTGTTTATTTTTATGTGGTGCTGAGAATCAAACCCAGAGCCTCATACGCACTAGGCAAGCGCTTTGCCACTGAGCCCCAGCCTCAGCCCCCCATTTTTGAACTCTTTTTTTTTTTTTTTTTTTTTTTTTTTGCGGTTCTGGGGATCGAACCCAGGGCCTTGTGCATGCAAGGCAAGCACTCTACCGACCGACTGAGCTATCTCCCCAGCCCCCATTTTTGAACTCTTGATAGATACATATTCTTTTTCTAACCCATGTCTCCGTGTGTGTGTGTGTGTGTGTGTGTGTGTGTGTGTGTGTGTGTATTTCCCCCCGACCCCCGGGAATCGAGCCCAGGGGCACTTTACCACTGCTTCATCCCTAGTCCTTTTTTATTTTGAGACAGGGTCTCACTAAGTTGCTAATGCTGGCCTTGAACTTGCAATCCTCCTGCCTCCACCTCCCAAGACACTGGGATCACAGGCGTGCGCCGCAGTGCCCAACAGTCCCATTCTCTTTTTCATAGTACTTTCTAGTGCATTATGTTGCTGCTTCTGGTTCCTAAAGGCACCCACGTGTGGTCTTCAGTTAGTTTCTGCAGCCTAGGCCCCGGGTCTGCAGATGGCCAGTGTGTCTCTGCTCTGGTCGCAGAGCTCCCGTCTGCCACCTTCCATCGTCGTGTCATCCATCCCTTTTTGGAGCACCTCTGTCTCCACTTCGAACCTCTCTTCTGTGTAGCTGAATATCACAATTTTCATCTGTTTCCTGGCAACAGTTCTCTGGTAGATATTCCTGTGCTGTGGCGGTTCCTGTGACGTCTTGCTTCCCTCCTCCATCGGTTCCTTTTCAGTACAAACTCCACGAGGCACATTCTTCTTCAGTGTGTCCTACAAGTAGATCCTGTGGGAGAGGAACCAGGACACATGCCAGGCTGGCAGGGTGGTGCTGCCCAGCAAAGTCACATGCCACGCATGGCTCACCCTCTTCCTTGGTGCCACTTATTTTGGAAAACTCAAACCTACCACCTTCACTGAGCCCTACCAGCCATCACAGCATGCAGCGGCCCTCCTCTCTTATCACACTTGAGTTCTGGGGAGACAGTTTGCATTTTGACTTCTCGTGTACTTTGCTTTTCAGGCTTTCTGGCAGGGTGAGGGAATAATATTGTCTTTATGCTGTGACTTTAAAACTAGAAGTCACTCTAAAAAATCAGCGTCATACTCTGGAGCTGAACACTTCATGGTTAGGATGTTTGTTTTTGAAACTCTTTGGTTGGATTCTATTTGCTTATGTTTTGCTGAAAAGACTTTCATATTTATGTCAATAATCAGAGTGCTCTGTTCTTGGCATGTCAGTCTGCTCACAGGGTTCCTGAAGTAAATTGTATCGTTTTCCTGTCAGCCTGTATATGTAAGATAGGGATTGTCTGTTCCTTAAAGGTTATGTAAAAACCTCGCCTGATAGGGCTGTCCCTTCTGAGGAATCCCACCACCCGGACTGGCACTGACTGCCTTTATCCATCATTTGAATACTGACCCTGACACTGGGGACAGAAAAGCAAGTTTCTTTTGGGGGGAAGATGTTTAACTTCTGTTTCAACTTAAAAAAAAAAAAAATGTTACTTAGTGGTCTGGCCAGGAGCAGTGGCATACACCTCTGATCCCACTGACTCAGAAGACTGAGGCTGGAGGATCGCAAGGTGGAAGCCAGCCTGAGCAAATTAGCAAGACCCTGTCTCAAAATAAAAAGGGGCTGTGGATGTAATTCAGCAGTCAAGCACTTGCCTAGCAAGTACAAAGCCCTGAGTTCAGTTTCCAAGTACTGAAGGAAAAAAGTCAAATTTTTTAGTAGTTCTTTGAGTCCTTGGTGGCAATTTATATTTTCCTGAAAATTTTTCCATTTAAGCTTAATTTCCTAATTTATTGCCATAAAATGTCCTTAGGAGATAGGAAATAGGGTTCACTTTATCTTTATTATTTGCATTTTTCTCAAAATGGATTAATGTATAAATAAAATGAAGACCCGAAGCCATCCCCAAATACCAATTTATGTGTGTGGTCCCACTCCAGCAGCATCCCTGTGCTCTGCTAAGTTGGCTTTTCCCCCTTTCTCCCTCAGTCTTAGGAAAAGTCCTCAGTGCTGTGGGCAGCGCCCAGCTACTGATGTCCCAGAAATTCCAGCAGTTCCGGGGCCTCTGTGAGCAGAACTTGGTGAGTGTGACTCTTGTCCCTTCACACAGCCTCTCTAACCTCCATAGCATCAAGAAGGCCCTGCTTCCTGCAGGCACTGGAAAGGTGGTGGCAGTGCATGCCAGTGCCTGGCACAGGACAGGACCAGGAGGGGCACTCCTGAAAGACCATTGACCCCAAAGTTGAAACAGCCATGTGAGCAGGAGAGTCAGTTCGCACTGACTGACTGCTGTATAGTCCATTCTATGCCCAAGATGGCATGCCAGGTAAGAACTGAAGAAGCACCACCAGAAGGGAGAGGTCTCCTTCTCCCTCCTGGCCACCTGTCAGAGTCTCTCAGTGAACCAAGCAGGGGGAGAACTTCTCGGGTGGGGCTCATGGGGAGTGTTTGTCTGCAGGACCTGAAGGCACTTGAGGGTTGCGTTATCATGGAACAGAATGATGGGAGGGAGGCCACATGGATCCCGTCATCAACCCACCTGGAATGAGTCCAGCGTCCCCCCACCTCACTGGCAGAGCCTGGCCAAGAGTGCTTCTTTGCTGTAAAATGAGAACTGCTGGGTCTGCTGGCACCCATGAGGATATGAGTGCCTTCCTTGCCATGACCCTATAGTGGTGGCGCCAGCCTTGGACCCCAAGCATGGGCCCGTTCTTGTAATTAAACTGCTTCCTCCTTCTGCGGGCCCACCCTGCCTTTGGGACTGACACCAGCCAGAAGCTGGCTCCATTTACTCACCCAGATACTGACGCAGACACTGGGAACCCAGGAGCCAGACTAGGCTCTCAGAGCCCCTCTAGGACTGGCAGGGCCAAAGGACCGTGTGTGGGTAGGAGGACAAGCTTCTGCCTTGCCCACCCACTGATCTCCGTCTGCCCCACAGAACCCTGATGCCAACCCACGTCCAACAGCCCAGGACCTGGCAGGGTTCTGGGACCTGCTACAGCTGTCCATCGAGGACATCAGCATGAAGTTTGATGAACTCTACCACCTCAAGGCCAACAGCTGGCAGCTGGTGGAGACCCCCGAGAAGAGGAAGGTGAGCATGGAGCAGTGCGGAGGGGAAGTCCAGGGACAAATTCCTGGTCGGCAGTAACGCTGCCCACATCGGTCAGTGCTGCTTGGCTCCCTTCTCCGTGTGTCGTCTTGAGCTGGGGCTCACGTCCATCACTGCCGGGGTCCATGCTTGGCACTTGTCCAGCCTGCTGCTCGCTCTGTGTAGTCGAGGCTGCCCCCTGAAGCATGCCATCCTGCCCTGCATGTTCAGGAAAGGGGAGTCCTGGGAGGGGCATGCCCATGCCACAGCACTGGAGACGTGGCTGTTGGAACTTTGCAATCAGCAAAACAGTCCCTTCTCCTGGGGCCTTGCTGCCTGGAGTACTGGGGTCTGGACCCTGTTCCCCCTCCTTGTGGCAACCAGCCTCTTCCCTGAGGCTTGGGCTGCCTTCTGTAAATCAGTGGAACCTATCTGTTGGATTGTGGCCCCTGTAAGTTCGGATCCCCTAGGACAGCATGCAGAATGTGACTGGGGAGTCAGTCCTGTCTGACTGGAGGACTCAGGCTGATTCCTGACTGAGTCTCAGGCTCCCAGTGGCTCAGAGCAGGGTGGGAACAGGTGATCTGTCCGTCCTCTCCTGTTAGAACAGTCTAGGATTCTGGCTTGCTTTTTGCTTCTGTGCCTTGTGCTACTCCCACTATCATCGCTTCTTGTGGCTTCCTGATTCCAGATGTGTGTTGCCTGTGCCCAGTGTAGGGAGGCAGGGTGGGAGATCCAGCTGCAGCATTTAGTTGGGGGTAGCGCCACATAAAATGTGGCACCTTTATTTTATTTTTGTTCCTTCCTCACTGTCTTACTAAAGGAAGAGAAGAAACCACCCCCTCCGGTCCCAAAGAAGCCAGCCAAATCCAAGCCGGCAGTGAGCCGCGACAAGGCCTCAGACGCAGGGGACAAGCAGCGTCAGGAGGCCCGCAAGAGACTTCTGGCAGCCAAGCGGGCAGCTTCTGTGCGGCAGAACTCGGCCACAGAGAGCGCAGACAGCATCGAAATTTATGTCCCTGAGGCCCAGACCAGGCTCTGAGACCATGAAGGAAGAAGGAAGGAAACAATTTTAAAGTGTTTAAAAAACACAAAAAAATCTTAATGAGAATGAAACAAAATTTTCTCAACCTTTAGTATGGTTACTCTCTTTAGAGACCCTGAGCCAACTTTCAAATTGACGCATACAAGGGCTCACGATTTGGCTTTTTTGGGTCCCTCCCAGCTTTAGGTTATGAAGACTTCACACAAAAAAATTGAACAAAACTAAAAAACTTTTTTCCCTCTTGCTGGCCGTGGTGGACTAGATAGTGGACTCGGCAACTCCCGGCCCAGCCTCAGACTGCGGTCTTTTTACTGTTCTATCAATGAGAACTTACACTAGCTTGTTTACAAGACGACGACAGTCCAAGGGCAGCCTTGGGCACCTGCCATGTCCCTCCTTTTCCCGGCTACTCCCGCGCTGACCTTGGATTTTTCATTCTTACATTTTTCTTTTCCCTTCAGAGCTCACACAGGGGTCACCACCATGGCCAGCGGCTCTGCGTCTCAGCCTCTGGGGTCGATCGAGGGCCCAGAGAGCAGAGAGCCGCGCTCCCCCCACCAAGTGCTCACACACAGTCTCGCACAGGCACGCACCCGCGGAGGCCGCCCCCTGCTGCCCCCAGACGTCAGACAGGACTTGCCTCTGAGCAGAGGAGGAACGTGCTGGTCTTTGGGGGAAGTGAGGTGAAGCCACGGTTCCCGCACTCCAGACTCCAGCCTTCTCTCCAGCCCCTTCTTCCTTCAGCGAAAGAAAATTTAGGACTCAGTGGCTTCCAAGGGTTGTCTGTCCTTGGCCGCGCCTGGTCCAGTGCCCATGGGCAGGTGGCGGTGTCTGTACGTATGTGTACATATGCACATAGACCCTAGAGTGTATATTTAACAACGCCCTCTGCTCACCTGCCACCAGCGCCACCACTGGCTCTTGGGGCACCTGGCAGGAGGCGGGTGTGTGAATAGCATATATTTTTACATGTACTATATCTAGGTGTGTGTACAAGTGTGTGTAAAAATATATACCTTGTGTGTAAGCAGCCCTCTTTTTGTTTTTGTTTTTTTTGTCCCTCCCACCCACCCCTGCCAACCCAGCCTCTGAGTTTTCCGTTCTGTTTTTTTACCCCATTCTCCTCTCTCCCCTGCCCCATCCCTTCTCCCAGGTGTCAGGAGCCCTGAGCTGCAGAGGCCCGGGCCAACAGGGCGGGGTGGGGCGGGCCAGGCAAGGGCAGCAGGGCACTCAGGACGCCAGGGGCCGCTCGGTACTGGGCATACAACTCCAGGGCATTGGAGACGTCCTCTTGTCCGGCGTGTGCTGCAGGGGGTCCCCCCTGGATGAACCAAGGGCCTGCTCTGGGGCCCCAATCCAGCTTGGCCGCCGTCTGTGACCTTGGGCAAGTCACTTGACCTCTGTGTGCCTCAACTTCCTCCTCTGTAAAATGGGGACAGTCCCTGCCCCTCCCTACCTCACAGGCATGTTGTGAGAATAAATGAGGTAACGTGTACCACAGGCTCATGGTGTTATTGCAGCGCGTGGGCCAGGCCAGGGAGAGGAGGGTGGCAGTGGGCACCCCCAGGAAACCAGATGGACTGACTTGAGTGCAAACCCCAGTTCCAGCTGTCACATACCAGGTCTGTGATCCTGGATGAGAGAGCAAAGCTCACGTCTTGTCTGGAAGGTGTGTGCAGCATGTGCCCCGCCAACCTCCTGTGAGGAGAAGGGCTTCCTAAGCTCAGGGACAGAGCTGGGGTACTCGCTGACCAGTGACCAGGTAGTCCAGCGTGGCCTCCCCTGCCTGCACTCACGTTTGAATGGTGTGGGGCTTTGCAGGCTGCACCCAGCTCACCGGGCAGGAGAGACTGCAACAGTGTGGCGTAGGTGAGTTCAAATCTACGACAGAAAAGGAGATGCAGCGGAGAAAGGCTGTGGGAAGCAGAGTAGCCCAATCCTAGGCTGGGCAGGAACATTCTGGTCCCCACCAGTGGGTACTGAGCAGCTTTGGGGGTAAGAAAATGCCTTCCAGGCGGAAGGCATGGTAGGTACCAACCCCGGGAGATAGGAACGTGCCTTTCAGAAGGCCCCGGGCCAGGCTCTGGAGCCACAGTCACCATTCCTCTCGGTCCAGCCTAGCCAAGCCGCCAGTGATCTCAGGTCCAGGGATGCACCTATCTCCCTTTCCCACGAGCTGTGTCCAGGCCGCCTAGCCCGTCACAGCCAACCTGTGAACCCACCCAACCCTGTGGCCAGGCCCCTGTGCTCAGAGCAGCTTGGCCTCATTCCTGGATCCCGGTAGGTATGTCTGGCATGGTGGCTGAATGTCAGTGACCATGGGGTCTCTGATTAACCCCTGGGGCTCGTGTCTTCCCAGACCCACCCCTGCCCTGAGACCCAGCCAGGCGACCTAAAGGTGAGCAAAGAAGGTCCCAGCAGCCAGCACTGAGCCAGCTGTGCAAGGTGAGTGAAGGCAGGGATGGGTCAAACATGGCTTCAAGGCCACCAGCAGCTAGCAGTCCAGCTCTACCCAGTGGGCCTGGAGGGCCTGGGGTGGCCCTTATCTCTTCAGAGCCTGGGGGCAGGACCCTGCTCTGGATCAGAAGCACCAATCGGTGAGGAGTAGCATGCAGAACCTGGGCCTCTACTCCTGGCCCTCCTGGCACAGTGGCACCAAAATATGCTGTGCAACTCCTAAGAATGAAGACATTTCACGCCTGGACATAGTACCATTATCACCCTCAAATTTAATAAGGAATGTTCCAGGCAGGATCTCCCTTACCCAGGAGAGCAGTCAGAGCCCAGGTACTAATATTACCTAAGGTGCCAAGCGCCAGGTGCCCAAGTAATGTTCTTTAGGGCTTTTCCCTGTCCATTAAGGGTCCAGTGAAGGTTCACTCGTTTTGGTTACCATGTTTCTCTCGTCTATGAATCAAAAAGTTTCCCTGTCTTTCTTTTTGTTTTCTGTTAATTATATTTTAAAGTATGCAAGCATCTTATAAAATGTTGCATAATTTGAGTTTATTATGTTTTCTCTTGACTAGATTCAGGGTAAACAGTTTTGACAAGATTATGACTTAGATCAGGAACAGGTGTCACTTTAGAAATGGTGTAGAGCAGCTTCCCAGGGAATCTGGGATAGAATCCTTGGCTTCCGTGTTTCCAAAGTCCAGTCTCTGCCAGGACAGAGCAGAGCCGGGGCAGAGGCAGGAAGCACCCCTGGAGGCTGCAGGATGACCAGGGAAGAGGCCCTGGGGAACAGGACACCATAAGCCACCCATGAGTCCCTAGAACTCCCACACAGGGCTGCGCATCTGAGAGCAAGGAGACCAGGTTTCCTTTCTTGAACCCCAAGCTCCCCGGGATTGCAAGTCCCCAGAGTCTCGCAGCGTTCTCATCCATGGTAGAGAAAGCAGAAGGGACAGTTGCTGCCAGGATCAGCACTGGGCTCAGGGACCTTAAGAGAAGAACAGCAGGACAAAGTCCTTGCCACCAGCCATGCAGGGCCGGTGTAGGTAAATGCTGTCGGACTCAGTCTGAGCAGGTTTCACCAGCAGTGGAACGGGGCTCACAGCAAACCCCAAATGTGGCTCCTGCCCATCTGTATCTGCCCAGGGGAGAAAACCCAGCCTCCTCCCCTCAGCCTTGGAGGCACTGCCACCTACCCACCTGCCCCACCAGGGAGAGTGGCCCCACCTCTGTCCTCTGGCCACCTGGGCTTCACACACTCAGTGTTCACTCTTCCCCACTCTCAGGTCAGGTGGCACGTCTCAGGGAAACCCTCCCCAGCACCTGGCCCAGGCCAGATGGGTGCCAACCCCCTGCTCCACTCCTGAAGCCTGAGAGTCTCATTTCTTTTTTTGCTGTCACCACTGTGAGGACATTTATACCTGTCTCCATGCAGGAAGTGGTGGGCTCCCTGGAACAGAGTTTTTATCCTGTCTCTGGGCCTTGCACAGAGTAGGGCCTGATGAACTTTCTTAAACAAATGACCTTGGGACAGGTATTGCAAGGAAGGTCACCTTTGAGCTGGGCTTTGAGGGAGGAGCAGTTTTCCAAGCTGTGGCACCAAAAGGCCCAGGGGACACAGAGGCAAAGCTCAGGCCGTGCCACTGCTCTGGGAGCAGGCCATGCTGGGCAGGACTTGAATGCGAGGGCAAAAGTCAGCTTTAAATAGGGGACATTTCCTGCCACAGAATCCCATTTTCCGTGAAACGGGGGCCCCAGCCTCAGTAAAGCCCTTGTACTCTCAGCCTAACCAACACTAGGATTTGTCTCCCAAAAATGTGTCAGCAGAAATTAGGCCTAGTGAAGCCCACGCCAAGAGGGGGCATGGGCCGTCAGGGACACAGCTGCCTTCTGGCTAGACTGACAGCTCCCACATCTAATTCTACAAGCTGTGTCTTCTGGTCACACGTCTCACTCGGCTTCTCCACTTGGATGACTAACAAGTGATTTCAAAAATTAACACCAACTAATAAAACTAGGAGAAATTGAGGAGTTAGAAAATCTGTATTCGGAAGCCATCATGGTGATAACTGAATCACCGGGGATGTTGAAAGTTAAAATGGTTCAAGGCTGGGGTGTGGCTCAGTGGTGGAGCACTTGCCCAGTACCAAAAATAAAAAGAATGGGTGAAAGTTTGATGAAAAGCAGAATATTTATAGTCTCAAAATAACATCCAGCAAATTATTTGCTCATGAATATGCTAATTACAAAGGGGGTTAGTAGTAACTTTGTATAGGCAGACACTACCTGAACAAGGTGGTCAGAGTCAGTATCACTTGCCCAAGCAGCGGTGCCCGCCTGCAATCCCAGCTACTCGGGAGGTTGAAGCAGGAGGATCCCAAGTTCAAGGCCAGTCTCAGCAACTTAGCAAGACCCTGTCTCTAGATAGAAAATGAAAAGGACCATCGGGGACCTTCAGCTACCTGCTTGCTAGACGGACAACTCCTACATTTAAATCAACAGCCTGAAGATATAACTCACGGTAGGATGCCTCCATACCAAAGTGCCATAGTGCCAAAACCAAGTTACTATCACCTGTAATGAGGACAACAGATACCACAAGTCTCCTGACCCACAGCACACACCCCTGAAGGGCACCACACGCTGCGGTTGTACTGCCGTCAAAAATATAAAATCAGGAGCTGGATGCACACCTGTAGTCTCAACTACTCCAGAGGATCTCTTGAGCCCAGGAGTTAGAGACCGTGTCCCCTCAAAAAAACCAAAACAAAAAAACCCTAAAGCTAATCAAGTGAGCATAAATTAACTGGCCTGGGCTTTCCAAAAATGTGTCATGAAAGAGAAAGAAAAGCTAAGAAACATTTCCAGACCAAGAGACTAAAGACATCTTGACAGTGGAAAAGCAATTGACAAACCTCATATATCCATTCGTGATAAGAACACCCAGAAAAGTAGGAATGGAACAGAATTTCCCCAAGGTATAGAGGACACCAACAGAAAACTCCAGAGCAGTCATACTGGTCAAAGTCTGAAGGCTTCCCCTTAAGATCAGGAGCAGGGCACAGATGGCCTCTTCACCACTTCTCAGTGCTATACTGGAGGTTCTGGTCAGGGCAATTAGGCAAGGAAATAATTAATATTAAAAATTAAAATTAATATGCATAGACAAATAAAAGGCATCCAGATTGGAAATTAAGAAGTAAAACTATCTCTATTTGTAGATAACACATTTTTCATATAGGAAACCCTTAGAAGCTGGGGCTGGTGGTGCATGCCTGTAACTCCCAGCGACTCTGGAGGCTAAAGCAGATGGATCTTGAGTTCAAAGACAGCCTTAGCAACGGTGAGACACTAAGCAACTCAGTGAGACCCTGTCTCTAAATAAAATACAAAATAGGGCTGGGGATGTGGCTCAGTGGTTGAGTGCCTCTGAGTTCAATCCCTGGTACCAAAAGATAAAAAGAAAACCCTTAGGTATCTATTTAGATGATAAATGACTTCAGCAAGGTTACTAGATACACCACCAGTATGCAAAAACCAAGTATATCTTTGTGTACTACTGTGATATGGAAAAAAGAAATGTTCCTTGCACACAGCTCCTGAAGCTCTTCAGAATCCCTAGTCACCTGCATGTATTCTAAGGAGATGGGGGTGATAGGGAGCTGCAGGGCAGGAACTAGTCCCCGAACCACGCACTCTCAGCTCCACTCCTCCACCTCTTGGTCAGTGGCCAGTGGCTTCATCAACCACACCTCTGCAACGAAGCCTCCACGAAGACATGGCTCCTGGAGGTGGCGAGCTGGAGAGCGCTGGGGGCTCCGCACAGCTGTCTCCTCCACTTGGCTGTCCTGAGCCTGTTCTTTAAGATGACCTGTAATAGCGAGTAGTCTGCGTTCTGGAATTCCGAGAGCTTGTGCGCTGCTCTAGCAAGTTACTAAATCTGGGGAAGGGTTGTGGGAACCCCTGATGAAAGCCACCTTGGAGAGAAGAGTGGGGAAACTGGGATCCTACTCCTTGTGACTAGTGTCTGATGCAAGGGCAGTCTTCTGGGACCGAGGCCCTAACCTGTAGCGTCTGAGGCTAACTCCAGTTACTGTCAGAATTGAACGGAACTGTAGGACACCCAGTTGAGCCAAACCCTAGAGAGTTGAAGAACTGGTTGGGGTGAGGGCAAAACTCTCATGTTTGGTGTAAGAAGTATCATAAATAAACACAGATCAACTACAAATGAATATTCTGAAAAGGAAATTAAGAAAAACAATTCCAGATATAATAACATCAAAAAGAACAAAATACTTTGGAATAAATTTAACAAGGAACCTGCACAGTTTAAAAGATACAATTAAATGGAGAGGCATCCCATGTCCCACTCCCCCAAATGATCTACCTGCAGATGCGAAGCAATCCTTATTTTTTTTAAATTTATTTTTATTGTAAACAAATGGGATAAATGATTTTTCTGTTTGTAAATGGAGTAACAGCATACCATTTGCATAATCAAACATTTACATGGGGTAATGATGTTTGATTCATTCTGTTATTTTTTTCTTTCCCCCCCACCCCTCCAACCCCTCCCACCCCTCTTTTCCCTCTATACAGTCCCTCCTTCCTCCATTCTTGCACCCCTCCCACCCCCCATTATGTGTCATCATCCGCTTATCAGTGAGATCATTCATCTTTTGGATTTTTGAGATTGGCTTATCTCACTTAACATGATATTCTCCAATTTCATCCATTTGCTTGCAAATGCCATAATTTTATTATTCTTTATAACTGAGTAATATTCCATTATATATATATATATATATATATATATATATATATATATATATATACCACAGTTTCTTTATCCATTCATCAATTGAAGGGCATCTAGGTTGGTTACATAGTCTGGCTATTGTGAATTGAGCAGCTATGAACATTGATGTGGCTGTATCTCTGTAGTATGCTGATTTTAAGTCCTTTGGGTATAGGCCAAGGAGTGGGATAGCTGGGTCAAATGGTAGGTCCATTCCAAGTTTTCTAAGGAATCTCCACACTGCTTTCCAGAGTGGCTGCACTAATTTGCAGCCCCACCAGCAATGTATGAGTGTACCTTTTTCCCCACACCCTCTCCAACACCTATTGTTGCTTGTATTCTTGATAATCGCCATTCTAATTGGGGTGAGATGGAATCTTAGTGTAGTTTTGATTTGCATTTCTCTTATTACTAAAGATGGTGAACATTTTTTCATATGTTTGTTGATTGCAAAGCAATCCTTATTAAATGCTAGCACACTTTTCTGCAGAAATTGATGACCTGATCCAAAATTTGTATGGAAATGCAAAGTATCCTGAATAGCCAAAACAATCTTGAAAAGGAAGAATAAAGTCAGACGACATACTTCACAATTTCAAAACCCACTACAAAACTAAACAAGATTATGCAACACTGGCAAGGGTAGACACACATATCAGTGAATGAGAACTCAGAGTCCAAAAGTAAACCCTACAGTCATGACAACCGACAGTGCCAGACAATGCAGTGGAGAAAGAAATCTCAGCAAATGGTGCTGGGACCAGCCGCAGTGGCTCACGCCTGAGATCCAAGCTGCTCTGGAGGCTGAGGCAGGAGGGTCGCAGGTTCAAAGCCAGCCTCAGCATTCAGTGGGACCCTGCCTTAAATAAAAAACTAAAAGGGCTGGGCTGTGGCTCAGTGGTAACGTGCCCCTGGGTTCAAGCCCCAGGACCCAAAACAAACAAACATAAACAAATGATGGGGCTGGGGTTGCGGCTCAGTGGAAGAGCGCTTGCCTAGCACGTGTGAGGCACTGAGTTGGATTCTCAACACCACATACACAAAATAAATAAAAAGTCATTAAAAAATGTGCTATAAAAACTGGATAGTCAAATGCAAAAGAAGAAAATTGGGTTGGGCTGGTGGCACACACCGGTGACCCCAGCAGCTCAGAATGGGGACGCAGGAGGAGTTTAAGGCCAGACTCAGCAACTTGGTGAGGCCCTGTCTCAAAATAAAAATAAAAAAGGACTAGGGGTGTGATTCAGGGGTAAAGGGCCCCTGGGTTCAGTCCTCAGTCCAAAAGAGGAAAAGGAAAAGGAAGAGGAAGAGGAAATAGGGAAACAGGATCTTTATCTTACAAATGTATGACATTAATCTGAAGTGAACTAAAGGCCTAAATTCAACAACTAAAACTCTTGGGAGAAAATATAGGTGTAAATCTTCATTACCTTGGATTAAACAATGGTTTTGTTTTTGTTTTTTGGCATTGGGGATTGAACCCGGGGGCACTTAACCACTAAGCCACATCCCAGCCCTTTTTAAAATTTTTTATTTTGAGACAGGGTCTCACTAAGTTGCTTAGGACCTCGCTAAATTGCTGAGGCTGGCCTTGGGCTTGCAATCCTCCTGCCTCAGCCTCCTGAGCCGCTGAGTGGTGGTGGTGTTTTGTGGTGTTGGGGATTGAACCCAGGTCCCTCACACATGCGAGGCAAGCACTCTACCACAGAGATACATCCTCACAAAGAGCTGGGATTACAGGCATGTGCCACAGCGATAATTTCTTAGACATGGCACAAAAGACACAAACAGCCTGCCCGTAATCCCAGGTACTTGGGAAGCTAACACAAGAGGCTCACGAGTTTGAGGCCAGCCTCTGTCACTTAATGAGATGCTGTCTCAAAAAAAAAAAAAAAAAAAAAAAAAAAAAAAAAAAAAAGTACAAGAGGGTCTATGGGCAGTCTCTAGGTTATTGGAAGCAGACCCCTGAAGGGAATTATAGGACCTGGGCCTCTCTTTGCTCTTGCTTGCCCTGGCTCATAATGTAGGTAGGTCTGCTCCAGCACATGCTCCCAGAATTTGTGCTGCCAACTGATCCTAAACTGGAACTTCCAAAATTATGAGCCAAAATAAACCTTTTCCTTGTATAAATTGATTATCTCAGGTATTTGTTTCAGGAACAGAAAGCAGACTAACACACCTAGCAATTCCTGAAAACGTGAAAACAGATAGCAATACATAAGCTTGTATGCAAATGTTCATAACAGCGTTATTCACGAGGGGCAAAAATTAGAAACAGACAAATGTCCATTAACTGGTGAGTGCATTCAAAGATGTATTTCTAACTGGGTTCAGTCGGACACACCTGTAGGCCTGGGCAACAAGATCACTTGAACCAAGGAGTTCAAGGCCAGACCGGGCAGATGTTTGTACCCCCATGTTTACAGCAGCATTATTCATCCATTTACTGTGTGTGCACACGTGTGTGCGCGCATGTGTATGTGTATGTGTGTGTGTGTGTGTGTGTGTGTGTGTGTGTGTGTGTGTGTTGGTTGGTTGCTTAGAATCCAACCCAGGGCCTCCCACATACTAAGCAGTTGTAGCAGCATTATTCAGAAAAACCACAAAGCAATCATCCATTAGCAGAATGAATGCAGAAGCAAAATGTGGCATGAAACAGGATAGCCTCACATACAATTCAGTATCAAAAAGGAAGGACAATCTTGCGGACATTATGCTAAGAAAAATAAGCCAGTCACAAAGGGACAGATACTATTTGATTGCACTTACATGAGGTTCCTAGAGTGGTCAGATTCACAGAAACAAAGTTGAGCGGTGTTACCAAAGCTCAGGGAAGGGGGCACAGGCAGCCTAACGGAGCAGAGTCCCAGGCGCGCACCCGCGGTGCTGACGGCTGTGCTACAAAGTGAACGGACTCAATGCCACAAAAGGTCCACTTGAAGTGGCTAAAATGGCAAGTTTTATGTAGTCTTACCACACACGTGCACACAAAACAAGAACCCAGGGAGATGAAAGAAGCAACGCGAGATCTTGGATGGGATCCTTGCTTAGAACAAATTTCTATAAAAGACAAAGTGGAATTAGCACAACTGGAATATGAATTGTAAATTAGGTAATTGAGTCAATGTGAATTTTTTTTATTTTTGTAATTGTAGTATCAATATGTAAGACAATATTCTTTTTTAGGAGATACTGAAATATTTAGTTGTAAAAGGACAAGCTGTATGCTGTTTATTTTCAAAAGGTTGGGCTAGAGATAAATAAATATAAATATATATATGGAGAGAGAGAGAGAAGAATAAAGTCAAATGTTAACTGGAGAACCTAGATGAAGGTATACAGGAGTGCTTTATACAATTCTTGTAACTTTATTGTAAGCCTAAACTTTAAAAAGTTTTCAAAATTAATATGTCCAGTAGGGCGTGGTGGCACACGCCTCCGGCTGAGGCAGGAGGATCGCGAGTTCAAAACCAGCCTCCCCAAAAGCGAGGCGCTAAGCAACTCGGCGAGACCCTGTCTCTAAACAAAATACAAAATAGGGCTGGGGATGTGGCGCCGTGGCCAGTGCCGCGGAGTTCAATCCCCAGTACCCACCCCGCAAGAAATCAGTATGTCCAAAATGAATCGCTCCCCAAACCTGCTCCACCCACGTCTGCCCCACCCGCATCTCAGGAAACAGCAGCTCTATCTTTCCGTTGCTCAGACCGAAAACCTTGGAGCCAACCTAGATTTTTCATTTTCACACCCATCCCGATCCACCCGCAAATCCTATTGGCTGCACCAACCGAAACATGCCCGGACGCCCACCTTCCCCACCCGCCCTGCGGCCGCACGGGTCTAGGGAACAGCTCCTGGCCCCTCGCCCAGCTCCGCCGGGACCCCCTGGGTCCGTTCAGCGCAGGCTGCAGGGAGGCTGGCTGCAGACCCAAGCAGGTCCTTCTCCCCCTGCTCAGAGCCCTGCAGCCCGCGTGGCGCGGCACGAAGCACGGAGAGTTCCCTGCTGCTTCTCAGACCCTCCCGCCGCTCCTGGACGCTGAGCCCAGGGAGCCCCGCTCGGACTCACTTCCCGGGAGGTTGCCCGGTCACTGCACCACACACCCAACTCCCTCGTCTGCGTTTCTCTCCACCAGGCTCTTTGTCCTCAGTCCTAGACGCTTGGAGCTAAGTGCTCCTGGCATCGCCCTCCACTAACAGTGCTCCTGGGAGGGTCGCTTCTGCGCACCCAGCTTCCCAGCACCTTGCCCGGGGGGTAGCAGGCGTCCCTTCGTGTTTACAGAGTGATGGGTTCTGGAACGTTCCCTAGGAGGCTTCTGCGGCCCCTCGCGTGGGATGACTGGTCCCCTCGATACGACACTCAAGTTGTCCGGCTCAGCCTCCGACTGGAGAAAGGCCATACTTGGCCTGCTGGAAGCCAGGCTTCCCCCGGGACTCGCGCCGGATAGCGGGGCCTTTGGGGGGAAACGCGGTGGATCTGAGAACCGGGGACCCCGGAGGCTCTGCCGCGCCCGCCTGCCTGGCACCCCAACTCTGCCTCCTCGCCCTCATCACCTGCCCTCCCCGTGCCGGGAAGGGCCTTATCGCGCTCTGGGGACAGGGGCGGCGATGAGGGGCCACCCGCTCGCCCCCTGAGCCTGCACGTGAAGGCCAAATAAGGCCGGGGGCTGCGCGGCGCCCCGCGCAGGCCCGCCCCGCCCCACGCGCGCATTCTTCTGCCTTGTAAGGCGCGGCCGCCTCGCCGCCCGCCCCGCCCCGCCCCGCCCCCGCGCGCCCGGCCCCGCCCCCGCCGTCCGGAGCCGGAGCCCGAGCCCGAGCCCCAGCCAGAGCCCGAGCCCCAGCCGCCGCCGGAGCGACCGCCTGCCGCGCAGCTCCTCGCCCCGAGCGCCTCTCAGCACCAGGTGGGAGCCCGGCCCGGGCAGGACAGGGTGTCCACAGTAGGTGACCTGACGGGCTGGGGACCCGGCCGTCACCGGGTCTGCGCTGGCCCCAGGGACAGGGGTCAAGGGTCTGCTGGGCGTGGACAGCGGTGTGGGCTGGACTGTGAGTTCGCTCGCCCGGACCGGGATCCCAGCCTGGGACTGGGCGGTAGCAAGACTGTTCCGGGATCTGGGAAAAGTGGTCCCTTGGCGAGGGATCAAGTGGTCCTGCTCTGCCTCTCCAAGCCCAGAACTCTGGTCCCAGAGGGTGCTGAGATCGCCGGCACTCCGGACTCCAGACACTGAGTCCGGCCAGCCTCCATCGGCGCCCCTCCTCTGCCCCATTCCCACATCCGGGGGCAGGAGAAAGGGACGGTGACCAGGAGAGAGAGAGAGAGAGTGTGTGTGTGTGTGTGTGTGTGTCTGTCTGTCTGTCTGTCTCACACATACGTACACACATACACACTCACACCAAGTGCTGTGTGTTTTGACCCGGGAGCTTCCCTTCTCTGGGCGGTCTTAACAGCCTCCAGCTCTGGCAGCTCTGAGGGAAGTCAAGTAATTCGTCCTCGGATGAGGTGAGCTCTTGGCAGGGTACCTGGCATCACCGGGTCACAGCAAGGGGACACAGGTCTGATCTGGCTTCTACCCAGGTCTTTGCTGTTATGGTAGAATTTCAGACATCAGTAGGAGACAGGTGACATCTAGTCACAGCCAGGCCAAGTGCTCACTGCCTGGGACCCTGGGGAGGGGCAGTTAGGGCCAAGGTCTCCAGATTGTGTCTGACCCTGGTCTCTCAGCCAGGCCTGGAAACTGCCTGTGGTGACAGGGGCCTTGGCCGCTTGGTGCGAGAGCTCCCCGGTCAGCCTCTCTCTTTGTCCAGGCCTCAGGGGCACTCAGGGCCCAGTTTGCTACCCGCCAACCCAAGCCTGCCAGGGTCTTGGCCTCCAGCTGGCCCTCACCCCTGATGGGCTCACATTAGCCTTCTCCAGCCTGTTGTACTAACTGCACAGCTGGAGCCACTACTCCCTGCTGCCCAAGGTCACTCCAGTGGACAGGGTGGCCTGTGCTCCTCACCACGTCCTGGTTGGTGAATGGAGAGGGTGGGGACAGGTGGCCTCGAAGGCAGAGTGCCCTGGTGGGCTCAGAGAGAGCGCTGCTGAGCCCGGCACACCTGCCCTGGAGCTCTGCAGACAGATGGTGACAGTGATGACCACCTCGGCCTTGGAGGGCGCAGTGGACTTCTCTGTGGGCAGCTTCAGTGCATACCACGAGTCCAAGTTCCCAGAGAACAATGGGCTTGGGAAGGACTGCGCCCTCGAAGCCACAGGAGAGGAGGGGGCGGCTTCTGGGTGCAATGGCACTCTCTACCCTCAGCACTTTCCACTCCCACGCAGGTGGGCTGTAGGCGGCCAGTCTCAAGACCTCAGGCAGCTGTGGCCCTGAGGACATGCTGGGCTGGCCAAACCCCAGCTCAGGATGTGAGCTCCCATAGGCCAAGGGCCAGCTGGACATGGTGGTGTAGTTTCAGCAACTCAGGAAACTGAGGCAGGAGGATCACAAGTTCAAAGCCAACCTCAGCAACTCAGCAAGACCCCGTCTCAAATTAAAAAAAAAAAAAAAAAAAAAGGCTGGGTCTGGAGCTCAGTGGTAGAGCGCCCCTGGGTTCAGTCCAGTGCAAGGAAGGAAGGAATCAAAAGGTCAAAGTTGCCCAGCGTGGTGGTTCACGCCTGTAACCCCGCAGCTCGGAGGCTGAGGTGAGTTTAATCCAGCCTCAGCAAAAGCAAGGCACTGAGCAACTCAGAGACCCTGTCTCTAAATAAAATACAACACAGGGCTGGGGAAGTGGCTCAGTGGTTGAGTGCCCCTGAGTTCAATTCCCAGTACCCAAAAAAAAAAAAAAAAAAAAAGGTCAAGGTCTTAGAATGTCTTGAAAGGTCATTGGGATGAAGAATAGCACAGGCAGAGGAGGCTTCCTGGAGACCCTGAACCAGGGGGCTCGTTGCAGAGCAAAGAGGCAGCAACCACCCTCCTGGGGCCTCTGCCTGCTGAGGAAAGGCAGGACCAGGTCTTCAGGTGCATAGTCCCACCAAGCTGTGACGAAGATTCAGGGAAAGGTCTTAGTTTCCCCGTCTGTGCAGTGGAGGACCCCCCTCACAGTCATTTGTTCAGCAAGCATCTGCCAGCCCATGGTGGCTATGGCTGTGTCAGTTGTTGGCCTCAGGATGAGGGAGAGAGGGGCTTCAGGTGTTGATGTCAAAGCAAGAGCTCCCGCTGGGAACCTGGCACAGAGGAGAGAGCCCTGCAGGAGACCAGGGAGGAAGAAGAGAGAGGAGAGCGGGTTCAGGGCTGGGAGGCCAGGACGGCTCACCAGCCTCAAATGCCAGGCTAAGGCCCCAGGCTTGCTTAGGGGCTGGGGGCAGCAGGAACCTTCCAGGGCTTCAAGTGGCAAGGGAAGGTGGGTCTGAATGCTGCACAATGAGAACAGGCCCGCTTCTCAGCTGGGGAGCCTCATCCTGTAAGCACAGGATGGGGCTCAGGACTGGTCTGTCACCCACCCAGGGGCTGGAGAACCACCTGAGGAGGACATGCTGCGGGCAGTGGGGTGAACTCTGGAGCCTCTACTCCGAGCCTCCCATCCTCCTGTGGGTAGCGCAGGAGGATGGGGAGGGCCGAGGGGGGATGAGGAATGTCAGGCATGCAGGGTGTTAGCCCCCTCCTGCAGGTCCCAGGGCTTCTGGAAGGCAGCCCGGCAGGACCCCCGCTACCTCGCACATGTAGCCCCATCCTGTAACTGGGCCGGGTAAACACTATCAGGATTAAAGGACACGTGCCTGTTAGCCGTTGGCACTGAGCCCAGTCCTCAGTGTTCTACCCAGTCAGCAAAAATAGCTTGCTCCATGCCCGGGACTGTTTCAGGTGCTTTTTGAGTACTTGGTTAATTTATCCCTTCTGCTGGGTGGGCAGTCCCCATTCCCAGATGAGAACACTCAGGTTGGAGAGAGAGAGGAAGTTGTTCAAGATCACAGAGCCCAGCTGGGTGCAGTGGTGCATGTCCGTGATCCCAGCAATTCAGGAGGCTGAGGCAGGAGGATCACAAGTTCAAGGCCAGCCTCAGCAATTTAGTGAGACCCTGTCTCAAAATGAGAAATAAAAAAGGCTGGGGATGTAGCTGAATGATTAAGTGCCCCTGGGTTCATTCCTCGGTACCAATAAATAAATAAGTAAATAAATAAGGCTGGGGGTGTGGGTCAGTAGTTAAGTGTCCTCCACTCATTTAATCCCTAGTCTATTAAAAAAAAAGAAGATCATGGCACCCATGCTGGCCTGCCTGTAAGAGGAACTGGGTGTCAGGAGGCCTGCGCCTGTGGGAGGCTGGAAGGCCGGGCCTGGAGCTAAAAGCCATCTGGGGGAGGCAGGGAGATTCCCTGACCCACAGTCATGCCCTGCACCCCCTCCCTGCAGGGAAGCTCCACCCACCTGAAGCCAAGATGTCCAGCAAGCGGGCCAAGGCCAAGACCACCAAGAAGAGGCCACAGCGGGCCACGTCCAATGTTTTTGCAATGTTTGACCAATCCCAGATCCAAGAGTTTAAGGAGGCCTTCAACATGATCGACCAGAACCGCGATGGCTTCATCGACAAGGAGGACCTGCATGACATGCTGGCCTCCCTCGGTGAGCAGGGACCAGGGACCAGCGGGATGGGATGGGATCCGAGGTGCCAGGCAGGGGCTGCGCCTCACTGAGCACTTCCTGTGTGGGGAGGCATGTGGTACCCACCCTGGGGTAGTCACCCTGACTTCACACACTCGGTGGACAGGGAAGTTGAGGCAAAGAGCACTTCTGGAATTTGCCTGGGGTCCAGCACAGGATTTGAACCTAGCCGGGCTGACCAGAGTGGGCCCATCTTGGGCAGATGTAATGTTGCCAGTAACATTTGATTTAAAGGGGGTTGGGCTGGACACGGTGGCACAGGCCTATCATCCCAGTGACTCAAGAGGCTGAGGCAGGAGGATTGCAAGTTTGAGGCCAACCTCAGCGACTTAGAGAGACCCTGTCTCAAAAAACAAAAAGGACTGGGAATGTGGTAAAGCACCCCTGGGTTCCATCCCAGTACCAAAAAGAGTAATAATAAACAAACAAATAACTACTTAAAAAAAGTGGAGCTGGCAGTTAGATGAAAGTGTGAACTGCAGCCCAGCGTGGTGGCCTGTGGTCCAGTGACCTGGGACGGTGAGGCAGCGGGCAAGTTCAAGGCCCTCCTGGGCAACTTAGTGAGACAGAGTCTCTAAATTTAAAAAAAAGAGAGGAAGAAGGAGAAGAAGAGAGAAGAAAAGAAGAAGAGGGCTGGGGCTGGGGCTCAGTGGCAGAGCACTTGCCTAACACGTGTGAGGCACTGGGTTCGATCCTCAGTGCCATATAAATAAAAATAAATAAATAAATAAAGGTATGATGTCCATCTACAACTAAAAAAAAATATTTAAAAAAGAAGAAATATTTGAAGTGTAGACTCCCCATTGTTGCGGGGGTGGACTGAGCCAGCAGGTAGGGCAGGCAAGAGCATCTCCCTTCACCCCAGTGACTTCTCCAGAGTCAGGATCCTGAGGGCCCAGGAATCAGCTCCAGCTCACGCTGCGCAGGAAACTGTGGCCCCGAGGCCCGCCATGGGCTGGCCCGGACAGGCGCTCTGGGCCCCAGCTCCTGGAACCTGCTGGACCCAGGCGGGAAGGAAGTCAGGCATCACTGGGCAGCCGCGTGGTCAAGTCAGGAGCATCAGGGCCAGACCCCAGCACGGCCCCTGCACAGCCCATGCCCATTTCTCTGCCTCTGCGATGGCACCGTGGCCCTCACACACACCCATGAGCATCTGCTGAGAAACCAGGCCACCCTGAGGGGGCTGAGCTGGGACACTGCCCCCCACCCCCACCCCGCTGCTCTCTGGGGTCAGGCCAGGCTCACTTGGATCCTCCCTCTCCAGGAAGTCGCCCAGCAGGGTTCTCACCTAGGGCCCTCCCAGTTTCACCAAAGGGGAGGACAGAGGCCAGGGAGGCGGGTGGCCCTCAGTGCCCCACTGGGGTCCTGAGGGTCATAGCTCTCCTGAGCCTCTGCTCCACTAACCATTCCATGGGGACACAGCAGCGTTTAAGGCTGAGAGCAGATGAGGACAGGAAGGCTCCTTCCCAGCTGGTAGATGTGATTATTATTCCTACTTTACAAAGGAGGAAACTGAGGCTCAGAGAGGTTAAATAATTTATCCAGTGTCACACAGCTAAGTGGTAGAGCTGGATGAACCCAGATGTTCACTCCAGAGTCCAAGGGCTGTTATGAGTGTTTTGCAACCATTATCTTATTCATTCTTACAATGCTCCTAAGAGACATGGGAAACCAAGGCACAGAGCTGGGATTCAAATCCAGACCTGTGTGACACCAAAGCTCGCTGCTCTGACCACTTTTGAAATTGTGTCTGGAATTCGAGGTCAGGCTACCTGAGTTCAAATGCTGGCTCGCTGGTGACTTGCTGTGTGGCCCAGGACTGGCCGCCTTGCCTCTCTGTGCCCTGGTTCCTCACCTGTGGAGTGGGAGTGTCCTCACCTGTGGAGTGGGAGTGAGAACGCTCTCTTCTCCAGGGTGACTGGTGGTGGCAGCCGGGATGCTGGCCGCTGGGCCAGGCCTCAAGTCAGAAGGCCGCTTGCCCCAGCACTGTGCTGTCCATGGCAAAGCTGGGAGAGGCAGGGAGGGCATGCGGGGCTCGGGCTGGACGCAGCACCCACGCCCGCCCGCCTGCTGCAGGGAAGAACCCCACGGACGAGTACCTGGAGGGCATGATGAGCGAGGCCCCGGGGCCCATCAACTTCACCATGTTCCTCACCATGTTCGGGGAGAAGCTGAACGGCACGGACCCCGAGGACGTGATCCGCAACGCCTTCGCCTGCTTCGACGAGGAGGCCTCAGGTCAGAGCCCCCGAGAGCGGGGACCCAGCCCCACCCCTGCTTCTGCCGCCAGAACAGTTAGAGCCAGGCGGCTCCTGTTGGCTGCGGGGACACGGGCCAGGGCAGCCCAGGTCCCCAGAGGCTCCCACTTCCCCATCTCACCCGCTGCCCCCACGCTCCCTCTGCGGTGGAGCTTTCCAGAAATCAAACCGTGCCAGCCCTTCTTGCCAACAAGGAACAGAAACCAGTCTGTCCCGCAGATAGCTTTTCCAAGGGACGTGCTGAGTGGAGGTGGCAGCAGTGACGGCTCTCAGGGGCCCAGGTCTGCCACAGCCCCAGCACATTTGGCACTTTTTCCTGTCTTTACAATTCCTGCCAGGTCGGCATGTTTTCAGCCCCATTTTCCAGATCAGGTAGGCACAGAGAGTTCAGGTACCTTGCCCGAGGTCACACAGCCAAGCATGGAGATTAGCATTCCAGCTTAGGCAGTGGAGCTGCGGAGCTCACGCTCGTAAAACAGGATGTGCCCAGCAAGCCTTGCTCCGCAGCCCGTGCTCCCCCCAGAAACGCCCAGAGACGGCCCTACTGGGGAACGATTCCTGGTAGACACTGGCCAACCCTCCTGAGCGCTCCCGCCCAAGTCCCCCTTCCTCGAGCAGACCAGACCCAGGTGGCATCTTCCTGGCCTCTCTCCAGCCACGAGATCTGCAAGGACCAGGGTGACAGGTTGGGGTGCTGGCGCGTCCCTGCCCAAGTCCCTGCTCTCATGACCCCCACCCGGCCCCCAGGCTTCATCCACGAGGACCACCTCCGGGAGCTGCTCACCACCATGGGCGACCGCTTCACAGATGAGGAGGTGGACGAGATGTACCGTGAGGCTCCCATCGACAAGAAGGGCAACTTCAACTACGTGGAGTTCACCCGCATCCTCAAGCACGGTGCCAAGGACAAGGACGACTAGGCCACCTGGCCCCCAGCACAGCCCCCCCGCCACGCACACACTCCGAGCCCACAGCCCACGGCCCCTCCGGGGTCCCTGCCTCAGGGGTTTGGGTCCAGCTCCCAGGGGAAGACCCGGGCCTGAAGCTCAGCATCGAGCGAGGGGTACCCAGCCGTGGACCCTGAAGGACCATCGTCCAGGGAGATGGGAAGGCCCTCCAGAGAGTGAGGGCCTCGGCCCTGCCTGCCTGCTCCTGGGCTGCCCCCAAGGAGGAAGCGGCCCTGGGTCCTGGTGACAGACACCACTTCATGAGCACCCACACATGCACGAGCTCACCACGCCCCCAGAGGACAGCACCAGACCCTCCCCTGCCCATCCAGCCCCCAGAGCACCCACCCCACCTGGGAGTGCTCAGGACACCTGGACAGGGGCCTTTGTCCCAGGGGAAGCAGGGTCTCCAATAGAAGGCTGAGCACTACTCTGTGTGTCTGTGCTTTTGGTGAAATCAGGGCTGCAGGCCCAAACCTTCCTCCTCCATCCCCAGTGGCTGCCTGATTCCCCTCTGACCAGGAGTCCCCGCCATGGGGTCCCTGATATCTCAGGGCCAGGGCCCCTTGGTAGGGGGCTACATGCTTAGCTGATCAGCAGAGGGACAAGCTTGAAGCAGGGATAAGGAGGTGTCCTGCAAAGCTCAGGGAGGAGGTGGGGACCAGATCACCAGCCCTGGGTGACCCCGCCCCTCACTCCAGGCAGCCACCGGGCCCCGGGGCCCCACCCTCAGCAGTGGAAGGGAGGTGCTGCCCCAGGACACCAGAGCAGGAAGCCAGAGCCTGAGACACCTGCTGTGTGCAGAGGGGGCAAGGACCCCGCTGCCTCTGAAGGACATGGACGCTGGGTGGAAACGAGGGCTGAAGGATGGGTCAGAGCGGGAGGGCAGACTGCCTGAGCTCACCAGCCAGTCTGCGCATGTCCCTTCGGCCCCAGACAGGGTCAGGGGACAGTCTGCATCCGCCATGGCCTTGTGATCTGCTGTAGAGGTCACCAGACCTGCAGGCCACAGTGCAGGGCAGTCAAGCGGGGGTGAGCAGCACCTGGGAGGCCCTAACAAGCCCAGGCTTGACCTACTCAGGCCCCAAGTTCCAAAATGAGCCCCACAAGAATCCCAGCCCCAAACAAGGTCCAGACCAGGCCCAAATATTGTCCCAGACTCAGTCTCAACCACACCCCCACTGAGCATCCCACACAGGGCCCGTGTGGCCCTGGACCTGGCGCCCCTCTTGGGAGAGGGTCTCTCAGGCAAGGGTGCACTAAGGGGCCAGAGCACTGGCCGTATCCTCCATGAAAGCTCACAGTGTCATGGGTGGAACCACTGCAGCACCAAAGGCCTTCCTGGAAGAAGGCAGGGGCCATAAGAACGTCCCCTGGACCCCAAGCCTCAGTTGAGGGCCTGGAACAAGACTCTCACGCCACCCCAGGAGGACTCACGTGGGGAGACAGAATCAGTCCAGCCTTGCTGGTCTCAGAGCAGCCTGGGGCGAGCAGGGCCCAGAGAAAGTGAAAAGGAAAGTGTTCTGTGGAGAACAGGAGGACCAGCAGGCCAGGAGGAGAGGGTGCCGGGTACCCAGACGCCTGGGCAGGGCTGCTGGGCATGCTCAGAAGTGGAGGAGAGGGCAGTTTTCATTCCACGAACTAATTACCAAGATATTTGCTGGGTGTGGTAGTGCACACCTGTAATCCCAGCTACTCAGGTGGCTGAGGCAGGAGGATTGCAAGTTCAAGGCCAGCCTGGGCAATTTATGAAGCGCCATCTCAAAATAAAAAGGGATGGGAATGCAGCTCAGTGGTAGCGTGCCCCTGGGATCAATCCCAGTACAAAAACTAAGAACTCAACAGCTTTTCAGAATTCTACCACTGCTAATAATAATAATAAGCTAATGGGTCTTATTCATTTCAGGCAATAATTACAGGTAAGAGTGAGGCACTCCCAGAACTTTTCAAATCTGTCACAGCACCCAGAAACCACAGAGGAAAATAGGTTTAAATGCATAAAAATGAATACATTCTGTAAGGCTGAAAAAAAAAAAAAGAAAGAAAGAAAGAAGTAAGGTTAAAAGCCAAATGCAAAAGGGAAGAGATATATATAACATACTTAACAAGAGGGTTAACAGCTGGGCACAGTGGCACACGCCTGTAATCCCAGTGGCTTGGGAGGCTGAGGCAGGAGGTTTGAAATTTCAAGGCCAGCAATTTAGCGAGGCCCTGATTAAAAGGAGGGGGGCGGGTAGCTGACTGCTAGGGCAACCCTGGGTTCAGTTCCCTAAACCAAAAAGAAGCAGGGAGTTAACGTTGCTCTATGCAGAGCTTCAACCACTCAACCAGGAAAAGGCAACGAGGTGGGACAGGATAGGCAAAGGCTGAAGGAGCTTTTCTCATCACTTAGCAAACATTTTTAGGTGCTCAACATCCTTACAAAATTGTATCATTTCCTATTATTTCCGTAGTTTCCTAGTGTTAATTATTATACCTAGCTCTTTGGTAAAAGTACCTGAGTTTCTAACAATTACATTCCCAGGAGCAATAGTCATATCTGGAAAAAGTTGGGTGACCGCAGGCAATTTGCCCCTGTTAAATTCATCCTTTGAACAGATCTTTTTCATTTTTATTTTTAAAAAGTTTTTTAGTTGTAGATGAACACAATACCTTTATTGTATTTATTTTTATGCTGAGAATCAAACCCAGTGCCTCCCATGCACCAGGCAAGTGCTCTACCACTGAGCCACAATCCCATTCCTAATTTTTCACTTATTTATTTTCTTTTATTTTTGATACTAGGGATTTAACATGCTAAGCATATGCACTACCCCACTGAGCTACACCCCAGACCATTTTTTTTTTTTTTTTTTTTTTGCCGTATGGGGATTGAACCCAGTGCAAGGCAAGCACTCTACCGACTGAGCTATCTCCCCAGCCCCCTGACCAATTTTTAAAAAATTTTAATGTGGATTGAATCCAAGGCTTCACACATGCTAGGCAAGGGTTCCACCACTGAGCATCCCCAGTCCTTTTTATTTCAAGACAGGATCTAACTAAGTTGCCCAGGCTGGCCTTGAACTTGGAATTCTCCTACCTCAGCCTCCTGAGTCTCTGGGATTACTGGTGTGCGCCCCCACATCCATGACAAAGGAGTTTGAAGTGCTGAAATAAATTAATCACAAGCCGAGAAGATTTTCCCAGAAAAAAAAAATATTTTCCCAGAATGATAATGAAATAAAAACACTAAAGATAGACCTTCTACTGTCACGGGGAGTGTGGCTCAGTGGTAGAGTGAGTGCTTAGCACTCTTGAAGCCCTGGGTTCCATTCCCAGCACCAACACAAACAAACAAAACACCCTGGGCTGAGGATGTAGCTCAGAGGCAGAGCACCTGCCCAGAATATGTAAGAAGCTGAGTTCAATCCTCAGCACATCTCCCACCAAAAGAAAAAGAGAGAAAGAGACTCAGAAAAAGGTAAGCTGAAGGGCCGGGGATATAGCTCAGTTGGTACAGTGCTTGCCTTGCACTGTTTAATCCCCAACACTGCAGAAAAGGGGAGAAAAAAGAAGAAGACAAAATGGAGACACTAATATATATGCCAAGTTCAAGGATGGAGCAACTCAAAGTTGTAAAGCTATCAATTCTACCTAATTAATGCATAAAATTACTATAATTCCACTTAACATTCTTGCAAGTGCTCTTTTTAAAAATTCAAATATCATCTTTTTATATTTTGGTACTGGGGATTGAACCCAGGGGCATTTAGCCACATCCCCGGTTCTTTTTTGTATTTTATTCAGACAGTGTCTGGCTAAGTCGTCAGGGCCTCATTAAGTTGCTGAGACTGGCTTTGAACTCACAATCCTCCTGCCTCAGTCTCCCCAGCTGCTGGCATTACAGGGGGGCACCACCCTGCCTGCCCCTCACATCATCGTCTTAAATATATACATGGAAGAGTAGAGGTCCACAAGCCACCATGTCAACTTCTGAAAGGAATAAGTAGGGAGGACCCACCTTTTGAAATACTAAGGTATGTTACAATGCCATGGTAATAAACAAGACCAATGACCCCAATTTGTCATTTTAACATAGAGAAAAAAATACTGATCTTACATTGATCGAACATTTGACAGTTGACCCTCCTCCCTCAGCCTCCTGAATTGCTGGAATTAGAAGCATGTGCCACCACGCCTGGCAAATTACTGTCTTATTGAAAACATACCCAAGGGCTGGACTGTAGCTCAGTGGTAGAGTATTGGCCTGGCATGCACAAGGCCCTGGGTTCAACCCCCAGCCCAGAAAAGAACTCTAACCAACAAACCAGAACATGAGCTTGCACATGCTAACATGCCATGATGCACACTAACGTGTTAACATAACCCAGGTTAACATGCCAGAGTGTGCAATAACATCATAAGCATGTGACATGCACTAACATGCTATGCCCTAATATGCTAGCTATACCCTAACATATGCTAAGAGGTAGCCGTCTATGGCCTGGCATGCTTAGCATACCATGATGCTCACGCCCATGATGCTCTATCACGAGTTTTCCATAACACACCATGGCATGTGCTAACATGACATAAGAAAACCTAATGTGTGCATCATGGCTGCAGCATAGGATCGTGGAAATGAGGAGGTCCGAGGAGATGGGGGATACCTGGACGGGGTGAGACCATCAAGGGGTACCTGATGCTAACAGTGGCCTGACCAATGAATGGATCTCCACAAGAACAGGCATGCATCCAGTAAGCACACAAGAAATGACTGACGTTTATCTGAAGTTTGGACTGAGCCTGGATCACTTCCCTTAATTGAGGTGACATCTTCCCAGGTCAGCTCTTAGTGGCTTACCATCCTTACTGGCTTGGGCAATACACAAACACGAGATGCATCCTGACTCCATCAAAACTTCTGGGAGCCAGGCACAAGTGGCACATGCCTGCAATCCCAGCGACTCAGAGGCTGAGGTGGGAGAATCCCACGTTGAAGGCCAGCCTCAGCAACTCAGACTCTGTCCCAAAATAAAAAACAAAAATGACTGGGGATGTAGCTCAGTGTGGAGGGCCCCTGAGTCCAATCCCCAGGACAGTAAAAACAAACAAAACAAATTTTTGAGAAAGCAGTCTTAAGGTCAGAGGGAACATGGAAGTAATTAAAAGAACAAAATTCAGGTTGCAGCTGGGCGTGGTGGTGCACGCCTATAATCCCAGGGACTCGGGAGGCTGAGATGGGAGGATTACAGGCCCTAAGCAATTTAGCCAGACCCTGTCTCAAACTTTAGAAAAACAAAAAGGGCTGGGGATGTGTCCCAGTACTAAAAAGCACCCCTGGGTTCAATCCCCAGTACAAAACAAAACAAAAACAAAAACAAAAAACATATACATATATGTGGCATTTCTACCCAGGACCTGCTGCAAAGGGAAACATACCAACAAAATGTGGTTCAAAGCTGCAAACCCATCCTTGCTAGGATGCCGTGTTATCACATGTTGCCACTAGAGGTCACCCAAGGTCACTGAGTAAATCTGGGATGGAGTACTCAGAACTCCTAGCCAGTGTGCAGTCCACTGTTGCCATCTGCCCCATCCGGGCCTGTAAGATTCCTCCAGTTCCTTTCTTTTATTCTTTCTCTCGGTGCCACAAAAGGAACCCAGGGCCAGCCCCAGGCCTTCCAGTTCTAAGAGGCCAGGATGCCATCCCACGTGACCAGCAGCCCCAGGCCCAGGAGCCCTCAGGAGCCTAAATAAAGGGATTTTTCAGCTCCGGGTACCCAAAGGTCACACTGAACTATTCTCTTCTCTCCACAGGATGGCGTATTATAAGGCAGCAGGGAAATGTCAGAGAAGAGAACAAAAGCGTTGGGGATGTGGCTCAGTGGTAGAGCACCCCTGGGGTTAACCCTCACTAACACACACACACACAAATAGAAGGTAAAAAAGGTAAAGCAACTCGTCCAAGATCATGCTGCGAGAAAACAGCAGAACCAGATTCACAGCCAGGTGAGGGAGACCCCCCACACCTGCCTGGTTGCTTGCTCACTACGCGCAGCCGCAGAGAGGTGTGGGAGAGGAGGGCGTATGCAGAGGGTGAGTGAGGGTGAGGAAGGAAGAGCCGCTTCCTCCCAGGCTCTTCTTCCTGCCCAGCTTCCCCAACTGAGCCAGGACACTCAGGACGGGACCTGAGACATCCCGGCCCTGTCCCTAGCAGGAACCCTGAGAGTTTTCTTCTGTAAGAGCCTCTCCAGTCAGACATTCTCACTCTCAGTTCTCACACCCACCTGGGTCAGTCCCGCATCCTGCCTCCTGCCTCGTCCTCCCCAGCGCCTTTCCCAATCTCTCGTCAGCACTGTGGCTTCTCAGAGCAGAATGCCACCTGAGACCCCAGCTGGTCCCGTGGCTGCTGCCCTGGCCAAGAAGCCCTTAATTTCCGTTTTGGACTGCACTTGGGCTACTTGACGGTCTCTCTTTAAAGCTGAAACGTACGTAGAGCGAAGTGGATCCATTCGAGGCGAGCAGCTCCAGGCACTGCCAGGCCCTCTGCAGGGGCCCTCCTGCTACTCGGGGTCCTGTCCGCCCTGCACAGGCCAGTTTCTGGAACTCCAAGTCTATCCAACCATGATGCTGCCCTGGCCAAAACCCTCGGGGCCTCCCCTGCTCTCAGGACAAAGACCTAAGAAACGGTGTGAGTACTCTGCCTCTGAGAAAGAAAAGCATCTGTCAGGTCTGCATCTGTAAGAAAGGATTCACTTGAGTGGAAGGGAAACAGGTGCGACGTTGTGGACCTGAAAGGATGTTGTTTGTTCAGATGCCGACGTGTGAGATGTGTCCATACGGAATGAGAACAGAGTGCAATTAACTGGTCATCACAATGAGCTCTGGACGGCTTACATTTGATGTGTGATTAAGTTTAACCATTTGTGGTTACTGAATCTGCTTATCTTTATTATTGTTGTGTCCATGTCCCAGAATTGTGTGGGTGTTTCTTTTAAAGAACATCTCTTCCCCATTTTTAGGTGCGTAATGAGATTAGTTCTGGCCAATGTTCTTTTATGACACTCCCCTAACCCCGACTCCCCGCTTTTACTGGGAACTGAACTCACATCCCCAGCCTTTTCTATTTTTTAATTTTGAGACAGCGTCCTGCTAAGTTGCTAAGGCTGGCCTCAAACTTGTGATCCTCCTGTCTCGGCCTCCCAAGTTGCTGGGATTACAGGTGTGCACAACCAGGCCAGGCTTCCTTTCACCAGTCCATAAACACTTGGGTTGCTTATAGTCTGGGGCTATCATAAATACAGCTGCTATTAATAGTCATGTACAAGTGTTTAGCCAAGCCAGGTGGCACATGCCTATAGTCCCAGCTACGCGGGAGGCTGAGGCAGGGGGAATCATTCCAGCTGAGGAGTTCAAGGCCAGCCTGGGCAACATGGCGAGACACTAACTCAAAAAAACAAAAACGAACAAAACATACATACAAGTATGTGACACATGCTTTATTTGCTACCAAAAATGACAGATTTCTCTGTGGTGCTTCCTGCCACTTCAGGGAAAAAAAAGAAAAATGAGTATTCTCTCGCTATGGATGTGACTTAGTAAGGAAGGCAGATTTTCCCATATGAAACACTCAAAAGATCTATGAAACACTAATGAAATAATCGTAGGAAGTCATAAAATGTGACTAGCAAAGATATTTTCTATAACTTTCTCTTACTAGTTGCCAATACTCAGCAGAGGATGGATCAAGCGTTTTCTCTCTTTCTTTTTGGGTGGCGCTGGAGATTGAAGCCTGGCCTCCAGCATGCTAGGCAAGGTCTCTCCCTCTGAGCTGCACCCCAGCCCCATCCTGTCACTTCTCTCTCAGGACAGTCTTGGAGAAGACAGTGTTGTTGTTCCCATTTCCAAGATGGGAAGCTGGGTTCATGGAGGGGAGGGAACCAAAGGTGGGTCCACCTCAGACCCACTGGGGTCCAGGTGCACCTGAGGGCAGGGGCTAGAGGAACCTGCTCCACCACTGAGTGACTGAGCCCCGCCGGACCTCTGTGAAGGGGTGCTCAGCATCACCAGTCTGAGTCGCCTCTTGAAAGTCCTGACTTTGGGTGCAGCCACACCAGCCTGACCTGGGAGGCTGAGGCAGAATTGCAAGTTTGAGATCAGTCTCAACAATTTTGTGAGACCCTAAGCAACTTTGTGAGAATTTGTCTCAAAATAAAAAATAGAAAGGGCTGGGAATGTAGCTCAGTGGAACAGTGCCCCTGGGCTCAGTCTCCAGTAACCCCCCAAAATTAAAGTCATCATGCTATAGCAATACGTGCACACCCATGTGTACGGCAGTACAACAGCCAAACGATGGAACCAGCCCAGATGTCCATCAACGAAAGAATGGATAAAGAAAATGTGGTCTATATACACAATGGAGTTTTATTCAGCCACAAAGAAAAATGAAATTATGTCATTTGCAAGAATATTGATAAAATTAGAAACCGTTATGTTAAGCAAAATAAGCCAAACTCAAGGTCAAGGGCTGTATGTTTTCTCTCATTTGTGGAAACTAGAGAGGAAAAAGGAAAAGAAAGTGTAGGGGGGTGTGGGGAGTGGCTCAAGAAAATCAAAGGGAGATCAGTGGAGGCAAGGAACCAGGGAAAGGAAGGACGAAGAGGGGAAGTATTGAGGAGTGTATTAGCCAAATTATATTGTTATGTTGTATGCATGTACAAATATGTAATAAGAAATCCCATCATTTTCTACAACTTCAATGCAACAATAAAAAAATGTGGAAATTTTTTTTTTTTTTTTTTTTTTTTTAATTTTGCAATAGGTTCTTGCTGAATTATCCAGGCTGGCCTCAAACTTCCAATCTGCCTCAGTCCTGAGTTGCTGGTAGGCAAGTGCTCTGACCACTGAGCTACACATTGCCAGCCCTTTTTATTTTTTATTTTGAGATAGGTCTCACTAAATTGCCTAGGCTGGCCTCAAATTTGGATTCCTCTTGCCTCAGATTTATGAGTTGCTAGAATTATGGGATTACAGGCAAGGGATACCACACCCAGCTGAAATCTTTCCCCTTTCATTTTTTTAAAAATAGGCATTTTGGGGCTGGAGTTGTGGCTCAGTGGTTGAGTGATTGCCTGGCATGTGTGAGGCCCTGGGTTCAATACTCAGCACCACATATAAATAAATAAATTTTTTTTAAAATAAATAAATAAATAAAAATAAAAATAGGCGTTTATAGAGAGGCATGCTTGTGTTCACCTACCATGCAGGCTACTGCAAAGCAAACTAAACGATTCCCTTGTTCACTGTATCTACACTGTATAAACCACCTGCCCGTTAGCAGCCAGCTTGGCTACCAAATTGGCCCTGACGGTGTCACAGTGCTTGTGTTCAAGTGATCCTTAGTTTACTTAATGGCCCAAAGCACAAGAGTAGCCATGCTGGCAATTCAGATATGCCAAACAGGAGCTGCGCAGTTCTTTCACAAGGGGAAAAAAGGCCTGTGCTGAGGTTGCTAAGATCCACAGTATGTGGAGAGGGAAAAGAAGTTTGTGCTAGTACTGCTGTCACACCTCAATCTGCAAAAGTTCTAGCCTTACAAGTCTTATTTTAATAAAAATGAAGTTAAAGGTCAAGAAATTTCACTTTCCAAAGGGCTGGAAGAGATGAGTTATAACCAGAAGCTTAATCTATGCCAAGATAGTCATCCTAAGGACCAAAGGCAGATCCAGGTCCTGTGGGACCTGGAAAATACACACACACACACATACATATTTTTGCAGTGCTGAGGATGGAATCCAGGACCTCATGCATGCTAGGCAAGCAGTCTACCATTGAGCCACATCCCCAGCCCTTGTATAATTTTTGTAACTCTCATTAAGAAAAAGAGCATAAAATTAAATACATAAAATTTGGCACAAATAGACTATGTATTCAAAATGAGAAATCATTATTTTGGGGTGGGTGGTACTGGGAATTGACTCCAGAGGCACTACTGAGCTACATTCCCAGTACATTTTATTTTTCATTTTGAGACAGGGTCTCACTAAACTGTTTAAGGCATCACTAAATGTATTTTTCCCCTTTTTCTTCTGGTAATAGGGACTGAATCCAGAGGGACTTTACCACTAAGCCCCAGCCCCAGCCCTTTTTATTTATTTATTTTTATTTTGAGACACAGTCTCATTAAGTTGCTTAGGTCCTTGCTAAGCTGCTAAGGCTGGCCTCGAACTTGGCAATCCTCTTCCTCAGCCTCCCAATTTGCTGGAATTAGAAGTGTGCACCACCGTGCCCAGCAGAAATCATACTTTTTTTAAAAAATATTTTTTGGATGTTGATAGACTTTATTTTATTCATTTATTTACATTTGGTGCTGAGAATCGAACCCAGTGCCTCACACATGCTAGCCAAGTCCTCTATCACTGAGCCACCACCCGAGCCACGCAGAAATCCGTTTTTAAAAGCTGACAAATACTGTATCACAAAATCCAGAGAAATAACAATGTATTGTTATTAACCACTTAAAACACCTCTGTACCTCTTTTCTACTTTTGGGGGGCATACTCTTCTTCTTTTGAGATGGAGTCTTGCTATTTTGCCCAGTCTGGCCCCACACTCCGGAGTAGCTGGATCATAGGTGCAGACCACTGTGCCCAGCTGGGTAAACGCATTGTCCTTGATAATGCAATGGTTTTGTAATATTTTATGTTGAGAAAGATAATTCAGTCTTTCTTCGAACATGTCCAAGCATAAAAACATTCACTGTATCATCAAATTCATTCCTGGGAGAAGAAAACTTCCCTTTTTACTAAGTGTACGAAGTAAGGGTAAGAACTGGGTCCTCCGTCTCCATTTGTATAGTCTTCATGGTTGGAAGAATTTTTGGGAGACTAGCTTCTAACTCCAGTCCTTTCAAGCTCTGTGTATCTTCCTTCACTCATGCACCTCCATTTAGACTCACAAGATCCCTCTGCACTGGGGCGCCAGCTCTGTTCCTGCAACTTTGAGCCACAATAGCCTTTCAAATACTTACTCAAATATGAACTGCCCACGGAAGTGAATACGAACCACATAAAGAAACCTAAATCAAATAAATTCGTAACTCGGCCTTTCTAGACACACAAAAAATATTCAGGGCCAATACAAGGTCACTTGACAGAAGGGAACTGTGAGGAGGAGAAATCAGTAGAATAAAACAGTGGTCTTAACTGACTGCTTTTAAAATTAATTAACTAATTAATTGTTTTATCTCTCTCTTTTTTAACCACACTAAGCTACATCCTTTTTATTTTTTATTTTTTTGGAGACAGGGCCTCCTTCAGTTGGCTGAGGCTGCTTTAAACTCGAGATCCTCCTGCCTCAGCTCCAGAGCTGCTGGAATGACAGGCCTGCGCCACCACATCCAGCTAAAATTTCTTAATTGTGTAAATTTTATAAAAATATATAACACCTCCCAGGGCCTAGAAGAGACAGTTAGGGTCCTTAAAGTGCAAACTTCATTGCTTCCTGTGGGAGAATCTGTCTCCACTACAGAAATTCAAAGTCTTCCTTCCCTCACTAAAATCAGTCTGTTCATCGTCTAAAGAAGTAGATACCCATCCCGAGCCAGGCGTGGTAATCCCAGCTGCTTGGGAGGCTGAGACAGGAGGATCACAAATTTACCACCAGCTTGAGCAACTTAGTGAGACCCTGTCTCAAGCAACAATAAAAAAGGGTTGCAAGGCAGCTCAGTGGCAGAGTATCCCTGGGTTCAATCCCCAGTAGTGGGGAAAAACAAAAAGCACAACAGCAACTACTATTTACTCTGGGAGCCAGAGGACTGGCATTCCCACCAGCAGGTCAGACTACACCCCTTCAGTAACACTACCAAGTGACATGTCTCTCAAGCCATCTGAAATACCCCTTTGATGCAAACTATACAGAAAGAAAATCAGTTTTGTTTTGTTTTTTTTGCACCAGGGATTGACTCAAGGGCACTTAACCACTGAGTCACATCCCCACCTCTTTTTATTTTTTTATTTTGAGACAGGGTCTCACTAGATTGCTTACAGCCTGGGTAAATTGCTGAGGCTGGCTTCGAACCTGTGCTCCTCCTGCCTTAGCCTGGGCCGCTGGGATTACAGGCGAGCACCACCATGCCTGGCTAAAAAAATCATATATCTTGAAGCACAAGTAGAATAAAATTTAGCCTGGCTATTTAAGAAAGCCAGCCTGGCATGGTGGTGTATGCCTGTAATCCCAGTAACTCAGGAGGCTGAGGCAAGGAGAATCACAAGTTTGAGGTTAACCTGGGCAATTTAGTGAGACCCTGCCTCAAAATTAAAAATTTAAAAAGTCTGGGGATGTAACTCAGTGATAAAGAACCCTTGAGTTCAATCCCCAGTACTGCACACACACACAAATAATAAATTAATAAAAAGTAAATCCATGTCACACATATACAATTTTAGTAATACTCCTTATAAGTTAAACCAACAAAGGTAAAATAGGAAAGAGGAAAGATAAACCCCAGTGTTGCCTAAACTGTAGGTAAATAGGCACACATATGTGTGTATATACATACATCCATATATACATATATTTACAGGTTCCTAAGTCTATAAATAAAACCTTTTAAAGATACTTAAGCCTCAATTGGGTGTGGTAGCCCACACCTATAATCCCAGCAACTCTGGAGGCTGAGGCAGGAGGATTGCAAATTCAAAGTAAGCCTCAGCAATTTAGCAAGGACCTAAATAACAGCAAGGCTCTGGGTTTGACCCCAGTACCACAAAAGAAAAAGAAAATTTTTTAAGTTAGTAAATGCCCAACAACTAAGAAAAACCTCAGCCAATTGTGGCTGACCAATGAGATAAGAGGAGACTTTTTCACCCTACCTCTGAGCTATACCTCCAGACCTTTCATTTTTATTTTGGGACAAATTCCCACTTCATTACCAAGGCTGGCCTAGAATTTACAATCTCCCTGCCTCAGCCTCCCCAGTAGCTGGGATTATAGGCATGCACTATTGTGCTCAGCAACAGGAGACTTTTAAGAAGGAAGATCTGATGAGTGGAAACCCACACAAGATGAAAATGCAGACCCTCACCTGAGAGCCACAAATCCCCACTCCGGGGAGGTCTCCAGCAGCTCCAGCTCCATTACCAGGAGCTGACCCATCTGGCCACCCACCTCCAGATCTTCCCAACACTCCTCAGCCATCATCCCAGGAACTTCCCAAGATGCCCTACAGCTCATGCTGCCAAGTCCTGATTCTTCCTCCTGGCCTTCAGGGTCCGACCACCTAGCTAGCCAACTCGGCTGTCTCCTCACTCACTCATTTGCGCTGGTCTTTGCTGGACACATGGCTTGTACCCCCGCCATAGAGCCCCGGCTTCTTATGCTGAGGCCTAGACATGGCTTTCAGAGAATGCTGGTCCTGGGGTCTCCACTTCCATGAAAAGGGCAGCTGTTTCTGTTGTTGTTCTTGTGGTGGTGCTAAGGAAGGAAGCAGGGCCTTCTGCATCCTAGGCAAGTGCTCCACCACTGAGCCACATCCTAGTCCCAAGCCTTTTTTTTTAATCAAAGTGAATTCACATGACATTCGTTTGCATCTATGTAACTACCAATGCCAGAAACTGGCACACAAAGAGCCTCTGAGTTCTGGGCTTTTCTGGTATTCAGACAAGAAACGGACTTATGATCTGAAGAGCTAGACCAGACTGGGCTTGGACACCAGTCCCACCCCTATCTCAGCCCAGATCTTTCCCAGAGCCTGGGTCCCACACTCATTATGAGGCAAGCCTCTTTTCTCAGGGACAGTTTCTTCACATGGAGGGTGGGGGGAAGGAGGAAAGGTTTCTTGCCACAGTAATGTGTGTGTGCATTGCTGGGGATCAAACCCAAGGCCACATGCATACGAATAAGGGCTCTACTGCACCCCCAGTCCCAACTGGATGAGAGAGCCAGGCATAGTGGCACACACATGTTGTCCCACTACTAAGGAGGCTGAGGTGGATCACTTGAGCTCAGGAGTTGGAGGCCAGCCTAGGCCATATAGTAGAACACCTGTCTCCAAAAACAAAAACAAGAACAATAACAGTTGGAAAAAGTTTTCCCATGATAGTTCTTATCCAATGTCCAAAGCCAGGGCTGGGGATATAGCCCAGTGGTACAGCACCTGCCTAGTATGTATGAGACCCTGGGTTTGATTCCAGCACTACTACAAAAAAAAAAAAAAAAAAATTACTAAATTTGCTTACAACTTCTAAAAACTTACTGTTTAAAGAATATACACATTTTAAATTCTGATACTAGCTGAGAAACTTGATTCTTAATTCTCAAACTCTTGTTATTCTGGCAGGGAATTAGTTTCTGTGAAGTCCTGACACACAACCAGCCTCCCTCCCTCCCTTCCCACCCTTCCCTCCATAAGGGGATCCAGACTATCTTTGTTAGCCTGCTCTTAGGGAGTCTGTTGCAGGCAAAGGGAGAGAAGTCACGGTCTTCGTCAAGGGACAGACTTAGGAAGTTCTGGCCTAGGGAACTGCTGCTGGTGGAATTTGTCAGGAGGTCTGTGGGCTCTGTCTTGGTCCCCAAAAGCTTCCCCAAAAAAGGGCTGAGTCGGGCTCTCATGCCCTGCAGCAGGCCCAGTGCTTAGTTCCAGCCCAGCAGCCAGGGACAGAGTCACATCCCCAAGCTCACCTGGTTACACCCATTTTCCCTCCAGGTTTCCTGCTCCTAAAAGGTCCTTTCCCCATGAATGCTCTGTGACCCTAATGGCTAGGGCTCAATTGGTTTGACTTTTTCTTACCTAAGACTCCCCAAGCCTCCCTTTTTTTCTCAGAGGACTGTGGACCAAATGTCACCTAGAAATTGTGCGTGGCTACCACACCGGGCCTCACTTTCTCCATCTGTGTAATGGAGAGAACTAGGCAGTGTCACTGACATTTTGGACAATGGGCAGTGTGGCCAATTTGGTTCTAAGTATTTGTGGGAAGTCTGGCTTCTACGGAGTCCAGGTGTACCTTAAGAGTCATTTAATCACCAACCCTACTGGCTTAGGGATTATTTGGAAAAATAAATTCAACTTTTGTTCACAGAGTTCTCCACTGCTAAAGTGCAACTAAGACCAAAAACTGAGTTGGTCACTTTGTGGTTCTACAGTAATTCCTCCCACCCCCACATGCAGGTGGCTGAAGCCAGCCTTAGCAACTTAGCAAGACCCTGTCTCAAAACAAAAATTGAAAAGGGCTTGGGGGTATAGCTCAGAGGTAGAGTATGCCTGGTTTCGATCCCCAGTACCAATAAATAAATAAATAAACAAACACATACATACCAAGTTAAGCCAGACACTGATGCCTGCCTGCATTCCTAGCTACTCAGGGAGGATGAGGCAGGAGGATCACTTATGCCTAGGGGCTAGAGACCAGCTTGTGCAACATAGGGAGAGCCTATCTCAACAATAACAAAACAATAAACAAAAGAAAGCATTAAAGAAAAAAAAATTACGAAAAGCTGTTTTCAAAGCTGTTGCTTTCTAAGCTCAAGGGCCCTACATATCTGGGCCTAGATGAGTAAAGAGTAACCCAGAAAAAGGCCTTTTTGTTTGAATTAGGCTAGGGTCGGCAGGTACGTCACAGCGTGTGTGGGGTACACAACGCAGAGAGCTGGGGCGCTGGCAGGATGGTGGGAAGTCAAGAAAAAGCTCCTGGAGCAGGATGTAACCACAGAGGAAAGAGAACCCAGCCAGGACCCACAAGCTCCCAGACCGACCCTCCGCACTGGTCAAGGAACAGCCACCTCAAGGTGTGCCGTCTGACCCACCTGGCTGAACGATACTGTTTAACGGCGACAAAAGAGAATGCTGACCCTCTCTGCAGCTCACAGGTAAGCCAGCACCTATCCCACAACCTAAGGGACATTCAAATGAAACCTGGTGGGCCGCCACTCGAATGCTAGGCCTAGCCTACCTGCTTGGGGTAGTTCCCAGGCAGCCTTTTCCAGCGACTGTGGGCCCTGGGGCACAGAACAGGCATCACATTTTGAGCCGGGTCCCTTATCAACTGGGGAGTCTGGGACGAACTGGGTCTCAGTTTCCCCTCTGTGCAATGTGAACCCCCCAGCGCGGACCCGACATCTGGTGCCGGGCCAATTTACGATCGTCGGGATCGGCCCCACTTCTCCCTTCGTAACGCCCCACCCCCGGCCAAGAGCACACAGTAGGCGCTCCGGAAATGCTCTCCGAAAGGAGGAGCGGGCCACTTCCTGCCCCCAAGCGGGCTGCGGAGCCGAGGTCCCACCGCTCCCCTCCCCAGGCCATGTGGCATTCCTGAGGTGGGTGGGCGCAGGAAGAAGGTGCCCTTCGGGCCCGCCCCCTCCGGCGCGGTGGGCGGGGCCGAGCCCCCCGGGCTGCCGGCCCGCCCCGCGGGGGGTGGGCGTAGTTGGTCGCGCTCGGCGCAAAGTTTGTTTGCTGCCTCCGGGCGGTGGGGGAGGGCGAGGCGCGCGCTGAGGGGAGGAGAGGGGATCTGACGTCAGGCCGCGAGGTGCTTTCCAGCCGCGAGCTGTCAGGCGGGTGTCAGGCCCGGCAGGTACGCGGCGCGCGCCCCCGGCGCCCCCCGCCCCGGCCGGGACGCCCCGCACCCTGCCCGAGGCCGCGTGGGCCCGAAAGCCGCCGGGAAAAGTCAGTGCGGGACGCAGGAGGGGCGGAGATGGGGGTGGGGGCGCGCGGACAACTTGGAAAGTTTCTTTTTCGCTGCCGGGCGGGGGAGGGGGCGTCATCCTGGCGCGTGCGATTGTGGGTGTGTGAGCCCGGGTGTGTTTGTGAGTCCCGACTGCGGAGTGCTGGCGGGAGCCTCGCCGGCCCCCGGGAGGAAGTTCGCCCGGGCCCTTTTGGGGGGCCCGGCTCCCTAGGATCCCACCCTGGGAGAGGGCCGCCAGTGCCCCGGACTGGGTGAGCGCGCGGGGGGCGGGTTTGTTTGGTTTCAAAAGTGCACGTTGCTAACCGCCGGCAGGGCCCCCCCGCGGCCGAGTCGGGGAGGGGGCGGCTGAGAGTGACAGCTGGGGGTGGGGGCAGCGGGAAGGGCCCCGAGAGGGGAGGGTGGGGAGCCCGCGCGAGTTCCCCTTTCCTTTGGAACAAAGGAAAGTCTGTCTCCGAGGCATCTGTCACTCCCGGGCGGGCCAAGGCAGCGGGGCGCGTGGGGCCGGCCACCGGGAGAAAGTTTGTGCGCGCCGGGACCTTCGGGCAGGCGAGGGGGAGCCGAGCCTCCCGCTGGGGAGGCGCGCGGTCCCTGGGGCTGGGGGCGGCCAACATGGAGTCTGGGCGCAGGATTGGGGGGGGCGGTGCGGAGGTGGGAGCCCAGCCCCCTCCTCTCCCCTCCCCCTCCGGGCCGAGTTCGGAGCACAAAGCCGAGCGCGCACGCTCCGCCGGCCCCGCGCCCCGAAGAGGCAGCCAGCGCGGAGCAGCGGGGAAGGGGGTGGGAACGAAACTTTTCCTGCCCCGGGACAGACACGTGAGTTTTCTTTTTCCAGAGCCCTCGCCCCGCCGGGATTGCGGGCCCACGGAGGAACTCTTGCGCTCATTTTGACCTGGGGTTGGGGGGCAAGGGGTGCGGGCGCCCCGAGCGCCCGCCGACTCCTCGCCGCCCAGGGAGCCATGTGCTCCGCTCAGTCTGGGCCGCGGGGGAGGTTGCGCGCTTTGTGTGAACTGCTGGGAATGTGAGCCCTGGTGTGCGACCAGGGGGAGTGTCGGCCGAGCTGGGGGAGTTGTCAGAAAGTTCCTGCGGGAGTGGCTGCAGGTGGCGTCGTGGGAGTGTGTAGGAGGGTGCACAGGGTGTTGTGTCGAAGGGACGCTGAACTGACTACTGATGTGATGACGTCCAGAGCTTTCCCCTTCGGGACATCGTGGGTGGGCGGATGGATGCAGGAGTTGGGCTAGTTGCGTGGGTCAGTCTTTGGTGCTAGGCTTGAGGTCTGTAGGCTGTGTGTGTGTGTGTGTAGTATGTGTCTGAAAATCATGGGGCTTGTAGGGCCGTGCCAGTTACCTGAGCGCTGTCGCCGTTGCCTGAGGGGTGGGCAGAATGTGTAAGTGTGAGATATATGTGGAATACCTGCAGGACTGTAGGCGGCCCTGGGGGGCAGGACACCGAAGTGGAAAGGTTTGTGCAGACTGAGGGGTCATCCCCGGGGCCTACCTCTGGAACCCTGCAGACTGGGTTCTGGCTGGCAGCCAGGGTGGAATTTGTACAGATAACCTTGAGTAAACTTCTAACTGCTTGCCAGGGCTGCATCCCTGAGCCCGGATCCCGGCTGCCCTGGCAGCTAGAAATGTCTGACCTCAGAAATTAGCCAGCAGTGGTGCTTTCTGAGGAGTGGCACATCTAAGCAGTGCCTGTCTCACCTCCAGGTGGCCTGGCTGAGGGTAGACCCTTCCCTCGAAAGCCTGGCCTCCCTGGCCCAGAGATCTGGGCTCAGACCCAAGTCGAGGAAACAAAACCTGGGAGATGCCAGAGTCTGTTGGCCCGGCCTGCTGGGGAGCTGTTAAAAGGCTGAGAAGGGAGGAGCCTGGAGATTCTGGCATCGGGCTTGGCCTAGAACTTTTGCTTTTAAAATGTAAATTTCTTTTGCTTGTGTGAACTAGAACGTTAGGGTGGGAGGAGCAGCTGAATTGGGTTATCTAGGGGGAAAAAACTCTTCCTTCATTTGACAGGTGAAGGAGGGGGGACTTACCCAGGGGTTACACAGCCATATGGGGGGTTGGGCAGACCAGACAGAGCCTGGCCTGGGATCCAGGCTGAACAAGGAGAGGATCTAAGAAACAAGTGGCATGATTTGGTACTTTCTGCAGGGTACACAGTAGATGCTTAATAAATATTACATGATTTGCTACACAACCATGTGATTATAGTTTCCAGACTCCTTACTGGCCTTGGAAGACCTGTCAAGATCACAAGGGGGTTGAGGAAGCAAGTTACCTAAGCTCAAATCCTACTGGAATAACTCCTGGAGGTGGGATTTTTTAAAGTAACTTTTTATTGGGCTATAACTTGCATACTACACAATTTACTCACTTAAAGTATATAAATCAGTGGTTTTTAGTATATTTACAACTATGTGCAACCATCAGTACCAGTCAATTTTAGGATATTTTTATCCCCTCAGAAAGAAACACCATTCACTTTAGCTATCACTCTTTTATCCTCCCTACCCCTAACTGCCAATCTGCCTTCTGTCTGTAGAGTCATCTATTCTGGACATTTTGTTGTAAATGGAAACATACCATATGTGGTCTTGTGTGACTAGCCTCTTTGAAGTTTTACTTAGCATGTTTCAAGGTTCATCCATGTTATGGAAAATATGAGAACTTTTTATGGGCAGGTAATACTCCATTGTTGATGGCCACTTGGTTGTTTCCACCTTTTGGCTACTGTGAATAAGGCTGCTGGGAACATTTGTGTATGAGATTTTTGTGTGGACCCAGGTTTACATTTTTCTTGGCTAGATAGCTAGGGGTGAATTGCTAAATCGTGTGGTAACTTTTAAACTATCATGGTATCTTTAGTGGCATTCTTATTATTTTCTTTGTTTTCTTATCTATAAAACAATAAGAATAGTTTCTCCCTTAAAGGGGTTTGTGAGAATTAAATGAAGTAATAGATATACAATGCTGGGTACAGTAGATCTCAATCAATTGTAGCTGAATGATTTCTAGTCTTCCTACTTAATGAGTTGCTATTTATTTTAGTTTATTTTACTTGGTACCAGGGATTGAACCCAAAAGGGCTTAACATCTGAGCCTCATCTCCAGCCCTTCTCATTTTTTATTTCGAGACAGGTTCTCACCAAGTTGCCCAAACTGGCCTTGAACTTGCAATCCTCCTGCCTCACCCTCCCGAGTAGCTGGGTTTATAGGCATGTGCCACCTCACCCCAAATGTTCGTTTTAGTAGTCACTTATCTGGCTCCACGAAATGGTGGTGTTTTGGATTCATCCTTCTCGTTTCTCTGGCTAGGGTATATAACCAGAGACTTTGAACAGAGACTCCTCCATTTCTGGCATCCCAGGCTATAGTAATGATGAGCATGTTTGGAAACTAGCAAACAGGGTAAGCGGCAGTAAGTACATGGTAATGATGTCTCTGTCCCCTATGCCACTTGTCCCAGGCTCACCTAAGGTCCAGCCTAGCTCCTAGGCGCCATGTCGGACAGTGATCTGGGCGAGGATGAAGGCCTCCTCTCCCTGGCGGGCAAGAGGAAGCGCAGGGGGAACCTGCCCAAGGAATCTGTGAAGATCCTCCGGGACTGGCTGTATTTGCACCGCTACAACGCCTACCCCTCCGAGCAAGAGAAGCTGAGCCTTTCTGGACAAACCAACCTCTCAGTGCTGCAGGTAAGCAGGGGACCTGGGTTTTAGTCCAGAGCCAGCCCTGTCACTGACTTACAGTGTGGCTTTCTACCTCAGTTTCTTGGGTCAAGTGAGAATACCCACTCTCCCTGTGGGTGAGATAGTGAATTGGGGTCATTGCAGCTAGATTTCAGACTGGAAAGTTCTGAAGAGGCGAGGAATTGTCGTTAGTGTCCAGGTGTCATTGTTAACTTTGGAGGCTATGGGAAGGTGGAAGATTTGAGTGGCTGGGATTCAGACCTCAGCCCCATAGCACAGGTGGGTTGGGGATTTGGTTGTGGGGCAACTGGGAATCTTCAATGTAATTAAGAAATGAGTTGGAAGAAGTCAGGGTTCAAAACCCAGTGCAACCATGGACTGTGAGCTTTATCTTGCTTTCCTCATTTGTAAAGTGAAGGTTAGAGTCCTCTCCTGCCTGATGGAACTATTGGGAGGAATAGATTCAAAACTGGATGTGAAAGTGATTGAAAAAACTGCACAGGAAGCTGGGTGCGGTTGCCATTCCTATAATCCCAGTGACTCAAGAGTCTGAGGCAGGAGGATTGAGAGTTCAAAGCCAGCCTTAGCAATTTAGGGAAGCCCTAAGCAACACAGAGAGACCTTGTCTCTACATAAAATATAAAAAAAGGGCTGGGGATGTGGCTCAAACAAAACAACTGCACAGGAGCACACTCGAAAGACAGTGTCAGGAGGCTAGGGATATAACTCAGTGGAACACTTGACCTGGACTGTGTGGAGCCCCCTGGGTTCCATCCCCAGCATTGCCAAAAAAAAAAAAGTGTCAGAGTGCAAAGTAACATTTCCTTTCAGTTGTCCTGTTGCTGATCTCTAGATAGCTATCTTTGTTGTTTTCTTTTTGGTACTGTAGATCAAATGCAGGGGTGCTTCACCACTGAGCTACATTCCCAGCCCTTTTTATTTTTGACTTTTAGAGACAGGGTCTTGCCAAGTTGCTCAGGTCCTCACTCAGTTGCTGAGGCTGGCCTGGAACTCGTAATTCTCCTGCCTGAGCCTCCTGAGTTGCAGGGATTACAGGAGTGTGCCACTTATAGGTGTGAGCCACTGCACTTGTTTTGCTGTTTTCATGTACAGGATACCTAGACTACCTTTGCCTGTGTACAATTTGACTTTCACCTCCCTGAGGGACATATTAGAGCCTCCCTGTAGGCCCTAAATCTGACAGGTCACCCTCACCACTGACCCCCCACTTTTTCCTTCAGGAATTCTCTGGGCCCCTCCCTGCAGCTCCACCAGGCCCTCTCTACCTGCCTGTCACTGCTCTTCACTCCAGTCCACAGTCTGCCTCCCTTTCTTTTACCCATTCTGGTCCTCTGGCTTTCCCCTGGCTTCCCTGATCTTATCCCCACCAAGAAGAGTCTCAGTAAGTAATCAGCCCTTGGAACCGTGTCAGTGGCTATGTACTCATGAGCAGCGGTTAATCCTGGTCTGTCTGCAAGAAAGGATCTGGAGTTACAGATACTGACTCAGATTCCATCCTTTCCACAAGAGGAAGCCTGGATCCTGACCAAGTCACTGCCATCTCTCTAAGCCTCATTATTTTCAGATCTGGAAAAAGGGAGGTGGTTGTAGCCCTTTGCTACAGTGGAGGGAGGAGGGACTGAGAAGTCAAGGCTGACTCTGCAGGGGTTGGTACATACTGGGTGCTTCTGCTCCTGATCACGTTCTCATCTCCCCTCTAGTGCAGGTCTTGGATGACCCTGGGTGCGCAGCAGCATACAGCATTTCAGAGTCCCTCCTGAGCTTCCCCATTGTGCCCAACTCCATGCCTCAGGGACACCCTGGGGAATATCAAGTCTGGGGTCGGGGTAGGAGACAGACTTGGCCACTGATGTTGCAAAAGTGATCCCTGCTGGGACAAAGGTAGGAGAACTCGGTCTAGGTGGGCCTGGGTCTTCAAACAGACCCAGATCTCACAGAAGAGGTGGCCTTGAACTTACAGAATGTAGAACAGCACAGGCTAAGGATCTAGTGCCTGCAACCAGCATCACGCAGACAGCCTTTTTGCTGCCTCTAGCTTCTTCCTTCAGTCCATTCTTTTGAACATAAAAGCACAAATTGATCATGTCACCTCCTCCCTGGACCCCACCATCCTCAGGGTGGAGTCCAGGCTGTACCTGGCCCTTGGTCCCTCAGGCCTCTAGGCTCTCTCCCTTGGCTGGGAGCAGCCAGGCACAGCCCTGACCTTTCCTACCTGGCTTACTCCATTCAAGCCCTTCCTTCTCATATGAACACTCTCTGACCTGCAGCTAGGTTTTGGGACACTGCTGTGTATTTCCATACCTGTTCTGTCAAACCACTTGTCACTACATTGGAATTACTTTTTTTTTTTTTTTTTTTTTTTTGCAGTGCTGGGGATTGAACCCAGGGCCTTGTGCTTACAAGGCAAGCACTCTACCAACTGAGCTATCTCCCCAGCCCTTGTAATTACTTTTGACAGGGACACTCTCAAATCTGATAAATGTACCAGTTCTTTAGAAAAAAATATTTCATGGACCTGCCCCCCCATATAGTAATCTGAATCATTTTTATTAATCACTTAAGTATGTACAAATATAATACCAGGTAAAAACTTTTGCTTTTTGCTTCTATACATAAGTATAAACCCAAATAATTTTCCAAAGTAGAGAAATATAAAAACAAGGGAATTCCTTTTAACTCTATTCAAGTAGCCAATGGTATTTTGCTGTCTAGTGTATAGTGGGACAAAGGCACTGACTCTGGATGTGAGTCCCCGCGGCCACTCCTACCTGTGTCACAATGGAAACATGAAGCCAAGGCACCCTCTTACGGAGTGGATCCCTTAGGACGACAGGTCCACTTGGAGAATTCTAGAGCAAGGATTCCAGTGGTGGCCACTGTCCTCCAGAGTCATGTTAAAGTTAGGGGACAGTGGGCACCATCTGCACTCCTTGAGGGATTATCGTGAATCCCAGATTAGCCTATGCACCTGTCTTGGAGCCTCTCAGGCCCTCAGATTGATTGTCTGATAACTCCCCCATCGGCTCCTTCCTTTTTCCGCCTTCCATTGCCCCTTCTCAACTTGTTTGGGATCACCCTGTATAGATTCCCCTTAAATGTTTCTGGAATGTAGCTGCTTTCCCAGGCTTTTCCATGTAATCAATGACTGATCGCTTGTTACTCTGAGACTTAAAACCCTTCAGTGTCTCCTGCCAACCTAATCACATCACCTGCTGGTCTTATCTCTGCTCCCCAAACATTCCTGCTGTACACACTGATCTCCACCCCAGACTGCTGTCCCTCAGACAAAGGGACTCAACCCCTGGGGAAGCTGTGTTCCCACAGCAACTGGACTAGGACCCAACATTGAGACATTTGACTGGCTGACTCATTTTATTTTATTTTGGGGAAGGGTATTGGGGATTGAACTCAGGGGCATAAGACCACTGATCCACATTCCCAGCCTAGTTTGTGTTTTATTTAGACAGGGTCTCACTAAGTTGTTTAGGGCCTTGCTTTTGCTAATGCTGGCTTTGAACTCGCCATCCTCCTGCCTCAACCTCCCCGAGCTACTGCAATTACAGGCATGCGCCTCAGCACCCAGCTAGACTGGCTGATTTTTAGATGGCACTGAATTCTGGAGGTGTGGAGGGAAGAGATCTTGTTTCATTTTCATTATAGTTCCAGCGTTTAGCTCGATTCCTAGTAGGTAGGTACTTAGTAAATAATTGTTGAAATGACAGAAAACAATGATAAAGCTTTAGAAATGTCAGAATTAAGGAAACAGCAATCCTGAGTCAGGAAAAATCGGCTCAGATCTCTGGAAGCATCTTTTTTTCCCTTCCATCTCCTCACCACCACCCCTTCCCCACTGGGGCCTGAACCCAGGGCCTCATATTTGCATGCTACTCAAGCAAACTCTACACCACTGAGCTACATCCCCTGCCCTTTTTATTTTATGTTTTTTTTTTTTTTTTTTTCTTTTTCTTTTTTTTTGAAACCAGGGATAGAAACCAGGGGCACTTAATCACTGAGCCATGCCCCCAGCCCTATTTTGTATTTTATTTAGAGACAGGATCTTGCTTAGTTGCTTAGCACCTCACTTTTGTTGAGGCTGGTTTTGAACTCAAGATCCTCCTGCCTCAGCCTCTGGAGCTGCTGGGATTACTGGCATGTGCTACCATGCCCAGCTGATTTCATGTTTTGAGAAAGGTTTGCCTTGAATTTGCCATCTTCCTTCCGCAGCCTCCTGAGTCCTGGGGATTACAGGTGTATGCCACTGAGCATGGCTCCTATATATTTACGTTTTAAAATTGTTATTAAGGACATTTTCAAATATCCAGAAAAGTAAGAATATTACAATGAACCCCCCCAACTAACACTGATTTCAACTGGTATCCACATTTGGCTAAGCTTGTTTTATCTTTCCTTGGGGCATCTCTTTTGAAAGTCTCCTTTAAAGGGCCCCAGGAGCAATCTAATTAGCAAGTCAATGAGTCATTTAACTAACTGCTTTGCTGGTACTTGCCCAGAGCAAGGCAGTTGGGAGGGTAAGACAAAAAAAAAAAAAAGTCTCCTGTGAAGGATCTTCACAAGTCCCGGTGACACCCTGTAATGGTTGGATTCATCTGTGGTTTCTAGTCTGTGGGGCTGCCTGGGAGGATCTGTGCCCCCAACCTTCCCTCCAGCATTGACCAGGCTGTACTGAGTCGGGCCCAGTCCTGTGCTAGAAACAGAACAGGCATCTCCCTGTCCCTTCCTGAGCCCATGTAGTGGGGGCAGCAGTTCATCCTCTAAAGGACCTAGAAAGGAGTCTGGCACAGGTCATGGCACTGTGGGTGGGGGCAGCCGGGCCCCCAGGCAGCCAGTGACTCTGTTCAGGTGCTCCCCTCTTCTCCCTCCTTCAAAGCTAGCTGCCTTCCAGTCCTCCCACAGATCACCTCTGTCTCCCCACCTCAAGACCTTTTATCTCTGTTTTTTGAGCTTCTGTGTAAGATCTTGTTTATGTTTTTGCTTAAATAAAGGGCTCTGCCCTCAAGGACAAGTTACACCAGTGGGGTCATCCTAAGCCTGATGAGCAAAACTCTCCTGCTCCCTTGTTTAGAAATCCCGACTCCACCCCAACCTGATCTATGAAGCAGATAGGAAATAGCTCTTTAACATTTTTCTTCAATCACTCCCAAGGTGATTCTAATACAGCCAGCTGCTTTTTAGAACACCTGGGACTGTTGGCTGCTAGGCAGTGGCGATTCAAGGTGTCAGAGAGGCCTCAGCACATGTTCACTTCCCTTTTGCTCTTTCACAGTTGAGGGGACATTGGAACGAAGGCACTCTGCCGCCTTCCGCAGACCCTCTATTCCCCTCCTCAGGTCCTGCACCAGTTTCCTGGAGCCCCTCTACTTTGCCAGTTTTTTCCTCCCATCTCAGTCAGTGATTAAGGGGCGAGGGGAACCTTGACAGGGCAGCAGCTTTTCCCATGGAGCCCTTTGATGACAGCCAGGCTCTGAGGGACCAGCCTGTGTGCTGCCACACAGATCACAGAATTCACCTTGACTTCCTTCCTACCACCTCTCAAGGACCTTGAGTGGCTGCAAGCCATGTGCTCTTTTCCTGACTTAGGCATGGGTGGGCAGCTGAAGGGGCCACCTGCCTTGCCAGCTACCCTCAGCTGTGGGGTTTCTATGGGATGAAACAAAACAGTAAGCTGCCAAGCTTTCTGTGGACCAGGGTGAGCACTCAGGGGAATGTGTACAGGGGGAGTTTTCCTGTTTTTCTCTCATGACTCATAAGCCAAAATGGGAGGTGAAACTAGGGGCTAGGTGTCCACACGGCTAGGAGTGGGCACCTAGGCGCCTCTCCCTGAAACAACCTCACAGCTAGAATTGTCCCGACTTTGCCTGACCCAGGTCAGTGTGACCTGTTTCCCAGCATCTAGGGGTGGGTGGACAGGTGCAGTGCCCTCCTATAGCAAAGGTAGTCCAGGAAGCTGCTGTGGGAGGGAGGGAGGAAGGGAGGGAGACAACGGAAGGAAAATTGATGGGAGGTGTACTGCTCCTGAGCAAGGGGAAAGAGGGGGGTCTCATGCTGACTCCCCTAGGCTGGCTGTCCAGGGTGCCTGGAACCACTCTCTGGTCACATTGCAGCCTTTGTACTTGTGATCTTGAAGAAATTACTAGACCTCCCTGACCAAGAAGTCACATATTCAGAATAGCACCTGATGTTTTGTGTTAAGGTGTTGCTATTAGGATTATGATGATTATTTACCTATTCTAGCTCTGTAATCAGAGGCTGTGTGACTCTGGGAAAGTTCTTTCATCTCAACACCCCCCAGGACTGGGGAGTGGACGCAGAGGTGCTCTACTGCTGAGCCACGTCCCCAGACTTCTTGTTGTTGTTTGGTGGTATTGAGTGTTAAACCCAGGGCCTTGACAAGTGCTCTACCACTGAGCTGTTTCCAGCCCCACCAAACCTTATTTATTTATTTTGTTTGAGACAAGGTCTTACTAAATTGCTGAGGCTGGGCTTAAACCTAGTGTCCTCCTGCCTCAGCCTCCCAAGTAGCTGTGATTATAGGCCGAACTACTGTCCCCTATAAGTTCTCTCTCTCTTTTTTTTTTTTTTTTTTTTTTTTTTTGGGTGGTGCCGGGGATGAACCCAGGGCCTTGTGCTTGTGAGGCAAGCACTCTACCAACTGAGCTATATCCCCAGCCCCCTATAATTTCTTTGGTCTTGTTTTTTAGTTGTAGATGGATACAATACCTTTATTTTATTTATTTTTATGTGGTGCCGAAGATTGAACCCAGTGCCTCAGCTAGGCAAGTGCTCTACCTCTGACCCATAACCCCAGCTCCTCTTTCATCTTTTTGAGCTTCCAGTTCACTCTATAGTACTTTGGGGACACTGCCCACTACCTCCCAGGTTTGTGTGCAGATTAAACATAGTGCACATGAGATGGCTGGCAGTATCAAAGGTGCATAACAAGTTTGCTTCCTTCTTTCTGCCCACCCAGTAGTTGAGTCCAATCTCTTCTTTGGGGCTCCCCTGCACCTCCAGTCAGGATTCAGTTCTGCCAGCACTTGTTAACATCTGCTATTGATACCTGCTCACTTTCACTGGCAAGAACACAGGAGTGAAGTGGGAGAAATGAACTTCGGGGTTGAGGTCCTTTCATGCTGGAATGGAGAAGGAGAGAAGGGCCGCAGAGAGTCCCTGGCTCTGCCCTCACAGGGACAGGGACCTATTGCTACCTTTGGGTCACCTGTGGAATGGGTACTGCTGCATCTGCCTAGGTAAAGAGCATCAGCTTCTGTCATAGGGAGCTATTCCTTTAGCGGGACACAGGCAGAGTCAATGGGAAGATGGTACCTAAGGGCTTGTCCCAAATAATGGGCCAAGAAAAAAGCTGGATAATACAAACATACAAGACCCCTCAGTGGTATACTGTAGTGTTCTGGGCTAGTGGGATCAGCCCTGTTGACTTAGAGCTCGTCACCTACCATACACCCCCACCCCTGCTTATGTGGTGTGTGCGAGAGAGAAACTGGAGATTGAACCCTGGGGCGCTTTACTACTGAGCTACATCCCCAGCCCTTTTTCTTATTTTGAGATGGGGTCTAGCCAAGTTGCTCAGGCTGGGCTTGAACTTTCAATATTCCTGTCTCAGCCTCTGGAGTTGCTGTTTTAATATCCAGGCTCTGGAGTCTGTACTGATCTATAGGCAGCAGGAAGACAAAAACGGCAGTTTTCTAGAACAGAAATGATAGCCATTGCATTTTAGAAAGAGACTTGACAATCAGTGAAAAGACTGGACAGCTGTGATGCTGGTGGCTATTAAAAGCGCTTAGAGGCTGGGTACACTGCTGCACCCATGATCCCAGTAACTCAGGAGGGTGAGGCAGGAGGAGTGCAAGTTCAAGGCCAGGCAATTTAGTGAGACCCTTTCTTAAAATCAAATCAGATCAAGTGTAGGGTTGGGGATGTCGCCCAGTGGTAGAACACCCCTGGGGATAATCCCTGGTACCTCCACCTCAAAAAAAAAAAAAGTCCAGGGCACTGGGATGTACATAGCCCAGTGGTAGAGCACTGACCTAGGTTCTGCAAGTTCCTGGGTTCTATCCCCAGTACTATGTGCATGTGCACACATGAATCCAGGCAGATGGGGGGCTGGGGTTAGGTGTGTCCCCCAACTATAGGCACCTTGAGTTTTGCAGCATTATCACAGTGTGCAGTGGGGAATTTCATGCCCCACTGGTATAATCCTGGTATTGCTCAAAAACAGTAATTTTTCTTGACGAATCCTTGGTAACTTGTGGCTCTTTTCTCCAGCCTGCAACAACACACTTCAGATTTGGGAGTGAATCACTCTCAATACCTTACCCTCTCCTTCACCCACCCACACTCATCCTGGCAGCAGGTCCTGCCACTTTCAGCTTCCTAAGTAGATCAAACACTTGTCCTTTTCTACTTCATCCCTTAAAGTAACCTGAACTATCAGCCCATTTCCCTGCTTCCAGTCTATTCTCCACATAGCAAATCATTCCTTGTAGCTCTATTGTTGGTAAAGAAATGAATCCTTGCTGGGCGCAGTGGCTCAGGAGGCTGAAACGAGAATCGCGAGTTCAGTGTCAGCCTCAGCAACTTAGCAGTACTGTCTCTAAAAAATGGACTGGGATGTGGCTCAGAGGGTAAGTGCCCCTGGGTTCAATCTCAAGTACCAAAGAGAGACAGAGAGAGAGAGAGAAATGGGTCCTCGGGCCCACATAGTACTGCCCACCCGTTCCCCCCTCATCAGTTGTTTATAACTTCAGATCTCAGTTGAAGAGCTGCTTGCTCAGAGAATACTTCCCCAAGTCCACAAAGACCAGACTGGATCTCCCTGTCATTGTCTCCACCAGCACCATTTACGTTTGTGTGATTTCTTACGTACTCCCTTCCCTCTGTGACCACTGTGAGGGCTGGGACCTTGTCTGTGTTTGCTGTTGTGTTTATGGGGCTTGGAATCTCATAATAGTTTTGGATGGCAAGAACTGATCAGTCTCTCATACTCATTCCAGATATGTAACTGGTTCATCAACGCCCGGCGGCGGCTTCTTCCAGACATGCTTCGGAAGGATGGCAAAGACCCTAATCAGTTCACCATTTCCCGCCGTGGCGGTAAAGCCGCAGAAGTGGCCCTACCCCGTGGTAACAGCCCCTCAGTGCTGGCTGTATCTGTACCTGCTCCCACCAATGTGCTCTCTTTGTCTGTGTGCTCCATGCCACTCCACACAGGCCAGGGGGAGAAGCCAGCAGCCCCCTTCCCACAGGGGGAGCTAGAGTCCCCCAAACCCCTAGTGACCCCTGGTAGTACACTTGCCCTGCTGACCAGGGCTGAGGCTGGAAGCCCCACAGGTGGACTCTTCAACACACCACCGCCCACACCCCCAGAGCAGGACAAGGAGGACTTCAGCAGCTTCCAGCTGCTGGTGGAGGTGGCACTGCAGAGGGCTGCTGAGATGGAGCTTCAGAAGCAGCAGGACCCAGCACCCCCATTGCTGCACACTCCCATCCCTTTAGTTTCTGAGAACCCCAAGTAGGCATCTGCTACCAGGGGTGCTCAAGGCTCAAGCCAGCTGTTCCGGGTTTCTGGTTCGCTTCCCTTCCATACAGAGGGTTTTCTATGGATCACTGCCAAGCATCGGATCATCTCCTCTGTCCAGAAGTCTTCAGCCGGAAGATGCCAGCTGGCATCACTGCATTTGACAGGGACCTTTGCTGACTGTCTCCAGGCCTCCTCAGTGATGAGACCAAGAGATTGGAGATAGGCATGGTGCTGCTGCTGCTCCTTCAGAGAATCCTTGGGACCCTTTGTTCCAGTCTGCTTTCCTAGGCTGGGCTCAGGAAACCTGCCAAGTTCAGACCTATGCTGGGTTCATGCTGCTCCTGAGCTGTGCCTGTTTCTGTCAAACCTGGTGTGGACATTCCAAAGTCCTAAGTGTGGGAAAAAGAAAAGAGGGACCCAGCACATGTAACGGCACCGACTCCAGTTGAATGTTTAGATTTTTGCTAAACTGTTTATTTTCCCTGTTTTGCTGTGGTTTGCATTAAGGGCAGTAGTTAGCCCAGGTGTGGGGAATGAGAGTGCATTGCAAGATGAAAGATGGAGTCTGATCCTCCCCTGGGAATGATCTACCACTGCAACTGGGGTTGTCGTACAAGAAAAGAGTATTTTTGTTCGGGGGACCAGCTGAATCTCTGTATGATGAGAATTCCAAATGGTTGTTCTGTTGTCCCTTTGGTTTACCAAAAAGCTGTTTGGAGCAGAAAAAGAAATTTGGCATTGGCTTTTGCATCAGGCACAGAAGGGCATAGTCAACAGCCAAGGGAGAGTCTAGCAAAACCTGACTCAACCTAGACATGGAGTAGAGAAGGGTGATAAAACCAGAGATTTTTGTTTTTACTGTTTTGGGGTGGGGGTGGGGGAGTAAGTTAGACTGAAGCAATGGACTTTTTTTTTTTTTTAAGCGCCTTGTTAATATTTTTCCTTTTTTCTTGAAGGCTTTGCCCTGCAGCCTGAGTTTTTAAATTCCTTTAGGAACTTGGGACTGGAATGTTAGAAGCTCCCAGCATCTCCACTTGGGGAGCAGTGAGCCATCTGCTGGTCAGGAAGCCCTTCTAGCTACTAGAACAGGCAATTTTTCCCACAAAGGTGATAGGAACTTATTCCTGAAGGAAGCAGGGAATTTCCTGCAGTGGGCCTGGTAGCTTTGTCTTTGCTTCACCTTTCTTTAAACTGGAGTTGCAAGGGCCTTGCCTGAGTTTCCCAGTGAAACATCACATTTGGTCCTCACCCCCACCCTTTTAATTTTGCTGTTTCATTGCTGATAGTGTTCAACAGCAGTATACCCCGTCTTTATATATCTTAAGAAACACTAATCCTAGATTTTTATTAGCCAAAATATTTTTGTTCTGAATAATATCGTTACTGGGCCAAAAGACAGGCCAGGAGCCCTGGCCTGTTGTAGTTCCTGATATTACCAGGTTGGGCGTGAGGGGAATGGGTTCCTGGGTGTTGACTGACTTGGCCATGGCAAGGGCATACGTTTTGTCCTTTCTCAGAAGATCCCTGATACCCTCAGGGAGGCTCCCCTACCTCTCCTGAGTGACTTGGCCCATCCCTTGCAGTGGGCATGGGAATAGGTTACTTACAGAAAGGGAGTTTTGCCCTTTGTAGATGGGCAAGTTTCCTAGGCTCTCTGTTCTGCCTCCCTCTGGCCTCTTTGCTGCAGGGAATTGGGCATCTTCACCCTTGTGGGACCCAGTTGGGGAAAGTCAACATGGCAGCTTCAAGGTTAGCTGAAGCTGTGCTTCCACCTCTTCCACCCCAGCAGTGTCCGTGAGCCCAGCTCTGCTGGAGCTGATGGAGGACACCTGTAGTAGGTGACTCAGTGTATTGGGCTGGGTGGGATTTTCCTTTCCTACAGTGCACTGAACTGGGAAGGGGTGAGGGGAGAGGGAGCCATGCTGCTGAACTCTGTCTGGCATTCCCTGCTTGTATAAAGGGGGCCTCTGCGGGTGGGACAGCTCTGCTTGGGTTTGGTTGTAAGATAAACCTGGAGGAGAAAGCACAGTTGTCCCATTGAATTATTTGAGCAAAAAACTACTGTAAATAACTTTGTTTTTGTCTTTTGTCAAATAAAATTGTTCTGTTTTTATTTTTAAAATATAACTTTTTGATTGATCCTCTGTGGCTCTGGAGACTGGGTACTCACTGAGTTTATCCTCTGCCTTACCTCATTCACTCTCCCTCTAATAGCTATCTGTGTGGGTTTGTACACCCTGCACTCCTGTTTCTTTTCCCCAGTACCATTCCATAACCCATTCATCACAGTGTATGGGGGACATATGCATCCCAAGCTGGGCCAGTCTTCTGAGATCAACAGTTAAACTTTGGGCGTGCTAAGTGGTGAGGGTGTGAACTTGGGGGAATGGCAACTTTGTCCTTCCCCCCTGGGAAAAGAGTATGAAGCCAGCATAGAGACGTAGATATGAGACCAGTACTCCAGTCATGTCTGAAGCCAGGACTACCCAACTTCCCTATTGTATAAACTAGTAATTCCCCTCTTGGCTTACATTTATCTGCAAATGCATTTCTACCACACAGAAATGACAATGCACTAATTTCAACCCAAAGTACAAAAACCAGGATCTGCAAGGTAGTAAACAGTTTTATTATGAGTGGGTTTTTGTGATGTTCATTTTGTCTTAAGTTTTTATGCACAGAGAAAACAGACTTCTAGGTAAAGAAACTGGGTGGGGCTGGACATGGTGCTACATATCTGTAATCCCACCTACTCAGGAGGCTCACAAGCCAGGCTGGGCAATTAAGTAAGACCCTTGTCTCAAAATTTAAGAAGGGCTGGGGATGTAGCTCAGTGGTGTAGAACTTGCTTAGCATGCATGAGGCCCTGGGTTCCCCAGTACAGCTCTCCTCCCCTAAAACAAAACCTTGAACTAGCCAGTTCACTACCTATTGGCATCCACCTATCGTTAGATAGGTAGTATGGGCTAAGCAATTTGATCCAAGCAGTGATGATGCATGCTTATAATTCAATCAATTTAGGAAGCTGAAGTAGGAGGATCACAATTTTGAGGCCAGCCTCAGTAATTTGATGAGACTCGGTTTAACTTACCAAGACTGTCTCAAAAAAAAAAAAAAAAGACTGGAGATGTAGCTTAGTGGTAAAGGGCCCCTGGGTTTAATTCCCAGTACCCACCCTCCAAAACTGTTTGGAGAGTGAATCTCCCTACTCAATTTACCCAGATTAAGCTTCAATTCCTTATCCATTCATCCAAGGTCCCAAGTTTTAACTCTGTCAATATCCCCTAAACAGGCTGGCGTTGTGGTTCAGCAGTAGAGTGCTTGCCTAGCACATGTAAGGCACTGGGTTCGAGCTCTAGCACCACATAAAACAAAATAAACAAATGTATTGTGTCCATTTACAACTAAAAATATTTTTTAAAAAATATCCCCTAAACTGAACACTTGGTTCTGAAGCTTAGAAGAATAGGTCAGTACTGGAAGGGCTCTTCAAAGTAAATTTAATTTCATTTACATCTGGAGGACGAATATTAATATTTCCCTAGAAAGGAGAAGTGGTTTGGACTGTTCAACTGCTTAACAGGAGATGCTTCTTACAAATGCTTTTCAAAGAATTGAAACAAAAACTATCTTCTGCACCAAACTTCAAAATGATGAGCCCAGAAGTAAGCAAGAACTCTAGATAATAGAAGCTAAGAGGGATGATGTGATTGGCACACTCCTGAGGCTAGGAACAGTCCCATTTAGGAAACACCTTTTAAAATGTGTTCAAGCCAGGTGTGGTGGCATATGTCTGTAATCCCAGTTACTCTGGAGGCTGAGGCAGGAGGATAGCAAGTTCCAGGACAGTCTGGGTAATTTAGCAAGACCTTATCTTAAAAAGTAAAAAGGGCTGAGGATGTAGCTCACTGGTAAAATGCCCCTGGGTTCAATCCCCAGTATCACATTAAAACAAAACAAAACATTCTGTGTATTTTCATGGGTCATTTAAAGAAAAACAAAAAACCAGGATGTGAAGTCAGACCTCTACTTCACAACAACAGCTCGTAGTTTTCCTCCAGGACCTCTGATTTCTGTGATCCATCAGTGTCTGTCTGGGGCCACAGTCTTACCTTTCAGAAAATACCTTCCTCTCCAAACCCTACTACAAGCAGCTGGCAGTGATACAGAAGTATTCAGCTGGGAGGAAATACTCAGCAGAGGCTGAGACCATGTGTTCAACTGGTGCTAAAAAAAAATTCCATACCTCACAGAGACAAAATGTATCCTACTTCCAAATATGTCTCCCACTTCCAAAATTGACTCTTCATCAAGTTCTTTTCCATCTCAGACCACCCAAGATGTTTATTTTAACCAGATGGATACACTGGGATTTAGCCAGATTCTCCACTTCCTAAGATAAGGAAAGCTTTGGGTGAAAACAGAAAGGGAACAATTCTGAGTCCCATAAATACCTTTTAGGCAAAGGCTCCTACACTGGCTGCCAGCTAGGCTTTGTCTACTCCTAGAAAGCTAAGAGGAGAAACGGATCAGGTTTCAGATGGCTATTTAACCTCTAACTCACTGTGTGACCTTGTACTGCACTGCAGGATCTAAGGATCCTTCCAACACAAATTTCTGTAACTTCTCCAACTCCCAAGCAAATATAAATTTAATCAATCTCAGAGGTAAAGTCAGACTTAACAATATAATACAAAAAATATAGTACAACCATCACATAAAAAGGTCTTTTTATTTTCTGTATAAGTTACCTATTTTCAAAGATGATGTGATCTCATATGTAGAAAACACTAAAGATTCCACCTAACAGCTGTTGGAATAAACAAATTCAGCAAAGTTGCAGGATAGGGTGAACACAGGAAAATCAGTTGTGTTTTGCCTGGTGTGGTGGAGAACACCACTAATCCCAGCAATTTGGGAGGCTGAGGTAGGAGGACTGCAAGTTCAAAGCCGGCCTCAGCAACTTTAGTGATGCCCTAAGCAACTTAGCAAGTCCCTGTCTCAAAATAAAAAGGGCTGGGGATGTGGCTTAGTGATAAAGCACCTCTGGATTCAATCCCCAGTAACTACACCCCCGCCCCCCAAAAAAAGTTGTGTTTCTAGTCATTAACAATGAACAATCTGAAAAGCAAATTAAACAATAGCATCAAAAATAACAAAATGTTTAGGAATTAACCAAGTTGTCAGCTGGAAGCTAAAATAAAAATCATTGAAAGAAATTAAAGATGACACAAATAAATGGAAAGATACTGAGATCAAGGATTAAAATATTTCCAATACTTGTGTGTGTGATAGGATAGAGACAGACACAAATCATACTCATCTGAGGTAAAATCTGGTTGTCAAATTCATAGAAAGCAGAATGATGACAGTTAAGGGCTAGAGAAAGGGGAGTTTCTGTTTAATGGGTATGAAGTGTTGGTTTCACAAGATGAAAAAGTTCTGAAATGAATCGTGGTGATGGCTGCACAATAAAGAAATGTAGTTTTTTTTTGGCACGGAGGATTGAACCCATGGCTACTTTACCATTGAGGTATATCCTTAGCCCTTTAAATTTTTTTTAAATTTTATTTTGAGATAGGATCTTCCTAAATTGCTTAGGGCCTCACTAAGGTTCTGAGGCTGTGATCCTCAAATTTGTAATCCTCCTGAGTGGATGAGATTAGGTGTGCACCACCATGACTGGCTTTTTTTTTCTTTTTCTTTTTCTTTCATTTAGGTACTGGGTATTAACTCAGGGGCGCTCTTTTTACTTTTATTTTGAAACAGGGTTTCACTAAGTTGCTGAGGTTGGTCTTGAATTTGAGATCCTCCTGCCTCAGCCTCCCCTGTACCTGGGAACGCAGGTGCGGTATACCACTGTGCTCAGCTAAAGTAAATGTACTTAATGCCATTGAACTGTACATTTAAAAATTGTTAAAATTATATATATATATATTTTTGTTATGTATATTTCATGCAACTTAAAAACTATTTAATATACAAGTTGTTTTTTTTTTTTTTTCTTCAGTGCTGGGGATCAAACCTAGGGCCTCACACATGCTGTACAAGCTCTCTACCACTAAGCTACATCCTCAACTCAAAAGAACTTTTTTTTTAATTATTGAGGATTGAACCCAGGGTGTTGCAAATGCTAGGCATGCATTCTATGACCAAGCTACACTCCCAGTCCTTTTTATTGTATTTTCAGATAGGGTGTCACGAAGTTGCCCAGGCTGGTCTCAAACTGCCGCGGCCTCCTGGGTATGCTAGGCAAGTACTGTACCACTGAAGTATTTGTGCCCAGCCCCCTCCCCTCTTCTTAAATAGAATCTAAGTTGCTGAGGCTGTCTTGGAACTCTTGGTCCTCCCATCTCAGTCTCCCAAGTAGCTGGAATTACAGGTATGGGCTACCACATCCAGGAAAAGGATCCCTTTTTAGTATAATTTTGCCCATCTTCAGGGTCCTAGCAACACTCACCTAATCACTTTAATTGCCTCTTAAAGGAGTCTCCCACTCCAAAACAGCAGCCAGGTGATCTTTCTTTTTTAGCTGTACTGGGGAATGAACCCTGGGCCTTACACACTCTAGGCAAGCACTCTAATACTGAGCTATGTTCCCAGACTCACAGTGATCATTCTATGATGCAAACCTGATCACTTAACCTGTTCAAATCCTTTCTGTGGTGGCTTTTCCCCACCCTTGTGATGAAAAACAAATTTTTCTACATGATTCTTCCCACTTTTTCTTACTCGTGGTGTCATTCCTTAGCATTAGCCCACATGGTTTCATCTCCCTGAATGTATTCCCCCTTCCCCTCCCTCTTTCTCTTACCTTCTTCCTTCACAGCTGTCTTTCCTAATCTCCCCTAGATTGGATTCCTCATTATACATCTTCATTTTGAGACTTAATAGGGTAAAAACTTACCTTTTGGTCATGGGCTAGGTTTTCTTCCAACTTTCTATGATATAGTGATCAGTTTGTTGCCAGAGCTACATGCCAACAGGGAGTCTGTAAAAGAGGTTTATACCAATGATACTCCTCCAAACTAAAGCAAATAGGTTAGGCTATACTATTGAATATGAGAGGGGAATTGATTCCGAAAAGTGGCAGGGCTGAAAAGAACAAGATTCATGTGAAAACTAGTACTAAGTTTGTACATCCAGATCAAGTTAAGTCCCTTCCATTAGTTCTAGACAGTAAAGTCTGTTGTAGTGTTTATCACCTTTGGGGTCCAGCCTCACTCAATCTACTAAAGCAAGATCTTAAGAGTAGGTCTGGAGTGGAAAACACCAAATAAGATATTGAGGTAAAAGCTCCGTAGGAGATTGTTTCTCATCTAAAGCGAAGACCTAACTATAGGTGAATGTTGGCAGATGTAAAGGCATTTTTTTTTTTTTTTAAACCAGGGATTGAACCCAGGGGCGCTTAAACACTGAGCCACATCCCCAGTCCTTTTTTTGTATTTTATTTAGAGACAGGGTCTCACAGAGTTGCTTAGGGCCTCACTAAATTGCTGAGGCTGGGTTTGAACTCCCATTCTCCTACCTCAACCTCCTGAGCTGCTGGGATTACAGGCAGCAAGGGCGTTTTTGACCTTAATGAATCGAAGTCTTAAAGAGTTAAGAAGAGATGTGCGCGGTGCCCGCCTGTAATCCCAGCGACTCGGAAGGCTGAGGCAGGAGAATCCCGAGTTCAAAGCCAGCCTTAGCAATTTAGCGAGGCCCTAAGCAACTCTGAGAGACCCTGTCTCTAATAAAATATAAAAAAAAAAGGGGCTGGGGTTACGTGCCCCTGGGTTCAATCCCTGGTACAAAAAAAAAAAAAAAAAAAAAAAGTTAACAGGGCAGATTTTAGTCAGATCCAACGACTGGGAGAGATGCCAGGCAAGTTACTTGGCCTCTATAAACCCACTGCACAGAAGTGATGTGCCTTGATCTCTCAGTTCACTACATAGCACAGTGTGCATGGCACCACCTGGAGGACTTGTTAAAAACACCGATACCTTCGACCCATTCCCAGAATTTCTGATTGAGTACATCTAGGGTGAGGTCCAAGAATTTGCATCCCAGCAGATGCAGCTGCTGATGATCAGAAACATACCCTGTGAAGCAGCACATAGTGAGGGCACAACAGATGAACAGTCAGACATCCTGACACCTTATAAAGTGTTTTCTCTGTCCTATTTCCCCGAAGAGACCTCAGCTAGTTCCAACTTGCCTTAGGAAATCATTTCCCCTCTTGGGGTCTCAGGGTTCACATTTGCCATGAGGCGCCAGACAAGACAAGCCGCTAAGCTGTCATAACGAAGAGTTAACATCTTGATCAAGGTCCTGCGGAACTTGCAGGTTCAGGGAGGAACGAGCAGGAGCTAAATCCTGAGGGCAGCGTGGGAAGAAAGGTCTGGGTTCTGCAGGCGGGTGGGTGGCCAGGCCGCTTCAAGGAAGGTAGGGCCGCTCCTGCCGCTGGCTCAAGGGACCAGCTGTAGATGACGGGGCGACGCTCACGTCCAACCTACGCTCTCTCTGCTGGGGCTCCTCAATCTCCACAGCGCCTCCGCGCGCTCGAGACGCCTCCCCGCAAGCGCTGTCCCTTTCCACTCACCCTACCGCGCCCCGGGCGGAAGCTTCCCGTCACTTCCGCCTCGCGTAGGGCGCTTGCACCGAGGTGACGGCCGTTCTTCCGCTCAGATAACTGCGTGCTCACGGATTGGCTGCGTGGGCACGTCGACGGGCGGCACGCAGCGCGGCGCTGCCCCTCCCTCCGAGGTGCCTGCTCGGTGAGCGAGCAGAGCCCGGCAGCTTGGTTAAGTGAGGGGACCCGCAGCGCGCCGTAGGACCGGACAGCTGAACCTGCGGCTCCCGCCGCCGCCCCGCGCGCCGTGACTCGTGACCTCAGACCCCGACTCTCTTTGGCTCGGCCCGCGCGCCCCAGGCCCGGCCCGGGCGGCGCGACTGGAGGATGAGCGGCGGGCGGCGGAAGGAGGAGCCGCCTCAGCCGCAGCTGGCCAACGGGGCCCTCAAAGTCTCTGTCTGGAGCAAAGTGCTGCGGAGCGACGCGGCCTGGGAAGACAAGGTGCGGGGGGTCTGGCGCAGGCACAGGTTCGAGGAGCTGGCTGGGCTGGGGGGACGGCATGGTGTGCCTGGGCCTGTCCCCACCTCCGCCCAGGCGCGATTGAGTGGGATGGTGGGGCGGGTGCCCCAGGGGCTCCGGGACGTACTTGGCGGGCACGGCCCTGACAGCCGGGCTTGCTTCTGGATGAAGCCGCTAGGTCACGCGGAAGTTGCGAGATGGGGGCAGAATTGTCATCTGTGGGCAGGGCGTGTGCCTGCTCGGCGTGAGTGAGCTGAATTCGATTAAGCCTCCGCCTTTGACTCCCAGTTGGATCTGAGAAATTTAGCACAGACAGTAACGGTCCCTGACTTCTACTGAATCCTATGTGTGCCAGGTGCTCTCCATGCAAAGTCCCCGAGTACTCAAACTATCACTGAAGTGGGTTGTGCCGTGATGCATGAAAGTTTAGAACGTGAGGCTCGCTAGTGGTGAGCTGCCATTGCTTAATTGTTGAGTAAAAGAGACTGAATACCTTAATGAGTATGAGTCTGCGGTCACTTTTGGGGGTGTGTGTAAGAGAGAAAGAGTAAGAATTGCCACCAGATATGTGTAAGACGTGGTTGGGGCTTCAGGATGTTCTTGCTGGTCACATACAGAGCAGCTGAACGGATGCTTCCTGACTCTGCTCCATGATCTATCTGGAAGGGGCTATCACAAACAGCTTGATTGCAGGTGGTTTGAAAAGAGTATTATATTTGCAGTCTTGTTTTTTCTGGACTGTTGAACTTGGGTTTTCCTTCCTTGAGTTCTGGTAAGGGGGGATGGGAGGCACTCTGTAGGTGCCCTTGTCCTGCCCCCAGCCCTGCCCAGCTCTTGCAAAACCTGCAGTCTCTGTGATCTGCTGTGTCATTTCTTTCTTTCCTGGTATAAGGACTGGTTTCTGAAATCTAGGGCAATTGGAAACCAGAGTCTCCTATTTCCTTCTATGGAATTTAGATGTGTTGTCACCTGCCTCCAACAATTTTATTTCTGATCTTTTCTTTCTTTTGTGACTTGCTCAAAAATCCCATGTACAGAAAGGTGGTACTGAGTAGGTTAATAACTCTTCTACCCAAGGACTGTAGGTCTTCCCTGGTCAGCTAAAAGTTATATGTGGCCAGTAGTACAATTATTATTACAGCCACTTCATTATAAGTCATTACATTTATATAGCTTAAAAAAAAAGTGACCTCTAAAAATTTAATTTCTGGAAGTAATCATTTAAGATGCCTATATTGTTTCCAACCACATTTTAGTGTACATAAGAGGTGATGTGGGAACTATATACCATTGCTTTTGGGGAGAAATTCCCTGAAGATGTGTTTAGTAGAAAATTTTTCTGTTTCTCCACTTAGAGCTATCTTATGGCACCACTTCAGATAATGCATGCATTATTTGTCTTTTCTACAGGATGAATTTTTAGATGTGATCTACTGGTTCCGACAGATCATTGCTGTGGTGCTGGGTGTCATTTGGGGAGTTTTGCCATTGCGAGGTTTCTTGGGAATAGCAGGGTAAGTCTTGGATTTTCAGTTTGTTTTTTCCTTTTTTTTTTTTTTTTGGACTGGGAATTAAACCAGGGGCACTTTACCACGGGGCTACATCCCCAGCAGCACCCCCTGCACACTTTTTTTTTTAACGGGGTCTCCCCAAGTTCCCAGGTTGGTCTTACACTTGCAGTCTTCCTGTCTCAGCCTCCTCTAAGTAGCCAGGATTACAGGTGTGTTTCACCCAGCTTGGTTACATTTCCTTATTTATTTATTTATTGGTATTAGGGATTGAATTTAGGGGGCATCTTACCTCAGCTACATCCCTAATCCTCTATTTTTTATTTTAAGACAGGGTCTTGCTGAGTTGTCACAGCTGGTCTTGAACTTGCAGTCATTCTGTCTCAGCTTCCTGTGGGTCTGGGATTACAGGTGTGCCACTGTGCCTGGCTATGTTTCTGTTTAAATAGAGGTTTTGTTTCCTTTTATGGAAAGAGCCATTGCTATTTGGGAATTATGTGTGTGTGTAATGATTAAAACAAAGAAACGTCCTGCACTGTGGCATCCTGGGTCTGATGCTCAGTTCATTGTGCATAGGAGCATCTCAGATCACGCAGGCTACCTTTCTGAAGACTGGGCCAGTCTACTCATTCATGAGTCTAAAATAACATTATGCAAGAAGCTACCATATTATAGACAGCACACACTGTAATTCTGGTGCAACCTTTGTACCTGTGGAAGTTTAGGAAATAGAGGAACTTCTGTACTTGATGACTGTCTCCCTTGTGCTGGCATTGTGCTGAATCTTAGCTTTGGTTGAAGTTATTTCAGTTCCCTACAATTTAAAAGCAACTTCAAAGTAGGATATTGGCAAACCCAAACGTTTTTACATTTTTTATTTTGTTGTTCTGTGTGTGTTTGTTTGTGGTACTAAGAATCAAAACCAGAACCTTGCTCTTGTGAGGCAACTGCTCTATCACTGAGCTATATCCCCAGCCTTTTTTTTTTTTTTTCCCTTTCTTTCTTTTTTTTGACGGGGTGGGTACCAGGGATTGAACTTAGGGGCACTTGACCACAGAGCCACATCCCCAGCCCTATTTCGTATTTTATTTAGAGACATGATGTCATTGAGTTGCTTAGTGCCTTACTTTTGCTGAGGCTGGCTTTGAACTCGTGATCCTTCTGCCTCAGCCTCTCAAGCTGCTGGGATTAAAGGCATGTGCCTTTAATTATTTATTTTTTAAAAATATATTTTTTAGTTGTAGGTGAACACAATATCCTTACTTTATTTTTATGTGGTACTGAGGATCGAACCCAGGGCCTCACACATGGTAGGTGAGTACTCTACCACCAAGCCACAACCTCAGCCCAGCTTTTTTATTTTGAGACAGGTTTTGACAAGTTGTTCAGGCTGGCCTTGAACTTGTGATCCTTGTGCCACAACCTCTTGCATAACTGGTTGTACAGTGTGCACCACTGCACCCTGCATCTTACAGGTTATTGTTCTCTTCTGGCCAGTGGCAGCACACTTGACAACAGCCCCTCGTCATGGCTCAGTTTGTTAACAAGCTAATGAAAGTAAGTCTGTGTGCCCATCAGATTGAATTAAAAAGATGTGTAGGAGTTGCCCTAAGATATGAATCATAGGGGGCTCAGGGGTGCAGCATGGAGGTAGAGCACTTTCCTAGCATAAGCAAGGCCCTAAATTTGATCCCAAACACCCTAAAAAAAAAAAAAAAAAGAACAGGAAAACACCAGTATGAATCACGGGCAAGCTGTTGTGGAAATGGAGGACCTTACCTTTTTTCTTCATATAGACAATACAAGTGTTCCATACCCATGGAAAACCATATTGGTTGTTTTGGGATGATCCTGTCTCTTACTATTCCCTTCCTTTTGGGTATAAGGAATAAAATACATTTCAAACATTGAAATTGCCTATTTTCTCAGAAGATAACCCAAAAGAACCAGGCAAGGTCGTGCACACCTGTAATCTCAGTGGCTTGTGAGGTTGAGGCAGGAGGATTGCAAGTTCGAAGCCAACCTCAGAAATTTAGCAAGGCCCTAAGCAACTCTGTGAGACTGTCTCTAGATAAAATACAAAAAAAGAACTGGGGATGTGGGTCAGTGGTTAAGTGCCCCTGGGTCCAATCCCTGGTACCAAAAAAAAAAGATGGTAATACAAAAGAAATGTACAGTAGTCCCCCCTTATCCATATGGTACATATTTCAAGATCTCCAGTAAATTCCTTAAACTATGGAAAACACTGAACAACATGTATACTGTTTTTTCCTGTATTTATATACTTATGATAATGTTTATACATTAGGCAGAATGAGAGATTAACAACTAAAAATAAAACAACAGTTATAACAATATGTTGTAATAAAAGTTACGTGAACATGGTGTCTCTTCCTCTCTTTCACTTCCAGTGATAATGTTAGACAATGTGTAAAGAAAGCACTTTATGGCTTTTCTTTGGCATATCCAAATTGCCAGCATCATTCTTCTTGCGTTTTGGGGGGCCATTAGTGAGTAAAATAATGGTTACTTGAATATAAGTACCGCCATATTGCCACTGTCAATCTGATAGCCAAGATGCTGACTAAGTGGGTGGTAGGTACTAAGTGGGTGGTAGATAGCGTGTACTGGGTGGATATGGTAGACAAAGGGATGGTTCATGTCCTAGGCAGGATGGATTAGGACCGCATGGGATTCCATCATACTACCTGGAACAGCAGCAATTCAGACTTCTGAATTGTTCTAAGTTCTAGGTCTGCCACTTTCAAACTACATAATTTTGAGCTTACCTTTCTGAGCCTATTTCCTCTTCAGTAAAAGAAAGGCAGTAAAAGTGATAAATAATAAATAAATGAGATGATGCAAGTGAATTGCTGAATGTCATGCTTTGGTACATCATGGGCACTCCAGAATTGTTTCAGCCTCAAGAGTGGTAAAGTATGACTTGAGTCCAACATGGTGGCGCATGCTTCTAATCCCAGCAGTTCAGGAGGCTGAGGCAGGAGGATTGCAAGTTCAAAGCCAGCCTTAGTGAAGCCCTAAACAACTTGACAAGACCCCGTCTCAAAATAAAGAGCCGGGGATGTGACTTAGTGCTTAAGTGCCTCTGGGTTTAATCCCTGGTACCAAACAAACAAACAAAACAGAAAAAACTTGAGAGAACAGCAAGCAGGATGCATGGGAGTGAATGTACCTTGGCGTGGCTCTGTAGTCCCTGCCACTCTTCTAGGACTCCCTATTTTCTGGGATTCAGTCCCATACTGTCTGTCAGAGCCAGTCTCTCACCCCAAACAAATCCTTTCCCTCCTTTTGGCTGGCACCTTTCCCCCTGCTCTTTTGAAAGGGCCAAGCTCTTTTTCCCTACATCTCCTCCTCCGTTTGTTTGACCCAGCTGGTTTAGGGCAGGATTGCCCTGTTGCTCATTTCTTGTGACCTTCTCCCCAGACCCCAGCTTGCTTCTCTTCATTTACTCCATTGTAGCCTCCAGTCAGAGCCAGTTAATATGAAACCATTTCCTTGGGTCTCCTTATTTATAATTTATAATGTCTACTGAGGTTTTGTATTATCAGAGAGGGACAGTGCCCATTGCCTCCTACCTCTGGAGCTCTTTCAGAGCTTGGCATATGGTAATAGGTGCTCAGTGAATGTGCCTTAAAAAATAATCTTTCTCCCCTACTACTGGGGATCAAACCCAGGGTTCCTCTATCACTGAGCTACATCTTTAGTCCTTTTTATTTTTCACAGTCTTGCTAAGTTGCTGAGACTGGCCTTGAATTTATAATCCTCCTGCTTCAACCTCCTGAGTCTCTGGGGTTGTAGGTATGTGCCTTGGCACCTGTTTTTCTGCCTTAAATTTTTTTAAAACTAATTAATTTATTTGACTTTTTTTTTTTTTTTTAAACTGGAGATTGAACCTAGGGCTACATCTACCCAGTTCATTTTATTATTTTTGTTTTGAGACAGCATCTCACTAAGTTGCTGAGGCTATCCTTGAACTTGCAGTCATCCTACCTCAGGCTCCTGAGTTGCTGGGATTACAGGCATGTGCCCCCATGCCCAGCTGAATTCCACTAAATCTTTTTTTTTTTTTTTTTTTTTAAAGATGTTGATGCACCTTTATTTTATTCATTCATTTATATGTGGTGCTGAGAATCGAACTCAGTGCCTCACACATGCTAGGCAAGCACTCTTCCACTGAGCCGCAACCCCAGCTCCTCCACCAAATCTTAAAAACAGGGTTGTACATTAATTACTCTTGGCATGCAGTCTTCCAGCACTAAAGCAGGTTATTTATTAGAGATTGGTTGTCTTTTAAAATTCTGACTGGAATTTTTTTAAGAATAGGTTTTTAATCTTAATTTTAAACTTATTTTCACTATGTCAGAAATCCACCCTGGGGCCTCACACAAGCTAGGCGAGTACTCTACCATGGAGCTACATCCCCCCCACCCATAGAATTTTTAAAAACCATTTGAAAATCTTTTTCATGTTCTTTTTCCACCCCCATCTGGTATGTTGATTTCTTCGTCTACACAGTTGTTGTGTAACTCTCCTTCATTTATAAAACAAATTGTACTCATCCTTCAAAACTTAGTGTGGGCCCTTTTAGTCCTTTTTCTGGATTGAATTCAGGAGCCCTACATCCCCAGCCTTTTTTTTGTGGCAGGGTCTCATTAAGTTACCCAGGCAGGCCTTAAACTTGTGATCTTTCTCACTCTCCCCCCTGACCACCAAACATTGGATTTCAACGTCTTTGTTTCTGTGACTTCACTTTCTCCTCAGTATGTAATCCCAGGAGGGCAGAGCCTGTAAGCCTTTTTCTCTCTCCTGTTCTGGCTCCTTGACTTCACAATTCTTTTCCAGACCAGCTATTATCTGAGCTTGAGTGATATTTTCAACTTCTATCAGTAGTCTCCAGCTAGAGCCACTAAGTCAGTCTGTCCAAAATGAAGCTATCAGAGGGAGTTGACCAGATTTGGCTGGGTCTCAAGATTTCTGGCAGGAGATAAGGATGTGTCTACAACATGGCCAAGGCAAGGACTGTATTTTGAAGTCCAAGAAAAACCTCTGCTCTTCCTGACTCCTGCTTGTGTTATAGGAACCATTGTACTCCTGGGCCCTTAGGCTTAAAGTCCTTGGCACCTTTTACCTCCTCATTCAGCTATCTGTGCAGTCCCTGTCCACAAACTGTGTTTGCCCTCCTGTCCTGAAATGTGAGCACAGGCCTACACCAGTCTTTTCCACCCCTGTTCCTTTCACTCATGAGGAAGCCCACATTCTCACTGTTGAAACTAGACTTCTGAAATCTGCACACCCTATCCACTCCTCCTTGCTCACCCTGCCTCCAGGTCTCCTTCTCACCCCACCTTCTCACCCCACGGGTGCCAGTTGACACTCCATCAGGCACCATTGTACTGCCTGGCACCAGCCCACACTTTATCTCTTGGGCGGAACCAGTTCTCTCTGCTTTTTTCTTTTGGCTCTGGGGATGGAATTCAGGGCCTTGCATATGCTAATTACACACTGAACTACACCCCAATCTTTGCATTTTTCCACCTCTGCCTTCAGAAGGGTTGTGACTTGAGGCACATGATCCCCCATTAAATTAGATAAAGTAACTTAAAGATCACAAGAAAAATAGAAAAACTTTGTGAAAACAAGAGGTGAAGCCAGGCATGATGGCACACGCCTGGCTAGCCTGGGCATCTTAGACCCTGTCTCAAATAAAGGATAAAAAGGATTAAGAATGTGGCTCAGTAGAAGAATACTGCTGGGTTCAATCCCCAGTACTGGGTTGGGGAAAGAAAACAAGATAAGAATGGTGATATTTTTTCTGCCCACTTTGTTCCAGTTCCTGTATCAGCTAAATACATTTTGGGGATCAGAGACTTTCTTGGGGGTGTCTACAAACCCCTAGTTTCAGCTACACTCTAGTTGTTGTTCTTAGGCCCCTAGTAGATTTTGAGCTGAGGGAAAGAGTTGCCATAATCACCTGTGCATCACATACAGCAGCAGATGGTAGACATCACGAGTGTATGCCCGAGGGAACTGTGCAAGGGGCATGTGCTGCTCCTTGTGCATCGAGGACATGAAGCAGCAGCTTAACATTTATCCCATAGCCACCCCTCAGCTGGAGTTATGTGGAGGCCCAAGTCTGGTATAAGTCATTCTGTTTTACTTTGCCAGGGCGGGGAGGCTTGGAAAACCTTGGTATACTTTGAATTTTCGTTTTGTTTTGCAGTGTGAGGGATCAAAAGCAGGACTTCATGCCTGCGAGACAACTGCTTTACCACTGAGCTACATCCCCAGCCCCCTCCTTTAAATTTTTTAAATTTTTGTGTTTTCCAGGCAACTAAAAATAGTTGCTCTTTCTTTAAATCTCGAGCACAGTCAGGTGGGCAGCTCCACTGAGGGCCTGGGCATTTACGTGTAGTATTTAGCTTGCCCTGCCACATGCCTTCAGCCTCCCCATTTTACAGATATTAAGGGACTTACACAAGCTCTCGAAACAACAAAGGAAAACATGTTGAGCTGGTTTTCCTGAGCCCAAAACCTGTTTCTCTCCAGGTCACCCCTGCCTGGCGGGAGAGACGCAAATATAAACCGTGAGCTGTGGAACATAGTGAGTGCTCTAACAGCAGAACCTTGCTGGTGGGAGCTTTGAGTCTTCTAGGCTTAAGCTGTGTTTGGTGCCTGTCTTCCTCACTCCAGATTCTGCCTGATCAATGCAGGAGTCCTGTACCTCTACTTCAGCAACTATCTACAGATCGATGAAGAAGAATATGGTGGCACCTGGGAGCTAACAAAAGAAGGCTTTATGACATCTTTTGCCTTGTTCATGGTATGTAGCTGGTAGTTTTAGAGCAGGTTCTGTTCATTTCCCGAGATACCATTCTTTTTTTCTTTTGTGGTGCTGGGGATTGAACCCAGGGCTTTCTGCATGCAAGGCAAGCAGTCTACCACCTGAGCTATATCCCCAGCCCCCTGAGATACCATTCTTACAGGGCCCACTGATCGAGGTATACTATGGTTGGAGTATCTTTTTTTTTTGGCAGTACTGGGACACTCCACCACTGGGCTACATCCCCAACTCCCCAGCCTTTTTTTCTTTTTCTTTTGAGACAAGACATCACTAAATTGCCAAAATTGGCCTTAAACCTGCAATCCTGCCTCAGCCTCCCAAGAGCTGGCATTATAGGTATGTGCCACTGTACCCAACTGAGGTGCCATTTTTCAAGACTCCTGACATTTTAGGACATGAACTCTATTGAGCCAGGTTGTCCCAAAAGATGTGATGTGAGATGCTGTACAGTCTCCCTGTAATGTGTAAATCCAGGACCCATCATCAGCTTCTGCATCTGATTCTCAACCTTGGCTACATATTAGAAACTGGGAAACATTTAAAAATATTATTTATAACATTATTCATAATAGTTAAAACGTGCAGAATGTTATTCAGCCATAAAAAGGAAGTAAGTCCTGATATGTGCTACAACATGGATGAATCTTGAAAACAGTGCTAAGTGGAAGAATCCAAACAGAAGACCATATATTTTGCATGATTACATTTATGTGAATTGTCCAAAATAGGCCAAGTTCATAGAGACAGAAAGTAGATTAGTGGTTGCTAGAGGCTGAGGGGAGCAAGAAAAGGGAAGTAATAACTAATCGTAGGAACAGGCTCTTTTTGGAGAGTTATTTTGGGATCAATTAGTGAGGATGTCTACACAACTTTGTGAATGTATTAAAAACCTCTGAATTGTATGCTTTTAAAAAAGGGTAAACTTCATGGAATGTGAATTATATACTTTAAAATTCATTTTTTTTTTAATTATACACTGACTCTTGGGTCCAGACCTTGGTCTAAACCAATAAAACCTTGAGAAGTGGCATCAGGACATCTCTGTGTTTCTTAATGGTTCCAGAAGATTGCAACAATTAGCTAAGTTTAAGAATCTCTGCTTTGGGCTGTAGTTGTGGCTCAGTGGTGGAGCGCTTGCCTAGCATATGTGAGGCCCTGGGTTCGATCCCCAGCACCACATATAAATAAATGAAATAAAGGTATTGTGTCCATCTACAACTAAAAAAAATATTTTAAAAGAATCTGCTTTGATGGAAGCTAAAGTATGAAGGTCATTTTATTTTTACACTTATTAGTAAATTTAACACCTGCTAGCAGTACAGCTTTATTTGTATCAGCTCCATTTATATACCCCATGATACTCTGCTCCCTGGGCTCTGGGGCTCAGGGTGCTGTTTGGTGAGGGGAGGGAGTATTCAGAGGGTGGCTTTGGGAGCCTAGGGAGCAGCCCAGTGGTTTGAGACAGCTCATTTTGATGAGATAACTTAGGTCTCCTGCAGGTAATGCATTGATAGCCCCTGGGGAGTGCCCTGTGTGCACATGCTCATCTGACATTTTCATCTTATGGACTTGGGGAGCTCTGTTGATCCAGGTAACATCAACATTATCTGTCTCCTCTCTAGGTCATTTGGATCATCTTTTACACTGCCATTCACTATGACTGAAGGTGTACAGTTCCCACCTGCTCCGTGTCCAATCCAAAGGACCCACTTAATTACAGCAGAAACATCATTGTTGGGACACCCCAGCCACTTGGAACCTGGAAGACCCGTGTTTCCTGGACCAAGAATCAGTGTGTTGGGCGTCAGTGTTTTCTGCAAGGGTTGTAACCTGAAACTTTTTGAAGAATTATCTGCCTTTGGGGGAAGCATTTCTGAATTTGTCCATCACCAACTTTCTTGGATGCCATCATGTAACAGCTGTTTGCTGAGTGGAGCTGTCATTTAATTTGATGCACCTCTGGATCGGGATGAAACATTAAATTGTCTTCCTTGGTTCTCCATCAGGTGTACAATTTTTAACTATCAGTGGCATTTCAAGTCTTCTGAAAACAGTATGGCAGTATGTACGTGGTGGTTAGTACAGTACAAGCAGCATCTGGTAACAGTTTCCATTGTAGAATGTTTTCAGATACTTGAATAAATAAATCTTTAACTGAGAACCTGTGCTACCTGGTAAAGCCTTTCCTACCCACCTGTAGCCTCGGAACCAAGTAGAAGTATCAGAGGTGGTGCCTCCTCTGCCTGTCCCTCCTTCCCCTCTCTGCTCCCTCATCAGCTTCAGCCAGGTGTTTTTCTCTTTAGAGCAGCAGGATGGCCTTGTTCTTGGGGTTGTGGAAAGAGCACTTCCTCCCTTCTGATGCCCCTGCCCTGAGAAAGTAACTGGCCTACAGTATGATAGGCTCAAAAACGTCAGTTTGTATTTGGTCAAAAGGTGGCAAGATCAGGGTGATTGGGAGAGCTTGGCTAGGCTTGAATGATAAGCTACAAAACTAGAGAGCTGAGGCTGTGCAAAGAAGGGCTTGATGGAGGATGTTCAAGGACCTGGATTATCAGCAGTCCTTCTCTTTGCTCTGGGGGTCAAATGAGCTGGACAACCCAGGATCTACTGGTGTGGTAAGCCATCAGCCCTTCAGCTCTCCTTTCCCCTCTGAGCCACAGGCCCGCCCCTGGGGATGCACCATTATTCTGAGCCAGACTTGTATGGTTTCATAAAATGACTTGTTTCTCCTTGATGCTGGTAGTGGTTTCTACCTTGTAGGTGGGGCTGGTTAGCAGCAGGGAGATAGAATGACTTGGTAGGCAGGGGATTGGATTTAGGTGGTACTGGAAATCCCGTTTGGGAACTGGCTAGGTCAGACCCAGAGGGCGTTTGCTTTTTGTGTGTATGCAGTACTGGGGACTGAACCCAGGACCTTGCACATGACTAAGCAAGTACGCTCTACCACTGAGCTACATCCATAGCCCTTTTTGAAATTTTTTATTTTGAGACAGTGTCTTAGTTACTCAGGCTGACCTTGAACTCTACATCCTCCTGCTTCAGGGACCCACGTAGGTAGGATTACAGGCATGTGTCATTGTGCCTAGCTAGGTTTACCTTCTCTGGAGCCCTGGCTCTGTTCTCAGCTGCCTTGCACTTGAACTAGAGATCATAGGGTCATTGCTTGAGAAAAGGTAAATGACTTCTTAGAGCCAAGTGAGGAAGGAGCAAAGGTTCCAGGTGGAGGCCTGGTTGCACCTTCTCTGCGTAGCTTTCCCTCTGGGTGCCCATGTTGAACTGAGTTTGGGTTCTAAGTGCCACAGACTTGGTTTCCTTTCCGGCCTCTGCTTTTAGTCTTGCTGTTGTACAAGGAGACATCTTCAGTCAGGCTGATGTAGGAGCTGAGGGACTCCCGGAGCCCCTCACTAAGAAGAGATGCTTCCCCTGTGGCAGGTGCTTCAGAGAACAAGAGGGAGCTGCGGGAGGGGGGGGGGGGGGCAGGTGAGGGGCTGCATCCTCGCTGCACTCACCACACAAGTCATCGATCAGAACAGCTCTGTGTCGCTCTTGCTGACAAACTCAAGTTCCTGCTCCCTGTTAAACCCCATCTGAGCTTCTGCAGTTAGGACTCTGCTCCCTCACCCGCTCCTAGGTTCCTTCCACCCTAACTGCCTTGAGGTCCATGCTCGCTTTCTCTTTCCCAACCATATCCACCCAACACACCTGCCAAGCCTGGAGGTAGCGCTCTGACTCGCAGGTGTCCCTCAGCATGACAGACCCATTCTGGGTTATGGATTCCTAAGGGTGGATCCTTCTAATGCTTCTCTGTCTGCCTTCATGTTTCCAGGGGTCCCCTCACCTGTCCAGCTCTTTCCATTTGAGTGACGTCCTCTGCACAGTCACAGGTAGGGGGATGTTCTTGCCAGGGAGTGGGCGAGGCCTCTGCAGTGCACAGGGCTCCTTGAGGAGGCAGCAGATGTCCTCTGCTAGCTCTGAGGAAGAGACCCACACCCTGACACCAGCCCTGCTTCTCCCCACCCCCTGCTATATCGCTTTCCACGCTTGGAAGGGGGCATGATTACCAGAGTGATAGGTGCTGAGCCCCAAACTGTTGGTCTCATGGAGACTTTCTGGGCTAAGTTTTGGGAGACTTAATCCACTATAATTTGGGTAAATTAATAGACCTCTTTGAGCCCTAAGTTCTAGTTAGGAAAGTGTTTTAGGAAGAAAAAAAAGCTAAGGAGTGCTCATCTCTACTTGGCACTGGTAGTATCTACTCTGTGTAGCTATCCTTAGGAAACTGCTGGTCAGTGTTACCAGGAGTGGTCTTCCCTTCTGCCCTGACCCTGATCTGGTTTCTCTCTTTCCAGTGCCTGTTGTAGGACAGGAACCAGAAAATGCTGAGAGAGTTGCATTGCACACAGGAACAGCTCAGCCTACTTCCTTTGAGGAGAGCCCTGCTACTGCTGGGGCTTTGGGTGAGGTACCAGCCAAGCTCAAAATTCGCCTGTGGCTTCTCTGTCAGCTTGGGATGAGGACAGTGTCTCCGCAGTTATGACATGAAGATGGGGAGGCTCCTCTTCTGCCTGGGTACTCTAGCGTATCAAGTGTCTACAGGCAAATGCTATGCCCCGCTAGACTATCCAGCCTATGGGGGAGGAGAGCCTGTTCTATATCAACACCTTAGGAAGGCAAGAGAAAGGCTGTACCAGAGTAATGGTCCACCAGGGCCTGGAGTGAGGGGAAGGTGAGGCGTGGCGAGATGTACAGCCAGCCATTGTCAAGGCGCTGGATCCTGTAGTGTCTGATCCGGTCCCAAGATGCAGGGCGACTGAGTCGGACTGACAGGGAGTAACAGCCTGCGGAAGAAGGGGTTCAGGTGTTACTGAGGCCCTGCTGGGGCCCCACCTAGCTTGGGAGGAGAAAGAAGCTATGGCCACAGAGCCCAAGCTTTAGGGAAGTGTCTAGGCCAGAGACAGAACACAAACTTGCTTTCATGGTCATAAGTGACATGTTTATAATACATGGGGTCTCGTGCGGGAGAGTGGATCATGCACAGAGCCCTCGTACAGGGTCAGCACTGAACGAACATTAAATGTTGGCAGGAGTGTGAGAATGTGATACATGACTCTCAAAGTTAAAAAAAAAAATGGGCTGAGGGCATGTAATTCAGAAATAGAGCACCCTGGGTTCAATCCCCAAATTGCAAGAAAAGGAAGAAAGAAAGGAAGGAAAGGAGTTCTATCAAACGTTTGAAGAAGAAGCAGGGTGTGGTGGTGCATGCCTATAATCCCAGTTCTCAGGAGCCTGGGACAGGAGGATCTCAAATTTGAGGCCAGCCTCGGCAACTTAGTGAGACCCTGCCTCAAAACAAAAAATCAAAAGGGCTCAGTAAAACTAAGTGGTAAAGCACCCCTGGGTTAAATCCTAAGTACAAAAAAATAAAGAATGAATAGCAGTTCTACATAAACTCTTAAGAAAAAGAGGGGGGACCACTTGCCAATGTGTAAGGCTAGCATTATCTTGATATTAAAACCAAACAAAACATCACAAGAAAACCTAGGTTAACATCCCCACAAACACATGACAGAAATTCTTAACAAAGTGTTAGTGAATTGAATCCAGCAACATGAGCCTCCCTCCTGAGTAGCTGGGGCTATAGGTTCTCGGCATCATGCCCAGCTCCCAAAATGACTAACCCAGGAAGGCAAAGTTGATCTAAAAACTGAGCATAGCCAGACACAGTGGTGCATGCTTGTAATCTCAGCAATTTGAGAGGGTAAGAGAGGAGGATCACAAGATCCAGACCAGCCTGGGCAACTGGTCAAGACCCTGTCTCAAGATAAAAAATAAAAAGGGTTGGGATGTAACTTGGAATGCCTCTGGATTCAATTCCCATTACCATGCCCCAAAAAAATCGAACATAAATGTAATTACCAGGGTGATACTATGAAAAAGATGATCACCTGAAAAAAATGCAGAAAAATTGTTGGATAGAATTTAATAACCAGCATAAAGAAAAACTGAATATAAAGAATATTAGTTGGGCCAGGCATACCTGTAATCTCAGCTACTCAGGAGGCTAAGGCTAGAGGACCTCAAGTTTGAGGCCAGCCTCACCAATTTAGTGAGACCGACCATGTCTTAAAATAAAAAAGAGTTGGGGATGTAGCTCAGTGGTAAAGCACCCATGGATTCCATCTCCCACATCACAGGAAAAAGAAAAAAGGGGGAAAAGTGTATTAGTTGGACTGGGGGTATGGCTCAGTGGTAGAGTACTTGCCTAGCATGTGTGAGGCCCTGGGTTTCATCTTCAGCATTGAAAAAAAAGTATTAGTATATCAGTTTCCTATTGCTGCTGTAATAAACTACCATAAATCTGGGCATGGTAGTACATGCCTGTTATCTTGGAGATTTGGGAGGCTGAGGCAGGAGGATCACAAGTTCAAAGGCATCCTCAGCAATTTAGGCCCTAAGCAACTTGGCAAGACCCTGTTTTTTAAAAAAGGGGGAGCTGGGGATGTTGTTTAGTAGTTAAGCATCCCTGGGTTCAATCCCTGGTACAAAAAAATTAATTAAATTAAGGTGTTAGCAAGATCTGGGATCCTTCTGCATGCTCTAGAGAAGAACCCATCTCCTTGCCTCACTCCTCCTCGTCTTCCACCTTCCAAGCCAGGGACATCTGTAAATCTGACCGTCCTGCCTTCATCTTGTAAGGATCCTTGTACATTGGATACATCTAGATATCCAAGGTCATCTCCCCCTACCTCAAAATCCTTAACTCGGTATTGGGGATGTAGCTCAGTGTTAGGCCACTTGCCCTGTATGTGCAAGGTCCCAGGTTTGATCCCTAGCACCTAGCAGTGGAGGGTGGATCATAAAACAGTGATCCTTAACTTAATCACATGTGCAAGGGCTGGCTGGGGGTGTAGCTCAGTGGCAGAACACTTGCCAAGCCGGCCTGAGGCCTTAGGTTCAATCCCCAGGATCACAAAACAACTTGCAATGTAAAGTTCACAGGTTCTTGGGATTGAGACTTGGACATTTCTGGGGGGACCATGGGCATTTCTGATACTTTCTCTCAACCTTATACGGAACATGTGAGAAAAACCTACATCATATTTAATGAGAAAGACTGAATTTTTCCTTTTAATATTGGAAACAGGGGCTGGGGAGATAGCTCAGTTGGTAGAGTGCTTGCCTTGCAAGCAGAAGGCCCTGGGTTCGATCCCCAGCACCCAAAAATAAATAAATAAATAAATAAGATTGGAAACAAAGCAATAATGTTCTCATTACTTCTAAATAATGTTATATTAGAGGTCCTAGCAAGAGTAATTAGGCAAGAAAATAAAAGGCATATGGAAAAGAGTTTTTCTTTTCTTTTTTGAGCACTGGGGATTGAACCCAGGAGTGCTCTACTCTGTGTTACAAATCCAGTCCTTTTTATTTTGAGACGGGGTCTTGCTAAATTACGAAAACTTGCCTCATACTTGTGATCCTTCTGCCTCAGCCTCCCAAATCCTTCCGATTACAGGTGTGCAACACCCTCCTGGCTTGGAAAATAAATGATAAAAATGTTTTTATTTGCAGATAAGATAGTCCTAGATATAGAAAATTTGAAAGAATCTACAAAAAAGCTATTAGAACTGCAAAGTGAATTTAAAAGGTGAACCAGGCAGGGCACAGTGGGCACACCTGTAATCTCAGTGGCTGGGAAACTGAGGCAGGAGGATCACAAGTGCCAGATCAGATTGGGCTCGTTTAATGAGACCCTGTCTCAACAACAACAATGACAACAACAAAGGATGTTGGAGAGGTAGTTTAGTGGTAGAGAGCCCCTGGGTTCAATCCCCAGTGCCACAAAATAAAAATCAAAAATGGCCTGAAATCAGTGTACTTTAAGAAGTGTGCAGTAAGGGGTCTCCTTTTCTTAGCGCACTCTCTCTGACTCTGGGAGTGCCTGCAACTCTATACCTCTAAGAAGAGTCTCTTTTGGAGTCTCTACTGTGACCCTGACAAAGCTCTGTGATTGAGAAAGGGCTAAAGATCTGAACATAGGCCCAGAAGGCTAACTAACCCACCTAAATTTGTCACCAAGACCTTATACCCTTTGCCTGGGCCTTCAGCCACATGACCCTGACCAGTCACCGCAGTCAACCAGAACGGGGTCAGGAGAGGTGGCGCATGCCTACAATCCCAGTTACTCAGAGGCTGAGGCGGGGGATCACACGTTCAAGCCAGCCTGGGCAACTTAGTGAGAACCTGTCCCAAAATAAAAAAATAAAAGGGCTGGGATGTCGGGTTCAGTCCCCAGTGCGGGGGGTAGGGGTGAACAGAAAGGGTGATAGCCACACTGCAGATTTGGCTGGTGGGCTCAGGATGAGAGGCCCGCTCTGCCAAACCCACTGTGGGGACAGCTTACCTACCCAGGCCACCTACGACTGACCCTGCTCACCCCTCCTGCTTGGTATCCTGCCACTCCTTCCCGCAGCCTGCTCCCAGCCAGTGCTTTATAACTCAGCTGCCTGGATTCAAACCCACACTCTGTAATAGCCCTGTTGGGGCTGGGGGTGGAGGTGAGTGGTACAGTGCTTGTCCAGCATGCCCAAGGTCATGGGTTTGAAACCCAACACTGGGGAAAAATATATAAAATATATAACTAAATAATAATAATATATATAAAAAATATATATAACTATATATATGACCTGTGTCCCCAACGCACACCATCCTCTCAAATTTTTTTTTTTTTTTTTTTTTGTACCAGGAAGTGAATCCAGGGGCACTTAACTACTGAGCTAATCTCCATTCTTTTTTAAAATATTTTTTAAAAAAATATTTGTTTAGTTGTCAATGGATCTTTTATTTTATTTATTTATATGTGGTGCTGAGGATCAAACCCAGGGCCTCGCACATGCTAGGCAAGCGCTCTACCACTGAGCCACAACTCCAGTCCCTCCAGCCTTTTTTGTATTTTATTTAGAAACAGGGTCTCACTGAGCTGCTTAGGACCTTGCTAAGTTACTGAGACTGGCTTTGAACTTGTGATCCTCCTGTCTCAGCCTCCCCAGCCTCTGGGATTATAGGTGTGCGCCGCACCCAGCTTCAGATCCTTTTCTTCACTTGTAAAGGGAGATGGTAACTGTCCTGGTCCCACCAGATCACTGTGGGGATGCAGAGGGGAGTAGATAAAGCTTTTGGCACAGTGTCTGGCATATAGCAAGCACTCCATGACTCTAACCTGGCCTCGGGTACTTTGCCATGTGGAAACTTCCTTTCACCTGTGCAGCCTCCACCTTCCTTTTAAGACTCAGTTCTGCTCAGACGACTCCCTCTAGAACACCTTCCCTGTGTGGGAGAGTCCTCAGTTCTGGGCTTGCCAGTCACCAATGCTCTGTGTCACCAAATGACCTGCTCTGCCATCGTCTGTCCCTCATTCTCACCCCCACACACAAGGAAAGAGTCAGGAGCCTCCTGAGGCCAGTTCTGGGTTTCCTCTCATCTAAGCCCCGGGCCTTGGAGTCACCCTGATTGCTTCCCCTCTCCCAGCTCACACCAGCCCGGACACACCGGATTCACTTCTCTCCCAGACGGAGCCAGTGGCTGGCTTCCCACTTGGCTTCCCACCTCCACCTCACCCCTCTGCAAACCTCTCCTCACAGCAGTGAGGGGTCAGGTCATGTCACTCTCCTTTAGAAACCTGTCACTTTTAAAATCAATCCCAAGTTCTCACCCTTGAGGGCCCTACATGATCTGCTCCAGGCCACCCCCACGTGCTTGCAGCCACCTGCTCTCTCAGCGCTGCCTCACGGTTTCCTCATGGCACGTGGCCCTGCAGACTCTCTTCTTCACTTGCTTACTGTCCACCTTGCCGACCAGATGGTTGGAGGGGTCCGGCTTCTTCTTTTTTTTTTTTTTTTTTTTTTTTTTTTTTTTGCGGTACTGGGGATTGAACCCAGGGCCTTATGCTTGTGAGGCGAGCACTCTACCACGTGAGATCTCCCCAGCCCTGGGGCCTTGCTTCTTATACTGTCGAGTCCCCTGCCGTTCGGAACAGTGCCTGGCCAGAGAGTCCATATCTGTTGAATGAATGTTTCTCCATTAACTGCACAGACAGAGCCTGGTTGCAAGCAGTTTTAAGGACCCCCTTGTCACCATTTGCACACCTATGACTATTTGTGAGCATAGATAGTCTTGGAACTGATTTTTTTAAAATTAATTCCTTCCCATTGCAGCACTGGGGATGGAACCCAGCGCCATGCCCATACCGTTCAAGTGCTCTATTACCGAGCTACGGCCCTGGGCTTTTTTTTTTTTTTTTTTTTTTTTTTTAATCTTTTGATGAACCCTTATTATATATTTAATCCATATGCGGTGCTGAGAATCGAACCCAGTGCCTCACACATTCAAGGCAACCACTTTACCACCAAGCCATAATCCCAGCCCCGGCCCTGGGCTTTTTGAGGTTTTTGAAACAGAGTCTTGGTAAGTTGCCTAGGTTGGCCTGGAACTTACAATTGTCCTTCCTTAGTCTCCTGAGTTGCTGGGATCACAGGCATGTACCACCATGCCCAGTTGGGACTGGCTTTTTTTTTTTTTTTTTTTTTTTTGGCAGTGCTGGGTATTTGAACCCAGGGCCTTGTGCTTGCAAGGCAAGCACTCTACCAACTGAGCTATATCCCCAGCCCAGGGGCTGCCTCTTGAAGACTTCTTATCATTGCATTACGTGGAGCAAACAAGGCGCATTCACTAGATGTGGTGGGCCTGGGAGCAGAAGGCCCTCCTGGGACCAGACCCTTAACTGGAGACAGTGTTATGGGTACACACAGGCCCAGATGCCCGAGTGTGCTGGGGCAACTTTGGTTTTTGTCCTTGGCAGCCTGATGCTATAAACGACCTGGCCCTTCCCATGGGGTGCTGTCTACCCGGCTCTTCACCCTCTCTACCTGCGCTCATTTTGTCAGTAACCGTCTTTCGAGCACTTTGTGCTGAATACCGCACCAGCCCAGACACAGGTATGAACTCATCACACCCTGGGGAAGTAGGAGCTGTCTTGCCTGCACATCCCACATCTAGGATTTTCTTTAATGGTCCTCATTTCTTTCTTTTATTTATTTATTTTCAATACTGAGGATTAAACCCAGGGGCACTCTACCTCGGTGCTGTGTCCCCAGCCCTTTTCATTTTATTTGAGACGAGGTCTCACTAAGTTACTGAGGCTGGTCTCACACTTGTAATCCTGCTTCCTGAGCCTCCGGGATCACTGGGATTACACACGTGTGCCGTCTCAGCTAATAGTCCTTGTTTCGTATATTTAGTTCCTGTGTTTTTCTCCTCAGACAATATGCCCAGTTTTTTTTTTTTTTTTTTTTTTTTTTTTTTTTTTGCGGTGCTGGGGATCGAACCCAGGGCCTTGTGCTTGCAAGGCAAGCACTCTACCAACTGAGCTATCTCCCCAGCCCAATATACCCAGATTTTAAGAAATAAATTTCCTACAATTTCAGAACAGGTCTTTTCAAGATGCTATGGTAGTTGAGAGCAAACAGCTCTTTGAGTGATAAACAGCCTGGGGAGGGCTGGGGAGATAGCTCAGTCGGTAGAGTGCTTGCCTTGCATGCACAAGGCCCTGGGTTCGATCCCCAGCACCACAAAAAACAACAACAACAAAAAAAACACAGCCTGGGGAGGTGACCCTGGCACTGGTTAAGAAGAACGTGTGTGTTTGCTGAGGGTAGAAATGGAGGACCTGGCTTTCCAGTCTGGGAGGGGACGATATGTCAGGAGGAAGCAGTGGAAAGAACCAGTATTCACAGAGCTCCTGGGGTGTAGTGAGGCAGAAGGCACAGTGGATGCCATGCAGGGCCTAGAGGAGGACCCCCAGGAGGAAAAAAAAGGCAAGTCCAGATTCTAGAAAGCTTTGCAGGCTTCGGCAACATCACATCCGGGACCTCTGGGATCAGCTGTTCAGTGATCCTGGGAGGAGGTGTGAGTGATCAGAGCAGGAGCCATGTTTGGAAAGTAGGTCCATCAGGACCTGCCTGAACTTGCTCTGCTGAGGTGTCCAAGAAGCTGTTAGTCTCAGGGACACTGACCCCTCAGACCACCCTCTCTGCTGCCTGTCACTCCCAAGTCATGACTTAGCAAGCCTAACTCAGATGCTCAAGAAGTGTTTCCCACCTGACAGAACGGACAGGGCAGAGCTGCCAGCAGGCAGGAACCATGTCTTACTCATCCATCTCCCTTATAAGCGCCCAACACAGGCACAGACAGCAGGAAGGTAAGGTGAGAGGGTGCTGTTGGGGTCCGTCTCTAACCCTAGCACTGACCTCTGGAACAGTCCTGAGACCTCCACAAAGTCACTTAATAACCGAGGTCTTGGCTGAACTTGAGCCTGGCCGTGGCTCTCCACAGGCCTAGAGCATGACCAGCTAAGTCAGAGAGGACTCTGGGAAGATGGAAGACCTCTTCTCATCCTCAGACCTGATTACTGTTCTTGGGAGCTCAGGGTCCCAGACCTTCCACTTTGGTCTATACAGACTCAGAGCCCCTGCAGAGTACCCTTCTAGACTTTGGGATTTGGGGCCCAAGAAAGCTAATTCTGGTGTCACTCAGTCAACAGTTAATTCTCATTTTATAAACACAAGATGCACAATATAAAAGTAAACAACATTGTCCCCTGGTATTTTTTGTTGCTGGGGATTGAGCTAAGCTAAGCATGAGCTTTCACTGAGCTACATCCCAGCCTGACAGTGTCTCATTACTTCCTTCTGAATTCCCTAGAACTGTGTTTTCAAACTTACGAGAACAGAAGAACCATCCAGAGAGCTTGAAAAGGAATCAGATTTCTGATTTCTGCCCTCAACAGCCTGATTCAGTAGGTCTGTGGTGAGGCCCAAGAGATGTTTTTGACAAGTTCTAAGCGCCCTGATGATTCCTGTGTACTCGAATCTGAGAACCACCATCCTATCATTTTACCTGGGCCCCTAGAGCTTTGGTGTCAAACTTTTTTTTTTTTTTTTTTTGACCACAAAACACTGAATAAAATTTTACTCTGTGACCCAGGACACACTTACTTATAAATACGTGCAACAAAAGTTGCCTGCAACAGTGTTTACCCATCCCCAGTCATGTGCTGGCGTTTCTGCTCTGCTGCCCTGCTCTCACTGGTCCCGTGGGTCTTAATGCTGGTTGCACCTCAGTGTCACCTGGGGTGAGGCACATTTTCATTTTCCAAATCCCAGGAAAAATTCCTGACAAATTTACATCAGAAATTAAACAGATGGGGTGCAGGCATCCATAGTTTCTAACTCTCCCCCTGGTGATTCCATCTTGCAGCCAAGGTCTAGATCAGTGGTTCTCAAAGTGAGGTTCCCAGGTCAGTAAGCATTGGTGTCACCTAAGAGCTTGTTGGAAAGGCATGTGTTCAGGCTCAGGTTCAGACCTATTGAATCAGCAATACTGGGTGTGGGAAACCAGCTGTCATTATTATTATTTTTTAAAAAAAATTTTTTGGCGGTCCTGGGATTGAATCCAGGGTTTCACACGTGCTGGGCAAGTGCTCAACCTCTGAGCCACATCCTCAGTTCCAGTTGTCCTTATTTCCATAAATCCTCCAGGTTGACACCAACAGATCTGTAACCACTGAACTAAGTTTTCTTTTTTTTTTTTTTTTTTTTTTTTTTTGTGGTGCTGGGGATCGAACCCAGGGCCTTCTGCTTGAGAGGCAAGCACTCTACCAACTGAGCTATCTCCCCACTGAGCTATCTCCCCAGCCCCTAAGTTGATTTCTTGATCCATGACTGGCTATGACCTATAGCCCCAGGTGAGCTATTACAGTCAGTGCCCGTCCTAGAAGACTGGCACGTGTCTCCCTTTTTGATGAGAGCTGCGCACCGTTCCCTTTTGTGGTTGGCTATGGGGACCCAAATCCCAGTGGTTATGTAGATCCTTAAAGATCTTTATGGGTTCCTATGGGCTTTCTCCTTTACGGTTGACCAGTTTTCCCTTGTATGTGAGTCTTCCTGGAAAAGGGCAAAGTGCAACAAGGGCCAGTCACTAGATTCTTGGCGCTGAACAAGACCAGAGAAGGAGTGGGGCAGCTGAGCACAGAGCACTTCCTGTGGCTTCTCTGGCTCACCCCTGTTGGTCTACAGGGCCCCGTCCCAGTTGATACCACTGCTGTGGTTTCCTGTTTGCAGCTGCTGCACAGGGGCCATCCTCCTGCCCCAGCTAGCCTATGGGGGTGGGGGGTGAGGGTGGGAGTTGGGGGTGCTGTTGTGGCCAAGAAATTAGCAGGAGGGACTGGGAGAGGCCCACCTAGGGAGCTCCCTAGCAAAGGAGAAAAGAGGCAAAGATCTGCTGGATGGGGCTCCAGGGAACATTGAGGTAGAGAACTAAGGACCCTGACAGTCTGTCACAGTCGGTTCAAATAAGGGCAGGTACTGGTCTACCCTCATGCCTGAGCAACTCTTTCCTAGGCTGTCCCTGTGCTTGCAATTCCCACATTATTGTCCCCTGAGGTCTTTCCTAGGTGTCTAGAGGGAGATGAATATTTTGCCACAAGATCAGGATTGTGTTGTATCTTGGGGAGGAAGGAATCATTGCTGGCCAGGGTAGTGGAACTCAGTGACTACACTAAGTTCCCACTGTCAAAGTGTTGGCTGAGCCTGGATCCCTGCTGTGGACCATTCATGCCACTTTAGAAATGCAGATTATTACTCTATTGTTGAATGGCTCTCATAGAGGCAACACTGGAGTCAGACAGCCAAACCAGCTGACTGAAAAGCAAGGTACACTTGGCTTCCTAAGCCTTATCATGTTTGGCTCTTGGCATTTGGGTGACAAGTGCGAATCTCAAATAGAGCTGTTCCTTAAATGTGTGTGAGACCTGTGAACTCCCTGAGATCAAGGATCATGACCACCTTGCTTATTAGAGATGTCAGAAGGTCAGGCACAGGTAGGACAGTTGTTCCTTGTTGAAGCCTCCCACAGGGTAGGAACTTGAGAAGCATTTGGTAAAAGAATAGATTGGAGAGAGTATAACCAGGTGCTGCAAGATGCTTAGTTCCTGTGTCTAAAAACATTTGGGAAACACCCAATTAGACAAAGGCAAAGGTCCTGCAAAGTCCTGTGCTCGTATGGATTGTGATTTTCTGAAAAGGAGATGATTTTCAGTATTCCACAAATGCCCCCCCACCTCTAAGTTCATGGCCCGCAGAACACACTTAGAGTCTGTCCTTCCCCCCAGACATGCTCCCAGCCCTAACCTTGTCTCTCTTCTGAATAACAACTCCCACAGTCTTAAGGGAGAAAACGAGCTTCTCAGCCTGGCATCCAAGGGCCTCTGGACTCTGCGGTTGGTGGCTTCTAACTCCTGTCCATCAGTACAGCCCACGATGTCCTCCAGCCTGAGGTCCCAGGTTTCAACTTAGTCCACCCCTCCATGAAGCCTTCCTTGATTGCTCTGGTTAGCCACCTCACTGCTGCTCTCAAAGCCTGTCTCCATCTCCCCAGCCTGGGCTCCGTGGGAAATCTTGGGTGGTGGAGTGAATGGCAGGCAGTAAGGGCAGCCTGTTCTCTGTGGGATGTTTCCCTCTCAGGGAGAGTAGGGCTGAGGCTGGTCACCCACCTCTCCTGGTCTGACTCTCTCGGATGAGGAAGGCCCCTCCAGGGTTCCCAGGCAACAACAGCAGTTCCTCAGCTTTCTCCCGGCTCAGGCCCTCATACAGCCACCTAGAGGAGGAAGAGCAGGGAGAGGGACAGCAGTCAGCTGTCCTGGGGTGTTGGGAGCTTGACTGGAAGGCCTCCACCACTCTGTGTGACCTTGGTGTAGCCCTCCCTCCCTGGCACTCTGGGTCTCACAGTTCTCTCTACCATGAAGAGCAGGCCTCAGGGACTCAGAGTTCCCCTCCAGGTTTGTCTTCCTCATCCTGGCTACAGAGGCACAGAGGACAACCTCTAGGGGTCAATGGGTGTACTTTGCTTGCAGGCCTCATTCCCAACAGCCTCTAGGGTGATCCCAGGCTCTCACCCACCACTGGCTGGTCCCAGCACCCCTTAGCTTTCCTCTTGCCTTTTCAAGTCCTTGTCTTCCTAAGAACTGCCTCCATTTTCTTGACTCAACACATTTACAGCCATCTCTCACATCTGCCCCTCATGCTCTCCGCCACTAGATCCTAGACACCCTCCAAAGCCCAGACAGGACCTCCTCTGGGGGGCCTTCCCGAGCCTCTCCCCAGGCTCCTGTCTCCAGGCCAGCGGGTGCTGGAGTCTGTTTTTCAACTTCTCCTCCCGAGAGCAGGGCCTGGGCCTGCTTCTCATTCCCCAGCCTCACTCAGTGCAGGGCTGGGGGCTGGCCATGAGGGAGAAGGCAGGCGGGGCAGGGAGTGTGTTCACCTGTGGGAGACCTTGGCCACGTGCACGCTGGGGACACTGAACTCTCTCCCTGAGACTTCTGACAGCACTGTCCACCAGTCTCCATCCCTGGGGAGAGAGCAGAGGGGGCACCTCTTTCAGAAGAGACAAAACCCTGGGCACTGCTCGTTTAGGGTTCACAAGGATCCTCTCGGGCTGATTCCTGCAGCCACCTGTTTCCCACCCTTTCGTGCACCAGCCAGTCCAGACCCCCCTGGACAGGGTGGGTAGCAGATGGCCTGATCCAAGACTCCTGCACAAGGCCACCCCTCTGTCACTGCCTGTAGGTGTGTCAAGCTGCTTAAAACCCACCACAGGGTCATGATCACATGAGAGTTTCAGAAGAGGCCTTGGGCTTTTTCTGCAGCGCCCCTTCTCCCATTAGTCACCTTTAGGTGCCTAGGACCCACAGACTTACTCAGAGAGGATGGTCAATGGCTCTCCTAGCCTCAGAGACAGCTCAGTCTGCCCGCCTGCCGGGAAACTGCCCAGCGCCACAGCTGTGGCCTTGCTCCTCTCTGGATGGAGGGACAAACAGTCACTCTCATGGTCTGTCTTCCTTCCAGACGTGAAGTGGGTCTGGCTCCCTCATTCACCCTCCCACAGTCACCTGCAGGAAGGCTACCTGGGGTCTGAAGTTCTTCCCGCAGGCTCTGTTGACAGCATAGCCCTCTAGGGCTACAGAACCTGTTATAGTGCCCAGATAGCTCTTGGGGTCCTCATGGGGGCCTCAAGCTTATGCAGCAAGAGGAATGAGGCTCCTGCCTCATTATTAGGAATTATGACTCCCTTTTATATACAACTCTTCACAGAGATATTTTTTCATACCAGGGATTGAACCCAGCAGTACTTAACCACTGAGCCACATCTCCAACTCCTATTTATTTTTCTTTTTTTCTCTTTTTTCTTTTTTTTTTTTTGGTGCCGGGGATTGGACCCAGGGCCTTGTTCATGCAAGGCAAGCACTCTACAAACAGCTACATCCCCAGCCCCCCCCCCTTTTTTTTTTTGGTGCTGGGGATCGAACCCAGGGCCTTGTGCTTACAAGGCAAGCACTCTACCGACTGAGCTATCTCCCCCCCCCCCCCCCCCCCAGCCCTCTTATTTATTTTTTATTTTGAGACAGGTCTCACTAAATTGCTTAGGGCCTTGCTAAATTGCCAAGGCTGGTTTTGAACTTGTGATCCTCCTGCCTCAGCCTCCAGAGCCACTGGGATTTATAGGTATGAGCCACCACACCCAGGGGGTTCACAGACAGTTTTGATGAAGTGATTCTGTTGCTCAGAAACTCAAAACCTACAACTCTGGGCTGGGGATGTAGCTCCGTGGTAGGGTGCTTATCTAGCATATAGAGGGCCCTGGGTTTGATCCCCAGCGCTAATAAAACAAAAACCAAAAACAAAACTCTTAGAAACTCTGAGCAGGTATCCGTGTGGCCTCCGCTGCTAACACGATGGGTGCTGTGTGCACTAGCTCTGAAAGCTGGGGAAGGAAATTCAGGACAGGCTAGAGGCTGAGCCTGGGTCCCCAGAACCCTGGGGTAGGCATCGCGGAGTACCAGCACTGAGCACTCACTGTTGAGAGGCAGGAGAAAAGGACTGGAAGGTGAAATCCACCCTCCCTTCCACTGCGGGATCCCTCTGCTCCCCTCATCCCTGCTCCTGGTTTCCTTGTTCAGGCTGTGGAGGGGCCTGTGAGAGGGCGGATCCGAATAGGCTCTGTAACCGGAGTGCTATGCCGTCCAGGGCCATAGGAGGAAGTCCTGCTGCCCCCCGGGAAGAGGGGCCACTGCAGGCCCCTGTTCCAAGACTAGCCCAGGGCAGTTGCCATGCTGGGGTGGGGGGCCATCAAAGGTCCAGGCCTCCTCCCTGCCGTCCCTCTCTGAGCACCTGCTGTGTCAGGCCCGGTGAGGGCCTCACTTGGCCCTCCCTACTGTCCTGGAGGGGGTCCTCTCTACTCATCCCCACTGTGTAGGGAGGACAGGCTGACAGGCGCTCAGCAGAGAAGTGAGAACACAGACCCGACACCACCCTCTTGCTGGGAGGACATGGGACTGGCATGGAAGAGAGATTGATTTCAGATTGGACATTTTCCCACATGTCCTCTGGGACACCCCTGGGGATCCCCTCAGTGGGGCTCTCCTCAGGAACCAGGCCTCTGTCTGAGTACTCTTGGCAGCACAAGCCTGGCCAGCCCGTGGTATGGGAAATGCCTGATGGTTGAGCAAACAATGCAAGTCTTATGGAGTCGCTCTCCACAAGAGTGGAACAAAGAGGCCTGGAAGGGCCGCTCCCCCTTCTGGAAGACCAGGCACTCTCACAATGGTCCCCACTCAGACTGGCTGACTTGCCTTCACCCTTCACCTCCTCAGAAAGCCTGCCCTGACTTGGCCCTCTGTGCACAAGCTCAGAGTCTCTCTGAACACGCAGTTGCCAAATCTAACACAACTGACAGTTATTGGTTTAGCATTTGCCTCTGGGGCTCAACTGTCCCTAAAGACAGAGACTAGGCCTGCCTTGTTCATTGCTGTGACTTCAGGTTCTGGCACAGGCCTGGTTTGTGGTAGAGCTTCAAGTAGGCTTAAGATGGAGACGAGGTTGATGGACAGATAGCTAGCTCCTGGAGGGGACTGCCTCAAACTCATACTCCTCTTGGGACAAGGGCAGATCTACTGAGAGACCCTTCCTCCCTCCCTTTCTTCCCTCCATCCCTCCCTCCCTCCCTCCCTCCCTTCCTTCCCTCCCTTCTTCCCTGGAGAGCCTTATGCCAGGGAGAGCTAGGCTGGCCTAGGGCCCCATAGGCAGGGAGGGCCCTTGTCCAACAGGGGTGGTTACGACCCTCAGTGGCCCTGGGCCTGACTCAGAGCAGCCTCAGGACTGCTGCCTGTGGCTAGGCTCAAAGAAAACCCAGGTGGAGGTCTGTGTGGTTTCAGGTCTCTTCCTGCAGGGCCTCTCAGTACAGATGAGGCGGCTAAAAGGAGGCAGCTTCTCCCCTAACAGGAGCGAGTGGGGCCTGTGGGCCTGGGAGAGGTGACCATCAGGGAAATAGGGATTTAGGCAGAGGAGAGGGAAGGAAACCCTGCACCACACGGGAACTTTTGGACTAGGGCCAGCTCCTCCTCAAGCCTGGATACCCAGTCGTCTTGGCTTTGCAGTCTCTAGTTCAGCTTCACTGCCCACGTCCTCCTGGAAGCACTGCTGCTGGAGTGATCTTACCTGTGATGGTTAATTCTATGGGTCATTGTCGCTTGGCCACAGCACCCAGATAATATTTGGTCAAACACTGGTTTAGATGTTGCTGTGAAGATACTTTTTTACAAAAACATTTAAATTGGTAGACTGAGTAGAGCAGATGACCATGGGTGGGCCTCATCCAGTCAATCAAGGGCCTTATGAGAAAACACCCGAGGTCCTTTGAGGAAAAGGAAGTTCTGTCTCCAGGTTGCCATTGGACTCAGGACCGTAGCACCAACTCTCCTCAGGTCTGCAACCTGCCTGGCAGATTTCGGGCTTGACAGTCCCACACTCACGTGAGCTGATTCCTTACAATGAATCTCTCCCCATCCCCCACCACCATGGTTTTGATGTAAAGATATTAAAATTTCTAGGATATTTAGGTTGCCCAACTGTTCTAAAAGCTGGTATTTTTAGTCAGAATTGTCAGAAAATCATGGTAATAGGCTTGGCATATGTACTATAGGTGCTAAAGTACATATTTCAAGGGTTACCGAACCCTTGAAATGTGGCTAGTGTGACTGAGGAACTGAATTACTTTTTTCTTCCGGTGCTGAGGACCTAACCCAGGGCCTGTGCACGCTAGGCACAAGCTCTACCGCTTAGCTACACCCCCAACCCCTCATATTTTCTTATTTATCTGGTCGTTTAATATTTCTAACTCTGGGTCTGGGGAGGTAGCTCAGTTGGTAGAGTGCTTGCCTCACAAACACAAGGCCCTGGGTTCAATTCCCAGCACGCACCATAACAAACAAAAACAAACAAAGTATTTCTACCTCTGATGTAAGCTCCACAGGAGCAGGGTCCCCACCTTTCATGGCTTACTCCTGGTATACAGTAGGCGCTAGGTATATACCTGGTGATGCATTGGGGTTGCTGGCCAGGAAGGCACATAGGTAGTGGAATGTGGGACTGTGCAGCCTGGCAGTGCCCGGGAGTGGCCTGGCTGCCCCAGCCCTGCAGCCTACCTGCTTGCATGGGCTCAGATCCCTGGCCTGGGACAGGAGGGCTTGAGCTTGGGCTTGGCAGGGTTTTCCTTCTGCTGAGCAGGCTTCCCATCTTTCCTCAGCAGGACTGTTAGAAGCACACCTCCGAGGGAGATCTGAAAGAGAAGCTGCCATGGGGGCAAAGCCTATGGCTCCCACTCTGGTCTCAGATACCCATCCCTCTCCTGCTGGTTCCTGCTGATCTCCTGGAAAGCTCAAGGGACTGGCCTTGAGCCGGCACCAGGCTCCAGCCCCCTCCTCCAGACTCAAGGCTGACTGCAGCTGCTTTCTCTGCACCCCTCCCTTCTAGGCCGCGGCCTTTGCTTCCGGGGCTTCCAGGGCTGGCCTGCCCTTTCCTCCCCTTTTAGGGCTGTCCGCATCCTGCCCTTTCCCAGCCAGCTCTCCCTGAATCCTCAGCCTTTGCTGATCCTCCCTGAATTCCTGTGACCCACTTGGAACCACTTCTCAGACCTGGGCTCATGTTCTACCACTGGATAGCAGAGGAAAGTGACCAGATGGTGAGCTCACTCCAGGCACACCAGAAGCCATGGCTAGGGTCAGAGGTGGCAAGGGGCGTCAGAGGGCTTGGGGACTAGTGTTGAAACAATGAGAACTGACGCTGAACGTGCTGTTGTTGGTGTCACGGGGCAAGTAAGATGGCAGGGAGGCTGTATGACAATGACTTGCGAGGCTCTGGGTGACTGGCTGTCAGGCTACTTCCCCTTTTTGTGCCTCCTTTTCCGCATCTGAAAAATGGGATAACAACACCCAGCATGTGGGTCCTAGAGATAATACTCTGAAAAACCTACCTAGGGCCTACATTTCCTTCCTCTTGTCCTGAATGTCACTTCTCAGAAGCTTCTAACTTCCTTTTGTGTTCCTTACAAAGTTATTTTATTCTTTGGGGTGTTGGGGATCAAACCTACAGCCTCACACATGCCAGGCAAGCTCCCTACCACTGAGCCACATCCCAAGCCCTGTGTTCATCTATTCAAGTGCTCAATCTGCCATCATCCTACAGTTCCACAGTCCCTTCCCCAGCATCTAGGGGGACCCCACAGAAGGCACTGAACACCCATTAACCGACCGAACAGAAGTGATTATTTCTTTGGACGGTGCCTTGTCCTTAGAGTAATTTAAACCCCCAGGTTTCTAGGGTAATGCCCACCTTGCCAAACATTGTATCATGTGGTGGGGGCTGGGGGCTGAGATCTGCATTTCTTTTCAGATGGTTTTAGCCTTTTAAGTAGAGAGAAGGTGTAATTATGCCAGTCTGCTTCCCTTTAGCAGGCGTTCAGTTTCTGCTCTGTGCCAGGCACCTAACAGAGCAGGGGGATCAGGAAGGGTAGCCATGCTGCTTACCCCAGAGGAACTCAGAATGGTGTGGTGGCATCGTGGTCACCTTCCTTGCCTTTGAACCTCACACTGCCTGGATGAGGATCACGTCCATCACTGCCATGGGATAGCTTCTGCAGCCTCCCGGGTCAGTCTTCTCTGAGGAGTAAAGATCCTGCCTTGGAAGATGGAACACTCTGTGCCAGGTCCCTGCAGTCTCTGTTCTTCAGTCCCATGTCATTAGTGGGAATAACAATACCTGTCTGCTGCTACTTCTCCATGGGGAGCTCAGTATTCAGAGACAGGAGCAAAATGGGCCATCACTTGGCCCATTTTCTACTCAGACTTTTTGGATCTGGTAGCATTGGTGGAGAAGGTGCTGGTGCCCATTGCCGGCTCTGGGTCCCTTGCTGCTAGGGCACCATTTCAGTTTGGTTTGTCAGTGTCCCTGCTGCTCCCAGCCCATCCTTGCCCCCTTGGGTATGAGGTACAGACCAAATGCTTCACTTTACATCTGCCTTGGGTAGCATGGGTGATTTATTCCAACCTGCCTGGTCCGAGTTGTGTGTCCTTAGTCAAAGCAGGGATCATGATACTGACTCCACAGGGTGGTGAAGAGAAAGGGAGGAGCTCGTTTTCGTCAGGCTCAGTTTCCTTTCCCCTCCTTCAGCAAGACCACAACCATCAACTGCAGTCAAACTTCTTTGCAAAGGACTTCTTTGCAGGTGGGGCTGGGGGATGGGCTCCAGGGCAATGGGGGAGCTGCATGCATGCTGGGTGCTCCCCAGGGCTCTGGAGCTTTCTCCATCTGATCTGGTCAAGGCCAGGTGGTCCCTGAGGCAATATGAAGACCATGTAGCAGCAGGGCAGGCCTGGGAGGTGGTGTGGGCAGCAATATTTATGAGAGGAAATCTAATCGTTAACCACACACATATTTGAGTAACTTAGTATGTGCTAGGCACTTTCTAGGGGACCTGTGTGAGTAGGTGGCAGGAAAGAGTTAGTCAAAGGCAACTGAGATCAGCACTCTGCCCGGCCTGTATTTTTTTTTTTTTTTAACTCAAATAACTTATTTTTATTCCTTCATTGATATTTCTGGGATCATCACCTGGCCTGGTTTTGATCATTCCACTTGAGTCCCATTTCAGATGCAAGGACCAGGGCCCCAGAGTATGACCTCGTGCTCGGGTGGTTGGTTAGTGCAGAGCTGGACCATCCATTCTTCTGTGCCTGTGAAGATCATTTTTCAGCAGTGGGGTAAGAATGGTGGATTTGGATTAAACTACAGGGAGCCTCTCACCCTTTTTCTTTTCTTTTTTCTTTTTTTGGCGTTGGGAACTGCACCCAGTGCCCCACTGAGGTACACTCCCAACCTCTCTCCCTCTTTTTCAACTGAGAATCTCACTCTTCTGAGAGAACTGGCAGATGAGGGTGTTTGCACAGAAGATAATCCACAACTCTTTACTCAACAGAATTTGCAAGACGGTGGCCCAGAGAGGGGCCAAAAAGCCACGCAGCAAGTGACTAACCAAGATGGGTCTAGAATGAGCAATATACAAAAAGAAGTTGGAAAAGAAAACAAATCTCCAGGAGGTGGTCAGAGTGAGAGAGGGGACCTTGGTTCCTTCTGGGACCCCAGAAAGCACCTCTTACAGCCCCAGCGGAACCGCTTCCCCTCCTGGAATTTTTGCTTCTTAACTGTAAATAAAGCCCTCCCTGCCTTGGAGGGCGTCACTCTTTCTCACTGTCCATCAGAAAACAGAAGCGAGTATACTTACTGGTTTCTTGTCATCAGAGGCTTGGAGAGGACTTCAGCTAAGACCATGCTTTGGCTGGACAGCTGAGGGCTTTGGGGTCCTTCTGGAAGTCTGTCAATGTCCTTGGTCCTAGGCCACCCAGAACTCACTCAGCCTTGGAGGACCTTCAGAAGGGGCGCTTGATGCCAGCGCAGGTTAGCTCAGCATCCATCTGTGATCAGCAGTTTGTATTCCAGGATGGGCCAGGGGCCCTGTGCTCCTTAGGGACCCTGGATTGGGCAACCCTCCCCAGCACAGCAGGACCAGTAAGAAGGCAGGGCCCTGTGACTGTCGCAGAGACACAGGCGTGCCTCCTCTGAGCTCTGGCTCCTGTCTGCAGATTGTGGTTCTCACAACTGCTCGCTTCCTCTGACGGCATCCCAGGCCATCGAGGAGCCACCTTGCCCAAGTTCCTGTTTCTGGGGTAGCAGCAGCGGCCTCGAAATGATCTAGAGCAGGAGGTGCTTCTCTGGCTTTTTGGCTTGATCTGGGTCTGAGATGAGCAGGAGCTTCCCATGCTGGCCTGACCACGGTAATCACTGAAGTGACTTAATTTCAGTAATTTCTGGGATCCTTTCATGCCTTCTGAATCCAAATTGCCAGAGGAGAAACAGGAATCTAAACTTTAAATATTTCAAGAGAATCCTTTGGCAAAAGAAACACTGCCTTCCCACCCTTCTTTATTTTTTTTGTGGTGCTGAGAATGGAACCCAGGACCTCATGCATGCTAGGCAAGTACTCCACCACTGAGCTGCATCCCTAGCCCTAAACTATAGATTCTGTCTCCGGTGGTCTGCAGTGGGGCTCAAGATTTGGCATTTTTCATTCCCTTTGTGGTACTGAGGATAGAACTCAGAGATATTCTACCACTGAGCTACATCCCCAGCCCTTTTTATTTTGGGGGTACCAGGGATTGAACTAAGGGGCACTTGACCACTGAGCCACATCCCCAGTCCTTTTTTATATTTTACTTAGAGATAGGGTCTTACTGAGTTGCTTAGTGCCTTACTTTTGCTAAGGCTGGCTTTGAACTCACAATCCTCCAGCCTCAGCTCCTTGAGCCACTGGGATTACAGGTGTGCAATACTGGACGCAGCAAGATTTTGCATTTCTTTCTCCCTCCTTTCCTTCTTCTCTTTTTTCCTTCTCTCTCCCTCTTTACTTTTCTTCCTTTCTTCTCTGTCTCCATCTTTCTGTCTCTCTTCTTTTCTCTTCATAAAAATTTTATTTTGCAGTACTGGGGATTGGACCCAGGGATGCTCTACCACCGAGCTACATCCCCTGCTCTTTGCTCTTTAGTCCTTTTTTTTTTTTTTTTTCCTTTTAATAACTTTTGTGTGTGATGCTGAGGATTGAACCCAGTTCTACATGTGCTAGGCAAGCACTCTACCACTGAGCCATAACCTCAGCCTCTTTGGTCCTTTTTATTGAGACAGGGTCTTGCTAATTGGTCTGGGTTGACCTCAAACTTGCAATCTTCCTACCCCAGCCCCCCGAGTAGCTGGGATCATGGGTGTGTGGCACTGTGTTCAGCTAGCAAGCTTCCGAGATGATACCCATGGAGCTGGTCGGGGAACACTTTGAGTATCAAGTTCTGGGGGCTGAGGGTATATCTCAGTGGTAGTTCTATCACCAATGTATTTAGCATATTTAAGGTCCTAGGTTCAATCCCCAGTATTGGGAGGAAAAATCTGGACAGTATTTCTCAAAGTATGGTACCAGACCAGAAGCCTCAGCATGATCTCAGAATTTGTTAGACATGTAAATCCTCAGTTCCCATCTCAGGTCTATTAAATCAGAAATGCTAGGGTCAGGACCCAGGTATGTTTGCTCTATCTATCTATCTAATCTATCTATCTATCTATCTATCTATCTATCTATCTATCTATCTATCTATCTATCTATCTATCTATCTAATTTATATATATAACCCCCAATGTTTTCAAAAGCACTCTAGGTGATTCTGATGCATGCCTTAGCTTGAGAATCTCTGGTGCAGGACAAAGAATCTGACAGAATCACACTGCCCACAGCTCATTAAAAATTTAATACAGCCACCTGCTGCCTCCTCCTCAAGGGGCCTGGTACTCCTGGAGACAGCTGCTCTTTAACACAAAATCTTGTATTATACTGAAATGCTCTTAATACAGTTCACATTCTGCAGACTTTTCTGGTACCTTGCCAGTTAGAGCTCACTTCTGTGATCCCTGGGTCTCTCCCTTGCTCCTAGGGAAGGCTGGTCTGATATGTACCTCTGCAGGGACTTGGTAACAGAGCTGAAAGGGCTAGAGAAGAGGGGCATTCTTTGTTTTTGGTACTAGGGATTGAACCCAGAGGTGTTTAACCATGGAACCACATTCCCAGCCCTCTGAATTTTTTGAGACAGGGTCTCAATAAATTGCTGATGCTAGTTTTGAACTTGGGATTCTTCGGCTTCAGATTCCTGAGTTGCTAGGATTATAGGCATATGCCATCACACCTGGCTTACCCATGTATTTCTTTATCTGGCTGTCCATCTATATCCTTTTTAATAAACTGGTAAACATCTTTTCCTGAGTTCTGTGAGCCATCAAAACAAATGGCCAAACCTACAGAGGCAGCTGTGGGAATCTATTTGTACCCCAGTTGTACAGATGAGTAACATGGGATCTACTATTTCCAACTGGCATGTGAAGTGGGGGTGCAGCTTGTGGGACTAGAGTCTGCACTAACTCTAGATAGTGTCACAACTGAATTGTAAGGTACCTAGCTGGTGTCTAGACTGTTAAGAGAATTAATTGGTATGGGGAAAACCTCACACATTTGCTCACAGAAGTGTTGAATGTAGTACAGGAAACTTTCCCATATAGTCAATTATTAGTTTTGTGACCATTTGTAAACTAACTCTGGGTCTGTTTTTGTATCCATAAACTGGAAATAGTATGTATTTCACTGGGTCAACAGAAGACAACTTATTGGAAGGTGCTAAGAGCCTTGTCTATGAAAGGTGCTCAAAGAAAGGTTGAATAAAACAAAAAAATGCATTGATTCTGGAAGAACGAGAAACTAGTTTTTCAAGTTAGGTGACTTTGGTCAAATCTCTCAACTTTCCTGAATTGTTCCTTGTCTGTAAAACAGATGCACCCATTTTGCAGGGCTGCCATGAGAGTTTGATGAAGTATGTGGGCTTTCCCCCACCTTTTTTGGTGCTGGGTTTCAAACATGCCAAGAATGCACCTTACCACGGAACTACATCCCCAGGCCCCCTTTCCCCACCATTCAGTGAATTCATTCATTCAGAGACAAGGTCTTGCTAAGTTGCCCAGACTAGTCTTGAACTTGTGATCCTCCTGGCTCAGTCTCCTGAGTAGCTAGACTACATGCCAGCATGTACCACTGCACCCGTCTTGAAATTATTTTTTTAAATATATTTTTATTGTCAATGGACCTTTATTTGTAATATGTTGTGCTGAGAATCTAACCCAGTGCCTCACACATGCTAGGCAAGTGCTTTACCATCTGAGCCACAACCCCAGTCCCTTGAAATTATTATTTTTTCTTTTTGGTGCTAGGGATTGAACCCAGGGCCTTGTGCTTGCAAGGCAAGCACTCGACCAACTGAGCTATATCCCTAGCCCCTGAAATTATTCTTGATGGGTGCAAATTCAGCCACTTATGGAGAAGAACATCCTGGTCTCTCATGGGGACCCCAGAAAAGTAGTTGCCGATTATTACCTGATAGGTGGGATGCAGCAATTCCACATTGGTGTGGAGCCAAGATGTGCAATGCCTTTCCCAGACCTCAGCTTCTCATCCATCAACAATAGCATTGGGATGGACATGGATTCAGTCCAGGCTGGGCTTACTAGTTGTATGACCTTGGACGAATTATCCCAAAGCTTCATATCCTCCCTATAAATGGACAGTGTCACTGGGTGGGATAAGTGATCATGAATGTGAAAACATACAGCAGAGAACCAGCACACAGTTATTCAGCCACTCCCTGAGCCCCAGTGAGTGGCTTGAGAAAAATAACACCAGCAATCAGGTAACAATGACACATATACAGCTTTATTAATAATTTGTAAAAAGTTGTACTCTGGCAGAGTGATGCATTCCTTATCTTAGCAGAAAGCAAACAATGTGTCTGAAAAGTCTCTTTTTCAAGATTCGGAACTGTGTAACCCTGAGCTTGCATCTCATGCTTCTGAGAGCTGGGCTCCTGCTTATGGCATGGATCTCCACAATTACCTCACCCTTCTCCCATTGCTGACACCCTTGCTAACAGCAGACTGGAGGCTACAATTTTACCTGGATGTGGCTGGCTTCCCTTACAGACTGGGTGCCTCCCTTCTACAAAAAGGGAGTTCATAGGATTAAGACTTTCGGAAGTGGGTTCTACATCCATTTTGTTTGGCTTCCAGGAGTTTGCTGAAATCAAGGCTACAATTACTCAACATGAAATTGTGTTAATGACTGTTGCTCTTCCCCCTTTCACGTCCTCACCATTGACATGTTTAAGCCATACCTCTCCCTTTTTTGGGACTGAGGAATGGAGAACCACTCTTCACCATATACTTGGGAGGCACTTCTTGTAGATGTGATGTCTGATAAGTGGTAACAGATGCTCAGTGACAGCGGTTTTGCCCTGCAGAGCGGAGGCCTAGCATTTTGTTTTCCATCCTTCTGTGCTGAGAGTTCAGTAATTAAGCTACTCCCTGGGACTAAACTCCCTGTTTTGTCAGAACCTCATTGTTCATGGGGTTCCAGCAGGGTACATCCCTCCCTTTTTTTACAGGATGCATTGTGAATCCATTTGGACAAAGGGAGGTGGCTGTCCACTCTGCCTACCTCTTATGTGACAGGCAACACTTCTGCTATTGGTCACAATCAATCACTGTTTCAAACAGTAATTATGCTTTTCCACGTTCCTCAGAGCTGCTCTCTTCAGAAATCACTCTGCAAATCTTGTTGACCAATTTGGAACCAAAAGAATCTAGTGGCTTACCCCACTTAGATATCTGTTCTGAACATTTCCCTTAAAAAAAAAAAAAAAAAAACATTGGGAATGCAAAAAAAAAAAAAAAAAAAAAAGAAAGAAAGAAAGAAAAAAAAAAGGTCCCTTTTTCTGTTTTTGCAGAAGCGCCACAAGGAAGCATGTCTAAAATCACAGAACTAAGCACACACAAACACAGACACGCGTGCTTGCACACACATGGAGTTGGGAATCAAAGAATCTTATCAGATACATCATTAGGGGAACATAGGAAAAGCTGGCAAGAGAAGATGTAGAGATCGGATCAGCTAAAGATGCTGGAATGTTACAGTAATGGCATGGATGTGGTTCTTGGAAGATACAAAAAAAGGGTAGGTGGGCGGAGAATGATAAATCCAGGCTACTAGGAGAGGTTCAGTGGCCATGCATGAGTTAAAGATAGAGGAGGCCAGTTTACGGGATGAAATGTTATATTATGGAGTGTCGTCTGAAGAAGGGTAGACTTGCATGGTCCGGGGAGGAGCATCTGCTTAGCAGGACACCTCCATGGTCTGGTGTCTGTCCAGGGCATCAGGGGACTCACAGGATTCTTGAGTTCCATCTGACTGATTGCTGGTGACAGACCGGCTGAAAGGACTTTCTCCAGAGCCAATGCTACTCGAGGTTGAGTGGGTTCGGGATCGGGCGAGCCTGGTCATGCTGGCAGATGGTACTGTAACAAAGAACCAAGAGGACTAGAAGATGGAGCCCTGGTTAAACTCAGCTAATCTACATGTTTCGCCAAAGGCTTTATGTTTAGCTTTCCCAACCCACTTACAATGACAATCAGAACAAAAGACAGCCACCCCCATTTTGTAGTATTTGCTCTCGATTAATGACTGAATGCAAGGCCACTCTAATCCTCTGGGTTTGGTTGGACTAGCTCTTCTGTCACAGTAGAACAAAGGGAAGTCCTAAGATAAGAGTAGACTCTTAGCTGTGCCCACACCATTCAGTGATAAGGAGGGAGGCTTTGGGAACCCATTTAGGTAACCAAAACCTGCAGTACATGCAAGACTAAACCAAAACAAAAGAAAGACAAACCACACAAATATGAAGGTGTTTCACAAACACAGTGCAAGCCCGATACAACGAGACTACCATCCGTGTCCACAGGCTGCCCTGGCTGTCTAGGGTGTGCAGAAGGCATGGGTGGAGGCCAGAGCTCTGGGGAGGTTTAATTCAGACTCCTGTTCTGCCACTGCTGTGACCCGAACATTCTTCTAGCTTGGGCTGGACAGGACCTTACCTGGCCTAAATTCCCTGCTTATCATCCTAAGGCACCAGCCACCACCCGGCTGTCATTTCAATGCTGGAGTCAAAAGATGCCATTACCTGAGGAGTTCTCTGGACATTTCTACCTAGAGTCAAGGCTGCCTTCAATTCCCATGTTTGGGAGTTACCTCAAAGATCAGTAGGTGGTGGTACAAGAGGGGCCCTGCCTATTAAGTTTCAGTTGCTGCTGTGACCCTCGATTTAGGAAGATAAGAGAAGCCCTAGGCATTATAACTGGATCCTTTCTTCTCCCTTGGACACCAGGGTTGGACGGTTAGGCTAAACCTCTTGGAGCACAATGAGCCACGTTCTATCAGGCTCTCACTGCACAGAAAAATCGCGGACATGCTGCAGGCAGCCAATGCAGCCAGGAGAGCATGGCGGAGGGCAGGTAAGGCCAGCACAGAGGAAGGTACCTGACTCAGTGCTGAGGTGACTGAGTTGCACATACGGGACTGGAAGCAGGATGGACACAGGAAGAGGCAGGTTAGTGATCTAGAGTGCCAAGTAGCAACCCTGGCTGCCTAGTAGACAGACAATATTCTAAGCAAGGGATCAAAGTTTATTTTATGGTCCCAGAGAGGAAGTGTTATGGTCCCAGAGGTTGAGTGTTGCTTTAGTATAATCTTGGATGTCATTTTTCTCAAACAGACAAAGGCAACTATTTTCCCCTCCAATTTACACAGTCACCCTGCTTTGGATCAGAAATGAGCTACAAGATCAGCTGTTTCTTAGGAAGGGATAAGAATAGGTTAGGAGGGGATTTCTGCTCCTTCCAGTGAGCTAGAGGGCCATGGGTATGGGCTCGGTTGGTAGCAACTCAAGACAGACGACAGAGTCACTCTAGACAAGACACACATGGTCTGCCTGACAGATACAGGGCTGTATCCAGGTCTAGCTGCCCAGAGCAGCTGCCCAGGCAGGTCACGAATGGCCATTATCCACACTGATACCAGAGATGGGGAAAAATCACCCAAGTGGGTAAAGAGCTCTGTACCTGGGTGAAAGGGTTTTCCTTCTTATGACTGCAAGAAAGGAGCAAGTGAATTTTTTGCAACAAGACTCAAGGGTCTCGGGCTGGGGAGATAGCTCAGTCGGTAAAGTGCTTGCCTTGCAAGCACAAGGCCCTGGGTTCGATCCCCAGCACTGCAAAAAAAAAAAAAAAAAAAAAAAAAAAAAAAAAGACTCAAGGGTCTCGCAATACATGAGACCAGGATAGTGGCATATGATATGGACACATCCTTCACTTGCTCTAATATATCCTCCAAGTTCAACTCTTGTGGAAGAATAGATTTCACTGAGGATACTACCCTTTTTTTTCTGGAGTCCCACTTCTGTTTCTCTAGGTCAGGAGTTATTAACTAGCTGAGTTCAAACGCAAGTTGTAACTTCTGATTAACAGCTAGGATAGCCTAAGCTTCAGTGGTTAAAACTGTGGGCTCTGCAGTAAGACTGCCAAGGTCTGAATCATGGCTCTGTAGTTGCATTGTTAACCCTGGGGAATGTGCTTAGCTTCTTTGATCCTCAGTTTCCTCTTCTAAAAAATGGGACTAATAACAGAACTTTACCTCTTAGGTTAAGAGTACATACTGCCTGACAAAAGGTAAGTGCTTAATAAGTGTGTTATACACACACACACACAGACACACACACACACACACACATACACACACACACAATGAATGTTCCACAAAGGTTTCATTTTCTACTTTTAAGGCTGGCTAGCACAGAGGATATACCTTGAGAATTAAGGCCTACCAGATGTCAAACTGACCCCATCACACATAAATCTCTGCTAGACAGAAAGTTGTGTAGTACTCACTGTAGCCCATTCCCTGCAAAAAGTACTTGAAGGCCTCGGTGAGCTTCCCAGGCTGGGGGACAAAACAAAAAAGCATTAATTTTTTCACAGGCAGAGAGGTAGAACTGAATGGGAGACTTTTTCCTAAAAAACAAACTTTTTACCTGAACTACTTGGGGTAGTCCCCCACAGTCTGCCATCTGGAAGAGGAAAAATATGAAAGTCAGCTGGGACTTATATTTAAGGGAAATGCTCCAAGCATCCCAGTTCTTTCAAACAGGACAATATTGAATTTTGGGTTCCTTAACCATATACAGGCTTACATCTCCTCAGTGTACTCTATACAAAGATGGAGATGCTAGACAGAAACTGGAAAGAATTACTCAGTTTGTATTCATCCCTAGAAGCTGGATCTGGCTTTCAGGCCCATGGCATGGGTTTTCCAATGGGCTGATAGAAGTAGGCAACTACTTTCAACCCTGGTTCTCCCTCCACCTGAAGAATGTTACTGCAGAGTCTTCAAACAGTGTGATCCTGACTTCACAGTGATTTGTGATTTTGAAGTCCCCTTTCAACTCTACACTCTCTTCATTCCATGACAAAGGGGAGTTCCCTAATCAAAACCAGAGGCTGAATCCCACTAACTTGATGTCACTGCTTTTTACTTCATAAGCCTTAACGCCAGTTATTCTTACAGGTTGTTAGTATACATCGGAACTACTTGTTAAAATTCTGATTCTTGGGGTTAGGGTATAGCTTAGTGGTAAAGTACTTCTAGTATGTGCAAGGTCCTGGGTTCAACTCCCAGCACCACTTAAAACAAAACCCCTCAGATTCTGGGGTTCCTGTCCCAGAGATTCTGACTGAATAGGTTTGGGTAAGGTTCAAGAGCAAGCATTTCTAATAAGCTCGTGGAGATGCAGAGTACTGTTCCTAGGGCATGAGGGCCATGCAGGAGCCCAGCCTTTCCCTTCCAGTGGTTCTGTGCTCAGACCCTGTACTACTCAGACTGACAGAGCATTTTGTTTTTTAAAGGGATGTGAACTTCTTGGTTTAATTTGCATTAAAACTTTCTTAAAAAGGAACAAGTCTCCTCAAAATTTCAGGCATAAGATAAGAAACAAACATTCAATTTGACAAATATAAAATAGACCAAACTGGTACAAACTACATTTTCATGAAGTTTAGGAGCTGAAAACTGAACAGAACATAAAAGTTACTAAATGCAAGGAGAGGATACTGGGTGTAACTATTTCTAAGACTAATACTCACATTAAACTGCTTGAAAGTCAGTTCAGTCAACCATAGGAACTATCCACTCTGCCCACTGATGTAGTAGATGGGCATATTTGTCCAGAAATAACCTTGTCTATGCTAAGCAGAGTTGAGTTTGGTGCTTTCAAATATTGATTCTAATTTGAAGCCACAAACTTTTCATTCATATTTTAGACAAACCCATCAATCAACCCAGAACAGTTTGGTTTGGTCACCTCAGAGCATTCACCTCAGGTCTATTTTTAGAAACCAAGGACTGCCTCTGGTGATAACACTTCCCTTTCAAGCACACTTCAAAGACAAAAGGAAGAAGGCAAAGATATTTCAGACTGAAAACAGCAGTAAGCAAAGAAGATCTGCATTTAACTCTCCAGTAGTCCAGGTAGGAGGTAGGAGGTCAGCTACCCGAATCTATTAATAGAGGCTCTAGGAAAAACTAGGTTGAGACAATGCTAGGTTGGAACTCTTGACTAGGATACATCTGAAAGGTGGAGAAACTTGATATTGCCCTTAGAAATTTAGTAAAAGAGTCACTTTCTACTTGCTTTAAGAGAAAGAAAATACACCCACCCTCACTACTATACTGTAACTGGAAACTTCCTTACCAATACAGCAGAATTTAGCATGTGCAGAATTTTCATCTATTATCTTAATTCTCACAATAAGGCTTATGAAATTTTTAATGGCATGGGAAAATATTTATGGCATAAACGTGAAGAAAACAGATACAGGACTATAAACATCCTCTGATTTTTTTTTTTTTTTTAATTTTTTGTGGTACTAGAGGCCCTCTATCACTTAGCCACACCACCAGTCCTTTTTTATTTTGACATACTGCTTTACTAAGTTGCCCAGGCTGGCTTTGAACTTGTGATCCTCCTGCTTCAGCCTCCGTGTGTGCCATTGTGCTTGGCTCCTCCCCTACCACCAGTATGGGAATGGAACCAGGGGTACTCTGCCACCAAGTTATAACCCCAGCTCCTTTTCTTTTTCTTGTTTATTTTGAGACAGGTTCTCACTAAGTTGCTAAGGTTTGTGATCCTCCAGCTTTAGCTTCCCAACCCAAGAAGGTGGGATTACAGGCATGTGCCACTGTGCCTGGTTAAATATACTCTGATCTTAAAGATAAAAAATGTATAGCAAAAAGATACCAATATTTTACCAGAGGCAGTTACACGTGGGCAGTAGAATTATGAATAATTAAAAAAAAATTTTTGGTACTGTGGATTAAACCCAGGGTGGAGGGCTTTACCACTGAGCTACATCTCCGGTTCTTTTTGAGATAAGGTCTAATGAAGTCATCTGAGCTGGCATTGAATTTGTACTCCTCCTGCCTCAGACTCTTGAGTCACTGGAATTATAGGTATACACCATTATACCCAGCTATTTTTCAATTTTCTACAATGAGAATGTGTGTGTATGCATATATATCCAAATGTGTATATATATATATTTTGTGGGAGGGAGGTGCTGATGATTGAACTCAGGCCTCATATATGCTAAGCACACAATTTACCACTGAGTTACACTATACCCCCAGCCCCACAATTAGAATATATATTGAGGGGGAAAAAAAAAAGAGGAAAGAGAAACTCAAAGAGAAAAAAACTTTAACCTCTTTCTGGGCAACTGTTCTAGCAAACATAGTAAAATTTGAAGCATGTATAATTTACTCACAAGTGGTTGGCAGTAAAAGAAGAAGACATATATTACCTTTAGCAAAGTTGTATTTATAGGGTTGAGACGAGAATTGCATTCAACCTTAAAAAAAAAAAAAAAGAAAGAGAGAAAAAAACAATTTTATGAGTTGCTAGAAAAATAAATAAAGAAATAGCTTGGCATGAGACTCTTGCAAGACCAACTGCTCAGTTTGGTGACTGAAAGATATATATGATAAATTTCATGTTTTAGATTTTGCAGTGCTAGTTATTGAACCCAGGGCCTTGTGTGTGCTAGGCAAGCACTTTACCACTGAGATAACATCCCTGGCCCATATGATGCATTTTTTATCTAAGCAGATCTAAAACTGGCTAATTTCATTTTCTGAATCTGATACAAGTAGAAACTTTTAACAATTATATACATATACTGAATCTAAGGAGTCTTCTTATTGGCTGCATAGCATGGGGGCAGGCATCTTCTTTGTGAACTGGCCCTCTCTTCCTGGGATCTCTTTGATGCCAGAAAAACTGGCCTTGATGACTGAGCCCTGTGCACCTCCCAGCCCTGCTTTTCATTCCTCTGTGGGGCCCTCGTATGGTGGGTATGCCATTCCTTATAACCTGACTATGGCTCTCCAGTCTAAAGCTCAACTCCTGTGATTTTTTCTCTCATAGCAGTCATTATAATGTAGTATTAAAGCCTGGTATATTTACATGAAGGCAGGTACCTAAAAAAAAAAAAAAATGCTTTGGGGAGATGATCTCTGGGTTCAGTGATTCTTTTTTGGGGGGCAGGGGTGATACTTAGGATTGAACCCATGCCTTTGTGCATGCTAATCACATGCTCCACCATTGAGCTACACATCTCCAGCCCCACAGGTTCAGCAATATTTTTCTAGGGGGAGCAGAATGTGGGGGTTCTGGGGATCCAAACCTAGGGCCTAACACTTGCTAGGCAAGAGCTCTACCTCTGAGCTACATGCCAGCCCTCAGAAGTGTTTTATGGCTATTTTGATCAACTGAATCTCCTCTTTTACATTCTTTTGCAAAGAACACACATATAAAATCTGTGCTAAGAGTTTAGAATTCGGTGGGGTAAAGTATAATACAAAGCAAAATGAAATCTCTTTAAAGAATATTACGACTGAGTGAATTGTGAAAGACAATAAGAATTACTACAGATAAAGAGCAGAAGTTGGTGTTTGAAGGCTTTTATAGTTTGGGAAAGCATGAATGTACAGAGCACATGTGGGATCACAGAAGCAAGTATGAAGTGAGGATGCACACAGAGGTGAGGCGGGGAGCAGTCTGGAGTTCTGAAGAAGCAAGAAGCCCCAGGTTTCTGAGGTGACAGGATGTGAGTTGTTTCAGAAGAGTAGCTGTCTATACAATAGACTGCAAAGGCAGTGAGCCAGTTAGGGAGTGATTAAAATTACCTAGGCAAGAACCAGTAATTCAGCTGAACTTTTGATCTGGGTATTGTTGATGGGAAGATATACAAAACTCTTCTAAAAATCAGGGGATGATCTAAATGCCATGATCGCCAAGTCAGAGTTTTGATTTGCTGTATACAAATGACAATGTATAATAAACAAATAAACAAATAACACTAATAAACAAATAAACTTGTGCACTAATAAACAAAAGCACAAGTTTACCATGAATATGCATTAACTTACAAGATAAAATTTAGAAACTGGATCCCTAACTGTCAGGCACAGTGCTGAGAATATAGAATATGCTCTATAAATATTTTCTGGAAGAATTAAGTCTGGATTTAATATAACAAACTTTCCTTGGCTCACTAGTTTATATAATTTCAATAATATTATAAGAGGTTTCACTATCTGGTAGGCCACTGATAATCTTTTTGTGTGCATGCTGGGGACTGAACCCATGGCCTCAAGCAAGTGTGGTACTACTGGGCTATACCTCAGCCTCCAATTATTGGTTGCTGATATGTTTACCCTTCCAACTCCACCATACAGAGACTCCATCTTATTTTCTCCATAGTACTGAGCAAATAGGAGGTGCTCAAAAATGATACTGAATGAATAAATGAACTGGCAATCCTACTTGGATTTGCAGTTTCTTCTTGCTCTTCTACGTATGGAAATCCCTACGTATGGATCTTAGCTACCAGTAGGATAAGATACTCTGGTAGGGAAGACAAATTTGAGTGAACAGAAGAGTATCTAAGCTATGCTACAGCTGTAACTCCTGAAGTTCTTCTCTATAAATGCTGGGATGCAGAAATCAGAAAGAGGAAGAGATCTTATCTATGAGGTTACTTTATCATCTTGAAAAATAATTGAAAATGTTGCTCTTAAGTCCACACTTCTTTTTTTGTTGTTGTTTTTGTTTTTGTTTTCGAGACAGGTCTTGCTATGTTACCCAGGCTGGACTTTGAACTCTCAATCCTCCTGCTTCGGCCTTCTGGGTAGTAGGAATTACAGGTATGCACTACTGCATCTGGTTCCATACAATTTTCAAAACGCAAATAACTTCAGATCCAAGATTCATGGAAATACTTACCTCAATACTGATTCTGGGTATTTTCTTTAAAAATCCTATTTTCTTGTTTTAAGTACATATTAAAAAATGTTTTGGGTAGATATTTTCATTGCATGTATCATCATCACCTTTACAGACAGAAAAGCCTGACCTTTACAAAACTCCTTCTGGGTGAATCAGAATCATTATCATATGTCTGGGGAACTTTTTTAGAGGAAAGGTTGGGAGTTGAGGGTTATTTGCCTCTGTGCACGAGATATGCCATATATTTTATACCGACACAGAATGTTTCACAGAGAAATTTAGAGAGATGGATATATATTCTATGTTCATATCTATCTAACCCTACAAACATTCCCCTACCCCCAAATCTTCTCTCCAAGTCTATACTTGTTATTTGGCAGGGGGGGTACTGGGGATTGAACATAGGGGTACTTAACCACATCCTCAGCCCATTTTTATTTTTTATTTTGAGACAGGGGTTCGCTGAGTTGCTTAGAGCCTCGCTAAGTTGCTGAGCTGGCTTTGAACTTACGATCCTCCTGTCTGAGCCTCCTGTGCTGCTGGGATTACAAGCATGTGCCACCATGCCTGGCTCCTTTACTTCTAATTAGTTATCAGACCATTTCCAAAAAAGGCTTACTCCTTAACATTCTGCTCTACATAGAGCAGAAGTGAAGACTGCCGGGAAAAAAAAAAAAAAAAAAATTGAGTAATTTCACACAGGTACTTAGTTAAGTTAAATAAGTTGTGGGAAAGGCATAATTGTCATAAAAAACTGTCAACTTCATTTGTAAATAAACAAATGCAAATTAAACAGTAAGATACCATTTTTAACCTAGCAAATTAACTACTTATAAAAAAAAAAATCAGTTCTGGACAGTATAGTAAAACAGGCTGGTGGCAACACACTGGGGCAAGTCTTTTTTGGAAAGGAATCTGGAAAAATATATTTAAAAACTTACAAAGGTTTATGATTCTTGGCACGTTAATTCCATTTCTGAAAATCTATCCCAAGGAAATAACCAAAGAGTCAAAGATTTTATAAGGATGTTCAACAGTAAAATCAGAAATAATCAATAGGAGAATAAAGTTAAATAAATAATGGTACTTTAACAAGATGGAATGCTATACAGACATACTGACTTTATAATATGGAAAAATGTTATCAACAGTGTTAAGTAGCCAGGCATAGTGGTGCACTCCTCTACTTCCAGCTACCCAGGAGGATGAGCCAGGAGGCATCAAAGTTTGAGGTAGTCTAGACAACTTACCAAAACCCTGTCTCAAAATAAAATAAAAAGGGCTGTGGGGCAGTTCAGTGGTAGAACACTTTCCTAGATGCACAAGGCTCTGGGTTCAATCTATAGTACCTCAAAAAAAAAGAAAAATTTAAGCAGTGAGGTTCCAAATTTCGTATATTGAATATAGTTCAGGTCTATTTTTTTTTTTTTTTTTTTTTTGTGCTGGGGATTGAACCCAGGGCCTTGTGCTTACAAGGCAAGCACTCTACCGACTGAGCTATTTCCCCAGCCCCAGGTCTATGTTAAAAACAAAGATAACCACTTGTGTAATGGGATCGTGATTTTCCCCATTCTATTGTTAAATTAAAAAGAAATACGTTCTATAATAAGCATATATCACTTTTATCAGTGTACTATGCGCTTGACAAGGAGTAGAAAAAAGCACACGGGCTCGTGGCAGCCTTCCAGCCTGTTGGATTTATGGTGGTAATCTATTGCAGATTCAAAGCTGAGGCTGCCAGAAATCTGACAATAAATAAATGGTGTTTCATTGTATTACTTGCCACAAAGTGAATTGCACCACACAAAGCAATCAAAGGCAACAATGGTCCCATCTGATGAAACCTAGTGACTGAGGAGGAATTACTTTTCCAAAATGTCTAACAGAGCAAACCTAATATGTGCAATCAGAAAATAACATAAGCTAATCTTTACCAACTGTTCTGGTGTGCAATATACATTTCACTACATTTGAATATCATCTTCCTCACAACACTAGGACATACTTACCACAGCCTCAACAGCAGGTGAATTGTCTCCTACCACCAATAAAGTAGAGCACCTAGGTACAGAAGGAGAGAGAAAATGAGTGCATACACTGCACTGAACATTTGAATTAACCGTAACAGGCAATTCAGTGGGGAAACTGAGGGACTTACTTTAATGTTTTTAATCTGTTATCATTTTGGCCCAGTATGGGTCTTTCAATCTCTAGGTCTCTGCGTCTAGAAAAACAAAACAGGATCAGTGCATTTTTGAGGTAAAATGATAACAACTAAGGTTATTTTGTGATCATGAAAACCAAAGCATTATCAAGGACTGTGAAAACGCTCTTTCCTTCACACCTGAGTAGCAGTGGTATCCTGAGTGGCACATAAGGAACTTGGTGGGATGCTAAACACTGACCAAGTCCTAAGGGTTTAATTTTCCAACTAGTTTATAGGAATAAATTCCTTAAGAGAAGGGAATGACTTACACTTTTATTTGTCTGTGTTGGGGGGAGCATTTTCCTTGGAACAGTTTGGCACAGGCCTTTATCTTTCTGATTTCAACTAAAAATAGGGAAGTTCTAGAGACCAGGTTTAAGACTTGGCTTTGTTCCTTACTGGTTTGTGTAACTCTGGGGCAAGTTATGGCTGATCCACTTCCTCAGTCTTTTTCAGGTTTCCAGAAAGCTAGGAGATAACACTCGCCTTGGAGAAGCTGTTCCCAAGATGAGAACCAGTGCTCTTCCCTCACCCTACCTGTGACTCAGGGAGATGGAACAGTGGATTTTGAAATACACAAACAAGAGAGAATTGAGTAGCATTTTTGTGTCACTCCTACCTGACAACAAGACAACAGCCAAGACCAACAAAATCATGGCCCAAATCAGAGGTGTCTTCTCTCCTCTTCCTTACATGTATTTCCCTGTGCTACTTCACAACACTTGTGTGCTTCTGTGTACTAACTTAGGCTCTGTATATCTTAAAACATCTGGAAACTACAACTGGTATTTGAACATGCCCCAATGCCTTCCAGTTCACCCAATGTTCCTGAAAGCTGTTTTCACATGTCTTAAAGCACTTTCTTTTCTACTGAAACAGCATGAAGTCAACTGCATTACAAAATTAAGGGAGAAGTCATTTATTTCCCCTTCCCTCTCTCTCTTAAAAGTCAATTATCCCTTTAGACCTGTTCTACCATTAAGTGAAGGAATGGGAAAACAACTGTACCCATTATAGGAACCCAGGAAGAGCTGTAGGTTTTCTTGGTTGATATCTTGGGCAATATGTAGTCTGTATGTTTGAATCAAGTCCAGGTTGGCCTGCAACTCTTCCTAGAACAAGTAAAAGAAGACACAAGTAACTTTCTGAGCTTTAAAACAAACCCATTTGTTTGCATTATATTTCTTTCTTTTCTTTTCTTTTTTTTTTTTTTTGTGGTGCTGGGGATTGAACCCAGGGCCTTATGCATGTGAGGCAGGCACTCTACCAACTGAGCTATATCCCCAGCCCTGGTTTACATCTTCAATATCAAAAGTCAGCACTCGGACTTTTGGGGAAAATGGCAGCCGCCAGGGGCCTGTCCTTAACGGTCACGGGCCCTAAGAGCGGTCATTCCCTGGTGGAGGGCAGGCTCTCCGCATCCTGTCAGGGACTTCAGACGCATCGGGAGGCGTCATCTTCCAGCCCGAGGCTGGCAAAGGGCAGATCCACCTCACCGACAGCTGCGTCTGGAGGCTTCTGGAAATCACTGAAGGATCAGAATTCCTCAGGCTGCAGGTGGAGGGAGGAGGATGCTCGGGATTCCAGTACAAATTTTCACTGGATACAGTTATCAACCCCGACGACAGGGTATTCGAACAGGGTGGGGCAAGAGTTGTGGTTGACTCTGATAGCTTGGCCTTCGTGAAGGGGGCCCAGGTGGACTTCAGCCAAGAACTGATCAGAAGCTCATTTCAAGTGTTGAACAATCCTCAGGCAGAGCAAGGCTGCTCCTGTGGGTCATCCTTCTCTGTCAAACTTTGACATGATGACAGGTGACCCAGAAATTGCCATTAGTTGTACCAATCTGAGGAAACTTGGATTAGTAGAATTCTAGAGGTTTCCTTCTAATCATGTCCCTCTCTCGATTTTATTTTCCTTAATCCAGGAGTGTTGTGTTCTTCCACGATTATTTTCAGAATGTGAACCTTTTACACTTGACCTAAATTACCCTCCAGCTCCCGTACAATGCTAAGGCCAAGCTTCTAGATATTGTTACCTCATATTTAATTACTGGTTGAAATCCAGTTCTCTACAGAACCTCCAAGCCTCCAAAATTTGGAGTTACTTCTCTAACCTTCAGAATGCTTGTACACACATGTATAGCAATAGCAATGTATAAAAGCCTGATTTTAAAGAAAATTCTTATTGTGTTTTCGATCAGGGTCATAGATTGAGCGGTTTAAACACCAATGACTAGGTCAGAACTGATGAGAAAGGCACATGAAATGTTATTTTTCAATTGACCTTTCACTACCCACCCCCGCCCCCAGCCACTGGGAATTGAACACAGAGGTGCTCTACTGCTGAACTACACCCCCGGCCTTTTTGTTTTTTATGTATTTATTTTATTTACTGTAATTGTTTTTGTGGTACTGGGGATTTAATGCAAGGCTGCTCTTGCACCAAGCTATATCCTCAGCCCTTTTAATTTTTTATTTTGAGATAGGGCCTCACTGAATTATGCAATCTGACCCTGAACTTATGATTCTCCTGCCTTAGCCTCCCAAGTAGCTGGGATTACAGGTATGTGCCACAAATCTCAGCTCTCATTTCACCCATTATGAATGTGCTGCTGACATTTTCTTATTTTCTATGCAGCCCATTCACTATTTCCCAGTGATATTGTCATTGTCATATTCACAGATCTAGGACTCAAAAAACCATGAACCCATCCTCCAGAAAACTTGGGCCAATCTCTGATACCTGAATTACTTGAAAAATAGCCACACTGCTCTGTATTCATACAGACATTTCAAGATCTGTGACCATTTAGTAATTGAATCCTTTTAGGATATGTTGCTTTATCTGTCTTAGGGTATAAAATGTTTTTGCTCATGCACAGCTGGAAGTGTCACTTCATTATATAGCTAATAGAGATCATTTAAAAAAAATTTAAAATTTGTTCTTATTCTACATGATAGTAGAATGTATTCTGACATACATATATGAGGATAACTTCTCATTCTGGTTGTATATGATGTAGAATTATATCGGTAATGCAATCATATATGCACGTAGGATAGTAATGTCTGATTCATTCTACTATCTTTCCTATTCCCATTCCTCCTCCTTCCCTTCATTCCCCTCTGTCTAATCAAAAGACTTCTGTAATAGAGGTCTTTTTAAAGAGTGGGTTAACAGATGAAATGCAAACTGCCAAGTTAAATTTGAATTTCAGATGAACAACAACAACAACAACAAAAAAAAGTCAGCACTCACTGTCCATGAGAACTGGGGTGGAGCCTGGGAACTACTTTGCTAGGATGAATGGCCAAAATCTTTTTCATTTGCCTCAGCATAGTGTGCCCTCTGTCAGAAGAGGGCACCAAAGAACCTATTATGGACTCAAGTGCTAGATGGGAAACTAGGTCACCTAACCATTGTGAATGCCAGTTTCCTGATTTTTGTGCGTGATGCATGCTAGTAATTCCAGCTACTCAAGAGGATGAGTCTGGCTCACCTGGGCAACTCAGTGAGACCCTGTTTTGAAACAAATAAAAATGGCTGGGAACCAGGTTTGGTGGTGCACACCTGTAATTCCAGAGACTCAGGAGGCTGAGGCAAGAGGATCACAAGTTCAAGACCAACCTCAGCAACTTCATGAAACCCTGTCTCAAAATAAAAAATAAAAAGGACTGGGGATTTGGCAAACCCTAGGTTCAAATCCCTAGTACCAAAAAAGTGATGGGGATGTAGCTTGGCTTGCTTAGCATGTGGGAGATGCTGGGTTTGAACCTTGTATTGAATTAAAAAGAAAAAAAGAAAGTATTTATCAAAGTGCCTAGCAAAATAATCACGACTTGATAAATAATTTTCTCTCCATCTACCATTTTCCTTCTGATGTATTTAGAATTAGCTACGCAGACTGCAATTTAGGGTACATTGCCCCTGGTTTTACTGTTCTATGCCCACACCGGGCACTTCACAGCTCTATTTTGTCCTTGCTCATTTAGTCCATCACTCCCACATGGGTCAACTAACTCACTTTTCCCTTTGAAAATAGGTCTGGGGTCTCCCAGAAGCCAGCTGAGCTCTCTCCCCGACCCAACAATCATGCACCTGGTGTCACTTCCTCTGTAGATTTCAGATTCTTCACTATTTCATGGGGACTAAACAAAATAATCTCTAAGGTTCTTGCAACAAAAATAGTTCACGATTTCTTTTCTGAAATTTCTATTTCTATAAAGCCTTTCCCAGACCTCCTGCTGGCTCTAAAGATGTTTGGTAAGGCACGAGATGTTGTCAAACATTAACAGATGGTATGCTACTTACAGGGGACAGGTTGGGGGAGACACTGTTTTCTCTCATTTCTCCAAATGCCAAGAGCCATGTGGTACTGAATTAATGACTCCCCATAAGACTGGTCTTTGTAGGGCTACATGTATCTCAGATTGCCCTATGTTATCTGCGAGGATAACTTTTAAGGTATCCTTTCTTTCCTGATGCATAGTAAGGCTTCACATGCAAGCTAATGAACCCAGTTCTCGGGGCTGGGGAGATAGCTCAGTTGGTAGAGTGCTTGCCTTGCAAACACAAGGCCCTGGGTTTGATCCCCAGCACCGCAAAAAAAAAAAAAAAAAAAAAAAAACAAAACAAAAAAATGAACCCAGTTCTCTTGATTGCATAGGCACTTACCTGCCCAAAGTGATGAGCCAAAATAATGTCCACAACATTGGTTGTCAAGCCTGAGAGCTAAAAAGATACAAAAACTTTGTTAAGGGAATAAGCACATGTAAAAATTTACCAAGTTGTCCAATTAAGGTTAGTGTATTTTACTGTACTTATGTTCATGTGTTATTCTCCCTCAATGACATTTCAGTGCATACATTTTAATGAGATGGTGGTTTCAAAGAAACATGAAAAAAAAAAAAAGAGTCAAAAAAAGAATAAGAAAAAGACCCCCCCCACCCAACAACAACAACAAAAGACAACCTAAGTCTCCCTTCCAGGGTAATAATAGAGCTTGCTTTGAAACGGGGCTGGAGCTGGGTAGGGTGGAGCACACTTATTGTTCCAGCTATTGGGATGCTGAAGCAGGACATCACTGAGTCAAAGAGTTGGAGAACAGCCTAGGTAACATAGCCAGACCTCAACTCAAAAGAAAAAAGAAATGCAAGACTTAAAGAAACACTAGCTAGTCCTTCTCTGAAAACTTGAGACGGGGAACTCATATTTGGTACTTCATTCCTGCCTGAAGCTCTGCATTTACACTGGATTGACAGAGAATAAGAATCAACTTACAACTACTCCCAAACCAAGAGACGAAAGTGAATTTTTTTCTTTCCTCCAGTTTAGCTATCTTTATTTCAGGGAGTGGGAGGAAATGGCTAAATTTACAAAATGTTCTTGCATTTTGAACATTTTCTCCTAATGCTTCCCATTTCAAAATGATGCACCTCATAGTCTAATAAATGCAACAATCTGTGTATATCTGTAGACTGCTGATCTATTTTCAGAGAAATTTCCAACTCAAATACTCAAATTATGCTGCTGATTGTCCTTAAGTCTTCTTTCTTGTTTTTTTTTTTTTTTTTTTTTTTTTTTTGGTGAAATTTCTACTATAGTCTTAAATCAGCAGCAAACTGATTTGGGGATGGGGATGCAGATGAAGAGTAGGTGAAGGAGACTGATTAGTTAGGTGAAACAGGATCACATAGTGCCAGATAGATTAAGAAATAAGTTCTGAAATCTTCATATGGGTAATCAGCAATCCACAGGTTATAAATCAAAGATAACCAGAATTAGTAACCAATCTTACTAACTTGTAAGTACTCATAAAAGCTAGAGTTTTATATGAATTTTATCAGGTTGTTACACATTATTGAGAATGTTCAGGTTAAGTGTTAATATACTTATATACTTGATAGGAACTAGAACAAATTTTACATAAATCAGGCTGTGAGAATGTCCACAGCATCTGGTGATAGCATCATTAATATATTTCATCAAAGGTTAGGAAATGCACTGCTTCTCCAAAACTAAAATGTAGGAAGGGATGGTCTGCTGGGAGGTAGAATATTTTTAAATAATTATAAAAGTCATACATGCTTATCACAGAAAATTAAGAAAAAAGAGACTATGAAAAAAATTTGTAATATTAACAGCTTAAAGATGTAACCACTAGTAACATATTTTCCCTCTTATGCATACATACATTTAATAAAATTGGGATAATGTTATATGGTTTTAGGTCCATTTTTCATTTAACATGAGAAATTTCCTTAAATAGCTGAATAACATATTATTATTATTACACTAGGGATTGAACTCAGGGGTGCTTTACCACTGAGCTACATCCCCAGTCCTTTTTATTTTTCATTTTGAGACACAGTCTTACTAAGTTGCTGAAGGTCTCACTAAGTTCCTAAAGCTGGCTTTAAACTTTTGATCCTTCTGTCTCAGTCCTCAAATTGCAGGGATTACAGATTGGCTGGAACTATAGGTGTGCACAACCATGCCCAGCTGAGTAGACTATTAAACAGCAATTAAAAATAACTATCTCTAGATAAAACATGGATAAGTCTCACAGACACAACGATGAAGAAGGTAAGACACAAAACACATAATGTATGATCCTAACTATGTAAAGTTTAAGAACAGGTAAGATCAAGCTATGGTGACATGAGACAGACAGAATAAGGTTATTTCTGAGAAGGAGAAGTGTCAATTAGGAAAAGGCACAAGAGAGCTTGGGAAGCGAGACAGAAGGATCATGAGTTCGAAGTCAGTCTTAGCAATTTAGCTAGGCCCTCAGCAACTCAGTGAAATTCTGTCTCAAAATAAAAAAATAAAAAGGGCTGGGAATGTGGCTCTGTGGTTAAGCACCCCTGGTACAAAAAAAAAAAGCACTCTGGGAAGCCGATAATAGTCTATGTACATTGACTGGTGGAGATTACATATGTAAACATTCATCAAGCTACATACTTAATATTTTTTGCCCTTAATTGTGTGTCTAGCTCAATGGAAAAAAAAAAAAAAAAAATCAAAGCTGTTTTTAGAATGTTCCAAGAGATGAGCAGGTGGCACTTACTTTGGAAGCTGCCCAGTCAATCCAGCCTTTAGCACAAGGGTCAACGTTAATGAGCACAAGGCCTTCCACTAACTCAGGATGATTGAGCTGAAGGGTGACACAAAGACAAGAGCATGAAACTTCCACTTCTAAACCATCTTGGACATAGCTAATTTATTTTTTCTTTTCTTTTTCTGCAGTGTTGGGGAATGAATCCAGGGTCTGGTGCACGCTAGGCAAGTGCTCTGCCACTAAGCTATAAATCCAGTCATAGCTGATTTAAACCATGCTGTAATGCCCTGCATTTGAAAGTATCACTACAGAGAGGTACTCAGAAGAATATGTGGAAAACAGCTCTTGAAATCTGACTTAGCATCTGGAAACCAGTTTCTTAAAATGCTATTGAATGATCTTTGCAACAATTTATAAGGAAAATAGTTTTCTTATTTTTATAGTAGAGGACAGCACAATGCAGTTATTCAACTCATGATAGGTCTTCTTTGCTGGGCAAGTGCCCTTGGAACCACTCGGTATAGGGGCTGCTAAGGCTTAGACGGGTTGTTGTTTCATACTCATCTAAGTGCGACGAGTTGTTTCCAACATGGGCTTCTGAAGTTCTTTATGAAATCCCCAGAATAGGTCATGCCATCCCCAAAGACTCTCCTATCGCCAGGAGCTATTTCAAAAAAGTTCCTTAAATAGGAACACTTCCACATAAACCCAAAACTCTCCAGCTTACTTTTTCCTTCTGAGTATGCTCACTGTAGAGTCTGATGAACAGAGAAATTATAAAAAGCAGGAAATAAATTCTCACATTTGCCACACAACAACGCTTGTTAATATTTTGGTAATTTCCTTCCAGTTCTTTCCAACATGCCTATGACAAACTTTATGTGAACTTGTATTCTAACTTTTCTGTTACATTATAGCATGTGAAAATCACATGTCATTATGTGCTTTTCTTAATTTTAATGGCTATAAAATCTTAATCATAAGCTTCATCTAAGCCTTTCTGCAGATGATGTACTGCTCTCATTTAGATTTTTTAATGTACTGAAAGTACAAAGCAAGGCTTTATTCAAACCTGTACCTGGAGATATCATCTACAGAAAAACTAACATAAGACCCAGAACACTGCCTGGTCATTTAACACATCAGTAATAGCAGTGTCTTGAGGGCATTGAGATCAATCCTCCATGTACTTACTGCAAACCTGCTGAGGATGTAGGCTCCAGCTCCAACTCCAATCCCAATGATGCTTTTCAGACTGTGAATGGAACAGACCGACAATTGACAAACTGACAGTCAACTCCATTTGCAGGTAGCATTGTGTAATGGAAAGAATGTAATCTGCATTCATATTTGGGCTCTGACACTGACTATCTGTGAGAATTTGGGCAAGATTTTTCAACTTTTTGAGCTTCAGTTTCCTTTTTAACTTGTGATCTTCTTGCCTCAGCCTCCCAAATTGTTGGGATCACAAGTGAACATCATGGCGCCAGGCTCAAGGTAGTTTTTTTTTTTTAAATTAGAGTTTTATAATTATACATAGTAGTTGGGTTCATCCCAACAAACTCATACAAGCATGGAAACTGATTTCAGTTCATGATCCCCCGCTCTCCCTCCCTCTTTTCCCTGCTGTCCTCCCTCCCTTCTCCCGTTCTCCTTCCTCTACTCTACTAGACTTCCTTTTGCTCATCTATTAATTTATATTTGATTGGTTCTTTATGTCATCCTCTCCTTTCTTCCCCCTTTCCTTTTTATTTTTTAAATGTGTTTTTTTTAGTTGTCAATTGACCTTTTATTTTTATTTATATTTGATGCTGAGACTTGAACCCAGTGCCTCCACATGCTAGGCAAGCACTCTACCACTAAGCCACAACCCCAGACCCCTTCCACCTTTCTCTTATTTCACTCTAGTTCTGCAGATGAAACATTTGAACTCTGAGTTTCTGAGTTTGGGTTATTTCATTTAGCATGATATTCTCCATTTCCATCCATTTATCAAAAATGCCATAATTTTATTCTTTTTTTATAGCTGAGTAGAACTCCATTGCAAACATATACCACAATTTCTTAATCCATTCATCTACTGATGGGCATCTGGCTATTGTGAACTGTAATACTATAGACACTGAGGTGGTTGTATTGCTGTAGCATGCTGATTTTAGATCTTTTGGGGGAATACCGTGAAGTGGGATGGGTGGTTCCATCCCTAGTTTTTTGAGGAATCTCCATACTGCTTTTGAGAGTAGTCTGCAGTCCCACCAACAATGTACAAGTGTATTTTTTCCCCACAATCTTGCCAGCATTTATTGGTGTTCGTATTTCAAGGTAGTTTTTAATGGTGAAATATGAAATGTAACTGAAATATAACTGAAACCTGTGCATCATCCTCACTGTCTTACCACCTCAGTATCTAACCCATTAGCAAATCCTGTGAAGTGTACCCCAAGAATAATTCCATTTATTACTGTCCATTTCAGTCTATCCTCCAACAGCATTTAGTACCAAGCTATAATTATCTCATGGCTGGACTACTGCTATAGTCCAAACTATTTCAGCAACAGTAATCATTTAAAAAATTTTTTATACATCTTTATGGATGTACAATTCACATATATACAGTGATCATTTTAAAAGAGTAAACTGAATATAACTCCTCTGATTAAAATTCTTCAGTGTCTTTGCTTTATACTTAAGAATAAAATTGCAAATCTTGGGCTGGGGTTGTGGCTCAGTGGTAGGATGCTTACCTAGTATGCATGAGGCACTGGGTTCAATTCTCAGCATCGCATATAAATAAGTTAATAAAGGTCCATCAACAACTAAAAAATATATAGATATAAAATTTTTTTTAAAAAAAATTGTAAGTCCTTACCTGATCTGTTAAACTTATGTAATCTGGCCTTTGTTTATTTACTGAATTTCACTGTGTGTCTTTCTTTCATTTATTCTTATAATTCTTCTTTTCTGGAATCCTCTTACCCTGGCATGCCATCTAGATAGCTCCTTTTTACCTTCTGGGTCTCAGCTTATGTGATCTTTCCTAGACAGGCATTCCCTAACTGGCCTTATTTATGAGGATTCCACCCTTTTCTTTATCACGATACCACTGTGGACTTCCTTTTGTTGTTGTTTAGGTGTTAGGGATGAAACCCAGGCAGGGTCCTGGGGAAAGTTAAGCATGTGCTCTACCACTGAGTTATATAGCTCTAGTCATTCCACCTTTTTTTTTTTTTTTTTTTTTTTTTTGGGTGTGGGGTACTGTGGATTGAACTCAGAGGCACTTGACCACTGAGCCACATCCCAGACCTATTTTGTATTTTATTTGGAGACAGGGTCTCACTGAGTTGCTTAGTGCCTTGCTTTTGCTGAGGCTGGCTTTGAACTTGAGATTGTTCTGTCTTAGCCTCCTGAGCCACTGGGATTACAGGTGTACGCCACTGTGCTTGGCGTCATTCCACCTTTTTTATGGTACTTTATTAGAATTATTTGTTTATGTGTTAACTACCCCCCTCAACTAAACTCCATGAAGATAGGGGGTATTCTGTTTTGCTTATCACTCTATTAGCTGAAATAGAAACACAGTAGAAAGTAAAAATGAATGTGATGGGCTAGGTGTATAGCTCAATGGTAGAGCACTTGTTTAACATGCATGAGACCCTGGGTTCCATTGCTGGCACCACAAAATGAAAGAACAAACAAATAAATAAAGGATGAACCTACCTTAAGTGGGTAAGAACAGGTAGCAGCATTTCAGCAAGCTCATCCATTGTGGGATACTGGTACCTGAAATCCAGAAGGATACCTCCTGAATGAGAAAGCACCCACAGTTCCCAGTCACTAGAAAAGCAAACATGGTGTAGTAATCTTAGAGAAACACTTTTCAAAGGAGGTTACGTGCCTGGAAATGACTGCAGCATATTGTATAATTCTCTACGACTGCCATGCTAAGAAGAAAGTAAAAGAATCCATATGTTAGGTGGGCCTGGTAGCACACACCTGTAATCCCAGTGTAATCCCTCCCTTGGGAGGCTTAGGTAGGAGGATCACAAGTTTGAAGCCAGTCTCAGCTACTGAATATAGGTAGCAGTTGTGTGCTGCTTATATTCAGGCCATTAAATGCAAAGGTAAACAAAACTTTTCTGGGTCTAGGCACAGTTATAAATCTTGGGCTCCTCAGTATGAGTAATTGTTTCACTTTGGCATAGAACAACATTAACTGCTTTTAATGATATGAACTGTCTGATCTTAAAATGGTTAAGCAAGTCCAGGAACAGATTCAGAGGAATCCAAAAAAATTAAGGAGCAAGATACAGAGATGAAAGGAATCTTAAGATGATTTCCAATGTGACAGGATCTGCTCAACAACCAACAGGGAAGTCAGCCTGCCTCTGCTTGAACACTTTAAAGGATGACATGTTCTGAAACCATTTGTGCATAAAACAGAAAAGAAGTACTGGATCCAAATCGTTGGGTATCAACAGGATCAGTGGCAAGTTTGCATTTGTACTTGGAAACAGTCAGTACAGATTTTGGAGCCAGATGGGTTGGGTTCAAGTCCTAGCCATGCTACTCTTTTGTTATGGAACCTTAGCCAAGTTACTAATTTTTCTGGGCCCCAATTTCCTCACTTGTAAAATGGGAACAAGAGTGAAACTATCCCAGAGGTTTGGGAGGATCAAGATTCTTGAGTTGATAAATGTAAATTATGCAAAGCAATGTCTGGAACACTGGGCTCTAAACAAGCGCTAGCTATCAGTTGTCTGCAATGTCTATTTCACGTCAGTCACTGGCTGAAGGCAGCTCTGAAGACACAAAGGAGAAGAATAAGCACTTCACAGTGTGTGCTCTCACTCCCTTTCCCAAGGTTCTCCCCTTGGGCATGCCGTCAGGGAATAATGGGGAGCCTGTGACCCCACCATGCAAAGCAGGCTTAGGATGAAGCAGAGTGCCAAGGCGAGTCAGATGGCACCTCCACCTGTCAAGGTGGAGTAAATGGCTACATGGATATCCAATTTCCACTGGAGACTGGGCAAGTGCTCCCAGGGAAGCTCAGAGGGATCTGATGTTATATCTAGGTAGCTGGGAGTTTCAGGGAGGGACACAAAAATGACAAATGTAAAACAGATGAGGAAGGAGACAGATAAACAGTAAGAAGTGGGTGTTTCAGACACTTATGCCTTATGATTACTGGAAAGCAGGTTCCTGCCATGGAGAGTTATTCCTGAACATGAGAAATCATGCATTTCTGCCCAAGAGATGGTAAATACAGTCCTCCTAGATCAAGGAGAAAAAACACGAAGATAGTGTGTTGAGGAGTATAAACTTAGGCTGTCATAAAATCAAAGGGAGGAAAGCATACACTCTGCTCCCAGTAAAACTCAGTCATTTACTTTTCTGAGTGCATGTCTTCCAAAAGGTCTTGCCTATGGCCTTACCCTGTTGGGAAAGAGGGTGCACCTTCCTGTTGGCCTGGGGCATCCACATGACAGACAGCAAAGTGCTGGGTGATCTCTTGCATATCTTCAAAGTTAAAGAATGTGTTGAAACAGGATTTATCTATGAAATAAAAATACTGTGAATCACATACTCTTCACTTCTCCAATTTTTCTCAACTCAGTCAATGCTTTATCATTGTTCTTTTTCATTTTCTTTTAATCACATTCCACTAACGTGAGGTATCTGAACAAACCATCTGATTCAAGCTGCCCTAAAGGGTGAATAGGAGACATCTTGATGATTTGAAAACAACTAATTTTGAATCCCACACAGTATCTACAAAGAGGAAATCATTTTGTGGATAGGCACTGGTTTCATGGTGCTGCACACAATAATCTTATATATATGATGCTGTTGTTTTCCATGAGTTTTATTTCCCTATCTGATAAAGAGACACTGACTACACCCCAAGAGTTTGGCTAAAGCGAGTATCTTGAGCTGCTGACATTCACCACCTGGGAGTTAGCTTGTTGCCAAAACTGCTAGGGTGCTGGGAGTGTGGAAGTTCTGCTGCTTCAATTTCTACCCTCTTAGTATAACAGCTTAAATCATTTCTTATGCAAGGTGGCCACAAGAGCTCTAGCACTGGAAGCAACATGGAAAAAACACATTTATACAGACTATACCTGCGACTAGAGCTGAATCTTATACTACTGGTTGAATATTCCTTATCTGAAATATTTAGAACCAGAAGTGTTTTGGATTTTGGATTTTAGAATATTTTCATAAATGTAGTACGATATGTACCCAAATATGAACATGAAATTCATTTGACACTAATAACAGGCTGTAGAAAGAATACATTTATTAATTCACTGAAATGCTTACAACCAAGTGAAGTTTAAACTCTAGATTTTCTAACCTGAAACATGAAAAAAATCAAAGTACAGACTTGAATAAAACTGTTCTACTTTCTTAATCAGTTCATTGCACTATCTTCAATCCTTAAGCAGCTAGCACACAAAGACAATATATAATTTCAGTATTCTCCAAAATGCATCCCCTTGCACACTTTGCAGGAACTTCAACCCTGCCATTAATGAATATAACAATAAAGAGGGAAGGTTAAGATGCGGGGGGACAGATCTGATCTATTAGAATACTTTTTGTTTATACAATGGTTAAGTATTATGATGAAGAGGGAAGGTACAAAATTAAGTACATACGGTTTAGCCCAATGTCATGATATGTCAGGATGACTGGTCTGTTTCCCTTTGGCAAACCTCTTATAGTGACGTGGACCATACCATGAGTTGTTTCTATGTCATGTTCCTGTAACAAGAGAACATAAACATAAGGTCTCAGGAAAGGCAGAATCAACTTTCCAGGTTGGACAAGTTCACAACACCTGCTTCACTGCCATTTCTTACTAGCTGGGGCAGGACACTTTAATGAACCATAAGCATAACAGAAAGATGCTATATTATAAATGGTATTTGTACTTTCTAATCCTACAAACAGATAAATAGATAAGCAAACAAATAAGTAGGGAAAAAACATTCACCTTGTCATCCTCAACTGAGAATATATTTACATTTGCAGTTGGTAATGGGAAAGAGATCAGCAAGTTGGAGAAGGAGCCAAGTAAAGACTTGGTGGAAGAAAAGTTAAGGAAACAGAAGATATGAAGAAACTGGTGGATTAAAAAGTCAGAGGCTTTTGATGGGCGTGGTGGCGCACACCTGTAATGCCCGCAGCTCAGGAGGTTGAAACTGAGGATCTTGAGTTCAAAGCCAGCTTCAACAAAAGTGAGGTGCTAAGCAACTCAGTGAGACTCTGTTTCAAAATAAAATACAAAACTGGGCTGCGGATGGGCTCCGTGGTTGAGTGCCCCTGAGTTCAATTCCTGGTACTACCCCCTACTCTCTGCAAAAAAAATAAAAAAATAAAAAAAACTCAGAGGCTACAAAGCTTCTGAACACACATTCAGCTATAGATAACTTCAGTAGAGACCTATGGACATATTTGCCTAGAATCTCTTTCCTTTCTTGGGAGTTGTCCTTCTGTGTCCTCTGCATGTTGAAAGGTGGCTCTTGGATACATGATTGTAGAGCACAACCTTTTGGCCACAGTTTCCTGCAGTTAGGAAGGGCACTGATCATGCTGGATCAGCATCTTTTGCTAGGAATTTGTAATTAGGATTAAGAAATTCTATCCTCGGCTTGGTTCCTTTCTTGAAAAGGTAAGTAAACGTGGGAGTTTTTAGTAGGCACTTCCACTATGCTAAATCCTGGTTTTTGCTTTTGTATGTGCTCTTAAATTCTGAGGCATCCCTGGATTGCCTCTGGTTTAAGCCAGACTGGATAAATTTGTTTCTAGATCCCAGAGGATTCTAATCAAGGCAATGAGTAAAGTTTAAGATGTAGCCACTGAAAAAAGCTGGAAAGGGGGTAAACAGTGCTGCTGGGAATGGATGCAGCACTAAGAATAATGGGATGGAGCACACAGCATGGTGGCTCACCCAACAACTCAGAAGCCTGGGACAGGAGGATCGCAAGTTGGAGGCCAAACTCAACAACTTAGCAACTTAACCCTGTCTCAAAATAAAAAATAAAAAGGGATTGGGGATATAGGTCAGTGGTGGAGCAACCCTGGGTTCAATCCCCCACATTGCTGGGATGGAGAGAGGGGAAAAATGAAGGGATGGAAAAGAAAGAGACTATAGAAAAGTAAAGTAAGATTTTTTTCTAGGGCTGGGGATATGGCTCAGTTGGTAGAGTGCTTGCCTTGCAAGCACAAGGCCCTGGGTTCAATCCCCAGTACTGCAAAAAAAAAAAAAAAAAAAAAAGATTTATTCTAGTCCTCTCCAACTTTTGTATTTCTCAAAAATAAAAAAAAAAAAAAAACTGCCATGACTAGCCTAGTGAACTTCTGCTGATAAAGTCTGCATCTATCTCAGGAAGTTTTAGATTAGATAAGACAAGATTAACTCTGTCAATAAGAATCCCAACAAAAGCAAACAGCTTTCAACTTAATTTCCTATCTAATAATGAACCTCATCAGGGCTTTGGCTTCTTCTCTGATGTGGAAAATGGATGACAATTTCAGGCTAATTGGATATTGGATATCTCAAATCACAGGTTCCAAGCTCAAATAGAAAATATCTCTTATCAAATCAAGCCATGTGTGACTCAATATGTCTATTATTCTCCATTACTGATATCTCCTATTCAAGGCTGCTCAAATAAAGGGAATAAAATGAAGGACAGAATCAGGTATAGTGAACTGGCTAAGCAATATAGCATCAGGTTTGGATAGGAGGAATATAAAGACATAAATCCCTAATACCATATGAGCGTCTCTCTTATAGTAATGCCAGAGTTATTGAGGGAACCCCTCCAGGTTTAGTCATACTTATTTTCTGACCCCCTACGACAGACCCTGGACTGAGCTCTGAGGATAAAATAGAAAACCAAAGAGATATGATTCCTGCTTTGACAGAGATTAGGGAGGCAGACAATGAAGACACAAACCAACCAACCCAAAATAATGATTTGTGATAAATACTATGAAAAAAATCTAGAAAATTAAGAAACACATTAACACATTAAAATTGGAAAACAAGTAGGTAGGTGGGTGTGGTGGTACACACCTATAACCCCATAAACTCCTTCTGGGAGGGGGAGGTAGGAGGATTGCAGAATCCTGTGTCTCAGAATAAAAAATATAAAAAGCTGGGGATGTAGCTAAGTGGTAGAGTGTCCCTGGGTTCACTCCCCAATACCACAGCCAGTGGGGAGGAAAAACAGCCCACATATTTATCAATAGGAAAACTGATAAATGAATTATGATTTATCCACATAATGAAGTACAAATAAAAATAAATGAACTAGCAGTATAAGCATTAACATAGAGAAAATCTTAAAAACACAATGCCGAGTAAGAGCAAGATGCAGAAGGATATGTATGCATTATATGTCAGTTATGGGTATTTTGAAAAGCAGAACTGCAGATTACATATGTTCACATACATATATTTAAAGTATAAAATCTTGGAGAAAGAATGGACACTAACATTAGGACTGTTTCCTTCTGGGAGATGATGAATTCTGAAAGTGAACTCAAGACAACTTCATTATGTCTGTTTTGTTTCTTGAGAGAAAGAATTAAAGAGGGAGACAATATCCAAGTCCTGGCTACAGGATACTTAGGGGAACTGAAGTTCAAGAGAGTGCTCAACAATTTGTCACCCTGGAATCCAGAGGTTAGAGCTTTCCTTCTGCACCTAAACCTGCAATAGAGTCCTGCTTGAATATTTCAGGTTGGCCTCAGCTGTGCTACTAACAATTGATGGAAACACTAATTTATATTTTTGTTTTACGCAGAGGACCTCCCCAAGGTGAAGGAATTGGTGACAGTGTGTCTCTGCGTGATGGTGAGGTGTCAAAGAAGGTCAGGAGAAGGATGAGGAAAAAGGAGATAAAACAGATGGGATAAAAGTGAACATTTTAAAAATAGTGAGGGAATAGGGCAAAATACTTTTCATAATTCATAATCTGGATGAAACTCAGAATTAAAACTGGCTCTTTAGAAAATCTCAACTTTTTAGGGAGAACTCAGTCCCTACTTCCACATACTATGCCTTCAAATTATTAAACAACCCAAGTATCAAAGGGCCAAGAGTCCTAGGCTCTTCCTGTTACTCTCTCTGGAACAGTCCTCCTCATTTTCAAAGTATGAAAATGTAAATGTTAGAAACAGAATAAAGTATGAAAATAAAGGAGGCACTCACCTCCCCGGGGATTTGTATACATGTCCTCCTCAAACCTGTGCCTGAACAGCCTGAACAAGATGCCATCTGGAGATGAGGTGCAGAGACAGGGGCTGTGAAGCTGATTCAATGGTTGGCCACTGCAGGGAGTGAGCTGCCGCCACCTTTCTGCTTTAGTCAACTATCATCTGTCTTACAGGCTTTCTCTAGTTACATCACCCCCTGCCCCAGGATTCTAGAGTGTGACCCCACAATGAGCCTGTGCTCAAAGGGCATAGCCCAGGGCAGCACCGCACAGGCTCTGGTTACCGTCTCCAAGGCTGTGTGCTTTGTAAACATGATCCCTTTATTCTCTAGGCTTATAAACAACTGAAATCATACAGGTCTATGACATATATCTCTCTGCTCAACGAGAGGATGTAGTCTTTTTCCTTTTCTGTTTTGTAAGTTGTAGATGAACACAATATCTTTTGTTTATGTGGTGCTGAGGATCAAACCCAGTGCCTCACACATGCTAGGCAAGTGCTCTGCCACTAAGATACAAGCCCAGCCCAGAAAGATGTAGTATTAATCAGTGTCCTTCTAAGAATTCAGGAGTTTAGGACATTGCCATTATTTGATAATATCTAACTTTTCACTTTTTTCTTGAGTCCTCTTCCTTGAGCTAAATGTGCTGTCATCAGCATGATACATTCTGACCTGTTATATACCTCACAACTCGGTTAAATGATGATCATTTCAAGCCTGTTACAACTTCTCCTCCACGGCTAGTCTGAAATAATTCAGATAAACTTGTAAGATTTTACCAGTATGAAGTTTATTCTGTTAGGCTACAGTTTAAGTCTTAGGTATAGTTTTCATTATTATGTAAGATTTTTTTTCCTTAGTGTTGGAGATCAAACCCAAGACCTCAATGAATTACACCCCTGCTTGATATATGTAGACCTTTTTGATATAATTCCCCCACTTCTTTACCCCTGTGTACAGGTATAAAGTTCATTTGCACAATCTCCTTTAATCTCACAGTAAAATAATCTGCCAATTACTCAGGCTTCTGCCTATCAGTAGAACACATTTTCCTTTTTAAAGTTTTATAATTCATTCTCCCTGCCTCTAGCCTCAACGTTTCCCCCTCTGACTTCTTACACCTTTCAGCTGAGTTCAATCAAACTTTTAGACGCCTACTTTCACTTTACAACCACCTACAACTCTTAGGCTTCTCATACATCACACTCTTCATTTGAAACCTCTTTTGTAATATGTCAATCTAAAATCTGTCTTTTTCTCCTTTAAAACCAACTCCAGGTTGGGGATGTGGTTCAGTGGTAGAGAGTTTCACTGGCATGCATGAAACCCTGTTAGATCCTTAGCGCCACAAAAACAAAGAATAAAACAAAAACAAACCCAGGTCCAGCACAGTAGTGCACTCTTGTAATGCTAATTACTTGGGAGCCTGAGGCAGGAGATTTCCAAGTTTGAGGCCAGTCTGAGCAACTTAGTGAGACCTTCTCTCAAAATAAAATAAAATAAAATAAAATAAATAAAATAAAATAGGGCTGTGGATATAGCTCAGTGACAGAGTACTTGCCTAGCATCCAAGAGGCCCTGGGGTCAATACCCAGTACCACAAGAGCAAACAAAACTGGGGCAGGGATGCTCAAGGGGAGGAATCCCGAACAAAAGCTATCAAGGAGACAAGGGAAGTGCAAAGTGAAAGTGGGGGCAGGTCAGCAGTAATTCCAGCTCTCCTGGGGGTGGGGGACATATAAAAGGAAACCAGGGGATTTGTAGCTGAAAGGTAGACTAGGGCCATGTTCTGGAATCCAGGGGAGGAGCATGAAGTTGACGCAGGCTCTCTAATAGTCTATTGTAGGTGGAAGGACCCTACCTCTCCCCAAACACTTCTCTCTTGGAGGAACTTTCAGGATTTATTTCACTTAATTCTTGCTTGTAACAATACCCATTCACTAAGTGATCTGCAAGGGTCTAAAGCTGTATATACCCCTTTGAAGAGGTAGTCATATACAAGCCCTGGAACTGTAGTACTAAAAACAATTCTCACAAGTGGGTTCTATAAATCAGTCTTTTTTTTTTTTTTTGCAGTGCTGGGGATTGAACCCAGAGCCTTGTGCTTGCAAGGCAAGCACTCTACCAACTGAACTATCTCCCCAGCCCTATAAATCAGTCTTCTAAAGAGCAACTGCAATTAAACAGCTAGCCTTTCACCAGGCTTGGGTTATCCTAGGATCAGGAACACCATTCATTATCAGCCTCTTCTGTATGAATGACATATCCCGTCAGATAGCATCCTTTTACTCTCTGTTAATATCTGTTTGAGTACCCCTTGGATGGAAGTAGAAGGCAATTTGCAAGATATGCTAAGAGCCTTAGGTATGCTTACTCCAAGGACCCATCCAAGGAAATAATACAAAAGGTGGATTCATCATTGCAAAAAATGTTCAGTGAACTGAACATAGCATAAGAAACTTAATTCCCCAAAATAATAAAATAATTAAGTCATGGTATGGCCATATGATGAAATAATACTCATTAAAAATTATTTTTATGAGTTTTTAAATGGCAATGGAAATGATATATTAAGGTATACAAAATGTATGATAGCCATATAAGTAAAATAATGCATTTCTATGAAAATTAAGAAAATTAAATGTATCAACACTAAATACTAACATGGTTGGCTCTGGGTTATAGGATTTGACTTTTCTCTAGCTATTTTGTAATTCTTTATACTTACCAAATAGGCATCTTTGAGCATGTAGTCTTTTGATAACCAGAACATAAAAGTAAAAACTGGAAAGAAATGAAATATATTTATCTCCGAGGTAGGGGAAACAGGCAGTCAGAGTAGGAAAATACTACTCTGAGGGTCAATAAGGAGGACCACTGTTTGAATTATGCTCCACTGTTTGATGTGCTTCAGCATGCCAAACAAGAACATCTGTTTCCCAAAAGGGACAAAAGATTCCATTCTTACAAAAAAGACAACTATACAATTCAGCCTGAGGTGTGTGCACCTGCCAGTGCGCGCGCACACATACACACACACACACACACACACACACACACACACACACACACGGCAATTAAAATCTCAAGGACAGATTACAAGGGGGTCAGTCAACTTCCCTTCGTGTGCCTTTTTTTTTTTTGTACCAGCGATTGAACCCAAGGGCGCTTAACCACTAAGTCATATCCCCAGCCCTTTTTTGTATTTTTTTATTTAGAGACAGGGTTTTGCTGAGTCACTCAGGGCCTCCCTAAGTTGCTGAGGCTGTCTTTGAACTCGTGTTTCTCCTGCCTCAGACTCCCACGCTGTTGGGATTATAGGTATGTGCCTTTAAAAGGGATGACAAGGGACCCTTGGCACTCCTGTTCCTCTAATATTGTCTGTTGGGAGCTTTTTTACACTTCTGAACCTTCATCTCCTCTTTAATCAATTTTGGCTTGCTTACTCAGTGTATGCAGTGTTCATTCTTCAACTCCAGGAACATGGACCCGATTCTGATTTCTACTGGTAACATCTCTAGGTAGCAGGGTTATAGGCAACCTTTATTTTCATACTTTTCTGAATTTTCTAAATTTGTGTTTGACTGTTCACAAGTGGTTTTTTTTTTTTTTTTAATAGCATCATATCACATATACAGAGAAGCTACAGCACCTATCTCAGTTCTAGTTTTAACTCTAAGCAAGAAGAGAATCAAGTATCAAGGACATGCGTAAATGGACAGTGAGAAGCCTGTTGACTCACTGTTATTCGGCAGCAGGCTCTTTTCTTCCCTTTCATCCATTCTGTCACTTTGAATCATTCCCCTTCCCTCACTACTCACGTCCACATTATAACTGCTGTACCTATCAGAGGAGCTATACAACAATAATGCCACTTAGGACAATCAAAGACCAAGAAAAATGATATACTTTTAATTAGATTATTATTGAAAAGAATTAATGTAGCTGAATAGTAAAGAAAACAGAGGGAGGGACTGGGGATGTAGCTTGGAGAGTGCCTGCCTAGAATGTGCGAGGCCCTGGGTTCAATCCCCAGTACCAAACACATGCACAGATATACTCAAACCAAAGCCAGGAGGAAAAAAGGCAGTTTAGATTCAAGTTGTAAGCTTGGTGGCTAACGTCCTGTGATAACTTCCTGGGGTTATCATCAAAGAGTCCTTAAAATTTTTCCTTAGGCAAGACAAAGACCCCAAGGAAGTCCTGGTTAGGATGGCTTCAGTTCATCCCAATGACACAACCGTGCTAGTGGACAACACCAATATCAAGGAAATGTCTTTCCATTGAGTGACAATGGTGGTTTTGTATTTGTTCTGCTTTGTCTCCTAAGAATGCCTACTGATGTTTGGGAAGCTCCAGGCAAACTGGGCCATTCTAACCTAGACTTCTCGCATCACACTTCCTATGTCCTTGGTCTTCTACCAGCCTGTTGCTAGACTCTGATCCAGCTGCCCCGTCTCCAAGACATCCCATAAGCCTTTAACAAGGAAACAGACAAGAATGGCGATAAAAGAGCACTCATGAGTGCCAGAAGGAGGAAAAGAGAAGAGTCTATGGTTCATTTCTTCTTCTTTTTGTACTGGGGATTGAACCCAGAGATGCTCTGCCACTGAGCTATATCCCCAGTCCGTTTACTTTTTTATTTTGAGACAGGGTCTTGCTAAGTTGCTGAACCTGGCCTCAAACTTGCAATCCTCCAACCTCAGTCTCCTGAATTATTGGGATTACAGGCACCACCATGCCTGGCTTATTTCTTCTTTGTAACCCAAAGAATCTATACATTCATAATTAGTGACAAACGTGACAGTGACAAACACTTGCCATCATTCTAACTGTAGCAGAACTGAACTAAAAGGTATAATTCAATGTCAGAAAATGTTATACTACAGCTTCATCCACAGTATCAAGAATTTTTGCCAGATGTTAACTCTATTTTACTTAAATTTGTAATTATATTTATGTGTGGAAATCATCTCAAAGGATATAATAAAAATAATAACACTGGTAAAATAAAAGGTGATTTTTATATATTTACATTTCTTATTTATTTTGTAGTGAACATATGATCTTTTATATTCTTTCTTTTTGGGGGAGAGGTGCTAAATTTGATGAAAAGCAATGCTTCTACACTTTCAGATAGGAATGCACAGAAGTTATTTCTGGAGTACCTCATCCTGAATCGTACTGTCACCCTCTCTCAAATGATTTCCTTATAGGCAAATTCTATCAAATATCAACCACAATTGATTCAACCTAGGATTCAACCATAATTGAATAAAAACTACTAACCTCAAATCTGACAGCCCCTATTTATCAAAAACAGTATGATTTTTTTGAGTAAAGGAGCCATTATCTATAGTAAATAACCACCTAACAGCACTAGGCTCATTATATCATACGTACAAAGAATCAAGTATTACACCAAGAGGTGTTTGGAACTGAGATTCTGAAATCTACAACAATATTATGAGTCTTTCCCTTCCACAGTGAGTCTGATCTGCCTTACCAAGGAAGCCTGACTAAAGACAACTCAACTCCTAATAACATCTCAGCTAGGGACACGTCCAGGTGGGAAAGAATAGGCAATGGATTCAAGAAGAACAGTATTTTTCAATTCCAACCACTTAACAGCAAATTATAAAACCTGATTCTCAATCTCTTTACCTTGAAAACAAGGATAATAAAAACTACCTCATATAATATTAAGGATTAGACATACTGTATATTTAGTAGGTAGCCAATAAATTATCATGCTATAACTGGTTTGCCTATGCGATAGGTATCAGTTCTTCCTTTTGATGTTAATGCTATAGAGGTTCTAAAGTACTTAACATAAAATACATACTTGAAAATAACTATATGCCTATGGGTATACAGGATGGATGGATAAATACTAGAAGCAAGGAATTTGGTTTCTCAGAACCCTCATTCCTACTTTTTCCTGAGTCTACTTCATGTCACTACTATGCCATCTATTCCAAAAGTGGGAGGGTCAGTCTGCCTGGGCTTACGAGGTTCCCATTTCTATTAGGACCAGTTAACAGATAAAGTAGGTATGTGGAGAACTGCAGTTCATTTTATTGATTTTCAAACTGGCAATAGAGCTACAGGCAAAAGTAGACTAGGAAGAACTATTTCATTCAGGAAAATACTAATGAGTCAGGTTGAATTCTGCATTTCTAAACACAAAGCCAAGAAAAACTTTCATTCTGTACTGGTAATAATTTGCCTTTTTCTTTTAGAAGAGTTTGCTGTTGAGAAGCCTCTCCTTCAAACTGCCCATCGTCTACCTTCCCAGCACTCAGGTGACAACATGCCATTTGCCAGCTGTGACAAATGAGATTTCCAGTATCATTCGAGGAAGGGGATCTTAATCACAAAGAGACAGCTCAATCCACTAACCTACAGTCATAAAAAAGCTACCTGGCAGGCAATATTTGAATATGATAGCAAATCATTTTAAATAAACTTGATCCAAATGACCAAAAGAACATTAAAGAGTCACGATTAGCTATATGAAGAGATCCATTTCTACAAGACCACCACCACAGGAAGGGAGGCACTGTAGAGATTCTGTACAGAGCCTCCTTGTGCTTGTACAGTCCTTACCTGACAGTCAAAGTCCTGGAAGTTTCGTGTACCATTCTGTCAACAGAAGGCAGAAAACACAGTCAGTTTCCCCATGTGGTTCCCCAAATGTGCAGCAAATTCAGTTCACAGCGAAAGCAGTGCATGTGCAGTTTCCTGGTTACCATCAAACTAAAATGGTTTTCATTGAAAGGCTTCAGAAGCAGGGTGGGTTACTGACATGTGCTAGTACCAGCTATGTCTTCAGAGGTGAGATTATGCTTTGGTGAGATTACTGTGAAGATAAAGGAAAGGAGCATATTTTCCCAGCAAAGCTTTTAATTTTATGCTTTCCTACTGAAGGAAAGCAGTGAGGATCCATGGGAAGAGAATGAAAGATGGATCAGTCTGACACACATCCTCAACACACATGAGAAGTACCTAGGAACAAAGGCATTAGAAGCCAACCTTGAGAGGGATGAAGGAGACCAAGAGCCAAGGTGCCCACATCTAGGAATTAAAGAACGGATTAGGAAGAGGATAAGGCCATGGATGGATCAGAAATGGAAGACGTGAAGGATAACAAAGAAGAAAAACAATGTCACTGAAGAAGGGAAAGAAAGAGAAACAGGGCTCCCAACACCCTGGCATATCTACTGCATCCTATGAAATTGGTGATAGGAAGAAAAAAAAGGACAAATCACTGAATCACTTTGAAAGCAAAACGTAGACAAAAGCTTCAAGGAAAATTCACCAACCTTCTAAAAAGTAATATTTGATTAAGGAAAAGAAATCAATGGTGATGACTCAGGCATTTCTGCAGCATTTCAGATGCCAGAGTTGCAAGAATATGACATCAGAGTACAAAAAGCGTAACAAGTAACATATTAGAGAAGAAACCTTTCTGACTTGCTTTTTTCATAAAGTATAATCCCCTCCCTGAAAAGTCCTCTCATTATTTAGAAATTATTTTATCATATTTATTCTGTCTCCACAACAGCTTTCGAAAGGTACAGAACTGCTAATAAGCACCTTTCCAAGAGTGGCCCATCCAGAGACTCTCTAGATATCTGATCCTGAGAGAATACTAAGTAGTCCCATTCCCTTCTAGAAGCTCCTCATAGAAGCAGTTCTTTCTGATCCTATCATCTACAATGCTGACAGGACAAAACAGAGAACACAGTGGGTACAAACAACCAAAGAACCAAATTGTTTTCCCCAGGAATACAAAGAACCAGCTGGGATGATCTAGAGTTTCACTATCCAGTATGGTAGCCACTAGTCACATGTGCAATTTAAGTTTAAAATTAAAAATTCAGTTACTCCATTGCATTAGCCACCTGTGGAATGCTTATGTAATTAGCACAAATACAGAACTCTTGCATTACTGCAGAAATTTCTATTGGACAGAACCAAAGCTTCTCAAGGATTAAGATTTTTCTTAAGATGGCATAAATCACAGTAGAGCACCAATAACAGAAAGATTGTAGATGTCATTAAGAATAGGCAAGACAATGTTAGAAATGGCTAGTCTGAAATATTATTCTTTTTTTTTTTTTTTTTTTTTTGCAGTACTAGGGATCAAACCCAGGGTCTCATGCATGCTGGGCAGGCACTCTACCGCTGAGCTATATCCCAAGCCCCTAAAGCATTATTCTTGACACAAAACCAGATTCATAGAAATAAAGTCTGATGAAGTACAGATGGGGCTGGGTAGCACATTCCAAGGAATGATGCTACCGGTGAAAAGAATCATAGTGTTTTACAGCTCCCACTAGTCCCATAAAATGTCTGAGAGTTTCTTCAGAGAAGTCATCATGTTGAATTTCCAGTTAGACTATGAAAAACAGAAGGAAGGGCCTGCTCATAGACTATAGTAGATGGTTTCAGTAAGATATAAATGACTAGTAGGTGAGGTTTTGGTTCCTGATTCAACTTGTACCTTCCTCCAAATATAGCACAAGGTCCAATATAAATCAGGTAGCTGATATAGACTTTTAAATTAAGTAAGTCAATATAAAAAACTTAAAACATTGAGGAATTTTTGTTAAGACTTTAGGGCTGGGGTTGTAGCTTGGTGGTAGAGCACTTGCCCAGCATGTGTGAGGCACTGGGTTCAATTCTCAGCACCGCATATAAATAAATAAAATAAAGGTCCATCAGCAAATTAAAAAAAAAAAAAAAAAAAAAATATATATATATATATATATAGAGAGAGAGAGAGAGAGAGAGAGACTTTGGGTTAAGAACAAAACAAAACAGAACAATTTGCTGGGCCTGGTGGTGGTACACACCCGTAATCCCAGCAACTTGGGAGACTGAAGCAAGAGAATCTTGAGTATGAAGTCAGCCTCAACAACTCAGAGAGACCCTATCTCAAAATAAAATATAAAAAGGGCTGGGGATGTGGCTCAGTGGTTAAGAGCCCCAGGTTCAATCCTCAATACCCAAAAACAAACAAAAAAACCCTTTATTGCATTCCAGTTTACATGATTATCAAGTGAAAAAAAAAAAAAAAAAGTAGGATACTAAACGGTCTTTATATATTGACTTCAACTACATCAAATTGTGCATTAAAAAGACTAGAAGAAGCCAGGAGTGCTGGGACAAGTCTAAAATCCCAGCAACTTGGGAGGTTAAAAAGGAAAGATCTCCAGTTCAAGATTAGTCTAGGCAACATTATGAAACCATGTCTCAAAATAAAAAAATAAAATCAGGCACACTGATGCATGTTTGTAATCCCAGCAACCTGGGAGGCTGAAGCAAGTATATCACAAGTTTGAGGCCAGCTTTGGCAATTTAGCAAGACCCTGTCTCAAAATAAAACAAATAAAAAGAACTGGGGATGTAACTCAGTGGTAAAGTGCTCATGGGTTCAATCCCCAGTCCTGGAGCAGGTGGGGATACTAAAACATTAACAATAGCAACTCTATCAGCAATTGAGAGATTACACTTTTCTATATTACTATGCACTTCCACTTTTGTAATTAGAAAATTAGAAATAAAAGGATTAATAGTATGATTTAAAAACATGTTTGCAATTTAGCATTTTGTAACATTAGAGTTAAAGATTTATTTAATCTTTTGAGGACTAATTTATAATGATGACGATACAGACTATATTGGGGCTTCAATCTTACAAGATTCTTAAAGGTTCCTTTAGAGATAATTCAGAAAGATGAAAGAAAATCACTCTATTCTGAACTGAAATCTTGGTCATGGAATACAGAGACACAAATTCTGATGAGCTCTTTGGGAAGCAGCTGGCACTGTAAGCATGAATTCCTCTTCTTCACAACCATGTGATCACAGTCATGTAGCATTTTAGTGAGGCAGGAGCCTCTGAGATGATCACAAAGGGAAATGCCAAAAGCAGAAAAAGGCAATTCCTTCCAGAAACACTAGCTATCTTGTTTGTTTGACCACCTGGCAAAAAAAAAAGTGACCATAACCCAATGTACATAGCTAGACTCCCAGATAAAAGGTACTAATAAATGGGGAAGAGACTAACACTTGTTTTTTATTTTGCTTCAAAATAAAAGGAAATGAGTGGCTGGGGATGTGGTTTAGTGGTTAAATGCCCCTGGGTTCAATCCTCGGCACAACCCCCACCACACACAAAAAATAGAATAATTTGGGGGAAGAACAACAACAACAAAAAAAACATCAAGGAAAATGATGGATTATCACTGAAAGTTGCAGTCAAGGTAGAGGCCAGTTAAGGGGCACATTTTCTGGTGGAGCTTCAGTGCCAATGCAGCTCAAGAAGGTAAATTAAGAGCTGGGGACATAGCTCAGTGGTACTTCATCTTAGCACCACAAAAAGAAAAAAGGCAAAGTAAAAGCAGGTAATTTTCTCTGTTACAAGCCTGGAAAGTAAGAAAATGGCAACTAAGACCCAGGTGCACTCCTGTAATTCCAGTGACCTGGGAGCCTGAGGCAGGAGGATCACAAGTTCAAAACCAGCCCCAGCAATTTAGGAAGGCCCTAAGTAACTTACTGAGACCTGCCTCAAAATAACAAATAAAAAGGGCTGGGGGTGTGGTTCAGTGGCAGTGCACTGATCCAGTAACCACAGAGCTCTGTTTCTCACCACACACAGAGTCTACACCAACATGTTATTAAGCTAATATTGTAGATCACTGACTCTTGCATTAAAATTTCCTTGGGCACCCTGCTAAATCATGGCTAAGGCTTAGGCTCTTTCCACAGTCTCCTTCTGCCTCTTGTAATGGGTTTTCAGAATCATCTCGTCTTGTCACAGTGCATTACTACTTGCTTAGGAACTAACTTCTGCTCCAGTCCCATCTAGGTCATTTCAGACAACAGATATGATAATCGCCCCTTGGTGCATTGAGGGATTTCCACTCTGTAATTCATACCAGATGCAGCACTTCAGGAATATTCTCTGATGAAAATGTCATTGCAGATACTACTTTTAATTAATTAATTAATTATTTTGGTGGTGCTAGGGATTGAACCCAGGGCCTCATGCATGCTAGTCAAGTACTTTGCCACTAAGCTATATCCTTCAGGTCTCCCCCTCCCCCCACCCCCTGCCCCTCCTCCTCCCCCTCCTCTCTCTGTCTCTCTTTTTAAGTGACCATGATACAAACCTTTCTTCTGTCTCTACTGCCCCGGAGGTTACAAAAATATTAATCCCAGGGTCCCCCCTCTTCCGATTCTAACAACCTCCTCCTGCAGGGGGGTTTACCTTACTTTCTACTGTAATAACCAAAACAAAGTAAGTGAGTTGTTTCCATTTTTCCCAGTAGGTATTTATTCCCCTTCCTGATACTTCTTCAGTTCTTCAGAAGACAACTGTCGCCTCCTATTTGTTTTTTCATGCATGACATTTGGCTTTACCAGGCTCCACAGTACCTTAACTAATAGAAGGTAGAGGAAGGCAGGGAAAATGAAGCATGGTCAGTTCTTCTGCTTGTTACAGATCTGCCAGGGGAGGCCTGAACAGCCTGCCACAAAAGGCAGCACAAAAGATGTAGGTTCTAGTTCCAGCTTCACCACCCTTATAAATACTAGCTCTGGGCAAGTCAAATAACTTCTAGAAGTCTCATTTGTAAAATGGAACAAAAGATGCTTCAAGGGCTGGGGAGATAGCTCAGCTGGTAGAGTGCTTGGCTCGCAAGCACAAGACCCTGAGTTCGATCCTCAGTACCGCAAAAAAAAAAAAAAAAAAAAAAAAAAGATGCTTCAATACTTAACTTCGCAAGAAATTAAGGCATTAATATATGTAGAAAATACTCTGAAAATGGTTAAGTGCTATTTTAAAAAATTCATTTCATACATCTGTGCCATTTCTGCCCCCTGAAACAATGTAGGTACTGGTAGTTGCTTCTTTTCATCACTGAAACAAAACAAGTATGGCAAAAGTCACCCACTTCTTGACAATTCTGAGCTATAGACAAAATTACAGGCATACTAAAATAAAATGGAAAAAATACCAACAGATGACAAGAGACAAGTTAACATAATCCTCACTTAAAGCTATTTTGAGAATGCTTCCTTAGTCATCTCAGGACAAATTTCTCCATAATAGGTTGGGTCTAGATTTCCTTCAGCTCCCTGAAGCCTGGTAGAGTACAGCAATGTCTTTGGCTAAGAGCATTCATAAGGAGAATGGACAGAAAGATGGGAAGAAATAATTCACATCTCTAGGCTTCTTAAAGAGACAGGGCAAATCATAAAAGTGATGCCTGAACATCTACAGGATCAGCATAGTGGGAGGGGCTCAGGTTTCAAAGGAGGAAAGCTGGTTTCAGTCCCAGCTCCCCACCTCCTGGCCAGGCAAGTCAGTCTTTCAGTTAGAGTTTTCATCTTCTAAGTAAATAATATTATCTACTTCAAAGGGATACTCTGAGAATTATAAAGCACCTGGCACATGAAAGGTGCTTAATGAATAAACGAGTACTGTCAGGATAGGCAAAAAACAAACAAAAAAGTCATTACCAAAAAAGAAACAAAACAACAAAAAAACCCCTTAAGATAATCTACTCCTATTCAATTTGGAGCCTTTTCTCCTATACCAGTGGTTCTCAAGCAGATGTTTTTACTCCCTAGAGGACATTTAGGCAACAACTGCAGACACTTTTGGTTGTCACCATCAGGAGTGCTATTGGCATCTAGTGGCTGTTTAGCAGCCAAAGGTGCTGCTAAACATCCTATCCCACACGGTACAGTTCATGGCTTTTGGTACAAAGTAAGGTAAATCCAAGCCTGGAATGGTGGCACATTCCAGGGACTCAGGAAGCTGAAGCAGGAGGATCATGCCTAGAGGCCAGCCTCAGCAATTGCAAGACCCTCAGTAGCTGAGCAATATCCTGGCTCAAAATTAAAAACAAACAGGGACTGGGGATGTAGTTCAGGGGTAAAACACCCCTGAGTTCAATCCCCCAGATTTCCCACAAACCAAAACACACACACACACACACACACACACACACACACACACACACAACCAAAAACAAAACTAAACTAAACAAAAACAAAGTAAGGTAAACCTACAATAATTTCAGGTTTCCCTTTCTACCAATGACTGGACATATAGGCAGGGGAAGGGAAGAGGATATTAGAATTGGAAGAGAGAGAACCCTGGGATCAACATTTTTGTAATCTACATTACTCATTATCTGGTCCAAAACATCAATAGACCCAAGACTGAGAAGTCCTGTCACACAGCAAGCACTCCCTGGCACTTGGTTGGAGAAACCTATTCTCCTTTCTTAGCCTTGGTTTACTCATCAGCAATACGGGAATTCATTTATCTGTAATTCCACCTAATCAAGCTTCTGGAAGGATCAAATGAAATCATGGACAAAAGGTATTTTCCTCATTATACTTTTTATGACATATGCAAAAATACTCACTTGCTGGGCAAAGACAGTAGCATTCATGAGGCAGGCCAGAGGCTAATGGGGGAGGAATTCTTTGGGCCTTCCAAAGGGGCCTTTTGCCTATCTACCTGCTTAGCAAGAGCATGGGAGTTCTCACAAATAGCATTGGGACAAGAGCATGTTTCAGGGAGAGAGAGGTGCAAAATGGAGTGTGAGAAATGGCTGGGAACAGTACAGGGCTATCAGAGAGGAGCTAAAAGATGTTAGAAATGAGATGTTGCTTGGTATCTATCTACTTTGGATGGCCATAACAAATCCCATAGACTGGAAGGTTTAATACATCAGAAACTTATTTTCATAGTTTGGAATCCAAAAAGATCAAGATTAAGGTTGATTAAGGTTCAAGCAAGGTTCTAATTGTGATAAGGGCTCTTTCTGGTTTACAAACAGGTGCCTTCTCATGATATCCTCATATAGCAGGGGTTTAGAGGCCACCAAAGCTATCAGATTAGAATCTACTTTTATGACCTTATTTAACTTTAATCACTCCTATAAAGGGCCTATCTCCAACAGTCACATGGATGGGGGGTTAGGGCTTCAACATATAAATTTTGGGGGAACACAATTCAATCCATAAATTCAAGCAAACGTCAGAGAGGAGGATCAGATATTAATTCAGTGCTTTTCTGTAGGCACATCCACTAACACTTTCCTTTTCCAGTTGCCTTCTCTATAAGATATTTGAGCAATTTCTGTAACTCTTTCATTTAGGTGCCTCCTTCAGTGTCCTGTAGATTTATTTCCAGGGTCAGAGTTAGGGTTGTCTCCTTATTTTTGTGTCCCAGTCCTGAGATCCATCAGGTCATGTGTTTTCCACATTGGCTAATCAGAGTAACTTTAGAATCAATTCTTAAGTCTCCAGCATGTTGGTTGGTTGGTTTGTTTTGTATTTGGTAGGGGGACTGAATCCAGGGACATTGTACCACTAAGCCACATCACCAGCCCTCTTTTGCATTTTTTTTTTTTTTCCTTTTTTGGTACCGGGGATTGAAAAAAAGTAAAAAAGCTCAACCACATCCCACACCCAATCACACTAATCCAATTAGGTGCCAGTAAGAAGTTAGGGTTCAGGAGTTGATAATTTTTACATCTCTCCAGATAATTCTAATAAGTCAAAGTTGAGAACCACTGACCTTAGAGGATGTGTGTGTGTCCCTCCCCTATTCCCTATTCTGATTTAGCTGATCTGGAGTGGGACCCAAGAACCCAGTAATCTGTTTTTTTAAATAAATCCTCAGTTGATTCTGGTGATAGGTTACTACTTTCCTGAATCTAAACTGCCTACTCTCAACTGCCTTACAAATATTCAGGTCTGCAGCTATGGCTATACACAAGCTTTACAGATGCAGATTTTATTTTTTTCCTCCTCTTCAGGGCACATTACTTTGGGGACAGCCCTTCACATACACAAAAATATGGTACTTCAAAGAGAGTTTTCTGGAAACAAGAGGGGAATTAGTAGGAGAAGTCAAGTCAGGGTTAGAATAATATGCACCCCTGCCAAAGGAGAGAGCAAGAAATCTGGTGAAAAGTAAAGGAAAAGGTGTGGAAGCAGGGACAGAAGAGGTCACAAGGATGAATGTGGGACTGGCAGGATTCAATAGACAATTAGTAAACACATAATAAGTCAGGAGCCCTGGGAACTGTGAAAGGCTTTGCTTTCAGCAGAAGAAGATAATAAGCAACAGCATCTTCTGGTGCCCCCACATCCTTACCCATCTTATCCATGTTCTCCATCAATTTTTTCCTCAAAAGGATGCCAAAGATGAATTCACACCACTCTATAAGAGTATTTTAATAGGGGCAACGACAATAAGCCAAAAGAATATGGTGGAAAAGAAAGAATTTCCAGCACACTTACTGGACAGAGAGGGACAAGAGGGACCAGGCTGTCTGAACTTTTGGCACCTCATATCACACCACTGTACTTGTTGAGTCCAGATGGCTATCAACTACGCTGGTCATGATGAAGTTCTCTAACGCTAATGTAAAAATGAGGTGTATTACTGACATCTAGGCATCCTTCATGAAAACTGTGATTTTGACAGAAAGGTCACATCACAGACTTGACAAGCTTCAGGAAGAGCACTGAAGCCTGTGTATATCACCAAGCATGCATGTAAAATTTTCCTTATAGAAACTGAAAGTCAAGGCACTTGGACTCTAAGTCAAATACCACCTCATTCCTACTTAACTTCACTGTGTAATTTTTCCCTTGACATCTCTATCTGTAAAATAGGAAAATCTCAATGGTAACTTGACTGAATGTGACCTATGGACACAAAAATAAGGGGAAAAAAAAAAAAAAGGAGACATTAAAGAGCAGGTTAAGTAATGTTTTAAAAAGCATTCCCTCTAATGAAAGTCAAATTAAATGTTTTGAGTTAGTTACTATTCAGATAATACAAAAACAAACTAACAGCAGAAGAGAAGTCTTACATATGTTTTAGTGAGAACAGAGTAATCTTTACCTTATCATTTAGAAGTGGTTTGATCTCTGTGAGTTGAACATCCTGAAGTTCATCCATGAGGACAGATGAGAGTAGAGGAGTCTTAAGAATAAATCAGTAACCCTGAAACAAGGGAGAAACAAAAAAGGTTTAAGCCAGGAGCTGGAAACACAGTGGTCATCCTATAGTCATTCATTAAATATCAGCACTTACTCTGCATGTATCACACACTGTTTAAGGTGCTAAAGACACAGGGAAGGCATCTGTGTCCACAACTCTTGCTTCCTAGTACTCACACCCTTGCATAATCCCTCTGCCCATTGAGTGTGGGTGGAATCTGTGTCTTGCTTTTAACCAACAGAATATGGGAAAAGTGATGGAATGTACATGAGTACCTGCACATGGTTATACTACATAATATTTTAATATGTGTCTTGCTGACAGACACTGTGTCCCACTAGCTTTGGTTGTGAAAGGACCACATGGCAAGGAACTGAGGATAGCCTCCTGCTGAAAGACAGCAAGAAACCCAGACCCTCAGTCTACCAATCTGCAAGGAACTGGATACTGACAACTCTATGACCCTGGAAGTAGATCCTTTCCCAGTTGTGCCTCAGATGAGAGACCAGCATTAAGACCTTGATGGCAGCCTTGCAGAGGACCCAGCCAAACCTGTGCCAGGCTCCTGATCCACAGAAACTGAGATGATAAATGTATATTCTTTAGGCTGCTAAGTTGGTGGTTTTATTTTTGTGAAGCAACAGATAATTAATATATATAGACTGTGCCTTCATGGAGTGTACATTTTAGTTACTGAAGATGGGTAAGTATGGGAACAACAAACTCAGAATTATGCTTCTGGAAATAATTTAGAGAGTGGATTAAGGGGGGGCATCAATGTTGAAGTTTAATGTTGTAGGATAAGGCCTTGAATTAGGAATGGCAATGGGAATGAAGAGGTAAATTAAGGCTGAGCACAATGACCTTCACTGGGGAATAAAAGCAGTGAATGAAGATTCAGTCTCCAAGATGGCCTCCTATGAGTCAAATGATCTTTGACTCCTGATATTTATAATCATGTACAATCTCCCACTCAAATAAATCACAGGTGGCCTGTATAACTAATAGAATACGGTAGAAGCAACAATCTGTGACTTCCAAAGCTACGTTATGAAGGCCCCATGTCTTGAACCACTGTCCCACTACGATAGCCAGCACATTGTGAGGACACTCAACCCTCTGGAGGTCCATGTGGAGAGGAACCAACATGTCAGCACCAATCTGCCATCTAGGTGAGTGAGCCATTTTGCAAATGGATTCCCCAGCCCAAGTCAAGAGCCAGAAACATCTGACTATAACCATACAAGTGACCCTAAGCCAAAACTGCCCTACCAAACCTGTTTCCAAATTCCTGACCATGAGAGATAATAAGTAATTTTGTTTTAAAGTGATTTGTTATGTATGAATAGATAACCAATATAGAGAGGGAACAGATTAGGGTGCTCAGAAAGAGGAGGGAAGTTAAATGGAGATACACAGAAATCTTTTCTCCATCCAACTGCAGAGGAAGTCATGGGGATAGGTTGCAAACACTGGATATTAAGGCGGTTAGTTCCCAGGCATGAAGTTCTAGGCTTCATGCATTTTTGCTTTGGCTCTAAATCCATTAAATAAGGAAAATGCTAATTCCATGGGCTGGGAATTTAGTCATTCAATAACCATTTATTGCAAAGCACAGTGGAAGATTCGAAGAAGGTCCCTACCTTTTAGGAGCTTACTAAAGAGTAGAGATAACAGCAATCCATTAAATGATAAAAAGAGCCAGGCACAGTGGGATTACACCTGTAATTCCAGCAGATGGGAGGCTGAGGCAGGAGGATTGTGAGTGCAAAGCTAGTCACAGCGAAAGTAAGGTGCTAAGCAATTCAGTGAGACCCTATCTCTAAATAAAATACAAAATAGGGCTAGGGATGTGGCTCAGTGGTTGAATGCCCCTGAATTCAATCCCTGGTTACCCCCAGCCCCTCAAAAAAAGATAACAAGAAAAGACTTAAGAATTCAAAGGACAATCAATTACTTCTAAATGGTGTGAATCAAAAGAGCCTTCAAAAGATACTAGTCTACTATAGATGTTCAACTTATGATGAGGTTATATTCTGATAAACGCACTGTAAACTGAAAATACTGTGAGTAAAAAATGCATTTCATAAACGTAGCCTACTGAACATCACACCTTAGCAACATGGTACAACATAGAGTGTCATCTGTTGATCTCTATGATCACATGGCTGACTAGGACCTGTAGCCTATTGTTTCTGCCCAGCGTGGAAAGAGAGTATCACACTACACATTACTAAGCCAGAAAAAGATCAAAATTAAAAACCCACAGGGTGTGGTTCAGTGTCAGAGCACCTGCCTAGTATGCGTGAGGCCCTGGGTTGAATGCCAGGACTGAAATTTAAAATTTGGCCTAACTAGGATCTATTCATTTTGTGCTTATTAAGCACAATAAACTGTGCTGCTTTATATTTGTATTTTACTATTTATCAATTACTTAAAGTAGTAATTTTAAAGTTTTTCCCTATTATAAAAGCAATATGCTCACTTTAGAAAATGTAGAAATCATAGAATAATGAAAAGATGTTTTACTCACAGTTCTTCCACCTAAAGACAACCATTTTAGTCTATTTCCACTTGTTCTTTTTTTTTCCATGTAACATGGTGATCTGAAAATTTTTTTCCAAATCCACTTTGCTTTATTCTTTACTTTACTTCTGGAAAAGCAGGACACTACAAGATGTTTATTATTCAAATAAAACTCCATAGTGGGTCGGGCCTGTGAAGGAGCCTCAGGGCCAGAGGAAAGCCCAAGGTCCCTTCAGGTCCAGAGTGAATGGCAGTCACTTAGTGTTCCCTGCTTTTAAAGATGAAGAAAAATGTAATGTTTGTGCCAACAAACACTTAAAGACACAAATTAAATGAGAAGGGTGTCTCTATCAGCTGGGCTCAATGCAGACTAATGCGAGAATTCTGGGTAGGACAGTAAGCTGCTCCAGGGTGACTTGGAATTGGCAACAAGACAGTTTGACATCACCTTCCAGATTTTAGAGAACCTAACGCATTCTTCTGGAGAAACAAATTTTTCACAGCTCTCATTGCCTTAAGCCCTTGCCAATGAGCAGTTTTATAACATCTATAAGAAAACTAGATCACATGGTGGAAAACTCCATCTCCAGATCTTTTAGCTGCACAGACTGGCTCCCTCCTGGGGATCTGCGGCCTGCAGTTCCAGCATGTGCACAATGGAATCACTGTCGGGTTCTACTCTGGCATAAAGGCTGTAAATTTTCAAGACTAGTAGGGATTTTATAAACATAGTAGACAAGAAGATGTTGACCTTCTTTCCTGGTCTCATGAAGAAGAGAATAAAAAAGTAAAAATCAGGCATGCCTAAATTAAAGGAAAGGGGGAAAGGAGGGCACCAAGTCTGTGCCAGGAATTTTCTAGGCCTTATGTTTAATCCTCGTAACAATCCTCTCAGGAAGATATCTTCATTTCTTACTTTATAAATGAGACACTTAGGCTAAGAGAATTTTTCCAAAATCTTACATGTAAGGAACAGGGTAAGAATTTAAACATCTTTGCTTTCCCCACTATACCATAAAGTCCATGCATGGAAACCTGGACAAGTTCCTTCCTCTCCACCCACACTGTGGCACCCCTTGAGGTAAAGGCAATCCTATACATACCAACAATGACTCAGACACCTTGGAAATAAAGGTCTGAGTCATCACACCAGGAAAGGAACCCTCACTCTCAGCAGTTAGCTAAGGGCAAGGAGAACATGGAATGAGTAGAGAAAGAGAAATAAAATTCCAGCTATGACTTGGTAACCAGTTTCAGAAACAAGGGCTTATTCTTGCTTGTTTTAGAACTCAAACTTTAATGTACAGACAACCTCTTGGGGTTCTTACCAGTTTTTTTTTTTTTTTTTTTTTGGGGGGGGGGAGGCAGGGAGGTACTGAGGATTGAACCCAAGGGTACTCAACTACTGAGCCACAACCTCAGCCCCAGGACCATTAACTTTTGACAATGAAAGTCAATGGTATTAAAACCTAGGGAGGGGCTGGGGAAATAGCTCAGCTAGTAGAGTGCTTGCCTTGCAAGCACAAGAACCTGAGTTCGATTCCCAGTACCGAAGGAAAAAAAAACTAGGGAAACTGAGGCTTACGTCCCCATGTTGAAAAGCCTGTGACCATGTAGATCACTTTTTAGAAATACAGAAACTCACATTTCTCAGCTAAGTGCAAATAAAAATGTTACTAGGAGAGATACCACTGTTTTTTGCTTTTGTTTTTTGCATACAAGGGTTCATCCCAAGGGCATTCTACCTCTGAACTATTTTATTTTTTTGTTTTGAAATGGGGTCTCACTAAGTTGTCCAAGCTATTCTCAAACTTGTGATCCTCCTGCACTGGCCTCTGGAGTAGCTGGGATTAAAGGTATATGCCACTATATCTGGCCAACACCAGTGTTCTTTGACATGCACAGGGTCAGTTATGGGAAAGCCTTTAAAGATCATCAAAATAAGTGGCTTTTGTTTTCTACCAAACTGGAAATATTCAACAAGGGGGGAAAAAAAAAAGCATTGGGTTTCTGCTGAAGTGGTGGTAAGACCATCAGGCGTTGCAGGACACTTTAAAGTCTGATGATACAGGGCTGGGGGAATAACTCAATGGTAAAGTGCATGCCTAACAAGCAGGAGACTGGATTCAATCCCCTGCACCACAAAAACCAGTATAATGAGATAGAGTACAAGTCTTTGTTCATTCAGAGAAAACAGAAGCCTGGAGATGCGTATATTTCTCCAGCTGTGGAAAGGGCCCATAAACACATCAGAAGTGAACTCTAGCCCTACGTGGACCCCTACCCAGCTAAGTGGCAGTGGGCAAAGCATTTTCCCTTTCTGGGCTTCAGTTTCTCTATCTGTAAAGGGAAGAGGTTGGGCAGGATGACCTTTTTGGGTCCCTGATAAGGATAAAATTCTGTATAATTCAAAAGCTCCCTACAGTAGTGCTTTACATTCTTCCCCAGGGTAAGTATTCCTCCTTACCACCTCATATGGCCCTCACTGCAATCCTAAGAGTTCATACAGTTATGAACCTGGTGAAGTTCAATGACTTGTTGATGGTCACTTGGCAAATCAGTGGGAGGGTGCACTTGGTCTACTCCAGGAACGTTAAAGAGTCTCACTCTTCATTGTGTCCACTTAGAGAAAGTTCACTGAAATCTTTATTGCTTAAAAATACTGCTATTGTCAAAAAAGACAAGAACATTAAGAAGGTATTGGTTTTCTAAACTACAAACTATCTTTACAGCTTTCTCCCATGACGAAGGTAATTTGTTACCCTTGGCTTTGCCAGGATGTTCAGACACCAGGCCACTGGTTTATATTCTAGGGGCAGAGTCAATCACTTTTGGTTTTGGCAAGACTGTGGACAGACTACCCAAACAGAAAAAAATGCAGCAAACAAAGGAGATATACCAGGGGAGAATAAGCTGAAAGGGGTCATCTGGAGCCAGTCCTGAAGCAGTTATGACTAAAAACCTGCAGGAAGTGGCCAGGACACTAGCAAGGAAGGCAGTTAGCAGAACTCCTACAGCAAGCAGACTCATGTCTTCCTTTTTAATGTATCAACACTGGCTAAATGAGTAGACATTATAGCACTTTACAATTTACAAAACACTTTCACATCTAACAGCTCACGGGATTATCACAAGGTAATTGTGGTAAACATAACTGGTATTGTGAAAAGCACTGGGGCAGCGGCAGCATCACTGAAAAAGCTGAGGCTTAAGAAGTGAAACGTACTGACCAAAACACCACAACTCATAAATGGCACAGCTGGAACCGAAACCCAAGTCTTCTGATCCCAAATATTCACTTTTATATCACTGCCTCCCAGAAGAGAGCAGGGGGTGAAAAGAAGAGAAATTCAACAGACTATCTTGCTACCCATTTGCTATGAGGACCTCTTTATTTCTGGTTCTAAACTACATTGAACAGCTGCTATCAGGCCATAGGCTCTAAAATTAAATCCTGACACATTATGAGTAACAAGAAAACACATCTGGGCCAGAAGTGGTGGCACATGTCTGTAGTCCTAGTTATTTGGGAGGCTGAGGCAGGAAGATCGCTTGAGCCCATGAGTTCAAGACTAGCCCAGACAATAAAGTGAGACCCTGTCAGGAAAAAGAAAGAAAAGAAAGAGGAAAAGGAAGAAAGGAAGAAGGAAGGAAAGGAAAGAAAAGAGCGAGTGAGCACGGAATTGCAATTGGAGTTTGTTTTCACCCATAAGTCCAACTGAGTAGGGGAGACAGCCTATAAACAAATCACTACCACTCACACAATTACACATGGGCCTATGAGTTGGATGGATTTAAAGGCAGTTTCTCAACCGCAGCACCGCTGCCACCTTAGGCCAGATCATTCCTCCATAATCCCTTGTACTAGGGATCGGACCCAGGAAATTGCACATGCTAGACAGGCACTGAGGTATAACCCTAGTCCTTTTTCTAATTTTATTTTGAGATAGGGTCTCACCAATTTGCCCAGGCTGGCCTTGGAACTTGTGATCCTCCTGCCTCAATCTCTTGATCAGCTGTGATTACAGGTGTGTACCACATGTCTGACCAGATCATTCTTTGTTGCGGGTAGAGAAAGGCTGTCTTGTATGCTGCAGAAAGTTTAGCAGCATCCCTGGCCCCCATGACTAGATGTCAGTAGCAACCTTCCCCAGCAGCTGTGACAACTGAAAATGTCTCCAGACAATGCCAAATGTACTCTGTGGCACAATCATCCCACAGTGCTCTAAGGCTTACTGAAGTTGAGGGTAAAAGTCAGTCAATGCAGGCTGTGGGTGCTGAAAATTTCATGGAGGAGGTAATATTTGAACAGTACCTTAAAGATTAGATTATAATCCCTGTCAGTGAGGATAAGAGAATAAAAAAGGGATTCTGCTGGATGCAATGGTACATGCCTGTACTCCCAGTGACTTGGTGAGCTAAGGCAGGAGGATTGCAAGTTCAAATCCAGCCTCATCAACTTAGCAAGGTCTTGAGCAACTGAGACCTTCTCTCCAAAAAGGAGGATAACTTAAAAGACATGGAAATGAAAAAGTACAAGGTCTGCTGGAAAACGTTCCACTTTGGCAAGAGCAGAGGAAATAGGAGATAAAGCTTAAAAATGACAGTTTAAGGTAGGTCACAAATACCTATCCATCAACTAACTTATAAAATGCACACACATAATGAGATAGCGAACAATATGAGATGCCACACAGATGTTTAATAACAAAAAGTCATGCTAGTGGTATTTCCATGTGTTCCACCTTCCCAAGAAGACAGAGAGTTAATTGAGTTATTAAGTCTTACACTGCGTTCAGTGCTCAGAACATATTCTGAGGTAAATGAAGCTTGGATGCAGTGCTGAGGTGGGATGGAAAACTAAGGGATGGTCAGGAGGTTCCAATGAGGATGAGGATGATGGGCCATGGAAGGGTATGTTTTGAAAAGCTGGAAGGGAGAAAAGGACGTTCCAGCTAAGGATACTGGAGGTGGGAAAGAAATAAATATACTTAACATATTGAGAGGATACCAAGAACAATGTAGCTGGGAGAGAAGACAAGCTGCAAAAGTAGGCTGGGCAAAACAGAGGACACCTGAATCAGACTTTACTGGGCAGACAACCACTTACGGTTGTCTAGAAGTTATCTTAGCAACACTTAGAAAGTATACACTGGTTTACAGTAATGTTCTCAATCTCTGATGAGGAAAGAGACCTGGAACATTTAAGCCATTTTCCTACATAGCTGGCTGGGTGTGGGGCTGAGACTAGCATTTGGACACCCAGCTCAGGTTCTGAAAGATATTACAGAGTACTGAGCTACATTCCATATTCCAGTCTGTAAGAATCACAATATCTGATGACCTAGCTCTTAAGCTTTGTCAGGGTCAAAGCCTGAATTAATCTAATCATATATCTATTGACTTAAGCATCCCTTCAAGTGTCTAGGGTAATGGATGTTGGTTCCATTGCTGTCTCCTGGGGGCCCTTTGGAAAGCAAAACATCTCAGGAGACTCTCTGGGAAGCTGGATAAACAAACCATGCAGCTCCATGGAAGAAACAATGACTTTTTAAAATATAGCTCATTCAGATTTTTCACTGCATAAAGGCAAGTCTGGGTACCTCTTTACCAGAAGAAATACTCTCAGAGACACTATCCCCTACCTACCTAAACAAAGGTGGAGGGAATGGTCAAAGGCAGCTGCTAAGACATGTCCACAGATCCCGTTATAACAGGAAACAGTCCTATTCCTCCTCAGACCTTGATAAAGGTGATCCATGCCCCTTACTACAGTAGGCCCACCTCCCTGCTTGTCACTCCTGGATTCCAGAAAGGCAGTAAACGGGAGGTCTGCAGAATCTGAATTTGCCCTATATATTAATTTTATTCATTTCAGGGTCCTGGTACATGTAACTGTGAGAACAAAGCAAGTTCCATCAAGGGGATTTCTTGTTAATCCCAGCCAACTAAAGCTCTAATATTGGGGGTCATTCTTAAGTAACTTTGGCAGTAGGAGCTCAACTTTCTGCCTTCTCCCCTTGAAGGATGCCGCTCAGGACACTAGGAAAGCTATTGCTGGCAAGACCCTGGTACAGGCTTTTGGATGGACTCTGTGTTCCTACAAGTTATAAGGCAGAATCCCTGAAAACAATTTGTTCTTTAAGACAGGCTGAATGAGGTAAAGGACAAACAAGAGCCCTAAAATGCAATACTTAATACTCACACTAGCCAAGTCTATTGAGTGCGTGCACTTTTGCCAGGTACCATAAGTACTTCATCCATTCATTATTTCATTTTAGTTCCCAACAGTCTTATCAATGAGATACTGTACTCCTCCCCATTTTACATACAAGGAAACTGAGGTTTAGAAAAGTTTTGTTATTTGCCAAGGTTACACAGCTAGCAAGCAGCAAAGTAAGTATCTGAACATACGTAGTCTGGACCCAGAGCTTAGACAGCCCTCTAATAACAATTCTTCCCACTTGATGCCAACTGACCAAATAAATAAAATTCTTATACTTAATTTTCTCAGATTTGGTTTCTGAATTTTATCAGAATCTTAATGATCAAAGAATTTTGAAAACTGAAAAGCACCAAAGTTTAGGTATTATTAGTATTACTTTAATATAATTAAAGAGATGAGGACTTATCTGGGGGTATAGGAAAAGCAGCCTGCTCTGTGACTATCTGATCATCCAAAGTTATATTTTAGTCAACACTCTAGTAAAAACCATTCCAATATAGTGACTTAAAAAAAAGAACATCTTCAAAAGTTGATGCCCCCACAGTTTTCCAATTTCAGGGATAAAGACAAAAGCCTGATCTTTCTCTTCTCTCTGTCTAGTATTATAATTTAGGTTTAATGTACAATGGCTTGGCATTCAACTTTCTAATCTTTTTTTTTTCTCCTTTCATGGTGGTGCTAGAGATTGAACCCAGAGCCTTAAGCATGCTAGGCAAGATCCTGACCACTGAGCTATATCCCAACCCCATTCAACTTTTATTCAGGAGTTGTAACTTCAGGCTTAAACATATAGAAGCACTGTTAAGGGTAAAAGTGTCATTTTTAATAAACTGTGTCTATTTTGAAAGCAAATGATACTTCTAGAAAGACTACCACGTGACAATTATAAATTAAAGGAAAAGTTTGATGTAATTTAAAATCTTAAATTATCTTTAGAAATATGGAGCAATTTCATATTGTGTTGGATTTGAGTTTGTAGGCCATCACACCAATAGCACCCTAAAAATGATTGCTGTTACCCCAAAACTTAAGACAACAACTGCTGCTGCTGCTCCTCCTCCTTCTTTTTCTTATGGTACTGGGGATTGAACCAAGGACCTTGTGCATGTTATGAAAGTGTTCTACCACTAAGCTACATTATTTTGAGACAGAGTATAACTGAGTTGCCAAGGCTGTCCTCAAACTTGTGATCCTTGTATGCCACTAAAATAGCATTTTCTTTAAAAATATTGCAAAACATGCAACAAAAAAACTTATCGAGTAATAAAATCAAGTATGAAATGGGAATTCATTCTTTTTGTGTGTGTGTGGTGCTGGGGACTGAATCCAGGACCTTGTGCATGCGAGGTAAGTGGTCTACTAACAGAGCTATATTCCCCCGCACAGAAATTTATTCTTTATCATCTGAAAAGTCCAGGCTGCAGATTATGGGCATTTTTAGGTGGTGAGGGGATTATATGAATATGAATATAGCCAAAACTTGGGGAAAGCCACCCTTCTATTTAGGAAATTCATTTTCATTTACTATATAAAGTCTTTGGGGAAGTAGTAAGTAGCACATCCACACAAAAAGCTGGGGAGAATGATGGCTTCATTTCACATTCTCCCACATCCAGGGAAAACACAGGCTCCATATTACATGGCTCCACATGAAGTTAAACAGCATAGCCTGTTTGGTACCGTAATTAGTGTTTATACAGAATTAAACACAGCATGTGAAGAAGTCATATTTCCTCTAAAACAAACCCCCTTCAGCCATCAACAACAAATATTTATTTAGAGTTAATAACATGTCAAACTCAGTCAAGTACTGTGGGAAAGAAATATCACAGAATTTTGAAACAACTATATCTAGAACTTTGCATAAGCTAAGCACACATTCTACCACTGAGCTACTCCCCAGGTGAAGACCACTAATTTTTGTATAAGCATTTAAAATATCCTCCATATATCAGTTAACTTCACATGAGTAAATAAGAGAAAAACTAACGGCAAAATTGTAAATATTTTGACCACAATAGAATTAGCACTGTAATTAAAGACAAAAAAAAAATTTTTTTTTCCTTTACCAAAGAAATCCCTGAAACCTGCCAAATACTTCTACTCAACCTACGTAAGTTTTCAAGTAGTCTTTTAAGTGGAGGTGGGATATGTCTGAGCCTGTCTTTCTGAAAGATAACTTGACCTCCTGTTCTGCATTAAACCTAAAATATTATCAATGTTTGCACTTCAGAATCCTTGACACACCCCTTCCTCCTTTCATCATGTCTATCCAGGCTTCTTTTTTTTTTAATTCCAAAATCTTCCATCTGGCCTCTTCTTTCCTACTGTCCTCATTTCTTGCCTGGATTTGCTCATTCATTCATCCCTTACTTTACCAAGTGCCTATTATCAGACAAATGCCCCCTATCAGAGAGCTAGACACTGACTGGTCCTTGCTCTTAGGAAGCTCACATGATATTGACTAGAGTTGCTATCTGTGATCTTAATCACCAGCCTGCAAGCTTTAGCAAAGGCTTTGTAGTTCCAGAAGCCAGCAGCATCTGGCATATAGCAGACACTCTAAAAATGCTTGTTCTATGACTAGATTACTTTAGCAAGCTCTTTTTTTAACCATAAATATTTTAGTATATATCTTCAAAATGGACGCTTTTATTTTCTTTCCTTTTTAAAACACAAATGCAGTATGTGCACACAATGCAAAAATAACACAGAAAGGTATAAGGTAAAATAAATTCTATTTCCAGAAGTGACTACTATTATAGTTTGATGTGTACTTTACAGAACTCTCTCTTGTTAGTATATAACACACACACACACATACACTCACACTCTCTTTTTTGGAATAAGTTCTTTGACAGTTCTCAAAGTTTGGTCCTTGGACTAGGTTCATCAGCATCATCTGGGAACCTGTCTGAACTGCAAATTCTCAAGTCCCACTCCAGACCTCCTAAATCAGAAACTCTGGAGAAGCCCAGCAGTATGGGTGCTAATAAGCTGCCCTGGTGTCTGATGCACATTGAAGGTTGAGAGCCACTGCTCTAATACAGTTGTGCCAATTTTTTTTTTTTTTTTTTTTTTTGTACTAGGGATTGAATCCAGGGGCACTCAACCACTGAGCCACATCCCCAACCCTTATTTGTATTTTACTTAGAGACAGGGTCTCACTGAGTTGCTTAGGACCTCGTTAATTTGCTAAGGCTGGCTCTGAACTGCAATCCTCCTGTCTCAGCCTCCTGAGCCACTGGGATTACAGATGTGCACCACCCCACCCTGCTGTTAAGCCAATTTCTTTTTTAAAAATATTTTTTAGTTGTAGATAGACACAACACCTTTTTTATTTTTTATGTGGTGCTGTGCATCAAACCCAGGGTCTCACATGTGCTAGACAAGCGCTCTACGGCTGTACCACAACCCTAGCCCAGTTATGCCAACTTTTTAAAACTGTCCTAAATATGCATTGCTATCTTGTCTGTTTGATCACTCCTGCTTCCAAATGTTTTCCTACACTTTTTGATTACATCTTGACATATCAATCTATCAAGCCCAGACCTGATTCTTTTCCAAGAAAAGAATGGTCACTATCACAGTTCATACTACTCCTTCTTGGCCCCTTCCCTGAACTACCATGACACCCTTCGTCCTTCTACCATACAATTTAACAATTAGTTTTATATCTTCAATGTCAGAGAACAGTTCCTTACTCTTCCACAACAGACCATTAGCTCCTTGAAGACAAGGATCAGATTTTTGTATCTTTCCCTATCTCCAAACTAAAGACATAAGTTAATTTTATTTTTTATTTTAATTTTTTTTGTGTGCGGTACTGGGGATTCAATATAGGACCTTGTTTGTGCTAGGCAAGTGCTCTACCACTGAGCTACAGCCCCATCCTCAAAATTTTATGAGACAGGGTCTTGCTTAGTAGTTCAGGTTGGCCTTCAACTTATGAACCTCCTGTCTCAGTTTACTGAGTAGCTGGTATTACAGATGTGTGCCACCATGCTTGGCACATAAATGGAATTTTAGTAGACCTGCTGTTAATGTTCAGGGACGAATTCACCAAGGCAAGAAATGTTGGTAAATCTTTTTTGTTTGTTTGTGGTGCTTGGCATTAAACCCAGGGTCTCATGCATGCTAGTCAAGTGCCCTACCCCTGAGCTACGTTGACAAATCTTTTAAAGATAAAAAAATATGGATTTTTGAGCTGTAGTCCCAGTTCTACAGTCTTGGATAAATTCAGTTCTAAAGATGATATCTATAAAAGTGAGAGGGTTGGACTCAATGCTTATTTGCAGTCTGAATAATACATGATTTTATGAAATGTCCCATGTTGGAATATCTTAATCCATTATATCTTATAATGCTTTGCTTAGAATACTAACATGGTAATTTTTAGACATGACTTGAGTTAAAGTTAGATACAGTGTTTTCAAGTTGGCTAATAAACTCTTTCAATAGGAAAAATAATTTATTCAACTGAAACTTCCACCACAACCAGCACCTTACATAATATTAGCTTAAGGCCTGGCATGGTGGGACATACCTGTAATCTTAGCAACTTCAGAGGCTAAGGCAGGAAGATCACAAGTTCTAGGCCAGCCTGGGCAATTTAGGGAGACCATGTCTCAAAAATAAAAAAGGGCTTGGGGAATAGCTTGATCGTAGAGTGTTTGCCTAACACACGAGAGGCAAACCCTGATACCACAAAACAAAACAAACAAAAAACAGTTCAGTATATCTACAGACAATTATTTGGAAAAAAAAACTTTAAGCTTCATTTTAGTAGAGAAACTATACATATATCTGCTGCCTCCCAAAGGGCCCTTCTGAATATTTATTACAAATACTATGTACTGATATACAGTAAAAACTGTGATTATTCTGATATCACCAGGGTTAGTCAGCCACATAAGGCAAAAGAATGTAACAAATGGATACCAAATGTACTTAGGGATAAACTGAAAAGGCAGTAAGCCTTAGACCATTCTACTAAAACATGTAAATAAAAACTGCTCTGTAGGCTTAAGCAGCATAAACCAACTAGACTGTTGCGCCAAACAGGCTTCTTGATACAAGACTCTCATTTGCAAATTTTCAGAAACAACAGGGTGAACTGAGGCCTTTGAGAGGGGAGTGATGATGAGAAGTTAAATCTAACAGGAGAGCAAAGAGAAACTGAAGGGCAAGATGAAGAACAGAAGGGCAGCAAGAGAACATCACCCTTGAGTAATGAAAAGAAGCAATGGAAATTCACTGAATCTGCCACCAATCCCTATAAGCCAGGCATCTGGGGCTGCAAAGATAATCCCTGACCTCAAGGGTCTAACAGTCCTAAGATAAGACCTCGCATCTACCCTGTTGTGTGTGCTTAATTCTAAATGGGAAAATCAAGCAGGTAAGGCTTCACAGAGAAGGGAGTGATTTAGTGTACTCTTTGAAATGTGGAGGATTTGCTGAGGGAGAAAAAGGCAGTTTGAGCTAGTATTTTGGGGGCAAAACATTCACATATTTTTATAGCTGTTCATTTGGGACTAAAAACCAAAGGCTTCTTAGATGCAATACCACTGTCAATGATCTTTCCTTTTACTTTATCTTAAATAACTGAAATGTTCAAGCCCAATGATGGAACACAGCCAGAAGTCCCAGAATGAGGTGAGTGCTAGCCAGATCTGCTCTGTCACCTCCAAAGCCAGCCAGCCCAGCTACCCCATTCCTGCTCTCCTGGCAGCTAGGAAAGGAAGGCTAATTATACCCCCTGGGGGAGACAGGCTGGGGGGAAAATCTGGATGCAGGCAAGCAAGGAATACCCTATTCTGCCACTAAGCCACCATTGGAGAGCTTTCCTATCTCCTAAGTCATGAGGATTCTGGTTTACCTGTGACAGTGTGGCTGTCCATGCAGGGAGCAAAAAAAAAAAAAAAAAAGAGGGGGGCAGATTTCATGAAAAGGGAGGGGGAAGCACTGGACTGGTAAGTGCTGAAGTATTAAGTGAGATGATCTTAATAAAATGCTTAGCAAGATCCCTGACACACAGCAAGTGCTGGATGAATGTCAGTTCTTATTAATATCACTGTATTACAGTAACATCTCAACTGTCCTCCGACAAGAAGATATTCTTCCTGCAGCCCACTTTTATGACGTTTAAGAACAACTCTCCTAAACACATGACAATTTTTTTTTTTTTTTTTTGGAAAACACTTAAAAGATTGAGATCAAATGCCATCTCCACTGGCCTTAGGAGCCCAAGCCCCTGAGTTCGACGGCCGTCCCTACCACTGGTTAGCCCCGTGACCTTGGGCACGGCACTTAGCCCATCGGTGCCTCAGTTTCCTCCGCGGTGAAGTGCGGCTAAGACGCCCTCCCGCCGCAGGGCGGTCGTGGGGTCCCAGCAGCGGCTACCCCCTGCTGCTCCGGGGCAGCACAGGGGCAGGGCGGGTGCAGGCCCCTCTTCCGTGCCCGCCCCCGGCTCTGGGGCGGCGGGGGTAGATGGATGCTCAGTCCAGGGAGACTGCCGAGCTCTGCCGCCCGCAGAACAGGTGCAAGAAAGGGGGTGGCCTGCAACGGGTCCCTGCGACCGAGGGTGTCGACGTCTGGAGAAAGGCTCGACCCGAGTCGGTCGCACGCTGTCGCCCGCGGACTGGGCGCGGGGAGCCGCGGCCGGAGGGCGGGCTGACCCGGGGAGGGCGGAGAGTAGGGGGCCCAGGATAGGTTGGCTGGCAGTGCAGACCCCCGGCCCTGTCGCACGGAGAAACGCGGGTGCCAAGGGCAGGGAGAAGGAGCGACGCCCCCGCACGCCGCGCCGCACGCCCGGGGTGGGTCGGGCTGAGGCGCTCACTCACCTGAGGCGCGGACGCCGGCGGTCAGTGCGGCAGTAAGCAGCAGCGGCAGCAGTGAGGGGCGGGGGAGGAGGCGCGGCGAGCGCGCAGGCGCGCTGCGATGCCAGGGCTGCGCAGGCGCACTGCGCCGGTCCGCCTCAGGAACTACCGAGAAGATGGCGACCGAGGCGGGAGGGGCTGGCGGCGCCATATTGGGTGTAGTTTTTCTTGCTGCAAAGTCTCCTCTGAGAAATCTCAGAGGGGCTGAGAGGGAGGGGTGTCGAATGCTCGCTGACTGCACAGCCTCCTCCCCTTCCTCTGAGTCACATCCTTACGAAATCCATAAGAACCATACGAGCCAGCTTGGCATCCTCCTTTTCAGGAGGCTTGAGACCATACTCAAGGTCACAAGGTCCCAGTGCTGGCATGTGCAAGGGGCTTTGTAAATTTTCAATGAAGGAACACAGTAACTTCAAAACTAGAATTCGAGACTCGTGGTTCCTAAGTCCTAGTCCTCTTTTGTATCCCCTCTATAATTACCAGCCACACCATTTTTAAAAAAACATTTCTTAGTTGTTAATGGACCTTTATTCTATTCATTTATTTAAATGCGGTGCTATCAAACCCAGTGCCTCAGGCATGCTAGGCAAGTGCTCTATCACTGAGCCACAACCCCAGCACCCATTTATTTTATTATTATTATGTTTTTGAGTGCAACAGGCGAGATGGATTTTTTGTTTTCCAGAATGATCGCTCACATTACACTTAATAACCCAACAATTTAAATAGCACTAAAATGCACAGAACATAATCTATTATTCGTTGATCTATTATTTTTTTATTGGGGGGTGGGTACCGGGTATTCAACTCAGGGGCACTTGAGCACTGAGCCACATTTCCAGCCCTATTTTTTATTTAGAGGCAGGTCTCATTGAGTTAGTGCCTCGCTTTTGCTGAGACTGACTTTGAACTTGCAATCCTCCTGCCTCAATCTTCCCAGCTGCTGAGATTACAGGCTTGCACCACCACGCCCAGCTCTATTATTTCTTTAATATTAGGTATCAAGGACTAGAGATCATTCTCTGAACTAAATGAGGGCAAATGGAATAAATTCAACCAAACCTTTCAGAGGGAAGTGATAGTTATTCATTATGCACAATTCCTGAACCAGATTTGGATAAAGGGAAAACTGATATTGAGCACAGCTCTTTATTATACACTTAATGTTTGTTCTACTGTTGTTCTTAATGTTTGTTCTAGTTCACCACCACTATCCATATGTTCATGGTTAGAGTATTAAACCTCTCCATGCCTAAGTTCATTTATAACGAGAAAAAAAAAAAACCTACCTCATAAAGTTATGATGAGGACTAAATGATGCTTACTACTCATTATGTATTATTTTTCTGTGTTCTATTTAGCTGTTGAAGATACAAAACACACTTCCAATCCTTGAGTCTGAACAACTACTTGTAACAAAATATGCAATACAATATAAGTAAACTAGGGGACGTATAATATCCTTGGAGAAAAGTGATCTATCCTCATTTTATAGGTGAAGAAATTGAGGATAAGAGATGAGGATTCACTCCAAATTCTACGTTCTGGACATTATACTCCTCTGCTTCTGAAAGAGTGGGCAATTAACACCCTTCCCTTCATTGTTAAGTTAGCTTTTCTTGAGACACACTACTTTCTTAAAAAAAATTTTTCAATTTTTTTTTTAGTTGTCAATGGACCTTTATTTATTTATATACAGTGCAGAGGATCGAACCCAGAGCCTCACACATGCTAGGCCCATACTCTGCCACTGAGCCACAACCCCAACCTTTCTTGATCTACGATGAGACAACGTCGTCCATTCTTAAGTCTTCAATAACTAGACCTATCTCTCAAGCTTTTCCTCTAGTCCAGACTTTTCTACTCAGTTTTCCCCCTTTATGTCTGACAGACTAGTCAAATTCTCCATTCGGTACCCCAAGTTGAACCACTAGCCTTCCCATCTCATGCTCTGTAATCTACCCCCTTGTTCAGCCTTCATCCTCAGCAGCACACTGATAACCACTGTTCTAAACCTGTTACTTAATCTAATCCTTATCCCTGTAAGATTCTATCCTTCTCCTGACCTTAAATAACTTTTTCCCAATCAGATAGGAAGTGGCAGAGTTGGGTTTTAACACATAGGCTCCGTGTCTACCATGTTCCAGATACCATAAACAACACAGGCAGTTCCCCGACTCATCCACTGTCAACACCCAAAACACGTTGTTGTTTCTCACCTCTATTACTTCAGCAGCTGAACTGGTCTTTCATATCCACACATGCTTGCTTCTACTATTAAAGTTCTGGCCAGGTGCACTGGTGCACCCCTATAATTCCAGCAACTTGGAAGGTTCCCAGTTTCTTGGGACATTGAGGCAGGAAGATCACAAGGTCAAGGCCAGCCTACATAATTAAGTGAAATCCTGTCTCAAAATGAAATTAAAAGGGCTAAGGATCTAGCTTGGTGATAGAATGATTGCCTAGCATGCACAAGGCCCTAGGTTCAATTCCCAATACCATAGAAAAGAAAAAAAAATGCTGCTTTTGCCTAGAATACTTGCCCAGTTTAAATGTCTTTAATGTTTCCAACTAAGCTACATCATCTCTTCTGCAGAAGTTTCCTCTGTGTTCCTTATGTTTCCAGTAGAATGAGCATGAGGGGAACTCCCTATGTTCTTTGTTCTCTCCCCAGTTTCTATACTGTTTAGGGACTCAATAAATATATGAATAAGGAACAAATATAGGGCAAGGTAAGGAGATATCACCTCTCCCCAATGAGTGTTTAGGTTTAAGATTTACTATTTGACTAAATGTCTAAATGTCTAGGTTTTGTTCCACTAGTGGGATAAGACTATAAAAAACATTAACAATAAATTAGTTCCTATTTTATTGGTAATAAGTACTGAGGCATATCTTTATACTACTGCTCACTTCACCTTGATAAAAAATCTTATTTTCCATTAAGTATTCGCCTTTAATCCTTTTTAGGGGCTGGGGGGTGTAGCTCCATGGTAGAGCAGACTGTTAGCATGCACAAAGTCCCTGGGTACAATTCTTAGCACTACGAAAACACATTAAAAAAAAATACAATCAAAACATATATAAAGATAGTAAGTCTTTTAATTATGTATAATTTTGTAGATTATTAATAAATACAAAGAATTACTGAGAAACAGGGAGTACAACTTGGTGATAGAGCACTTGCCTAGCCTGGGTGAGACCTTTGGTTTGATTCCCCAGCACAGAAAAAAAAATAGAAAAGAAATTAAAAGCAGCACTTAGCTCCTTCTTGCCATGAATTCAAAGTTTAGGATATCAACTCAAATGTTAAAAACTAAAATACACTGAAGACATGAAAAATGAGTAGTATTTTCTTCAAACTGGACATTTTGTGATGTGATATATGTATCCCAATGATGGAAACAATGCTCAATGCTCTTCCACCTAAAATTGTCTTCACAGCTGCACCTCAAAAACCAGTCTAATCCCTTAATGACCAGAACCCAACTTGGCCCCTAAAATGTTTCGTTAAACTTGGTTCTAAAAGACCTTGGTTTCAAAACCTGACATCTTCATACTATGAAGGATATTTAAAAGAATAGGCCACTGGTTTTGAAGGCCATTTCAAAAAGGAAGTTTCAAACATTTTGCACATTCCTGGAAAAAATTTTCTTTTGGATGCCTCAATTCTATCATTCAGAAAAAAGTCAAAGTGCTCTAGAGTTGGTTAGCCAGTGATCCTCAACAGCAACGACTCTCTAGATCACGTGGCTGTGCAGCTGCCCCGTGCCAGGGCACTCTTCCCAATCCTGTCCTCTGAGTGTCTTCTGGCAGAAGAGCTGGGCGAGGTCACTGACAAGATCCAGAGCAATGTGTGGTAGAGGGCTTCTGGAGGTGAAGTTTAAGCAGTTTTCGAGCAGGTGAAGGATCTAACTGTTGCATGCTTCTCTTCTCTGCAGAGGAAATGAGCCCAAAACTAAATTTCAATTGAATTTACATAAAATTTATTGAAGAGCCGAGGGTGTAGTTCAGTGGTAGAACAGTGGCCTAGCATGCATGGAGCCCTTGGGTTCAATCCCCAGTACCTCAAAAGAAACAAAAACCCAAACAAACAAAAGAATGTGTGAACACTGCCAGTGAATGACATTACAATGACAAGAGAATCTGTCCTCAAGGAGGTGGCAGTCTGATAGGAAAGCTACAACTACTACAACTACAACACAACTTGGCGAAAAAGAACATGAAGGTATGAAGACTGGGGGAGGTCAGGAAAAGCTACAGAAGGGTAATGTGTTATTCTGTAGATTTTTTTAAATGGAAGAAGTTAAAAGTAATGGGTATTTATACCAAATTTGCCAAAATGACAATGCAGTTCATGGGGATTTAATTCTCAGTCTACTATGCTACTGTGGAATTTACATCTAGAAATTTCCCATCAACAGCCAGGCACAGTGGCACACACTTATAATCCCAGCAATTTGAAAGGCTGAGGCAGGAGGATGGCAAGTTCAAGGCTAGCCTTAACATAGTGAGACTCTGTTTCAAAAAGAAATAAAAAGTCAGGGGCCATGGTTGGGTTTGATCCTCAGTACCACATAAAAATAAATACACAAATAAAGGTATTATGTCTATCTACAACAAAAACAACAACAAAAAAAAAAAAAAAAAAAAAAGAAAGAAAGAAAAAAGTCAGGTGTGGCTATGGCTTGGGAGGCTGAGGTAGGAGGATCGCAAGTTCAAAACCAGCCTCAGTAATTTAGGGAGGCACTAAGCAACCCAGTGAGACCTAGTCTCTAAATATAAAAAAGGACTGGAGATAGGGCTCTGGTAAAATATCCTGGGTTCAATACCCAGTACTTAAATAAATAAAAATTTTAAAAGGGTTGGAGGGTGTGTAGCTCAATGATAGAGTACCCTGGTTAAATCCCCAGTATAACAAAAAGAGAAAAAAGAAAAGAAATAAATGTCCCATCAACATACTATTTATTGTGGGTTGAAAAGCAAATTCCCTGATATAGGTCATACCCTCAGGAACACAGGCTTTGAAGCGTAGTTTGCATCCCAAAGGCCATCAGATACAGAACAGCCTAAGCTCTAGTCCCCTGGAGACACTCACCAAGCTGTGCTGACACCTTCTGGAGGCACTGGGTACTTTCATCCATAAAAGCTTGCAGCTGCTTTACTGATCCTTGCAGCTCATCCATCTGCAGACAAAAGACAGACAGAGCTGCAGAGCTCCATGGCTTCTCTGCTATTCCTCAAACTCCCTGGAAGGCTCCTGCTCAGCTTTGGGCAGGCTAGTCTTTCAGCCTGGAATGCTTACACTAGACATTCTCTGTTGACTCCCCTGAGCCCCTCCCCACTTTTCTCCAGCCTGCTGTGCCCTCTGAGGCTGCCCTATGATCTCTACCAACAGGATGGCACAACCTGTAGTTTCTAGTTGGGTGTGGTTACCAGGGAGCCCAAGTGGGAGGGAGCTCAATGAGGCCATGGTATTTATTACCCAGGATATTTCCCAGAAAGGCCATCTTGAGTCAGCTGCATCCTGCAAGTGAGGTCATAGCTCTCTCAAAGTATGTGTTCTCTCCTCAGGTACCATAGTAACTGCTTCTCCCTTCAGGCCAACAGGTAGGATGAGCTCAGCTGCCTCCAAACTGAGGGTTACATCACTAACCCTTGTGGTTCTGTGGTACCCACATCTTTATCCATAGCCACCTTGAAATAAGGTTTTGGAAATTCCTTAAACTACCTTATTTCAAATGCCCATCTGTTTCCTGTTGATACCAGGACTGACAAAATTCCCTCAAATGTCCTCATGGCTTACTTTCTCAGTCCTTCAAGTTTCTTTTAAACTGGCACCTTGGGGGGCCTGTGATAACTGCTTTGTGTAAAAAAACAACCTGAAGCCCTGTACTCTCTATCCCCTTTACTCTGCTTTAATAGCACTCACACCATATATGTACTTATTATTATTTTGTATTGTCTGTTTTCCCCAGATGGAGGTGAATATCCTTATTACACATATTCTCTGTATTTATTTCCAAGGATGATGCTATAGTTTGATTTTGAATATCCCCCAAAGGCTCATATGTTAAAGGCTTAGTCACCAGCTTGTGGTGCTATTGGGAGGTAGTGGATCCTTTAGGAGAGGGAGCCTAGATGAAGGAAGTTCCATCACTGGGGGTGTACCCTTGAAGGGGTATTGGGACTCAGGCCCCTTTCTCTTTTTACTTCCTGGCCACCATAAGGTAAGGGGCCTTCTCTGTCATGTGTTCCACCATAAAGTACTGGGCCACCACAGGCCCAAAACGATAGGGCCATGCAACCATAAACTGAAACCTCTAAAACTGTGAGTCAAACTAAACCTTTCCTTCTTATAAGTTGATTGTTTCAGGAATTTTGTCACAGCAATGGAAAGCTGACTAACAGATAACAAGGAGCAAAGCTGGAAAGCTCAACCAAATAAGATTGAGCCAACTCACCACCAACTCCATACAATCGAATACTTTGTTGTGATTCTGTAATATTTTCTGATAGTCAGGTTTTGTGTTAAGAACTTCACTCTGGGAAGACCCAAGATACGTTGGAGGTTCTACTTTGACTTCAGTAATTTTGGTTTCAGCTGATTCTCTAAAACAAAAAAAAAAAAAAGAATTTTCAAGGAACTTTATAATCACTTTCTGGAAAGGATATCAAAGATTATTTCTGAAAAAACTTCCCACAAGGCAAATCAATATTTTTCTTCCCTCTCTAGGTATGGGATATCACTCTCTCGCTCTCTCTTTTTTTGCTGATAGTAGTGACTGAATCAGAGGCACTCTACCACTGCACTACATCCCCAGTCCTTTTTATTTTTTTTTAATTTTGAGACAGGGTCTCACTAAGTTACTTAGGCTAGACTCGAACTTATGATTCTCCTGCCTCAGGCTCCTGAGTTGCTAGGATTAGAAGTGTGTGCCACTGTGCCTAGATCTCCTTTATCTTTTGCAGTAGTGGGATCAAACCCAGGGCCTTGCACATGATACCCAAGTACTCCACACTGAGCTACACCACCAGCTTCTGGAATAGGCTCTCTTCACAAGGGGTTCTGAAATGATGTCCTGTCTTAAAGTTTTTATACCACTAGACTACAGGAAATGCCAGAAGTTTTAGGTTGGTTAACTCCACCTAACAGTAAGGTCCGTGTACAAAAAGGCCTATAATTGGAGTAAAGTAAAGCCAAAGTCTGCTATCCTAAAGTCAATGTCTATAACATTTACCCAAAAAATGCTGATCTATCTTGAGTTCATGTAAAATGATTGAAAGCTTTTTATAACAACAATCACTGCAGTTTACTAAGTGCTTCACAGGTGCCAAAGGTTGCTTGTCACTCTTCATTTAACATCATTTAACATTTATGACAACCCAAGAGAGGTAATGTCATCCCTGTTTTCAAATGAGGAACCCCAAACTCCAAGAGAATCATCTGCTGAGGTCACAAAACTAAGGAGTAGTCAGGATCTTAACAGACTGCTTCTAGAAGCATTTCTCTTAAACTATAAACTTTGCCACAGAAGTTTTTATTCTGAAACTGCCATCTTATACATAACTATCCTCAGAAATAGGTGTGGGGTAAATAAAGTAACTGATAACCCCCACTTCCTATATTGAAAAAGGTTTTTCAAACCATGATCCTTAAAGCTCTTCTCTACTGAGAGGCCACTTTTGCAATTAGAGTTTTGGCTAATATTTTATAGATGGGTTTCTAGATAAGACTACTGGGGGTGGGGGAGCTTAAACTTACTGGCTTAGATGCTCAACTAAATCAAAATTTAGCACTTTCCCACTTTCAAAATCCAGACAAAGATCCTCTCTTGCCTTCTTCCTCCTCTACCACGCCCCTTGCATGTTTTTGTGTCTCCATGAAAGCCCTTCAGGAGTCTCTCCCATACCTGCACCTCAAAGTCCATGTGCTCATTCAGGTCTCTTCACTACTGTACTTGGCCCAGACCCAGGTGGACAGGTGCAAAGCAGAGATGTGCCTGTCTCCCTAGGGATGTGAAACCATAGCCAAAGGCACAAGACAGAGGCAATTCTGTTCTGAGACTAAAAATAGTGACGCCAACTTTTCCTTCCTTCTTTGACACTCTCTGATTATGGTCAGAGAATACTAATACATACTTTTACAGAGTTTTGAAGAGTTCACTGAACTGTGAGAAAAGGGTTCACCATTCAATTTGTGCTAACAGAACTGAAATAAATGCAAATCAAATTCCACGAAGTAAAAAGATAGCTTCCTGTTCACAGATCTAACCTGGACATAGCTTCTGGTAGTACCTCTTTCTGGTAGTGCAGCAAGAGCTGATTCCAAGTCTGACTTTCTAAAGAAAATCTACAAAATTGGGGAGAAAAAAATTCAGTTAATTTTGGTCATCACATTCGTAATTAGGGCAACAATAAGTACCTTAGGCATATAATCTGGTTATAAAATGTGAATAAAAAAGTCATTAAAGGATTAGAAAGCTAAACTGACCAGAGGATATTAATTTAATCAAATTAAACAAGAGTCCTTAAAATGAAATTAACATCCTTATATTCCCCAGACTCCTTCCTATGAAATTAGCCATCAGTAGAGCCCATAAACTCCTCAATATGCAGGCTTTTAATTTTCAGTATTGATATACTAGTACTGAACACCATGTTTACAATTCATTTTTCCCAGGTTTATTTTCCCCAGATGGAGTATGAATTTAGACTTTTCCAAATAAGGTTCACTCATTTTCACTTACTTTGCTATATATTCCTTCATCTCGGCCACTGACTTCTCCAGAGATAAATCTGATGCTTTTCTGGAATATAGATAGGATTATGAGATTAACATGAATCTTTCAAGAAATACTTGTTTTTAATATGATGCTGTACATAATTCTTTTACGGTGCTGGGGATTGAACACAGGGCTTTACACTTGCTAGGCAAGCACTCTACCACTAAGCTACATCCCCAGTCCCTACATAATTTTAGTGGCAATAAAATATTCCTGGGGCTGGGGAGATAGCTCAGTTGGTAGAGTGCTTGCCTTGTAAGCACAAGGCCCTGGGTTCAATCCCCAGCACCCAAAAAAAAAAAAAAAAAAAAAAAAAAAAAAATTCCTAACTTTTTATCTTTCACCAAATATTTGTTTTCAGGCTCTATCTCACTTTTTGTATTTGTGTATGTGATGGTGGGGTACTGGGGATTGAACCTGGGGGCATTCTACCATGAGCTACAGCCCTAGCCCTTTTTTCAATTTTTTATTATGAGATAGGGTCTCACTAAATTGCCAAGCCTGGCCTCAAACTCGCAACCCTCTGGCTTTGGCCTTCTGAGTTGCTGGGATGACAGGCACACACCACTGTGCCTGGATCTGTCTCCTTTTGCACTAGGTAATAGTTTCCTAACTAGTCTCTTTATGTTCCATCTCTCTCATCAATTCCAATTGACACCATGGCCTTTTCTAGAAATAGTCCTTTAATTTTTTGCCTTGTGTAAAAACTCTGTGATTGGCTGGGTTCAGACTGTAACTACAGGTGGCATACACCTGTAATCCCAACAACTTGGCAGGCTGAGGCAGGAGGATCACAAACTTCAGGCCAGTCTAGGTTTAATCCCCAGTATCATATTTAATCCTCTATGATATACTGCATACAGAAGAAAAGCCCAAATTCCTTAAATTGGCACTGGGGGTTCTCTATGTCTTGGCTCTGCCAAATTCACCAATTTTGATTCCTACTATATTCAGTGGCTCAGCTCAGTTGAATGATTAATTCTAACAAAAAGGAAGCAGGCACTAAAAATGCCAAAATATTGTAGATGCTCTTGGTACTCTGCCTGGCAAAGACAATCGATAGTGCCACCATTCCTGTTTTTCTTCCAAGACCTGGGAACCTGACTATATTAATGCCTGTGCTTAAATACAATACATTAAAAGAGATGCCGGGACTGGGGTTGTGGCTCAGGATACAACACTTGCCTAGCTTGTGGGGGCACTGGGTTCAATTCTCAACATCGCATAAAATAAATAAAATAAAGGTCCATCAACAACTAAAAAAAATAAAGAGATGCTACATTGAGCTAAAATATCTTTTCATTTCCTGATCAGAAATATCAATCCTAAAAACCTATGGAAAAGTAGACCTTCATGAAATCCAAACTTAAAGTTCATGATATAAGTCCAAGTGCATGGTTTGTTGCAGGGCAGTTAATGGGTTGGGGATAACCTTGACCCTGAAGAACTACCAATTTTGGGGGTGAAACTTTAAAATTTATGCTAATATTCTTGCTTGTCAAGATCCAAAGAACATGAGTTTTTTTTAACCTTGCATGACTAGCAAAGATCTGAATCTCACTTTTCTCATCTTTCCATGGCTGGCTCCTACTCATTCAGTCTTACATGTCTCAGCCCAGAGGTAAAATCATTAGAGAATTTCTCTGAACATTCTACCTTAAGTTGCCCACATCCTCAAGTCACTATATTTGTTAACTTTCCTGATCATCACTATCTGAAATCACATTTTCTATTTGACTATCTCCTTTATTATCATGTATGACAACAGGATTATTGTTGGACTTATTTATCACTATATCCCTAACATCTAAAAGAACATGATACATAATAAAACAGCAGATGACAAATGTCTGTTGAAAGAAAAAACAACTGTTTAATAATAATGAAAAGTTTTATTTCAGTTATAATTTAGGACAGAGGGGAATTGCTCTTACTCTTTTGAATCTTCAAAACATTTTTGCAGAGTTCCATCACTTTCCAATCTGTCTGCAAAATGTTTCAACTCCTCAGAAAGAGAAGATGCTAGAGAGAGTAAAATAATGTCACAAAATAGAAAGAATATAAATTTTCACAATGAGCTAAAAAAGATACTTACGGTGTTCTCAATCTAGAAAACACCTTCTAGTGTTCTATTACATTCTAGTCCTCTTATTCACCCACAAGAGTGGTCCAAGTATACAGAAAAATTTTGTCTTTTTTCTCTAATAGATACAGATAAAATGGAAGATAACTCTTCTCCATGACATTTTTAAGTGTTTTTATACTTGACTAGTGAAAAGGCACTTAAACAGGTATATAAGTACTGATAATTTCATTTTTTAAAGAGATATGAACTCCTGGCACTAGAAGGAGAAACATTACAGAAGTCAGGAAATAGGCAAGAGTATAGTAAGAGATAATGACGGCAAATAAAAAACACATGCACACCGGGAGAGATGACACATTCATATCTACAAGCCCAGTGACTTGAGAGGCTGGGCAGGGATATTACAAGTTTGAGGCCCCACTCGGCAACTTAGTGAGACCCTGTCTCCAAAGTCTCTGCTAGACTTGAAAGAGCGCACTATCACACTCAGGTGAAGAATGTGAAGGGGAAATGGTAATTATCCATCAAAATAACCCCGATATGTCTACTCTAATTATGGTGCAATTCTGATATCAACAATCTGCTGACAAGTAAGTCTGACTATTTTTTAAGTCTTTTTAAATATAAAGTATCAGGTTCAAAGCTCACTCATCTATTCTTAGTAACTTACCTTTTGCTCTAAAACTTTCAAGACTGAAGCCTTTAGTGTCCCTTAGGAAAGGTTCAAGTTTCTGTACAGAGAACTAAAATAGAAAAGTATTTTCAGTACAACAACAAAAAATTTCTAGGCCAGTCTTATAGCTTTATAATGTTTAATAAATGTGAAACTAAATGATTTTTTTCACCTTACTTTTCATATAAACAAAATTAAGTCACGAATAAAATTATTTGTTGCTCAAACCATACATTTTAACTCAGGAGAAAAATGGTCATTTAATTCACACAAATGGCTTGCTTTAAATTGCCATAAGCACCAGTGAGCCATAGCATTAAACAATAAACAATACAATTTTTTAAAAATTGGGTGGGGGGAGCTGGGGATTTAGCTCAACTGGTAGAGCCTTGCCTGGCATGCACAAGGCCCTGGGTTCAATCCCCAACACCACCAAAAACAACAACAACAACAACTGTTTGACATGTATTATATATTGGTTTAGCATGCAGTCATACCTCCAATGTCTGTATAATTTAGATTTTTATCTCTACCCACTTTAAATTCCCATCACTTGTTGTCAATGGGCAAAAGATACTACACTGGGGAAATCTGTTAGCTGCTCTATTATAGCAGCAACAATGAGACTGGTAGAGAGCTTGGTCCAAAATGAATACACTGCTGGGATTAAATCTGGCTTTTAGATTAATCTCAACCAGAAGAAAACATCTTTTAATTAGTTCATCACATACTAATATCTCTGAAGTTGGGACAATAACAGTAGAAACAACAAAAAATGAAAGCATTTCCCAATTCCAAGAACCTCACCTGAAAACTAGAAAGCAGGAGAGCGCCAAGTCGTTTGCTTTCTGCCAAGTCAACACTGATAGACCTGCTGAGCTCTAAGATGAAATAGCACCACAATTAAGGAAATGCATACTAAAACAGGCAGCAAAATAACAAAATAAAAATTTCCTCCCTTCATGCAATTCAACTTAAGGCAAGAAGCAGCCTTCTCTGATTAAAGGGAGAATTCTAATTCTTCCAGAATCCCAGAGGAATGAAATCTTCCTATTTGTATATCCAAACTTTAAAAAATGTTATAAGGGGCTGGGGTTGTGGCTCAGTGGTAGAGCGCCCACCTAGCACATGTTGAGGCACTGGGTTTGATCCTCAGAATCACATAAGAAAAAATAAATAAAATAAAGGTATTGTGTCCATCTACAACTAAAAAAAATTTTTTTAAATGTTATAAGAATCTTACTTAGGTATTACATTAAACTCTTATTTTGTAAATAAGCTAGATATAAAATAACTTTTTATAATTCGTAGTCACCATTCAAAGAAAGGAGATGAGAACATTTGAGCATTTTTATATGACAGGCACTGCAAGGTGCTTTAAAGACATTAAGAGTCTTCTTATAAATTCACGAGCTCCATTTTAGAAATGGGAAACTGAAGCCAAGAGGGGAAATGGTCTATCTGAAACCAGAGACTGGAGGAGTCATGATTCAAACCCAAGTATAACACCAAAATCAGGGTTTTACCCACAAGTATCATGCTGCCTCTCTATAATGACCTACTTAACATGAAGAGATAATACCTGCTCAACACTTGCTATATAAAAGGCATTTTATTAAATGCTATGGACACCTCATTAAACTTAGAGATAAGTATCTTATCAATTCCATCTGATGAAAGATGACACTAAGGAACAAAGGTTGGGTAACAGATAATTTACTCAAGATTACAAAATGAGTTATGAGACCACATTGACTGGATGCTTTCTATAATTATGCCCCTGATTCCTCAATTGCAAAATGTAGATACTGTTTATTTCAATTAAGTCCATTTAAAAACAATTATAAAGCTGGGTATGGTGGTGCACACCTGTAATCCCAGTGACTCAGGAGGCTGAGGCAGGAAGATTGCAAGTTGAAGGTCAGCCTCAGCAACTTAGCAGGACGCTGTCTCAAAATAAAAAAGAAAAAAGACTGGGGATGAAGTTCAGTGGTAAAGCGCTCCTTGGTTCAACTCCCAGTATCAAAACAAAACGATTATCAAAACAAAACGATTATATAGCCAAGGAAGTCTGCTTTGAGAATTATGAGAGCTACGTATCTTTTTGCCCTCCAGCTTTAGCTGCCTGTTTTTAAAAATTCTCAGGATTCCTCTCTTGATTCTTACTGCTGTTAGTCAAGAAAAATATGATTCTTTCTGCCTGTAACCAAGGAAACCTGGCAGGTGGCCAGGAATAACCAGAAAATAACCAATCTTATTACATTGATGATTTTCTATTATACAGAATTTTAAGTCTAAAAATGCTCTAGAATAAGATGAAGGTAGGGCTAATCCTGGGGAACTACTAATGTTTTCTTGGCACATTTAGGGAGTAAAGTGCATGGGCACTGAATTGGCAGCAATTTTCTGATGTGTTAAATGGCTGTTTTTATCCAGATTTCCTCGTACACATTAGACCACTTGGATGGTAGTTTGGTTTTTTGGCTGTACTAGGGATTGAACCCAGGGTGTTCTACCACTGGGTTCAATCCCTACCCCTTTATTTATTTATTTATTATTTTGAGACAGGGTTTCACTAAGTTGCCAAGGTTGGCCTCAAATTCACCATCCTCCTGCCTTGGCTGGGATTTTAAGTGTGCAACTACACTTGGCTTGATGGTAAGATCTTAAAGTAATCACAAGAGCTTAACATTTGAGATATTATTGTATGCTATACATAGTACAATGTGTACGTGTACTGTGTTATACATCAACTCATTTAGTTCTCACATAGCCCTGTAAGATAGGTATTATTTCACTCCCAGTTTACTGGCAGGTATCTTAAGGCAAAGGAGTTTAAGTAATCTCAATTCCACACTAGATTTTCCATATTATAACCTCTATTTTGATGCTCAGATATAGTTACAACTGTAAATTCATACAAAATAACATTCAAATATGGTATCCTTAAGAACTTCATTTCCATTCATTCTTTCTTTTTTGGTGTTGGGGACTAAGCCCAACACCTTATGCTCCTTAGCACACACTTCACCACTGAGCTACACCCCAGTCCCACTCTAGATATTTTTATATGTATCTTGCCTTTTGAGTTTTTTCCAGTTATTATAATGGCTAAAATCAGGTATCAACCCATCCACCTTCTGTTCCACCTTAGGTATGAGGCAGAAAGCCATTGGAAAGACTCTTTAATGCCCATCATCTGAGCAGGGGATGAGAGTTGAACAATTAGCAATCAAATATGTTTATGGTGGCTCATATGATGTAAACATCAATAATACTGAACACAGAATTTATAAATATAGAACAACTTTACACAGTAAGTAGTATTATCTCCATTTTTTAGGTGAGGAACTGAGGCTCAAAAAGGTGAAGTGATTTGCTCAAAGTCACACAGCTAAAAAGTAGCAAGGTCAGTTCTATTCTGTTATACTTTCTGTCATTCATGTCCTTCCTCACTGCATCTTATCTGAGCTGGAACCTGTCTTATGTACATAGCACCCCACCTGTGATGCCCTGGTGGAAGGGAGGCAGTGACTTTCGTCGGTTTATTTCTTTCATACTTGCTCGCCGCCAGGACTGTCTCCTGTCATGATGACGGACAGACTGTTCTTGAGGGGACAAATGAAGGGAACTCAACTGAAGTCCTTCCTGGTGGCTGACATCACAACTTTCCCCTTTCTTTGGGATAGATCCAAGGTGAATTCTTTCCTTTGTAATGCCTTGAGTCATCTCCAAGGAAGCAGATGATTTAGTAAACACTTCCACAGGGTTGAGACTTGATGGCAATTGATGATCATGAATCTCAGACGGCACTGGTTTCTCTTCTAGCATTTGTTATAAAAAAGTCAAAATACAAAATCAAACCCATCACAACTAGGTATCTGAGCAAAAAGACGGAAAAAGAAAACATGCCCCTACACAAAGGCATGCGCTTGTAGTCCCAGCTATTTGGGAGCCTGAGGCAGGAGGATCCACTGAGCCTAGGAGTGTGGGGCCAGCCTGAGCAACACACCAAGATAAAAGAAGAAGATGAAAGAAGAAGCGGGGAGGGAGGAGGGGGAGGAAGAGGAGAAGGAAGAGAAAAAGAAGGATGTGTATGTGGAGAAAGAAAACAGAAGAAAATGCACTCAGATCATGGAAATACTGAGGAAGCATTTCTGCAAATACAAGAATATGACTCTAAATCAACCAGGATCCAGGAAACAATTAGGTTATAGCTCAGAAGCCTGAACTCAAGGCAAGAGGTCTTGAATTTCACAATACTCACCTTTTATGGGCTGGGGATATAGCTCAGTTGGTTGAGTGCTTGCCTTGCAAGCACAAGGCCCTGGGTTCAAATCCCCAGTACCAAAAAAAAAAGAAAAGAAAAAAGAAATCACTCACCTTTTATGATCTCTGATTTGGTCACTGAAGTCATCCTGGGTAGAAAACTCTGAAAATAGGAAACGAAGTGATCTGTTCCTTTACATTTCGGGTCCAGTCTCAATAGGGTTTCACTACCCTAGAACAGACCTGTGCTTCCCATCCTCTCTGAACTGCTTTCACCCACCTCCTCCACAGAGAATACAGAATGAATGGGTCATTGCCCTCTATTCTGAACTTCTGTAGAACTTACCACTAGAAATACTCATGTCTCCCTTAAACATATGCCCTACCTACCTTCCGCTAGCTAAAACTTTGTTTAACTAGTCCCTAATTCCCTCATTCCGTTGATGGCATCAGGACCTACTTGGTCTTCCAAAAGAGAAAAACCACATCATCCTTTATTCCTTACCCTTAGCTCTCTTGACTAAAAATACTATCAGTTCTATCAAGTCTCTAAATCTTTCCTCCCTTGCCACCATTACTAGTTTAAGTCTCACAATTTCTGCTCTCTCCCCATCCATTATCAGTTTCTTCACAGGTTTTTTTTTTTTTTTTTTACATTCAACATTGCTCCAGTGTAATCCATTCTTTTAAAACAGCAGCAGAGGGGCTGGGGATATAGCTCAGTTGGTAGAATGCTTGCCTAGCATGCATAAGGCCCTGGGTTCAATCCCCAGCACTACTCCCCGCCCCCCCCCCAAAAAAAAAGTCAGCTGCAAAAAATTTTCCCAAGTGCATTCAACGACTTTCAATAAGCCAGTCCCAGCCTAACCAGTTGGGATCTCTCTTGTGACTCCTATTCCCTGTAGCACTTTTGAATCTTTGCACATATCTGTCCTTTGGGTAAAACATTCATCCTTCCCAACTTCGCCACTTCTCTTGTGAGATTTGGTGGCCCCGCCCCTTGGTCTCTAGTCCTGTCTGTAAAATTTGTTAACATATCTGTCTCCCCGGCAGGACAGTATTTGTATTCCGGGTATCTGTCACAGACAATTGAGTTAAAAGAGGGCAAGGACACAGCTGGGACATTTCTTCATCCTTCATGCAACCAGCAGACATCTGTATGTGGAGGGTCTTGGTAAAGAAAAATGAATAAATGCTGAGACGACATGGGAAAGGTAATCTAACAAAGAAGGGTCCTTCGAAATCTAAATTCCCACAATCGTTATGGCTGATTACACAGGCCAAGCTGGGATAACACCACAAATGTGTCACTTAAGCGCTTGTTACACGCTAGGACCTGTGCCATGCAAGCGCTTTACTCACATCATGATCCCACTTAATCCTTTCCCCAACTCTGGGTGCTAGTATGCACTCCACTTTGAAGACTGGGGAACCAAGGTTCAGAGGGGACAAAGCCCCAGCTCGTCCCGCAGCCAGCCTGGGGGCACGGGTGGATCCCCCGCGCGCCGCCCGGTCTCCAGCCATTTTTCTGGACTCTAGGCCTCTGCTCTGCCCGAGCGGGAGGCACACCCGCCCGAGGGTTTCTCCTCCCCAGGAGAAAGTCGCCGCGCCCGCAGGGCCCCAGACTCCAGCAGCGACAGCGGTGGGCTGGTTGTACCAAGAAACTGAGAAGCGAGTAAAGGCGGACACATCCCGGGTGTGCGACTTCCTGACCTCAGAGCGACGCCCGTCCAGCCCGGAGCCTCGGTTCCTGACACACAGGCCACAGGTCACTCTGTCTGCGGCCCTAGGTCAGCCCTGGACCCCCGAGCCACTGCGGCTGGTCCTCTCAGGTGCAACTCGACTCGCGGTCCGCCGTCTACGTCACTGTGGACACTTCCGAAGCTCCCGCCAAGCAATTGCGCATGCGCAGCCGGCTGGCGCTCGCGCGCGCAGACGCCCGCCGCCGGCTTGGCGCATGCGTGCTCCGGCGCGGACGCTCTTGCCCCGCCCTCTGTCCAAGTCCTTCCTCCCTGTCCCGACTACCCCGCGTCACCATCTCCCCAAGTGACACGCCCGGGAGTCCCCTCCCAGACGCTTCAGTCTAAGGTGTCCTTTTAGCTCCCGACCAGGCCCAGAACCCATCTTTGATGGGGAAACAGGCCCAGAGAGATACTTGAGGTAGGCAGAGCATCAGAGAGCATCAGGTGCCCTGCGCCCTTCGCTAGGACATGGTCTCCCTTCTCTTTATCTCTCAACTCCAAAAGCAGTCTCTCCAGGGAGAATTGGAGTTCAGAGCTTGGTTTGCCCCAGCTTATCCCGTTCCTGTTCCAGGGGCTTCTTCAGGACTTGGCAAAGTTGGAGAACTCTGCTTTCCAACCCCATCAAGGCTACCCCTCCCCAAACCGCTTCCAACTCCTCTGCCTACCTGGTGAGGTTTCTTCTTTGTTTGAGCTGTGCCCTTGGTGTTGGAAGCCATTCTTGCTCTTCCTAGCAAAATTCCCCGATTTTTAAGCCTCATCTAGAAACCATCTCTCTCAGAGCCTACTCTGTGACTCCATGCTGAAAACCAGATGTCCCTTCTGTGCTCCAGGATCCCAACCAGTGTTTGCTCCACTATCCCTTGTTGGCCTGGCCATAAATCAGGCTGCTTCCTCAGCACCCAGTGTAATGCCATCAAAATGTGCCCTTTGACGAATGCAGTCCTTTCTTTTAGATTTAAAACCTGCAAAGGTTGAATTAAGAGCAGTTCACTAGGCCTGAAAAAGGAGTGGATAAAGGCAACAAGAGCATGACTGGCCATCCTTCCATAGCAGGTGTGGTCATTAGTCAGTGTTCCCAGAACAGAACTCAGCGTAACCAACCAGGAGAGTCCATCCTGGGACATACTAAGAATATTGCCTCCTGGAATCCAGAGTCAATTTATCCTCTATGTCCTTTCTCCCATAGCTTCCTCCTGTCCACAGGATGTATAAAAATTCTTTCTCTATAAAGGCACTGTGGGATCTGACCCAGCCTCTTCTTTCATCATTCTCCATTCCATGGACACCAAACTCCTTTAATTTGTCCAGTACTGCTCTGCTTTCCTTTGCAGGACTGGAGATTGAACTTGGGGCCTCATACGTGCTAGGCAAAGTACCACTGAGCTACATTCCAGCACTTTTAATATTTTAGCTTGAGGCGGGGTCTTGCAAAGTTGGTCAGGCTGGCCTCGAACTTGTGATCCTCCTGCCTCAGCCTCCTGAGTAGTTGGAGTAGTTGCCTGTTCTTTGTACTGGGCTTTCACACATGCTGTTCCTTGCCCCCTATCGTCACCCGGTGGTCTCCTGCTTATAGTCCACTACCATCCCCGTCATCTGGTTGGCATCTTAACCTTAGGTGTCAGTTCAGATTTCCCTTCCTCTGTGAAGACTTTCCTGATTCCCCTGGGCTTCCCCCTGCCCTTGGTATTGGATATCTAGACCCATCTTTTGTGTCCTTAGTGCCTGGAACAGGCCTGGCTGTTTTTAGCACCTTATAAAAGAAGACACCTCTCAAATATTGTGATATTCGGCTTCCAAGATGGCCTCAGTGATTCATTGCCTGGTGTTTATGCCCTTGTGTAGTCCCTTCCCACACTGAAGAGATCTGGTATGTATAACCAATAAGATAATGTAGAAGCTGGGCACAGTGGCACACTCCTGAAGTCCCAAAGATCTGTAACAGTGGTCCACTTGCCCTTTTGAATATAGCTCTGAGGCTTATTTTTAAAAGGGACAAGATTTTCTTTTTCTCTTCTCCCTCTTCCTCTCCCTGATCTGAGGGCAAAGAACAAGATTACACTGAGCTATCTGTGCTCCACAGGAAGGAAATATCTGCCAGAGAATCTAAGAAGTGAACAACTCCCAAATTAACAAGTGAATGTTAACACACCTTCAGGGTGCCCTGGGACCCCCTGTCAGGGCACACCTGGAATGTAGCCTTTGAAAAGCTCCTTTAAAATCTCCCTGTTCCGACAGTTTTACCCTATAAATATGTATGATTACATGAATGGTGTGAATCTACATTGTGTACAACCAGAGAAATGAAAAGTTGTACCCCATTTGTGTACAATGAATCAAAATGGGTTTGTAAAAATAAAAAAAATTTTAATAAAATTGAAAAAAAAAAAAAAAACACAACTCCCTATTCCTTCTGATGGGCAGAAATCACAGCCTTTCGGACAGGGGTCCCCTGTTTCTCCTTTGCTAACAAAGCAATAAACCTTTTTCCTTTTTCTCAAAATCTGTCCTCATTATTGAATTGGCATCCGGGACAAGGACCGAGCTTTTGGCAACAGATCCTGTCTCAAGATAAACTAAAAAGGGTTGGGAATGTAGTTGAGTGGTGGAACACTTGCCTAGCATGTGCAAGGCCCTGGGTTGTAACGAACATACACACACACACACACACACACACACACAAAGATATTGTTGAAATCATAGGGTGGCTTTTTAAGCTTCAATATAAAAGACATTATGACTTCCACCCTGCTTTCTTATAGATCCTTTGCTCTGGGGGAAGCTGGCTGCCATGTGTGAATACACACAAGCAGCTCTCTGGAGCAGTCCACCTGTTGAGGAGCTGAGGCCTCTTGTCTGTAGCCAGCACTGACTTGGCCAGGTATGTGAATTATCCACCTTTCAAATCAATCTTGCAGCCCTAGTCAGGCATTCAGACAACTGCAGCCAGGGCTGGTTAGTGTGGTTCAGTGGTAGTGGTCCAGTCTTGGTTCAGTACGTGTGAGTTCCATCCCCAGCATCAAAATAAATAAATAGATAGATAAACAAAGTGTAAATAATTGCAGCCTAATTGATAACTGAGTGCAACCTTAGAGACCCTGAAGCAGAACTACCCAGGTACCAAATTCTTGACCTACAGCATCTATGAGAAGTAAAAGATGTTTGGAGAGAATTACTTAAATGTCAGTGTCTTAAGAGTCCTTTTTTTTTTTTTTTAACCATAATAAATTGTTTTAAGTCTTTTGTAGAAAAGCTTAATCCTGTTTTTCTTCTTGACTACTCTGCATTTCTTACTGGTCATAACATACCACCTGGGAGACACTACACCAGCGGCAGCCCTCAGCAGCTAGAACTCTTGGCCAGGTGACTCCACCAGCCAGCTGGCGGTGGCATTCTGCTCCTCCCAAGCAACTGCAGGTGCGGTGAGTTCAAGTTTCAGATCTGCTGCCCGCATCCCCCCCCCCCCCCCCGAGAAATCAGAGGCGGCCAAGTCAGAGGCAACTGTTCATATGACATACTTTATTTCCAATCTACAACCATTAAAAACGTTTTGTAAGTTTACACTGTACAATTATTCTCATGTCCGAAATAAGACATGGGGGCGGGGAGAGCTGGTGGATTGGACTGCCGTCGTCCTGGCACCCAATCCATCCTGGGAAGGAGCCTCTGAAGACCAAAGAGAGGAGGAGAGAACAGTGGGAAGGAGAGGCGGACAGTTGGCCCAAGGATGCCCTTGGTCCCTTCCCTCCTGAGGGCCTTTCCCTGGGGGTCTCCCAGGGTCCACAGCTGCAGGACCCTCACCAAGTTGAGTAGGAAGGGGGCTTCACAGTATTGGCAGGGGCTGGGGAGGGGACCAGGATGAAGAGGAAGGTCAGTTTCTGGCTCTCTTCCCCAGGTGTCAGGGGGTTGGAGCTGTTTTTTTTTTTTTTGTTGTTTTGTTTTTTTGGCACTGACTATAAGATCTCCCTGGGGTTGGGAGGAATAGGAGGAGCTGGGGACTTAGGATTCTCTTCTTGTGGAGTTAGGTTTCTTTCCATTTGGAGAAAGACCATCTGGCCTATGGTGGGACAAACCAACAGGGACAAACTAACAGAGTCCTTTGCCCCTTGCCTCTCCAGGACTCCCACCCTTGCCTGCTGCCACTACCCAGACAGCCTTTTGTAAAACCCAGGCAAATGGGAGAGGGTGAGCAGGGCTGGAATTGAGCCAGAGACAGGGAAAGGAAACCGGCATGCCCTCTCCAGCCCTCCAGCTTCCGAAAGAAGAGACACCATGGTTTGTTTGGTTGTTGTTGTTTTGCGGGGGACAGGGGCCCCTGTTCCTTGCCAGCTCCATTCACTTCTAGGCCACACTAACTGCTAGCCTGGGCCAGCAGATGGCCAGCTTGTGCATATGGGATGGGCCAGGAAAATTCTTTCAAACCCCAACTTGCTGCTCCCTGCTGGGGAAGTTCTAATTCAGTTTGTCCTGGGTGGGGCCCATAATTTGCACTTCTGTCAAGTTCCCTGGTGATGCTGGGATGCAATTTGAGAACTCATGGTCTGGAATGGTGCCCCCAAGTCACCTTATCCTTGGCAACCTGGTACCTCCAGGCAGGGCCATGGCAGGCAGGTCCAGCCATAGAGGCACCAAAGGATCTGGAAAGCTGCTGGGAATGGACCCCCTTGTGCAGAGAAGTAAACTAAGGCACAGAGATCAGTGGCAGAGCTAAGATAGAAGCCAGGATCCCAAAACATGGAGGGTGCTCTGGGGCCCATCGGGTCATCCTGGTGCTCATCAGAGGACCATACAACTGGGAGGGTCAGAGAAATTAAGAAAACAGCCCAGACTTAGGCTAGGTTTCCAGACTGCTGGCTGAGGTCCCTCTTCATGGGAGTGGGTTAGGTGGCTTCAGAGTGGAGTGTTAACAAGGCAGCCAGGTTCTGACTGCCTCAGCCCTTTTAGGATGTTTAGAGGAAACCAAAGCTCCTTTCCTATGATCTGGAGTCCGGAGAGCTGGTGAAGGGCAGGCAGTGTGGGGAGCAGAGTCAGCGGGTAGACAAGGAGAGAGAAGAGTCTCAGGATGGGGAGGAAGGAGTGGACAGGGTAGGTGGAGGAGAAGGCCTGAGGAAGGACTCAGGCCTGCCTTTATGCCCTCAGTTGCCTTTGGATCTTGGGTCCCTGGATTCTGCAAACTACTCTGCTGGGAGTATAATCTATAGGTTCTGCCAGGGTGAGCTATTCTGGAGGTGATGGGGCCCAGGGTTAGAACAGAACGGTTGGACAAACAGATGGATAGAGAACAGAGAAGGGAAAGAAGAACCCGAGTCAGGCTGAATCTCTCACAACCAGGGCCATCCAGGACAGAGGAGGCCTGAATGGGGATCCAAGTCCATGTTCACCACATACACCACATGGAAGGTGCTGGAAAGCTGCGGATAGAGAAGAGAGTGTGGCTCAAGGGTGGGACTAGGGAATATCCTTCCGGACTTGGAGGTTGCTGGGGAAAGGTGAACCCAGTAGAAGGGCTGGCAGGGCTCCTGCTACCTGATGACACGTGAGGGCAAGGGGCCTTCTCTGGTGTGAGGAAACAAAAGACATGGACCCCAGGACACCACCAGATCTGAGAGCAAATATTTGAGTTGGGAGGTGACAGACAGGGGCACTTCCTCGAGAGATGGGAATGCGAGTGTGCGGCGCAGGGAGGGGCCAGCTGAGGTTGCAGGATGTCCTGGAGGGCTGAGGGCTGGCCCAGAGGATAACCTGGATAAAGCCACTCCATCTGGTGGCAGGAATCAGCTTAGGAGAAGCAGAGGCAGGAAAAGGGGAGGGGGCGGTTTGGAAGATGAGAAAAGAGAACGGGTGAGAGGCGGAAGCAAGTGGAGCCCAGGGAAAGAAAGGGGCTCAGCCAAGACTGCGGAAAGGCAGGTGGTGCCTCATGGAGGTGCAGAGCCTGCTGGCAGTCAGCCCCTGGGACCTGGTCTTGGCTCTGCCTCTAGTTTGCTGTGAGACCCGGGTGAGCTACTCCCTTCTCTGGGCCGGACTCCTCACCTAAAAATCAGAGAGCTAGAGACAACGGACAAATGTTGTAGGATTCCACTTACATTAGGCACAGGGAGTAGGCAGATCCATGGAGGAAGGGATTAGAAGATCAGGGCTGGGGGCGAGAGGGAGGATGGGGAATTAGTGTTACCGGGCAGAGTTTCAGTTTGGGATGATGAAAAAGTTCTGAAATGGCTGGAAGTGATGGTTACACAACACTGTGGATGTACTAAAAAGCCACTTAAAATGGTTAACATGGCCAACTATGTTATGAATATATTGCCATAATTTAAAAAATAAGGTTGGTACAGATTACCATGTAGTATCTTTTTTATTTATTAATGAGCAGATGAGGTGGGTCATCCCCAGCACCAGGGTGCTGACAAGCTGGCCTGGGGACAATAAGTGTGATCAAACCATTTACATTTGTATAGAACCTTGCACTTTTCCAAGTGACTTGCAGGCACAGTGTTGTATTTGGTCCTCACTACAGCCACAAGAGGTAGAAGGACATTATCCCCATTTTACAGCTGGGGAAACTGAGGCATAGGCTAGCCACATGACTGGGCCAAGGTCATTCAAGCTGGTGGGAGTTTATTTATTTTAATAATAATAGTCACCTGGGAAACATCCCTGCATCTTTGCTTGACTTGATAGGTTACAAAATCATGATTTTTTTTTCTTTTTTGCTATTGGACAGGAAACTTCATGAAAACTGAAATTTAATTGTATGATTATGGGAATTAAATTAGGTAGATATGACGACTACATTATCTTGTCTTTTGATTTTCTATTTTTGTTGTCTTATAAGATTGTTCATCATGGGCTGGGGTTGTGGCTCAGGGGTATAGTGCTTGCCTAGTATGTGTGAGGCACTGGGTTCAATTCTCATCACCACATATAAATAAATGAATGAAATAAAGGTTTATCAACATCTAAAAAATATTATAAAAAAGATGGTTCATTGTTTCTGATTTTTTTGGAAATCCTTGGGGGTAATTAGATCAAAGCAGAGTTTGGTTAAGGACCAGGTTCCCTAAGGCCCAGCTCAGTACTCAGTGCTCTTTAAGAATACAGTGTTGCAGGCTGGACACAGTGGTGCTTGCCAGTAATACCAGCAGATCAGGTGCTGAGGCAGGAGGATCACAAGTCTGGGGCCAGCCTTGGAAACTTAGCAAGATGCTGCCTCAAAATTAAAAAATAAATAAATAAATACAAAGAGCTGGGGACGTAGTTAGGTGGTGGAGGACCTCTGGGTTCAATCCCCATTACTGCAAAATAAAATTAAAATAAAATAAAATAAAATAAAAAAATAAAATAACATTGTGATTATTGATGGAAAGAATGAAAGAATGATGGCCTAATGGTCAGGCTGTGAATACAAATGTTGTGGCCAGTGGTGCTTGGGATCCCCAAGGGAACTGGCTGAACATGCAGATTCTTGGCACAGAAGAGTGGGGTGGGGTTCAGGAATTTGCATTTTGCACACACCCTCAGAGGATTCTAATGCAGGAGAATCCCCAGAACACCCTCTGGAACACACAGGTCTAGTGATCAAGTGAACTTGTTTTGTTTCACGACTGGGTTTGGCTATGGCATGTTCTGGGTATCTTGAACCTTGCCAGTGAGCCCAGTGAGACAGTGGGTTTGCAGAGTAAGCAGGACAAAGCAGGGCTGGGCAACCCAACCATTAGACCCAAGTTCTCATCTGAACTTGCTGACTTCTCAGGTGGGTGCTCTGGGGTGAGACCTGTACCTCAGTTTCTGTCCTGTCAAGGGTGCCTCTGGAGAGTTGTCCTCGAGAGACCTAAAGGAGATGGCAAGGTGGAAAGTGATCTCTAGATAGTAAAGTGCTCTTGGTGGGATGTACAGGGGATTGTCATTCTTATTAACGAAGAGGTAGTGGGAGCTTGGCGGCTGATAAGGCTGGAGCAGGGAGACTTCCTGGATGGGCAGGAAGAGGAAGAGCTTTGAGGTTACCTGGGCAACAGAAGATGTTGGATGATAAGTCTATGAAAGGTGCCTGAGAGCAAGGTACGATGGGGTCATACTGGCATCAGAGTATAAGAGGATCAAGTCTCGGGGCCCTCAGCTTTGTCACCGGGAGGCCAGAAGGCAGAAGAGGATTCCTGTGGGGGCCAAGTGATGGTGCTCATTTTGTGTTCATAGACAGCAAGACCTCTTAGAGGTCAGCTTTGGGTGAAGAAGGACTGGCAGAAAAGGCTGGTGGGACAGGGAACTGAATTACGATGACTTGTGTGTGATCCAGGCCTCAGAGCCGATGCACCAAAGTGGTTTGATTTATTTTCATTTCACATACAGTCACCGCTGCCTCCGGGAGGGTCTAATTTAGCTCTGGGAAAATGTCAGACAGAGGAAATGTGAAGTCACCCAGTTTGAGGTCAATCATGGAACTGGTCCACCACCTCCCCCAACCAACTGGTGTCAACCCATGCACCCCACCTGCCTGTAGGGGATTAGGACCCCAGGGTTCCTTGGGACTTTGGTTGAAAAGAGAGGAAATGGGGCAAAGGAGGAAGAAAGCTCAGGGAGGAGGAGGAGGAGGAGGAAGAGGAAGAGGAGGGGCTAGGAGTGAAATAAGGGAGCAGGAAGGGGAAGAAAGGGAAGAAGGGCAGCATTCCTTCCCCCCAATCCTCCAGGGGAGCCCCCACTTGTGGGTCAGGCAGTTTTCTGCTTTGGGAATGTTACCAAGACATAAAAAAGGCATTTGAGGAAACAAACAAACTTAGAAATTACATTCCAAAAGAGTAGAGAGTTTTTACAAACCAACCCTCCCACCCCCAAAAAGAAAACACAACCAGTTACCAAGTAAAATGCTAAAAATGAAACCAAACCAGTATTTACACTTAACATTTTCAACCCCATTAAATCCTGTGTCCAGAGGCTTCTGTGGGAACGGTGACGAGTGGCCTTGCACAGTGGCATGCAAGGAGTAGAAACCGGGACTTCACTGAAAACCAAGACCTGGAGCCCCCAACACCCGCCGGGGACCACGGGGGCCAGATGCCCAGACAATGAAGATAGCACGACAATCTCAGATGAGGACGATGGTAAGGCTGAGTGGCCCGAGGGCCCTGGGTTCAGGTCTCACGAGGTTTCTCCCCAAGGGTGAGAGTGCAGCCCCCCTAGCCCTCTTAGCTCAGGGAGGTGGCAAAAGGCCTCTGGTGGCTTGTGGCCTGGTGTGAATCCTCTCGCTGCAGATAACCTTAGCGGGGCCTCCTGACCTCTTGAGTGGGATGTCAGCATCTCAGATGAGAAAAGGCCCACGGTTCCACTGGCCTGCCAGCTGTGCCCACACAAGTCATTAGGGCATGAGGAAGCAGCTGGTAGGACTGGAGTGCCCCTGACGTGCTGCCAATGGGGAATGGGGATGAAGGACACCAGTTGAGGGGTCCAGATGACCCTGAAAGGGTGATTTACTGGCAGGAGGAAGTACAGAGGCATCTGCTGAGTCTGGGGGGTGAACTTGCAATGCTCTTGGCTTTCCTGATGGGAATTGTGGGACAAGCCAATCCATCCTGTGATGTAACTCTGAGTCCCCCGTCAGTGACAGTGGGCTGTACATCTGTGTGTGTAGTGGGCAGGCAAGTGCACAACCAAAATGGGTTCACTGGCACCAAGGGAGAGGCCGCCTGAGGACTTCCTCACGGTACTGCAGTGAGCCGCAGTCAATCCATCTGATGGCGGGAGTGGCTGCCGCGGGTGTGGGAGAGGGCAGGCCGTGGGGCCGGCGCTGGCAGAAGAGCCGCGAGAGGCCGTAAGGCTGAGGAGACAGGCTGGTGAAAAGGCCGGCAGGTTGGTGAGAACTGAGGCAGGCTGGTAGACACTCTCAGATCCATGTGCAAAGCTGCAGTAAACAACATTCTCGAAGTCCATCCTGTTTTCCTGCGAGTTCTCACTTGGGGAACGTGGAGGGATCTGGGTGCTCTTGATAGAGCTGTAGTGATCCAGGTTTGACTCATTACAGAAGGTTTCAGAGGAGGGAGGAAAATGAGACGGGAAATGGAGAATGGGGAGCGGTGTCACGGTCTGGCCCCCCACCCTATCCGGAGCATTTAGACTGACCTCCGGGGGTGCTGGGCAAGTACCAGGTGCTGGAAGTAGTGCTCTGGGCTGGAGGGTCAGCGGTGTTTGGGGAGCAAGCTGCAGGGCGCCAGGTCTGGTGAGGGGCCCTTCTAAACTGGCCAGGAGACCAGAGCATGGTTGCTGAGCCACCTGGTCCACACTGGGGACCCCATGCCTGTCCATGGTGTTATGAGTCCCACATTGTCCCAGTGGCAAGAACACATGTCTCAATCCAATAAATTACCTTAAGGACTTTGGGGTAAATTAAATTATTAAAATAAAGTAAACCACCTTAAATATTTATAGTATGAAAAATTCAAATAAACAATCTAGGCAAGAAATGTGTTGTTACTGGGCTCCAGTCTACTGCGATATCCAGGGACACTGGCCTTAGAATTCTCCTTGGCCTGATGTGACCACCCAGGAGTCTCCTATTGGGAATATCCTTGCCCAACTCCAGCTGCAGGATGTAAACACAGAGGAGACACGGTCTCCTCCAGGGCGCTGGGGAAAGAGGCCCCAGGTCAAGGCATGGGCATGTAGGCATTTATTTATGCACCAGTTCTTAAGACTGACTACCTATTTCTGTCTCCACAGGGTCTCCTGGGAAGGTTCCCTCTGCCCCCAGCACTTTGACAGGGAGGAAATGCCAATGGCTCCCCGATCTAAACCCTACTCATTCCACTGTCTCCCAGTTCTCACTGCTCCAGCTATGAGTGGAGATCCAAGGCTCCAGGACTCCAAGCGGATTCTTGGCCCTGGTTACTGCCCTATCATACCCCCTAGAGTTCCAGCGATCCAGAGCAGCAGGGTCAAGAGGAGGGGATGGTGGCTAGCCCAGCTCTGCCAGGAACCCAAGTTGGGCTCTAGAGCAAAGCCCATTTTCTCGGTGGTGTCTCCTCCCCAGTGAAGGGGTACGTGGTCAGCAGGGAACATCTCTGTGCATCCCTTTCCATGAAGCATGACTAGAAGTGCATCTCTTCCTGGGCTCTTCCGAGAAGTGAGTATGGGTGGAACCAGGCGAGGGTCCCCTTTAGGACTCAGGGATTGGTCCCAACAGAGCTCTCTGTGGATGCTTCCAAGGCCCAGTTTTGGTCTATCTCCCTCTCAGTGCCTCCCCTTGGGAGTCAGAGATCACCACCCAGCGGTCAGCAGGAGACCCGCTTTACCTTGATGTGAAAGCTCTTCTCTGGCAGTGGTACAGCTGCTGTCCCTCTAGGGCATGGTGATGCTGGGGCATGGCCCCTTGCCTCCTCTCCACCTCCCACCAGGAACTGGGTTAGTTGAGGCAGGGAGCCAGGCTGCTCTGTCACTCACTGGCAGGGGCCACCCTTTCCTCCACGCCCCAGCCAGACTCAGAGGGATGCAGCCGGCACTTGGAAGGAGAGTGTCGGATGGCAGAGCGGGATGGCCTGGCAAAGCAGGAGGCAAGAGACTGGGCACTGCAGTCACACACAGCGTCCTGAGGAGGGAAAGACGACGTCAGGAGTCAGGAAGTACTGACCACCACCACCTGGCTAGCCAGCCAGGCATGGAACTGGACTCAACCATGCCCACAGACCAGTTCCCAGGGGCTGCATTCCCTCCCTGGACCCTTTTTTCTATTTTTCTCGCTTTAGGGTAGTAATGGATATCCATTCTAATGTGATCCAGAAGATACAGGGAAGAAAGTGGATGTTGCCAAAGGTCCTTCCACATCAAAGATAAATTCTCAACATACTGCACATACATACTAACTTCATTCCCTATATCCTATTTTGCAATTACAAAACATGAATATTTGTTTTGCTACTATGTATGTCCTAGATCTCCTTTTTAATAGCTGTATACTATTCTGCTGAATAAAAATTTAAATTTTTTCAGTTGTCAACGGACCTTTATTTTATTTATTTATATGTGGTGCTGAGAACTGAACCAGTGCCTCACACATGCTAGGCAAGCACTCTACCACTGAGCCATGCCCCGGCCTGGATCCTGAATGGAAAAAATGTATATATCCAATGCACTTTTTTTCTTTGGCAGTGCTAGGGGTTGAACCCAGGGCCTTGAGCATGACAGGCAAGTACTCCACTTGAACTACCACCCCAGCCCTAATTTTTTTTTTTCTTTTTTTTTTTTTTTGGTATTGATGATTGAACCCAGAGGTGCTATACCACTGAGTTACATTCCAGGTCTTTTTATTTTGAGATGGGTCTCACTAAGTTGCTGAGGTTGCCCTTGAACTTGTGATCCTCCTGCCTCAGCCTCCCAAGTCCCTGTGTTTATAGGCATGTGCTACCATGCCTGGCCCCAATTTACTTTTGATATATGTTTGGGTAGTTTCTGATTTTTCACTATTATCAACACATGGAAAAATGATCCTGTAGAACCAGATTACTTGGCTCAAATCCCAGCTGTCACTTTCTGTATGGCCTTGGGCAAGTTACTTCTCAGAGCCTGATTGCCCCATAAGATGAGGGACATGACACCGTCAGAGTTGGAACGATCAAATCAGATATGAGATGTAAAAGCACTGGGCGTAGTACCTATTAGACATTTAGTACATGTCAACAATTTTTTATTAATAATGTAACATATTTCTTTTTATTTTATTTTATTTTTCCCTGAGGAGCTAGAAATAGAACCCAGGGCCTTATGTGTGCCAGGCAAGTGCTTTACTGTTGAGCCACACCCCCAGCCTCAATATATTCCTCTATGCAAGTCTCCTCTTTCACCTCTGTGACAATTTCCAGACTACCTTCCTAACAAGGGAACTACTGGGTCAATGGGTGGCCTGAACAGTAACACCCTGACAAATATGTGTATCGACTTTAAAATCAATGTTCAAAAGCCAGTCAGCTGTGTACTGTTGTTTCATGGTGTGGTGCTGGTTTTATGGGTGTGATAGTTAATTTTATCTGTCAATGTGACTAAGCCACAGGCTGCCCAGACATTAGTTCTGAATATTATTCTGGGAGTTTCTGTGAGGGTGCTTTGGATGAGATTAATTGACAGAATGAGTAGAGCAGATCGCCCTCCCTAATGTGGGTAGGCTTCATCCAATCAGGTAAAGGCTGGAATAGAACAAAAATGCTGACTCTCCCGCAAATAAGTGAATTTGTCATGCCTGACAGCCTTTGGACTGGCACATCAGACCAACTGAACCACGGGCTTCCTGGGTCATGTGCCTGCCAGGCTTTGGTCTGGAACTAAACCATTAACTTTACCAATTGTCAGGCCTTTGTGACTCATCATACAGATCTTGGGACTTGCCAGCCAGCCTCCATGACCATGTGGGCTCATTCCTTAGGACAGATAGTGCGCTCGCTCTCTCTCTCTCAATACACACACACACACACACACACACACACACATATCCTATTGGTTCTGTTTCTCTGGAAAATGCTTAATACAATGGTTTTGTTTGGCTGTATTCAACTGTTTTCTTACAATATGCTCAGCATGAATATTAAAGTTAAAAATAGAAATAAATTAGTCAAAAATTAAGTTGAAAGTTTAAAAAAAAAAAAAAAAAAAAAAGGAGATTTTTAAAAAATGACAGCCAGTGTAATCCTAGTGGCTCAAAAGGCTGAGGCAGGAGGATCCTGAGTTCAAAGCCAGCCTCAGCAACTCACTGAGACCCTGTCTCTATATAAAATACAAAAAGGGCTGGGGATGCGGCTCAGTGGTTCAGAGCCCCTGGGTTCAATCCCTGCTATCAAAATAAATTAAAAAAAAAAAAAAGAAGAAGAAGAAGACAGCCAGCCGAGTAAGTGCATGGAGAAGAAATGTACTTCCCCTGCCCCTGCACTACTGAGGCTGTAAAACTGGACAACCTCTCTCTCTCTTCCTCTCTCTCTCAAAGTGCTGGGTGCTGAACGCAGAGCTTCTGCATTCGAGGTCAGCACTACCACTGAGCTCTACCCCCAGCTCAGACAAACTTTTTTGAAAGACAATTTGGCAACATTTATCAAATACCTTATACATTTTTGTATTCTTTTATGCTATAATGGATTCCTGCAACTGAAACCTAAGGAAATAATCAGAAGTGCAAAAAAAAAAAAAAAAATTTTTTTTTTAAATTTTTTACACCAAGATGTAACCACAGCACTATTTATATTAGTGGAAAACTAGAAACCACCTAAATATACAATAATAGGGAAGCCAACCTTTTGGGCCAATCCCAGTTCATCTCACACACTGTTCTGTGTCTCCACCTACAGCCTCCCCTGTGCCCACAGCAGACCAACCACATGGACCCCTGGCCATAGCTGACTGGACCAAGGTGGTACCTCTGACCCAGAATGGACCAATCAGAGGTTCTTCCTCCTGGAAATGTGGAATTGGGATGAGAGTCTTCAGTCAGTGTCTCTTAGGTGCTTGAACTGAAAGATGTTGTAAATAAAGAGCAAGAATAGCTCACATGGTCCTTGTGCAAATGCAACAGAGAGAATGAGAAGGAGGAAGAGAACATAGGAGCAGATAAAGCTCAAAATATAGGAGAGGGAGACAGGGAGAAGCTGCTAGGTCTCCAGTCTCTGCTCTTGGGTTCCATGCAATACTCCTTCATTCTTCAGGGGGGGGTTTTCTTCCCCTTCTGCAATTCTAACTTTGATGCACTCCTTTACTAATATTCAAATAATTCCGAACTTATCAGAATTGATATCAGGATTGGGGCATCCAGAAAAATTCTCAGAGACAATGTGAGCACCTAGGTGTGAAGTCTTGCTGGGTTGGGAAAGTGGTAGGCAGGTTAATGTTTTGTTTTGTTGCGTTGTGGTACTGGGGATTGAACCCAGGGGAACTTTATCCCTGAGCTACATCCCTCACCCTTATTTATTTTTTGCGACAGGGTCTCACTAAGTTGCCCAGACTGGCCTTGAACTTGCAATCCTGTGGCTTCAACCTCCTAAATAGCTGGGATCAGTGCCCAGCTATATATGAGTGTATACGTGTATGTGTGTATACATGTGTGTGTGTGTGTGTGTGTGTGTGTATGTTTGGTACCAAGGGGTGCTTTACCACTGAGCCACATCCCCAGCCCCTTTTATTTTTTATATTGAGACAGGGTCTGGCTAAATTGCTTAGAGCGTCACTAAGTTGCTGAGGCTGGCCTCAAACTTGTGATTCTCTTGCCTCAGCCTCCCAAGCCACTGGGATTACAGGCATGGGCCACCACACTTGCCTAGATAGGCTGATGTTTAATAATGAGTTTTTTAGGAGTTAGGGGAAAAAGCTCTGATGTGCAGCCTTTGCCAATTTTTATGGTGTCAATTCTCTCATTGCAGCGGCCAATCTTAAGGCACCAAGGCAATAATACTGAACAGAATATTTACAATTAGGTCTCACAAGTCCAACAAACCACACTGCATACAAGTGAGGGCAAGAGACCTGTGGGTACACCCTTTTCCTGGAGGGATGCTGAAAGTCTCTGCTGTGTAGGAATAATCCCCTGGTTAAGCCATACTTACTAGTCTCTCGGCATTCAGACCATGTGGCCACTAGGTTTGTGTTGTTCCAGGTCTGGGACATTCCATCCCCATCTCAGTCCAGCATAAGAACTATTTGAGATATACAACTATATTTCTTGAATTGAAAAACCAAAAGAGCCAGGCACTGTGGTGCATTTCTATAATCCCAGCAACTTGGGAGGCTGAGGCAGGAAGATCAAAAGTTTGAAGCACGACTTAGCAACTGAGCATGACCCTGTCTCAACATAAAAAGTAAAAAGAGACAGGGACATAGCTCAGGAGCAGAATACCCCTGGGTGAAGTTCCAGTATCAAAAAGATTTAAAGGACCAGGAATATAGCTCAGTGGTGGAGTGCTTGCCTACCATATGTGAGCCCCTGGGTTCAATCCCAGCACCAGAAAATAATAAAAAATAAATAAAAATAAAAATGAATAAAACTGGGTGCAGTGGCGCACACCTGAATCCCAGAGTCTCAGGAGGCTGAAGCAGGAGGATTGTGAGTTCAAAGCCAGCCTTAGCAATTTAGCAAGGCCCTAAGCAACTTAGGGAAACTTTGTCTCAAAATAAAATATAAAAAGGGCCGGGGATGTGGCTCAGTGGTAAAGCACCCCTAGGTTCGATCCCCAGTACAAAAAAAAAAAAAAATGAATAAAATTCAAGAGCGATTGGACCCTAGATGCCTATCACCACTCCCAAGAAAAAGGGCAGACTCTACCCACCTACCTCACTGGGAAGAACGGAGGCGCCATCTCCCTCCCGGGGCACACCGTCCTTCCCCACCTGGGGAAGCATCGAGGCTCTGGCCTCCTCGCCGCTGCCTGACTTGGCTACCTTCTTGCTCAGGATCCTGGCCACGCCCTCTGGCTGATGGTAACTGGCCGGGGAGAGGGGCTCGGGCTTCTTGGCGCCTTCCTCTCCCGCAGCCGCCGTGGGGCTGGGTGCCCGGCCACACACGTTGCGGAAGAACTCCTGCACGATGCCATACTTGGGCGCCTCGGGCTTGGCCCGGGTCTCAGACATGCCCAGTTTCCAGACGGATTCCGTGCTCCCTGAGTGCTCCACCACACTGAAGAGGCTGGACAGCCCATCGTTGATGTTCCTCAGCACCGGGCTGTCCCGCGTGGTGGTGGAGCGAGCCCAGGCCGAGCCGTTCTGCTTGCCCTGGTGCAGGTTCCAGAGGCTGCGGTCCTTGGTGCTGTCCAGCTTGGACACCGAGCGCCTCTGGAGCTTTGGCGAGCCATACTTGGGCGAGCAGCAGGGCCGCTCGATGCGGGAATGGACCTTGTCCAGGGAGGAGGAGATCTGCTTGCTGCGCACCGACACAAGTGAGGAGCTGCGAGGTGACCAGCTCTTGCTGTGGAGGCTGCTGCGGGGCGGGTCCGTCTGCAGGCCCACGCTGACCGAGCGGATGGTCTGTGTGCCCACGCTGGCCAGGCCCACCGTCTGGCTGGACGTGCTTTTGACTTTCCTCTCCAGCGAGCCCGAGCGCATGGCCTGCCGCACGCAGTTGGTGATCTCCTTCATGTCATCGCTCATGTTGCCCGACATCTCAAAGTCATGCAGGGCCGCAGGGAAGGCCGGCCCGGCTGCCGAGGGGTTGCCCCCCGATCCCCCATCCAGGCGCTGCCGGGAGAAGTTGCACAGCCACCGGCTGTAGGAGCTCTCGGCCAGCCCGTTGGCCTCGGCTGATTCTTTGGGCTTGGCTGTGGTAAAGAGGAAGCCCGGCTCAATGAGAATTTTGCCCTCCTTGTCATGGACCACAGGGACCCCCAGGCGCCGGGCCACGGGGGGACTGTAGTAGACTCGGATGCCGGTCTTGTCCGGAGCAGTGTAGCTGCGCTGCATGTGCCTCCCTGCAGGGTCCTGGCAGGCCAGTGCACCCAGACGATTGGAGTCCTGGGGCGTTAGCCCTGCCTTTTCCTTGGTATCTTTCTCTGGATCTACCGGCTCAGCACTCACAAAGGTAAAGGCAGGGTTGTTGGGCAGTTTCTTGCCCCGGGCATCTCCACCAGCAAGGTAGGGGGAGCAGTCAAGCAAACTTTCAAACTCAGACATGGAGGAAACAGATTTGGTCCTGGGAAGAGCAGAAAAAAGTGGTATTAGTGGGAAATAACACACACCGAGCACACTCTAGTCTACTTCCCTGGTGGTTGGAAACTGGCTACTTTCCTCTTCCTGTCTTAATTTCAGGTACTTCCTGGAACCTTCTCCCAAATGAACTATTTGCATATAAACCCTTATCTCGGGGTTTGCTTCCCGGGGGAACCTAAACTTAGATGCCATTAAATCCTCAGCACAATCAAAAACACAGACCAATAAAATTAGCATAGAGAACCCAGAAATAAGTTCACACACATCTTTAGTCAATTGATTCTCAACAAAGGTGCCCAAAACACATTAGAGAAAGGCCAGCCTTGTAAACAAATATTGCTGGGAAAACTGGAGATCCATAAGTAGAAGACTGAAACTTGACCCTATTTCTCATCCTGTACAAAAATCAACTCAAAGTGGATCAAAAACCTTAATGTAAGACCTGAAACTCTGAAACTATTAGAGGAAAACATAGGGGAAACACTTCAAGATATTGGCACAAGCAATGATTTCCTGGATAGGACTCTAAAAGCACAGGAAACAAAAGCAAGAATTGACGAATGAAACTATATTGAATTTAAAAGCTTCTGCACAGCAAAGAAAATAATCAACAAAGTGAAGAGACAACCCACAGAATGGGAGAAAATCTTTGTCAGCTTCTCATGTGACATGGATTACTATCAAAAATATGTAAAAAAACTCTGAAAAAATTAACAAGACAAGTCATCCCGTGAAAAAAATGGGCAAATGATCTGAATAGACGCTTCTTATAAGAAAAAAAATGCAAATGGCTAATAAATAGGTGAAAAAATGCTCAATATCATTAGCCATCAGGCAAATCAAAACTATAATGAGATTCCACCTCATTCCAGTTAGAATGGCTATTATAACAAATAAATCAATAAATGCTGGTGAGCATATAGAGAAAAAGGAACCCTTATGCATTGTTGATGGGAATCTAATTAAACAGTCATGGAAAACAGTACCCAAGACACTTAGAAAAACTAAAACCATAACTACCATGGCCGGGGTACATGTAGCTTAATTGTACAGCACTTGCTTAGCAGGCACCAGGCCCTGGATACAGTTCCCAGCAAAACACACACACACACACACACACACACACACACACACACACACACACACACAGGAGTGTGCATGCCCTCATGCTTCTAAAAATAGAATCACCATATGATCCAGCTATCCCACTCGTGGGTATACAGCCAAATGAAATGAAGTCAGAATACAAAAGAGATACCTGGAGGCACCATTCACAACAGCTAAGATATGGACTAGCTTAGGTGCCCCTCAACAGAGGAATGGATAAAGAAATTACGTTATACATACACAATGGAGTATTATTCAGTCATAATGAGAAATACAATCCTATCATTGCAGGAAAATGGATAGAACTGGAGAACATTATGTTATGTGAAACAAGTCAAAAACAAATATTGCGTATTTTCTCTCATATGTGGAAACTAAGAGAATAAAATAACACCTACCTGAAAGTAGAAGAGGGATCACTAGGGATTGGGCAGGGAGCCACAGGTAAGACAGAGAGGGCCGCGGGAGGGCCGTGGCGGGGGAGAGGGTAGAAGAAGGGTGGAGGGATGCAATCAACACAGCGTATACATGAGTTTCTACAACATCCCAGCACAGACTGGGCACATGGTGCTTGGAGGACTGACGTGCTGGACATGTTAGGACATCGTACACATCAGACTACCTGGACAGCTCTAGGGCAGGTGGCAAGACAGTGGAAGAGACGGGGAGGTATAGCCGAGGGTCATACACCTAGAATCTGCACAGCTGGAATTCAAACCTGGCCCTCTGGCTCCAGCACCCACCTCCCACCCTGGGGCCTCCTTGCTTCTGAGCTGCTCTGCATGGTTCCTGTGAGGTGCTGTTTCCCTCACTCGAGCGTTTCCTAATGGCAGAGATATGGTCCTACCAGTCTAGGTGGTCCCCTTGACCACAGCATGTGGCTGGCCCAATGGATGTTGCTCGTAGCCCCAGGAATCGATGTCCCTGGTGACTCTCCTAACTCAGAGACAGGGGAAAAAGAATCCCACGAGGAGCCAGTTTCTTTGCAGCTAGGATACACTGGGGCCCTGGCTTTCCAAACAAATGCACATGAGGCTGCAGGCTGAATTCCCATTGCCCTGGACTTTCCAGCTACTGAGTGACTTGGGTTATACAAAAACCACATTCTGCTGCGCTCCCAACTGATCAGGTGCAGGGGTGGGCACAGGGGCGGAAGAGGAGAGAGGCAGAGAGGTGGGGTGGGGCCAGGGCGGGGCTGCCAGCACCTCTTTAAGCCGGTTCCCCCAAGCTCAGCTTCAGACACCGCCTCCTTGTCGTGGATCTTCTCACTGCGTGTCTGCCAAGGAACAGACAGGAAGGGTCAACTGTGAAGAGGCTCTTTTTTTTTTTTTTGGTGGTGCTGGGGATTGAACCCAGGGCATGTGCATGCTAGGCAAGCACTCTACCAACTGAGCTAGATCCCCAGACTCAACTCTGGCCACTAGCGCACAGAAGGAAGGTGAGACTGGCCCTCCACACTTGACTTCTCATCTGGAGAGCAGCAATGATGTCAGCAACGATCCAGAACACCCATTGGTCAAGTTTCTGGCAGCACTGCATGTAACTCCCCCACCACAGGAATGTGATACATGCTGGGCCAACTGTAACACCATAGTGACTCCCCACCACCCCTGCCACCCCAGTGGAGCGGGGAATACTACTTATTGCAAACATGGGGACAGCAGTGACCATGCAGCTACTGCTCTGGGGTTGTTCTGCTCTGGCTCTAGGCCCAACTCCCAGCACCTGCACCAGTCACTGCGACTGCATCGCCGGCCAGCCCCGGTGAGCCCTGTAAAATCCTCCCCCTCAGTTCCCCAGCATCAGGTGCACTGTTTGCAGCCAAGCCTCCTGAGTGGCGCCCCGCTTCCTCTAATCCTCATGAAATAGGGTGATGCAAACGGCCGCGCATTGCCTTTGCTTATTCAGCAAGCTGCTCTATGTAACAAGGCACCTGAGCCCCGTGTGCAGACTTCGCCAGTGTGACCTTACTGATCTCCACACCCAGGGCTGGGCCAGGGCAGAAAATTTCTTTGTCATTTACTAGAGAGGCAACTGGGCCCAGAGCTGCAATGGCTTACCCAGGAGCTCAGAGCTATTTAGAAGGCTTGCTTTCTATAGAGGCACAGCTGAAAGTAAGAGATCCAGGGGCTCAGAAGCACAACCCTGACACAGGACACTTTCCAAGTCCCAAACCCTGGTGAGGAGCCATGGGGTATAGGGACCCCAGGGCCTGAGGCACCTAGGGCCTGTGGGATAGGGGTAACATCCTCCTGTCATGTCCCCCACAAGCAGGGAACTTTATGGCACAGACAGGAGCCCAGACAACTCGAGTGACCAACTCCCTCACCTCTTTCCAGCTGTTGTCCTGCTTCTCCAGGTCTGAGTGCTTCAGGACCCAGGGGTCAGCAGCCTTCTGCAGCTGAGCAAGGGCAAAGAAAGCGCGTCAGTGATGGGCACAAGTAAACAGAGGCCCAAACTGAGCAGGGCCACATCCCAGACTCTGCTCTGCAGCTGGGAGGACCATCATGGGCCAGGAACCAGCTTCTAGAGAGCAGCAGCTCTAAGCCACCCCCGAGGTGGACTGGAAAATGATAATAAAAGCAACTTCTTGCAGGCATCCTTATGGATGTCCTGACAGCTCAGAGTAATGGTTATTGCTGTTAATCAATGCTGCAGTTCATGGACCAGCGAGCTAAGTGGCACCTTAGTGTGTCTGACCTATGGGCCAATACATGTTTCCCTAGGTATGCCATAGAACTTATCTCATAATTCTAAAATATTCTATTGTTAATATAATAAAAAGGAATTACTTTTCTCTGGATAGGAATTTGGTTTGGTGGTGCAAATAGATGCATCTGATCTGCTTTCTACATGGTACATGGAATGTTCTGGGACTCTTCACAGCATGCCGTCCTTCACTCACCAGGCACAGGCTCCTCAATGGGTATGACCCTCAGAGGAGCTCTGTCCGGTAGGAAGTGGAAGAAGCAGGGCCCAGGAACTGGAACTTGCCAGATGTGGGAGTTCTGCCAGATTCTAGGCCTGTTCCCTTACTCGTTTTATAACCTTGGACAAGTCATTCTACCTCACTCTCCTCATCTGAGAAAGGGGGCTAGTGACTGTGACCTCGCAGGACGGCTGGAGGATTAGAGACAGCAGTAGGAAAGGAAATGCAAATGATCATAATGATGCAGACCCTTATTAGGAATCAGAGAAAGAAATTAAAACAGTAAGACAGCATTGTACACCTTGAGTCAGACAGATGTTTCAAAATGGCAAAGATAAAGCGAAACAGGCCCTTCTCACTGAGCTCCTGGTCAAGTGCAATTGGGCGAAGGTTTTCTGGAGGGCTGGCTGGGCAGTTTCCATCAACTATAAATGCACATGTTCTTGAACACCACAATTTCACTTCTAGTGATCTATCCTATTGAGATGTTCATGCATGTGTGGAAAAATATGCATATGGGGTTATTCACTGGGGTGCTACTTTAAATAGAGAAAAACTGGAAATAATCTAGATCTTGTCTATATGGAATAATAAATTCTGGTGTCCCCATGCTAGGAAGGTCAAGCAGCAGTCAGACAAGATGAGGCTTCCTCTATGCTGTTCTGAACAGATCTCCCTGAAAGAGGCAAAGTGCAAATAACTTGTGCAGTACGCAAAGGACTTAAAACCAGCACACTACAGAGATACAGCCACATCAACGTTCATAGCTGCTCAATTCACAATAGCCAGACTGTGGAACCAACCTAGATGCCCTTCAATTGATGAATGGATAAAGAAACTGTGGTATATATATACAATGGAATATTACTCAGCTATAAAGAATAATAAAATTATGGCATTTGCAGGCAAATGGATGAAATTGGAGAATATCATGCAAAGTGAGATAAGCCAATCTCAAAAAACCAAAGGACGAATGATCTCACTGATAAGTGGATGATGACACATAATGGGGGGTGAGGGGGGCAAGAATGGAGGAAGGAGGGACTGTATAGAGAAAAGAGGGGTGGGAGGGGTGGGGGGTAAGGAAAAATAACGGAATGAATCAAACATCATTACCCTATGTAAATGTATGATTACGCAAATGGTATGCTGTTACTCCATGTACAAACAGAAACAACATGTATCCATTTGTTTACAATAAAAAAAAATTTTAAAAAGTATGATTTAATCAGTCAAAAAATGTAACAATAAAACTCTGAATATAAATTTTCTTAGACTGAACCCAGGCCCTCATGCATGCTAAAGCATTCTACCACTGAGCAACACGCCTAGCCCCCTGCTTTTTTTTTTTTCTTTTTGGTACCAAGGATTGAGCCCAGGGGCGCTTAACCACTGAGTCACATCTCCAGCCCTTTTTAAAATATTTTATTTAGAGACAGGGTCTTGCCGAGTTGCTTAGGGCCTCGCCAAGTTGCTGAGGCTGGCTTTAAAATCATGAACCTCCTGTCTCAGCCTCCCAAGCCACTGGGATTACAGGCCTGGGCCAACACGCTAGGCAATATTTGGTTCTTATGTAAAGATGAAGTACTGAGTGCTGTAATTAAAATAAAAAAATAAAAGAAAGGAAAAAGTCAAAATAAACAGTACAGCAGGATGGCAGGTGGTGCCGGGCACTTGACATGAAGCATAGAGGAGGGGCTCACTGGTCATTGGCTGCTTTTCATTTTCCCCTGTTTTGGTCTAAGGATTACAATTTTCCCATGAGAATCACTTTCACTCCTCCCTCTTGGTTCCTTGGTTTGAGGCACATGATTCACACCTAGTCAATCAGAAACTCATGGAAAAGAAACCTTTTCCATTGCAATTGCTAAACTGTAAGATAAGAGCATAAAACTAACAATGGTCATATTTGGAAAGAGCCTGCTTAACAGTAGCATCTACAACATGGTATGTGTATGGTATATACAACATATATACATGGACATAGTGGCCTCTGCCTATAATTCCAGCTACTCAGAAGGCCGAGGTAGGAGACTCACAAGTCTGAGGTCAGACTTTGCAACTTAGCTAGACCGTGACTTAAAATAAAATTCAAGAAAAGAGTAAAGCAGCCAGTTGTGGTGGTGTATGTCTGTAATCCTAGCAGCTTAGGAGGCTGAGGAAGGAGGATTACAAGTTAGAGGCCAGCCGCAGCAACTTTGCAAGACTGTGTTTTAAAAAAAAAAAAATCTGGGGATATGACTCAGTGGTTAAGTGCCCCTGGGTTCAATTCCTGGTACCAAAAAAAAAAAAAAAAAAAGATAACAAGAGGAAAGCAGGCCTGACAGACTAAGGCACAGAGAGAGCTAGTTCTTACTGCCGTCTCTAAACACCAGGTTCCAGCTGTATCTGAAAGAGATTCTATTCTATACTTCATTGACTGAGCACCTGGATCCAGCTATACCTGAAGGAGATGCTACTCATGGACCATGGTTCAAACCAGTTTAAGCTGGGTCGGCCTCACCTGACTCAGGCGGTTCTGCAGCTCCTTCACCTGCTGCTCCACCTGCTGCTTCTCACCCTGTAGCCGCTCCACCAGCTGCAGCTTCTCCTGGCTCCAGTTGCGCTCGCTGATTTGCAGTTGCCGCGTCAACTCCATGACCGCGCTGTAGGACTCAGCCAGGAGGTGCTGCTGCTCTTCACGCTCCCTCTGCAAGGCTGCCTTCCACTCGGGCCCTGCCCGCTCACCGGGACCCTTCCCGGCCTTCAGCTCCATCTGCGGGTAGGAGCGGTCTGGGCAGCTGGCCCCACGGGCCCCTCTGCCCATCACCTGGGAAGCCTGCAGGGACCTCCTGTCACAACCCGCCTTCCTCACGGTCAGGCCGTGAGCTCTTTCTACAGGTCAAGCTGCGCTACGGGCTTTCCGTCATTTTCTCCGTATCCTCAAGCAAACTCTGCCCTTTCACTACCATGTTTGTGTTTTGGTCACAGAGCTGGTTCTCAGCCATCACTTCTCAAGGTATTTATCAACCCTTACCTACAGGACAGGTTTTGGTTAATGCGGGTTGGGTTTGGCTCCTGGAAAGCCAAACCCCACCTTGTCCCCACAGGCCTGGCGAGGGGACATGCCTGCACACGCACACATGCAGGCAGCACTCCAACATGGCGCCTGTCCTGGCCCCAGGACTCAGGGTGGCAGGAGGATGCACAACCGACCTCAGGGTTCACGCCTCCCACCCCGAGGCCATGCTCAGGGGGTTGAGCCCTGGAACGGCTGGGCGGGGGCTCAGCAGCAGCAACGCGTATGCGTACTGGAACATGCAGATGAGCAAGAGCCCTCAGGTTGGGAGGCCTGGGAGGGAGCGCAAGGCCTGGGCGAGGTCAGTAGTCGGGGAAGAAGGTAAGGTTATGGTTGCGGAGAGCTAGGCAGGGCAGAGGCTTGGGGGCGCAAGGTCAGGTCTGCCCTGGGTGACAGGAGAGAGAAACTCAATCTCTGAGCCAGTTTTGTCACCTGTCCTGCAGAGAGCGTCTGAGTACCCACCTCCCAGGGGTGGCAATGCCCAGGAAGGCGGCCTGTAGCAGGGACAGGTCGGAGGAAGCGGGAGCCCAGCCCCACACAGTGTGGAGTCAGGGCGGTCTCTCTGGGTGGGAAGCCCAACCTTCTCATTTTTCAGATCAGAGTAGGGCAGCAACTTGGCCTCAGTCACACAGCAGACACCCAAATCCCAGGAATCCTGTTTAAGGCTCCTTTGGTCCAGCAGGACTGTTGGAGGGGAGGCTCCCACTTTGAGTGGAGAGAACAAACCAGAGCCAGATAGCAGGGGGCCACTAGGGGAGGAGGCAGCAAATAAGGACAGCAGGCAACGGGAGACCAGGCATCACAGGGACATCACTGGGTACAGATAAAGCATGTGAGCATCCTGGCCTCACCCGGGGGTCCACAGTGGGGCAGGGGTTTCTGCCAATCCTCCATCTTCCTTCCCTGGCCCACTGACTCCTGGTCCCCACTATCTTGGGTCCCCATGCTGGATGATTCTAGGCAACCCTTGGTCCTCTCTGGGTCCCAAGGTGAGGGAAGGGGCTCCTGTCCCTCCAGGAGCTGGCTTGGGCCTCCTGCTCCAGACCTGACCGCTGTGGGCTCAGCTAAGGGCAAGAGGCAGAAGTGTCTGAGGAGGGCTCACCTGGGTGGCGTGGCCCTTGAGCTCCGCCCGCTCTGTCTCCCAGGAGGCCTTGGCCTTGGCGAACTGCTGCTGAAGCTCAGCGAGCCCTCGGCGCTCGTCGCGAAGCAGCCAGCACAGCTCCTTCAGCGTCACCTTCATGTCCGCCAGGGTCTTGATGTACTCATTGGGCTGCAGACAGGGCCAGGCCTGGGTCAGCAGCCAGGAGGGGGGGAGGATACCAGGACCTCACCGGGGAATCTGGCCCGGGCTCCCCCAGGCCTCAGGCAGTCCCTCTCCAGGAAAAGCCCAGACCCCCAGGCAGACAGGAGCCCCAGCCTCACATGAACAAAACCTCCTTATTCCACCTACATCGAGCGGAGTAATCTGGCTTCTCGGAGGATCTGCAGCATCTAGGCTGTGGGTCCTTCTCCTCGCTCGGGATCTGCTTCTCTGATCCACTGTAGGCCTCCAAGGTGCCTCCCAACTGTGCTGGCCTAATTCCAAATCTTCTCTCCTAGGCCCATGACCCCATTCCCCACCCACAACCCGCCTCGCTGTGCGTGGCCCTGAAGTCTGAGCCCCTGTTCTCTCTGACATACAGCTTGATCAGAGAGTTCTTAATCCCAGACCACAAAGGTCCCTCTTTATAGGATCCTAGCTTGATATCTTTATCCCATTATATACATCCCAAGCCACAGTCAATTCCAGAATACCCTGCCACCCCTCTGCACACACAGTTCTATGTCCAAAATAGTCTTTTCTCCATTCTCTATTAGGCAAGCTCCTATTCATCCTTCAAAACCCAGCATTCATGACCCCTTTCCTGTGATATTATCCTCTTTTGCTCCAAATAGAATTAACTGGTCTTTTGCTTGTGACCCCATGGTCCATCATCTGGCCTTCTGTCACTGCCCTGGGATGATCTATGTACCACACAGCACACTGAGTAGCTGGGGTCCGTGGCCAGGAGTGAACAGGCAATAACAACCTTCTGCAGCTCCAGTGCCCAGTGCAGGGCTGGGGTCAGAGGAAGTGATAGAAAGTGATTATCAATTGGTCAAAGGAACAAACAGGCCTGCGAAGGGCTGAGGACGCACCGTGTTCTGGGTCCAGCCGTCTCCCGTACAGGCCTTGTTATCAGAATGCTGGGCGCTTATCTCCTCTTCCTCCACCAGCAGGTACAGCTCCTTCATGCTGTTCACCTGGTGGTAAAAACCACACTCAACCAGGGGTGGGAGGAGGTCACACCTGGGGCTCCAGCCTTCAGGGGAGGAGACGCTGGCAGCAGCCCAGACAGAACACGGACCGCAGAGGAAGGCAAGGAGGAGGAGTGGGTTTTATGGTTCAGTATGGACCAAAGGCACCCTGTCCTTGACTTCCCAGGTCTTAACTTTGATCTCTGGGCAGCATCCAGGCCAAGCAGCATGGCTGGACAGTCCCTCTGACCTATAACATCTTTTCTGCCGCAAGGACCACAGGCATCCTGAAGAGTTACTCAGAAATAACCAGGGTGAGTTGGCATGGGATGGTTCCAGGGCGCCATTCACAGGGCACACAAGGGCACGGCTCCTCCTGGCACCCTGTGAGTCCAAGATTCTTGGAGGAAGGTGTAAAGGAGAAGCAGGGAGACCAGTTAGGAGGCAATGGCAAGAATCCAGGCAAGAAGTGACCATGGCTCGGTCAGGGGCAGTGGAGATGGCTCAGGTTCCAGATAGGCTGACAGGTTAGACGAGGTGTGAGGGAAGAAGGGTACAGGATACTGCCACGGCTTTGGGCCTGAACGAGGAGGAACTGTCGTGTCCTACAGGAGGAGCAGGTTTGGAGGGAGAGGCAGAGTCTGGTTTTGGACATAGGGTTTGCAAAGCCTATCAGACACCTAAGTGGATCTGTCCGTAGGTGATACACACCCAGGGCCCATGAGAGGCACCTGGGCGGGAGGCATACACTTGGAACTCAACGTTCCAGAAAGGCCAGCGAAACCTGGACGAGCTGCCCCAAGGCAGGCAGAGCAGATAAAGGAGAAACATGGCCCAAGGCCCGAGCCCTGGGCACTGTGGCCTTTCGTGGTGGAGGAGCTCAGCGACAGCACATGCTGAGCATGGGTAAGGCTCTGGGCTCAGTCCCCAGGACCACCAAAGAGAAAATAAAGAGAAGTGAGGTCAGGGAAATAAGGAGCCAGAGAGAGAGAAGGAAAATCAAGAGCTTGGTGTCCTAGAAATCAAATGAAGGATGTTGCAGTTTTACATGAGATGTCCCCACAAAGCTCTTCAGAGGGAAAATGACTGAATTATGAGAGCTGTCACCTTGTCAGTCCATGCTAGCTTGACTGGACTAACTGGCACTGGAGGCAGGTGGGGCATGGCTGGAGGAGGTGGGCACTGGGGGTGTGCCTGGGAAGGGTGCCTCTTCCCTGTGGTCCCTCCCGCCTTTCCCCTTCCCTTTCTTTGCTTCCTGGCTGCCATCAGCTGAGCAGCTAACCTCCACCATGCCCTCAGCCGTGACATTCTACCTCACTTGGGCTCAAAGCAACAGAGTCAGTCATCTATGGACTGAGACCTCTGCAACCATGAGCCCCAAATAACCTTTTCCTTCTCTAAGTTGTTACTCTTAGGTATTCTGGTCACAGCAAAGGAAAGCTGAATAAAACAAAGGAGGTTCCAAGTGTCATTTATCTGGGAAGATACTGAGGTTAGGAAGTAGGCCAGGGAAGCAAGTCTGCAGGAATCAACACCCCAGTTCCTGCACTAGTCACGGGGATCAATACCTAGAGTTTTTTGATGTTCTACACATACACAGGGTACAATCTGTTCTCTGGAATCTTTGGAGCCATGTGTATCTGTTTTTCTTTTTCTTTTCTTTTGGTGCTGGGACTGGAACCCAGGGCCAAGAACATTCTAAGAACTCACTCTACCATGAGCTGCAACCCAGCCTCCAGGTATGATGGGAACTGAGAATGTTTCAGGAAAGATAACATGTTGCCGAGCTCCTCCACCACGAACATGTTCTGCCAGGTGCTGTGGCACACGTCTGTAATCCCAGCAGCTCTGGAGGCTGAGGCAGGAGGATCGTGAGTTCAAAGCCAGCCTCAGCAACTTAGTGAGGCCCTGAGCAACTCAGCAAGACCATCTCTAAATAATATACAAAAAAGAACTAGAGATGTGGCTCAGAGGTTGAGTGCCCCTGGGTTTAATCCCCAGTACAAAAAAAAAAAAAAGATAACGTGTTCCACAGGTATTGTGTTACAGCCCCAGCAGGGTCTGGTGCACACAGATATTCCCCTATGAACATGAATATTAACACGAAGTGTTGTGTCCTTCACCTCCCATGTCCCTTTCCCCAATCTTCCCGCCAGGCCCATGCCCAGACCCAGGTCCAAGCCCAATCATACCTCCAGGAAGTCATCTCCCTCGCTGGGCAAGACCTTGCCCTGCCGCCAGCGCTTCAGGAACCACCTGAGCTTCATGAAGAGCAGCAGGAAGTTGTGCTTGAACTGCTGGGACTCCTGCACCAGCATGTTCTTCTCCTGGCTCCAGAATTTCTGCTCCAGCCGCCTCTGGAGGCTCAGACTCTGCAGCTCGAACTCCCGCCTGAGCAGCGCCCTCTGCTGGTCCTCCTTCAGCTGCCGGGGACAGGAGATTGAGCAAGGCTGGTTCAGTGGCCCACCACTCCCAGCCACTCCAGGCCCAGGCCAAGGGCAGTGGGGGAATGGGTGGGCCTGTTGGTGATCCGTGCCAGAAATTCCACCACAAGCAGCTCATTCTATCCACAGAAGAGCAATTTATAAAAGCAACAGCAGCCCAGTTGCTCATCAGGGGAGGAGCTGGGATTTGAACCCACCACTGCCCAACTAAAAAACCCACATCATCAAACCCTGAGCACCCACGGGGTGCCGGATGTTTCTCCTGAACTCCCACACTGAACAAGGAATCTGTGAGGGTTGCGACAAAGGCAGGGAGGGGTGGCCAGTAAGAGCAAAGGGCATGCTGGGGTCAAGCAAGACAGGAATATGAAATGCCCACGCTGGGTCGTGGTCAAGAGAAAGCAAGAGCCCTGGTTTGGAATCCCAGCGCCACTTCATCCTACTTGTGGAACCCGGGGTAAAGCGCTTCCGTTCTCTAGGCCCCCGTTTCCCCATGTGTAAAATGAGGACACCTTCCGGGGAAAGGCATGAGGATTAAAAGACAGAGGGTATGGAGAGTGTGTTACACAGGCTGGCTAAAGTCAGGGCTCCATAAATACTATTACCACCTTGAAGACCAGGCGGGCCCAACGCAGGCATTTCCCATTTCACCCTGAGATGAAACGGGACTGGCCCAAGGTCACATAGGCAGCCAATGACACACCCAGGACTCCCGCCCAGCACAGCTGATGTACAATCACAAGCAGGAGTCACCCCAGCCTGGAAGTCACCCAGGACTGGAAGACTTGCGTTTCTTCTGACCATCTCACCTTCTGAGGACCCATGGGACCCCCAAGACCCCGCCTTTGAGTTTTTTTGTGGTGTTGGGGATGGAACCCAGGGTGTCACACATGCTGGGCAACTGTTCTACCACGGAGCCAGGCCCCAGCCCCTCTGCTGTCAGTGTTGGGAAAAGAAGATGGCGTAGGCAGGGAAGACCAGGCATCACCCACCTGGACCATTTTCTGGTTGAAGTTGTCAGCCTCCTCCTTCCGCAGCTGCCGCTCCTGGGAGAGCTGTTCCTGCAAACCCCGGAGGCTGTCATGGGCCTCGGCCAGCACCAGCTGCAGCTCCTTGATCTAGAATGGGGATGGGGACACAGATAAGGAGAAGGGAAAGGACACAGGATGTGTGAAAGGATCAAAGTGGTGGGGGCACAACTGCAAGTGGGACCTGACTGCTCCTAAAGTACAGATCAGGCCCAAGGACCGTCCCTACCCAGTGGGTTATTGTGGCAATTAAATGAAAGAGGGCAAGTCAAATCTAGTTACTGGGAGGGGGTTGTGGCTCAGTGATAGAGCACTTGCCTTGCATGTGTGAGGCACTGGGCTGGATCCTCAGCACCACATAAATAAATAAAATCAAGGCATTGTGTCCATCTACAACAAAAACCAAATTTTTTTTTTTAAATCTAGTTACTATTATAGTTTTGACTTGATAAATTCTCACTTTGAAATTTATTTGAAAAATAATATATTATGAAAGTTAAATTTGATTCACAAAGACATTCATTGTCTCATCATTTATTTCTTATTTATGTATTTTTTTTTTTTCTTCTTTTTCTTTTTTGCTGTGCTGGGGATCGAACCCAGGGCTTTGGGCTTGCAAGGTAAGCACTCTACCGCCTGAGCTATCTCCCCAGCCCTCTTATTTATGTATTTTTGAGACAGGGTCTCACTTTGTTGCCCAGGCTGGCCTTGAACTCTTGGGCTCAAAGGATTCTCCTGCCCCAGATTCCCAAGTAGCTGGGACTGCAGACACACACCACTGTGCCTAGTTATCTTACTGTTTATAATTGCAAAAGTTTAGAAATGAGGGCTGGGGAGATAGCTCAGTTGGTACAGTGCTTGCCTTGCAAGCATAGGCCCTGGGTTCAATCCTCAGCACCCCCCAAAAAAACAAAAAAAGGTTAGAAATGATTTAAATGATAAATGATGGGGATTAAAATGTGTTTAATGGGTCTATATATATGTAAAAATCCATCCACTTAAGGACTGTTCTTTATTGTATGTATTTTATTATGTTGTAAAAGATGGGTACACACACACTAAATGTAAACAATAGTTCACTCCATGATGATCTTCTAATCCTGACTTTCTTCTTTGTATCTTTATGCAATGCTGCTTAAAGATTTTGTTGTAGTTGTTGTTTACGACTATGTAAGATCTTAAGAAGAAGATGAGATTCTACATTTTGTGGGGAAATGGTGTTTACAAGACTTTGCAGCTAAATAGGCAAAACTAATCTATTCTTTCAGAAGTCCAGATGGTGACTAGAAGGGGGAATTTCTGGGGGTGGGTCATGCTCTGTTTATTGATCTTGGTGCTGATTACACAAGTGTGTTCAGTTTATGGAAATTATCTAAGTTTTTAATATGAGCACTTTTCCTCTCCCCCTTCCCTCTCCCTCCCTCCCTCCCTCCTTCCTTCCTTCCTTCCTCCCTCCCTCCCTCCCTCCCTCCCTCCCTCCCTCCCTCCCCTTGCAGTGCTAAGAATTGAACCCAGGGCCTTGCACATGTGAGGCAAGTACTCAACCACTGAGCTACACCCCAGTGTTCATTTTCCCCCTTCTGCCATTATCAGCAAGCTCAGACCACATCACTTAAGAGAGTCTGATCCTTCATTTCAAGGGAGCTTCCTCTGTACAGTTGCAAGTAGGCCTTCCTGGACCACAAAGCTGTCTTCCCAAGGATGCTCACAAAAAAGGATGCTCAGTCTCCATGTGCAAGTCTCAGGGATACCCAGCCTAGCCCACAGAAACCTTCTCCTGCTTCAGGTTCATTAATAAATGCTGAAGAGGCATATGTGTAGTCCAGGGAGGGAGCTCAGGAACACCCAGAGTTCCTCAAGAATCAGAGAATCCGAGAATTCTAACCCTCCTGTGTTACAGACCGAAAAGCTGGGACCAGAGGATGGGAATGTGTCCAAGGTCACACAGTCACACTGGCAGAACCAAGACTTGCACTAAGTATTGCACTCTGATTCCAAGCAGTGTGTCATTATTATGTTCCTCCTCACCCATGCACCGGGCCTTGAGCTATGATTTTTCATGTACTTAAACCTTCCAACCAACTATGAGGGACTTGCATTTTATAGATGAGAAAGTTGAAAATCAGGGAGGTGAAGTGACTTATCCATGATCTTACAGCTGGCATATGGTGAATCCAAGATTTGAACCCAAACAGCCCAATGATGGGAGACTATTACCTCCCTGCCACATCAATTAGCAGTTGCATTAAATAACATAAATTCCCAGTGGAATTTAGGACAGAAAAAAATTAATTTCTTTAGATGAGCTTATACACTTCCTTTGATTAGGCCAAGAGAATGGCCCAAACTTCCTTACTTTCCTTTTTGCCCAGCTGCCCGGAAGTTGGGAACTAAAGGGAACGCTCAAAATCCATTCTTCACTCTCCATGGATCTCTGCTTGGGGAGGCCCCAGCCACTCTCCTCACACCCAGCCTCCTGCTCCACCAGGCCTAGACCCACCTCGGAGGCATAGGAATCATTGTCTTCAGCTCGATAAGGCCTGAAGCTCCGACTAGGGTCAGATTTGGAGTCCAAGTCACCAGTGCGGAAGGCCTCTCGGATCCTGGGCTCCCATTCTGGCAGATCCCTGAAGTCAGACGGCTGCACCAGAGGCACAGGCAGAAGAGAACAAAGACAACCATGAGAAGACGCCCAAGGGTGCCAGAAACGGCTCCACCCCAGGCCTCTTGGCTCCAGAAGAGGCCAAGACCACCCACATGAGGGCAGGATCCAGGTAGTCACCCTTCCAGCTAGGCCCAGCCTTGCTAGGGACCACTGCTGTCACTCAATGAATGTTTATTAAAAAGATGAATGAGTAGGTAAGCGGGGAGTGAAAATACTAATTTTATGAAAGTTTGCTTGGTGCACAAACCTTCTGAAACGGCCCCAACTGTCCTACCACGTGTGTGGTCCCAGTTCACTCCTACTTCAAGAAGAACCAGGAGGGAGACTCAACATGGGGTCATCCGCTTGCTTAAGAAAGCCAGATCAACAGGACGTGAGTTAAAGAAATCATGGCATAGCACCACTATGTAGTCGTTAGAAAGCTGAATCTCTGTAGGGACAGGGACTTGCCATGGCTCCCAGGAGGCGATCTCACCTCCCAACACTCTGCAGTCCAGTCTCACTCCTCTTTCCTCAGTTCCTTATGCCAAGACGTTTTTGCGGTGCTGGATGAACCCAGGGCCTCAAACATGCTAGGAAAGTGCTCTACCCACTGAGCCACACCCCCAGCCACATGTGACAGAGGCTACCATACTGGACAGCACCCTCCAGACCTTTAACAGTGGTCTCAGTAGGAAGTGGGGGGCAAGGGTAGGAGGTTTCCATTTTTTCATCTCTGGCACTTCTGAAACTCTTTGAATGTTTATGTATAACTTTTGCAATAATGCATTTTTTTGTTTGGACAAATGCCTTTGCTATTTTAATTTTTTTAAGTAGTATCTTATGGACATCAAGTAACTAACTGGAAGCTAGTTACTTTTAGGAAGCTAAGTTTCTTGCCTTTGCATAGAAACTGATCAAAGACTTAAAAAAAAACTTGCATTAAAATACAAAAGTACAAAAGAAATAAGAAATAAGGGAAACTGGCAAAAAGATAGGGCCTTAGAATCAATTTCTATCCTTAGTAAATAAGTAAGTGATTTATGTTCTACTCAATCAATGGGCTCATATTTAGTAATAAGAATAAATACATTTTTCCCTACAAGCAACAAACATAATGCTGAGTGAAAGCAGCCAGGCACAAGTGAGTCTGAATTGTATGATTCAATTTATATACAATTCATTTTATATGCAATTCAAAGACCGCAGACAAATCTAAATCAAGAGGGGTTGCCCTAGGGCCTGGGGCTGAAGCTCAGTGGTAAAGCACTTGCCTCGCATGCGTGAAACCCGGGGTTCAGTTCCCAGTACCACACACAAGAGAGCAGGGCAGCGACTAGAGGGGGTGACCAGGGGCTGCTGGGGTGCTGGTCATACTGGAGGAGGTGATTACATAATTGTGTTCACTGTGGAAAGGTCATGAAGTTGTGCACCTAAGTTCTGTACCCTCCTCTGTCTCCATGTTATGATTCAGTACAAAGTTTATATGAAATGAGAGTGACAGCCTGCGATTGGGACATCTTACCTGAAAGTCGGAGGCAAGGTCCTTGGCCAGAATGATCTCCTTGGAGGGCCCCTGGGAGCCCAAGGCGGGCAGCGCAGAGAAGGGCTCTGGCTGTTCCTTGGCAGAGCCACCGAGGACCGCATCCGCCTTCCGCGTGAAGGCGTTGAGCTCCTGATGCAACACGCTCAGCCGCACCAGGAGGGCGTGCATGAGCTTGCCGTCCCTGGGGCTCTCACTGTTATCAGGGGCCTCGTGCAGCCTGAAGTCAGCACATTCATTGTCCAGACAGAGCCGAAGGCCCGCGGAGAAGCCATTGGCATCGGCCACCAGGACATCAATGGCTTTGCTGACCAGGACCGCCTGCTCCCTCAGCCCCGGCAGTGCCTCGGCCTCCCGGGCTCTGCAGAGTCGGGCCGCGTGGGGCTCGTGAGCCTCGCCAAGGGGAGCAGGCACACACTGGGCGGAGTCCCCAGCCTCAGCGTCTGTCTCCAGCATTGGCCGTGTGCTCTGGCAGGAGGCGAGATCACAGCGCTGGAGGTTGGAAAGCAGCACGCGGTTCTCGTACTGCAGCTTCTTGACCTTGCCGCTGAGCTCGCCGATCTGCAGCTTGGCGGCCGCCAGCTCCTCCTGCGAGGGCTCGCTGAGCACCGAGCAGCTGTCCTCCGACAGCGTCACGTCCAGCTCGTGCTCTGAACGGTACTTGGCCAGCTCGCTCAGCAGCAGCTTGTTCTGGTCCTCGAGCTCGGCGGAGGAGCGCCGCAGCAGCTCCGCCTCCTCCTCCACGAACTGCAGATGTCGCCGCAGCTCTGCCAGGCTCTCCCCACATTCGCTGCCACCCAGTGCAGAGAAGGCCAGCCGAGCCTCAGGCCCCCCACAGCTGCCACCGTGATCCTTCATGTCGTCCATCTCTGCCCGCAAGCCCCGGTTCTCCACCTCCAGCTCCACGATGCGGCGGCTAAGCAGGTTGGCCTCCTCCTCCACCAGCTTCAGGTGCACCTTCAACTCGGTCTCCCGCGAGTGTGGAGCATCGGCCAGCTCCTCAGCCGACAGGGCAGCGTCCAGGTCCCCGTAGAGGGAGCGGTACTTGAGCAGCTCCTCCTTCATGCTGTCATTCTCCTTGGCCAGCTTGGTGAGCTTCTTGCACATGAGGGCCGACTCCTCCTTGGCAAAATGCAGCTGACACTTCAGATCTGCGCTGTCCTCCTAGGGCGGGATGGGCACAGACATAATCCAGGAAGGTGAGTGCCGGGCTCAGTACCAGCCACAGCATTTTGGGGAGCACTAAGCATGTGCTGGGAACACAGGAATGGGTCAGACACAGCCTGATAAAGGAGGAGCTGGGGGTCCAGAGGAAGCAGTGGGGGAACAGCAAGAATGGAACACCACCCAGTCTGGGAGTTTGGGACAGGTGACATTCTGACAGGTACTTTTGCTGCTACTACTAGTTTTCCCACGTGTAAAATGGGGCAGCAACACTCCCCCCACATGCAGCCATGGAGAGGATTAGATGATGATGCGTGAAAGCACCTGGGCCCTGGCAATCCGGCATCACTAGCAGCTATCAGGGCTCTTTCTGTGCCTGGCCTGCACAACACAGAGCACTTTAAGTCATACAACAAACCCAGAAGACAGGGACAGCTGAGGAAACAGAGGCCAGAAAGTTGAAGCGATCATCCTAACAACATGGGAATCAAGTGGCAGAGTCAAGGTTGAAGGTCTTTGGCTCTGGACCTTCAGATCTGGTCACTGTGCTACTGGCTAAGGTGGCTTGCTGGGTCTGGGGGAGTCTGAGCATGAAAGAACCATGGGCTCAGAGTGTGATCTTGGGGAGTGAGGTGGGCAGTGAGGCCTAGAAAATAAACAAGGAGTGGACAGGTGGAAGATGGAGAGGGCTGGGCACCTCAGAGGCTCCCCAGGCCTCTTGGAGTGAGGCGCAGGCCTCTGACTACAACATGCCTGTGGGGGCTGCCAGGCAGTACCTGAGCTGAAGGCTTCTTGTCTGTCTTCCCCAGGGAGCGGGTTCCTCTTTTCTTCAAGGAATGCTGGACGGAGAGAAAAAGTCAGAACTGACACCCCCTCCCAAGGGTGATGTATATCCAAAGAGCAGTCACAGGCAGGGGTCACATTAAGGGCCCCAGCCTAGCCCAGCCATGTCCAGGCCTTGGCCTACACCTGCTGCTGAGCCAGAGGGGTCCTCAAGACCACCCAGGAGGCTACAAATGACAGACAGATGTAGTCAAGGAGATGACTCTGAACACACCTGGCCAGGGCTCCCTTCTGTCTGCCACCCCCACACTGTGATGCAGTTAGCCTGGGCCAAGACCTGGAAATCTGAGTTTCTGTTCCTATCTTTCATTCATTTATCAGAAATTTCCTAAGCACCTGTTGTATGCCAGGCACAGTTAGGAACACCCACCATATGCCAGACCCAATCAGGGGTAGAGAACACAATAGTGAACAAGACAGACAAGGTATGGGGAAGATGTTGTGGTGCCCTGTCCAGACCCCCCACTTAGGGCAGAGACATTCATTCCCCCAGATAAGACCTCCAAGTTGAACCCCCTGGCATGGTTACTGGCTGAGGGGAGCCCTCTTGCCCAAGGTCATGTGCCCCCCTAGCTGAAGCCCACCTCCAAAGACTGATCCATGCCCCTTGCCTCAGCCCCGAAGGACCATGCTACTTCCAGAGATCCCCATGGGATCGGCTGAGGCTACTGATGTGACTCCAGTTCTACCTCTGCCTCACTCCTGCTGGTATTATACCTAGGTGGACTTGTCCCTAAAACTCTGCACGCCAATCTCTACCCCACAGGGAATCCTGTCCTTATGGAGTTGACATCTTGTGGGAGCTTGAATTCAAAATGAATACTAACAAAATAAATATGGGTGCAAAAATGAAAAATCACATGGGAGATAGTAATGATCACGGGAGACTGATCATAAGGATCCAAAACTCCAGCGGCATTTTGGGGGGGAAATTGATCTATTTCACTATACAAGCAAATCCTACGAGGAAAAAACAAAACAAACAAAAAACATCCTAAGCAAAGTAAAATATAAATGTCCAACTGGAAATAAATATTTGCAATTGAGGACACCAATAAAGGGTCAATAAATGCAGTCTGGTGCCTAAATATGTAAAGAGGTTCATAAACAGTGAACAAGAGGCCAACAAACCTATAGGAAAATGCATTAAGAGATGTGAGAAAGGCTCACAGAAAAAGAAAACGGATGTCAAGCACATGAAACACTCATCCCCACCCCATGCAGAAATGCAAATCAAAACTGCAGGAAGTGCCCTTCCCACCTATCAGACTGGCAAAAACCCAGACCATCTGAGAATACATGTCTCTGGGTGGGGCTGTGACGAAACAGGAGTGCTCATTTATTGCTGGGAAGAACACACAAGGGCACAAGCCCTGTGGAGGGGAATTTGAGGAAACGCTACAATCATCATTACTGAAGTTCCTCACTGTTTAAAAAAAGCCGTTCAATTAGATGCACGATTCCATTGAACACTTCCTCCCGAGAGAGGGGTGACTCATGCTGGCCGTGTGTGAAACCACACTTAGGTTGTTTTGGACTTTTCAAGTCCGGCTGGTATACTGGATTTCTGAAAATGCTCCCGGGTGATCTGGAGCCACGGGGCTAACCCAAGCCCATTTTACTGAAACCGAGAGGGGGCAGGGACTCGTCCAAGGTCTCACAGCAAATTCATATTCAGCCGGGGACCAGTTCTTGACATAGCTCCTGATCAAGTTCCAAAGAGAAAATGTGCCTCTGATGAGGGTCAGAGTGGAGCTAAGGCAGAGACTGGGGGGACATCAGGACTATCTGGGGGACTTACAAAGAAATACTAATGTCCTGGGTGCCTCTCCCAAAGATTCTGATATTACTGGTCTGAGGTTAAGTCTCAGTCACCAGAATTTTAAATAACTTCCCAGGTGATTCCGAAGTTCAGGAGGTGCAGGGACAGGCCCTCTGGACAGGCTCTGAAGTCCGACTTAAAACCCAATCAGATCCTGGAGACCTTTTGGAATGCAAATGAGGCGGGAAGGCAGAGACTGATCTTCAAATGCAGGCTGCTGCCAAGAGCAGGAGAAGGGCGAGAAGGGCGGACCCCCGACGTTTCAGACTGGAGAAATCAAGGGGTGGAGGTTGGCGGCCTCAAAACGAATCCTTCCACAGGAGCCAGGGTACCAGGTGGTAAAGTCCTCGAGAGGGCGCTGGGAGGGAGACCCATGTGGAGTGCTGAGGTGGGGGCTCTGGGTCAGGCCATCAGCCTTCTAGCTCTGGTCCTGTCAACCAAGCTGAATGAGGGCTGTGGCCTGGGCTGGGAGCTGTTCTGGGAATCCCATGCCCTGGGGAACCCTGTCCTCTCCCTGAAACTCCACTTTCTCATCCATAGAACTGGACCATGGGTTAGGGACCACAGCCCACTCAAGCCCTCAAGCTCCCTGAAGGAAGAAAAGCCAGAGGGAATTGAGTCAGGGGTTTCCATCCACACCAAGGGTCCCAGGCATCACGTATGAATTAATGGGATAATGTAAAGAAAGCTATTAAAAAGGACTGAGGGTGTTGGGTACACGGTGGTATACGTCTGTCATTCCAGCTATTTCAGAAGCTGAGGAAGGACAATCTCAAGGTGGCAGCCAGCCTGGCTAAGTCAGCGAGACCCTGTCTTAAAATAAAACGTGAAAAGGTCTGGGTAAAACACCCCTGGATTCAATCACCAGTACCCAAAAAATAAGTAAATAGATAAAAATTTTTTAAAAATATACATTGTGGGCTGGGGTTGTGGCTCAGTGGTAGAGCTCTTGCCTAGCATGTGTGAGTCACTATGTTCGATCCTCAGCACCAATAAAGTTTAAAAAGTTAAAAAAAAAAAGTATGCATTGTGTTTGTGTGTGGATATTAGTATATGCCTAGGGAGAAGGTCTGGAGAGTATACAGCAGGCTGTTGACAGAGAGAATACAGGCATGTTGTACTTTTCCCCTCCACCTTTTTCTGTCGGGAGAGGATGGAGAACAGTCTTACGGATTTTTTTTCCTTTTTTAAATATGCCATTTTAAAAAATCAATTACTATACAGAAATACATCACTGTAAGAAATGTTTTCCAAGCAGATAAAACCACAGTGCTCCTTAACACCTCCCCCAAACCACCTCCTCTCCCTGAGAGCCCACTGCTGATTGGTCTTGGGGAGCTCCTTTTAGACCTTTGGCTCTGTGTTTAAAACACTGAAATAGATGGTGCTGTTTTAGAGTTTCTTTCCTTTCTATGTTTATTCGATTCTGTGATCTTTGATTTTTATAATAAGCACATAGGCAGAACAAAAACCCAAAACACCAGTATTTAAAAAAAAAAAAAAGTTCATATCCATGCTACATGATCCTGTATGTATGCAATATAATCCCATCTTTATTTAAAAACAAAACCAACACAGAAATGTGCAAGGAAGATACTAAACAAACTGCTAATCCTGGGTTAGGCTGAGGAGTGGAAGGGTGGCAGTTAGGGAAGGCTTCCTCTTATTTTATGTATTCTTTTATTAGTTCTGTCATTTTTGGATAGATGCCACATTCACGTGGCTCAAAATTCAAAGAGTACAAAGAGGAACACAGGGGAGCCCAGTCCCCTGTTCTCCTGCCCCCAGGCAGTCAATGCAAGCAGAGCCTGCCTGGGCTTTCCTTAGAGGTATGCCAGGTATGTTTAACGTGCTTCCTGACCAGGCTGTGCTCCACTGAGTTTATTTTACTTTTACATAAAACACACATATATACATATACATTAAAAGACATGTGTACGTATACATAGAAAAACTCACTGGAAGTATATGTCTCCCCCGCCCAAATAGAAATGCCCTCTGAATGTTGGCGGATGGGAGAATTTTTTTGTCTTATGGCTTGTTATATTTTCTAAGCTTTCTGTTAAGTGCACAGCACTACCAGTCGGGGGAAGGGAAGCGTTATAATGTGTTTTTGAAATGTACTTCGCCCAAGAAATTGAACATCTTCCCAGCAGGCAGAGAAAGGTGCAAGAGGGCTCTGGCTGGAAACTCACCAGAAAGGAGGATGGAGGCTCCACAGCTGCTGCCTCCGGGCTAGAGTGGCTCCAGCCACCCTGTTTGGAACCCACCTCCCCGCCTGACCACGCTACTCAGGCTCCCAGACTGCCCTGCAGCTCTGCAGGGAACACAAGGCAGGCTCAGAGCCTCCCTCCCCACCGAGGGCAGCAGCTGGCCAGGCACTGGGGGGCTGTGTGCCCCTCGTGGGAGCCAGCGTCTGTCAGAGCTCCTTTGTGAGTCCCTAGGGGTGGAACCAGTCTCTGCCCAAGAGGCAGATGTTCTGGCCCTGGGCCCCTGGAGGCGGGACAGAACACCAGAGGGACTGTAGCCGCAAAGCCCAGGAAGGACACAGCCTGAGGACACACTCTCTGGCCTGGCAGGCAACAGGCCTCCCTATCCACGAGGCCGCCTCAGAGCAGCCAGGGTGGCGCCTCTAAGCATCCCTGGTCTGACCACTCCTAGTAGGAGCCTGAGCTCTCGTCCCCAGGAGTCCTCTGCCACCCAGCACAGGGAGCTAACTGAGCGAAGCCCTGAGGGGCCTCTGCTCCAGCTTTCACACTGACAAGACTCAAAAGGACAACCTTCCAATGAACAGAGCGGAGGGCTGCCAAGGCAGCTGGGCAGATGTTCACCAGACAGGGGGAGGGGGATGTCCTGAAAGGTCTCCTGAAAACAGACTTCTGTGTGCACAAAATTTACTCCAGAAGAGACCTGGAGTGGGGGATTTACCTCAAAGACTGAGGCATTTTTCTCAGAATGGCAGAAACAGGCAGGCTGTGTGGCTCCTGGTTAGTGGGAGATCCTTAGGGAGAAAACAGAGGTTTAGACACAAGCCCCAAATCTAATACCACTGGAACAGACAGTGCCAACTGCAGGCACGGTTTGTAAGGTAGCTGCTCCTTCCATGTGCACCTGGCAGCCCCACAGGGAAAGCTCTCCGGAGAGGCAGTGGAAGTGTAGGAAATGTATTTATTCAACTAAGGCAAAGGTGTCTCCAGGTCCAGAACCAGCAAGGAGCGTGATGGTAACGGTAATAGTGCATAATGTATTTAACAGACTCCACTCTGGGCTAAGCCCTTTACCAGCCCGTCTCATTTCACTCTCACAAACATCTCTGAGAGTCAGGAGTCACGTTCCCATTTTAAAACTAACTGAGGACTGGAACGTTTATGAGATTTTCCCAAGGTTTCAGTTATTCGTAAGTGGCAAAGCCAGGATTCAAACCCAGGCCTGGACTTGGAGACCAGACTTGTGGCTCCAAGTCCAGGTCTGCCCTGCAACACACTGCCCAGGCTAGACCGCATCAGGCAGCAGCAGAATCAGGGCTTGAACAACCGGCAGTCTCATGCCATGGTCAGCGCCCTTCCTAACCCATCAGGCGGGAAATCCACTTGAGGAATCTGTGCCAACGACTTTTAAAGGTTCTGGAAACATACGCATGGTATCCTGGAAAAGCCACTGGAAGCATGGGGCCTCACCAGAGGAATCAGTGTAGGTGTGGGAGACACAGAGCCCTGGGTTCAAATCCCAACTCTGACTTTCCCCAGTCCCATCAAAATACAGCAATTCTACTTCTAGGTATGGACCCAAAAGAACTGAAAAAACATATTTCTAGACACTGGAACTAGTTCACAGTAGAATTCTTTATAATAGCCAAAAAGTGGAAATAATCCAAATGTCCACAAATGATAAATGAACAAATATAAGGCAGTCTCTCCATACAAAGGATTATTATTCAGCCATAAACAAGAATGATGTCCTGAATCAGGCTTCAACATGGATGGCTAAACCTTGAAAGCCTTATGCTAAGTAAAAGAAGCCTGTCACCAAAGATCACATATTGCATGATTCCATTTGAATGAAATGTCCAGAACGGGCAAATCCATAAGGACAGAAAGTGGATTAGCTGTTGCCAGGGGCTAGAGGGAAGAGTGCGCAGTGACTGCTAACAGGTATGGGGCTATTTTGGAGGGTAATGGAAATGTTCTGGAACTAGGTCATTATAGGATATCATGAACTTGTAAGGTCTGTGGATGAAATCACAATTTAAAAATCGTCAAGGAAAGAGAAGCGCCTACAGAATGGGAACGACAATTAGGGGGCTGTGAAGGGGTTAAACCCCACGAAGACTCACGCACCATGTGGGAGCAGTGCCTGGTACGGGAAGCGCTCAGACACAGCAGCTATGGTCTAATACATGGCGTCAACACTGACTCTGGCTTTCTGCCTCCGACACAGGGACGGGGAGTGACACTGACTGAGGGTGGAGGCTGCCGTTCCCACTCTTGAGCAGAAGCCCAGCTGGGCCACGGTGCCACGGCAGAGCACAGGGAAGGCACACCACCCTCCCTTCTTTCTTGCCAAGAGCTGTCTCCATGGCAACTGCATCAGCTCAGGCCAGCGGCTCCCCGTTCCCAGTCGGGTGACAGCAGCGCCTCAGCAACCTGTCAGGACAGCAAAGGCAGATCTCAATGACGGGACTGCAGCTCCAGCTCCGGCAGAAGAATTGCTGAGGAACCCTCGTCTCCATAGAAACCAAGTCAGGAAGGAGAGGGAGGCGCAAGAGGACAAGCAGCAAATAAACACGGGCTCCTGCCTCCTGCAGGCGATCCTGAGCCACCAGGGGCACATCAGGAGGGCTGACCAGCCGGCCAACATCTGGACATCTGCCCCAGAGGCAGAGAGAACGTGTTTCCTCCATACCTACTCCGCGCCGGCCTCCACACAGGCGCTTTACGTTTACATTTTTTAAATAAAATTTCATGAATAATAACCAAGCACACCCCCCACCTTTTTTCTTTTTCTTTGATACAAGGTCTTGCTATGTTGCCCAGGCCGACCTGAACTCTTGGTTTCAAATGCTCCTCCGGCCTCGGTCTCCCTTGTACCTGAAAATGCACCTGGTCTAAGTACATTCTTATTATTTAAAACAAAAAAACAAAAAAAACACCACCTAACTTGGGTTGTAGCTCAGTGGCTCAGTTTGATCTTGGGCACCACAGAACACCAAAAACCCAAATGGCAACATTCATCGAATAAGCCAGGCACAGTGGCACACACCTGTGATACCAGCAACTTGGGAGACTGAGGCAGGAGGAGAGCAGGTTCAAATTAATAAAAAATAAAATAAAATAAGGGCTGAGACTGTAGCTCAGTGCTGGGTGCCCTGGGTTCAATCCCCAGTCCCACCAAAAAATGAAAATAAAATAACAGAATAAAAAGCAGAGGTCAGGTGATCTCTCCTACTCCTCCATTTCAAACTCCTCAGACGAGCAGGTCTTCCTTCCTCCAGACTTTGACTACACATTCATACGCAGGCACACGGGCTTCACAATGACTGATATGTACAGCTTTCCAAAATAACTAGCAGGATCACACAAAATATATAGTTCTAGTACTTTCATCTCTTGCTAATAATGTACCTTGGAGTTCTGTCTATATCAGTACATATAGATTTACTTTCTTTTTTGTTTTAATGTAATAAAGGATACATAACACAAAATTCAACATTTTAACTTTTTTTTTTTTTCTTTTTTTCCGGTACCAGGGATTGAACCCAGGGGCACTTAACCACTGAGTCACAACCCCAGCCCTTTTTAATATTTTATTTAGAGACAGGATCTCAGTGAGTTGCCTAGCACCTCACTGTTGCTGAGGTTGGCTTTGAATTCATGATCCTCCTGCCTCAGCCTCCCAAACCGCTGGGACTATAGGCATGCATCACCATGCCTGGGACCATTTTCTCTTTTTATTGTAATAAAATGTAATAAAATACATATTAATGAAATTTACCTTTTTTTTTTTTTTTTTTTTTTTTTTTTTGGTGCTAGGGATCAAACCCAGGGCCTTGCACATGCTAAGCACACACTAACACTGAGCTATGCTCCCAGGCTTAATCCTTTTTAAATACACAGTTCAGTGGCATTAAGTACATTCTTATATGCAACCATAACCACTATCCACCTCCAAACCTTTTCATTATCCCAAACTGCAACTGTACCCATTAAATAATAATTCCTCATGCCTCTGCCCCAGCCCTTGGTAACTTCTATTCTACTTTCTCTCTCTATGCCTTGGACTACTCTAGGAATCTCATATAAGTTGAACCTTACCATATGTGTTCTTTATGTCTAGCTTATTTCACCTAGCATGACGTTTTCAAGGCTTATCCATCTCGTACCATGTGTCAATACTTTATTCATTCTTTTTTTGTTTATTTTTTTCCAATGGACCTTTAATTAATTAATTTATTTATTTATTTATACGTGGTACTGAGAATCGAACCCAGTGCCTCACACATGCTAGACAAGTGCTCTACCACTGAGTCAATCCCAGCCCCTCTTTTTATATATATATATATATACTTTTTTTAGTTGTTCATAGACCTTATTTTATTCATTTATTTTTATGCAGTGCTGAGGATCGAACCCAGAGCCTCACACGTGCTAGGCAAGCACTCTGCCACTGAACCACAACCCCAGCCCCATTCATTCTTCAGGTTGAACAATATTCACTATTTATCAACACACACACACACACAAAGACACACACACACACACCCTTTGTTTATTCATTCGTCTGTCAGTGGGCATTTGGGTTGCTTCTATCTCTTGGCTATTATAAATAATGCTGTTATGAACAGGAGACATAAGTATCTATTCAAATCCCTGCTTTAAATTCTTTGGCGTGCCTACCCAGAATGGGAATCGCTGGCTGGATCATACAGTAATTCTACATTTAATTTTTCAAGGCACTGCCACATCACCTTCTTATATTGTTAATCTTTTTTTCTCTTTTTTGGTGCTGGGGATTGAACCCAGGGACTCACACACATACTAAGTACATGGGGGTGCATGCCTGTAGTCCTAGTTACTCAGGAGGCTGAAGAAGGAGGACCACGTAAGCCAGGAGTTCAAGGCCAGTCTGGGCAACAATACAAGTGCCCATCTCAAAAAAAAAAAAAAGAGCTTAATACTACACACTTTACCACTGCCCCTCTAGCCCGTCCCTCTGGTTACTCCATCTTACCAATAGTTGAAGAAAACCCTGCAGGCTGGGTACTATTATTAACCTGACATTCAGAGGAAGAAACTGAGACTTGGAGGGGAAGTAGCTTCCGTGTCGCAGCGTGTCCCTGCTAAGGAAAGGCTGGGTGAACTCAGCAAGCTGGTCCTCTCTGGGCCTGTTTCCTCCCCTGCACGACAGGAGCAGACTGAGTTCCAAGGTGTTTTGTGAAACCGTCTCTTCCCCACTTTCACCACCAAGGGCGGCCGTATCCAGTGTAAGGATGGTGCCCAGCCCAGGCCGTGGAGGGCAGGAGCTAATGAAGGGAGGGAGCCTCTCCCCAGCCCTGATAGCAAATGCCTCCTGTCCACACAGAGAAGGGCGCACCACACCAACACGCCCACAGGGAAGGGCAGCCGAAGGACTGTTTTGTCCTTGGGTTTAGGCATCTCAGTCCTGGACTGCTGGCATGTCGCCCTCTGCGGAGGCAGGCGGGCAGAGCCTACCATGAGCAGTGTGCCCGGAAGAACGTACACGCCTAGGATACCTCCTGGGCAGCCAACCAGCTGAGGCCTAGCTGAACATCTGGGACACTGGCCACCCTGGCCACTGGAGCCCAGGCCCCTGGACCAGGAGGACTCCAGTGTGTAGGGGGCACCCAGGCTGCTGGTTTCCCATTGGCAGTCTGCAGAGCCCCTGCAGGACCGTGAGGAATCCCTCTCTTAGGGGCTGCTTGCTTATCCTTAAAATGGGTCACAACCTTGTTGGGCCTTTACAAAAATGTTGAGGCAAACTGTCTAATTGATGCCTGACACACAGCAGGAGAGGGTCTGCCAGGAGGAGGGCCTACCATAGGCAAGGACAGAGAGGATGGTGCCTAGCGGTCACATTCAGAAGCACCTAGTACCCAAGCCCCAGGCCCAGCACCCACCCCACACCAGATGGCAGCACCCAGCAGTCCCTCAAGGGTCTCCACACAAGCTAACCCAGTTGGTTCACGATGCCTAGGGCACTACCACCCCATTTCACAGATGAGGACACTGAGGCACAAAGCCTGGGTCTCACACTGGGCACGGTAGCATGTGCTTCCTATTAACCTTCCTGGAGGCAGTGGGGTGACCATCTCTCATGTTCTTTAAGGAGCTCCTTGAGGACAGGACAGGGTACGTATCTTGTTCACTGTTGTATCATTGGGGTCCAATGCACAGTGTACACAGCAGGTGCTCAGAAAATGCATTCTGGAGGAATAAATGAATGAACAACCTGCCGGGCAGGCCGAACCGTGCCCATTTCCCACAATCAGAGACACCCGCTAGGTGGGGCTGCATGTGCCCGCTGGCCCCAGTCAGCACAGCCCATGAGGCAGCCGCGACCTCACCTCTCTTGGTCGCTCCAGCTCCGTCTGCAGCACCTGCTTGGCCAGCTCGGCCTCGATGAGCCGCTGCCGGAGCTCCTCGTTCTCCTCCTCCAGTCGCGCTCGCTTCTTCTCCACCACCTCGAGCTCCTTGTGCAGCCGCATGGAGATGTCCTTAGAGACCTGGGCCAGGGTGCGGGGAGAAGGGCGTGAGCTGGCCTCTGCCCCACACCACTGACAGCTGCAGGCGTGTTCTTATCTCATTGGCTCCATTCAGCAGATGAGGAAACCGAGGCACCAAGAGGTCAAGAAACTCACCAAGCTTTCTGCATCCAGGAGGTAACAGACTCAAACCTCAAAACCAGATACCCCTGCTCCCCATGTGCTACCCCCAAAGCTGTAACAGTCCCATCTGTTCTTAGGAATGTCTTTCCATTTATGCAGGGCTTTTTATGCTTCCCAGACCACACCTGGCCCGACCCCACAAGGGCCTATGGTGGAACCAAAACTCATCTTCAGCAGGGAGTGAGCCCGAGTGGAAGCCCAGAGCAAGATGGGTGACGTGTGGTCCTGGGCAAATCACTTCCCATCTCTGAGCCTCAGTCTCCTCCACTATAAAATGGGCACAGCAATAACAGGACCACGCACACGGGCCTGACAGAGGATCATATCAGCTACAGCACACAAAGCCTCAGCCCAGCACCTGCCACAGTGAGTGCTGGGTGAGTAATGGCTGCTGCTCTAAGAAGCCGATGTCCACAGAGAGGCATGACTTGTTGGAGGTCACCATGACCTTGAGGCCTGTGTCTAACTGTCTAGGATGTGGAACATGCCTGAAGTGACAAAGGCTGGGAAGAAGTCCAAGTCATCCCTACACAAAGGAACTAAGAGAGCTGCAATCTCCAACCCCAGCTCCAGGGCTCTGCAGGCAACAGCACCCTCTTTCCTGAAGGATACACTCTGTCCTGTACCCTCTAATGGTTGAGTGTGGGAGGCCAAGGAAGGGGATCCAGGGGGACGAGAAAGGTTCTTCTAAAGTGCACCTAGACTCCATCCCCAGGTGGGCTGGGCACTGCTGTTAGTCGAAAACCTACTGGGTGCCAGATTCATTCTTTCCATCCCAATCCTGTCGCCATTTTAGACGAGGAAACTGAAGCTCAGAGTGGAAGTGACTTGTTCAGGGTACCACTCAGCAAGTGTGGGCTAGGCTGAGCCGGGAGCCGGTGGGGTTGGCAGAGGAGCCAGCATAGCCAGGGCTCCTCCAGGGTATGAAGGCACTGCCAGCAGGGCCTACACATGGGGCCAAAAGCCCAGCGCCCCATGCCCTGCCAGTATCGGAAATGACCATGACGCCCTTCCCTGCCGGAAGGGAAGGGGCCCTCCCTGGCTTTGCCCTCTGCCTGGGCCCAAGCCCAGCTCAACACAGACCCCTTGGCAATGTGCAGGGCAGGCCAGGAAAAACAATAGTCAGAAAGGAAACTGGCACTGCCTCCCCTCCCTCTGCTGCCCACTGTCCCCTCTGCCCCTAAAGATCTCCAAGGAGCCTCTCTTACAGCCTCTCGGGGTCACCAAACTCCTTGTTCATGAAATGGAACAAACAATCAACCCCTCAGTATCAGAACAGGACTTTGAAGAGGGGAAAACTAAATTCGAGTCTGGCTCCAGCAGTGGCTGAACATGGGAGGTCCTGAGTCGGCAGTAAGAGGGGTTTGAATTGTTCTACTCGTGAGAGATCGATGACATGCTTGAGTGGTGGCTGAAACATAGAAGGTGCTCAACTTGTTTTTATTTTTGATTATCGTTCAACAATTTAGTGCATTTTAAAAGTTGTGTTTACTTAACAGTTTCATGAACTTGGTTGACTCGTTTTAAAATTGCATTTAAGAATTATGCAGGGCTGGAGTTGTGGCTCAGTGGTAGAGTGCTTGCCTAGCATGCACTGGGTTCAATTCAGCACCACATATAAATCTATCGATCAATAAAATAAAGGTCCATCAACAACTAAAAAAATTATGTAGCCAGGTAGGTAGCTACATGACCCCAGCTACTTGGGAGGCTGAGACAGGAGGACTGTAAGTTTGAGGTCAGCCTGGGCCACTGGGCAAGAAACTGTCTTAAAATAAAATCTAAGAAAATGGGCTGGGGATGTAGCTCAAGAGTAGAGACAGTCAGGGAAGGGGGCTGGCGCATACCTGTAATCAAGAGGCTCAGGAGGCTGTGACAGGAGGATCACAAGTTTGAGGCCAGCCTCAGTCACATGTGTTAGGCAAGCGCTCTGCAACTGAGCTACAGCCCCAGTCCCAATACAAAGATTTTGAATGCATTATCAAGATGACTGTTCTGCTTCCATGCATTGTTTATCCATCTTGATCAAACTCTAGGGTTTCTGCTGGGTAGGTTCCACCCCACGGCTTGTGGTTATGGTTCCCAGTACTGCTCTTAGGTCCTCCAGGAAGCTTCTGTCCTGATCGATGCTCCATTCACCCGTTCGTCAGCACTGGGGCAGGAGTAGCGGGACACAGATCAAGGTCCCAAATCATGCCTAGACACACACATCTGTGTCCCAGCATCAGCACAGGGCCTATCACACATCCAGGAGGTAATAAATGCTTGTTGGATGAACAAACAAATCTCGGGCTCCAGCAAGTGATAAGGGAGGAGATGAGGAGTGAATGACTGGACCTTTACCAGGAGTTGCACCTGCCCCAGGAGAACAGGGGATGCGCCCCTCTATTGCCCACCCACCCACCGTCCACAGAGGTCTGCTGGAGGCCAAGGCCCTTCTCCCAAACTTGCCCCCACCTAGGCCAGCTCCTTTCCACCTGGGGAGATGCCCCATCTCCATCATGGCCACCAAAAACATTGCAATCCATTTGAGTCCCTGGGTCCTCTTCCCTTTGTCCCTTCTCCATGGAACCCCTTCTCCATGTGTCCCCCACCCTCAAGGCTGCTATGTCCATAAAGCCCACTCCAGGCAGCTACAGAAATCCTATGTGGACAAAAAAGGCCACAACCTGCCAACGGGAGCAAACGCCTGTGTGAGGCCAATGGGCACAAAGAACTGCTCACACGCTGGGGACAGCCTGGCCTGGGTGTGTCCCTCCCCTCATGATCCTCAGGGGTCCTGGGCCTCAGGAGTCCTCACGGGTCATACACAGACACTTTTTTTTGGTGTGGTACTAGAGATGAAACCTAGGGCTTCACACATGCGAAGCAAAGTGCTCTACCACTGAGCTATATTCCCAGGCCAGAGGCAATTTGTAGAACAGGCAAGCCCTTCCCCAAATGCTTGGCACGTGCTTTTCATCCCCTTTGATTATTAACCCTGTTTTGGGCTCAGAAAGGTCATGTGTCCAAGATCACAGGGCGAGGAATCCACCAACCCAAGACAAGAACTCAGCTGGGTCAATTCTAAAGTCTCGCTCTCAACCTGGCCTTGATACGGGGGAAGCTTGAAGGCACATTACGGTACTGTCCACAATAAAAGTTTTAACAGGGTATGGCAGTGCCCACTTGTGATCCCAGCATCTGGGGAGGCTGAGGCAGGAGGCTCACGAGTTCAAAGTCAGCCTCAGCAACTTAGTGAGGCCCTAAGAAACTCAGTGAGATGCTGTCTCTAAATAAAATATAAAAAAGGGTTGGGATATAATGGGGGGTGGGAGGGGTTAGCGTTAGGGTTAGGTTTAGGGTTAGGTTTAGGGTTAGGGTTAGGGAGGGGGGCAAGAATGGAGGAAGGAAGGACTGTATAGAGGGAAAAGAGGGGTGGGTGGGGTGGGGGGGAAGGGGGAAAAATGGCAGAATGAATCAAACAACATTGCCCTGTGTAAATTTATGATTACACGAATGGTATGCCTTTACTCCATGTACAGAGAATCAAAATGTATCCCATTTGTTTACAATAAATAAATAAATAAATAAATACCACTTTCAAAAAAAAAAAAGGGTTGGGGATGTGGCTCAGTGGTTAAGCACCGCTGGATTCAATCCCCAGTACCAAAAAGAAAAAAAAAAAATTTTAAAAATAAGCCCCAACAGTGGGCTCACTGTGTCAGGGTTCGAAGGGCCCCACATGCCTGTCTCATCTGATCCTCTCAGCTTCCCCCACAGGAGGGAGGCTGAGACACCACGGGCAGCAGCCGGAAACCAGGGCAAATCCCCAAAGCACAAACAAATGCGCTCAGCCATGAGGTCACTGTTTACAGTGCCAGGGTCTGGCCCCTGCCAAATGCTCTCGAGAGCCTCCTGTCCCTGGAGCATCAGCTTCAGAATGTCCCTGTCACACCGTCAAGGAGCCCTCCCTGGCCAGGCAGCACTCTGGGTTGTTGCTGAATCCTCCCAAGAACTTCTGGAGGATGGGAGCGTTACCTCACTTTACAGGTAAGGAAAGGGGGCTCAAAGAAGAGCGAGGGGCAGCCTCCGCAGGTCCCCCAAGGATTACATCCAAAGCCAGAACAAACATCGGTATCTAAGGAAGGGGCATGTTCCTGACGTGTCCTGGGGCCTCCGACAGGAGACACTTCAGAATTTGGATCCTGGAGTCCCTGGACCTGACACTCACTCCAGGTCCTGAGTCCTGAGAAAGGGGGCCTGGGAATCAGCATTGTGAACAAGCCCTACAGGTGATCCGAATCCACCCTGGCCTGCTCACACCCCCACCTTGCCCATCCCAGCCACCAGTCCTACTAGTGCTTGGTCAGTTCTCCTGCTCAATAACAAAACCACAAGTGACATGTGCTCAGGGGCTGGGTGAGCACTGCATTGTCAGGCCCAGAGCTCAGCACACTCTGCACTGGAAACTTTCATTTGATATTCACAGAGTTCTCTGCCGGGAGGAACTAGTCCTCTCTACTGTCCACATGGGGAAACAGGCTCAATGATGTGAAGAAGTTTACCCAAAGTCCCACAGTAAGGAAGTGGCAGAGGAAGGCTCTGCCCACTGCCTCTGCCTGCCCTGTACTGCTGGGCAGTGAGCCCACTCAGGTTCTGTAGGTCCTGACAGCTGCATGGACCAGCAGAGGGACGGAGCCTGGGATGGGTAGGGGAAACCAAGCCTGAGGCTTCATTCATGACCCCTCACCAACAGCCCACCAGCCCAGTAAGCCCCAGAGATCCAGCTAGTCTCAGCCTTTATTAACATGAGGGGAGGGCTGGGGACACAGTTCAGTGGTAGACCTCTTGCCTAGCATGTCCCAAGACCCTGGGTTCAATATCTAGCACCACAAAAACAAAAGCCAAGGGGAGGGCTGGGGCTGTAGCTCAGCGGTAGAGCGCTTGCCTAGCACGTGTGAGGCACTGGGTTCAGATCCTCAGCACCGCATAATAAAATAAGGAAATAAAATAAAGGCAAGCTGTCCATCTACAACTACAAGAAAAAAAAAAAAAAAAAAAAAAAAAAAAAAATTAGTTGAAACTGAGGCATCTTAAGTGGTTGCAGCTAGGACCTGATTGGGAAAATCGGGACAGTCCCCAGGGATACCCTCCTAGGCAGCTCCCGGCCCCGGCACCGCTTGGGCCCATCAAGCCCTCTCAGGCGATGCCAGGGAAGTCGGCATTCTGAGGACTTCCAAAAACGCCCCGGGACGTCCCCTGCATACTGGCGGGGGAAGGGTGGCAGTCAGAGGTGGCCAACTTAGGCGTGGCCAGCAGAAGGATGAGCTCAGCGCTGCAGCTGCAGGGGTGGGCCGGGGGAGGGAAGGGGCAAGGGCGATGCTGATTGGCTAGTTCAAATCCCAACAGAAGGGGGCTCCGCTCCGCCCAGCCTCCTGGGAGCCACCCCACCCCCACCAGCTGCTCTCGCCCCGCCCACCCGGCCGGCGCGCCGCCCCGCAGCGCCCCAGGCCCCCGCCGGCTCTCCACCTCTTCCTCGTCCCTCTTCGGTCTGGGATTTATGTTCCTTCCAGAAATCCTCAACGCCCTGCGTCCAAACGTTGGATGCGCAGAGTCGGCTGGCCTTCCCCAGCTCTCTCGCGTATCCCACTCTTCACCCCCAATCCAGTACTGGGCGCTTTTATTTTTGAAAGAGGGGCGGGGTGGGGACGCGGTGTCTCACTGTGTTGCCCGGGCTGGCCTGGAACTCCTGGGCTCAGGTGATCCTCCACAGCCACTAAGGCCAGGCGTGCTTGGAATCGGACTATTTGTGTAGCCACTAAGCCCAGGAGCTGCCCCCTCGGGTAGAGGTGCCAAAAGACGCTGTTCCTGGGATCAGTTTCCTCCTGTTCCCACTGTGCACAGTCAAAACAGAGATGCAAACGCCCGTGGGGAGCTGGCAGTCTTTGTTGACATTCACTGCCCCTGCAGACCTCTGAGATCAGCTCCTGCTGTCCTTCAGTATTGCTTTCTTTGAAATCCCAATGCCAGAGCCTTCTAGCATAAGGGATGTAACAGGGAGGCTCTCCGGATATGTGTGTGGCTGATCCCCATCCTACTGTGCTCCCCTGGGCTCTTTCAGGAGCCATTTCCATGGAATGCTGCTCCCTCGCTCTCCCTGGCACATGCCCACTTCTCCCTAGGGCCTTGGCTCAGTCACCCCTGCAGGAAGCCTCCCTAGGACTCCTCAGGCTGTGCCAGGTGCCCCCATCCCCAGCTCCTACATCCTGCTGATCACACCAGGCTGTTCTCAGAGCAGGAGCTGATCCCTGGGCCCCAAGGTGTTCCCAGCCCACAGAGCAGGGCTTACACAGACAGGCAAGCATGGGCTTCTCTCCTGGGGGCACACCTGCCAGTGTCCCTCTCCTCCACACTCTCCCCATGCCTTCCCTCCTTTCTCAGGCAGAGAGCAGCAGCCAGGCACTGAGGCTTGGGAGGCACATGGGCCTGAGCTCTGCCACCTTCACGCAGAGGAGGCCTATGACCTTGGACAGGAACTTCCTTTCTCTGAGCCTCTAATTCCTCATCCAGAAAATGGAAATAACAATAGCTAATATTTTTTAGTTTTTATGGTCATTTTTATCTAATTACCTAATTTAATTCTCATAAGACCCTGTGAGAGAGCAGCTGTGAAGCGTTCCTATACCCATTTTACAGATTAGGAAACCGAAATGTAAGTGACTTGCTCAAAAATCACAAAATCCAGACACAGTGCAGCCAAGCCTGCCCAACTCCGGGTCTTCACTACTCTGAGTAGCATGAGAAGAAACCTCCATGGAACCATGCAGGGACAACTTGGAGCCCCAAACCAGGTCTGTAGCTGATGCTCAATAAACAGCAGATGCTATTTGTAGAATTCACATTAGATCACTTTGGGGTACCCCTGGCAGAAGACCTGTTGGTTCAGTAGGGATGCCCACTTCGCACATAGGGAAACAGATTGGGGGTATAACATAGCCAAGGACGCACAGGAGTGAGTCACAGGGCTGACCTGGACCCCACTAGGGCTCATGGCCCAAACCCCCAACATGGGAACCTGTGAGGGTCAGGGGAAGCCCCAGGGCTGACCTTGACATCCTGCTCCAGACCTCGGATGAGCTCCCCATCCACCTGGCCAGTCTGGGCGGCGCGCAGGCTGCGGCGCTCAGCTTTGCGCAGCCTGTACTGCAGGATGCGGCAGGTCTTGCTGGCCTGGTCCAGCTGCTGCCGCAGCTCCTGCAGCTGGTACACATCTTCCTCCATGTAGACGTCCCGCATCTCCAGCATCTCAGCCCGCAGCTCCTCAATCTCATCCTGCAAGAAGAAGGAGTGATCAGAACCTGGCCCCATGGCAGTGGCTAGGGTGCTGGCCTGCTGGAGGCCTGGGAGTAGCACGCTGAATAACGACCCCAAAGGCAGCCGCCGCTGAACTCCCAGAGTCTGTGGCTATGTTACCCTACATGGCCAATAGGACTCTGCAGACGTGATCAAGTTAAGAATCTGGACAGGGAGATTTCCCTGGACCATCTTGGGGGTCCAATCTTATCACCGGGCCCTTATCAGAGGGAGGCAGGTGGGTGAAGGTGATGTGCTTTGCAGAGGAAAGAGGGGGTCACGAGCCAGGGAATGCAGACAGCTCTAGAAGCTGCCAAAGGTAAGGGTAAAGATTCCCCCCAAGGGCTAGGGAGATAGCTCAGTTGGTAGAGTGCTTGCCTTGCAAGCTCAAGGCCCTGGGTTCGATCCCCCCCAGTACTGCCAAAAAAAAAAAAAAAAAAAAAAGATTCCCACCCCCGCCCAGCTTCAGAGGAATGCAGCCCTTCCAGCACCTTGACTTTCAGACTTCTGACCTTCAGAATTGGAAGATAATCTTCCAATTAAAGTGGCTTCTTGGAAGATAATCCATTGTGATGGTCTGTATCTAAATGTCCTCCAAAGGCCATGTGTTAAAGGCTTAGTCACCAGCCGGCAGCACTATTGGAAGGTGGTGGAAACTTTAGGACATGGGGCCTAATGGAAAGATATTAGGTCATTGGGGCTTTCCCCTCTGCCCTCCTCCCCACTTTCCTCCCACCTCTCTCTCTCTCTTTCTCCTGCCTGGCTACTGCCATAGCTGAGCAGTCTTCTCTGCTATGCACTCCCCACCATGATGGGCCTCACCAAAGGCCTAAAGTGATGCAGCGAAGAATCTCTGAAACTGTGAACCAAAATAAGCCTTGCTTCTTTTTAAATTGATTATCTCGGGTATTTTGTCACAGCAACAGAAAGCTGACTAACAGTCACTAAATTGTGGTGATTTGCTATAGAAGCAATAGAAACTAGTACACTGGGGAACACTCAACAAACATTTCCGAGTGCCAGCTCTGTATGAGGCCCTGTAGTAAGCACAGGGGCAGGGAGGGATGGTGGTGGCCAGTTCCTTCAGTATCTTCTGCCCCAAGTGTCATTGGGAAAACACACAGGAAACAAGAATATTTTAAAATTCATATACTGTTAAGTGCCATGAAGGCAAAACAAAATTAAAAACATAGATAGCAATGTGGGTAATATGATAGAGTGATTGAAGGTGCTACGTTAGGGATATGTTCAGGAAGGCCATCTTTAAAGAAGAGGCACTTAAGCTGAGGCAAGAAGGGACAGCCACACATAGTGGCAGGAAAAGACTATTCCAAGGAGCAGGAACAGTGTATGCAAAGGCTCAGGGGCAGGAAAGAACTCAGTGCATCAAGACACAGCAAGAAACCCAGAGCAGCTACAGGGTAATTTAAGGCTGGGAGACAGACGGGGGTCAGCCATGCAGGTCCCTGAGGGCCGGGTGAAGAGTCTGGGTTTGGGTTTTAAGTGGAGAGGGTTAAGAGGTGACCTCACTTCCTCAGGGCAGCTCCTGCCACCTCTGTCACCAGCTCCCAGCTGTCCCTCACTTCTCCTTTGTAATCATTAGCACATCTGCTATTCTTTGTGGAACAGCAACTGCAAGAGCCGGGAAGGCCGCCCCTCCTGCCATGTCCCCATGCCCAGCGCGCGGCTTAGTGTCCTACAGGCTCTGACCAACATAACCGGGAACACACTAGTGCGGGGCAGTGGGTGAAGAACAGGGGAGATGTATCATGGGAAATGAGCATCGGCCGCAGAGGGCGGTGGTGAGCGTAGACCAAGCAGCAGAGGCGCAGGACTAGTCTGCCTTGTGACCCAGGTGAAAACCGAGTCACACACGGGGACAGGGACATCGGCTCTAGTGCAACTGACTCATTTAAATGACATGGCACATAAAAAAAAGAAACTGACTTATAAGGGACGTGGACTTGCCAGAGAAGGCACCCAAGGCTGGCACTGATGGCAGCAGGGAGTGGAGGGGTGGAGGGGTCCCAGGAGGAGAAGGGACACTCTAGAGAGAGGATCAGATCTAGAGAGCTGGAGGCCCCCACTGTCAGAGCCCCGTTCCCCAAAGAACATGGGAATGAAGGGCCCAGGATGTGGGGCCTTGGAGATGTCCCTCCACTCCCTGGGAGAAGTCCTCCCTGCCCACCACGGGTCCTCCACTGACGAGTCCAGGGAAAGAACAAGGACACAGGGGACCAAGGGCAGCGTACGCCGTGGGGTGGCTCCCTGAGGGCAAGGGGACCGGCTGGGGTTTCATTCCAGGCCGGGTGGCAGCGCGTCCTGCAGGTTTCTAGAGGTCTCCAGGCCCAGCTCTCTGATTCCTGGGACTGTTTCTCAGGCGGTTCTGAACCCAGGAGTGGAAGTCAGAGGAGACGCCTAACCTCTTCCTCCCCATCTGATGCTGAAGGGCTCAATCCCCACTTGCCACCAGGGCCTCTGTTCTGGGCGTGTGCTCAGCAGCACCCCCTCAAGTGGATGGCCCTCATCTCGCCAGGACAACCCACTCCAAAGTACACACAGACTCGCCACCCACCGCCATGCCAAGTGGACAGACCAGAAGTGGAATGGAGGAGGGGACCGTCGTGATCACACCATTGAGAGAAAAGAGGAAGTGAGGGGTTCTCGCGCCCATTCAGCTGGCGGAGTAAGGAAACCCGAAGGAAGCGGCACTCAGGAAGTGCGAGCAGACAGCTGAATCCAGACCAACTGCCTCATGGGCCTGAATCCGAATCCTAGCTACACCATTACTAGCACCTCACTGAGCGGGAAGGAAGCGGGGGTCTGAGTGGACCCTCAAGTTTGGAATGAGACAAGGAGCAGGTAACCCCTAAGCTCATGATGTTGGACTACGTTACCAGGTGTGTAATGTTTAGATCATGGAAAGTGACCTCTTTCCACATAGGACCACACCCAGAACCCTGTAGTCATTTTTGAGAACTCCATATTTAACTTTTAAGTAACTGTTTTTGCTTATAAAAGTAAATCAGAGACAGTGTTGAAAATACACAAAACAAACCATGCGTCCTTCCTCCACCTGGTCTTGAATCACAGTGGCTGTCCATGTGTGGTGGTGCCTGACTCAGCATTAGCATCACTGGGGAGCTTGCTAGAAATTCTCACATTGCAACCCAGACCTGCTGAATAAGAAACTCTAGGAGTGGCCCCTACCCCCAAGCAATTCCTTGTTCCTTCCAGTCTTTCTTCCCTAAAAGGGCAAGAGTCCCACCTCTCTGACAAGTCCCCCCCACAGCCTGACACAGGTCAGATCTCAGTAGGCAGAAGGGATCTCCCTGGCAGAAATGAAGGCGAGAAGCCTCTTCCTCCATGAGCAGCTGCCTCCCCGGGGCCGCCCGGCACCACAGTCTGTTCCTGACAGAGCAAACTATTGCACTCCTGCCAGCCTTGTCTCTTTCCGTGGGAGCCCAGGGGACCAGGCCTCTCGGGGACTTGTCCCAGCTGCAGGCAGAATGCTGGTCAGCCCCTCCTGGCCGGGCCCCACGTGAGGGTGGTTTGACAAAGGCCGAGCCTGTGGCTGTCTGCTGGGCTGTGGGTAGTGGCTGGTGACTGCAGGACCTAGGCAGGGGCTCTGAACTTCTGGAACCTGAGGTAGGAGCAGGGAAAGGATCTGCTAGGCACAGTGAGGGCTCCCAGAGGGGAGGACCCTGTTTGACTGCAGACACTGGGTCCATACTGAGCCCAAGAACCTTCTGGGCTCCTCCATCCTGCAATCCCACAAGCTTCACCCCAGGGAAGCTCTCTGGTGACAAGGCCAACTGAGGGGTTCTGGAGCGGGGACAGTGGGTAGCTCAGCCTTCACAGACAGCCCAGGGACCTGCAGAGCCCCACATCTCCCAGTGCCCCTCTGCAACAGAAGTGGAAAGGGCCAGACCCCCAGGACTCAGCAGCCCTCGTGGCTACACAAGGTTGTTGGAGTCTCCCCTCTCCCCACATCGGGGGACCCCAAATCTCCCCCTCCACTGCAGACACAAAAGATTACACCACCCGGTGGTGCCCAACTCAGAGCTTTGAGGGCCCCGTTCTCAATCCCACAGTCCAAAAGCCACCCCAAAGAAGCTGGGAAAGGGGTGCAGATCAGGAACAACCTGCCACCCCACCGTGGTCCAGCTCTGCCTGCAAGCTGCCTTCGTTCCCGTGAGGGCTCCCCTTGAAGATACCCTCATCTAACCCAGACGGCTACCAGAGAGCGGAGGAGGGTGGGGGACAGGGACAGGACACGCACACTGCCAGGCAGTCAGCACTTCCCTTTCTCAAGGTTTCTTTTGCTCTGATGAGCAGGCAAGAGGTGTTGAGTGGAGGAAGTCCGAAAAAAGCAGGTGTTTTCTGTCTCCTCCACTTGTTCTCCCTGGCTTTGGCACCTGGACCCTGAGCCAGTCGCAGTCCCCTCCCCACTGTCTTGTTCCTGCCCCGCCCCCGGGACCCACATATGCCCTGGGTACAAACACGGTCACTGCCTCCGAGGAGGCCCACAAACCCCAGGCCCAGCCCAGGTGCATACGGGCATGACTGATGGTTTAACCTTCTCACCAAACCTGTGAGGTGGGTGCTGAAAACGTTTCCATTTTGCAGCTAAAGAAACTGAGGCTCAGAAGTTTCCCAGAGCTGTTTAAGCAAGGGAGGGACAGATCTGGAATCCACACAAGGTCGGTGGCCCTGGGCCAATGCATGGTAACTATGTCTTCCTCCAGGTTCACTCGGGCTACTACCCATGCTAGAATGGCCTTCACCAGGCTCACTTCCAACTATCTCGTCCTTCCAGAACATTCCCTCCTCCCCTAATCTGATTCGGAACCCACACTCTGAACTCCCTGGTCCCTGGTGCTAACAACTTTGGGTTGTATTTGCCTATTTTCAAGTCTTTATCTTCCCCAGGAGCTTTCAAGTCTTTATCTTCCCCAGGAGCTGGGGGAAGGGCAGGGCTGGTGCTGATCCGTCACCCGGGGCAGCAAGTGGCACCCATCACAGCTCACGGGCGGAAGAATAAATGGGAGAACGCGTGTGGCCGCTGCCCTGGTCCCTGTCTCCACAGCCAGGGCAGTAAGTCTTCTGACCTCAGCTTCAGGCCAGCTACAAAGGGACCAGGGAAGCCTGGGCAGATCCAGAGCCCATCTCAGACCCCCATGCCACTCCAGGATGGGGGCCATGTCCGTCTGCCCAGGGAACCCCCTGCTCCCCATTCACTCCCTGCCTACGAAGTGTCTTTCTATCCAGCCCTGGTGACCCATGAGGGCAGCCTGCAGGAAGCAGCCTCTCAGAGGCCGAGCTGGTTCCCAGGAGTCCTGGGGGACCGGCCAGGAAAAGTCTCTTGGTCCAGGCTGGGCTGGAGGGCCCAATGTGAGCTCACACTGCTGCTAATAATAGGAGGCCCGCAGAGCAGGCTGGGCCTCCACAGTTTACAAAGACATTCCATCTGGATCATCTCACGGGTCCTTGCAGAAAGCCTCGGGCCAGGCGGGTCAGCAGCTCATCCCTGTTCCACAGACGAACAGCCACAGAGAAGCACAGGGAGGAGGCGCTGTGCCCACGCCTAACCTGGTCAGCGAAGAGAACCCCAAGCAGGACACAGACCCTGCCCTCAGGATCCCGCCTCTGAATCACACTCACTCAGGGAGTCCATGGACTTGAAAAGTCACATTTTGTTTTCAATTACCTCTAACCAAAAATCAAATTTCCTTCCACGCTGAACCCCATGGAAGAAAGCAGGGTTGTGTTAGCAGCACCTGTGACTTTGCCACCAGAAGAGATCGCCTATATTTTCATAGGCTGTAACAGTTGTTGCAGAAATGTCAAAATATTGTTTATACTCATCAGTAACTTTATTAATTCAGGAGCTCAGTGGCAGGCCTGTTAACTACATCATTCCAAAGTTACTGATGTGAGTTAATAATCATGTATATTATTACTCTATCGTGATTTCAGAGTTTAATTAATAACTCTGCTTCAATACGCTCGGTTTCCTTTGCATTTCATCCTAAGGATGAAATCTTTTGCATTATCCTGAGGACTGTTCTCAGCAGAGGGCTTGAAGGGGTGCATAGCCCGCAATAAGGAGCCTCTGTCCTCTCACCTGTGGGATAGGGTCACCATGCCAGGACCTTCTTTCCACCATCAAGGCACAAAACGGGAGAAGCAGAAACATCCTTCGAACCACATTTTAAGTGTCCTAAGGATTCCTTTCCGCAAAAAACCTCCAGAGACAAGACGATGAATCTGTCTAATGAAGACGGGGCGGGGGGGGGGGGGCAGTTTAGATTTGGGTTCTCAGGAACCTTCACACGTGAGCATATGTGCATGAGCACCATGCAGACTGGCCTGCAGGTGACAGTGACCAACACTAGCGCCTCTGCAGAAACACAGCAAAAGTGTCACTGGACGAGGTGAATCCAGCAACAGTCCACTGCTGGCCCTGAGGGGACAGGGAGAAAACCAAGAAGGCATGAGGTTCCTGAAGGCAGGAGGTTGCCTCTTAGCAGCCACCAGGAAGAGACTGTGCTGGAGTGGAGTCCCCCAGCTACCCGCACCAAGAGGCAGCTCCCTGCACTGCAGGAATCCACCTTTATGGCATTCTGGACTATCAGGACAGAAAACGGATAGGTGGCTCTCAGGATCTGAGGTAGAGGACGGGATGGACCTCAAAGAAAAAACTAGGGGGGCCATGGGACTATTTTATGTTCCTTTTGTTTCATTTTGAGGTGCCAGGGGTAGAACCCCTGCCACTTCTGAGCTACACAGCCAGTCCTGTTCTATGTCATTATTTTGGTACTGGGGATTGAACCCAGGGGCGTTTTACCACTGAGCCACATCCCAGTCCTTTTTACGTTGAGACAGGGTCTCACTAAGTTGCTGAGGCTGGCCTCGAATCTGGGATCCTCCTGCCCCAGCCTCCCGAACTGCTGCTGGATTATAGGTGTGTACCACAGCACCTGGCTGAGTTCTGTATCTTAATTGGGGTGATGGTTACAAAGCTAGATGAATTTGTCAAAACTCATTTTACCATATGTAAACCATACCTTAATACATAATTAATACATAATTTACCTAACCTAAAAAAAAAAAAAGCAAATCTCCACCATGCTGGTGGACCCTTCACCACGCTCAAAACGAAACCCAATTCTGTCCCGGGGCACAGGCTCCTGGCCTCCTGCACTCACCTCCCACAACTCTACCCCACACTGGCCACCCTCCAGCCACTGGGGTCCACACCTGACCTGTCCCACCTGCCCTTGTCCCGCCCTCTGCCTCGCAGGGCTGCTCCCCCTCCTGCCAAGATCCCCATGGCAAGGCCACCTCCAGAGACCTTCCAGAGCCCATGGGCCCATTTGTCTGGCTTAACCCTTTGTTTCTTCCAGGGTAAGTATCACAGGCTTGGGTGGGGCTGGCATACCCCTTCAAGGGCTGGGGTGAGTGGCCAGGACCAAGGCAGGAGACAAGTGGCCCAGAGCCAGGGTGGCAGATGGACAGGCAGCCTGGGCCTTGGCCTGAAGGAGAGACCGTGGTGGCCAGGGGTGTGCTGGAAATGAGTACGTGTGAGACTCATTTTACTGATTTGTCGGTTTGCTCATGAAACATCGGATCGGCCTCTACCACGAGGATGCGACCATCAGGAAAGTGGACTCTAGCCCAGTGCCCAGCACACACAGGATGGCTCAATAAATAGCTGCCAAGTCATAAACGGGCCTAAGGCAGCAAGGTGACGTCCCACTGCACGCCCTGCTGAGAACTACTTCTAGTTGGTGCTGCTTCGTGAATCCAATTCTTTGATCCTGTGAGTCTGATATCCGTGGCGGCTTCAGACCCCAGCCCACTGACACCCAGCCACAACCCTGCCAGATTCCAGGCCTTCCCCAGTCCTGTCACCTCCTCCCAGGTCCCAGGCAGACCTAGGCAGGACAGCAGAGCCCCTGCTCTGCATGATGGCAGCTGTCCCACAGAGGAACAGGAGTCCCTGCTTGGCCTGCCTTTTCCCACACGCCGCCTGGCCACCATGGTCTCTCCTCAGGCCAAGGCCTGGGCTGCCTGTCCATCTGCCTTCCTGGCTCTGGGGTACTTGTTTCCTGCTCTGGTCCTCGCCACTCACTCCAGCCCCAGAAGGGCTGACCAGCAGGGTGGGCCAGCAGTGGCCACAGGGGCACATGCCAACCCCACCCAAGGGGCCAAGGCTGCCATCTGCTATCCCTTCTGCCAGTCCCTAGGGGTCTGACAAGGCTCCAGATGAGATCATCACACTTGAATCCAAAGGAGGGACGGCGAAAGGCTCCACTTCCCCTTCAGTTCAAATGCACTCCACGGGGCGGCAGGGGGAGGGGAACCCAAAGACCCCAGAGGGCGCTGAGGCCTTGAGATGGACAGGAGCCCGGCCATGTTTCCACAGTTGAAGAGGGAGGGACTCCTAGCTCCTGCCTCCCAGCCCAGAGTTCAATACCACAGCCTCCTTGAGTGAAAGCTGGGGGAGCTGGTGTCAAAGGTCCTGGAGAGGGTCGGCCAGACACCACTGTGCCCCCCAATGTCCCTGCACCTGCGGGCACAGAGGCTGCCTGGTTCTGGAGACCTCCGGGATCCCACTTATCTGATGGGCAATAAAGAGGGAAAGACACTGCTCAGTTCCCTCCTGGTATCCCGAGCAGTCCCCAGTGGGTAGGGACCTGGGGTCAGAGGGGACAAGTATACGGCCCAAGGTCACACGCTAAGTGGCCCAGCCAGCATTCCTTTTGAGATCTCATGAACTAAAACAGACAGTCTCTATAATGGGGACACAAAAATACGGGCTAACGTTTTCAAGGATCTGGCACATGCCTGACAGGCAGAGACTGAACAGTCATTACGTCTTGCTCAGTGATGATCCTTTGAAGCAGGCGCCCTCAGGAGCTCATCCCTCTTTACAGACGAGCACACGGTCAAGAATAAGAAGGTCCCATAGCTGCCAGTCAGGAACCAGCCTCCCAGGCCTGGTGCAGCTCTGTGCACGAGCCGATGCTGCCTGTCAGGGAGCTGTGTGTGTGTGCATGTGTGTGCTCAGTGGTGGGAGAGGCCTGGAGACTGCCGACCTGCATGCCTGGCTTGTCACTGTCCCACTGAAGGCCTCACAGGCAGAACGGGCAGAGCAGGTTGGCCCCTGCTGCCTCTGAGGGGCACTCACAGAGGGAGCGCCTGACAGTGTCCCTCAGGTCCTTTCCTTTCCTGGTGAACAGGAAGGAAGGCAGCTTTGTCTGGATATGTTGAAAACATCTCCCAAATCGCCTCTGGGCTGTAACCAAGAGAGAGCAGGGCATTGAGGTCTTTGGAGATGGAAATAAGGCTCTAAGTCAAGAGACTGGCTCAGGGTCATGCAGCCTGACCTCCGGCACCCCAGAGCATTTCACACCTGCATCTCTGCCCAGGCCATTCCCCTGCTTGGCATTCCAAAAAGTGCACCACAAGACCCTCATCCTTGAGTCACTTAAACACTGTGTGACCTCTAGCAAACATCTTAACCTCTCTGGGGCTAAGTACCCTGGATGGTCTCTGATATCATGCAGAGGAAGGGGGAAGGGCTGATGAGATACCTGTAATTACCTGATTAGTAATCTAATCACTACTGGGCGAATGCCCCAAAGGAGCCTGCAGGAAGCTCCAAGGTGTCTCTACCACAGGAGCCTGGCCTGGAGCAACCCTGAGGAGAAGCTGCTGGACTCAGGGGGGAGGAGGAAGAGCAGGGAACTGCAAGGGCAAAGGCCCAGTGGGAAGAGCCTAGGGACAGGGTCGGGGGTGTGTCCCAGAACAGGCTGGGAGCCTGGGTGGAGCAGGGGTGGGAAGCAGGACCCACAGGCCACTAGGGCAGGGCCAGGGAGGGGCGGGCAGGGAGAGGCTGGTGCAATTAACCAGGGCCCAGAAGAGCCAAGCAGGCCAGGACTGATCCAGTGCAGCTGCGGAACCCAGACTCCCCTGGAGCCTACGCTTCTCTTTACGACCCTGGCAATGGAAGACGATTCGTGTCCATCTTAGAGCGAGGGACCCCAAGCCCGGCCTCCATCAGCTAGGGCACCCAACAGGTTCTAAGTCCGAGGCACTGACGTGCCCATCCAGGGAAGAAGAGGGACTTGGGTGGCAGTGGAAGGGAGGTGTGTCTGGGGACAACGAGGCCGAGGCTCAGAAGGAAAAGGCAGAGCCGGGCGTCAAGCAGTCTGCTGGGTCCAGACCACAGTGCTCTTAAATCCGCCGGGCTCTGGAGAACGGAGGGCTGTCCTGCGGCTCCCACCTCCTCTGACTCCTTGCCCTGCCTCAGGGCAGCCAGCAAATGCAGCCACGGTGCTGAGCTGGAGGCCTCTGCCCACCTGGGACAGCCCACCCAGAACACTTAATGGTCTTGGGCTTTCCCCAACCCAGCTCCTAGTTCCTTCCAGTAGCAAAGCAGAGTGGGCGTGACCCATAAGGTCAGCACGTGGAGGATGGGGGTATTTGCTGTCCTCAGGACCTTGTACTGGAATTCACCGCGCCCCTCCCAGGGGTCTCCTCTGCCTTGGAGGCTGCACAGGCTGGGCGTGGCACATACCTGAATGCTAATCCTCCCAAATGCCTGCAAGAAAGGGTCTCCATTCCCATTGTACGGGTGGGAAGACTGAGGCTTGATGAGGGGCCTTGCACAGGGAGATTATGCACAGAAAGGAGGCAACAAAATGAAATTTGACCCAAGACCTGACACCAACAATGGAGTTCGCCCATGAGATCTCTGAGTCTTCCTTCCCTCTCTCTCCAGGCCCCAGAGACAGGCCAGGCCTCGTGTCCAGTGCCTCAGACATGTGGGAAGGAAGCAGCCCAGCCTTGCCACAGCACCGTCTCTTAGCAAGGTGCAGAGGGTGCGGGGCCCACTCCTCTTTCCAGGCTCTGCCCCACCCACCATGCCCTCAGCTCAGCCCGGAGCCGGGCCACTGTCTTTCATTCAGTCACACATACCTATTTATCGGGCCCCTCCAATGTAGCAGGCACAGTTCCAGGCACTGCTCCTCAGGCACAGAGGCGTCACTCAAAGGCTGACTCCCCAGCTGCCAGGCCACCACCTCCAGGAAACCTGCCAGCCCCTCCCAAGCACCCACATCTCCCCAGGCTCCTTCATCATCTCCAGCCCAGAAATGGGCACTCTTTCCAGATGGGGACAGCATGGCCCTCTGTAGCCCAGCAAAGGAAGAGAAGCAGGGGAGGGGAGATCAGGCCAGCAGGAAATTCCGAGGAGATTAGAAGGGAGTTTACCCGGGAGCAGTGTTTCTCCTGCGGCCTGACAACTGTCAGCCCCACTGGGCCCAGGTCCAAGTGCCTGGCCTCAGAGGCCTGGCTGTAACTTCTGCTGACCTGGAGACCTGACAGGCCCTACCCACCACCACCCAGCCCAGCCAGACTCTTTGGACCTCAGATCCAGAAGGTTATAAAGTCAAGGTCCTGGCCGTATCCTCACTGTTCCCATCTGCCTATGGAAGGAAGCCTTGCGGAGGAGCTGAAAACAGTAGGAGTTTGTACACATTAGCTCCAGGGAGACACCGACCAGGATTTCCTGTTTCTGTGTGGGAGTGACACACACTTGTCACTGTGTGTGTGTGTGTGTGTCTCTGGGTGCACTAGTTTGGCAAATGCTGCATGCCTGAGATTTGCAAGATCTGTGCTTGTGTCCATGCCCATGTTACAGGATCTTCTGTCACGTCTATGTGAATGTTTATATCTCAGCATGGATCCTCTCTAGCATGCCTGGAGGGATGCTTCTGGAAAGGTACAGCATCAGTCTGTCACGGGATGTGTCTGTGAGGTCAGTGTGAGTGGCTGCGGGTCTCTGAGCTTGAGCTATAATGTGTGTACAAGACAGGATGTGACTGGGTGCCGTGGCACAGGCCTGTAATCCCAGCAGCTCGGGAGGCTAAGAAGGGAGAATCGTGAGTTCAAAGCCAGCCTCAGCGACTCAGTGAGACTCTCTAAAAAATACAAGAGCAGAGGATGTGGCTCAGTGGTTAAGTGCTCCTGGGTTCAAATAAAAAGAGAGTGGATGTGCCCAGGGCACAGGCCCAGCCCCTCCACAAGGAATGCTGGCGGTCCTGGGCGTTCCGTCCCCCAGGCCATCGCAGCCTCGGCCTCACATTTTCCATCTGCAGCAGCTGTCCCCTCCCCGCTGACAGGCAAAGGGCCGAGATTCCTTAAAGACCCAGGTCTCAGAGCAGCCTCCAGGCTACCTCTCCACACCACTGGAAGGCTGGGACTCAAGGTAGGGACCCACTGGGCTTCCGACCATGGTGACCATTCCTCTCCCCTACCCAGTGACAGACTGCAGCCCTCTCCCTGTCCAGGGCCTGGGAAGAGCTACATATAGTGACCTGCTGTGTGGACTGGCACCACCCAGGAGGCACTCAGAAGACACGTGCTGAATGGACACACGAAGGGATGGATGCAGGAGGGCATCAGGGAAAGGCAATGACTGGGTCAGGCACTGACGTTTACTGAGCACTTGACCTTCATTCCCACGTGGAGGGTCCCCACGACCTTGGACAGGCCTGTCCTCCTGTTCACAGAAGGATCAGTCCATACACAGGGACAGGCACATGCCCGCAGGCTCCGGGTCCCCAGCAGCTCTATTCACCACTTGTCCCCTATAACTCTTAGCCTAGAGCCTGGCCCAGAACAGGGATCCCCTCAGACCAGACTCACTGTTAGCAAGCACTCAGCACTGGTCACACTGCAGGAAGAACAGGAGCGGTCAGGCACTCCTACAATCTCAGCAACTGAGGGGCCGGGGCAGGAGGAGGGCAAGTTCAAGGTCAGTCTGGGCAACTTAGTGACACCCATCTCAAAAGTTTAAAAGAAATAATAAAAAGGGCTGGAGATGTGGCTGAGTGACAAAGTGTCCCTGAGTTCAAAATACAAAAATAAAGAGACAGAGAGAAGGAGGAGGAAGAGAACTTCTTCAAGAAGAAGGAGGCGAAGAAAAGAACAGGACCCAGGTTAGACCAACAGGTGTCGGACTCACGACTGCAAGACCTGGAGCCTGCATCGATCCATCTGTGTAATGGCAACTGGGGGACTTCCTCCAAGCCCTTCAGAGCAAACATCTAGACTGGCTATTCCTCAAACACACAGCTAGAACCTCCAAGGAGGCCTGGTCCCCAGAGCCCAGGGAGCAGCAGCTCCTGCCCCATTAACATTCTAAAGCTAAGGAGATCCACCCTCCAGACTTCTTCCAGTTCCTCTAAGAAGGAACACATAGACATCCTGTCTGCTCATCGGCTAACAATAACAACAATTCCCCATAATTGTAGGATTTCACTTTCTGATCGATGAAAACGGTCCTTTGAGGATGTCTAGGCAGGTTCCAGCATCTTCATCATACAGTTGAGAAAAAAGCAGCTCAGAGAGGCCAAGTGACTTGTCCATGACCAAAGAGTGAACAGTAAAAACGTCTCCAAGCCAGGTCTTTGGGCTCTAGCTCTCGGATTCTCCATCCACACCCAGTGGGTTCCTAGCCTGTCCTCACCACATGGTACATGGGTAACTGTTAGTGGTCATGGTTGACCTCAGACCACTGGGGCTTTACAGGTCAAACATAGTTGACGTGTCTACTCTGCAGTGACAGTTCCATCTCTGGATTCTGGAACCTTGGCAGATAATAACCTTCAGACTTCCTTGTCTAGAAGGCACCCAAGGTCAAGCAGCTCAACCGTAGCCACCACATAAATCTCCCCAGGAACGTTACGCAGGAAATCACAACCACCAATGTTTCAGACCACTTACAAGTTATTTTCCCCAAACTCTATCTATAGCCAAGCATGAGAGGTCATTCAGCCTCTTTTTGAATAATCCAAGTGACAGCAAGCTCATGACCTCTGTAGAAACTCCCTCTACCTTTCCTTTGGGAGAGAGTTATCCCATTAATGCTTCCCTCGATGGGCCCCAGGACCCATGCTCCCCAGAGGAGAAATCCAGGAGAGCTGCAGTCACCCGACAGCACTTCCCTGGCTGACAGTCCCCAGTGTCCCCCACCAGCTGGTAGTTCAACTGAACTGGGCCACCTGCTGGACTCAGGCACTCCCCCAACCTGAACAGTCGGTCTCAAAAGACACACTGGGGTCTCAGTCTTTTCCTTCCTTGCCAGTTTCTGCATCTCAGATGCAAAGCGACCCAGAGAGGCAGCAAGAACATCAATCTAGCATACTCCCAATCCCAGCCCTGGCTGCCCTGAGACCCCGCTCTGGGACCTGTAGCAAGTTCCTTCCCTGCTCTGGTCACAGTTTACCCATTCGCAAAAAGAAAAAAAAAAAAAAAAAAAAAAAAGTGTGTGTGGGGGTGACACACACACAACAAAACACGCCTGTAGTAAGTTCTATATTTGTGGCCCACATCCATAATGTCCAGGGTTCCCCCTGCCTCTGTGAGGCTGGCAGCTGAGGTAAACAAACCTCCATAGAAGGGATGTGAGGACCCACATGCACACAGCAAGAATCAGCACTATCAGGTCTCACTCGAGTCTCAATCCAGTCCTCCTCTGACCTCAAACTCAACAAGTTTTTACCCAATGATCCTTAGCCTAGAATGTCCTTATTGCAGCTCCACTATCTACCAGTTCCATGTCATCCTCCCAGAGCTGCGGCCCCCACCTTCCCACACTCTTGGCACGCTTACTCTTTCCACACCTTCCTGTGATCCACAACGCGCTTTAGAGTATGACCACTAGGAGACACAGTCTCCCCAAGGTTCCCTGAAAACACCACGTTGGCCTGTATCTCGCCTCCATCTGTTAGTGCACATGCAGAAGACCCTGAGTAGCTGGTGAATGAATGAATGAGAGGCCCGGAGAAAGCCCAGCCTGCTCCAGGTGGGGCAGAAGATCTACTCTGCACCCACAGAATCCATCAGAGACCCTGACAAGTACACATGGAAACCTTTCCCAAATCTCTTGAGAACAGGCATGATCTCAGCTACTGCCATCTGAGGGTTAGTATGCGCCAGGCATCTAGTGGTGTTTGCACACATCATTATCTCATCTAATCCTTTAAGATCAAAACATGTGTAATTGTCCTAGTTTTACAAAAAAAAAAAAAAAAAAAAAAAAAAAAAAAAAAAAAAACGAATTCCAGAGACATTAAGTAACTTGCCCAAGATCACAGTCAGGAAGCTGTAGACCCCAGATCCAACAGGGGCCTCAGGCGTGTGCATGAAGCTGAACCACAAAGGTATAAATTAAAACTCAGGTAGATACTAAGGTGCAGGCCATGTCCCCAGCAGGGCCTTGGAATAGATAGGAGCTCACAGGGGGCAGGTACATGAGACTGGAAGCAAAGCACTGTGACCTCTCCTCCTCTGCCAGGGTGAGCAGTGGGGGTAAGGGGCTCAGGGTCCAGCTCTGGGGCAGCTCCAGCAGGCAGTGTGGGAAGCAGCCCAGAGCATCCAGAGGACAAGCCCAGAAGGCCCTCTTGCAGCCTCTACTCCCCTCTCCTTCTCATTGTATTCCTTCAGAATACAATGGTAAGACCTGCCAGAACCCCTGATTGTCAATGGGGTCTTTGGGAAGACCCATCCTCCCCTTTAGCAGATAAAGGGAAGGGCTGGGCACTGAAGGACCAGGTTATCCTGCTTCAGAGAGACCCTGTCCTTCCATTCTGCAAACATTCACCAAACACTGCCTAGCAGTCCTGAGGAAAAAGGTGGGGGGCCAGAGACAGCTGAGCAAGACCCCAACGCTCTACTGAGTGAGAAACCCCTTCAGAGGAGCTACATGGCAAAGTCAAGTGCTGCAGGGCAGACAAAAATCAGCACACTGCTGTTAACTCCGTGGCTCCCGGCCAGGGATACTCTGGGTGTTGTGCCAGGCAATCAACAGACAAGTGCAAGCAACATTTTAGTCTCTTCCAAAACCATGCCCAGCCAGTAGAACCCGTGTTCTAGCCCCAACACCCCAGGGCCAGGCTGTCCCTCAGGCAGCCATGGAGTTAGGCAGCAGGCAGAGGGAACCTGGCCTGCATCCAGGAGGTGCTCATGTCCACTGAAAAGGCCAAGGCAAGGTCTGCTCTCCCCAGAAAGCTCTTAGGTCCCCACATGACCAGAGGGAGAGTCTTTTCAGGCAGCAGCTTCCCCCTCCCACTGGGAGTATAGGAAGGACATGGGCAATGGCCCTGAGGGGCCAATGGGGCCGTTGTATACAAGGCCTGTTGCTGAGAAGGCAGAAGACAATAAATATCCTGGGATCTAGGAAGCTGTCTCTGAACCGGTTTTCCCACAACATCATCCTCCCAGGCTGTGGGACCGTTAGACTGGGCGGAAGTGGACTCCAGCCAAGGGGATGTTCCCAGTTGTCATGCTTTCAAACTGGACCCGCCCTAAAAGGCAGGCGGGGACAGGCCTATGCCTGGGGAAGCCCTGGGTAAAGACTCAGGATGGTGTTCCAGCCTGTCCTTGGCAGCGAATGGCCACAGGTTTCCCTGGGGGAGGTGCACACACCAATAGTCCCAGAAAGGAGTCATGGAAGGCCTGTTGGCCTGGGGCAGGTTTTGAGCAACTGAAAGCAGAGGTCCAACCCCTCACTGACTATGCACCCCACCACAGAGCATCCTTCAAAGCAGTTTTCTCAAGATCCCTGTCCCCAGAGCAGGGTCCTTTGACCAGTTCTCTATCCAAGTTTCTCCTCAAAAGAGGACTTCCCAAATAAAGTGGGGAGAGGGAATGTGAGGACCCCCTAAACCGATCTCAGAGTGGTCCCCAGAGGGTCTGGGCCTCTTTCCCCAGTTTGTTCAGTGGGAAAGAGGCCCACGGCTACCCGCTTTCCCCCTCAGAGCCCCCACCTTGAGATAGTCGTTCTCGGAGCGCAGCTCCTCCAGCTCACGCACGAAGCCGCCGGGCCCGCAGTCCAGCATCTCCTCCGTGAGGTCAGAGAAGGCGAGCGAGGCACTGAGAGGCAGACGGCTGCTGCCCACCGACGACGCGGCCATCGATGGCTCATCGGGGGAAGCGGGTGGCCGCGGAGGCTGGTGCGCGGACGGCGCGGGCTGAGGTTGTCCGGCGCGGGCCCCCGCCGGCCCCCCGGCCGCCGACTCGGCGTCGCTGCTCAGCGCCAGCTCCAGGCCCAGCAGGCGCGCCTCCTCCGACGCGCAGTCGGACACCTCGGAGCTGCTGTCAGTGAGGCTGGGAGGCGGAGGCGGAGGTCGCGGCCCGGTACCCGGACGCGGGCGGCCCTTGGCGCGGACCCCGGTGCGGACCCCGGCCACCCGCGCCCCCGCGCCTCTCGCCCCTGGCGCCACTGCGCGCCCCTTCTTGTCGGGCCGCGCTGAGGACGCGGCGCTACAGGCGGCAGCGGCGCCCGGGCCTGGGCCGCGGCGGCCCTTGGCTAACGACCAGCCGGCCACGTCCTTGGGCCGGGCCGGCGACGGCGCGCGGTGGCTCTTCTTCCTCTCCAGGACCGGCGCGGGCGGGGGAACGCAGCCCCGCGCCGGGGGCTCGCCCGCCGGCGCCTCCATCGCGGCCTCCCTCGGCCTCAGCGAGCGGCGCGCATGGCCCGGGCCCGCCCGGCCTCGGCGTCCCTGGGGAGGGTCCCGGTGCGGCTCCGGCCGTTCGAGCTGCGGATCCTCTCGGCACACCTCAGCCTGAGGACTGCGCTCTGGACCCGACCCCCGCCGCACAGCCTCTCCGCTGCTCTGAGCTCTGAGAGAGCGGCCCGATCGCCTCCAGGCGCCACGGCTCCGGCTCCGGCTCCGCCCGGCGCCCGCCCCCTCGGCCTCGCCGCGCCCCCGGAGCGCGCTGGGGCCTCGGCTGCCGGCACGCCGATCGCTGCCTCGGGCTCCGAGTCCGGCTGCGGCCAGGACCCCGGCTCCGCCCGGCGCGGCCCGCCCCCCGCGCAGCCCCGCCAGCTCCCCGCCCCGCCGCCTCGGCTCGGGGGCGCGCGGCTCCGCGAACAAAAGGCGGACGCGGCGGGAGCGGCGGGGAGGGACGCAGGCTGGAAGCGAGGGAGGGATCTGCGAGGCAACAGCGACCCCCTCGAGGGTCAGGCGGGCCCGGGCAGCCGCGGCCCGGGCTCCCTCCTCCTGCGCTCCACCGCCGCCCCCTCCCCTGCGGGCCGGGGTTTCGCACCCCGGGGAGGCGCCCCGCTGCCCAGCGTCCTGGCAGGGGCCTCGTGAGCGGCGGGACGGGGGATTCCCCGGCCGAGGTCCGGCGGACCTCAGCACACAAGAGCCAGCATCCATGCACACCCCGCACCTCGCCCCTCGCCCCTCGCCCTGTGCTGAGCGTGCGCGAACTCCGCCCCCTTTAACCTTGCAAAACAAGACCAACGATCCCATAGCACAGATGCGTAAACTGAAGCCTATGGGGGACTAGCGATCCGCTCACGATCAGCGGCAGGGCCGGGAAGGAACCCAAACCTCACGCCTCCGGAACATGCTCTGACTCCTCCTGCCTCAGTTTCCCTCCCGCTGCCCTAGGGACCGTGAAGCGCTGGGTTCACGCCCCGCTCGCACACCTCCCCCATCCCGGTTTCAGGCTCTGTACAGCTAAAATGGAAGCGACGCGTTACTTAGTGTCAGACCAGTGGATGCTTTAGGGGTAGACTGACTCCGGCGAGGACTGGCACGGGCTGGGGACGGTCCTCCGATCACCCCACAGCACCCGGAGCAGCTTCGGAAGGCCCTGGAGCCCCCGCTGTAGTGGTTGTGATTTCTTTCCCTCTGGGACTGTCTCTGGGGCTCCTGTGCTCTGTGGATTTTCCCGAGTCCATTGCACCTTATTCACCGCTGCCCCGCGCCTTGCTGCCACTCCTCAACCTGAGCCACCGCAAGGCAGAGCCTTAAGTTCTTGTACTGCCCTAAAGGCGTTCCCTCACCCTCAGGGTGGGCTCCCTCGACCCTGGAGGGCAGAGTTGTGTTTACCTCTCTGCTTTCTTTTCCTCCCCTATTTCCTTCTCCCACTTTTCCTCCTCTTTTTTCCTCCTCCTTTTCCATGTTTTTCTTATCTTCCCCCGTTTCCTTCCCTTGCCCCCTTTCTTCTTCCTCTTCTTCCTTCATGGACCTTTTATTATTATTATTATTCATTTATTTATATGCGGTGCTGAGAATCGAACACAGTGCCACACATGCTAGGCAAGCGCTCAACCACTGAGCCACAACCCCAGCCCCAGCTCCGCTTCTGTGTCTCTCCCATGAATACACTCCTGGAGAGGCTCCTCTTGCCTAAGGCTTGACTTCATTGGGACCCAAGTGTGTGAGAGCCCCTGCACCTTCAGATCCTGCGGGTGCCCCCATGGAGCGGGGCAGGGAGCGGGGCTGTTCAACAGGTTCTGGGCAAACACTGCTTCAGGGGCATACCCATCCCCTCCTGGCGAGAAGCATCCACACACACCGCGCCCTCCTCTCGAGCGCCCTCTGCTGAGCGTGTGCGAACTCCTCCCGCTTCACTTTGCAAAGCAAAGCCGAGGATCCCATCCCATCACACAGATGCGTAAACTGAAACCTAGCGGGAGCGTGTGATCCATTCCTGGTCAACAGCAGAGCAGGAATAGAACCCACACCTTACCCACTCACCCTGTTAGCACAGGGAAGTCACCGAGGATACAGTGGTGGGCTTGTCAGTGCCTGGCCTCATGGAGCACACAGTATAGAGGGAGAGGGACCAAAAATCATAGGGTGGTCTGGCATGGCCCTGGAGCAAGGCTACTAAGCAGTGAAGAGGGACCCTTGGGCTAGTGACCCAAGGTAGGTCTTCGTACCCCTGGGCCCCAGAGTCCCCACCTGGTCTGGTCTAATGCTCCAGATGGCGGTTCTTCAGCACTGATACCCCTGCTCTTGCAGACAGATGCCACAGAACCCTTGGAAGTTGTTGCCCTTCTCTCTCCTTCACTTGCTCCTACATGGAACTCAGAGGTTTTGGCTGGTGTGAATTCACCCAGGGGACATACCACCATACCAGACCAGGCTCAGCCACCCCTGACACACTCCTGGCCATGCAGGCGTTCCTGAGATTAGAGTGGCCTGCACCTCCCCTCTTGAATAGAATCTGAGTCCTGGCTCTATCACTTATCTTTTCTGGGTCCCAACACCCCTGGCTGAGCAGGGACTGAGGATCCTTCCTGCTCTGAGATTTTTTAGATTTGGGGAGACAAGACCCTGCTGCAGCTCTAGGGGAGCACCCCTGCCACTCACCCTGAGAATCCAGTCCCAAGTGGGAAGGAGGGAAGCCCAGGCCTCATGGAGTGGTCATGTGAAGGCATTCCAGCCAACAACTCCAACTCTGGTCTGCACTGACCACCAGACACCTGAGAGCATGAGCTGCAGCTGACCCAGCCCCTCCCTCAGCCCCCACCTTGGAGCCACCCCGGCTGACAAGTGAGGCAGAAAAGAGTTGTCTCACTGACCCTACCCAAACAGCAAAGCAAGCTTTGTTACACGGCATTGGGAAACTAGAATGCATGACCAAGGTCATACAGCTTGGAAGTGGCAGGGCTGGGGTTGATTTGAACCCAGGACCACTCAATTCCAGAGGCCTTCTGGGTTGCACGATTGGCTGCAAACTGTCCAACTGAGCACCCAGTGTGTGCTGTATAAAGCTCTGATCAAGAAGGAGTGAGGGAGGCTGGGGATCTGGCTCCATGGAAGAGCGCTTGCCTAGCATGGGTGAGGCACCACATAAAAAAACAAATAATTTTTTTGGATGAGGAAGAAGAGGAGGAGGAGGAGGAGGGGGAGAAATGAAAGGCCAGAGATGTATCTCAGTGATAAAGCACCCTGGTGTTTAATATCCCAGTACGAGAGAAAGAGAGAGAATGAGAATATGAAGGAGGGAAAGAGGAAGTACTAGGGATTAAAATGAAGCAAACTATCCTATATTCATTCATGGATATGTCAAAGTGAACCCTTAACTATAATGCACTAATAAAAAAGAAGGAATGCTGCATTAAATGATTGCAAGGGGCTGGGGAGATAGCGCAGTGGTAGAATGCATGCCTTGCAAGCACAAGGCCCTGGGTTCAATCCCCAGCACCGCAAAAAAAAAAAAAAAAAGAAAAGAAAAGAAAAAATGATTGCAAGGATTACATAACAGATTGTAAGGAATGATTACCCAAGTGGAAAAATGGATTTATTTCTCCCATTCAAGCGGTTAGGTTGACCAACGTGATAGAAACCAAGTAGGGCTTAACTCCTGTGATTTTTTTTATAACTAAAGTAAAAGTTTTTTTCTTTATACAAATCATGAAGCAAGCTACTGGCTGAAAGAGTGGTCGGGAAACGTGCTTTACACAGAGCAGCAAGGGAGCCTCTCTGAGGTGGTGGTCTTTAAACTAGGTTATTCAAAGAGCCAGGGAAAGAGCAAGGCAGAGGGAGGAGCAGGAGTGAAGATCCTGAAGAAGGAACAAGTTGGGGAGATGATCGAGACGCGAGGAGGTCAACGTGCTAGAACCTTCTGGGTGATGGAGGGAGGAGATAGAGGCGGGTGGGCAGCAGGACCGAGCACAGGCCATGGGCAGAGGATTTGTTTTTGACGCAGTGAGGAGTCACTGGAGAGGCAAGCCAGAGAGTGATAGGATCTCACTTAGGTTTTAAAGCAGATCACTCTGCTGCTGGCGAGAACAGATGGGTTCGGGGGCTACTGAAGCTGACAATGGCTTGGGTGAGACTGAAAGCAGTGGAGATGGAAGAAAGTTGTTAGGTTTTTTTTTTTTTTTTTTTTTTTTTTTTTGTAGTACTAGAACTCAGGAGCACTCTATCAATGAGCTACCTCCCCAGCCCCTTTTATTGGTGAGACTGGTCTCAAAATTGCGATCCTCAGGCTGGGGCTGGGGCTCAGTGGCAGAGCGCTTGCCTAGCACATGTGAGGCACTGGGTTCCACTCTCAGCACCACAGACAAATAAATAAATTAAATTAAATAATTATTTTTTAAAAAATTGCAATCCTCCGGCTTCCGTCTCCCAAGTTGCTAGGATTTCAGGCACCCCGCAAAGATGGGTTCTTCCGCTGTGTTCTGGAGCTTCGAAGAGTCTGACGCCGGTGGCTGGAAGTGAGGAATCAGAGAAACACAGTCAAGTCCCACGCCCTGGTTTCTGGCCTCATCGATGGGACGAGTGAATGGTGGCACCGTTGACATGGCAGGAAAGGTAGGCGTGGAGGAGGCCAGGGACAAGAGGACGACATTTAAGGGGAGATGAAGAGCTCTTTTTGGTCATGTTCAGTTTGAAGTGTCTGTGGAGGTATCCAAGTGGAAAACTCAAGAAAGCGACCTGGGAGCCTGGAGCCCAGCATAGCAGTTGGGTCTGCAGCCATGAGAGTCACTGGCATTTAGATCCGAGTCAAATCCGTAAGACCAGGTGAGGTCACTGAGGAAGCGGGTCTATAGGATGCTAGTCTGATCCTAGAACCAGGGAGCCAGGAATGCCTGTTTCTAGAGAATGGGTAAAAGAGGAGAAACCAGCCACAAAAGACAGAGGGAGCCGAAGCCAAGGAGCAGAGACGCAAGGCTGCCAGGACCATGGTCTGGGGACAGACACCACGGGGAGTAGACTGAAAGTGAACAGGAGGTGGAGGCAGAGTGTAGGGAGAGGGCCGTGGGGCCAACCCGGAAAATAAGACAGCAGAGTGAGCTAGGACAGAAGCAGACAGACGCGGGGCCAGGCCTTGGAAAGCAACCGGGACCTGTCTTCCATCGCTCTGGAGAGAAGACAGAGTACAAGGTAAGATGCAGGAGGAGGTGGAGGGTGGGGTGTGGCTGATGAGACTGTTTTCTCAACAGGAATGAAGTGACCAGCTGAGGGTGGGAGAGAGAGCCTGTGAGGACCGTATGGAAGAGTGACCTCAGGGAGTGGCAATCTGGCCTCTGGGGACACATGAGGGAGGATGTCAGGCCAGCATGTCATGCATGCATTTGAAGTGAAGTCAGCCCCCAGGTACTCCAGGGAACAACGAGTGAGCATAGGAGCTTCTCATTTTCCCTTGGGCTTTTTGAGTTTCTTTTGCTTGGCCAAAATCGTACTGCAGATACCATTCTATATTTTGTTTTGTCCCCCCACCCCTTACCAGGATGGTGGAAGCATTTCCCATCTATGTCTACACTCTCTGCAAATGTCACTTTTCATACGTGAAATAACCTGCTGAGTAGATGCTGTGTGCCCTGGTCACTCACCTTTCCCGCTTTTATGGGACACTCCAGCTGTTTCCTAGAGATGACTACCACAGTTTGAGAAAGAGGCATCACAATCACACGAAGTCTGCAGAGGAGAAAGGAGGCAGCTGAATGGCCGAGAGGGGACCACAGGCCCCTGGCGCCCCGGTCCCACTGCGCCCACTTCCCAGGGGCAGTTATCTGACAGGCGTGTTCCTGCCAGGCCACACGCTGAGTGGACACGCGGACAAAAAACGGAAGAGATAGGCAACCTCACAGCTTCTCAAAGTGTCCAGTGGTCAGGCATGCAGAGTAGGGGGAATGGGGTTGAGCAGGTCACCCAGGGAGGGGCAGCCGCAAGTGCCCGGCATGTGACCCGCAGCCGTTTACAGCTGAAACACACATTGCAACAGCCATGTTTGAAGTGGCAACAGGACCCTTCACTTGGCTGTTTTCCCCAAAATACAAGTCCTTTTGGCATCCCACGCTTCCTGGAGGAAGCATCGCCCCCGGGACACCTGGTCATAGGCAGAGTATGAGGGACCCAGTCCTCTCCCCCAAGGCCAGTGGGACAGGTCTCTTTTCTCTGGGTGACGATGGAGGGGCCCACCTGTGAGACACATGCTCACCACCAACAGAGGCCGATTGGGGCTGCTGGCTCTGGGGCCAGCTGAAGCCCTTCTAGCTCTGACTCTTATGATTAAACAATGCAACAGTCACCAGGGTCCTATTGGGAGCCAGGGACAGAGCAATACCATCCATTGACAGTGTCTTCTGTGCCAGACTGGGCTTCCTGGGCACGACCTCCCAACCTGTACCCGCGGCCAGTGAGGAAAGTCCTCGTGCCACCCGAGAGGGGAAGCCAGCATGTGGCAATGATGGCGAGTGCCCAGCATGGCCTTTCCTGCAGCATTTGCACATCACAGATCTTAACCGTAAGGAAAGCATCCTCAGTGGTGGGCATCAATCACCAGGTGGCCCCTGGGAGATCCCAGTAAGGGTTAAGGAGCCCAGTATCCCCCACCTTTGGCCTTTTGGGGACAGAGCAGGGACCAGATGCCCGCTGAGGTCTTGTTTGTGGATCTAATCTCCCTGATGTGTGTAATCAGCAACAGGCCTTCCCGGCTGGAACTGGAGCTGGCGCAGGGCCAGGGCCTGCCGCCTTCTGGGCAAGTATAAGAACTGCCCAGGGCAGAGGTGCCAGCCACCTGCTGGGGGACAGGAGTTTGGAGCCAGAGCTGCTGTACAGACGGTCAGGTGGGCAGGGTCTGGTCTGGGTGTGGCCAGCTCCCTGCAGGACCCTCCACTGGAAAGACTGGAGGTAACTAGGGGTCCAGGCCTGGCAGGGTGTTCCCACCTCCAGGGCTCTCACCTTTCCCTCCCCATACAGAGCCCCTCGCCTCGTGAGTGACTGAGGGACTGAGTCCCAGAGGCCCCTAGGTGGAAGCTGAGTGACCTCTTGTTGGGGAGTTGGGCCTGGATTTCTCAGAGGCATTGTGGGGGCTGGTAGTAAGCATAGCCGTTACCCAGCACACTGGGGTCATCTCATGGAACTGAGGATGTGAGGATGGAGGCCTGGCTAAGGATCCTAACCCTTCAGGTATTGCCTTCATTTACTCTTACAACAGTCTCCTGAGGTAGATATTAGTGTTTCACAGAAGAGGAGATTAAGGTACAGAGATGTTAAATAGCTTGCCCAGGGTCACACAGCCAAGAAAGTGTTAAAACCAGGACTTGAGCTCCTTGACTCCAGAGGCTGTGCACTTCCCACTTGCTTTCTGGTGCTAGGGATGGAACTCAGAGCCTTGTACATGCTATGTGATGGTTTTACCGCCAAACTACACTCCTGGCCCCAAAAACTGTTTCTAAAAGCTCTGTTCCTTTGCCCTGGGCACACCCTTCAAAGGCACTGGTCGGCTCTGAGAGGGACCCACACTGCAGGCTGTCGGTCCTGTGAGGGCCTCGAGGTGATCTGGTCCAACACACTAGACGTTACATGCAGGGAAACTTGAGCCCAGCCGGGCAAATGGGCTTATCCACAGCCAAGCAGGGAATCAGAGGCCCTGGACCCGCAGCCTGGGCTTTAGGCTCCCTGGAAGAGCTACAGTCCCTAGGCCAGGCTGTCAGAAGGGCAGGAGGTGGAAGGGCATGACAGCTAGAATCTGTTCCACGTGGCTAAGGTGTCGGATGCTGTCAGTGAGGACTGGACTGCCCAGTTGCTCACAGACCCACCCAGGGGACACTGGACCTGGGGGTGACAGGTGAGAGAGAGCAAAGGGCAGCTGGGTGGCAGGGAGCCAACGAGGTGTGCCCCAGGCGCCTCCCTCCTGTCTCAGGGCCTGTCTTATAGCACTTCCTCCCCGGACAGGGCTGGGGACTGGCTCGCTGCGCAGGGCTGTGACAGAAGAATGCGAGGTCTCCGTTGGCGTTACACCAGGCTGGTAAGGGGCCAGCTCAGGCCCTGGGGCAGGCCGGGAAGGGGCAAGATCTTGGACAGGCAGGGGTCGGGCTGGGCTTGGAGGCAGGTGGGTAATTTGTTCCCCTCTCAGTCCTTCCTCATCTGTCCAGGGGTTTAGAGCAGGGCCTGGGGCCTGTGTCCCGTGGTCCTCAGAGGAGCTCTGTCCAGAGGCCCCCACCACAGTGAGGGCCCCTTGTTGGGCCTGGGAGAGGGGCAGGCAGGAGAGGCAGCCCTGTGCGTTTCTCATTCTCTGAGGGAACTCTCCTTCCTAAAGTTACACACACACACACACACATACACAAACACACACCCATGCACACACCCATGCAGAGTGGAAGCTCAGGGGAATGAATGACACACCAGCACTCATGCCACCAACACACCCAGGGCTTTACACAATCCCAGCTCACCCTCAAAACACGCTGACGTGTAACACACACCTCTACACTGAACACCTCCTCACACCAAGAAGCCGGACACAATTCACAAGGAGAGATGCGTGTCATACAAACCCACCAACGCCAACTCACAGGTGACTTGCGCCTGGCCCGACTGGCGGGCGGAGAACTCAGGAGCACAGTCTTGGGATTCTGAGCTCATGCACAGCAGGCACACAGCACGGCCCAGCCCAGCGTGGGCTGCATCAAGGTCGGCCACTGTCATTACCGTTATCGCTGTTATCATCCTTATTTCATGTCCTAATACACATGGCCGCATCTCCCGGAGCTGGCCTGCCACCTGCCCTTCTCCCCTGCCCCCACCCATAGAACTGGAACCCAGCGTCCACTGTGGGTTCTGAGGAAACAGGCGGACGGGGGCAGGGCCATGGCTCCACTGAGCAGCTCTGTGGCTGGGGCTGGCGGCAGCCAGGGAGGGAGCAGGCTGGAGACAGGGCAGAGTCCTGTCTGCTGCAGGCACTTCCCAGCTCGCTGCAGGGACCTGAGCAGGAGGCAAGGACTCAGCCTGAGGCTTCTGGGCTGGGAAGTTGGTGTGAGTTGGTCCCTCAAATTGGACACCTCAACCCACTGGCCACTTTGTGTCTTTGCAGCCCAGCCAGATGGAGGACACAGTGTCTGGGGAAGAGGGTGAGGAAGAGGAAGAGGAAGAGGAGGCAGCCCCAGGCCCAGCTCCCGCCCCTGCCCCCGAAGACCCCGTGGAGCCCCAACTGACAGAAGCCAGCCAGGTTCTGGGTGCCTCGGAAATCAGGCAGGTTGGGACACTGCCCCTGTACCAGGACTTCAGCCCTGAACCTCTTCCCCAAACCTGCCACTCCCAGGGACCCTGGGGCCACAGGTCTCTGTCTCCAGTTCTCTGTGTCACCTTGGGTGGATCGTGTCTTCCCTCTGGGCTTCCCTTTCCTTTCTAGTAAAAGGACCCAGTAACATCCCAGCACCCTCTGCACCAGGCTGAGAGGTTGAAAACACAGGAAAAGATGCGAATTCCAAGATGGAACTGGTCTTGGGAACCAAAGCCAGAGCTGGGGTGTGGGCGGGACAGTGAGCTGGGGGACCAGGAGGAAGGAGCCAGCAACTTGTCTATCCTCTGCCCCTTGAGGACAAAGTGACCAAGGGGAGTGAGACCTGGCCTGGCCTTGGCTCCTGGCTCTGCCGCTTACTCTCTCTGTGTGGTTTTCGGGCTGGTTGCCCCACCTTGCTAAGGCTCAGTTTCCTCATCTATAAAATGGGAAGGACAGCGCCTATCTCCAAGGGCTGTTGCTGGTAGGCACGGAATCCCTGTGAACAGCGAGGCACCGCGCCCGTCGGGTGGTGCTAAGCCCAGTCCTCCTGTGTCCCTGAGGTTATGGTGGAAGGAGGGCAGCGGGAGGGGACTCCTTCACTCACCCCCAGCCCTGCTCCCAGCTCAGCCTCCACCTTCCCCCGAGAGTCACCGGCCACCCCTGGAGTCTTGTTTTCTGTACTTCGAGGGACGGCTTTAGCCTGCGGAGCCTGTACCGGCAGATGGAAGGCCACAGTGGGCCTGTGCTGCTGCTCCTGAGGGACCAGGATGGGCAGGTGAGTTGGCTGGGCTCTGGGGTACAGAGCCAGACATCATAGGTCCTGCCCATGACAGCTTCAGGGTCGAGAGGCAGAGGTGACAAACCAAGTCACCTCTAAGAGAGCACCGAAGGCTTGGAGACCTACCTGCCTCGGAGCCAGCCCCCAATACATGTATTCTAAGCTCCTTCTAAGTGCCAGATTAGATGGAGTCACCCAGAAGGCGTTCCTGTCCTCTTGGAGCTGACAGTTTAAAGGGGGCAGGGCTCAGACATTAAGCAAATAATCGTTTCACTATAAAACAGAAGTGTTTTTTTAGCCTCAGACACACAAGAAACTATGGATGGAGTTTAAGCAGATGACCTTCACCTTCAAGGTCACATATTTTTTTAAAACATTTTTTAGTTGTAGATAGACACAATGCCTTTATTTTATTTATTTATTTGTATGTGGTGCTGAGTCAAACCCAGTACCTCCATGTACTAGGCGGGTGCTTACCTCTGAGCTACAACCCCAGCCCATTTTTTAAAAATATGAGTTCATTTATTTCTTTTGTGCTGGGGATGGAACTCATGACCTTGTGCGTGCAAGGTAAGCTCTCTACCACGGAACTATATTCCCAGCCAAAGACCAACAGGGATGTGAAAACACCCCCAACTGGTGGGAGAAGGAGGGGTCGGAGGAGCTAAGAATGGAAGCAGGTCAGAAGAGGCAGCTGGCTCCTGCTGGCTCCTACAAGAGGAGGCTTGCGATAGCTGTGCCTGAAGTCCCTGTTGTCTCTCCAATGGTGGCTTTCCAGGAAGGGTCTCCATATAAAAGGGGGATACACTTGGTAGCTCATTTCAAATGATCTCCTGTGGGAGGAACATATTAGAGCTGGGAGAGTTCTCAGGAATTCCAGAGGATACTCCCCGCTCCGCTTGGGCAGGAGGGCCTGTCCCCAGATGCTGATGGAAGGAATTCCTGCCTGAGGGCCGGAACCTCGCTGTCTTCAGGAGCCCCTTCTGTGGCAGGAACCGTTGACTACGAGGAAGTATCTCACTCCTCTCAGCTGCTCCCAGTGGTCCGGCCTCTGCCAACCAGCACCATTTATAATGGTGAAAATCCACAGCCCACCTGACTATTCCACCAGAGGATGACGGCTCAGTCAAGTCAGATCCCTCCACAGAGTGAAGTAGATTCCACTCCATCTAGTGAGATATCAGGCAAGCGAGAATCTCGATGGAAACCATACCTATTAAGCATGTTCAGTTTTTCTTTTTAAAAAGCAGGATATTGGGCTGGGGAGCTAGCTCAGCTGGTAGAGTGCTTGCCTTGCAAGCACAAGGTCCTGAGTTCGATCCCCAGTACCGCAAAAAAAAAAAAAAAAAAAAAAAAAAAGCAGGATATTAAAGGCATTCTTGAGACAACTGGAAAAAAATGGAATAGGAACTGGCTATTAGATGATAATAGGGGATTATTGTTCATTCTCTTAGGGGCAATAAGCGTACTGTGGCTATGTAAGAGGAGGTCTCCATTCACAGGAGTGAAACTATGTGCTGTGGTAATAGTATCCACTACTTACTTTCAAATGGGTCAGAGAAGAGGGTGAGAGAGAGGGAGAGAGAGAGAGAACACACAAATATAGGAAACACCTTTAAGACTGTTGAGCCTCATAAAGGGAATCTGTACTGTGCTTTGAAGTTTTCTCCATGAAATTGAAATTGATGAAGTGAGGTGTGGGAAGAGCTGTGTCATTCATCGCCAAGCAGCAGGCGCGGGAGAACGTAGCTTAGAAGGCAGTGGGTGACTGTTGAAAATGTCATAGACTGTCAAAAGTTTGAGGGTGCGAACCGAGGCACGATGGGGTTTTTAAGGCTTTGGATAGAGTGAATATTAGGGCTCCATTTTGAAGACTGGAGTCAAACTATTTCCAGGAGAATCCCTCTCCTCAGGAGTTCGAAGGCATCAGTGATCCCCGGAGTCCAAAGTATTGAATTGGTTTGGAAATCCATTGAACATGCGTTTTCTAAATGTTATTATCGCTGATCTCAGTTTTCTGTATCAAAGAAAAGAGATCCCCTTGGTTCTCGAAAATCTTTTTAAAAAGAGGTTCATCAGGCCCTCAAAGGCAAAGAAAAAAGATCCCTCTGGTTCCAGAAAATCTCCTGAAAAAGAGGAAGGCTTATCAGGCCCTCAAAGCTACCCAGGCAAAGCAAGCGCTTTTGGCAAAGAAGGAGAGAAAAGGAAAACAGTTCAGATTTAAGCGACTGGAATCATTCCTACATGATTCCTGGCGGAAGAAACGTGACCAGGTGCGTGTCAGACTACTAGAAGTGAAACCTCATGCTTTGGAAATGCCTGATAAACATTCCTTGGCCTTTGTTGTACGCTTCCAAAGGATTAGTGGGGTGAGTTTGCTGGTGCAGAGCACCATTGCAAGACTTCGTCTGAAGAAAATATTTAGTGGTGTCTTTGTTAAAGTCACCCCGCAAAGCCTAAAAATGCTACCGATAGTAGAACCTTATGTGACTTGGGGATTTCCAAATCTGAAGTCTGTCCGGGAACTCATCTTGAAACGTGGACAAGCAAAGATCAAGAATAAGACCATCCCCTTGACAGACAACACAGTGATTGAGGAGCACCTGGGAAGGTTTGATGTCATTTGTCTGGAAGATCTCATTCATGAAATTGCCTTCCCTGGGAAGTATTTCTGGGAGATCTCTAAGTTCTTGTGCCCTTTCCATCTCTCTGTGGCCCGTCCTGCTACCAAAAATAGAGTGGGCTTCCTCAAGGAGATGGGCCTACCTGGTTATCGGGGTGAACGCATCAATCAGCTCATCCGCCAGCTGAACTAAACCCAGAATATCTGAAAGCAGTGCATTGGAAGCACATGTTTTTGTTTGATGGAATTGTTATCAAGTATCTTCAGAGAAGATTATTTTCTGCCTTAAGAAAATGGAAGAAAGGGATTGGGGAAGAGACCGTAGTTATGATCATGGCAGGCACCTGTCATCACAGACAAGTTCCAAGGAAAAATTTCATTGTTTCCTACATTGACCCACCTCTGCCTCTGAAATCAACATGCCATGGAGAAAGGAGTCCTGCTTTGTCAGGGGTTTAATGTTGGTGAATGAGTAACCCAAGCATGTATACAAGGCCCCCTAAGACTTGTAGCAGTTGACCAAGTTTAGGAGCACACTTGAATCTAGAGGTCCCAAGAGTCTTGTTTTGAAAAGACTTGAAATACTTAGGAAGTACAAAAAAAAAAAAAAAAAAAAAAGAAAAAAGAAAAAAAAAGAAAAGTGAGGGGAAGCCAGATGCAAAGGCGTACTCCTGTAATCCCAGTGACTTGGGAGGCTGAGGCAGGAGGATCACAAGTTTGAGGCCAGACTCAGCAACTTTGCAAGACCCTAAGCAACTTGGTGAGACCCTGTCTCAAAATAAAAAAATAAAAAGGGTTGGGAATGTGGCTCAGTGGTTAAGCGTCCCTGGGTTCAATCCCCAGTGTAAAAAGAAAGAGGAAAGCGAGAGGAAGCCACTCACAAAACAAGCCCATTTCGCAGGATCTGCGTGGAAGTGTGCCCAGGGCATCCAACTGAGGCCAGAGGAAACATGCCAAAATGCCAAGAGGAATTATCTTGGGGAGGAAGAAGGGGGCTCCGGGATGGTCTTGTTTTGTCTTCCTTTTGCTGGTCTATAATTTCTGGGTTTACTGGAAGTCCTCATGAAAAGTAAGTTTATTTAAGAAACAGCAGGGCCCCAGGGCTCTCCTGGGGATTGGCAGGGAAAGGATGCAGGTGGCAGACCATGGGAGGGCCCCCGGGGGCCTCCTGGACAAGCCTGCTTTACCAAGTCTGCAGAACGGGTTGCCCTGGACTCCCAGCCCTCCCAGCCTCAGCCCACGTGTCCTCTGCCTTCCAGATGTTTGGCGCCTTCTCCTCCGCAGCCATTCGACTCAGCAAAGGCTTCTACGGCACCGGCGAGACATTCCTCTTCTCCTTCTCCCCACAGCTGAAGGTGATGGTCCCCATTTTCCATGGGGCAGCGGGTCTATGGCAGGCCACAGTTCTCAGGGTCCCAGAGGCCCCCAGCTCCAACCCCCATGCTGGGCTCCCTGGTGTCCCTGTCTCCACAGCGGGACCCCAGCAGGGCAGCGATGAGCAGAGCATCCCCCGTGGCCTGTCCATCTTTAAAACAATGCTCTGCAGGTCTTGAGTGACCACTGCCCAGCTGAGAGGGGAGGGGTGCTGCTCAGCAGTCAGTGGCCTGTCCATCTTTAAAACAATGCTCTGCAGGTCTTGAGTGACCACTGCCCAGCTGAGAGGGGAGGGGTGCTGCTCAGCAGTCACAGCTGGAGAGGTGGCAGGGGTCCAAACACAGGTGGTCCTGACGTAGGGTGGCGGGAGTATAGGGCAAGGTCCTCGGCTAAGAGTGAGGCTGGATAAGGGGCCCTGAGGAGAGGGAGGGAGTCACACGGGACCGGCAGTGTGGGGAGGGGCCCTAGAGGAGACTGCTGAGACAGGACCACCAGGCCATGGCAGGTGGTGGAGTTTGGGGCTTGTGAGTTTCAAGGTGGGCCAGCCCTTCAGCAGTGTCGGTCACCTCTGCCAGGCCTGGGAAAGGTGGGCGGCAGGGTACCTTCAGGACTGGGGTTTTACCACGCTGGTTTAGCAGAGGCAGGAAGGGAGCCAGGCACGGTGGCACACACCTGTAATCCTGGCCACTCAGAAGGCTGAGGCAGAGGATCTCAAGTTTGAGGCCAGCCTCAGCAACTTAGCGAGTCTTTGTCTCAAAATAAAAAAATTAAAAGTGCTGGGGATGTAATTCAGTGGTAGAGGGCTTGCCTAGCATGTGCAGGACCTGGGGAGAATCCCATCTCTCTTTCTCTCTCTTACACACACACACACAGGCAGAGAGGGAAAGGGAGGTCGAAGGGAGTGAGAATATAAGATGCACCACAGAACCGAGGCTGGGCAAGAGGCAGGGGAAGCCACGGGGAACTCAGGGATGCTGGGACAAAGGCTCTCAAGGGCGAGTCTCCTTGAGGTCAAGGCGATGGAGCAGTGAACAACCTGCTCAACTGTTGCACATGGTTGACAGAAGGACACTTGAACCAGACTGCGGAGAAGTTCCCCAGGGGCAACCATGGGAGAGAGTAGCTGAAACCCCCCTGGAGGTTAAGAAGAAAGGAGCCGAGGGGCAGGGAGAGGGCAGGGACGGTGAAGGTCACCCAGGAATCAGGGAAGAGGAGGGGGCAGTTAGTGATGAGGGGTGAAGAGGTGGGGAATGACCGCTGCAAGGTGGCAGGAATCTCAGATGGCGCCATCTGCCAAGGAGCTCGGCTCTTTTTTTGTTTTGTTTTTGGCACCAGGGATTGAACCCAGGGGCACTTAGCCACCAAGCCACATCCCAGCCCTTTTTATATTTTGTTTAGAGACAGGGCCTCGCTAAGTTGCTGAGGCTGGCTTTGAACTTGCCATCCTCCTGCCTCAGCCTCCCCAGCCTCTGGGATGGAGTGGAGTCTGTCGAAGGAGGGAGAAGTTGTCAGAAAGACCCAGCACTCTAAGGTGACAGCCAAGCTCGTGCTTCCCGTCACGGGGTTTCTGAAGGAGGAGGATAATCATAGTCCCAAACATGTCCCATCCAAGGAATTCCTGCCTCTGGGTCACTTATTGCAGGAGGCCACTGAGCACTGCGTGTGTGGCACGGAGCATCCTACTTTTGCCACGAATCAACACGACAGCTGCTTGTGGGTACCAGCTTCCCACCGCTGCAGCAGCACCTTCAATCCAGAGGACGTGCCCTTACCATCCCCATTTTACAGAGGAGAAAACTGAGGCAGGGAGAGGTTGAAAATGGGCCCGAGTTAACGCAGTTACCAGTGGTGAGGACAGGATAGGAGTCTGAATTCGGCCACAGCATTCCACTACCTCTCTGAACTGCAGAGGGTCCCCCGCTGAGGATGCTCCTGTGGGGGGGAAGGAAAGCCCAACACAAACCCCAAAAGAAGGTCTATGGGAGAAGTGCAGAGCCACCTCGGCCCTGTGCAGGGGTGATCCAGGGAGGCTTCCTGGAGGAGGAGCTTTCCGAGGTGGATCTTGATAGACAAACCCAACATCAGCAGGTGGCTGAGGGTGTCGGCACAGGCGCTGGAGGGGAAGGGAGCACATTCGGGGAACTCAAAGAGACGGGGTGGAGCAGGGCGTGGGAGAGGGTATATTGCTGTGCACTGGCATCAAGAAATACTTGTGCACATCTTCGTGGCTGGTGGAGAACTGGTTCCAAGTGTTCGGTTTGCTATCCGAGAGCTTCTCTAATAGGCACAGACCACCTCACCGAAGGCAGGGTGCACCCCGTCTGGGCTGGACCCACCAGCCAGAGCCTCCTCCGGTCTTCCTGGAGACGGTCAGGATGCTGGTCATCACCACGGCCCCTCGGGTGTCCTCACACTAGAATTCTAGAGTTCTAGAATCTTCCTCCTACTACGGTGACAACTTCCCTGTTGGCCTCTTGCTGGTCCCTCATCTCTCCAGCCTTCTCAGTGTCAGAGATCGGTTCCGGCTTCTCATTTCCTCTGTGGTCTCGTCCAGCCTCCCGGTTTCCATGCCAACCCCATGCTGATGACCTCTTCCCTGGACTCCCCACTCACACTTCCAGCCTCCGCTCAGCATCTCCACCTGGTTCTCCGACGTGGCATTTCAAGTTTAACCTGTCTGAAACCCAGCTCCTGCTTTCCCCCCACAAGATCTGCTCCTCTCCTGATTTTCCCTCATTGGAAGTAATGGCACCTCCATTTTCCCTGCCACTGAGACCTGCTTGGTGAGCTCCTTACCTCTGTCTCACACCCTCATCTGGGCTGGCCGCTGCCTCTGTGTGTGCAGAATGCCCCACTTCTAGACACGTGCTGAGCTGTCGCCCGGTTCAGACCTTCTTGGTTACTTGTGTATCTTCCTGCTGCAGCGTCCCAGTGGGTCTCCCTGGTTCCACCTGCAGTGGAACCTCCTCCAGTTAGCTGGAGTGATCCTTTTGAAAAGGAAGTCACTGCATTTTGCTCTTTGGCTTCCGTTTTCACCTGGAGAAAAACCAAAGTCTATACAAAGACCAATGACCTGGCCTCTCTCTGATATTGTTTCTTGCTACTTTTCTTTCCCCTCACTTTGCTCCAACCACACTGGCCTGAGCTGGCCCTTAGACGTAGGTCTGCTCCTGCCTCAGGGCCTTTGCACATGCTGTTCTGGCCAGAATTCCCTTCTCTTGGGTCTCCACATGGCTCCGTCCCACCTCTTTTAGGACTCTGTCCAGAGGTTGCCATCTCAGTGACTGCCCTAACTTATTTAAAATTGTCACCCTTCATTTCCTGAAAACCTTTATTGCCCTTCTCAGTGTCATTTTGCTTCCTCACATTTTCACCTTCTAACATCCTATTTCTCTGACTTTTTTTATTTGCTTCCTTCCACTAGAATGTGAGTCCTTTGAGGCAGAGACTCTACCCTACTGTGTCCACCATTGTACCTACTACTAAAACTGTGCCTGGTGCAGAAGTGCTAAAAAAATACTGAATGAAATAAATGATGTTTTCTTCAGGGAAATACTACCTGTCTTCCCTGCCAATGGTTATGGGATTCCATCTCTTAAACTATAGCTTGATTCTCGACTGTCTTTGGTCTTTGGGCCCTTCCTGTGTCCTCCATGAATTCCCATCGCTTCATTCTTTGATTGCTATTCTAAGCACCCTGAACTTCATCTTCATTTTTTCTGTACCAATATTTATCTTACTATTTCAAGTCTGAAGGTCATGTCCTTGAAGGAAGTTGAGGACATGTTCAACAGTTCTTTTTTATTTATTTATTTTTGGTATAGGAGATTGAACCCAGGGACGCTTAACCACCGAGCCACATCCCCAGCCCTTTTTATTTTTTACTTTGAGACATGGCCTACGTTGCTTTGGTCCTCACTAAGTTGCTGAGGCTGACTTTGAACTTGTCATCCTCCTGCCTCAGCCTCCTGGGTCGCTGGGATTACAGGCATGTGCCCACTGTGCCTGGCAACAGTTCTGTCTTCCTGTGGTCACTTGTTAATTTTGTCTCACCCCTTCTGAGCCCAGGACTTATCTTTTAATTAGTCCCTATTTTTTGTTTAGTTTAGATTTGTTTTTACAACTAATTACAGGCAATGATACACTTTTGTGGCCCTTTAGAAGTCCTTTTATTGCCGACTTTGACTCTTAAGTAATGCACTCATTTAACAAATGAATTCTGCCACAGCACCACTGTTCCAGGAAGACAGCCGGGACCAAGCAGGCCGCTGGACTGCACCCTGAGTGGGCGGATAAGGGTGCACAGATGCAGGAGACTGCTCTCGAGGGAACGCTGAGGAAGACAATAGGGCTGGGAGGAAGAGTGACGTCCAGGAACCTTCTGGGATGACCCTTAGGCTCAAAGCAGAGCGGGTCCTCTCGGACCTGGGGGAAGTGCCCTCTGGGCAGAGGGATCAGTGAGCAGAGGTCCTAAGCAGGAAGGAGCTTTGGATGTTCCAGGGACAGAAAGACCAGCGTAGTTCACGGGCAGTCAACAAGGGGAAGAGATCAAAGAGAAAATCAGGGTGCGGCAGGCGCGCTTCGGGCTCTAGGAAGGAGTTGGGATTTTCCCCATTACAGCGCAGAGCCATCGGAGGACAGGAAGTCAAATTCCACACAGAACGCTCAGGTCACAGCACGGAGATGGGCGGGCGCAGGGGTTGGTGGGACAAAAACGTTGGGAGGCTGTGACCCAGGCAAGGGAGGGGATGAGGCAAGGCTGGTGGGACCCGCAGCAGAGATGAGTGTTTACGGTAGAATCCGCCGACCTTCCTCCTCCTTTCGAGCTTTGGAAGCAGGAAGCCTTGGAGGTTTTTGTTCTGTTCTAGAGCGAAGGTGTCTCTCGGCGGTGGGAACTGAGCGACAGCGTGCCAGGGGTGAACGCCAAGGAGACAGGAATCTCAGGGCCTGGGGTGCCGCCGGGTCGGGCGCTGGAGCTTTATTCCCTCCACGACACTGCCATCTAGTGGCTTGGAGTCAGACTGCAAGAGTAGGACTCACCAAGTGACCTGAGCTTTCCCTGTCACCTCAGGTCTTTAAGTGGACAGGAAGCAACTCTTTCTTTGTGAAAGGAGACTTGGATTCCCTGATGATGGGCAGTGGCAGGTGCGTGTCTCCATCCTCCCGAGTCTTGAGGTGGAATCTGTGTCCTGGACCCTGTCGCTCTCCGTAACTGCAGATGAACTGCTCCAGATGAAGTGGGGAGGCTGGGGGTTCACTTTCTCCTTAAGACACTGTCCGCCCTCTCAACCCCATCGAAGCCAAGGTATGAGCAGAAAAGAGGCACAAACTCCCCCACTAAACAGTGTATGGTTGGTGACATCTTAGTCTGAACTCAGGTGACTTTGGGAACAATGACATGATTGGATGAGGCTGGCATCAGGAGACGGCAAGACTTAGATTTGCCAGTCAGCCCAGTGAGCCTCGGGGACCTAACTTATTAGAGGAAGGCTGCATCTGCCCTCCTCTAATAACCCTGGCTTGTGTGTGTGCCCAGGAGACGGAGAGAGGTAGGGGAAAAAAAGAGGTTGGTCTCACTCTTGGTGTGACCTTCAAATTCAGGAACATTAATGAGTCCTACCCCGAGGGCAGTGATGAAAGCATTGCTTGATTAATACCACACAGATTCTTAGCTTTCCCAGCTGCCTGAAAAGGCTCCATTGAGAGGCAGCTTGGCACAGAATAAACGCATCAGCGTTTGCAGTAATTCACTTTTTGGCTCCAGCCTGGGTTTTCTGTGAAATGTGAGGATCAGAATGTTCCAAACTGGGTTGTGGTGATGGCTACACCACTGTAGGTTATTTATTAAAATCCCTGAATTGTTTTAAAAGCGTTCTAAGCTTTTAAAGCAACATGTCGAGCCCCCCAAGTCAGGATAAATGGGTCTAAGGGACAATGAGGAGCAGAACTAGGGTTGCTTCCATGGTGTGGCTTAGGGCTGATGGTGGTGATGGACTCAGAGGCCTGACACACAGGGACAAGCCATGCTGACATCTTCTTCTTCTTTCTAGTGGCCAGTTTGGGCTGTGGCTCGACGGAGACCTGTACCACGGAGGAAGCCACCCCTGTGCGACTTTCAACAATGAGGTGCTGGCCCGGCATGAGCAGTTCTGCATCAAGGAGCTGGAGGCCTGGGTCCTGAGCTAAAGCCCGTGTAGGCAGCTTCCTGGGGCACCAGGGACTCAGACCTGCTCACGGATGCCGTCCAGGTCTTCCTCACACTCAGCAGCCCATTCTGAAACAAGGATGCCAGACTCTCATGTTGACTGTGGCCCTTGGACAGCCTCCTTGTGGCCTGGGGACCCAAGACAGGAATGGGGGCAGACACTGCTCTCCTTCACAGGTGACTTTGAATGTGTGAAAGACACACCTTAACCAAGCAGCAGAGTCCCTCATGAAAGTTACTGTTACAGGAATTCAACAATGAATACGTGTTCATTGTAGAAAACCTAGAAAAAAATTTAAATTGCCAGGTGTGGTGGTGCACGCCTGCGATCCCAGCCACTTGAGAGGGTGAGGCAGGAGGATCGCAAGTTCAAAGCCAGCCTGAGGAACTTAGCAAGAGCCCATCTCAAAATAAAATAAAAAGGACTGGGGATGTAGCTCAGCAGCAGAGCGCTTGCTGGAGGCCCTGGGTTCAATCCCCAGTACTGCAAAAATGAATGAATGAATAAATACTGTCTGAAACGCAAATTCCCGAAACAGTAATGTTTTCATGTATGGTTTTCAAAACAATTTCCCATGGAGATACATGTATACTTTTTCTGACAAAAACAGTATTCTCATCATGTATAATTAGAACAAATTAAAAAAGAGCATTCTCTTGCAAAAGTGGTATTCCACCTTGTATGTTTTAGGAATTAATTTTTTTTTTTTTTTTTTTTTGTATGGGGACTGAACTCAGGGACACTCATCCACTGAGCCACATCCCCAGTCCTGTTTTGCATTTTATTTAAAGACAGGGTCTCACTGAGTTGTTCAGTGTCTTGCTTTTGCTGAGGCTGGCTTTGAACTCGAGATCCTCCTGCCTCCCAAGCTGCTGGGATACAGGTGTGCACCACCGACCCGGCAGGAATTACTTTAATTTAAAAAACACTGTCAAACCTCAGAAACCTCCGCTCAGCCAGTGGAACTAGCAAAGACTCCATCAGCGCATTTCTTCTCTGGCCCTGTGCCTGTTCTAGAACTCTGGGGGTCCTGCATGCCACCAGGGTGCCGGGTGCTTGCAAATTCATTACTTAATTTCATGAGGAAGATAAGAAAGCAGCAAATGAACAACACGCATATTTTTGGGCAAAGATGATGAACCTCTGGATGGAACTTGAGAGAGATGAAGAGAGAAAGGACTGTTTGCTGACGCAACAGTTAGCTCTGCAAACTGAGAGCGATCCTTAGTGCTTCCCACGCCTTCCTGCTTTCTGCTGGAAGGAAAGATGCCATTCCTTGCCCTTGCTGCATCAGGAGCGCTCACTGCCAGGGACCTTGTCACCGACACTCCTCTCACTGACCCCTCGGCGTGGAGGGACTAGGCAGCATCAGAGTACTGCGAGGCACGCGCTCCTTTGGACAGCAGGGTCAGACTGGGCACCCAACAGGGTAAGGAAAAAGTGGCTCAGGAGCACACGTCCACGCCGGAGGCACATTCACAAAGCTTTATTGCAGCCATTTCCCTCACCCAGCTGAAGGAACCACGCACTTGAACCGGCAGTTCTATTCACAGTCCCAAGGTGACAATGTTCAGGAACTTTAGAGACTAAGCTAGTAAAATCTCCATTTTTATACAGAGTCAAGATGGTTCTTAAGAAAAATTTAGCCTTGTGAGTGGCACATGGTTCTTATAATTAAAACAGTTGCAAACAGCGTAAAGTGCAGCTGCCTTACGTGTAAGGAAGGAGGCAAAAAAAAAAAAAAAAAAAAACCCGAACAGATTCAAATTGTTCTCAGACAGCACAATGATACAATATTAGGATTACAAAATTCCAGAGTAAATCACAGTGATTTAAAAATAAGAAGGAAAAAAAGAACAATCTTAGCAGGAAACGTTACATTCTTGACCTTTGGTCGGCATAGGTTCCGGCCTCCAGCTGCTTCCCCTCCAGGTTTCAGGGGCGCAGCCGGCCGGGCACAGCTGACCTGGAACCTCCCATGTGCTTCCAGGAGCCCACCAGTGAACTGCCTCCACCAGGGGACTGTGGTGGGGATATGCTGCCACTTTCCATGGTAACCAGAGGCAGGGCATTTGGAACAGCTGCCACCCTGGCTGTCACCACCCTCCATCCCTCGGTAGGGAATCAAGGGTCGACTGCCACTCCCAGGAGAACAGTGGAAGGTGACAGCACAGGTACTTGCTGCCCACTGCCACCTTGCTCCAGGCTCAGGGAGCATCCGTGCATAAACACGCTCTGGTCACCGCCCACTTTGGCCCCAACCCCAGACTTTGTTCTTGGTGAACTTCTACACACACCCAGAGGGTGGGGGTTCCCCTGGCACAGGAGCACTGCTTGACCACGGTGGCACCTCTCCACAGCTGGGAACATCAAGTTACCAAGGGAACCTGGGACCCACAGGGCCGTCACCAACCCCAGGAAAGGCAGTCTAGTCTGCTGTGAAACCCACAGAACAAAATGCAAAAGCAAAGTTCCAGGCAAGAACAGCTCCAGGGAACGATAGTCCCTGCGACGACCTCTGAGCAGCTCAAAAGGCAGACCAGGAGACAGGCTAGAGGGAGGCCTTCTCCAGGCCGGGCAGTGGTGAGGCCCCAGGAGAGGGACGGCGAGAATTCAGAGAACAAGAAGTTGCCGGAGTCTGAAGCCACAACAGACTCAGAGCGACCTGGTTTGCAGGATCCTTCTGCCTCTGGGGATTCCTGAAAGAAGGTTTTATGTTCCAATGAGGAGGAGGACAGAGTTGTGGCTCAGTGACAGAGCATTTACCTCCATGTAAGAGGTTCCTGGTTCAATCCTCAGCACCACCAAAAAAAAAGAAAAAAAGAAAAAGAAAAAGAAGCCAGAGTCCTCAGATCTGCTCACCAGAGGTGGAATCAACCCCTGGCCCTGGTCTACTGTTCGCCCCACCTGGCAGCTTCTCGGGGGCTACAAGAGCGAGAGCGATGTCTTTCGCTGATGTTTAGGTATCATTTGAGAAGCTGTCCTCAGACTCAGGGTTTGAGAGACATCTCTCAGGGGACGGAGATTTTATTTTTAATCATGTCTGTTCATGACACTTCGAACTTCAAAACTATGCCCTGTCTCATTTCTAAGTTAAAAACAAAAAACAATCATCTGTCATAGGAGTTCAGAGTCGATAAAGAGTTGTTATTCTAAGAAAATAGATTACCAAAGGAGAAAGGTTAATGTTAAAAATAGGCAAGGTGATGCTTTTCATAGCATGGATAGGAAGATTTGCCTAATAGTTTTTTTTTTTTTTTTTTTTTTTTTTTTTTTTTTTTTAGTAAAAATGACTTACCTTCAGCATGTGTATATATTCAAAATACAGAATAAAAGCTCTAGTTACTAAATTTGTGAAACTATGTAATTAAATCCCCTAGCTTGTACTGGGGTAGGGTTTTTTGTAAGTGACCAATTGCAGATATTTATGCCAAGTCATCTTCAAAACTCAAGGCGTTTGGATGCTCTGTGGGCTGAATCCCTGGAATTCCACTCTGGTTTTCGAGGTGTTATAAGTGGGGCTACAACATCGCCATCCTATGAGGAAGAAAGAAAAACAAGGATTAAAGAAAAGCCAGAGCCTGGTGCAGTAGCACAGGCCTGGAATCCCAGCGGCTCAGGAGGCTGAGGTTGGAGGATCACAAGTTCAAAGCCAGCCTCTGGCAACTTAGTGCCCAGGCCCTAAGCAATTTAGTGAGACCCTGTCTCAAAATAAAAACACAAAAAGGGCTGGGGATGTGGCTCAGTGGTTAAGCACCCCTGGGTTCAATCCCTGGTACTAAATAAATAGGGCTGGGGACATAGATCAGTGGTAAAAAGCCCTTGGGTTCAATCCCCAGTACAAGAGAAGAGAAGGAAAAAGAAAAAGGGCCAGTTTCCATCATCTCATTCCTGAGTGACTATCTTAGGCATACAGGTACTTACTCTTGGGAAACTCCAAATTACATATGCCCTATGCCTGGTCAAATTGAAACACCACAGTCCTAAGCAGATAAGGCCCTTCATGGAAAAAAGCCACTAGACCTCTTCTCAAAGACAGGTGGAAGCGGTACACCTCCCCACACACTTTCGTGGAAGACAAACCCTATCCTGTTTTCTCAAAGGAATGAGAAGTTGCATTGATTTCTTGCTTTTCTCTTGCCTGGTCCCTTCTGAAATAAATGACCGAGGTCTACAAGATGGCAACAACAACAACAAAGGACAGTATGTACCTGAACTTGAATTGTTCTCTGTAATCAAAGTTTTCAGCTGGGTGTGGTGTCTACTCAGAAAGCTGAGGTAGGTGGCTGGGGTTGTGGCTCGGTGGCAGAGCGCCCACCTAGTGCGTGTGAGGCACCACATAAAAATAAATAAATTTAAAGAAATATAGTGAACAGAGGAAACGACCACAAAAACACTTTTAAAAAAGAAAAGGAAGCTGGGTCAGGAAGACCCCAAGTTGGAGGCCAGCCTGGGCAACACAGCAAGGCCCCATCTCAAAATAAAGGCAAAAACAAACAACACCCCCCCCCAACAAGTAACGACAAAAACCCCTCTCACTCTGGCATAGACTCCAGTCAAATGAGCTCCTCCACTCAAAAAGCGGTTGGCCTTGTTCTGACAGCACAGCCTGAATACAGAGAGCATATGCAAGGCCCTCCCACGCCCCTGTCCTCATCCCTTCTAGAATGGGCGGGTGGATCCTCCGGGCACACGAAGGTGCACGATCTTTGCAAGTCCCGTACATAGGAACAGGACGCCTGCGGCAGGAGGCGGTGCACCTCCTCCACCCTCCACACCCTTCCTCGGCCCCGCCTTCATCGAGAAGCTCTGTAAGCCACACCCTCCCCAGCTCCCGGGCCCAGTGCCTTCCAGGCTCGGTTTGGCCACTGGGAGACGGAGTGCAAGGCTGGAGGTGAGAGGACAGCATGGAGGCCAGGGATTCCCTCCTCTCCTCTCTGGCAGGCGGCAGTGGCCACGACCCACTGGTGTATCTAGCTTCCGCACAGGGCCCCGTCCCTCGACTCCTGCCCGCTCTCGGTCTTTCTGAGGAGGGGAGCAGCTTTTGCTGTAGCATCACTGTCTTTGGAGCACTCTTTTAGCTCTGCCCTAAATTTTGAATTTTGTCCTCCATGTCAAATTTCCTCTGTTGAAAATTTCCTCTGTTGAACTATAATGGATCTGACTTGACAGATTTTAAAAGCAGCTGTCTTACTGCCACGATCTCATATTTGAAGATCTATCTCAAAATCAGCATTATTTATCTTCAAATTCACCTCTATCACACTTCCCTATTTCTAACCATTCTGATTTCAACTCGAATGAATTTTATAAATGCCAATATAGAGATGTCACTCTCCCTGAGTCGATGGCTGCTGGTTGCTCGCTCACAGGACTGCAGAAAACTCCAGTCAACTCGCACTTGATCTTCCTCTGGTGCTGAGGCATGTGCTCTCTCCCCTTCGGCCCACCCCCTAGGTGCCTCTCTCTCGCCACCCCCAGCCTTTCCAGAGCAGACCCTTCTCACTTACCCTTCAGGTCTCAGGGTCTAAGCCCTTCTTTACACGAGCTTTTCCAGACCAGTGAATTCTGGCTGGATCCTCCTCCTCTGTTGTGCGGAGGCCCTGTTCCAGCCCATGCTGAAGCACTTCCCAAGCTACTGCCACTGTTATTTACCTGCGTCTTTTGTTATCCCCAAGAGCAAGACCTGTGGGACTAAGTAACTATGTCTGTCTTAGGTACTTGTAACGGTTTGGACATGAGGAGTCTCCTGAAAACTCATGTGTGACACAATGCAGGAGGTGAAATGATCAGTTCATGCAAGTCATAATCTCATCAGATGATTCGTGCATTGATTAATAATGTGAATGGATTACTGGACAGTAACTGTGGGCAGGTGGGGTGTGGCTGGAGGAAGTGGGTCACTGGGGGCGTGCACTGGGGACTACATGTTTTCCCCTTGCTCTTTCCTCTCTCTGTTTCTTGGCTACCATGAGCGGGGTAGCTTCCGTCCACCATGCCCTTGCACCATGATGTCGAGCTTCACCTCAGGTCCAGAGCAATGGAGCTGGATGATCATGGACTGAGACCTCTGAAACCATGAGCCGAAATAAACTTTTTCTCTTCTAAGATTTTCCTGGTCAGGTATTTTGGTTATAGCAACAAAAAGCTGACTAACACAATACTGTTCCACACCGGTACCGAACAGGGCCTAGCTAAAAAAAAAAAAAAAAAGTACTCACACTGAGTGAGTGAAGGTACCTAGGCTTAAGGAAGTTATCACAAGCCCCCTTTCATAGCCTCTCATCTCTGCCCTGTCCCAGTTCCAGTCCATCTTCAGCTAGAATTTTCGGTGGTTTAGTTTCCTTAGCTGCTAGAGTACCCAAGACGGGCGGACTTCCTTGTTCCCCTGGGTCTCACTCTACAATCACACGAGGTAACAAACACACAGGTAAATAGTTCCAGGAACAAGTGGGTCTTGAATACTCTCAATCATTCCGTCCCCACTGTGCAGAGGGAAAGATCCTCTTCCTTAGCCAATTATCAAGGGTACCCTATATTTGGGTCCGTTCTCCCACTTAACCTGGCGCCACTGATCAGTAAGAATCTTCTGCTCTGGTCAGAGGGGTCTCCTTATGGTCGCCCTCAGCTTGCTCGTTTTATGCCTCTACTTGGACTGTCCCCACGGCCAGACGTACCCTGCCGGCTGCAGCCTGACACGTCCACTGGTTCCTCCCTCTTCATGGGCTTGCCCTGCAGCTCACCCACCTGTGGAATCCTGTCTGGATGAACTGGGTCCCTCCCCCATGTCGAACCCTTCCTTCTGCTCCCTTTCGCTCCCAGCTCCGAAAAAGCCCAACCCTGGTTCAGTGAGGGAGAGAACTAGTCCAGGAAGGAGAGCACATGGGGCGGGCAGGAGTGTACAAACGAGCAGGCAGCGCAAGGCCCTGACTCCGATGGAGCCTGAAGGCGTGCTCTGGAAAGCTGAGCTAGCCCCAGGCGACTGGACGGGGGCATGTGAACACCGGGTGCCCTGGTGTCGCTGGACTCAAAGACCTACTTCTTCAGTGTTTCTAGCCTATGGTCTTCAAGGCCTCCTACCTCCCCTCTAACCTTATTGTATAAACCCTGAACAACAGACTGTGGGCCACTCTGTCTTGGGGACCCAAGAGCTCCCCCTGCGGAGCTCTGCTTTCTATCACTTTACTACACCCTGTTCCTTCGCTTGCACCCTTCCCGTCCGTGGATCTCATTCTTTGAATCTGTGGGACGAAGAACCACACTGACCCTCGCATTTCACCACCATTTAAGCTCAGTGAATCCACACGCACGGAGTGGCCGCTTTCTCTGTGCTGGCCACCTCCTGTACGTCCGTCAGTTTTAGCAACATTGTCTCAGGGTTGGCAACTGTGCCTTGGTTCTTCCACCTCTCTACCCTCAGTCTCAAAAATATAAATAGTTTACTAACATACCAAATGAGCCACGTTCGGGAACACTAAGCTTGAAGTAGCAAGTTTAAAACCTTGTTGTTGGGCAGGAGGTAGCACTTAGAGACAGAAGGCTTGCCAAGACAATGGATGCTCTGGGTTGGTCCCCAGTATTGTCAAAAAACAATGATAAAAGCTGTTATCAACTTTTTGTAGCCTTAAACAAGTTAACCACTCAGCTTTAGAAACCTTTAAAAGATGGGGACACTATGACTCATCTGCCGGGGACATTGGAGGACTGGATAAGACCACTCACTGGAGAAACTATTATAAAGCACCGTTCAAAGGGCTGGGGATGCAGCTCAGTGGTAAAGTGCCCCTGGGTTCGATTCCCAGTAGCAAAAAAACAAAAAAAAAAAAAGAAAAGAAAAGAAACGAAAAAAACAAGAACTTTTCAGTAAATGGAAAAGATCCCTTTGACTTTCCTTAAAAATTAAAGACTGTGCCAAGTGTTTGAACAATAGGCCACGCACCTGCGGCTTGCTGTAGTTCTTGATTAGACACCACTGAACGAAATGTTGTCGTGCAGCAAACAAACTCTTTTCATCTTTCTTCTTACAATACACTCGAATCAGCTGCTCTGCAAATCTCTCTGGTAGAAGCTGTGAAACCTTTATAAAAGAGAAAAGATTTCGCTGTCACTTCAAACTCGTAAATTAGAGGTATCAGTTGTTCCCCAGGTGCTTGAGCATCCCCCTGCACCATCCCCCACACTGGGGACAAAACTCAGGGTTTTGTGCATGCCAGGCAAGTACTCTGTCACTCAGCTACACCCCCAGTCCTTTTTATTGTATTTTGAGACAGGGTCTCACTAAACTGCCCGGGCTGGCCTCAAACTTGTGATCTTCCTGCACCAATATCCCAAGAGTGGGATTACAGGCAGGTATCACCATCCCTGGCCTGAGCACTGTTTTTGATATTCATTAAAAGTACTGTATCACTTTACTATTTTATCCCATTTATAATCCAAAGAGAAATTCAAGCTGAGACTCCAATCATGCAGCATCCACCTCCCACCAAAATTGTCACTTGGCCTTTAAACATCATTCACTGATGTTTAGCAAACAAGAAAAGCTGGCGGTTAAAATGGTCTCAACTAAAGATATACTTTAAAAAATGTTTTTAGTTGCAGATGGACACAATACCTTTATTTTATTTATTTTATGTGGTGCTGAGGACCAAACCTAGTGCTTCACACATGCTAGGCAAGTGTGCTACCACTGAGCTACGACCCCAGCCCTAAATACACACTTTAATAGTAAAGATAAACCTTTTATATATATATATATATATATATATATATACACACACACATATATACACACATACATATATACATATATATATGTATATATATATATTTTAGATGTTGATGGACCTTTATTTTACTCATTTATTTATATGCAGTGCTGGGAATCGAAACCAGTACCTCACACACGCTAGGCAAGCGCTCTACCACTAAGCCACAACCCCAGCACACCCTCCACCTTTTTAATGTAACCATGGACTTTAGAACCTTATCTGCATGTAAAATGTAATTTTACTATAAAGGCTTGCCAAATGTGTACCGACCACTATAATGGTATTTATTTTACCTAAGTAGTTACCTGACTTTTATTTATCTTGATGGCTTTGCTGGGGTCACTCTTACAATAGAAGTAAACATGATCAATTGGATTCTTGTCTTTCATTCCATAATCCATGTTGATAACCTTAAAACAATAAGTAATCACATAACTATGAGAACTGAATTCAGGAAAATTATAAGAAATAAATCAGAGTCCTCTGGGGTTCGAAATAAGAACACTAGTAAGTTACCAAACAGTAGAATAAAAATAACTCTAGTGCATGACCAGATACAGGAACTTGGCTTAAAAACTTGGGGGGAGGAGGAAATACACCTGTGTGTTCAACATATTATAAATTCAATACCTATGATGTGATAAGACACTGGGAGACACTAGATATATCACATTTTTATACAATCCCAGCCCCTACAGACCATGTGGCCTAGACTGAAATTACGTGATTTATTTAATTCCCAGGGTTTTGGTAATAGACACTATATTCCTTTTTTTTTTTTTTTTTTTTTTTTTTTGGTGGTGCTGGGGATTGAACCAAGGGCCTTGTGCTTTCGAGGCAAGCACTCTACCAACTGAGTGGTATCCCCAACCCCTAGGCTGAAATTGAACAAACAATTAAAAAGTAACTAAGCAATCATATCTGTTGTATGAGCTACCAAGGAAAAGCAAAGCATGCTTTGAATCTTTCTAACAGTTGACCTAAGGTACAATGTAGCCTGGGTGCTACCAAGTGACTGGAAATGTTTTCCTGGGAAAGTGGCTTTACTCAGAGGGCAGTATCTGACCGGGCCTAGGATGGTAGGAAGATATTTCCAGGAAGAAGAAACAACTCAGAAGCTGCAAGGCTGGAAACTTCCTGATGGATTTAGCAACAAAGTTATTGTTGATCTTGCAAGAGTAGTTTTAGTGTAGTGTTGGTGACAGAAAAAAGGTTTAAGAATAAATGAGAAATAAAAAAAATAAGAGAAGACAACTCTTAGATGTTTGGCTGTTAAACAGAGCCAAAAAACACAGGCTGAGCACCCCTAATTGGAAAATTCAAAATCTGAAATCTTTTGAGGGCTGACGTGGAGCTCACATTTTTGGATTTTGAAATATTTTGAAATTCAGATTTTTGGATTAGAATGCTAATAAATGCAAGTAAACTCTATGCAAATATTCCCAAATCTGAAAGACTTTAAAATCTCATGTCAGATCTCCCAAGAATTCTGGATAAGGGGTATTTAACCTGTACCTGGAAAAGGATTTTGGTCCTCAGAAAGGTAAGGAGAGACAACTTTCCAAGAGTTTCACCCTGAAGGGCAGGAGAGGGGTGAAGAGGAGTATGGTGTTGGGAATTTTCTTAAGATCAGACTCTAACCTCCGATGGGGAAGTCCAAAGGAAGTAGGAAAGAAGTGAGAGCATAAGGTTCCACATGGTAGAGGCTCCACGGCCGCACTGCCCCATGTGGGGGCCACCGGCCCCTTGAGGTTTCTAGATTTTCGTTTTTAACTTAATTTAGACTCAATTCAGGCTATTTGGTGATTGGGTTATTCGGCCTTTTGCTGGGTAAGGGAGTTGAGGGGAAATCAACCAAATTAACAAATTACAAAATCCAAGTTAGACTAGGAGGGAAAAAAAGATAAAACTGACAAACTGTAGGAGCACAGAGAGGACAGAAGGTCCTGATGGGTGAGGAGCAAGCAAATGGAGAGGAAAGGGGTTTGGGGGCAGCAAACAGGATGTTTAAATTAGTGATTTTGAAGACGGGTGATTTCGAATGTTGACCAAGTTTCAAAATATAATCTGTTAGAAGTGAAGTGAGTCAGGTGTCTGAGAATGGAATGAAGAGACCGAAGAGCTGGCTCAATGTAGACCCCAAGGTCATCCAGGATGACGGCAGATGCTGGAGAAGAGAGGAAGACTCTGAGCTACGCCAACAATGTCAACTAGGAGACGCTAGATGGTGGTGCCAAAAGGATTATGTCCTTAGGACAAACTTCCAGAACAAAATTGCTTGGTCAATCACAACATCAGAAAATACTACCAATTTGGTCTCTTGTACCAGTGCACCCTTCTGTGTTCACATATTTTTATTAACCCAGCATTGTATATCACTTTTGTTTTCACAACCCTGATGTTAAAAAATAAAGGTTCACTGCTGCACCGACTTGCCTTTATTTGATTATTGGTCAGGTTAAACTTCTTTTTATGTCTCCTAGCCATGAGTATGTCTTCTCCTATGTGTGGCCTCTTTGAACACCTCTGAGCCTACTTCCATCTGGAGGCTGCACTTTGAGAGAAAAATCAGAGGGGAAGCTAAGGGACTGGCGAGGATTGACACTGCGCTGAGGACAAGACGGTCCCTTGGGGAAAGCAGTGAGGGCAGGGCAGACAGGCAAGAGCCCAGGGAAAATGTTCTGGGGAGTGAAGTCTTTGAGTCTCAGGAAGTCAAAATAAGAGATCCCTTTATTCTAGTGGAACCTCCTCAAAGTAAACAGGAAACTGCAGCTTGATCTAAAGATCCCAGGCACTTCACTATCAGCCAAGTGAACAAATAGTGGGCCCATGGACCATTCATTCACTCATCTTATCCTTTGCCAAAAAGAATGATATGGAGAGATTGCCCTTCACTTGAGAATTTGCCAGCAGGAAAGTAACAGAGAGGCTTTACAAATAAAGGGAATACTGTCCTCAAATTTCAGAGGAGCAGAACTTCTTAAAGTATTTCCTATAGAAAATAGAACACGAGAAAGCTGGTTAGCCTTCTCATCAGCATACAAGAAGACACTGTGGTCTCTATGAAAATAAGAATTAAAAAAAACTAAACTTTTTTCTTTGTGTATTTATGTAGGCAATTTCAAAAAAACTAATTGGCATGTTGTACTTCTGTGATTGACCAAAAATTTTTAAAACTCAAGATACACAATGTTCTATTAATCACATGACAACAATTACATTAAAAATACTAGTAAAACAGTACAAAGAAAAATTTAAAACTAGTTAATAATGTTGGTTCTGTAAGACCACAGGTGATTCTCTTCCTTCCTTCTTTCTGTATTTTTCCAAGTTTTTATAATGAACATGTACTAATTTTATAATTGTGGGAGAGTTGTACCTTAAAAAAAAATTCTTCATTTAGTCTGTTCTTTGGCTAACTACTTACATCCACCATGAAATCGTCAGCCTTCAGTTCAACCTCCAGGAATATACCACTAGGTTTAGCATCGGCAACCTCTTTTGGAAGGTGTTCATAGTCTTCCTAGAAAAAAATGAGACTCCTCATGTTAGAAACCCAGGTTTTCATCATTAAGTACTTATGCCACAAACAGGTTCCCTTTTGCTAGGGGTAGTGGCACATGCCTGTAATCCCAGCAACTCAAGAGGCTGAGGCCAGAGGATGGCAAGTTCAAGGCCAGCTCGTAACTTAATGAAGCCCAAGGCAATGTAGCAAGATCCTGTCTCAAAATAAAAAATAAAAAGGGCTGGGAATGTAGCTCTGGTAAAGCACTCTGGGTTCAATCCGTGGTATTAAAGCAAACAAACAAATAGGTTCCCTCTCTAAAAATGACACTCCATACTAAGTATGGGGACACATGTCTATAATCCCAGTGACTGGCAAAGCTGAGGCAAGAGGATCACAAGTTCAAGGCCAGTCTCAGCAACTTAGTAAGACTCGGTCTTAAAATGAAAAATAAAAGGCTAGGGATGTAGCTCAGTGGTAGAATGTCCCTGGGTTCAATCCCCAGTATTGAAAGGTAAAATAACACCAAAACGTTACTTCACTAAGAAAAATGGTTAGAGTGGGAATGGCAGGGCAGGGTGGTGCCCACCTGTGGTTCAGGAGGCAGAGGCAGGAGGATTACCAAGTTCAAAGCTAGCCTCAGCAACTTAACAAAGCCCTAAGCAACTTAGTGAGATGCAGTCTCAAGATAAATGAATAAATGAAAAAGGACTGACAATGAGGCTCAGTGGTTAAGTGGCCCTGAGTTTAACTCCTGGTACCAAAAAAAAAGCGCTATCTTTAACAATTATAGAATTATAGCTTTATAGCTCTTATCTATGCTGTCCTTTAAACAAATAGAACAATTTTCATAACAAAAACGTCACATTTAAAAAAAAATATGACACTAACCTATTAGTAGAACAAGAGGAAATAAAGTGTAACCCAAGAAATTACTATGAGGTAGGGTGTGGTTATCAGTTGACCCATGTATGGATTTTTCTGGCAAACAGAGAAAAATCTTATTAAGCTGGAGGTGAAAACATATTTTACTAAAGGAGAAGGGGAGAGCAATTCCCTCTCTCTAGTAAACTGCTTACTTGCAGTAAAAAGTGACCTCTCCCAGTTCTCTGTTTCACCACGTATAATACACGCAACACACAAAAATGTTAATTGATTGCTTATGTTAGCAGTGAAGTCAACAGCAGCTGTTATTAGTAATTAAGTTTTCTAGGGAGTCAAAATCAAATAATTTTTTGACTGATGGGGGTTGATACCCCAGCCCCAGCACTGTACAAGGGTCAATTGTAATTAAAACAGATCCTCAGAGACTCAGTGATTATTTTGAGGGCCTTTAGATATATTCCCTTATGTTCATTTTTCTGTGCTTGGATCTAGTCAAAATCTGTGGACTCCTCTCTTCCTGGATGAGAGAGAGAAGGTTTTCAGTCAGACCTGGCTTTGAATCCTGGCTGACCGGTATACCTGAGCAAGTTATTAACCTCACTGAAGCGTCAACTTCCCACACATGACACAGGCCTAAGAATATTGTGTTGCTGTGAAGATTAAATGAGAATAAATACAAAGAGCTTAGTACTGAGTCGTGGAGTTTTGATGGGTTAAAGGTTTCTCTTGGAGGACAGACAGTGCAATAACCTTTCACTATCGGGAAGATGCTTGATAATTCAACTTACCCTTTCAATCTTCTTTGCTTCTGGTGGCTGGGTCTCACCCACAAATGTGTAGAGATTACGGGATTCAATATTTTTCAAAATCCTTCGTGCTGCGTCCAATTTGGGATCAGTGGAGTGTAAAATCTCCAGAAAAATGTTATCTGTAAATTTGATGAAAATGCAGTCATATTAAAATGAAAACACGAGATTTAAAGACATGTACACTGCTCTACTCCTGAAATGGCTTCAAGAAGCAGTTCACAAATGTGGGTACATTAGGACTCCAGCAACGTATTAAAAAAAAAAAAAGTGAAAAGACCTTTAAAAAAATGTTCTAGTTAGTGTTTTCTCTCATGGTGTGGAAACTAGAGGGGAAAAAAAAATGGAGGTGGGGAGTCCTATGAAAATAGAAGGGAGACCAGCAGGGTAGAGAAAGTATTGGGGGGAGAGGTACTGGGGTACTGATAAATTATACTGTTACAGTGTGTACGTGTGTGGATTTGAATCCCACTGTTATGTATAATTATAATGCACCAATAAAAAACTGGAAAAAAATGTTCCAGTTGAAGAACTGGATTCCCTTCAAGGTAATCCAGTGCATGGGAAGGACAGAGATAAAATAAGATGGCACTAAAGTTGATGCCTGTCAAGCTTGGGGATTGGGTACACAGAGTAGATGGATTTATTGTTGTTAGGCTTATTTATAAAAGAGAATAATCTGTGTACATTTATAAACTAAATTACGTCTAGGATCTGCTTCAAAACAGTCTCAAAATTTCAATGGCAGTAGGTAGATATGGCAGATAAAAGTAAAATTGTTATGTGGATAACTGTTGAGGTTAAGTGATAAATACACAGAATTTTATAAATTTCCTACATCAAAAGTTTTTAGCCAGGGGGCTGGGGTTGTAGCTCAGTGGTGGAGCACTTGCCCAGTATGTGTGAGGCCTTGGGTTCAATCCTCAATACCACATGAAAAAAATGAATAAAAAATAAAGTTATAAGAAAAAAAGTTTTTAGTAGTGCACCCCTGAAATACCAGTGGCTTGGGAGGTTGAGGCAGGAGGATTGCAAGTTCAAAGCCAGTCTCAGTAACTTAGTGAGGTCCTATCTCAAAATAAAAAATAAAAAGCGCTCAGTGGTAGTGCATCCCTGGGTTCAATCCATAGCACTACACACACACACACACACACAGACCAAGAAATTTAATACTGATGTGAAAACATCATCTAACATATAATCTACACTCAAATTTGTTTACTTGTCTCAATAATTTAACTCAAGGATTTTTGTAGTTGGATAGAGAAATTGACCAAGTATATTAGAAATTGACCAAGGATATTAGTGGGTCATGATTTTTTAGATTCTCTTAATCTGGAAATAGATTTCTCTTTCAAGATGTTGACATTTAGAGAAGTTCAGGTAGTTGTTTCATAAAGTATTCTGTAGTTGTGAATGGTTATGTTAAATTTTATCAGTCAGTAAAGCAAGCATAGTAATCTTCAGACTTTTCTAGTATTTCCTCCCTCCCTCTATTTTTCTATGGTGCTGGACAGTGAAGCCAGGGCCTCAAATGTGCAATGCCGGGGCTCTACTGAGTTACATCCCAAGCCCCAGTAACTCATTTTTTATCATATTTTACAGAAAGTATCAATTTACAAGAGGTTGGAAACTTTAAAAGCTGGTTCTTCAAAGACAGTTTGAGAGGATCTGTTTCAGGTTTTGTTCTGGCACTGTGCTACAAACAGAATCTAGGCACGATGGAGCGGTAGGACCTTGGGCAGCACCTGGGCAAGAAGTGGCTGTACAGTGATCTGGCTGTGTTTGTTGTTGTTTTTCTATTTTGGTGCTGGGGATTGAACACAGGGGTGCTCCACCACTGAGCTACATCCCAGCCCTTTTTATTTTTGCTTTTGAGACAGGGTCTCACTGAACTGCCAAGGATGGCCTCAAACTTGTGATCCTCCCACCTTAGCCTCCCTAGTGGCTGGAATTACAGACAAAAGTCAGATCTGTCTGTTTCTTAGACCACTTAGCTTCTGTTGTTTTTGTCCATTTCCAGAGCTTTAGTCTTTCTACTGATTCTGTGTGTAACTGCTTTCTAATTGTACTTTTAGTTAAACAGTCAATTTTGTGATTTGCAACCAAGAACTCTTGACTGACGTATATTTTTTATTCAACTTCTTTTGCTTTATTGATCTTTATTTCTCAATCTACGCTTTCCAAGCTTAAAAAACTAGCTGCCACATCTTCACCTGTCTTCCTTCCTTCTCACCCTAAGTTGCAGATTGGGGGTGGGGGGTACTAGGAATTGAACTGAGGAGCACTCAACCACTGAGCCACATCCCCAGCCCTATTTAGTATTTTATTTAGAGACAGGGTCTCACTGGGTTGCTTAGTGCCTCACTTTTGCTGAGGCTGGCTTTGAACTCACAATCCTCCTGCCTCAGCCTCCCGAGCTGCTGGGATTATAGGCACGTGCCACCACGCCCAGTTAAGCGGCAGATTTTGTTTCTGCCAAAATATGGAGAGATGTTCTTATCATCTCATGTTTTAGAATGAAAATAATGTTAAAAGTTTTTTAGGGGGGCTGGGGAGATAGCTCAGTCGGTAAAGTGCTTGCCTTGCAAGCATAAGACCATGGGTTCGATTCCCAGCACCACAAAAAAAAAAAAAAAAAAAAAAAAAAAAAAAAAAAAGTTTTTTAGTAGTTTAGTCTACTTGTATTATAAACTAAATAATAATGAATTTTGAGTACTTACTTTCCAAGTCTATATTAGGTACTGTGCCTCATTTAAGCATCACAACAGAACTACATCCTAGAGATATATTATTAAAGATTGAACCCAGGGCCTTGTGCATGCTAGACAAGCACCCTACCATAGAGTTACACCTCCGACGTATACCTTCATTTTATACATAAGGAAACTAAGGTTCAGGGAGGTTAAATCACTTTTCCATGGTTGCCCTGTTAGTATAAGGCAGAGATAAAACTCAAATCTAAAAATACATCATCATTTAGGAGGGTAAAATACATTTGAACATTTGGAAAATAACTCATTTGCAACCCAGGGACAGCTTACACTGTATATGAGATGGGCCATCCATGTCATCTTCTAGTTCTTACCTGTCAGCTTAGTGAAGGCTTCCATGTCATCAATTGCTGTAGAAATGTGATATTTTTTCCCGTTAGCACCTGTAATCTCTATGTAGGGGTCTGCTTTGAGGAAAGCATCTGCAACCCTAAAGTAGATTGTGTAAAATATACTTAGAAAACTTTGAGTATTTGCTTTATACCTTACTGAAGGGTATCTTTCTACTTCAGGAAAATAAAATCTTGAAGCACAATGTTCTAAAGACAACTGGTTCTTGATCAGACTAACTAAGCATATGGTGATCCCTGAGCTACTGTGCTTACTAAGTTCCAGACACTATGGCAGGGCTCCGCATACCATTATCTTATTTAATTTTTCCAATAATAAAATAGGTATAATCAGCTCCAATTTTACAGATGCAGAAATAATGTAATTTTCTTTCTTTTTTTTTTTTTTTTGCAGTACTGGGGATCGAACTCAGGGCCTCGTGCTTTCGAGGCAAGCACTCTACCAGCTGAGCTATCTCCCCAGCCTGCTGGAATTTTCCTTTAAGTAAGCCAGGAAGAAGCAGTGCCAGGCTTTGAACCCAATATCTCAGACTCTCTGATTAAAAAAACAAACTTTTATCTAAGGATCAATCACACTAACAAGAGGATATACTCTTAACTAGTGTGTTCATGATAAAGGATATGTAAAAAATAGAAATAAAGATAAATTTCTTATATAACATGGATATAAAAATGAACATGAAAGATTTGTAATAAACAAATTTAAATGTAGTTTAGAGACCTGGAATTAATATAATTCTCACCCAATTTTTAAATTGGTACTTAGTAGTTGGGTTAACACACCCAATTTTTTTTTTTTTTGGCAGTGCTGGGGATTGAACCCAGCGCCTTGTGCTTGCAAGGAAAGCACTCTACCAACTGAGCTACGTCCCCAGCCCAACACACCCAATTTTTGACAGTAGTCAGAACTCATGGGCTCAGTCATGTACAGACTTTGCTATGGTTCTGACTGAATCAGGGAAAAAGAGATGAAATATGCTATTAATTTTGATGAATGTTTGACAGGATAAGGACAGATATTAATCTTCTCGAAATTCATTCATGTTATTAACCTCATGACAATGTCAGTTGTTCATGTCCTACCTCCTGTCACCATGGGGACTAACACCCCACATGTCATCAGCTGTGCAAAGGTCCTGAGCCATGTCAGCACTGCCCTTGCATGTCCAGCCTAGGCCAGCTCTTCTTTCCTTCTCCCACCTGACCCCTCTTATCCATTTTCCTACTCTTCCTCCAACTAAGTTCGATTTATGCTAGATTTTGTTTAAGGAAATCACTTCAGATTTATTTACTCACTTAAAATCCACTTGAATTTATCTGGAAACCTCTACTTGACAAGTATGATAACTGGCAAAGCACCATGGAAAATCTGATAGGAAAGTAACAATCAAATTTCTTACATTGTATCAATGAGGTTGCTAACTCTGTGTTGATAAGCTTTGCGGTGTAACCTGTTACGTGTGTAGAACATATCATATAGATTTCCAACCTCCTGCAGGAAAACATGAAATAAATATTAATGTAGGATCAGATTATGTTAATCTTTTTAGTTGGTAAGTATACATAAGACAGGGAAATAGGATGATGCTGACAAGACCACGTGTGGCAGCTATTTCATCAAAACTCTGGAGTGCACTAAAAAAAGGGGGGGAGGGGAAAAAAGAAGGTACCATGCTGTACCCCTGTAATCTCAGCAACTTGGGAGCTGAGGAAGGGGGATGCAAGTTCAAGACCAGCTTCAGCAACTTAGTGAGACCCTGTCTCAAAATAAATGTAAAAAGGACTGGAGATGTATGGATATATGTAGCTCAGTGATGAAATGTCCTTGGGTTCAATCCCTAGTACCAAAAGGTATGCAACTTTCATTCTTTTTTTTTTTTTTTTTTTTTTTTTTTGTAGTTGTAGATTGACAGCATGACTACTTGTTTATTTTTATGTGGTGCCAGGGATCGAACCCAGTGCCTCACTCGTGTTAGGCAAACGCTCTGCCACTGAGCTACAGCCCCAGCCCCGACTTTCATCCTTTTTTTTTTTTGGTGGGGCTGGGGATCGAACCCAGGGACTTGTACATGAGAGGCAAGCACTCTGCCAACTGAGCTATCTCCCCAGCCTCAACTTTCATTTTTAATAAATGAAAATCTATTGTGTGTTCTAACTTCTGTTGTTTTTGGTTTTGTTTTGGTACTGGGGATTCAACCAAGGGCCTCATCATGCTAAGCACATTCTTTTTCTTTTTTAAAATTTTTTTAGTTGTTGATGGACCTTTATTTTTATTTATTTATAGATGGCGCTGAGAATTGAACGGAGTACCTCACAGGTGCTAGGCAAGTACTCTACCACTGAGCCACAACCCGAGCCTTAAGCACATTGTTTACCAGTAAGCTACACCTCTAGCCCACAGGTTGTTTTAGACATTCTAAGTATATGCTTTAATCCTCATGACTCTAGGAAATAGGTATTATTATTAAGTTCTTCATTCTTAACATAAAACCTTTCTGCTGGTAAGATACCATACCACTCTTTTATTACAAGACTGTCATCTAGCAGGGACTTAATGGGGTTCCTTCTCTGTGCCTCAATTTGCTACTTGTTAAATGATGCTACGGTTTAAGTATGGGTTGTCCCCACCAAAACTCATGTTAAAATTATGCCCCCAAGTAACAGTGTTGAGAGGTAGTGGGACCTTTACGAGGTAACTAGGTTATAGGGGTTCCACACTCATGAAAAGACTATTGTAGTTTCTGTGAGAGTGGGTTAGTTAACAGGAGAACAGGTGGTTATAAAGTGAGCCTGGCATTTCCCCTCGCTCTCTTTAGCACATACCTGCCTGTTCTTCTGGTTTTCTACCATGCATATAGCAGCACATAATCCTTACGAGACACTGAGCAGATGCCAGTGCCATGTTCTTAGACCTCCAGAACTGTGAACTAAATAAAATAAATCTCTTTTCTTTATAAAATATCTGGCCTCAGGTATTTTGTTATAGCAACAGAAAAGAGACTAAGAGCCAGGCATGGTGGTATACACCTGTAATCCCACTCAGGAGCCTGAGGCAATAGGATCCAAAGTTCAAGTCAGCCTCTGCAACTCAGTGAGGCCCTAAGCAACTTAGTGGGACCACGTCTCAAATTAAAAAAATGAAAAAGACTGGGGATTTGACTGGTGACTCAGTAGTTAAGCATCCCTGGATTTAATCCCTAGTTAAAAAAAAAGAAAAGAAAGGAAGAAAGAAAAGAAGAGACTAAGAAAAATGGCATAATAATAGCATCTTTCTCTTAGGGTGTTAAGGACTGAGTTGATCCATCTGAAGCACTTAAAATTGCTTTCAGCCAACGTAAGGCTCAATAAGTGCTGAAATTAATTTTGTTATTATTATCTAACAATTATTTTAAAATGCTAAGCATTTAGTAAAGCGATTGATGGTCTACCAATTTTTCCAAATTGTTGAATGGTTATTTTCCGATTCTGGGCCAGGAACTACCTTCTTCCTGCTTCCTGTGGCAGAGCTTACCTTTTCTCTAGCACAAATAGGCTTCTCATTATCTACTTCACAGACACGGGCAAACTTAATAAAGCGATTGTGATCAAAATTATTTTGCATTCCAAGATGATGGCAGTCCCTAGAAAGATTCCAAAGCAGAGAAATGAAATTTTTCAACTAAGAAACTACTGTAAATACTAATACTAAATCTGCATAAAGACTTTAACCAATTTTTCTGAAGTATTCAGTGCATACCTGGCAAAATAATCCCATTTATCCACATCGATGCCATTTCTTTTATTAGATACTATCTCATAAAGAAAGCTTTTCTCTTGAGGACGTCCTTTATATGGCCACTGGAAGGGAAGAAAATTCACCAACATTTTTAGGATAGGCAACAAATCTATTTATAAAGCAAAGCAATTATTATTAATTTGCAAATTATAAACAGATACTTGACTAGGAAAATAGATGGTAGAAGGTTCTACTCTTTCTTTCTTCCTCTTGATTTTTTAAAAATTTCTTTTAGTTGTCAATGAATCTTTATTTTGTTTATTTATATGCAGTGCTGAGAATTGAACCCAGTGCCTCACACATGCAAGGCAAGTGCTCTTACCACTGAGCTACAACCCCAGCCCCACTTGATTCTTACACAAGTAGAAAGGGAAAAGAAATGCTAAGGTATATATTCTATTAATACTAAATCTTCAGGTTGGGGATGTAGCTCGGTAGAAAGTGTGCTTACCAATGCTACATACACACTATGTATATATTATAGTCTATGAACACACGATACATATCTACAAATATGATATCTATCTATATGTACATATATATTATATATAAATGAAATGCTAAGGCTTCACAAGTGCCATTGAAAGGGTCTTAATATCATTACACTTCCCCAGACCAGTGACTTTCTTTTTTTCTTGGTTTAAAAGCTTTTTAAAAACCTGAGATTCAGGTTGGGGATGTGGCTCAGTGGTAGAGCACTTACCTAGAGAGCATGAGGGCCTGGGTTCAACTCCTGGAACCACTCCCCATATCCGAAAAAAACATTTAATTATGAGCTAGGAAGAATATTCCTTAGATAATAATGCTTGAATTTATGCATTAACATATCATTATTGCAGGGGATGGAAAGATAGTGGACTGAGACAGATAGTATCACCCCATGTATATGTATGATTACATGAATGATGTGAATCTACATTGTGTACAACCATAGAAATGAGAAGTTGTACCCCATTTGTGTACGATGAATGACTCAAGATGCAGCATGTAAAAGTAAAAAAGATTAATAAAAAAATTTTTTTTAAATCAATATTTTTCAAAGCAGTTACAATCTAGTCTAAATGATAGGCACTGCTCAAAAGCTCCCTTTTTGGGGGCAGTGGGAAGACAGGATATTTGCTAAAAAGCTCACCTCTTTATCTTACATCTTACAAGTAGATTTGCATGTATTTTGAGGTGAAAAATCCTAACCATTTCAATGGGATAATTATTTGCCAACTTCTTTTTAATTAAAAACTATATATAAAAGATCAAAAAGGAAACCAAACTGATTTCCCCCTGAACCAGTTCAACGTTTTCAAGGTCTTTATATACTTAAATATTTCAAATATGGTAACTATAATGGATAAACGAGACACACCAGCACACTTTTACATTTCCAGACAGAGTTACTTAAGCTTTCTATATAAAATATTTCATACATATTCATTAAAAAGCAATGTATAGGGGCTGGGGAGATAGCTCAGTCGGTAGAGTGCTTGCCTTGTAAGCACAAGGCCCTGGGTTTGATCCCCAGCCCCCCCCCCCCCAAAAAAAAAGCAATGTATATATACACATATGTGGATATGTATATATTTCAATTTGGGGGTAACTTCTAAAGAACTCAATTAAGAGATGGGAAGAATACAAATGCCATTTTTTGTATTAGAGGGCAGAAATATGCAACATATTTTGTCATTTAGTTCTTCTAAAATAGGTAAATGAGTAGTTCTAAAGAAATCAAGAATAGACTAGACAAAAAGTACCAGTCAGCTCAAATTAAGTTGAATACAAACTTACCAAAGAATCTTTTACTGGTGTTTCAGGTGGTCCTATAATTTGTTCCTTGATAAAGCAAATATCTTCCTCAGGGACAAGATCATAGTCTTCCATGACACTTCTGAGTCCGTTAGAATTTATAAGATGCTCAAACATTTGAACTGAGCCCTGTTCATGCTAGAAAAAAATCAGGATAATATGGCTTGTTATAGACTCTAACCAATGAGTGGCCCTGATTATACAAATTATTCTTTTTTATTTTTTTTTAGTTGTTGATGAACCTTTGTTTTATTTATTTATATGTGGTGCTGGAAATCAAACCCAGTGCCTCACACATGCTAGGCAAGTGCTCTGCCACTGGGTCACAACCCCAGCCCTACAAATTATTCTTGATCTGAGGTAATTCTAAGTTAAGATTCTACTGCAAGTTAATTATGTAGTTTCCAACCAGTCTGCAGGTTTTATCAATACTATCAATATTTTACTAAACTATAAAATTTATAAATCATGTTCATTATTTCATAAATATATTAAATATACTTTATGAGACATAATCATCTGTGGTACCATGAAGAATATTATCAAGTCCTACAGGTGGAATCCTACTTTAAGGACAATCATAAAATTTAGTTTTTCATCAGTATTAGAACATGTGAAGTTAAAAGCTGTTCGTATTTCCATCTAGTGGCAAAAAGGAGTAACAGCAATATTGTGGGTAAAATCAAGGGTCACAGATCTCTAAAGTCAAGATCTGGGTCTCAAATCCCCCTCAGTTGGCCCATGTCTGCTCATTCATCTCAATCACTGTAAAGATCAAATGATCCCCCAGAGACATATGTCCTTTTCCACATCTTACAAAAAATGACTCAAGATGAAAATCAAAACCTGAACGACCCCAATAACTTTGTGGGTAGGAGGAGGGGACTGGGGATTGACCCGTAACTTTTAAAATCAAGTCAAGATATATAATGATTACAAAAGGAGGGAAACTTATAAATTTACAGTAGGGAAATTTGGTTGACACTGCTTTAACTGAGTGGTCAAAGTTAATATCATCAGTAATGGTGCAAGTAGATTTTATGTGCCTCCTGATGTGACACATTAAGGACACATGGCTTCTCTGGCATTCTGCCAGAAATACACAGCCTGACTACATGAAAACAGAATAAATGAAATTTAAACTGACATTTCACAAAATAGCTCACCTGCTCATAAGAAAATGACAAGGTCATGAAAGATAAACACTGAAGAACTAGCTGGGCATGGTAGTGCATGCCTGTAGTAATTCCACTGACCTGGAAGGCTGAGGCAGGAGGATCATGAGTTCAAAGCCAGCCTCAGCAATTTAGTGAGGCCCTAGGCAACTTGGTGAGACCTTGTCTCAAAATAAGATACAAAAAAAAAAAGGATGGGGATGTGGCTCAGTGGTAAAGCGTCCCTGGGTTCAATCCCCAGTACCATAAAAAAAAAAAAAAAAAAAAAAAAAGACTGAAGAACTGTTCAAGATTAAAAGAAATTAAAGAGAAATGGCAACTAAGTGTAAGATTATTCTGGGGGGGGCTTTTTTTGGTACCAGGGTTAATCACTGAGGCACATCCCCAGTCTTTTTGTTTTATTTAGAGATATGGTCTCACTAGGTTGCTCACAGTCTCGCTAAATTGCTGAGACTGGCTTTGAACCTGCGCTCCTCTTGCCTCAGCCTCCTGAGTTGCTGGGATTACAGGCGTGTGCCAAGTGCAAGATTATTCTGTATCCTGGACAAAGGGAAAAAAATTTCCCCTTCTTCTACATGCACAACTGGTGAAATTTGAAGGTAAATCTATAAATTAGACAATAATTCTACATCAATACTAATTTCATGACTTTTGATAGCTGTGCCAAAATTATACTCTTGCTTTTAGAAATACCCACTGAAGTATTTGGGAGTGAAAATTCATGCCCAGGCTGGAGATTGTAGTCAGGCAGAGTTAAATTAGCATGCACAAGGCACTGGGTTGGATCCTCAGTACTGCAAAAACACAAAACAGCTGGGTGCAATGGGGCACGCCTATAATCCCAGTGGCTTGGGAGGCCAAGGCAGGAGGACTGCAAGTTCAAAACAGCCTCAGCAACTTAGTGAGGCCCTGAGCAACTCAGTGAGACCCTGTCTCAAAATAAAATACCAAGAAGGTCTGAGGATGTGGCATGGTTAAGCACCCCTGAATTCAATCCCCGGTACCAAAAAAATAAATAAAAAAATCACACACACAAAACAAAAAGGAATGTCTAGCTAGAAGTGGTGGCATGTCTGAAGTTCCAACTACTTGGGAGGTTGAGGCAAGAAGAGCATTTGCGCCTGGGAGTTTCAGACCAGTTTGGCTCTGTCTTTAAAAAAAAAAAGTATGTCTGCAACTTATTTTCAAATAGTTCAGAAAAACATTTGTGTATAAAAGACAGCATATTAAAAAGTACAGCAAAACATTAACATTTGGCAAATCTCAGAAGATAATTCAACGTTTTTGTATGAAATTATGTAAAAATTAAATGTTAAAATAATTCAATCAGAGGGCTGGGGCTGCAGCTCAGTGGCAGAGTACCTGCCTTGCATGCATAAGGCACAGAGTTTGATCCCTAGTGCCGCATAAAAATAAAATAAAATAAAGGCATGCTGTCTGTCTACAACTATAAAATTTAAAAAAAATTCAATCAGTAATTAAAAAAGTATTTCCCTTAAAATCAGTAATAAAATACAGTTGTCTAATATTATCTCTTTTATTTAATATTTTACTGGAAGTCTAAGAAATATGGAAAAGCAATAAATAAAGTAACTATCCATATTAAATGAAAAAATCAGATTTCTACTATTTGTTAGGTAGCAGTGCCTGTGACACTATTGCATACCTAACAATTAATTCTATATGAGCTCATAATGAGCAGCAGGGTCCTGGGGTTTCTTTACATTGTCCTTAAGACTAATGAGAAATCAAGTAACTAGTGGGTTGGGAGATGAAGGCCTGGTGTGGTGGTGCACACCTCTAATTCCAGTGACTCAGGAGGCTGAGGCAGGAGAATTGCAAGTTCAAAGCCAAGTGCAGCAACTCAGTGAGACCCTGTCTCAAAGTAAAAACTGTAAAAGGCTGGGGATGTGGCTCAATGGTTAAGTGCTCCTTGGTTAAAACTCTGGTACAGAGAGAGAGAGAGAAAGGAAAACAACAGGTGTGCTTACCCTGAGAATAAACAGGTGGCAAGAAGGCGGTCAATTAAGAAAAGCCCAAGAAGGAAAGATCCATGGGCCTAACTCCTGACAGGGTGCACTGGGATCATTATACAATTAGGATTTATGGCCATAGGTTTCTCAGTGTATACCAGAAGAGAAATTTCTTTAGTAGGGCAGGCACAGTAAGATGAAACTGTCCTGACGCTGACCCCAGCACCTGCATTAAGATAGGGCTGAGGTCTGGGGTTGTGGCTCAGTGGTAAGAGTGCTTGCCTTGCATATGTGAGACACTGGGTTCAATCCTCAGCACCACATACAACAAATAAATAAACAAAATAAAGTTAAAAAAAATAGGGCTGACTTATAGATGAAGCAAGCACTGAATGAGAAGGTCATCGTGATAGTTCCAGAAAGGACCAACCAAGGTTAAAAAAAAACCCACCCAAGGTGAAGGAGGAGTTAAGCCTCAGATTGGTAAAGATGGCAAAAGGTGGACCTAGCTCTTGTGGCAAACATGAAACAGTAGTAAATTTGGAAGTAGCATTAAGTTTCCTTTATCATATTCTGTTTCAAGACGACTGGCTCTCCTTTCTTGAGAGTGTATTTTGCTTGAATTTTTGTGTCTGCCTTGAAAGTCTCTCTCATCGGGACACAAGAACCAAGGTTTGGAGCTTTGGCGCCCCGTTGGCCAGTGACACTATTGCATACACAACAATTAATTCTATATGAGCTAGTAAGTCTTAAATGTGGAAGGCAAATATAAAGAAAAAGACTTGGTAATGGCTGCACAGATCCTATTAGATCCACTCTAATCTAAAGCAATCAACTCCCCTCCCTTCCCCTCTCCTCTCCTGAAGCTCTGGGTAATGACCAAAAGCAAGCAGATGTTAGCAAGAGGAGAGTCAACTCTTGGATGAAAATGACACTAGGCAATATTCCAATTTTAAGCTTTTATCATGAGGACACACCCTGAGGCAGCAAAAGTAGTGAGAAACTATCCATTTTACTGGCTCCAAGAACCAGTGTACTTCATAAAAATTTAAAACTTGTTTTCAAAAGGCACCACTAAAAAAAAATCAATTGACAAGCCAGACATTATGAAAAAATATTCACAATACATATATCTAACAGCATATATAAAAATAAATTCCCGCTGGGTGTGGAGGCACATGCCTATAGTTCCAACAACTTGGGAGGCTGAGGCAGGAGGAAAGTTCAAGGCCAGGCTAAGCAATTTAGTGAGGCCCTAAGCAACTTACAGAATCCTTATCTCAAATAAATAAATAAAAATAAAAAAGACTGGGGTGTAACTCAGTGGTAAAGTATCCCCAGGTTCAACTCCCAAGCCAAAAAATAAATAAATAATAATAATAAATTAAAAAATTCCTACAAGTCAATAATAAAAAGTAAACAATAAGATTCTTTTCTTTCCTCTTTCTCTCTTTCCTTTTTTTTTTTTTTTCAAACTCAGAATCTCATCCATGTTGGCAAGTAATCTGCCAATGAGTCACACTCCCCAGCACTCAAATCAAAATTTTTAAATGTGTAAAATACTGAATAAACTCTTAAAAAAAAAAAAAAAAAAAAAAAGATGTAGCAATAACAAAGTGCCAAAAACAAGTTACAGGAAATGGTATTCAACATATATTAGAGAATGCAAACTAAACCACTAAGCTACCATTTGACATTCAGAAGGTCTAATCTGAAAGATTAAAAGTTGGGGTAGGTGCTGGGGTGTAGCTAAGTGCTAGAGTGCTTGCTTAGGATGTACACGGCTCTAGATTCAACATCCAGTACCATAAAATAAATAAAGCAAAAAATGAAAAGTTGGTGAGACTGTAGAACAACGGCAACTTACAACTTTCACCCATTGCTGAAGGGAGTGGACCATCACGTTAGAAAACTCTGGGAGTTTATTAGAAAGTTAAACATGCTTTTACTATATGGACCAGTTTCTACTCCTAGGTATTTATCTAAAAGAAATGAAAACATATGTTCACAAAATTCTTGTCCAATAAGGTGCATAGTAACCTAATATGTAATAGCCACAACCTACAAACAATCCAAAGTCCATCAAAAGGAGAAAGTATAAAATTGGGACTTGTTCATCTACTGAAATAACTACTCAGCAACAAAGAGATGAACTACCGATGCACACAACATGAACACATATCAAAACCATTTTGTTCAGTAAAGAAGACACAAAAGAGTACCTACCATCTGATTCTACTTATATCAAGTCTAAGAACAGAGACAACTAATCTGTTTATGAAAATCAGAAGATGATATTGTGGAGAGAGGTGAGAATTGATTTTAAAAAGGAAAAAGGGAGAAGCTAGGGATGTAGCTCAGTAGTAGAGTATGGGCTTAGCATGTGCAAGGCCCTGGGTTCAATCCCCAGCACCACCACCAAAAATAGACAAAAATGAAAACAAATGAACAACAACAACAACAATAACAACAAAACAGGGTCGGGGAGTAAGAGAGTTTTCCTAAAAGATGAAAAAGTATACACTGGTTCAAACTCATTTAAGATCTATACATATTATATGTGACTTATGCGTCATAGAAAAAAAAATGGTTGACATGTAAGAAGCTTTCAATATATGACAATATCCTAATTTACTCCTGGTTCCAGAAATATGATGTAGTAGAATCTGGGGGCAGAGCGGAGAGGTGGGGGTGGGATGGGGGTTGGGGACGGGGGTCAACCCAACTTGACGGCTCAAAAACTGATTCCAGGGCTGGGGCTGTAGCTCAGTGGCAAAGCACTTGCCTAGCACGCACGAGGCACTGGGTTCAATCCTTAGAACTGCACAAAAATAAACAAAATAAAGGCATTCTGTCCATTAAAAAAAAAAAAAAAAACTGATTCCAAAAATATACATCAGCCTCCAGCAAATGACTAATTATACAATGGTTCATTTAATGTATTTATTGAGACTGGGCTGGTATCATTACTTCACAGTTATACTAAATGAATAAAAACCAGAGTTGGTCTTTTTTATTTTACAGTAGGTCAACAAAATAGAACATCAAATTGACAACAATGAAACCTGGTTTTCCAGTGCTGGCTCTACCTTTCACAACTTTGTGACTTTTGGCACAGGAGTAGAACTCTAGAGTGTTGAGTTCCTTCACTGGTAAAAAGGGAGATAATGATTCCTTCTTTACAGACTATCTGAAAACCAAGAGAGCACATACCCACGTAAATAAAAGCACCCTGAAAACTACAGTGAGGAAGGATATTACAACCAAGCAGGGAAACCAAGCAGAGACTCTTACTACACAGCCCACTTTGTATCGACTACTGATTGTAAGAATACATACCGTCCATTTCACTTCCGGGCGAGCAAGTGGGATAAATCTCCCATCAAACATATGAGAAAATGGTCCATGACCTTAAAAACAAATACAGCCTTAGAACAAGAAAAAAATGTTTAAAAGTTGGTAAAAATTGAATTCTTTTTTTAAAGCATTTTTTTTTTTTAGATGTTGGGAGACCTTTATTTTATTCATTTATTTATATGTGGTGCTGAGGATTGAACCCAGTGCCTCACACATGCTAGGCAAGTGCTCTACCACTAAGCCACAACCCCAGCCCCAAAGTGAATTCTTTTAAAAATCTTTTTAGTTTAACTTAAGTATCAACAGACACTAATAATCTATAAATAAATCATAAAACAGGACAAATGCTTTCTTCCTATTTTCTAAAACAACAGAATTAGAAGCAAAAACCACATAAGAAAGTAAACCCTCACTAAAGAGGTCTCCAGTTGCCAGAGTTTACATAAATCTGATGAAAGGATAATTATGTGTTACCTAAAGGGAATGCTGAGGGCTTATTATTTTTTCACAATAAAATACAAGTTTATTTATTTAGGGCTGGGGATGTAGCTCAGTGGCAGCAGGAGTGCTTTGCATGGATGGGTTCCAACTCCAGCACCAAAATAAGAAACAAGAAAGAAAGAAAAGAAAAAAAATTAATTTGCATCCAAATCATGGGTATTTATTTTACAAGCCAAGTTTTCTGTGTGAAATGTCAAACTGTGAAAGTTATATTCCTTTTTTCTTTCTTGGATAATGTAATAATCCCTAATTACATTATTTTGAAATATCAAATTTACAGATAATTTGAAAATTCAGCTCAAAGATTTTTTTCTCTGAACCATCTTAAGTACAATTTTTGTGTATGATATTAACCCTGAATATATTAGTATGCATTTTACATATACAAGGATGTTCTCCTACATAACCATAATACAAAGCATCAAAATAAGAAAATTAATAAAATAAGGAAATTAATAATGAGGCCACTCAAATCTCATATCCTATTCAAGTTTTGCCTAAATAATGTCCTAAAAGGCATGTTAATGCCAAAACTTTTGGAATCTTCAGACTAAGTATTTGTAAATTAAGACAGCAGTTTTAAGACAATCCACTGGGGTGGCAGGAAGATAATATTAGAATTTTATTACTCCCAAAGTTTAAAACATTTAGCTTCATGCAAATTTTATAATATATACTTTACAACAAACATACAAATACTGAGGCTGTATTTTGGCATTTTTACTGGTGATATACATGTTGAAAAGTGGAGACCACTAGTTTTTTGTTTTTGTTTTTGTGGTACCAGGGACTGAACCTAGGGACACTTAACCACTGAGTCACATTCCCAGACCATTTTATTTGTTTAAAATAATTGTTTTAGTTGTCAATGGACCTTTAATTAATTAAAATTAATTAATTATTTTATATGTGGTGCTGAGGATGGAACCCAGGGCCTCACACATGCCAGGCAAGCACTCTACCACTGAGCCACAACTGCAGTCCCCAATTTTATTTTTTATTTTGAGACAGGGTCTCTCTAAGTTGCTTAGGGCTGCACTCAGTTGCTGAGGCTGGCTTTGAACTTGTGATCCCCCTGTCTCATCCTCCAAAGTCATGTGCCACTGTGCTTGGTACTAGTTTCTATTCATGTGCCACTGTGCTTGGTACTAGTTTCTAATTCATAAGTGTGTGTGTAGTTTTGTTTGGTTGATTTGGTTTGGTTTTGCAGTGCTGCAGATCAAATCCAGGGCCTTATATAGGCTAGGCAATCACTCGACCATTGAAGTACATCCTGGGCCTTCAAATTATTAAATGTGAAACTTTGAAACCACTTATGGAGTTGGGGTGTAACTCGGTGGTAGAGCACTCGCTCCTAATGCACAAGGCCCTGGGTTCAGTCCCCAGCGTTGCCAAAAAAATTGAAACTTTGACATGGTTGGAATTTCTTCAGAAACGAGTTTCTTGGTTACAGAGGGAAATAACTGACCCAATCCTCAACTGTACATCTCACAGTCTACATATAAAGGCTCATTTACTACCAGGTTCAGACTCCTGGAGACTGGCAAAGGTTTCATAATGATTCTGTCTCTACTTATCAAGAATCCATTGAATTTTATCATCTAAGGAGCTGAGAGTGTAGCTTAGTGGTAGAGTCTGTGCTTAACATGCATAAAGCCCTGGGTTCAATCCCTAGCACCAAAAAATTAAAAATATAAAAATCATATAGATGGGCTGGGGATACAGCTCAGTTGATAGAGTGCTTGCCTTGCAAGCACAAGGCCCTGGGTTCAATCCCCAACACACACCCAAAAATCATATAGAAAAGAGACAGATCCTTTAGGTATCTGATGACTGAAACATGGAACACATAAACTTTTCTGTGATTAAAAAAGGTCAGGGACAGACCCTTTTCTCTTTTCTTTGTCAAAGGAAAAGGACGATATTTTTCTACTTGGATTTAAGTGGCCCCAAACCTCATCTGAGTCAGGGAACAAAAGAAGATTTCTAAATCTGTTCTAGGTATGTGAAGAATAAACTTGACAAAGTATCTAAAGGGAAAAAGAATAAAAAGGGCTGGGGATGTGGCTCAGTGGTTAAGTGTCCCTGGGTTCAATTCCAACTAACAAAAAAAAAAAAGCCCTTTCGCGTGACTTGTAGCAAAGATATTTAACACAGGAAATTCACTCAAAGACTACAAGAAAATAGAATAGCAATGTTTTGCACTTAGGAGTCATGCCAGAAAAAAGCAATAGCACATTTTATATTAGTGTCAACTGATACACAACTTCCACATTTCTCTTGTTTAGTCTGATTTGAAGTTTCAGAGAGGTGACCTATGTTATGATTTTACATAATAACTTTGGCTGTCTGCATAGCTTACCAAGATCATGACAAAGCCCAGCAATCTGAACACAGAGTATATCTCGCTCACTTATCGGCAGCTCCGGTTGTTTTTCACTCAGTGTGCGAACTAGACATCCTGCTAGATACCCCACCCTGTTGAGTATAAAACCAAAAAGTCATTATTTTTTTTGAAAGATGAATAACACTTCTGGAACTCAAGAACTTCAATATATTTCCCAATCATTCTAATATGTATTTGCACGGACTTTACAGAATAGTGTAGGAACACACAAAAACAAGAATCCCAAAGGCAGGAGCTCTGCCTCAGTGTCATTAATCATGAGGAAAATGCACAGCAAAACCGCAGTGAGGGCTGGGGAGATAGCTCAGTTGGTAGAGTGCTTGCCTCGCATACACAAGGCCCTGGGTTCAAATCCCCAGCACCGCAAATAATAATAATAATAATAAAAATAAATAAATAAAAAGAAAGAAGTGTCATACAATCTAGTTAATTCCACTTCTGCATATATACCCCAAAGAACTGAAAGTAGGGTCCTAAAGAGAGGTCTGCACACCCATGTTCACAGGAGCACTATATTCGCAACAGCCAAGAGGCGGAAGCAATTCAAGTGTCCATCAAGGAATGAATGGATAAACAACAATGGAATATTATTCAGCCTTAAAAAGAAAGATGGTGTGTTCCTATAGTAGGAGTACTTGGGAGGCTGAGGCAGGAGGATCTCTTGAGACCTTGAGTTTGTGATCAACCTGAGCAACATAGCAAGACTCCATCTCAAAAAAAGAAATTCTGACACATACAATGATATGGATATAAGCCTTAAGGACATTATGCTAAGTGAATAAAGTCACCCACAAAAACACAAATATTGTATGATCTCACTTAGATGATGTACCTAGAGTAGTTAAATTCACACACAGAAAACAGAATAGTTACCAGGGGCTGGGAAAAATGGGAAATGGGGAGTTGTTTAATTGGCGTATAGTTTGTTTTACAAGATCAAGAGTTTGGTAATCAACTGCAGAACAATGTGAAAATACTTAACCCTACTGAACTGCACACACTTAAAAATGATTAATACTGTAAATTTTATGTTCTATATATTTTACACAATTTAAAAAATGTCAGTAATCTCTGGCTTTATAATGTTGACCTCACTGACTGAAGATGAATTGTATAACAGGGCTAGGATACGGCTCATCAATATGGCCTTTGCCTAGCACAGGTGAGCAGTGGGTTTGATCTCCAGCACCACACAAACACAAAAAGTGCTTAATGTAAATGTACTTTTACTTCCCTCTAAAGGCTATTTCTTTCTTTATTTTTTCGTGCAGTACTGATTTGAACCCAGGGCCTTATGCTTGCAAAGCAAGCACTCTACCAACCGAGCATTATATCCTCAGTCCTCTAATAGCTGTTTCTAAAACAGAACACAATCTATTCTTTCCCCTGAACTCTGAGCTCCAGGAGAGAAATAATTCCTATCTTGTTTGTGATCTGGTAGTGTTTGTTAAGTGTTCAAATAATATTTGTTGAAAAATGGATCATAAATACATGTGTTCTGGCTAATTAAAAATGTTATTGAATAGACAGACACACAGAGTAATACACGGTGAGTAAGGAAAGAAAGTCTGACAACTTGGTCCAGTTTTTCTCTCCCCAAGTCCTTTTGGCTCTACATGATGGAAAAGCAGACCAAAGATTCAAATTCATGATATACAACAGAGGTGGCATTTTCTGCAAACGTACAAATGCTTTTCTGACTTACGTACTTCCTCATAGGTAAGAAAATTAGTTTCAAAGAGTGAATCTGTATGAGACTAAGTAGGGACTAAAGGAAAATAAAACAATCAAGTTTACAGAGTGAATCCCATTAATTTATACAATGATTAAATAATTATAATAAAAAAACAGAATTAGTTCTATTGGTAACTAATCTTATTAGCTTTTAAACTATATTTAAATACAAATATTTAGTCCAACTCACCTATCAACAGACACTTTCATTACCTTCTCAGGAAAGATATAAGATAGTTTAAGCCATACATCAAATAAACAAAATATAGCAAGGTAAATTAAAAGTCTCAATTTTATCTTCAATAAAATAAGGATATTATTACCATTTTGTAAAACTATTATCGAAGAGATGAGACAACTATTGATGAGATAGAGGAGGTAATTAAAAGCTGCAAGTTCCCCACTTTCCTTCCCTTCTTACCCTAGACTGTGCTCAAATCGATTGTGTGAAGCTCCTGGAAAAACATAGTAACCACCTCCCAACTGTTTAATGTATCGAAGACGCTGAAATTGAGGTGTGTCAATAATTCGGATAAGAAGAGGATGGAGCCCAATGAGGCCATGGATAGGATCATTTATTACCTGGAAAATTATGTTGAAATTAGTAACATTACATAACTCCATCTAAAATTTTTGTGCAGCCATTCCTAATAACTACAGTACAAAGTCAGAGTTCTTTAACTGTTCAAACAAGAATAATATTAAGGAAAATGACAAGATATTATTACCTTAAATGCCAGGCAGATCAAGTATATTACATCTGGATATATTTTACTTTTTACTAATGGATTCTAATAATGGAAAGATAGGATTTCCATATTTTCATTAGGTATATGATTTTAATTAAACATATTCAATTAAACAGACCCACTGGACTGGAAGTGTAGCTCAGTGGTAAAGTATTTGCCTAACATGTACAAGACCCTGGGTTTGATCCTCAGCACCACAAAAATCGCCCCACACATTTAATATCCCACTTAGATATAAATACATTCATTCAGATCATGTGAACCATGCTGCTATGGCCACTGTGTCTAAATTTTTTCTGACTATATCTACATAGTACCCATCACTGAAATCCTTATAAAGAAAGATAAATAGAAAAAAAGAAAAAGTACCTTTACCATATAGATAAGAAATACCCAGGAGAACAATTCTACAGCATTTAATGATCATTCAGAAATACTTAGTAAAGATAAAATTCACAATTATTCATTTCTTTGAGCTAAAACAGGAGCTTTAAATATAGGTAAAGATTTAATACCCCTATATGCATCTTTAAATAAAGATAAAACTTGGCGGGCCTATAGCTCAGTGGTAGAGTGCTTGCCTATCATGCATGAGACTGCAGAATTGATCCCAGTGCTACAAAAAAACTAACCAATAAAACCCACAACTTTAGGGGCTGGAGTTGTAGCTCAGTGGTAGAGAGCTTGCCTGGCACGTGTGAGGCCCTGGGTTCAATTCTCAGTACCATGTATAAATAAATTAATAAAATAAAAGTCCAGGGCTGGGGAGATAGCTCAGCCGGTAGAGTGCTTGCCTCACAAGCACAAGGCCCTGAGTTCGATCCCCAGTACTGCAAGAAAAAAAAAAAAAAAAAGTTCATTGACAACTAAAAATACATTTAAAAAACCCTACGACTTTATCTGTCCATAATAACTGCTCCCCCATACCTTTTTTGTGTGTGCTGGAGAATGGACCCAGGGCCTCACACATGCTAAGCACAAACCACTGAACTGCACTCTCAAATAACTGCTTTCAAAGACGAGATTCTAGAATAAATAATCTAAAAAGCTATCTAACCGTGACCTTCAAACTATTTTAAACTATTCCATAAAGTTCCTTAAAAGTGTACAGAGGATCTGAGGAAAGATTGAGTACTTAGCATGTGTAAGGACCTAGGTTTGATCTCTAGCACCAAAAAGAAAAAAAAAAAAGTATACGGAATCTTAGGAGATGAAGAACCCTGGCTGTCTTGTTTACTGATATATTCTCAGAACGTATCACATACTATGTTGCATGGCAGTCACTAGAAACTCAGACATGTTTTGAACAACCACTGCTGATCTGTTATTACTATCTAATATATGTTAACATGCTGAACTATTATATTTAAAGTGTACCACGTCAAGCTGGGGAAGTAGTTCAGTGGTAGAGTGCTCTGCACATATACTATGTTAATTAATACACAAAAATACTAATTACAAAAGCTCAATACTATTAAAAAAACCTTTAAAGGATCATCTGGCCCCACATTTGAACATATTGCTGGTAAGAAAATTCATTTCCTGTAAAATAAGCTCAAGTCAATTTGCATGCTGTCAGCTTCAATCAAGGACTAGAATTTATAACTTTATGAGACAAGCTGATGTTTGTTGAGTGACCATAATCTGTAAATATTTGAAAATCATAGTGATCTATTCTTTCCTCCCAAACAAGATCAATGTAACCATTGTAAATGAGAATTTATTTCTTAAAGATTATGAAAGAAAAATTCTATACTCTATTTTTAATTCATATAAAGGCCTAAAAGCCTTCAACATTAATTTTTCAGGTTGTAATAATCATCCTTAAAATATTTATTTCACTCAACGTTAAAAGAAATTTAAGTTACTTATAAAAATCAGTAAAAAGTATTTAACTTGGTTGATATATACATATTTTCATGTCAGAATGCATAGGGAATGCTTTTTCATGTTTTTATACTTTTTTTTTTCCAGACAGGTTCTTGCTAAATTGCCAGACTGGCCTTGAACTTGTGATCCTTCTACTTCAATCCTCCCAAATAGTTAGAATTCCAGAATCATTGTGTCCAGCTCTTACTCTTAGTAGTTATTATTTTAGCTAGGCGAAGTGGTTCACACCAGTAATTCTAGCTACTCAAGAGATGAGGCAGGAGGATCACAAGCTCGAGGTCAGTTGGCGCAACTTATCAAGACCAGTCTCAAAATAAAAGGACACAAAAGGGCTGAGGCTATAGCTCAATGGAAGGGACCCCCGAATTCAGTCCCATTATAGTGGTGTGCATGGGGGAACTCGAGGTCAGTATGTACTCACATTCCTCTTACCTTCATTGCCTCAAAACGAACTTTACTCAATCGTTGGATACAATTAAGCAGCTTCTTCCTCTCCACCAAGGATCTAAAATTACAAGATAAATAAACTTATCATCATTTGCTTAATAACCCTAGAAGTATAGAATAGCATATAATTAACTCTAGATTAGCTATACTTTTGATAGATTAGATAGGAGGGAACCATCAATAAGTCAGACAATCTCCTAGGAACTCCCTTCTTCCTTTGCTCTTCAATTCAGAGAAGTTCCTATTGACTCAAGGGAGGCCTGCCCCAGGGTTCTGCCTTGATTCCCCCTCCCTCTTGGCAAACTCAGACTTTATTTAGCATCTCTACAGAATATTTAGTTTATATTTTGAATGTATTTTAACCACACTGCAGTCAATCCATCTTCATAATCCTGGACTGGTTTATGAGCACCAGGTATGACCCAAATATTATGAAGGTTTTAGTTTTATTTATATCCATCTTTCATTGTCTTTAATCCATCATAACACTTCAGTTTCTAGAAATGGCTTAATAGGTATTAAATGTGAATAGCTCCAAATCTTGTTATGCCCTGCTTTATTTATAATTACTCATGATCCAGGCCTACTGGCCTCCTCCCTGGCTCAATAAAACATCAGAGCATCAATAAAACAGCAGACAAGGGGTTAGTTATTTATCTAATAGCTAATCAGATTAAAAATAAACAAACAAAAAAAAAACTTTTGCTGAAACTCCTAGATGGACTTAAGTCAGAAGCACCACTTTGGCCTCTATGCTATACCCTGAGACCCACGGCAACAATGAACTAGAGAATGACTTCTTAGCTGTACTCAGGTGGCACCTGCCTGTAATCCCTGACACTTGGGGAGGATGAGGCAGAAGGATGGTGATTTTGAAGCCAGACTGGGCAATTCAGTAAAAATAAAATAAAAATAAAAAAGGATTGAAATATAACTCAGTGGCAGAACATCTGCCTAGCAAGTGCAAGGCCTTAATTCAATTTCCCCATGCTGCAAAACAGAACAAATAATAATAATAATAATGATGATGATTTTCTTGGGATGTGTAGAGGCGTTGTCACAGCTTATAAATGACTGAAGCAGCACTCTTGTGTTTTACTATTCCCCTTTCCTCCTCATCATTTTGACATAATAAGTACAGCACAGAGTCAGGTTTCAGGAAGTACTTACAGATGGGCTAAAACTGACTCGGGTTGAGGGTTGTCACACAGTTGACAAATACCAAACCTAAACTATCCTCACTTCTGCCCAATATTTTCCTGAACTGATACTCAGCATTCATCACTTAGTTAAAACCCCAAAAGAAACTATTTATAAGGAAACCACTGATGAAAATATAGGAAAATAACCATGAAAAACCTGGGTATGTTTTTATTTAGCAAGGATATGGGATTAAATAAAAATTTAAAGTAGCCATAAGCTTGGATACTTAAACTAAAGTAAGATTTTCTGTTCTACCATATTTCTGCAATCTAATGCTTCTTACAACTTGACATGTACATTTAATGTAACACGGTTAATTTCCTAGAAAAACCTTCATAAATTAATAATCATAAAATTGAGGAAATACAAGAGGTGTTTATCTAAATTGGAATCCCTCTCCACTGCAGAGTCCAGGGTGAGAGCTTACACATAGGTCATTTATTTTTGAGGTCTACACCCTGGAATAGTTGTAGGGGACCAGGAAGGGTAAAAGGAGAAGGAGAGAAAAACAGTACAAGGGTACACCAACAAATTGGTGGCACTCATGTCACCGTGAGCAACTCGGGCTGCTAGAACTATCATCCTGCACTGTCCAGTAGAACTTCTGCAGTGACGGAAATGCTCTGTATCTGCTCTGTCCCACACAGTAGCCAAGTGGCTACTGAGCACCTGAAATATGGCTAGTGTAACAGAGGAATTGATTTTTTTAATCTAATTTAATTAATTCAAGTGTGTAGCAAGTAGCCCACCATACAGGATAAGATAGCTGTAAGAGTCCTACAGAATCTATCTCAGAGTCATAGGCAGAACAGAAGAAATGTTCCTTCTGAAATTTTGTCTTATCAGTGTCTCCCCAGGTTCTTGGAAGAGATACTGACCTTCCATAAATATTTGCTGCATGAATCAACAGTATTTGGGCCCACAAAAAATAATATAGTTTCCTTGAAAAAATATGTGATTAGAACAATTCCATTTAGTTCAAATGGCAAGCAACTTTTATACATAAGAAATAGCAAGGGGCAGGGGCTAGGGAGATAGCTCAGTTGGTAGAGTGCTTGCCTTGCGAGCACAAGGCCTTGGTTCGATCCCCAGCACCCCCCCACCAAAAAAAAGAAAAGAAAAGAAAAGGAAATAGCAAGGGAGAGCCAGGAGCAGTGGTGTAACACCTGTAATCTTAGTGACTCAGGAGGCTGAGGCAGGAGGGTGGCAAGTCTGAGGCCAGCTGTGGCACCTTAATGAGGGTCCCCTCTCAAAATAAAATAAAATAAAATAAAGAACTCAGTGGTAAAGCACCCCTGGGATCAATCACCAGTACTTAAAAAAAAAAAAAAAAGGCAGAGAGACTTTTGAGAGGACTGAGATAGGTGAAATGGGATTATAAAAGAGCCAAGATGAGGTCCCTAAGATTCTGATTCAAAGGACAATGAAAGTGCTGCATGATCTTTTCTTCATCATCTACTTTCATTATCAAATTCCAAGCAACAGTGCATGAAGTAATTCAGTATGATCCTTTGTTTTGATATTTTGGTTACTGTTACCACAACAACATTTAACTAAGTGAAATTCTAGAAGAGACCATATTTCGTCATTGTTGCCAACTCCCTAATAGAAACAAAATCTCCATTTTAAGCAATTTGTAAGTGCTGGATCCTGACCTGAGATCTTTAAAGTAGTCCCACTTTAGAACTTTAGCCATACATAAAATACCTATGTATGTGTGTATAGGTGTAGAATTTATTAAGGGCTAATCATGTACTTCAACATTTTTTATACATGGATACATCACAATCTTAAGATAGGTTTAGGAAGACCAGAAATATGTTCAAGATAGGGTGTTTTCCTTGCCAATATTTTTTTTTTCCTATTGGTTCCTAAATATTTTCTGGTGTGCATAATTCAATAATTTTGAACTTAAAAGTAAAACACTGGTCACACAAACTTCATGAAAGCTCGTCAACAAAATTCTTTATATATATATATGTTTATATATATATATGCTTATATATATATATTTACATATATATATATTTAAGTTGTTAATGGACCTTTATTTATTTATTTATATGTGGTGCTGAGAATAGAACCCAGTGCCTCACTCATGCTAAGCAAGTGCTCTACCACTGAGCCACAACCCCAGCCCAAAATTCTTTAAAGTAGGAATCATCATAATATAAAACACAAGATTTGCACAACAGAACAAATAGCAAAGGATACTGCTCTAAAACATTTCATAGATTTAAAATGAACACAGTTAGTATCAGTGATATTGGGCTTTGTCCCTCAAAGGTGAATAAAATATGTTTGGTTTCAATGTGAATTTTATCATTCTTACCTAACTCCAAGATAGTCAAGATGTGACTCATCAAGACAGAGTAGCTGTGAACCTGTGATTTTATTTTCTAGGGAAGAAAGAGGAAAAAAAAAAAAAAAATTCAATATTTACAACATAAGTTTTTCAATTTCTTTCAACTTGAATCCATCAAAATTTACTCAGATCAATGTTGACTGAGGACCACTACAGGCAATGGACCATGCCAGGTATGGCTGGTCTTCCCCTACCCATAGGTTCCACATCTGGTGTGAATGGAAAAATACTGCATCTGTACTGAACACATAGACTTCCTTTTCTTGTCATTATTCCCTAAACACTACAACATAACTATATACATAGCGTTTACATTGTATAGGTATTATGAGTACCTACAATGACTTGAAATCTGTGGATACAGATGCACGCAAGTTATATGCATATATGACACCATTTTATATAAGAAACTTGAGCATCTGCAGATCTTGGTCATCTGCTGGCATCCTGGAACCAAACCCCCTTAGACCCTGAGGCACAATGGTATCATTTTTTTTTCCTACTTAAACCAAGAAGCATTTTTTGATAAATCATATAAATTGTTTGCAAGAAAAGTCAGCAGCAAAAAGTAAAGTAAAACCTGATTACTTGAGGGTTTCCCAGGTTCATGACTTCTTGGTTTTTAAACAGGCAGATTTTGGGGTGGAAATAGGGAAAGAAACAAGCCTATTCTTAAAATGACAAGGTTAAAATCATTGACTGAGGAATGCCCAGAGTGTTGATTTATCTCTAAAACTTCCTTGGAAAGCACACTACTTTGTGTTTTGAAAGACTATACAATGACAACTTAAATTCTCCTGATTGAGAACGACTATTAACATTTTGGATAAGACATTTATCTATACATTTTGTAATCTGACATAAATGAAACTGTCTTATAACCTATTTTCCTCACTCCATGTGATAAACATCTTTTTTTGTCGATTACTAAAACTCCCACATCATTTTTTTGTGGGGGGAACCGGAAATTGAACTCAAGGGCACTGGACCACCGAGCCACATCCCCAGCCCTATTTTGTATTTTATTTAGAGACAACTGCTTTGCTTAGGGCCTCGCTAAGTTACTGAGGCTGGCTTTAAACTTTCGATCCTCCTGCCTTAGCCTCCTGAGTCACTGCGATTACAGGTGTGCACCTCTGTGCCTGGCCTCTCCCACATCATTTTTAATAGTTATTCTGTATTACAGAGTGTGAATGGATCATAATATATTTAACCCTTTTTTCCTAGGCCTTATTCTCCTTATTGCTAAAAAGGGTATAATTGGATCCATATCACCAAATATTTTACAAGATAAAACATGTAGGGGCTGGGGACATAGGTCAGTGGTAGAGTGACTGGGATTCAATCCCCAGTACCATAAAAATAAATACACAAATATCCAGCTCTGCTTTGTTCCTAGTGGTGTGACCTTTGTAAAGTTACCTAACATCTCTGGGCCTCATAAACATCTTTAAAAAGTGTGGTCTGTAGCATCTAATTTCAGAGTTCTTTTGAGACTGCATTCCATGAGGAAAAGAAATCAGTACCTTAGGCTTGGATTTGTCAAATAAAAACAAATCTAGATACAGATAGATTTTAATTAGAAAGAAAAACTACTGCAAATAGGCAGAAGACTCCAATCTCAGAAATCCACAAATGGCTCAAAATCAAAGAGAAAAAGACTTTTCTTTTATAGGGTAAAGGATGGGCAAGCAGAGGTAAGCAAGACCTTTGACCAGGAAATGACCACGTGGGTCTTACAGGAAGCGTCCCACACTGGTCAGCAAGTTCCCAGGAGAAGCTGACCAGGGGACATGCTCCATATCTTTAGTGCTTAGATCTGGGGGCAAGCAAGAGTTCAGGGCCTGTAAAGAAAGAGAGAAACTGGGGCTGGGGTTGTGGCTCAGTGACGAGCATGCATGAGGGCCTGGGTTTGATCCTCAGCACCACATAAAAAGAAAATAAAGGTATTGTGTCCATCTTTAAAGAAGGAAAGAGAGAAACCTGACTAATATTTGGCCAAGACAAAGCAGACAATAAGATATAAGCAAGAGGGGATAATGAAAGCAGATAGTGTCACATGCTGTCTTCTGTTAGCCTTAGACTGTGGGTTCGAGGGGACACAGACCATTTTGAAGGCTAATGAATTAATTGACAGAAAACTGCTGAAACAAGAATGCCAACAAGAATCACCTTTTAGAGATAGAAAATATAAAACTAGAGCTGGGCACAATGGCGCACCTGTAATCCCAGCAGCTCGGGAGGCTGAGGCAGGAGGATCAAGAATTCAAAGCCAGAGGCTGGGGATACAGTTCAGTTGGTAGAGCACCTGCCTAGCATGCACAAGGCTCTGGGTTCAATCCAGAGCACCAAAAAAAAAAAAAAAAAAAAGAGTTCAAAGGCTCAGCAATTTAGTGAGGCCTTAACCCTGTCTCTAATAAAATACAAAAAGGGGCTGGGGATGTGGTTCAGTAGTTAACTGCCCCTGGGTTCAATCCCTGGTACCAAATAAAAAAAAAGAAGATATAAAACTATTTCATCCCACCTGTTGCTCATCAAAGGAAAAAGGCCCCTCCCTGTAGTGGGGGGAAAAAAAAGAAGCATAATTCTCTATATTCATGCAGTCTTTAGGTCCTAAACCATTAGAGTTCTTTCCACTCTAGTCTTCACCCCACAACTACAAAGGTTTACTGAATTTGCAAATCAAAGCCACCTGGGAACCACCCTCCTATTGAACACCAGAGAGTGAGGCAGGGGTTAAGCTTCACACTACCACAAAAAGTGGAGCAGATTTCAAGTGGATGATGGATACCTGAACATGAACTGGTAGAGTAGACCAAAATCTCAACCTACACACTTCCCCATGCATGACCACGTTGTGGAATGTTGGGGATTTGGTGGTCAGTTAACAACTCCAGTGTTCAGATTTAGGAAGGGAAACTGCTAATGAAGAGCAAAACATAATCATTACCCAACTTTGGAAATACAGTCAACAAACCTTGAGCCCTACTGGGTTGATATGGCAGTCGGGGGAATTCATAGATTCACAAAACAAGGGGAAGTTCCTTCCCCTTAGGAAAACCCCAAATTCAGGCGGGGGGATGTGGGAACAGAAACATAAAAGCATCAAAACCTCTCATGTGGCAAGTGTTCAAGGAGCTGCGGTTACACAGTGGGGTCCCCAGAGCCTGATAAGACTGAATGACAGCAAACCTCCCATCAAGGTCTGGGGGAAACTGTCTTCTACCTCAAAGGGGGACCCAAGCGGGTGTGGCAGTGCAGACCTGTAATCCCAGCTACTCGGGAGACTGGGGCAGGAGAATCACAATGTTTGAGGCCAGTCTCAGCACTTTGTGAGACCTTGTCTCGAAATTTTAAAAGGGCTGGGGATATAGCTTCGTGGTAGAGTGTCCCTGGGTTTAATCCCCAGTACCAGGAGAAAAAAAAAAAAAAAAAAAATCCTGCGATGAGTACCTAATACATGCTGGGAACACAACACTGAGTCAGGCAGAGTCCCTGTCTTCAGGGAGTGTCCAATTTAGCAGAAAAGCCAGAGGTGATTAAAATCTCGTTTTGACGATGTTTCGACAAAGGATGCTTGAAGTCAAGGCAGGATGATCTCAAGTTCAAGGCCAGCCTCAGCACCTTTGAGAGGCCTGGCTCAAGATAAAAAATAAAATAAAAAGGGCTGGGGATGGGGATGTAACTCAGTGGTGGAGCACCGCTGGGTTCAATCTCCAGTTGAAAAAAAAAAAAAAAGTGTTGGGGGTGGCAAGGCTCTCCTGTCCAGCCCTGGAGTGGTAAGTTCCTGAAGAAAGTCATCAAAGTAAGATCCAAATCCACACTTGCCCCTCCCAGGCTCACAATCCCCAACCCGGAGCCCCAGGTCACAGGTCCACCCTCTGGGTGCCCCCGGGTCGAGTCCCCTGCCCCGCCTGGGCCCCTTCTCCGAGGGCCCTCCGCCTCCTGTCGTCCCCCAAGCCCCCGCCTCAGGTCCACCCTCTGGCGCCTCCCGAGTCAGCCTCCGCGTCTCGGCTGCGGGTCCTGTCGTGAGGCCCCCTCTCTCCGGGCGCGTCTCCACAGGCCCGGCTGCCCCCCGCCTCGGGCCACCATCCCTCGCCCCTCCGTCCCGCTACCTCGGAAGTTCTCCAGCAGTGCGGACTCCTGGAAGCCACAATGCTGTAGGAAGGAGCACACCTGCTCTGGGTCCCAGGTCCGGTGGTCGGGGTGGAGTTTCGGGCGCGGGGTCCCGTTCGCCGCTGCAGAAGGAGTGTTTGGTGGGGTTCTAGGGCTGCCATCGCATCGGGGCCGCTTAGAGGGCTGCTCCGAATCGGATCTCCGCATGGCTACACCCGGCGCCGGGCGAAGCCCGGTTAAGAACCGTGGCGCCCAGCCCGCGCGCAGGCGCACTGACAGCTGAGCGCCGGCGGCGAGTCCGCTCAGCATGTCAATCTATGGGCCTCCCGCGCAGGCGCACTGGCAAATCAGCCCTTGAGCCAGACCGCCCAGTGGCTCTAGCCCCAGGCTCGCTGCGCAGGCGCAACGACAGTCGGGTCGTCAGTCCCGCTAGAGTGTTTAACGGGAAGAGGAGGAGTTAGAAACCAACTTGGGGTTGTGCAGGGGGTTGTCAAGAGGTGCTAGTAAATACAGCGCTGGAGGAGAGCGTGCCTCGGTTCAAAGCAAATCTGGCTACACTCCGGATTAGGGGTTATTCTGGTGGATTTCGGGTATCCTCCTCCAGATGTGCACTAGGTTTCCCCTTGGCTTTTCAGACACCCTGCAACCCCTAAAAGACCAAGCACCTGCCAGTACCTTTCCAACACAGACAAAAATGGGTAAGGGAACGAACCATTGGAAGACTCCCAAAATTATTTCAAACCTCACGCGAGGGGATCTTTTTACATTTCCCAAATTCTGCAATCTTGCTGGGTAGCGAGAGGACCCTGGGGATGCCTGTTTTCAGGTTTCTATGCAGGGCAGTCTTCAAATTTTCCAAATGGAGATAGATCCACTGAATGGAGCTGGGTCCACGGAAAGAAGAATCCTCGACCCCCTCTCTGGGTCCTAAATCCCCGGATAATGGGAAGTGGCCAGTCTGATTACTTAAATTTTTTCTGGGACTTTTACCAACTGGTAGTAACAGCGTATGAAAATGGCAGGCATTTCCCCTTCATTTTAGCCACCTTGGGGCGTGGCCCAACTCCCTCTACAAATCCTGGTCCATGCATTATTGGTAAAAAGACTACAATACAATTAATAATGAAGCCAATACACCTTTCCAACAAGCAAGCCATAGATCCATCTAGGCATAAAGAACGGATGAGGCAGATGAGTTTATCATCAGCCATATGAACTAGTGGTCTGATGGTCAGCCAAAGGGCTGGGGTGTAGCTCAGTGGTACAGCACAAGTGCAGGGAGGTCCTGGGTTCAGTCCCCAGTACCAAAACAAAATATTGTTAGCCAAAAGCTCTCCTGTGTGCTAGAGGCTATTCTGAAGTCTTTATAAATACTAATTCATTTAATTATCACAATAACCTCGGAATGTAGGAAAGTGAGATACAAAGACAGGGGTGTAGCTCACTGATAGGAGCACCTGCTTTGCATTTGAGAGGCCCCTGAATTCAATCCCCACCACCAAAGAGAGAGAGAGAGAGAAGAAAAGAAAGAAAGTAAAAAGTAATTTGCCTGAAGTCTCACAGGTAGGAAATGAGAAACCTGGATTCAAACTCAGAAAATGGAATCTGGCTCCGAAATCCATGCTCTTAATAACTAGCCAACCACTGCTTGTTAGTGGAGATTCCGATGTAAAGTTTTTTTTTTTTTTTTTGCAATACTGAGGATCGAACTCAGGGCCTTGTGCTTGCAAGGCAAGCGCTCTACCAGCTGACCTATCTCCCCAGCCCACTGTAAAGTTATTTTCTATTAGCCAGCAACATTTTCATTTGCTTGCCGTTCCCACAGACCCTTGGGGGAAAGTATAGGGAGGGGTTCCATTTTCACAGAAGACCAGGCCCAAAAAGCATGCCCTAACGAGCTGCAGAACTGGAAAACACCTGACACTTGCCAAGACTTATGAAACTGAAACAAGATGGTAAAAAATAAAACAGATAGCATTTGTCTGAGTGACATAAGTCAGAAATAATTTATTTGAAACACTGTTTATAAGACTTGTGGGAAAATCTTCCTCTACAGGTTTCCTAGGCAATAAATTAGGTAATATAAATAAACAGGGTTTTTAGTTTAATCACTTGGACTTGTTCAGTTGCTTTTGCGAATTTTTACTTAGTTTTTGTTTGTTAAAAAGCATAATTTCAGGGGTGGGAGGGGTGGGGGAAAGGGAAAAAATAACAGAATGAATCAAACAACATTACTCTATGTAAATTTATGATTACACAAATGGTATGCCTTTATGCCATGTACAAACAGAGAAACAACATGTATCCCATTTGTTTACAATAAAAAAAAAAAAAGCATAATTTCTGCCAAACACTGTGATCCTTGTCTGTAATTCCAGCTACTCAGGAGGCTGACATACAAGGATCCTAAGTTCAAGGTCAGTCTTGGAACCTTAGTGAGACACTATCTCAATATACAAAATCAAAAGGGCTGGGGTTATAACTCAGTGTTAGAGCACTTACCTGGTATGTGAAAGGCCCTAGCCTCAATCCCTAGTAGCACCGAAAAAAATGTGTAATTTAAGCTATGCTTATTGTTTCCTCCCCATCTTCTATTTCTGAGGGGCCCTTGATACTGTGAAAGATGCTTGGGTACTTGCTCAAGGTCACATGGCTGGTAAATGACAGAGTCTAAGTGGCAGTTGAGATTCTAGGGCAGCGCCAACTCCAAAGCTTAGGCTCTTCCCAGTTTGACCTTCACTCTATGTGCAGTCCTGAGGCTTCTGTTCCACCCGGCATGCCACACAATGACTGGAACCACTGCCCATGCTCTCTTTTGTGAAGTTAAGCTTGCCATGCTCAGTACTAGAAGAGACAATATGATCAACTATTTTAAGACCCACTGCCCTGTGACCTTGAGTACTCCCAGCAGTTCTTCCCTGATGTCCAACTCTCTGTCACCCAGCCAGCCAAATTGTGCAATTTTATTCCCAGCAGCATTAATCTTGTGGTTTCACATCTCTCCACAACTTCCTCTGCAACTAGTACTGCTGGTTGCCACTGCCAGCCAACATCACTCCCTGGTTCTCAGTTTCACTTCCTCTCAGTTTCACTTGACTTTTTATGGAACTAGGCCTCCTCAAAACATTCTTTACCCCAGCTGTGCAAATCTCAAAGCCAAGCCAAAATTCTTTAAAAATAAAAAGGTACAAGTACTGTGCTGGTGGTGTAGCTCAGTGGTAGAGGACTTACCTAGCATACCTGAAGCCCTGGGTTTGACTCCCAGCACTGGGAGAAAAAAAAAAAAAGTACTGATTTCTTGATGTGATAAAAGTAGCACTCAAGAAGGAAAACCTGTGAAGTAAAATGTGCACATACACACAGAGCCAAAGGTCACCTCCTCAGGTGTTCTCAGAAATTGAACTTGGGCCTTACTTTGTTTTTTTAAAATTTTGATTCATTGTACATAAATGGGGTACAACTTTAGTTTCTCTGGTTGTACACCAAGTAGAGTCACACCATTTGTGTAATCATACATGTACATAGGATAATGTTTGTCTCAGTCTATTATCTGTCCTTCCTCCCACTCTCCCCCCACCCCTCATTTTCTCTACACAATTCACCCTTCCTCCATTCTTGCCTCCCCTGCCCCCCTTATGTATCATCATCCACTTATCAGAGAAATAATTTGGCCTTTGGTTTTGGGGGATTGGCTTATTTCACTTAGCATGATCTTCTCCAACTCCATCCATTTACCTACAAATGCCATAATTTTATTTTTATTTATGGCCGAATAATATTCCATTATATATATAATATAATTATATAATATAATATAATTATATATAATGGAATATTATATTTAATAATGGAATATTATATTTAATATATATAATATATAATAATATATATAATGGATATATATATATCACAGTTTCCTTATCCATTCATCTTTTGAAGGACATCTAGGTTGGTTCCACAATCTAGCTATTATGAACCGAGCTGCTATAAACATTGATGTAGCTGTGTCACTGTAGTATGCTGATTTTAAGTCCCTTGGGTATAGGCCAAGGAGTGGGATAGCTGGGTCAAATGGTGGTTGTGCCTTACTTTATAATTTCTAATCTTCATAACAATCTCTGTGAATAGATATTACAGTGTTAGGCTTCTGTGTTTACAAATACACTCATTAGTGGGGTGCAGTGGTGCATGCCTGTAATCCCAGCAATATAGGAGGCTGAGGCAGGGGGATCATTAGTTCAAGATCAACCTCAGCAACTTAGTGAGGCTCTAAGTAACTGAGCAAGACCCTGTCTCAAAATTAAAAAAAAAAAAAAGGACTGGGGATGTAGCTGTCTGATAAAGCACCCCTGGGTTCAATCTCTTGTACAAAAAAAGAAAAAAAAAATAGTAATGCAAACAAACAAAACACCCAAATGCACTAATTAATTCACCCATCAAATACAAACATTTACTGTATGCTTTCTATTTTCCTGACACTGCTCTAGACTCCTGGGACACATCTATGGACAAAATAAAACAGAAACCCCCTTCCCTAGTAAAACTTATATTCTAGGGGGAAGAGGCAGGCAACAAGTGATGATATAAATAGCAAAGATAAACTTGTATTTTGGGAGTTGGCACTGTGGGAAAAATGTAGAGCAGGGTAAGAGAGCAAGAGCAAAGGGAGTTGGGTCCCCATTTTGAATGGGGTGGTCAGGACTGGTCTTTGGAAAAGGTGACAGTTGAGCAGAAACTTTGCAGGTGGAGGAAAAGCATTCCAGAAAGAGTAAACAATAAGTTTCCTGAAGTAGAAACATAGCTGGAGCTGAGAAGTAGCAAGGAGGCCATTGTGGCTGCGGCGGAATGAGTAAAAGGGGGAGCAGCCAGAGATGAGGACAAACAAGGTGCACAGCGTGGGAGCCACGGGCACAAGCTACTGGGAGGTCCCATCCTTAGGGCTCCATGTCTAGAAGTGAGAGAGAGGTTCTGCTCCTCCAGGCCCAATAGAAAAATTGTAATAAAATGACTTCAACAAGCCTGGGTTGCATCCCTTTCTGAACTAATCCCTGTGGACAAGGTTATAAAAGGATTGACCCAATCAGGTCACATGGGCAAAGGGGAAGGTCCAGTTCCAAGAGGAAGAGAATTTGTTCTGGGCAAAGACCCTAAGTATAGCCATTTAATAGATGCGAAGCTCAGAGAAGCAAAGTGACTTGTCCAGTGTTACGCACATGTCCTAGGTGTTCTGGGATTGGCATCTGGATAGGCCTTGAAAACCATTGTTCTTTTTCTGCCTTCAGAGGAGCTTGAAAGGTCTATTGCATTTAAGCTCTTGCAGGAGCAGGCCATCTTATCCTATGAATTATAGAATGACTCCCTATAGGAGTAGCCATGTACTTGGAGGTTGGGATGCTCAAACACATAACAAAGTAAGCAGACTTCCCTTAGGGGTTGGGGTACCTCCAGGTAAAAATAACTAACAGATCCTCTTTTCTTTTGCAATACTGGGGATTGAACCAAAGGTCTCTTGTTGGGCAAGTGCTGTACCACTAAGCTGCATCCCCAAGCCACTCACAGATTCTTTAAAAACCCATCGCTAAGCTGGGTGTGGTGGCACAGTCTGCAATCCCAGTGACTCAGGAGGTTGAGGCAGGAGGATTGCAAATTCAAAGCCAGCCTCAGCAATTTAGCAAGGCCCTGTCTCAAAATAAAAAAATAAAATAAAAAGGACTGGGGATGTAAATCGGTGGTTCAATCCGCAGTACAAAAAAAAACCAAAACAAAACAAAACAAATACTTCATGGCTAAGACTCACATTTTAAACATGGCATTGGCTCCTAAATATTCAAAATGGTAGTTGCATCAGCTGATCTATTTCAATGTAGATTTGCTTGGTAGCCCTGAATGTACAACAGAAGAGGGTTTTGCAATTGCTATAGTGAGCTAGCCTAAAACCATTGAAGCCAACACTGCGGACAGAACACTTTACCTGTGTACTTCCAACTACATTAGACAACTTGCTGAGTATTTTAGCCAGTGCAAATTGAATTTTCTCTTTGGGGTGTATGTTCTGACTTCCTATATTTTTTTCATTCCTAGCTGAAAGCATTTCCAAAACACTACTCCAGATATCCAGTACTGTATGACTGATTTTTTCCTTGTAGTGACACTCACATCCGATCCAATGTCACATAGGGCCTGCTCTAGTGAATGCCGCTCTCCACCTGCCAAGATCACAAAGATCCTTTTCTTTAAAAAATTCCTTGTTGCTCAGTGAGTGAACCCATGGCGTGACTGAGTTATGTCCCCTCCAGGTTACATCTGTTGACACTCCAAATCCCAATGTGACTATATATGGAAATAGTGTGTGTAAGGAGGTAATTGAGGTTAAATGAAGTCATGATGAGACAGGTGAACTCTTGGGGAGGGAGAAAGAAAGTACATGAAGACCCTGTTCTAGGGACGTGACCCAGCCATGCATCTTTTTAGTTAGATGAGCAAAACCTCTTGTGCATACTTGTACCAGATCATCAAGGAAAAAAAACAAAACAAAAACCACACACAAACCTCCCCAACTTCAATCACTTTAAACATCCTGAGATTCATTGTGCCCACAACTGATTTATGGCTAGACTGCTTAACCAAAAGGAAACATTCTGAACACCAATTATCAAATGATTGACATGGGATTGGATTTTCAAAGAAGCTTGCCTGAGAACCTGTCCGTTTCTGCCCAGGAAAATCACATATATAAATAGTCATAGGGCCCAACCCTGGGTACATGTGTCACTTCTCTTCTCTGAGAGGCCAGGGGTGCCTGCAGGCTGCCTTAGGGGTGTGTAGGCCTTTGTTGTCCTTTAGTAATCTTTACTTGTACCTTGCTTCTGATGCATTCTGGAATTCTTCTCAGGGGTCAAGAAACCACAGGGCCTTGGGCTGGGGTTGTGGCTCAGTGGCAGAGTGCTTGCCTAGCATGTGCGAAATACTGGGTTCGATTCTCAGCACCACGTATAAATAAATAAAATAAAGGTCCATTGCCAACTAAAAAATATTTAAAAAGAAAAGAAAGAAGAAACCACAGGGCCAAGCTGAGGTTCCATGGCCCCTGGAACTCCCTGGATTGCTGTCCAGTGACAATAAGAGTAGGACGCTAATCTGACAGAAGACAGGTATCCTTATAAGAGACACCAGACATCTTCCTCTCTCCACTCACACAGGGTCCTGGGAAGGGTCAGGGAAAAGGCAGCTATCTGCAAGGCCAGGCAGAGAGGCCTCATCAGAGCTGAGTGTGGTGGCGCATGCCTGGAATTCCAGCTACTAGGGAGACTGAGGCAAGAGGATCACACATTCAAGGCCAGCCTCAGCAATGTAGGGAGATCCTATCTCAAAATAAAATATAGAGGGTTGGGGGATTTATCTTAGCGGTAGAGAGCCTGCCTAGCATGCAGGCATCCCTGGGTTTGATCCCCAGGATCCAGGAGAAAAAGGAAGAGAGAGAGAGAGAGAGAGAGAGAGAGGGAAAGAGGGAGAGAGAGGGAGAGGGGAAGAGGGAAAGAGAGAGGGAAAGAGAGAGAGAGAGAGAGAGAGAGAATATAGCTGAAGAGAGATGCCTCACTGGAAACAAAACTTATTGGCATTTTTTGGTGGGGGTTTGCTGGGGATAGAACCCAGAGCCTTGTGCAATTGCTCTATCACTGAGCTATACCTCTACTGCTGGCATGTTGACTTTGGAATTCCAGCAAAATAAAGTATCACACCTGTTTCTCTAAGCATGCTGTTATTAACAAAACGCCCAGCTATCCCACTCCTTGGCCTATACCCAAAGGACCTAAAATCAGCATACTACACAGATACAGCCACATCAATGTTCATAGCTGCTCAATTCACAATAGCCAGATTATGGAACCAACCTAGATGTCCTTCAATTGATGAATGGATAAAGAAACTGTGGTATATATATATATATATATATATATATATATATATATACACACACACACACACACACAATGGAATATTGCTCAGCCATAAAGAATGATAAAATTATGGTATTTGCAGGCAAATGGATGAAACTGCAGAATATCATGCTAAGTGAGATAAGCCAATCTCAAAAATCCAAAGGATGAATGATCTCCCTGACCAGTGGATGATGACACATAGTGGGGGGTGGGAAGGAGGTAAGAATGGAGGAAAGAGGAACTGTGTAGAGGGAAAAGAAGGGTGGGAGGGGTGGGGGGGGAAGGAAAAATAACAGAATGAATCAAACACTATTATCCTATGTAAAAGTATGACTACACAAATGGTATGCCTTTACTTCATGTACAAACAGAGAAACAGTATGTATGCCATTTGTGTACAATAAAAATAAATTTAAAAAAGAATTAAAGAAAACAAAACGCTATTGAAATGGATGGAGCTGGAGAATATCATGCTAAGTGAAATAAGCCAAACGCCCAAATCCAAAGGTCAAATTTTTCTCTGATAAGTGGCACTAATCCATAATGGGGTGAGGGTATGAAGGAACTTTGGATTCTGCAGAGGGGAGTGAGGGGAGGGAAGCAGATGTGGGGATGGGAAGGACGGTGGAATGAGATGGACATCGTTACCCTTCAGACATGTATGATCACACTGCTGGTGTGACTCTGCACCATGTTCAGCCAGAGGAAGGAGAAGTTGTGCTCCATCTGTGTACGATGTGTCTAAATGCATTCTACTGTCATGTGTAACTAATTAGAACAAATTTAAAAAATAAAAAAAACATCGATTCAAATATTAAGGAAGTCTTTGATCATTTCTTGACATTCCTTTCTTCAGTTAAATATTTGTTTAAATATTGATCCTTCTCATGACCCTTGTCTTAAGGAGAAGGTTGTGGAGGCATTCTTGTGTTTGGAACTTGTTAATCACCGGGATTCAGAAAGTAAGGAAAATAGTTTCAGAATTTCTCTCCCTATTTTTTTTTTTTTTTGGTGTGGGGGGTTGGGGGTACCAGGGATTGAACTCAGGGGCACTCGACCATTGAGCCACATCACCAGCCCTGTTTTGTATTTTATTTAAAGACAGGGTCTCACTGAGTTGCTTAGGGTCTCACTTTTGCTAAGGCTGGCTTTGAACTTGCAATCCTCCTGCCTCAGCCTCCTGAGCCACTGGGATTACAGACTAGTTTCAGAATTTCTACAGTTTCTTTCTTTCTTTCTTTCTTTCTTTCTTTCTTTCTTTCTTTCTTTCTTTCTTTCTTTCTTTCTTTCTTTCTTTCTTTCTTTTCTTCCTTCCTTCCTTTCTTTCTTTTCACATCAGAATTTCTACAGTTTCTTAAAACCAGTAACCTAGGTGAAACTGGAAGATTTGTCTTTGAAGCTGTATGCGCAATAACAAGCACACGGTGTTTAACTACATGGAGAGGTGCAGAAGACAAACATGGCAATGTTTAAGATGTTTTTGTCCCATGCAGCGACATGTCCCTGTGGTCCTAGCTACTTGGGGGTGCTGAGGTGGAGGATTGCTTGAGCCCAGGAATTCGAGGCCAACTTGGGCAACATAGTGAGATCCCATTTCAGAAGAAAAAATAAAAAAGGTAATCTTGATGTGGAGCAAGTGTAACTTTTACATATTGCTCGTGGGATTACAAAATACTACAGTCACTTTGGTAAAGAACATGGCAAATATCTTACGAAGTTAAACGGACACTTAATTTTCGACCCAGAAATCTAGCTCATGAGAAACTATAGGAAAATAAAAATATATGCTCAAAGAATGCATGCAAATGTTCATGATTATCCATAACCCCAAGCTGGTCCATCAACTGGTAAATAAACAAATTGTGTTATATTCTGTTTTAGTCAGCTATTTTGCCGCTATGACTAAATGATCTGACCAGCACAACCCTAAAAGGGAAAAGGTTTATTTGAGGGCTCACGGTTTCAGAGGTCTTAGTCCGTAGAAGGCCAGCTCCGTTCTTCAGGTTCAAGGTGAGGCAGAACATCATGGCGGGAGAAAGTGGCAGAGGAAAGCAGCTCACATCATGGTGATCAGAAAGCAGAGAGAGACTCCACTCTCCAGATACAAAATATATATCTCAAATCCACGTCCCCATTCCAATCTCCTCCAGCCAACCCTACCACTTCAATTAGTCCCATCAGGGATAATTCACGGATTGGGTTAAGACTCTTACTGAAAGAATGGACATTTTTTTAAGCTGTCTAAGGTCACCCTCCCAGGAATGGCAACAAAGCCCTTAAAGCTGTTCCAAGAAACAGCCCCAAACAGAGAATAAAAGGGTAAATTGAGCCAGATAGCCAGATAGTGATCAAACAGAATGATTACCAGAAACTATTGACCAGAATCTACGCCCTGTTGTAAAATATTGTGAAACATGTTGTATGTTATCAGCAAACCCAGACCCCCTTTGAAATTTCCCGGCAGCTTTGTCCCCCTTTTCCCCCTTTCATGTGCGACCCCTCCCGATGTGTGGTTTCTGCCTTTATAAACCTACAAGATTTTCTGCTAGGGACTCGACTCCTGGAGTTGGGTCCCAGCGCGCTGGAATAAACACCTCTTGCGGTTTGCATCAAGTGACGCCTCCTGCGGTTGATTGGGGTTGCCGTCCATCCATGGGACAGAGTTGGGGTTTCCTTTTTTGGGGCCTTACATTACAACCCAATCATTTCTCCTCTGAACCTTCCTGCATTGTCTCACGTGTGAACTTTTGGGGGACACCTCACATCCAAACCATAACATTCTGTCCCTGACCCCCAAAAGCTCGCACTCGTCTGACAATCCAAAATATATTTAGTCCATTTCCAAGAGTCCCCATAGTCTCAGTAGTTCTGAGATTGCTGAAAATTCAAGTTCAAGGGCTGGGGAGATAGTTCAGCTGGTAGAGTGCTTGCCTAGCAAGAACAAGGCCCTGGGTTCAATCCCTAGTGCTGCAAAAAAAAAAAAAAAAAAATTCAAGTCCAAAATCTTTGAGGCTCAAGGTAATCTCACACTGTGAGCTCCTATAAAATTAAAAGCAATTTACAAATATCTAACATATAAAGGTACTGAGTAAACATTTCCATTTACAAAAATAGAGGAATAGAAAGAAAGGATGGGACCAAAGCAAGACTGAAATCTAGCTGGACATACAGGTCCTGTAGCTCCTTGTCTGGCATCTGGGGCATGTGGCATCGTGATGTTCTCTCCAAAGGACTTGTGTAGCTCCGCCCCTATGGCCTTGGTTGCAGCCCAAGTGGTCTTTCTGTTGGCTTGTCTCTGCTCAGTTCCTGTAGCTTTCCTAGGATGATGTTCCACGTTGCTGGCATTTCTTGATCTCAGGGATTTTCACTGTAGTTTCAGCTTCCTTCTCACATCTCCACCCTTTGACTTCTCAGGGGCTGCCCACAGGGACTCTGACCCTGCTGCACTTTGTCTGGCCTCCCAGACCTTCCTTTGAAAATCTTGGTAGAAGCCTCCATGGCCCCCTAACTCCAGCATCTTGTTTTCCTGCAGAACCAGCACCACGTGGTTTATGTCAAAGTCTGCCGCCATCTTGAACATTAGCCAAACCTCCAGGGGCCTCTGAGGGTCTGGGTGACTGAGCACATTGAAAAAAACTTCCCAGGCCCCCTTGTGCAAGAAGAGTGCCCCACTGGTCTCCGGTCAGGAGAATTTTCACAATTAGTCCCTTGAGCTTGAGATGGGTGTGGTCTTACCAGGTTCTGAGATGCCCTCAAGCCATCTTTCTTATTGTCTCTAGGCAGTCTTTAGCATTTCTTTAGTGGCAGTAATGTCTTTTAACAACTGCAACTTCCTTAGCCCTAGTTTTACTCCAGCCTTTCAAGTTCAATGTTTTCAAATATTTCTGCTCTGCCTTCTACTCCTGATTATCACAATGTTTGGCTAAAAACTGCCAGCAAAATCCATTCCACTCCCTGAATGCTATGCTGCCTAGACATTTCTTCCACTAGATTAAGAAATCCATTGCTTCTAAAATCAGCCTCACAGAAATTCTCAGGACATGGGCAAAATGCAGACAACTTCTCAGCCAGAACACATGAATGGCCTCTACTCCAAATTCCAATTGAGTCCTCCTTTTCTGAATCTACTTTAAGCCCTGTCTTCATTGACCACGGCCCTGTTGCCATTCTGGTCTTCTGAGCTCACACCAGAATTGGCCAGTAGTCTCCATTTACAACAATTTAAAGCATTTCCAGCTTGTACTGCTATGCATCTCAGAATTCCTCCCAATTCCAGGAAGCTCCAAAAGCTTCTGAAGCACATGGTCAGGTATGTCACTGCAATGACCCCACTTCTTGGTACCATTTTCTGTTATAATTAGGCTTCTGTAGAAGAACAGAATCAACAGGAAGTATGATTATAAAAGGTGATTTATTAGGTTGGCTTACATGACCAGAAGCTCTATAGTACACAATGGCCATCTGCAGCTGAAGATGTGGAAGAACCAGCTGCTTTGCAGTCCAAGATGAGGAAGCCTCAGAACAAGAAGGATCAACAGTGCTACCCTAGTCCAAGATCAGGGCTTCTGGAAACTACCTGGAGAATCACTGGTAGAGTCTGCTCTGGAAGAGTGAAGGATCGAGAGTCTGATGTCCTCAGTCGATAGAAGCACCTGTTCAAGAAGAGCCGAACTTGCATCTGCATCTGCTTCCTTGTTCTTCCAACTTTTATTCCATCCTATTGGGCAGTGCCACCCACACCTAGGGAGGGTCTCCACTTCAGTTCACTAACCCACATTTCAATCATTCCTAGACACGCCCTCATGGACACACCCAGAGGTCTCTTAATCATCTGCATCTCTTAAGCCAATCAAGTTGACAATTCAAATTAATCATTACAAGTCCACCCCTTGTTGACTTGATACTCAAACATAACTCTTTACATCATACTCAATATCCAAATCAACACATTAGCAGTTCATAATTCCAACTAACATAACTATCCTTCATACAACTGAAAACATACTAGTTCTCGCCCCAGAATAGAAGAAAAAACAGAAACATTACTGATGTTAAGTCAATCAATACTACATTACATGATGAATAACAGGAGAGTAACAAACATTTCCTCTTAATGCATGTGTAGGTATGCAAAAACTTATTCTTAATGGAATAGGGAATTACAATCCATGGCAATTACAATCCTCGGTTCTGTAACTGGTCGCATGACTGCAGTTGGTATTTATGACTACCTTTTTCTACTATCCATTCTGTATTCTCTCCAGCTGCAGCAAGCACCTCAGCAGGTCTTGACTCTACCTGGAGGTGTGAGACATTTGGTGTCTTGCCTGGATTGGGTTGTTGTAGTTTCCCATTAGTCTTAATAACAGGACAGGGTAATATCAAAAGATGCCCCAAGGGATCTCCTGCACTCCAGGAATATGCTTCCTCACCTCTATTGTGGAGTAACATTCCGATGTCCCCTTAGTCATCTGGATCAATCACCCCCACCCTTACTGTAACTCCCTTCACAGCTTGTTGACCCAAGGCGTGAAGAGCCCAAAGTGGCCAGGGGTAAGTCTTAACTTCCAGTTTAATGAAATCATTGTTGTATCAATTGGCTGAAGCATTCCTCCTTCTGGAATTAAGACTTCTAGGCCTGCAGAGTGTAAGGTTGTAGGGACTGGAAGCAAAAACCTTCCTAGGGGTTACTAGGGGTAATGGTGAGTGGTACCATCCTTAATTCCTAGACCCATGAATTCTAGCAATAGGAGAGACAATACCATATAGTGGATGCTGATTCATAGTATAGGCAGCCTTCTGAAGAATCTTGCCCCAATTTCCTGCAAGGTATTGCCACCTAACTGACACTGTAACTTCATCTTCAAGAGTCCATTGCATCGTTCTTTCAAACCAGCTGCTTAAGGATGGTGGGGAACATGGTAAGACCAGTGAATCCCATGACCATGAGCCCACTGCCTCACTTCTTTGGCTGTGAAGTGAGTTCCTTGGTCCGAAGCAATGCTGTGTGGAATACCATGACGATGGATAGGCATTCTGTAAGTCCATGGATGGAGGTTTTGGCTGAAGCACTACGTGCAAGGAAGGCAAATACATACCCAGAATAAGTATTTATTCCAGTAAGGACAAACTGCTGCCCTTTCCATGATGGAAGTGGCCCAACATAGCCAACCTGCCACTATGTTGCTGGCTGATCTCCCCAGGGAATGATGCTATGCTTACTGTCGGTCTCTGCTGCTGGCAAATTGGGTTCTCAGCAGTGGCTGTAGCCAAATCAGCCTTGGTGAGTGGAAGTCTGTGCTGCTGAGCCCATGCATAACGGTCATCCCTGCCACCATGACCACTTTGTTCATGAGCCCACTGGGCAATGATAGGGGTGGCTGGGGAAAGAGGCAGACTGCTATCCACAGATCGAGTCATCCTATCTACCTGATTATTAAAATCCTCCTCTGCTGAGGTCACCTTTTGGTGGGTATTTATGTGAGACACAAATATCTTCACATCCTTTACCTATTCAGAGAGGTCTATCCATGTATCTCTTCCCCAAATGTCCTTGACACCGATTTTCCAAAGATGTTCTTTCCAGTTCCCTGACCAGCTAGCTAAACCATTGGCTATGGCCCATGAGTCAGTGTAAAGTCGCACATCTGGCCATTTTTCCTTCCAGACAAAATGCACAACCAGATGCACTGTCCAGAGTTCCACCCATTGTGAAGATTTCCCTTCACCACTGTCCTTCAGGGTGTTCCAGAAAGGGGCAGCAGTGCTGCAGCTATCCACTGCTGGGTGTTGACTGTGTATCATGCAGCACAGTTTGCAAACCAGGCCCTAGTCTCCTCTTCCTCTGTTAATTGGTCATAAGGTACACCCCATGAAGCCATAGGTTCATCCTGAGGGGCAGAAGGTACTGCAGCTGGAGTAGGAACCATGGGCATTTGGGCCATTTCTTCATGCAATTTACTTGTACCTTTAGGTCCTGCCCGTGCCCAATCACATATGTACCACTTCTACTTGATGATGGAGTGCCATTGTGCACATCCAACTTTACAGTTTGGTGGGTCAGATAGCACCCAGTTCATGATGGGCAGCTCAGGTCGCATAGTAACCTAGTAGCCCATGGTCAAGTGTACAGTTTCCACTAAGGCCCAGTAGCAGGCCAAGAGCTGTTTTTCAAAGGGAGGGGCTCCACTTCAGTTCACTAACCCACATTTCAATCATTCCTAGACACGCCCTCATGGACACACCCAGAGGCCTCTTAATCATTGGCATCTCTTAATCCAATCGAGTTGACAATTCAAATTAACCATTACATATTCATATAAAGGAACATTGCTCAGCAATAAAAAATACATACAACATAGATGAAGCTCAGTAAAAGTATATACTAAATGCCATTACTAAGTATATACTCATACTGAAAAGACTATATATTGTGCATACATGCATTTATATGAGATTCTAGAAAAGGAAAAATCATAGCAACATAAAGCAAATCAATTGTTGCCTGGTTGTGTGGTGGACAAAATGTTGAAAGGGCAGGGAAAGAGGTCAGACAAAAATGTCCTATATATTTTGGTGGTAGTTATACAACTATATATAATAATAAAATCCATTAAACTGTATACTGAAGATGGTGAATTTTATTGTATGTAAATTATACTTCAATAAATCTGGAAAAATTCATCACACTATACAACTTAAGATTTGCAGCCAGACCTGGTGGTGCATGCCTGAATCCCAGCAACTCGGGAGCCTGAGGAAGGAGGAGCGAGAGTTCAGAGCCAGCCTCAGCAACTTAGTGAGGCCCTAAGCAACTCAGCAAGACCCTGTCTCTAAATAAAAAATATATATATATATATATATATATTTTAAAAAGGGCTGGAGTTGTAGCTCATGGTTAAGCACCCCTGGTTAAGTACCAAAAACAAAACAAAACAAAACAAAACAAAAAACAAAACACACACACACACACACAAAAAGAATTTGCAGGTTGGGTACTGTGGCACAAGCCTGTAACCCCAGTGAATCAGGAGACTGAAGCAGGAGGATCCCAGTTTGAGGCCAGTCTGGGTAACTTAAGTCTCAAAATAAGTTAGTTAATATAAAAGGGCCAGGGGTGTATCTCAGTAGTAGAGTACCCCCTGGGTCCAATCTCCAGTACCCCCATTTAAAAAAATAAAAAAATAAAAAAAAAGAAAGAAAAACAAGATTTGCACAATTTTCTTCATGTACAAAATAATTGTTGGGCTGAGGATGTTGGTCAGTGGTAGAGCAGTTACTAAGTCTGTAAAGGCCCTGTTTCCAATCCCTAGCACTGCTAAAAAATTAAAAAATAAAAAATAAATATTTTGAAAAGGTAACTCCTCAATGATGGCAATACTGGTAGTTTTGTTTACATATACCTAACTTTTCTACAATAAATATAATTTTCTACTATCAAGTATTTTCTGAAATGTTGATAACTAAGTCAATTTTGAAGTCCAACTTGGTTTGCTGGAGCCACGGCAGGGTGGATACTTGAATATTGCTTTCTATACCCTTGGTCATCACACTCTGCTGAACTCTAAACAGGTGTTTCCCAAGTTTCTCTCATACAAACGGCCCGATGCTACAGTTTGGATCAGACATGTCTCCCGAAGGCCTATATATTGAACATTTGGTCCCACTTGGAGACTGTGGAACTTTTAAGACGTGGGGCCAGGGTTGCTGGGAGTGTAGCTCAGTAGCAGAGCATTTGCCTGGCACCTGCAAGGCACTGGATACTGGGTTTGATAAGTAGCACACACACGAAAAAAGAACAGGTGTTGCCTAATGGGAGGGCCTCAGGTCAACAGGTGTGTTCCCTTGAAGGTGACAGTGGGATCCTAGCTTTTTCTCTCTCTCTCTTTCACTTTCTGGCCATGAAGTGAAGAGTTTTGCTCTGCTATGCACTTCCACCACAATGTGCTATCTTGACCCAGCCCCAAAACAATAGGGCCAATTGGTCATGAATTGGCACCTCTGAAACCATGAGCCAAGAAAAAGTTTTTCTTTTTATAAATTGACTATCTCAGGTATTTGTTAAGAGTAATGGAAAGCTGTCCCATACACCCGGGATGCACTTATTGAATCAGAGATCCAGGGGACAGGGCTAGTAATCTGTATAATTACTGTGTTAGTTTTTTGTTGCTGTGACCAAAATACCTGACAAGAACAACTTAGAGGATGAAAAATTTATTTTGGCTCACAGTTTCAAAAGTTTGGTCCATACGGGGCTGACTCCATTACTCTGGGCCAAGATGAGGCGGAACATGGCAGAAGGCTGTGATGAGGGAAGAGAGGGTGAAGGTACAGCAGGCAACACCAACCCTTCCAGATGCCTCCAGTAACCCACTCCCTCCAACCATGCCCCATCTACCTAGTTATTAGTCCATTCAAACTAGGATGCACTGATTAGGTTATAGCTCTCACAGTCTAATCATTTCACCTCTGAACTTTCCTGCATTAACACAGGGGTTTTTGAGGAATACCTCATATCCAAACCATAATATTCCACCCCTGGTCCCCCAAAGCTCATGTTCATCTCACAATGCAAAATGCCTTTAGTTCATCTCCAAGAGTCCGCCGCATAGTCTTAACAGTGAAACTGAAAGCACTATTCAAAAAGTCCAAGTTCAAAGTCTCATCTGAGACCCAAGTAAACTTGTCTGTAGAGTTCCTGTAAAGATCAAAAGCAAATTACATATATTTGATACACAGTGCAGATATCGGTCTTGTGGAGATAAGGATCAAGTTCATGTTTCATGGAGTCGAAGAATGAGCACCGCAAACACGGAGCAAGCATAGAAAGGGTTATTTAAGAACGTGATAGAGAACAGACTCCTCTGGAGAGGAGGGGGCCTTGGAGCACAAACCTGTGTGTTGGGGGTGCGGGTGACTTGCCTTTTTATAGCCCTCAGAACCTTTCTCTCGTTAATCATTCTTTTCTTCCCCTCCCCCTGCATCTGTGCCTAGGAGCAAGAACACGGATGTTTTTGAATTTTTCTTGAAAAATAACCGTCAGCAACTCTTTGTTCTTTCTTTGAAAAACAATTGCCACCCTCTCAACCCTCATTATTCTTAGGCATGTTGACTGCCTGATTTGAAAAACTGTTGTTAGCCAATTTTCTCATTACCAGATCCTCTTCATTCTTACCTACACTGACTGCCTGGCCTTTGTCCCTACCTCAGTGGCACAGAGTGAACATCCCTGTTCCAAAAGGGAGGAACAGGGGCATAGAAAGAAGGGATGGGATCAGAGCATGACTGGAAATTAGCAGGGCCAACATTTCCTGTAGCTACAACTCCAGCATTAGGGGCACGTGGAGGGAGACATTCTCTCCACAGGGCTTGGTCTGCTCTGCCCCTTCGGCCTTGCTGGTTGCAGCCCACATGGCTCTCTCCACAGCCACCAGCTTTCCTTGGCAGACAGGCCATGTTTCTGGCACCTCTTATTCCTAGGGTCTCCATTCCAGTTTCCGCTTCACCTTTACAGCTTTATGCCAACCCTGCTACAATGTGCTTGGCCTCCCAGGCCTTCCTCTGAAATCTGGGTGGGAACTGCCATGACCCCCTAACTCCAGCATCCTGCATTCCTGTAGAACCAGCCCATAAGGACGATGTCAAGATCTGCCTCCAGCTGGAACAGTAGTCGGACCACCTTGGACCCGTCACAGGAAAGCAGGGAGCTGAAACTCCAAACCTCAGTTCTTAGGTTCTGACAAAAGAAAATTTAAAGTCAAGACACCAAAAGTCATGTAAGACAACTTTATTATAGGTTAAAGCAAAGTAAAAGCAAAGTGAGGCTTAACTAAAAAGCACTCTCAAGAGTGGGCTGTCTTTAAGCAAAGAATGACAAAAGAGACAACACTGTCTCCGAATTTATTACTGTCTGAGGTTTACCAGGGGAGCTGGGGACCACCTTCTGGACTCTGCCAATCAGATGTTCAACTCCTCTTTTGTGTTGGGCTGTAGAGTTTTGACCTTAGTTGGTCCACTCCGGAACTGTCATGGTGGTCATCCTATCCAGGGGGGTTTCATCTACAAGTCAATCCCATGTTAATGTGGACACTGGGGTCAATAGTTGGTCAGAAGTTACCGTAGTGCACCTCTGCTACTAAAGGAATCTTCCTTCCCAGACAGTTGGAGACACTTATAATTCCTAGCTTTATGTCAACATCAATGGATCCTGTCAAAAGCCAGCCCCCCCCCACAAAAAAAAGTTAGTCCCATTAATCCTTATGTCTTGCTTTTGTTCATTTTCTACAGATTAACTGCCAGCATTCAATTTCTTAAGCTAGTTTAAAGAAGGACCCTAATATTAGATATGGAAAAGGAAAAATCTCCAAGATAATGTGACCTGGGAAAAGGGAATGAAAAAGGCCATGTACCAAGACAAATGTTTTCCAGATGCTGGCTGCAGATCCTTGACCCCCAAAATTTCAAATTCCTGAGTACCCAAGAAAACTGATATGTTCACTAGACCACCCCTCAAAATAACTTATATAAAATCAGTCCCTTTCTTTATTCAGTGGCTCATTTTCCACCAGGAAAATGGGTCCATCAGAACCACGACTCCATTCCTGAATATAGGCTTTTGGCTGATTCGTGAAGTTTACATCTGTCCTGGTCTTTTTGCGCTAACAACTCAAGAAATTTAAAGAACTTTATGACCTTACCATGCATTCCACTGCTCATTGCTAGCTACTGCCTAACAGACCAAAGCAGAGAAGGCCTCCGAGTACTTGGCTGAGCAGGTGAAACAACTTCCTAGGCCCCTTGTGTAGTCCGGGTCTCTCCTCTTCTCAAAGGAGTCTTTCCTTCTACACCCTTGAGACTGTAATGGATGTGCTCTTGCAAATTTCTGAGATGCCCTCAAGGCATCTTTCCCATTGTCTTTTACTTCACTTCTCTTTAGTTGTGGTAAGGTATTTAACAACATCTTCCTAGGTCCCAATTTTACATGCACTTTTCTGGTCTCAAACTGTGATTTTTTTTAAGATCCATCAGCTCTGCTTCCTGCTCCCAATTCTCACAGTAAATGTGGGTAAAAGCTTCCAGCAAAATCCATGCCACTGCTTGATTCAAACTAGGATGAATTGATTAGAACCTTTGTAACAGTTCCTTTTCAGTTTTTTTTTTTTTTTTTTTTTTTTTAAACCAGGGATTGAACCCAGGGGCACTTTACCACTGAGCTACATCCCCATTTCTTTTTATTTTGACACAGAGTCTCCCTAAATTGCTGAGGCTGGCTTCAAATTTGCAGTCTTCCTGCCTCAGTCTCCTAAGTTGCTGGGACTCCAGGCATGCATCACATCCCCCCAGGTTGTACTAATTTAAAAGATATAAAGTAGATATTTTAAAAGGTGTCAATTTTAGAGGGTACACATTTATTTTTAGTTATACAGAAGAGCAAAAGTATAGTTTTTTCATTAATCTCAAAATTTTCAGTTTTTATTAAATCCTGAAACTGATAAAAATATGTCCAGAGTTTCTTACAGTTAATGTACAAATACTCATTTATATTTTGCATAATAATGAAGGTAAAAACGATACAATAGTTATAGTTACATAAAAATATGTACAAGGATACAAGACAAACTTTATTATCTGATTATAAGAAGTGTAGATACTACACAAAAATTGAGATTATAATTTTCAGGAAAGGAAAATGTGACCAAATTTAAAAATAAAATTGCTGACAATACATCACCAACAGAAAGTCAAACCTTAGAGTAATTCAAATCAGCCAGGGTTACGTGATTAAACATCATGCTCCCCACCTACCCCATGCTGGGGATGGAACCCAGAGCCTCAGGAATGTCAGACAAGCTCTCTACGGTGGAGCTGCACCCCCGTCCAACATTATGTATTTAAAAATAAGGTTTGTAGTCTAAAAATACATCTTCTAAAAGTTAAGAATGGCTTATTCATGTTCTTCCAGATTTTGGAAACACACTTGGGAAAGTAAAAGTTGAAGACTTGATTCTTGGGAAGGATTTACCCCTAGTACTGCAAAACACCTTCGGGGGACCCAGTGGTCAAACTCCCAGGGAAACTCAGGATATACTAATAACACTCAGAACAAAGAGGAGAGGTAATAAACAGGTGTTTCACTGACCTGCACTAGAAATAAAAGACATGAGGTGATTTTAATGGGTTCTGAAAAGGATTCAAAATTAGAGAACAAATGATCTTGTGACGACCTCAAAAACAGTATATCACATATTGTCAAGATGCTGTCTTACTAAGAAAATTTAGTTTCTAATAGCATCATCAGAATTTTATTCCACTGGCTTGAGAAGCAGTTTCCTATTTTGAATTACATGACAATACAGTCATGTATAATTAAGTTAATGTTAAAAAAAAAAGAAAAATGAAAAAATGATACTAGTTTTTAAAAGAAGCAAGTACTCCATTTATCGGGTTATAACAATGGGCTGAGAGGGGTCAGGACTGGAAAGCAAGGAGTGGGGACAGGGCAGGGGCTCAGGTACCAAGCTGCTTATGCTCAAGGACAGAAGAACACAAGGCACCCAGACAACTCAGGATGGCCGCACACCTGGATGCACAGTTACCACACAGGGCCAGAGACAGGCTGCTCCAACAGCCTTGGCCCATGTACTATGGGAATCAATCCCTACCTTCAACAGTAAATTGAAAATACAAATATCTAAGAGCATACTTATCAAGAATAGATTATTTATGCTCATATAACAAAGTACAGGAGGAGACATATGATTTTTTTCTGGTACTGAGGATTGAACTAGGGATGCTCTACCATTGAGCTACAGTCTCAGCACTCCCTTTTTTTGTGGCACTGGGGATTAGAACTCAGGGCCATGTGCATGTGAGGCAAGCATTCTACCAACTGAGCTATATGCCCAGCCCTCTCAGCCCTTTTTAAAATTATTACTATTTTTACTTTGAGACAGAGTCTTGCGAAGTTGCTAAGGCTAGCCTCAAACTCCTGCCTCAACCTCTAGAGTCCGGGATAATGGGTGTGTACCACTATGCCAGGCAGCATTTGACTATTATTATTATTATTATTTAGTATCAGGAATTGAACCAGGGGGGCTTTATCACTGAGTCATATCCCCAGTCCTTTTCAAAATATTTTATTTAGAGATAGGATCTCGCTAATTTGCTGAGATTGGCTTTGAACTCATGATCCTCCTGCCTCAGCCTCACAAGCCACTGGGATTACAAGTGTGGGCCACCACGCCTGGCCAAAAAAAAAAAAAAAAAAAAAAAAAAAAATATATATATATATATATATATATCTTTTTTTTTTTTTTTTAAAGGACCTTTAATTTAATTAATTAACTTCTTTGTATGGGTTGCTGAGAATTGAACCCAGTGCCTCACACATGCTAGGTGAGCACTCTACCACTGAGCCACAACCCCAGCCCCATCTCTTTAGTTCATCTTAAAAACTAACTTGAGGGCTGGGGTTGTGGTTCAGTGGTAAAGTGCTTGCCTAGTGCGTGTGGGGCACTGGGTTCGATCCTCAGCACCACATAAAAAAGAATAAACAAATAAAATAAAGATATTGTGTCCATTAAAAAAAAAACTAACTTGAAGAGTAAACATGAAAAAAATCCTATGACTATTAACATGTATAAAGGCACTTAAAACATTCCTTTCCAATCAAACTCAAAATACATCTGTCAACATTCTTGATAAATGTTAAAAACACATTAAATTTTGGTGCAATTTTTCATATAACCCAGTGATATTTACCATTTATAAGGCAGAAAGGCTTGAAGGATAGAGTCCCAACTTTCTACAAAATAACCTGAAAAGTGCTTTCATTAGAAACCGGAACGCTATCAGTGATTTGCTCTTTCACTGACAACATCCTGCAGTCGTTTAAGTAAAACATCATCATTTTCTTGGCAGAGGCGTTTGGCAGGTGACTCTGCATCTCCACTGATGGCTATTGCTCGCTTCTTGCTTCTCTGCTCACCTTGCCTTATCATGTTGTTGATGTCTTTCAAACTCTATAAAAAAGCAGAGAACATATGTGAGTGAAAGGGGTGGGGAAGGGAAACAGTAAGAAAAACTGGTTTTTCCTACCCTCTTTTACTCAAATCTAAACACTGGAGTAGAGATTATTTTTTGAATCTAGACCAACCTAATAGAGATAGCTAGAACTAATTTTTTGGGTGGTTTTAAAAGTAGATGCACCTCATAACAGAAGTTCTCCAAGTGCAGTCCCCTGACCAAAGAAGCAGAAGCACATATGAACTTATTAGAAACACAAATTGAGTCAGATATATTGGGGGTGGTCTCTAGAAATCCATGTTTTAATAGGGCTTCCCAGTGATTCTGATGCTGTCTAAAGTTTGAGATTCTCTTCCTTAGAGTAATGCTTTTCAAAGGTTAAGGTCCTTACCAATCACCTGGGAATCTTATTGGAATGCAGATTCAGATTTAGCAGGGCTAGTGTGGGACATCTGATTCTTTGTTTCTAACAAGTTCCCAGGTGATGCTGATATTGCTGGTTCATGAACCACCCTAAGTAGCAAGGACTCAGAGGAGTGACTCCTAGAGGGAAGTGCACTGCAGTCATCTTGGGAGTGTGTTACAGTCCCAGAACTGCCTGCTAGTGTTTTGTTTTTGAGAAGGTCTGTGGGACAGATATCTGTGTTCAACAAGTTTCCAGGTGATTCTGACTTATGATTTTAAAATCACTCTCTCAGAAATCAACTGGTCTAATCCTTGCAAGGATCTCTTCTAAACACAGAAATCAATTTCTATGAGGAAGAGGTACAAGTTCATATCTTAGTCAACCTTCTTTTTATTTGGCAGGGTGGGGGGTTCTGGGGATTGCACTCAGGGACACTTAACCACTGAGCCACATCCCCAGCCCTTTTTTATACTTTATTTAGAGATAGGTTCTCACTGAGTTGTTTAGCGCAAGCTGTTGCTGAGGCTGGCTTTGAACTTGAGATCCTCCTGCCTCAGCCTCCTGAGCTGCTGGGTTTCAGGCATGTGCCACCACACCTGGCTCTTAGTCAACTTAGTTTACTTTTGCCAAGTAAAGTAATAACTCAGTGTCTGTGGAAATGAATAGGAAATTAATGAGGTTAGTAGCTTGCCATTGCATTTGGACCAAGAATTTATTCCAGTCAATACTGATTCTGGGGACTGGGGTTATGACTCAGTGGTAGAGCACTTTCTTAGTATGTGTGAGAGGCACTGGGTTTGATCCTTGGCACTGCACAAAAACAAATAAACAAACTAAAAGTATTAAAAAAAATATGTATTCTGTTTTCTGGAAACCACTGAATATATCTGCTTGAGAGCCCAATAAGTATCTGAAAACACCAATCAAATCCCTGTGTCTTCATCACTGTGCGGGAATGGAGATGGAGATAATATCTTCAAACGTAAGGGCTGGGGCTGGGGCTCAGTGGTGGAGCGCTTGCCTACCATGTGTGAGGTGCTTGTTTGATCCTTAGCACCACATAAAAGAAATAAACAAAGGTCCATCAACAACTAAAAATAGAGCGTGCATAAGAGGAGGCCTTTGTTTCCAGACTTTTCACTAACGTGGTTGTCATCCATCAAACGCACTTTCACTTACTTACAAGCCCTTATTTAAACTTAAGATTCACCAACTAGATATGTGCCTATATTTCCAGTTACTCAGGAGACTGAGGAAGGAGAACCACTTACGTTCCGGAGTTCAAGGCCAGCCTGGGTATAGTGAGATTCTGTCTCAAAAAAACACTCCAAAAAAAAAAAAAACCCCATGTGTGATCACTTTTAGTTGCTGCCTTACCGGTCCCTTCTGAACTGGGACTTTTGAATTGAACTCTTCAAATAATACATGAATAGCAATAGATAAAACTATCTCAACAAAATTTACTGCCCTTTTTATTTTCCACTTTTTCTTTCAGTGCTAGGGACTGAACCCAGGGTCTCATGTACTCTAGGAAGCACTACGCCACTGTGCTGCATCTCTGCCCTGAGTACACTGTTCTTGATCACAGTAAACATGCCACAGTTGATAGTTCATATTTTATCAGTAGTAACTTTACAAAAAAACAAAAACAGTATCAATGATTACTGACTGATACTTTGAAATTCTTTTTTTTTTTTTGTAAAGTTACTAGAAATTCAACTTTTCTGGTAAAGTTTTATGGCTTAGCTTGAAATCCAATTTTAACAAGTACATGTACCTAAGTTGTTTTGGAGTCAAGTGTACATATGCACCTTACCTTAGAAGGACTGCCGTTGAACTTGTACAGCAAAGCACTCCTTGGTGTAAGGCCTGGCCCATTCTTGTGTGGGGAAACATAAATGGAATGCTGCTGAGAAATTCGGCGTGGTGAGCCAGGCTGTTGTTTAATATGTGGAAAAGGAGAGAGTGGTGGAGCATCCATCTAAAGTAACCCAAAAATTAGATTTTTAAGAAAAAATTTTTTCATTCTTTGAACCCATCTTTTTTTTTTTGTACTGGGGATTTAACCCAGGGACACTTTACCACTGAGCCACATCACCAGACATTTTAATTTTTATTTTAAGACAAGGTCTTGCTAAGTTGCTGAGGCTGGCTTTGAACTTGTGATCCTCCTGCCTCAGCCTCTGGAGCCGCTGGGATTACAGGTGTATGCCACCATACGCCCAGTTATGGTTCTTTTTTATAGTCAATGCCTGGTCTTCTGGGAACTACCTCAGCTTGAACACTGGTAACACTTTCTCAGACCTACTGTTACTGCCCAAACTGGGGTCTACATAAAAATTTCTCAGTATTATCTCTATTAAAGATCCAGGCCTACTCATTTCCTTTGAGAAAAACACTCAATTCACAACATAACAAGATAAACCAAAACAACAGAAAAAAAATACCCAAATTAATTGTTTTAATATTTTCATGTTCCCATTTAGTCCTTGCCAATATGTATACCTAATTTTTAGCAACAAACCACAGGATTAACTGTCTTAATCACTGATTTCCTAGTTACTCTCTAATTAATTGCTAGCAAATGTGCTACTACATAAAACATCAGTGAGGCTTTAAACTTTGAAATACTTAATCTAGCAAAGTATACTAACTATAACTACAGTTATTAATACAGTAATAAAATGTAAAACGTACCACATGGTCCTGATTCGACAAGTCATATTTCAATGCAAATGACTTCACTCTTCCTACATATATTGTATTGTAAAATTTGATAAGATCGCCTCTCTCCTCTTTCATTGGTCCATTGGGACAGTTAGGTGTTTTTGTGGCATTTTCCAAGTCTATTAAAAAGAATTCAGTGTTGTGATAGGTTTACTTTAATAAACAAGCTGGTGATTTGAATTACAGTCATGTATGATATGAAAAAACCCCACAAATCCTTATGAAAAGCAATTAATAGTTGCAGAGAAGGTACATAAATCCATCTACTTATAGACCAAACTGGAATCTAGAGAAACGTGTGTCTACTAAAGGCGGTGTCCTTTCTCTAGAAGCCACTTCAGCAAGCATTTTTCATAGTCATGGCCTTGAATTCACCATCGAGGGTGCCCTGAGAGGGTACCAGCCTTGTCTGGGGTTAAGCTTCACAGTACGGGTGGCAATGGCAAGATAACAAAAAGGTCTGCAGATATTCTGACTGACTCTCTGAAAAAGGCAGAAAGATTCTAAAAAGTAAAGTATATCCTCGCAGGTTAAGGAAGAAGCAAAATGAATTATTTTCTGCAAATACATGGTAAGTGGTAGGCGGTCTAAAAGCTTTACTTTCCCTTGCACAACAGGAGCCCTAGTGCTCAGTTTTTAGTTAGTACCCTCAGGTGTAAAATGACTGTTTACATCAAGGAGCTTTTCTCTTTATTGGTGTCACTCTGGAATAGCTTGACTCCAGGAAGAGCTTTATCCTACCCTTTTTTAGGGAACCACAGTCTACTTGAACATATAAGAATGATCTGTTTGTAGGAGCTAAGAAAACCACTACCAATTAAAAAGAATTCAGCATATGAAACAAAAGTTCTCATTTTCAAGACACTGGCCTGCAAACTTGAGAACTTGGGTAGAAGCATGCCTTCATCGAGGAAAACCAGAAAACTCAAACATACTCCAGGGTCAAGCAGCCTTTGGAATCTCCAACAGGGTCTCAGATCTAATTTGGATACCCCCTCACCCACCCATCATGGTGCCAGGGACCCAACTCAAGCCCTGTCAATTCTAGGTAAGTCCTCTAACACTGACCTATATCCCCAGCCCTGGATGTCTACTTCAATTTTGGTGTTTTTCTTTTTTCTTTTTCTTTTTGTTGGTGGGGAACAGGTACTAGGGATTGAACCCAGAGGCACTTTACTACTAGGACATATCCCCAGTCCTTTTTATTATTTGAGACAGGGTCTTCTAAGTTGCCGAGGCTGGCCTCAAACTTGTGAGCCTCCTGAGGTGTTCAGCTTACAGGTGCAGGCCACCTGTGCCTGGCAATCTTGCCTTTGATATGATAGAGGGTGGAGAATCTATGTGGTTAAGTAGGTTAAGAAAATGCAAATGACATATTGGAAATTTAAAATGCATGTTGGTATATTATGGGCCCTGAGAAATAGTGAAGTTAGAAAAATAATGCTCACTTAACTCCATACTTCCCCAGTAGTCTTTTTTTTTTTTTTTTTTTGCGGTACTGGGGATCGAACTCAGGGCCTTGTGCTTGCAAGGCAAGCACTCTACCAGCTGAGCTATCTCCCTAGCCCCCCCCCTTTTTTAAAATGTAGCTTTTAATTTTTTACAAACTGCATTTTGATTCACTGTACACAAATGGGGTACATCGTTTCGTTTCTATGGTTGTGCACAATGTGGTTTCATACCATTTGTGTGATCACACATGTCTGTCTCATTCCACCATTTTTCATACCCCCCTCCCTCTCATTTCCTTCCACATATTCTAAAGATCCCCAATTCTTCTCTCATTCCCCAAACCCCTCCCCAGTAGTCTTCTCCTCCATAACATTTATACTACTATCCTGGAACACTGAAAGTGTACTAGCTTGGTGCAATGATTTGAATATCCCCACCAAAACTCATATTGAAACATTATGCCCATTATAAAGTTTTAAGAGATGGGAACAAGCAGGACATTTAGGAGGTAGTTGGGGTTGAGGAGCCCAGTGGTAGACAGAGCTCTGTTTTTTCCCCACATACAAAAAAGACTAATCCTGCTCTAGAGTAGGCTTGTGGCTCAGTGGTAAAGTGCTTGCCTAGCATGGGTGGGGCACTGGTTTGATCCTTAGCACCACATTAAAAAATAAAGATATTGTGTCCACCTACAACTAAAAAATATATATGTAATTTTTAAAAAAGAGTAGGTTTGTTTGTTATAAAAGCCAGTTTGGCTGGGTGCCATGGTGCATATCTGTAATGCCAGTGGCTCAGGAGGCTGAGGCAGAAGGATTGCAAGTTTGAGGCCATCCTCAGCAACTTAGTGAGGCCCTAAGCAATTTAGCAAGATCCTGTCTCAAAATAAAAAACAAAAAGGGCTGGGGATGTAACTCAGTGGTTAAGCTCCTCTGGGTTAGAAAAAATATATATATCCAGTTTGACTCTTGCTCCCTTTGCCATGAGATTGCCCTGTACCACCAAAGGACTGCGGAATCCTCCCCACCAACAAGAAGGACTTCACAGAGGTGGCTCTTCAACCTTGGACTTCCCAGTCTCCAGAAGTCTAAGAAATAAATTTCTTCTCTTTATTAACCAGTCTCAGCTATTCTGTCACAGCAACAGAATAAGGACTAAGACACTCAGTGACAGGTATTGTAGGTTAATCTCATTATATGAATCATTTAATGTCCTCTTGGATTAGAAGTTTCTAATCCAACAGAGATTACTAATCCAGAAGTTTCTAATTTCAACAGTTCCAGTTGTTAATGTTTACATAAGGTAAGGAACTACACTTTGTTTGAGCAAACCAAACATAAAATTCTCTGGGACCGTGGATTCTAAAAAAACCTAATTTTGTTTAGCTATATTTTCATTTCAAAACAGCAAGATATCAGTTATTCTTTATGCAGGAGAACGATCTCTACTTCCCACCTCCTTAAGGACCACTGTACTCTGAAAGGAAAGCCTCCACAGGTCTAGTGATTATCAACTTAGAAAGACTGGGAAAATGTGATCCAAGGTTTGCCTGCACGGTGCTTTAAGTGTTAAAATACATGTGTTACAAATATTTTTCCCCTCAGAAGGCAGGGACCTCTATCTGATATATTTTGAGGTGCATGATATGTTTGATAAACACATTTGTGAAATGAACTGGTGAACTATTATGGCTTTATAATTCTCCCTACTGCTGCCACAAATAAAAGAAACTTTTTTTTTTTTTTAGATGCTAGGGATTGAACCCAGGGCTTCACGCATGCTAGGCAAGTATTCCATCACTGAGCCACATCCCCAACTCAGGAACATCTTTTATTGATTACTATATATTATTTTCAAGCAATTAAACTGTATTTTTATATAAACCCTTGGTGAATGAGACAAGCTCTTAGGAGAATGGGGTATTACCTGCAGAGTTTCAGAAAGACACGCTATATTTCTTAGCTTGGCTCTTTTAAAAAAATTTTTTTAATATATATTTTTAGTTGTTGATGGACCTTTATTTTATTCATTTATTTATATGTGGTGCTGAGGCATGAACCCAGTGCCTCACATGCCAGGCAAGCGCTCCACCACGGAGTTACAACCCCTGCCCTAGCTTGGCTCTCTGACTTGAGCATGTTCCAGGATTTAAAGTGCAAGTGGGAAAGAAGTAAAATTATCCCAGGGTTGTAGGTGGCCAGTTTCATATTCCAGAACAGTACATGTACATCCAAAAGAAAGACGCTGAGAACAGAGGATATCTATTTTTTATGAGAACTCATTTCCCAGGATAGGCACCTCCAGATTGTGAATGGTGAAAGCCCCACCCATCACTCCTCGAGGATGGCTCAGCTGAGTGCAGCTGGTTTCTTTGCTCAGACTCATTAGTGCTCAGACTGCGAAACGTCAGATAGCGTGATCCTTACCACTGAGAAAGAGAGATGGTAAACTTTCATCTTATTTTAAGACGCACGATCAGAACTGTTTCATAAATGAAGAGTCAGACTGAGATACGATGGGTGTCGCCACACAGGAGCGCTTCCCTGGAGCAGGCATTCAGTGTTTGTTTCACACCTCTTCCCTGTCCCTGCTCTGCACCATAATGGCATGCAAGACACACTGCGGCTTGGCTTTCTGACTGAGAGGGCAGTGGCATTCAGTGTCAATTGTACAAAAGCCACTGATCACATACCAATGAAAAACTTCAGGGTTTTAGACCATTTCAGTGGTATTTTGGTGGTTCTTGTGAGCTCTAAAGACATCAATATAATCTAAAACCAATTAAAAATGTGCTCTAGTGATATTATGGTTACCTATCAGATGACTATAACGGGTATAATTCAATAGTCACCTAATTATAAACTTGCAAATACCCAACGCACACATTTCATGAAAGCAATTTTTAGCCAGGCACAATGGCACTTTGCCTGTAATCTCAGTTACTTAGGAGGCTGAAGCAAGAGGACTGCAAATTCAAGGCCTGCCTTGGCAACTTAGTGAGACCTTGTCTCAAAATAAAAAAATAAAAAGGGATGGGATGCAGCTCAGCCATTGGGTTCGATCCTAATTCTCTGAGGGGACAAAAAAGAAAAGAAAAAGGAAAAAAAAAAAAAAAAAGCAGAAGAAGAAAGAAAACAATTTCTGTATTTGTTGGCCTACTAGCACTTAAAGGATTATTTTTAAAGTCAATAAATTTTTATTTAAGAAATTTCCCATTGTAATTTCCTTGTTGTCCATCCCAAGGATGCCCTTTTAAAAAGAACTGAAGCCTAATCTAGTTGTCTCATGTGCCCTATATAATAAGAACGTACAAGAGAGAATCATAGAGCAATCCAGAATGAGTTCTGCAGCCAGCCATCTCAGATTTAGTTCCCCTACACACTGTTTATTAGCAACCAAAAAAAAAGGTGTGGGGGGGTTGTTGTATGAATTAACTAGGGGAAAGCACATTTGCACGGCTCCAGAAAGCTAAGTATCAAGCATGGTGAGAATCTGAAAGTTTTGTAATCTATTAGATAATCCCATGTGACTAGCGATGTGTCTATCTAGACAATGAAATAAAACCAATACACTAATAAAAATGTTCCTGATAGGTTGATGGCTAACAAGGTAGAAGACAGAAAACCGAGAGGGAATTCTTTTCTATACTCATGTCCATAGCAAAAGAGAAACTGCATTCTAAAAGCCTTGATAATGACCACACTTAAATTAGCCTTTAAAATAACAGAAAGGGCTAGAGATGTAGCTCAGTGATAAAGCACTTACCTAGCTGTATAAAGGGCTGGGGGACAGAGGACAACAAACCATCTTCATTAATACAATACAATAAATTTGACACTGTTTAAAAGCAAAACAGTAAACAACAGCTGCTATTTACTGAGATATTACTATAGGCAAGCCTTATGTTACATACTCTGTGTATAATTCTTTTTAACAAGTCCCTAAGCAAGTACTGTAAAATTTTCAATTTACTATATATACTTGAATATTGTTTGTGTTATTTAAGTCATGATCTAGACCTCACAGGTATTCAAATCAAGAGTGCAGCCTGGGGAGGTCTACTAACATGGCAGTGAAGAATTCATGGTCCATGAGTGGGGGTTAATGTTTGAATCAGGACACTCTTCTCCACAGGTGGCTACCATAAGGGCTGCAAACAATGAACAATGCTTTGCTAATTAATATAATCAACATCAGAAATGGGTTTTTGATGATGAAAACAGTGACCATTTATTAAGTGTGACTGTAACAGGGGTCCCTTTCACTTCATGCTTTGAATATAAACCTTGCTGCTAGACCACAGGCAGCTTATTTTAAAACTGACGTTATTTATTCATCCTTCTTCTTCTCCCTCTTCTCCTTCCCAACCATGGGGGAAGGAAGATTAATTCCTGCCCTAAGATGAGTTATCTGGATTTCTGCTCACTGTTCACAAAAATAAAGATACTGTGGACCTGGACACTGGAATCATAGCTCTTTTAAGGATATAAATCTTAGCATGATGGTGGCAATAGGGTGCAATCTTGCTTGTGGTGGCAGAAACACCTAGGGATTTGTAAACAGGGCATTTCCTTAATTATCTTAAGAAGATCACAGACAACTACCTTGTTTTCCCTGTTATTCAGATTTTTAAATTTTATTCAGAGTTTCTGATGTGTTTTATCAATGGTCAGACTAGAAAACTCCATCTAAAACACAATTTACAGAGGACAACTAAATGTTTCAATACTGTCTCTGTGGAAGAAAGCACCTGACACATTCTTAGCTCAAACTTATTTCTTTTTATTTATTTATTTATTTTTTTGGAGACAGGGTCTTACTATGTTGCCCAGGCTGATCTTGAACTTGAGCTCAGGTGATTGTCTCATCTCAGCCTACCACGTAGCTGGGACTACAGGCCAGTGCCACCACACCTAGTTTGTTTATTTCTTTTTAAAAAATATATGTATTTCCCATCATACCTACATCATGACTCCGTGTTACCTGGAATCCACTACATTATGTACAAGGTAATCAAAGGTATATTACATATAGCATGTCAAATTGGATAGCTTACCACCATCTGTCATTTCAAAATCACCATTTATGTCATTATTGTATGCCACAACTTCTTTTGGAACACTTTTCAAAAGAACACTTCTATATACCTATAGGTCAAAGGGGGGAAAAAAGGACTGCTGAGTCATAAAGAGGCACATGTTCAGCAAAAATCAAAACAGCAAGAGCAAAATGTCAAGCCAATTAAAAAGAAGTGTCACATGGGTGATAATCAAGGGTAAATGTTAACTCTTCTAAGTGTAGACTATGGCAAACATCATGGAAGAAGGAATACTGAGGCAGAGCCTATTACCTAAAATGTATCATCTTAGTTTATAAAAAAGAAAAATCAAGAAGTAACTAAAGTCTGATGAGCAGGTTCAGTTTTTTTTTAGTTGAAGATGGACACCATACCTTTATTTACTTGTTTATTTGTTTGTTGGTTGGTTGGTTGGGGTACCAGGGATTGTACTCAGGGGCATTAGACCACTGAGCCATATCCCCAGCCCCAGTTTTTGTATTTATTTAGAAACAGGGTCTCAATGAGTTGCTTAGCACCTCGCTGATGATGAGGCTGGCTTTGAAATGGCTATCCTCCTGCTTCAGCCTCCCGAGCTGCTGGGATTACAGGTGTGCCCCACCATGCCTGGCTAATTTATCTATTTTTATGTGGTGCTGAGGATTGAACCCAGTGCCTCACATGTGCTAGCCAAGTGCTTTACCACAACCACAACCACAGCCATGATTAGCAGGTTCTTTTTTCTTTTTTTTTCATTTATTTATTTTTTTATTGTAAACAAATGGGATACATGTTGTTTCTGTTTGTACATGGAGTAACAGCATACCATTTGCATAATCATACATTTACATAGAGTAATGATGTTTGACTCATTCCGTTATTTTTTTCTTTCCCCCCCAACCCTCCCACCTCTCTTTTCCCTCTATAAAATCCCTCCTTCCTACATTCTTCTCCCCCTCCCACCCCCCATTACGTGTCATCATCCGCTTATCAGTGAGATCATTCGTCTTTTGGATTTTTAGATTGGCTTATCTCACTTAGCATGATATTCTCCAATTTCATCCACTTGCCTGCAAATGCCATAATTTTATCATTCTTTATGGCTGAGTAATATTTCATTGTGTGTATATATATATATATATATATATATATATACACACCATAGTTTCTTTATCCATTCATCAATTGAAGGGCATCTAGGTTGGTTCCATAGTCTGGCTATTGTGAATTGAGCAGCTATGAACATTGATGTGGCTATATCTCTGTAGTATGCTGATTTTAAGTCCTTTGGGTATAGGCCAAGGAGTGGGATAGCTGGGTCAAATGGTAGGTCCATTCCAAGTTTTCTAAGGAATCTCCACACTGCTTTCCAGAGTGGCTGCACTAATTTGCAGTCCCACCAGCAATGTATGAGTGTACCTTTTCCCCACATCCTCTCCAACACCTATTGTTGCTTGTATTCTTGATAATCACCATTCTAATTGGGGTGAGATGGAATCTTAGTGTAGTTTTGATTTGCATTTCTCTTATTACTAAAGATGGTGAACATTTTTTCATATATCTGTTGATTGCTTGTACATCTTCTTCTGTGAAGTGTCTGTTCATTTCCTTAGCCCATTTGTTGATTGGGTTATTTGTATTCTTGGTGTAGAGTTTTTTGAGTTCTTTATATATTCTGGAAATTAGTGCTCTCTATCTGAAGTATGAGTGGCAAAGATATTCTCCCACTCTGTAGGCTCTCTCTTCGCATTGCTGATAGTTTCCTTTGCTGAGAGAAAGCTATTTAGTTTGAATCTACCCCAGTTATTGATTCTTGCTTTTATTTCTTGTGCTATGGGAGTCCTGTTAAGGAAGTCTGATCCTAAGCCAACAAGGTGAAGATTTGGACCTACTTTTTCTTCTGTAAGATGCAGGGTCTCTAGTCTGATTTCAAGGTCCTTGATCCATTGTGAGTTGAGTTTTGTGCAGGGTGAGAGATAGGGGTTTAGTTTCATTTTGTTGCATATGGATTTCCAGTTTTCCCAGCACCATTTGTTTGAAGAGGCTATCTTTTCTCCATTGCATATTTTTGGCACCTTTGTCTAGTATGAGAAAATTGTATTTATTTGGGTTTGTGTCCGTGTCCTCTATTCTGTACCATTGATCTACCTATCTATTTTGATACCAATACCATGCTGTTTTTGTTACTATAGCTTTGTAGTATAGTTGAAGTTCTGGTATTGTGATACTCCCTGTTTCATTCTTCCTGCTAAGGATTGCTTTAGCTATTCTGGGTTTCTTATTCTTCCAGATGAATTTCATGACCGCTTGCTCTATTTCTGTGAGGTACGTCATTGGGATTTTAATTGGAATTGCATTGAATCTGTATAGCACTTTTGGTAGTATGGCCATTTTGACAATATTAATTCTGCCTATCCAAGAACATGGGAGATCTTTCCATCTTCTAAGGTCTTCCTTAATTTCTTTCTTCAGTGTTTTGTAGTTTTCATCATAGAGATCTTTTACCTCTTTGGTTAGATGGATGCCCAAGTATTTTATTTTTTTTGAGGCTATTGCAAATGGAGTTGTTTTCCTCATTTCCCTTTCAGTTGTTTCATTGCTTGCATATAAAAATGCTGTAGATTTATGTGTGGTGATTTTATAGCCTGCTATTTTGCTGAATTCATTGATGAGGTCTAGAAGTTTTCTGGAGGAGGTTTTTGGATCCTCTAAATATAGAATCATGTCATCCGCAAATAGTGACAGCTTAAGTTCCTCTTTTCCTATTCATATCCCTTTAATTTCTTTAGTCTGCCTAATTGCTCTGGCCAGAGTTTCGAGGACAATGTTGAATAGAAGTGGTGAAAGAGGACATCCCTGTCTTGTTCCCGTTTTTAAAGGGAATGGTTTCAGTTTTTCTCCATTAAGAATGATGTTGGCCATGGGCTTAGCATAAATAGCCTTTACAATGTTCAGGTATGTTCCTACTATCCCTATTTTTTCTAGTGTTTTCAGCATGAAAGGGTGTTGTATTTTGTTGAACGCTTTTTCTGCGTCAAATGAAATAACCATATGATTCTTATCCTTAAGTCTATTGACATGATGGATTATGTTTATTGATTTATGAATGTTGAACCATCCTTGCATTCCAGGGATGAATCCCACTTGATCGTGGTGCACAATTTTCTTAATATGTTTTTGGATATGGTTTGCCAATATTTTGTTAAGGATCTTTGCATCTATATTCATCAAGGATATTGGTCTAAAATTTTCTTTCCTTGATGTGTCTTTGCCTGGTTTAGGTATGAGGGTGATATTAGATTCATAGAATGAGTTTGGTAGGTACCCTCCTTTTCTATTTCCTGGAATACTTTGAGAAGTATTGGAATGAGTTCTTCTTTGAAGGTCTTGTAGAACTCGGCTGAGAATCCGTCTGGTCCTGGGCTTTTCTTGGATGGTAGATTTTTAATGCCTTCTTCTATTTCATTGCTTGATATTGATCTGTTTAAATCGTGTATGTCCTCCTGGTTCAGTTTGGGAGGAGCATATGTCTCTAGAAATTTGTCAATGTCTTTGGTACTTTCTATTTTGTTGGAATACAGATTTTCCAAGTACCTTCTCATTACGTTCTGTATCTCAGTGGTGTCTGTCATGATATTTCCTTTTGCATCATGAATTTTAGTAATTTGAGTCTTCTCTCTCCTTCTCTTTGTTAGTGTGGCTAAGGGTTTGTCTATTTTCTTTACTTTCTCAAAGAACCAACTTTTTGTTTTGTCAATTTTTTGAATTGTTTCTTGTGTTTCAATTTCATTGATTTTAGCTCTGATTTTAATTATTTCCTGTCTTCTACTACTTTTGCTGTTATTCTGTTCTTCTTTTTCTAGGGCTTTGAGCTGTAATGTTAGGTCATTTAGTTGTTGACTTTTCATTCTTTTCTGGAATGCACTCCATGCAATGAATTTTCCTCTTAGTACCACTTTCATAGTGTCCCAGAGATTTTGATATGTTGTATCATCATTCTCATTGACCTCCAAGAATTTTTTAATCTCCTCCCTGATGTTTTTTGTTATCCATGTTTCATTCAATAGCATATTATTTAGTCTCCAAGTGTTGGAGTAATTTCCCTTTTTTATTTTGTCATTGATTTCTACTCTCAGTCCATTATGATCTGATAGAACACAAGGCAGTATCTCTATTTTTTTGCATTTCCTAAGGGCTGCTTTGTGGCATAACATATGGTCTATTTTCGAGAAGGTTCCATGTGCTGCTGAGAAGAAAGTGAATCCGCTCGTTGATGGATGGAATATTCTATATATGTCTATTAAGTCTAGGTTATTGATTGTGTTATTGAGTCCTATGGTTTCTTTGGTTGGATTTTGTTTGGAGGATCTATCTAGTGGTGACAGCGGTGCGTTAAAGTTGCCCAGAATTATTGTGTTGTGGTCTATGTGATTCTTGAAAACAAGAAGGATTTGTTTGATGTACAGGGATGCACCATTGTTTGGGGCATAAATATTTACTATCGTCATGTCTTCCTGATTTATGGTTCCCTTAAGCAGTATGAAATGTCCTTCTTTATTCCTTCTGACTAACTTTGGCTTGAAGTCCACTTTATCTGATATAAGGATGGAAACCCCCGCTTTTTTACTGAGTCCATGTGCGTGGTAGGTTTTTTCCCATCCTTTCACCTTTAGTCTGTGGATGTCTTTTTCTATGAGATGAGTTTCTTGCAGGCAGCATATTGTTGGGTCTTTCTTTTTAATCCATTCTGCCAATCTATGTCTTTTGATTGATGAGTTTAGGCCATTAACGTTCAGGGTTATTATTGAGAAATGATTTGTATTCCCAGTCATTTGGCTTATTTTTGGTTTTTAAGTTGGCTTGGTTTCTCCTTTGAGTGGTTTTTCTCTAAGGTAGTTCCTCCCTTTGCTGACCTCCATTGTTGTTTTTCATTTCCTCCTCATGGAATATTTTGTTGAGAACATTCTGTAGTGCAGGCTTTCTATTTGTAAATTCTTTTAACTTTTGTTTATCATGGAAGGATTTTATTTCATCTTCAAATCTAAAGGTTAGTTTTGCTGGGTAGAGGATTCCTGGTTGGCAACCATGTTCTTTCAGAGCTTGAAATATGTTGGTCCAGGCCCTTCTATAGCAGGTTCTTATGAAATAAAAACAACCTCAAAGATAAGAACTCATTCTTCTTTTTAATTGTTACAGAAGGATAGTTTGATCTCACTGGGCTGGCCCTAGCACATTTCCATCTCCTTTCTGATAGAGACATGAAAATTTTTTCCCCTCCCTGACTTTTCTACCTCCAAGATAGCTAGAAGAACAAGCTCCATTTCCCCTTATCCTATAGATCTTGAGACGATATTTAAAAAGTAGTGGCTAGACCCATTTGAAACCTACATTAACCTCATCCTAAACACCTTTATGGACACTCTGAACCTCTCTAGGCTCTGTTCCTCAGGAATTTTTCCTGATGAAGAGACCAAGAAACTTTTAGTTTGTCAAAAGACTTAAATTCCTGTACTTGGCCTTTCTAATGTCTCTATATTACCTACCACTGGTCTATTTTGGTACATAAGGAAAGAAGTAAAACTATTTTTAGGCTGTCTTAGAAGGAGGTATGACTACCTGCCCTAACTTTCTCTTTTTGTCTGTGACCTCTAGGGCCAAAGAGGAGGCTATTATACTACTTAAGAGCAAAGCAAATAGATTCTTGAATGGCCAAAGCCTTAAGTTGTGTTCTGCTGCAAGAGTAATAATATGAATTTAAAGTTCATTAAATGCTTTCTGTGTACCAGAGCACTATGCTAACATTTTACATTTCCATACTAGAAAGGTTTTACTGGATTCTCACCACAGCTATTGTAACAAATCAGAGATGCTTATCATCTAATCAAAGATGCAAACATTAAGATTTTCCACAAATGGCAGAAGAAGTTAATAGTTAAATAAATCAATCCTCAAATTTCTCCAGATTTAAACATCATCAGAGAATCAGGTTTAAAAAAAAAAAAAAAAAAAAAAATTTTTTAACTGTAGACAGACACAATACCTTTATTTTACTTATTTTTATGTGGCGGTGAGGATCGAACCCAGTGCCTTACACATGCTAGGCAAGCACTCTACCACTGAGCCACAACCCCAGTCTGAGAATCAAGTTCTATACAAAGAAGGAATATTATTATAATACATATCTTTCATCAGACTTCCTAATGCAAAATATCTTCTCACAAGAAATGAACAAACAGAATGGCAGTTCTTGCAAGAAGGACATAAAAGCATATGGATGAGTCAGAAACAGCCAGACTTCTCAGCTTCTGTTAAAACTGTCCTTTAATGAAACTAGTTCTTGAGTTTAATGGTATTAACTAAACCAGAGAACCTAAAGAACAGTAAAACTATAAAGGATGTTTATCTTTAATATAACTTGTCAGCAGAAAAACAGTTCAAATCTATTTTTGGGTAGTAGGAAAAATGGAACTCACGTGACTATTAGCTTGAGGCTGATTCCTATAACTTTTCATTATTTCTTGAAAAGTTCTTTCTTCTTTTGTTACCTAAGGGAAATTAAAAAAAACTACATTTATCAACTGGCTTTTGAAAGAAAAATGGTTTGAACAAAAACTTCAATTACAGGTTGGCACTAAGAGTAGCCTTGCAGAAAGCCATTAACCCAAGGGCAATCCATGACTAAAAACCACTAACATTTATGATTTTTACTACCTTTAAAGTTCAGGTTTTGTGGCCAATGGTGACTCAGTTAATAGTTTCATTAATCAAAAAGCACTGAAATTGTTATGGTATAAATCTACTGAAAATGCATTTCTTTATAAAAGGAACAAGATAAGAAAACTCAGATCTGCTGAACCCCATATGCAGTCTCCAGTTTTATTAGTTTTATGTACTTATTTAAAAGTAATTTAGCCACATATTAAAGAACACAAAATGTCCTACAGTGATTCACAATAAAACTGAAAAGTTATTATAGGAGTAGGTTTTTAACATTTCAGGACCGACTAGGGTTTTTAATACTTAGAAGTCAAGAGGTGGCCCACAGAAAGGAAATGGCTTAGTGATCTAAAAGGGAACCCCTTTGGTAGTATCTGTTAACACAACATTCCCTAAAAGTACTCCTTTCCCTGTTACACAGTCTGTTAGCACTAATGCTATCTATAATGATGAGCTAGAAATGACAAAAACCCGAACTCTGACAGTTTTCTGGAAAACATAAATGATTAGTTTTTAACATTTATTAAAGACACATTTTGTACAGAGATTTTAAAGAAGCATTGTGGGAGGGGGTACACACAAAGGAGTTTGAAAATATGTCCTTTACTTCCCAAACCTTAAAAATCAGTTCTTAAAATTATATTTAAGGGGAAGGAGGAAGTGCTAGGGAGTGGTATTACCAAATTATATTGTTATATTGTGTGTATGTACAAACAGGTAACAATAAATTCCACCATTACATATAACTATAATGCACCAATAAAAAATGTGTGTGGGGGGGGCTACACATTAGCTAGACCTGACATTTTGGCTAATATAAAGTTAGAAAAAAAAATTTCAGATAGAAAATTTTTAAAAACAAGTAAGATGTGCTATTTTATGACTTAAGACATGGTATAGCAACCGAAAGTAAAATGCAGTTCTGAGGCAGTACAAATAAATCACAGAGGTAATACAGAAGCTTTTTTTTAACAGTACTGAGGGCTGAACCCAGGGGCACTCTGCCACTGAGTGACATCCCTAGCCCTTTTTATTTTGAGACATAGTCTTGCTAAATTGCTGAGGTTGGCTTCAAACTTGTGATCCTTCTACCTCCATCTTCTGAGTTCCTGGAATTACAGGCATGTACCACCACACCCTGCTAGTATAGAAGATATTTGACACCAGATTATGAAGGAGGAGATCCTAGGTTGCTACTTATTATGTAACTTGTATCAAATTATCTTGAGTTTGGGGCCTCATAACTCACCTAAAATGTAATGATTATTTCATTTAAAAGTATCACATCAGAAATATCAAGGAGTAGGGATGGAAATGGCATTATTCAGATATTCTAACTCTTTTATGACCAATGTATTCTTTCTTTAAAAAATATTTGGTATTAGTTGTAGATGGACACAACCTCTTTATTTTATTTATTTTTATGTGGTGCTGAGGGTTGAACCCAGGGCCTCATATGCAGTAGGCAAGTGCTCTACTACTGAGCCATAACCCCAGCCCTGACCTATGTATTCTTATGAAATGAAAAGCTGATTATGATGAAACTAACCTAAGAGTCCAGAGAATAGAATAGTTTAAAATTACTAGTTAATAACAGTGAGTACTGTTGCCTTGCAGCACAAAAGCCAACTAAGGATCAAGTTCAACAAATTTTTGCCTTACACTCCAAGTAAAGCAACTAGAGCAAAGACCTTCCCCAACCTATACTTACCTTTGCCATGATATAAAAGGCACAAAGAAGGAGCTGATCCAAATGCCTGTCTTTCATTAAATCAGGACAGTGAACTAAAGTGAACTCAAAACATGTCCATATCTTTCTTCGTAATTCATTTGAAACATCCAGTTTTAAACATAAATCACGTAAACGTACACTTGCCAAATGATAAACCTAAGATAAAAGATAACACATTGATACTAAAAAATTAAGTGAGTCATTTCTCAAATTTGTATGTTTTACCATTGAACATGGGCTTATAGACCAAGATAAAAAACAACAACAACAAAAAACTCAAAAAGCCCTAGGTTGTTGATACATTACTTAAAATTTCTGTTCAATAACACTAGTTAACTGCTATAGCAAGAGTATATTGATTAAAGCAAATTCTCTTTGGAATACTCCCCCTCCCACCAGCGTGGTACTGGGGATTGAACCCAGGATGTTCTACCACTAAGCTACAACTCCAGTGCTTTTGTACTTTGAGACTGGGTCTCACTAAGTTGCAGAGGCTGGTCTTAAACTTGCAATCCTCCTCCCTTAGCCTCCCAAGTCTCTAGTATTACAGGCAAGCAGATCTTCAGAATACTTTTTTTTAAAAAAAAAAGTATTTTTTTTTTTTTTTAAAAAGTATTCTAAAGTATTTTTTTTCCCCTCTTTTGCAGTGCTAGAGATCAAACCCAGGGTCTCTTACATGCTAGGCAGGTGTTCTATAAGTGAGCTACATCCCCAGCCCCTAAAAACATTTTTTAAAGATGTTACTTGTTACTCTAGGTCACCAACTACAGAAAGTAAGAAATGCTAAAAATGTAGGGTTTACCAGCATCATGACCATTATGAATGCATAATTTTTCAAGTGTTCAGGAGTCTATGTCTGTTTTCTTTGTGTTTAGGTAAAACTGCTAGGAAACTTAATACACCAGACAGTAAAGAACTAAAACTTGGGGCTGGGGTCGCAGCTCAGTGGTAGAGCACTTGCCTAACTGAGACAATAGGTTCAATCCCCAGCCCCACATAAAATAAATAAATAAAAGTATTGTGTCCATCTACAACTGAAAATATTAAAAAAAAAATTTTTTTTTGGGTATCAGGGTTTGAACCCAGAAGCACTTTACCACTTTACCCCAGCCCTTTTTATTTTTTATTTTGAAACAGGGTGTTGCCTAAGTTGCTGAGGCTGGCCTCAAAATTTCGATTCCCCTGCCTCAGCCTCCCAAGTTGCTGGGATTACTGGAGTGGGCCACTACTCCCAGCAAGATAAGACTTTTGACTCCAAAAATGACTCAGAAAGCAAAACAATTAGAAAAATTTCTCCTAGATACTCCACTGTTTTCATAAATACAAGAGGAAAATTTAAAGTAAATGAGGTAAGGGTTTATTTTTTTGGTGGTGGTTTTTTTTTTTTTTTTTTTATTGTAAACAAATGGGATACATGTTGTTTCTCTGTTTGTACATGGCGGAAAGGCATACCATTTGTGTAATCATAAATTTACATAGAGTAATGTTGTTTGATTCATTCTTTTTTCCCTTCCCCCCACCCCTCCCACCCCTCTTTACCCTCTATACAGTACTTCCTTCCTCCATACTTGCCCCCCTCCCTAACCCTAACTCTAACCCTAACACTAACCCTTCCCTCCCCCCCATTATGTGTCATCCTCCACTTATTAGCGATATCATTCGTCCTTTGGCTTTTTGAGATTGGCTTATCTCACTTAGCATGATATTCTCCAATTTCATCCATTTGCCTGCAAATGCCATAATTTTATCATTCTTTATGGCTGAGTAATAGTCCATTGTATATATATACCACAGTTTCTTTATCCACTCATCAATTGAAGGGCATCTAGGTTGGTTCCAGTCTGGCTATTGTGAATTGAGCAGCTATGAACATTGATGTGGCTGTATCTCTGTAGTATGCTGATTTTAAGTCCTTTGTGTATAGGCCAAGGAGTGGGATAGCTGGGTCAAATGGAGGGTTCATTCCAAGATTTCTAAGGAATCTCCACATTGCTTTCCAGAGTGGCTGCACTAATTTGCAGCCCCACCAGCAATGTATGAGTGTACCTTTCTCCCCACATCCTCGCCAACACCTGTTGTTGCTCGTATTCTTGATAATCGCCATTCTAATTGGGGTGAGATGGAATCTTAGGGTGGTTTTGATTTGCATTTCTCTTATTACTAGAGATGTTGAACATTTTTCCATATGTTTGTTGATTGCTTGTAGATCTTCTTCTGTGAAGTGTCTATTCATTTCCTTAGCCCATTTGTCGATGGGATTATTTGATTTCTTGGAGTAGGGTTTTTTGAGTTCTTTATAGATTCTGGAGATTAGTGCTCTATCTGAAGTATGATTGGCAAAGATATTCTCCCACTCTGTAGGCTCTTTCTTCGCATTGCTGATAGTTTCCTTTGCTGAGAGAAAGCTTTTTAGTTTGAATCTATCCCAGTGGTTGATTCTTGCTTTTATTTCTTGTGCTATGGGAGTCCTGTTAAGGAAATCTGATCCTAGACCAACAAGGTGAAGATTTGGACCTACTTTTTCTTCTATAATCTGCAAGGTCTCTGGTCTGATTCCGAGGTCCTTAATCCATTTTGAGTTTAGTTTCGTGCATGGTGAGAGATATGGGTTTAGTTTCATTCTGTTGCATATGGATTTCCAATTCTCCCAGCACCATTTGTTGAAGAGGCTATCTTTTCTCCATTGCATATTTTTGGCACCTTTGTCTAGTATGAGAAAATTGTATTTATTTGGGTTTGTGTCCGTGTCCTCTATTCTGTACCATTGATCTACCTTTCTATTTTGGTACCAATACCATGCCGTTTTTGTTACTATTGCTTTGTAGTAGAGTTGAAGATCTGGTATTGCAATACCCCCTGTTTCACTCTTCCTGCTAAGGATTGCTTTAGCTATTCTGGGTTTCTTATTCTTCCAGATGAATTTCATAATTGCTTGCTCTATTTCTGTAAGGTACGTCATTGGGATTTTAATTGGAATTGCATTGAATTTGTATAGCACTTTAGGTAGTATGGCCATTTTGACAATATTAATTCTTCCTATCCAAGAACATGGAAGATCTTTCCATCTTCTAAGGTGTTCTTTAATTTCTTTCTTTAGTGTTGTATAGTTCTCATGGTAGAGGTCTTTCACCTCTTTTGTGAGATTGATTCCCAAGTATTTTATTTTGTTCGAGGCTATTGTGAATGGGGTAGTTTTCCTAATTTCTCTTTCTGAAGATTCATCACTTATGTATAAAAATGCGTTGGATTTATGGGCATTGATCTTGTAACCTGCTACTTTACTGAATTCACTTATGAGTTCTAAGAGTTTTCTGGTGGAATTTCCAGGTTCCTCTAAATATATAATCATGTCATCAGCGAACAGGGATAGTTTGAGTTCTTCTTTTCCAATTCGTATCCCTTTAATTTCTTTGGTTTGTCTAATTGCTCTGGCCAGAGTCTCAAGGATGATGTTGAATAGAAGTGGTGAAAGAGGGCATCCCTGCCTTGTTCCAGTTTTTAGGGGGAATGCTTTCAATTTTTCACCATTTAGAATGATATTAGCCATGGGCTTAGCGTAGATGGCCTTTACAATGTTAAGGAATGTTCCCGTGGTTTTTGTTTTTTAAGTACATTCAATTCAATTCAATGCCCTGAGATTTTTATATATAGTCTTTATATGAATTAATGGTAATGCAAATGACCCTAAGATCATGCAAGATTCGTTGTTTTACTATTTAAAAAACTTGTAACCCTGATGTAATATTACTAAGCTGGACTATTCTGTTCAAACTAAATCTTCAAATTGTAATGTTCGGGGGCGGGGGGAAGAGAAAGAGAGTAAGACATCCCTGTAAAGGAGATAAGAAAATTATCTTTGGCAGGAAAAAAATCTACAAATTGACCTTAAAAATTAATTAAAGCTACTCAATAGACTCATTTGTTATTTTTCTTTTTCTTTTTGGTATGGAGGATTGAACTCAGGGGCATTTAACCACTGAGGCAAGTCTCCACCCCTTTTTTGTATTTTATTTAGAGACAGGGTATCACTGAGTTGTTAGGGCCTAAATTGTTGAGACTGACTTTGAACTTGCAATCCTCCTGCCTCAGCCTCCAGAGCAGCTGGGATTACAGGTGTGCCACTGAGCCTGGCTTCCATAAGCTAATTTGATACAAAGAGAAACAAGTACTTGATTCCAAAGGCACCAGTGATTCATTTTATAGCAAAATAATTTTCTGCATTCTATCCCTTTGTTTCCTGTCCAGTTGGCCATGAGACAAACAGGAGCCAGTGGGTTAGAGCAAAAGGAAAGATGCCAGAACTTTATATTCATGAGAGAATGTTTTCTAGTCCTAGCTAGAAAAATTAAAAATACCTAATTAAGAAACATGTGATTATCTTCTCAGTGCTTATCTAATGCTGTAGAGACACACACACACACACACACACACACACAAAATGGAAGGCTTTTCATTCTAACAAAAAAATTCATAATAAATTCCATTCAGGCATAAAGTACCGGCATCACTGAGTCTGGCATGGATAATAGCTACAATTTACTCAAGTAAGGTTATTATGAATTTATTATAGATTCAGTCATTTCATTCCCCCCCCAATTCTTTCTCTTTTTCTTCTTGTTTTTGTTGCTAGGAATTGAACTTGGGGCCTCAAACATGCTAAATAAGCTTGTACTCTACCACTGATTTATACCTGTAGCTCCTCAATTCCCTTTTAGTAGAAAATATTGTCTTAGTTTATCTAATAGATAGGAATAAAAGCAAAATCTAGATTCTCAAACAAATTTTAGAATTAAGAATTCACAAATAGTGAGGAAAGGAGGTACACACCTATAATTCCAGTGATTTAGGAGGCTGAGACAGGAAGATTACAAATTCAAAGGTCACCCTTGGGGAAGTTAGCAAAACCCTGTCTCAAAATAAATAAATTTAAAAAGAGTTTGGATGCAGCTCAGTGGTAGAATGCCTCTGGGTTCAATATCTAGTATTACCCCCGCCCCGCCACCAACAATAATTCACAAATGCAAGTCTTATTTTTTTTGTCAGTCTTAGATTCATTACCAGAGGCAGTGATTTTTTTTTTTTTTTTTTTTTTTTTTTTTTAACATTTTAGTTGTCAGTGGACCTTTATTTTGTTTCTATGCGGTGCTGAGAATCAAACCCAGTGCCTCACACATGCTAGGCAAGCACTCTGCCACTGAGCCACAACCCCAGCCTGATTTAGTGTTTCTAAAATTTAAATTGTGAAACAGATAGGGAAAATGCTGCATTTGGAAACTCATTTATTTTGTTTTTGTGTACTGGGGATCAAATCCAGGGCCTCATACATGTCAGGCAAGGGCCTCTATTGCTGGCCACACTCCTAGCCCAAAACTCAGTTTTGCAAATAAGTTAGACAGCCACAGGTGGCAGGTGGGCATGAAGTGGTAGAGGAGAAAAGGCAATAGGAGGTGGAGAAAGAGGCAAGTCTCCCTGAATCACCCTACCTACCAACTGAAGCAGCCTTGTTCTCATGAGTTTTATTTAGACTTTTGTGGAATGCTTCAAAGAAAGGGTTTCTGTGCAAAATAAAATTATCTGGAGAATCAACTGCCCGAAAATTCACAAATAAAATGAAAATAAGTAAATTACAGTTGAAAGCAACAAAAGAAAACGAGTATTTGTTGTTCCTACAACCAGAGTTGTTTTCTAGTGTCTGGTCTCTTCTTTTTCCTACAGTAATGAAACTCTTGCCAATTGCCCTCTTGAAAATTCTAAGCAGCACTGGTGTATATAACGTCCAGGAAGGGTTCTAAAGGTAAAGGGCAGGCTCTACTTCCTGCTGGCCAGAATTTTTTTTCTTGGTGGTGCTGGGGATTGAACCCAGGGCCTAGGGCATGCTAGGCAAGGACTCCACCAACTGATTATATCCCCAACCCCTGGACTGATGATTTGATACACTAGAGTAAAAGCAATTATTTTGGGTTGAGTCAGAAACCTTGTGTTGAGAAGAATCAAAAGACCCCAGAAGGAAACTGGGTTCTTATTTACTTATTTATTTATTTTGGTCCTGGGGACTGAACACAGCAGTACTCTATTTCTGAGCTACATCACTTGTCCTTTTTATTTTTTAGTGCATCAAAGGATATTATCAGTAAAATGAAAAAACAACTCACAGAATGGAAGAAAATATCATAAATTATGTATCTGATAGGGATTAATATCCAGAATATATTTAAAGAGCTCCTATAACTCAAAACCTGAAAAATCCAATTAAAAATTGGTCAGAGGAGCTGCAGTTGTAGCTCAGTGGTGGAGAGCTTGCCTAGCACATATGAGACACTGGGTTAGATCTTCAGCACCACATAAGAATAAGTAAATAGTGTCTATCTATAACCAAAACAAACAAACCCCCCCAAAAAAAAACAAAAGCAAAAACAAAAAACAACCAAAAAAGGACAAACTTATTAAAAAAAATTGGGCAGAATACTTGAAAAGACATTTCTCCAAAGATACATAGAAGGCTACTAAGCCCATGAAAAGAGGCTTAACATCAATAAGGAAAATGAGAATCCAAACTACAATGAGATACTATTTAATACCCATTAAATGGTTATTTAAAAAAAAAAACAAAAAAAACTAGAAATCCAGAAAATAACAAGCATTGGCAAGGCGAACTTGTGTACTGCTAGAAGGAATATAAAATGGTACAGCCACTGTAAAAAACAGTATGCAAGTTATTAAAAAAATTAAATACTGAATTCTTTTTTTACTTCTGGGGGTATAGCCAGAAGAACTGAAAGCAGATATTCAAACAGTACCAATGTTCATAGCAGCATTTTATTCACAATAGACAAAAAGTGGAAACAACCCAAATGTCTAATGACAGATGAACAGATAAAGAAAATGTTAGGGCTGGGGAGATAGCTCAGTCGGTAGAGTGCTTGCGTTGCAAGCACGAGTCCCTGAGCACTGCAAAAAAAGAAAAAAGAAAAAAAAAAAAAAGAAAATGTTATGTTATTATGTATATACCCAATGGAGTATTATTTATCCTTAAGTAGGAAAGCAATTTTAACATGTTACCACATGGATGAACCCAGAAGGTATTATGCTTAGTGAGATAAGCCAGTCACAAAAAGGACAAAATATTATATAATTTTACTCATAAGGTATGTAATCATATTCAAAGAGTCACAAAATAAATTGGTGTTTGCCAGGAGCTTGGGGGAGAAGGGAGAAGAGTGAGAAGATGAAAAGTTCTAGAGAGGGATGGTGGAAATGACTGCAGAGAAATACGAATGTATTTAACACTAAACTATACACTTAAAAATGGTTAAGATGGCTGGGTGTAGTGGTGCACACCTGTAATCCCAGTGACCTGGGAGTCTGAAGCAGAGAATTTGAAGTTTGAGGGTCAGCTTTGGGAACTTAAGTGAGATTTTTTCAAAATAAAACATGAAAAGGGCTGATATAGCTCAGCGATAGACCTTCCCTGTGCTACACCCCAGTATCAAAAAAAAGTTAAGATCTCAATTTATTGTTTTTGGCAGTGCTAGGATGGAACCCAGGGCCTCATGCATGTGAGGCAAATGCTTTTACCACGAGGCAATGGGCAACTGCTCCATTCTTTTAACTTTATTAAATTGCCTAGGCAGGCCTGGAACTTACAATCCTCCTGCCTCAGCCTCCCCAGTAACTGGGATTACAATTGTGTGCCACTCACAGTTAAGATGGCAAATTTTAGGGCTGGGATTGTAGCTCAGTGTAGAGCATTTGCCTAGCACGTGTGAGGCACTGGGTTCGATAGCACCACATATAAATAAATAAAATAAAAAATCCATTGACAACTAAAAAAAATTTTTTTTTTTAAAATTGTAAAAGGCAACATTTGTTCTCATCTTACATTGATTAAATGAGCTCTTTTCATACACTATAACAACACTTACCTTCCTGTAAAAGAGTGCTAAGGACCCAGTTCTCTTTGGTTTGCTTATTCCAGTCAGATGAACCTCTTGTGCTTTAGTCAGATGAACATGTTTTGGAGAAGCACCAATTAACGACTGAGCAGTAAGTGATAAAGGACTCTCAATGTTGGATTCCTGAATTGTATTCATGGAAATAGGTATCAGTGTGATTTCTCCAGCATCATTTGCAACACCTGAATGTATGAGCAAGAGTTCTCAGTTTTAGAAATGAGGCATATGTTCCGAAAGTTGTCAATTACATACAGTTTGTCAATTATATAAACAAAATTATATCACACAAACATATATATGTCTCTGTGTATAGTAGTATGTTACTATATGTTAGTATAAGTTAGAAAAGGAGAGGAAGACTACAAAATAGTAACTGCAATTAGAACTGAATTATTCTTCTTTTTTCATTTCTCCCCTGAAATGAGAATATTCTGTTTTCTTTTACTTATACTGGAATTAAGAAAACAAACTTTGAAAAATAACAGAATGAATCAAACACTATTACCCTATGTAAATGTATGATTACACAAATGGTATGCCTTTACTTCATGTACAGAGAAACAATATGTATTCCATTTTACAATAAAAATTAATTTAAAAAAACCAACAACTTTGTTCTCTTTTTTGTATGTGTCTGTAATGTTCTCATACTTTAAATTTATTTTGGAAAGGCAAATTTTGTTCTGTTTTGACTTAAGTTTTTAATCAAAATACAAAATTCTTGCTCAATACACTCATTTGGAAAGCTGAGACAACAAAACAAGTCCTTAAAAAAGGGTAATGAATTTATAAAATGTGAAAATTCAAAAAACAGTACAGGTTTAAAACAAAAGGTGGAACACAAAGGACTTTTAGGACAGTAACACTATGCATGATACTATAGTGGTAAATATATGTCAATATAGTTAGAATCCATAAATGTACACCAAGAGTGAACCTGAATGTAAACTATGGGCTTTGGATGATGTTTCAGTGTAGGTTCATCAACCTAACGAACGTACCACTCTAGTGTAGGACGTTGATGGTGGGGAGGTGTGTGTGTGAGGATGGAAAGGTCTGCATCTTCCTTTTAATTCTGCTGTGAACCTAAAACTGCTCTAAAAATCAAGTCTATTATTTAAAAAAAAAGGTAGATTTGAGAAAAAAAAAATGCTAAGTTAGAAAGATGATGTGATCCAAATCTAGTAAGACATTGCTTAGATTTTTTCCTAACTCAGAAAAAAATATGATTTTTTTTTTTCCATATAAGGGAGTTTATTAAGCAAACAGAGTGTCTCCCTGCAGGGTAAGAGAGAAAATGAGAGGAAAAGCAAGGGAACAAGACACGAGAAAGGGCGCGCACTAGAGAGAGTGGAAAAGCAAGGAAGATAGAGAAAGTGAGTAGGAGAGAGAGAAGCATGAGAAAAGATCAGAAAAAAATATGATTTTTAAGTGCATTAAAATGTTACCGTGCAATGGAATTGTAACTTTATGTCTTGTTGTCCCTGGTACTGTGGCTGTGGCCATTGTTAGAAGAGTTTGCCCAGGGGATATGGATATATTTTCAGTAGTGATGCTTGAAGAAGGAGCAATTTTCAATTTTGTTCCTTCTGTCAAAATCTTGTCCATAAGCACTTCCTTTGGGGGGTCCTCTCCAAAAAGTCTTCTCTTAGCACTCCCTGCAGTAGGAGAACTGTACCGTTCATGGACAGAAATTGGAGACAATGGCTGCATATCTAATAAAGACAAAAACAAATTTAAAACAGTTTGAAATACATTCCAAAATAATAAATCAGGTTAACTCATTCATATACTAGGTACTAGGGATGTAGCAGTGACTAATGTGGCCTCGGACCTCATGGAATATCCTGTCTAGTTGGTTAACAGAGGCATAAAGTAAGTTATTAGAATAAAATGTGAAAACTATTATAGCTCATCTTCCTAGATTCTTAAACCTCTGACTATAGTAAAGGAGCTAAATATTAAGGATAAAATAGAAGCTGATAGGTAGAATGACATGACCACTAAAGAAACAGTCCAGTTAGCATTTGTCTCACAACTGCACCTAGTAAATGGCACCTGAGAAAAAGGGATAGGAAAGCAGAAATCAGTGGTGTCACAGTTTTGCCTCCACCCATGCTTCAAGCTGTTTAAAGCAGTAGTTGTGGTCTTCTGATTTAGTAGATAGAGAATTATCTTTAAAAAAATTTTTTTTAGTTGTAGATGGACACAATAACTTTATATTTTATCTATTTATTTTTATACAATGCTGACGATCAAACCCAGTGCCTCATACGTGCTAGGTAAGCACTCTACCACTGAGCCACAGTGGCAGGTCCCAAAATCATTTGTAACAGATCCATCAAAAGCCCTCAGTAAAGGTGCTAGGACTCTGCTGACCTATCCTGCTTCCCATTTCTTACCCACTAGGTGCACAGGTTCCAGCCTCTTTCAACCCCACGTCTTTTCCACAGTTCCTCCCCACTTTCCTCAACCAATTTTTTCTTCACAGGTATATAAATAATATGCTTCACTTATAAATGAAGGCATTTTGGTGTTTGTTTTTTCATTCACTAGATAATTAGACAGTAAATAATCTATTTTCAAAATGTTTAAAAATACAAAAATTACCTCTGCAATGATTTGGAAACTCGGTATTAGTGAGATGATTGGGAACATAGTCATGGTTTAATAAAAATCTTTCCATTATTCTGGTTATGAAAATAGTCCTGACTTCTTCAGAACTCCGTGAACAAGTAAAAATATCAACTGTAGTTTTCATGAACCTTTACAAGAGTCTACTTAGATGTTTTACAGATAAAAAAAATCCAAGATGGTCCTTGAATCTGACAGGAATGTTCAAAGGTGATATTTCAAGGAGGAGACTTGAGTTACAGGCATGAAGTTAGCTGTAAACTCCTTTTGAAATATTCTTTTCTCAGCACAATATTGGAAAAGCTATGGTAGAGACTAAAAAATTTAAGGAATATAACGAAAAATTGACCCAAACTTAGAAACATGAAAATATGCTAAGGAACAGAAAAGATACTTAGTTGTAAGTTAAATTATTGTTGGTAAGTTTCAATTTGTTTTGCAGTGGTAGGTATCAAACCCAGGGTCGCTTGCATGCTAGGTAAGTGCTTTACCACTGAGGTACACTGCCATCCTAGCCTGGTAAGGCTTTTAAGAAGAAAATAACCCTTGATGTTTCAACTCATGCTGTATTAAAATATTTGTACTAGGTAGGCATGGTGGTGCATGCTTGTGATTAAAACTACTTGAGAAGTTGAGGCAGGTAGATTGCAAGCTTGAGGGCCTCCCATGCAACTAAGTATCAAAAAAATGAAAATTAAAAAGGGCTGGCAATATAGCTCAAGTTAGACCATCTCTGGGTTCATCCCCAGTACCGGGAAAAAAAAACAAAAAAATTCCACCTCTCTAAACATTAATAACTGAAAGTAAGAAGAGTTTTTAAAAAAAATTTTTTTAGTTGTTGATGGACCTTTATTTTATTTGCTTATTTACATGCAGTGTGAGACTCAAACCCAGTGTTTCACACATGCTAGGCAAGTGCTCTACCACTGAGCTACAACCCCAGCCCAAGAAGAGCACATTTTGTAACAGGATAATTATCCCCATTGATATAATATGGAATTGTATTTATAGTATGCACATTTTTAACATCCTACACAGCTTGTAGACTGCAGACACACATACAGAGTCCAAAAATGAATGCAGATCTACCTTCTATGTAATCTGAATACCTGTTCATCTGAGACTTGTTCAGAGATATTGTGGGGACAGATTTCTTTAACTCATTTTCAAAAATTAAAGAGTAATATAGTCCAAAAGATGCACATGTCAGTTTGCTATGTCAGAAGAGAAAACAATGAAGAATGCACTAAAAGATTTCCATTGATAAGGCTCAAAATAAACAATTTTAAGAGATGTCATTTAAAAAAAATTTTTTTTTAGTTGTTGATGTATCTTTATTTTATTTATTTATTTATTTATTTTTTGGGTGCTGGGGATCAAACCCAGGGCCTTGTCCTTACAAGGCAAGCACTCTACTAACTGAGCTATCTCCCCAGCCCCCCTCATTTATTTATAGTGGTTCTGAGAATTGAACCTAGTGCCTCACACAGGTGAGGCAAGTGCTCTACCACTGAGCCACAACCCCAGCCCCAGGGTTAGTCATTTATTAGATGAACTTAAGCATCCCAAAGAGAGTATGAATTGTTTTGCTTTAATATTTATCTTTCTATAGAAACATACAGAGACATAGGAAGAATAGAACTTTTGTCAAATTTGGAAAAGTAATTATGAGTTTATTTAAATTGTTTCCCATTAGCATTTAGGAAAAGTCAAATATGCTTATTAGAAGTTCAAAATATTATTTCTACAATAATTAATACTACATTATATTATATTGCATTTATTTTTTGTAGTACTGGAGATTGAATCCAGGTGTGCTCTTCCATTGAGCTACATCCCCGCCTTTTTTTAAAATAGTTTTATTTTAATTTAGGGTCTCACTAAGTTGCTGAGGTCGGCCTTGAACCTGTGATTCTCCTGCCTCAGACTCCTTCGTTATTGGGATTATAAGCATGTGCCCGCAATTTAAAAATTGCAATATCCATGCCTAGCAGATACTATAATTTTTAAAAAATATCATATTCAAAATCAGATTAGGGCTGGGGTTGTGGCTCAGTGGTTGGGTTCTTGCCTAGCACATGTGAAGCACTGGGTTCCATATTCAGGACCACACAAAAATAAATAAATAAGATAAAGGTATTGTATTGTGTCCATCTACAACTAAAAAATAAACAATTTAAAAAAAATCAAGATTGGAAATCCTTTTACTTTAATATAAAAAAATACAACATGACACATAAAGGTGTTGGAAGCACTAAGCCCCTTCTCAAATCCTGATGAAGAAATTAAATTTATGCTGGGCATGGTGGTGTGCGTGCCAACACTATTAAAAATGACGTGGGAGAGGCCAGGCAGGGTGGTACACACCTGTAATCCCAGCAGCTTGGGAGGCTGAGGCAGGAGGATCATGAGTTCAAAGCCAGCCTCAGCAAAAGCAAGGTGCTAAGCAACTCAGTGAGACCATGCCTCTAAATAAAATACAAAATAGGGTTGGTGATGTGACTCAGCAGTCGAGTGCCCCTAAGTTCAATCCCCAGTGCCTCCCTGCCAAAAAAACCTAGATTTCGCAATTACATATTATCAAGACTTAAAACTTTCTCTGACAAAAATGATCTTTGTTATTTTTCCATTATTTTACCAACATTGAACCTACCCCTTCGAAGACTTCCACTGTCAGTCCGAACTTCTTTGACTCTTGGATGCATTATAGGAGACATTGGCATCATAGGAAGATGTCCCTGTACATTTCCTCCATTTCCTGTTTCAAAGTTATTTGGGAATATAACCTGTAGAAAACAAAAACCCTTTGCCTTACAAATAGATAAACCCAAACCCACTGACTAAAACGTAGGAAAAAAAAGTTTTCTTAAACTTTTTACTGTTTTATTTCCCTTTACTTATTTCTTTGCAAAATGTAAAAACTTTAATAAAATGCTCAATTAATGCTGTTAAACATATGAGTTCATTTGACTCTTACTATCTGTGTAAGCTAATGACTACTTTGAGTAAACCTATGACGTAGACACTCGCATCGTTCATTTGGGGGCAAGACAACTGAGACTCAGAATGTGAAATCTGCCCATAATCGTACTATATTTCTTGACCTCCCACAGCTTTTTTTTTCACTTTCTAATGGACATATACTGATGGATATCAAAAGCTGACCTTCTGTAAAAGACAAAAAAATCACAAGGCCCCATGGCTCATGCTTATAACCCTCAATGTGTAGGTGGCTGAAGCAGGAGGATCACAAGCTTGAGGCCAGTGTCAGCAACTAAGTGAGGTCCTAAGCAACTTAGTGAGATCCTGTCTCAAAATAAAAAATAGAAAGGGCTGGGGATGTAACTCAGCCTCTCAAATCACTAGGATTACAAGTGATTTCCATTGTGCCTAGCTGAAAGAGAAATTTCAAGAAACTATCCTGTTTTTAATTCTTTCTGCTCTTGGACAGTTCTTCCATTAGTATGGATTAGGGGAAAAAAAATCAAGAAGTTTAGTAAAGCAAAATAAGACAGAAAAGCAAAGAGGCATCAAAAGATCAGAATTATAAAAGAATAACAGAGATGGAGGGAAAAATCCCTTTTCACATGAAATGGAGCTGTTAAATATACTTGAGAACTTTTTGCACAAACTTTTGATTTTTTAATTTAAATACCATTGATGAAATCTTTCAACATTTGAAAACTTAAAAATGAGATTAACTGGTTTCTCAGATATGACATCAAAAGCACAATACATGAAAAAACAGATAAACTGGGCATCATCAAAATTAAAAATGTTTGTGTTTCAATATATAACCATATTAAGAAAGTGAAAAGTCAACCTAGAGAACTTGAGGAAATACAAATCAAAACCACAATGAAATACCAATTCACATCTACTAGGAGGCCAGAACCAGAAACACAGATACTGGGCTGAGGTTGTAGCTCAGTAGTAGAGCGATTGCCTAGAATGCATGAGGTACTCGGTTTGATCCTCAGCACCATATAAAAATAAATAAAATAAAGGTACTGTGTCCATTTACAACTAAATATAGCTTACAAGAAAAGAAAAAAGAAACACAAATACTAACAAGCATGGGTAGGGAAGTGGAACAACTGAAATCTTTACCCACCGATGATGGGAGCAAAATTGTAGCCACTTAGAAACCAGTCTGATAGTTCTCCAAAAGCTTAAACAGTGACCACCTGATCCAGCAATTCCACAACCAAGAAAAATGAAAACATGCCCACACAAAACCTTGTGCCTGAATGTTCATAGCAGCATCTTTAATAAGAACCAAAAGGTAGAAATGAACAAATGTCTATCTACTGATAAATGGATGAATAAAGAATGGTAGAGGGGCTGGGGTTGTGGTTCCGTGGCAGAGTGCTTGCCTAGCATGTGTGAGGCCCTGGGTTCAATCCTCAGTCCTGCACATGATGTAATGAATAAAATAAAGGTCTATCTATTTTTTATGTGTTAAAAAATACATAAAAAATTGACAAAAGTAAGTGAAATATTGATATATGCTATAAGAGGGATGAACTTTAAAAATATAACATCAAGTGAAAGAAGACAGTCACCAAGGACTATACATTGTATGAATCACTTTATATGAAATGTCCAGAATAGGCAAACGTGTATTAGACACAGAGAGCAGAGCAACTTTGGTTAGAGAGAAGGTAGCAGGAGAGGAAGCAATAGCCAAAGGATGTGGGATTCTTACCGAAGTGATTAATATGTTCTCAAATTGACTGTGGTGATGGCTGCATATATCTATATGCTAAGAACCACTGTATATGTTAAATTGGTGAGTTGTATGACACATAAATTATATCTCAATAAAGCTGTAATTTTAAAAAATGATGGGATTATTAACCTTGCCCTGACTCACTTCTTCACAGGTAGGAACTTTGTTTGCAGAAGCCTGGAGAGTCTCCCACAGTGCAGAATTGTGACTCCATGCTAAACTCTCCAAAATTTGTTCTTCAATGCTGTTTAGGTGTTTTACCATGTCCCTGGAGAGCCCCTCCTCTGAGCGGATCACCACCTCGATAACCTGGAGAGGAGAAAGTTGGGAAGGCAATGTGTTTCAAGCAATCAGTTCTAGTCTGGGTTTACAGCATGACTGGTTCTGATCTTATTCTGTGTCAGAGAACCTTGTCATCTTTGGGCCATAATTCTGAGGCTTGCTAATATTTTTTAATTTACAAAGAAGTTTTTGAAGTCTTTAATAAAATATTTTCACACACTCTTTTCACATCTTACTAAACACATGAAAAATTGAGGCAATGATACACAGAAAATGGTGAACAGCCTAAGAGTAGAAGTTAGGTATTGAGTTTCCAGTTTAGTTCTAATTTTTAGTTTATTGTCCCTTCCCAGACTATTCTTTCCAATATCTCAAATGAACAGAAGGAATGAACTATTGAAAAGTAACTATGCTTCTTCTCCAAGAAAACACCACGTGGTGAATGACTGTGGTTCAGGGAGAGGACCCTGGAGTCCTGGAATCGGAGGCCATGGCAGATAGGCTGGGGTCAGGAAGCTTGTGGAGTCAATCTGGGCTGTTTATTTGAAGACATAAAGGTCAAATCCCTTGAGATCTATCTTTCTACCCATTAAGAAATCAGAGATCACTGACTTTTTCTAGAGAGTATTTCCCTCAAGAATGAGGTTTTAGAGATGATGCTGGTACAAAAGCAGACTCAGGTTCAACACGTTAGTCCCCTGGGGACTATAATGCCCATGTCAGTCTGAGTATTAAGTGGTCTACAGAGACCTCAATGGGGCAGGCTGGGGAAACAAGATCGCCATCCTCACATTGTTCTTTGCAAGATGACAGGCTTTTGTGGCTCTATGCTGGTACACCTCATCCCTGCACCCAGAGGCACTGGCATCCTATCAGCCTGTATGCCCAAGAGGCTACAGTTGAAGGTAGGAACTGACAATAGCTGCATCTTGGTCAGGGTCTTCACTGACACCCTGGGCAACTTCATCAAGGCTGCCTTTCCACTGCAAATACCTATAGCTCCCTGAACTCTGACCTCTGGAAAGAGACTGTGTTCTCCAAGTATCCTTATCAGGAGTTCACTGACCATTTTATAAAAATCCACACCAGAGACTCTGTGCAGAAGACCCAGGCAGTAGCTATGACTAGGATGTATTGTTTTTACAAAAGAAAAATAAAGTAAGAAGGCCTGCTTTTAAAAAAAGGAACTTAACTTATATATACTATTGTTCTACTTTAATAAGGGAAAATATCTAGAACAAAATCTGTGTATAGGCGAAAAATATTAAGTGATTATTACTAATAACTAGATTATAATGTGTGATTTAAATATTCACATTTTTGTGTATTTTCTGTTTATTTTCAATAGGCGTGTATTATTTATGTGGTAAAAAAACAGAAACAAAGGTTTAAAATTAAAGGCTGAGGGTGTAACTCAGTGGTAGAGCACTTGCCTCCCATGTGTGAGGTCTTAAATTCGATCCTAATCACCACACATACACAAAAAAAAGAGTCCTGAAAAAAATCAGACTTTAGTTTCCTTTCACTTCCCTCCCTCCCTCCTTCCCTCCTTCCCTTCCTTTTTTGGTACCTAGAATTGAACTCAGGGGTATTTAACCACTGAGCTACACTGGCAGCCCTAGTTTGTATTTTATTTAGAGACAGGGTCTCACTGAGTTGCTTAGTGCCTTGCTTTTGCTGAGGCTGGCTTTGAACTTGAGATCCTCCTGCCTCAGTCTCCTAAACCACTGGGATTACAGGCGTTTGCCACTGTGCCCAGCCTAATTTCTTGAATGAAATACAAATGTTACAAATTAAAACAAACTGTTGGGCTGACAGGTGGCTCAGTGGTAGAATACTCAAGGCCCTGAGTTCAATACCTAGCACCAGAAAAACAAACAAAACACACACAAACTGTTCTTAGATTGTAGGCAAAACTAAATTTCCTAATGGAAAAGTCTGAATACACACATGAAAGTACGTTTAGCACAGAGAATCAATTTCCCCTAAAAAACCTAAAAATGTTTTAATCACAGTCAATAATTCAAACAGATAAGCTTTCCCATGATGTTTCTTTTCTACAACTGTATCTGATGCAGGCAAACTATAGGTATAAAATGTTAATTCTAGGGCTAGGGACATAGCACAGTGGTAGAGCTCTTGCCTTAGCATGTGGAAAAGGCCCTGGGTTTGATCCCCAGCTACACACACACACACACGTAACTCTGATTTTTTTTTTAATCATTAATAGTTTGAAAGTAGCACAGATGACTAAACATTAACTAAATCATGCCAATAAACATATCAGTATCATTAGTCCTAAATTTGAAAACGAGATATCATTAGCTGTTACTGTGATGACACAGCTCAGTAGCTATGACATGTTTATAAAAGAAATGTTAACATTTTCTAATCATTCTAGCAAAAAAAAGGTTTCTGGAGAAGGTTTCTTTTTTTCTAATACTCCTCACAGGAAATAAAAGGGTAAGGTAAGCAAGACTCACCCACACTGAATTAGCTCAACTCTAGGGAATAATCATGATTAGTTTTACTGCCCCTCCTTTATTTCCTTTTTCTTTTTTGCAGTGCTGGGGATCAAACCCAGGGCCCTGTGCATGCTAGGCAACTATTCTACCACTGAGCTGTACCCCCAGCCCACCACAATCAACTTTAGACCTTTTCCTTCCCCTTGGAGAAAGTGTTTTTATTCTTCATTGCACATCTAGTTAATAGGATTATGATTTTCATTCATAAATATGGAAACTTTAAAGTTAAAGTAGTTAGTACCAGGTCACATTTGCAAGTAGTGATGGAAAAAAAAAAAAAAACTGAAGTTGTGAAGTTGGCTTAATTTACTAACACCCTCATCCTCTCCCATTTATTCTTATTCCACTCAAAAGCATTAGATCACCTCTAGAAATATATTCCAGATATCACGCCTATATTTCTTTAGCACTAAGATAAATATAATGCTTATGCTGCCACACTATAAAAGAACTTTCCTATTATCTCACCTTATAAAAATAAAAAGGCTGCAAATCGAGAACTTCAATAATCCAAGGAAAAGTACGAGGTGAGCTATAGGCAAACAGCACAATTTCCAAACAACAAGCCATCAAGGAACGATGAAATATATCCTGCTCTAAAAGAACCTTCGGGAAGAAAAAGACCACAGTTTAATATTTCTCAGCAATTTTAGTCTCTGTCATTCTGTAAAGAAAACTATAACAGCAACACGTATGCTAGATTACAGAGATAAAAGTCAGAGTCCTTGGGCTGGTGATATATCTCAGTGATAAAAGCTTTGCCCAGCATGCTTGAAGCCCTGGGTTCAATCCCTGCACTGCATTAAAAAAGGAGAGGAAAAAAAAAAAAAAAAAGAGTCCCTAAACTGGTAAAGTTTTCTTACATCTAATCTTATTCAGTGACAAGATTTTAAATTTAAATGAGGTGTGTGTAACAATCTGCTTTGAAATCTGAACAAACAATAAAATATTTATATTTCCATCAAAATAAAAGCATTAGGATTGTTTTTTCTTTTCAATGACAGTTAATTGTTTCATCAGCTAAGTATTCAATAATCAAAACACCGAAATGGAAGGTAAAATGATGTAATAGCTAAGACAAAAAGTTCTGAGGAGAAAATATTTCACAGAGAAGATAAGGTCCTCTTTCACCACTGTTCTCATGTTCTTTTTTTTTTTTTTTTTTTTTTTTTTTTGGGTAGTGGGGCTTAATCCCAAGGGCACTTTGCAATACATTACACTGTAGCCCAGTCCTTTCATTCTTTTAAAAAAATTTTTTGAGACATGGTCTCCTTAAATTGCTAATGGTCTTGCTAAATTGTTGAGACTGGCCTTGAACTTATGATCCTCCTGTCTCAGCATCCTGAGTTGCTGGAATTACAACTGTGCACCACTGTGCCCAGCTATAGCAAAATTCTTTTACGTAGCTCTTGGATAAAGTGATGAGACTTGGTCAAATGTTCAAAGAAAACCAAGTAATTTTTTTTTTTTAAGGAAAAAATACCGCCACTTCATAATCCAAGAAATTCTGGGAGGTATGGACAAATAGATATCTTAATTATCAATTAGCTTAATAGTAGGTGTATGTGTGTGGGGTTCATTATTGATAGCTGAGAATGAAGTAAAAGAAAAGAAAACAAAACAAAACAAAAAAAAACCCTTAAAGGACCTAAAGGGAAAGGAAAGACTGCTAATGGTATACCAAAGATAAATTCTATGTACTTCATGTTTCTACCTAGACATGGCTAGCTCCAGATGTGCCAAAGTCAACTAAAGCTAGAATTACAATGTCATCTCAGCCAATTTGCTATGAACTGTTGACCCCACATCCCTACAGGGTCTCCTGAAACACTGTTCCCAGACTAGGGCATTTGGTTCTTGGCAGAAGGTGGAAGAGTAGATTTACTTACTGACATGTCCATTCCATGAAGTCTTCGTGTTTCCTGAACCATTACAGTCTCTAACATTTTATAATACAAAATTTCTGCCAGCTTTAGTCTGTTTATAGCAAAGTCTAAACAAAGGGAAACAAAGGAAGAACATGTGCTATTACAATCTAGTTAAGAAATGAAGAATAAAACTTACATAAACTTGAATCTAGTACAAGTACATTAAGGGCTGGGTCTTTATTAGAGTCCCTGCAGGCACCCCCTGGGAAGGCAAAGTGTGGAGATTTGAAGAGGAAGCCAGCGCTGCAATGAAGACCCTCAAGATTAAGAAATGCCAATAACGTGGGACATTGTTCTAGGAAAGCTGCAGGATATTGAGCAGAGACAAGCCAACAGAAAGGCCACTTGGGCTGCAACCAACAAGGCCACAGGGGTGGAGCTACACAAGTCCTTTTGAGAGAGCATCACGATGCCACATGCCCCAGATACCAGACAAGGCATCTGCCTGTTTGTCCAGCTAGATTTCAGTCTTGCTTTAGTCCCATCCTTTCTTTCCATGCCCCTATTTTTGTAAATGGAAAAGTTTACTCAGTATCTTTATATGTTGGATATTTGTAAATTGCTTTTAATTTTAAGGAGCTCACAGTGTGAGACTGCCTTGAGCCTCAAAGATTTTGGACTTGAACTCTGAGCAATCTCAGAACTACTGAGACTATGGGGACTCTTGGAAATGGACTAAATATATTTTGCATTGTCAGATGAGTGCGAGCTTTTGGGAACCAGGGGTGGAATGTTATGGTTTGGATGTGAGGTGTCCCCCAAAGTTCACATGTGAGACAATGTAGGAAGGTTCAGAGGAGAAATGATCAGGTTGTAAGAGTCTTAACCCAGTCAGTGATTTAATCCCCTGACAGGGATGAACTGGGTGGTTAACTGAAATGGTAGAGTGAGGCTGGAGGAGACTAGAATTGGGGAGTGGCTTCGGGCTATATATTTTGTATGTGGAGAGTGAAGACTCTCTTTGCTTCTTGACCAACATGTAAGCTACTTCCTTCTGCCATACTCATCCACCATGATGTTCAGCCTCACCTCCAGCCCCGAGGAATGGAGCTGGTCTTCTATGGACTAAGACCTCTGAAACCGAGAGCCCGCAAAAAAACTTCCTCTTCTACAATTGTTCTGGTCAGATCATTTAGTCACAGCAGCGAAAAAGCTGACTAAAACAGGGGTATAGCTCAGCAAGAGAGCAGCTGCCTCACATATAAGAGGTACCAGCACTGCAAAAAAGGAAAAAATTTAAAAAAGAAAAAGGAAAAAAATAAAGAGAAGTAAACAAACCCGAATTTCTAATTTTGGGAACAATCTATTTTCAATGATGTGCCAACTTTACTTTTCTTACCTATGTGAGATCCTGGCTGTTCATCTGTTGATTGAGTATAGTGTTGGCAGAAAGTCTCTCCTATCCCTTTTACTATTTTCATAATATTTTCCTTAGGATTCCGCGTACAAGATCTACAAAATATAACAGGAACCTAATTACCAGCAAAAACCCAGACAATTAACATTCTTCTTTCACAAATTAGTTTGAGGGGGTTGGGTTGTGGCTCAATGGTATAGTGCTTGCCTAGAAAGCACTATGTGCAGCATTGGATTTGGTCCTTAGCACCACAAAAATATAAATATGGGCTGGAGATTTAGTTCAGTTGGTAGAATGCTTGCCTTGCATGCACAGGCCCTGGGTTTAATCCCCAGCACAACAAAAAATAAAAAAATTAAAAAAAAAAAAAAAAAACAATAAAGTAGGGGTGGTGTGTCCATCTACAACTAAAAAAGAAAAAAATACATAAAATAAAGAATTAGTTTGGGGGGAATGGGAATAGGAAAGACAGTAGAATGAATCACACGTAACTTTCCTATGTTAATATATGAATACACGACCAGTGAAACTCCATATCATGTTCAACCCCAAGAATGGAATACTAATTAGAATGAGTTATACTCCATGTATGTATAATATGCTAATATATACTCTACTGTCATGTATATCTAAAAAGAACAAATAAAAAAATTAGTTTGCTTTTTAATGACCAAAGTTCTATTCTCAGCTGTAAACCTACAAATGTAAACAAAGCTTTACTTATATATAAAATAATATAAAGATATGTAAAATTTCATATATTTTTTACATATTAAAACTTTGGTTTTTGTGAGTTTTACTACTCTGTGTACCTCATATAAATGAAATCATACAGTACTTGTCTTTTTATGATTGGCTCATTTCATTTAGCATAATGTACTCAAGGTTCATTCATGCTATAACATCTGACAAGACTTCCTTCATTTTTTAAGGCTAAATAATATTCTTCTGTATGTACAAACTATTTTCTTTATTCATCTGTCCATGGACATTTCAGTTGCTACCAAGTCTTAGCTATTTTGAATAATGCTGCATTGAATATGGTGTATATCCTTTTGAGATCCTATTTTATTTTGGATATATTTCCAGAAGCTGTATTGCAGGAGTTTATACTAACTCTATTTTTGCTTTTCTGAGCAACTTCAGTTTTCATAACATTTGCACCATTTTACAACCCTCCCAACTACACACAAGGGCTGCAATTTCTGCACACCCTTACCAACATTTGCTATTTTTGGTAATGGGGGTGGGGAGATGTGGCCATCCTAATGGATATGAGGTGACTTCTCATTGTGGGTTTGATTTGCATTTCCTCATTTGGTAAAGTTCAGCATTTTTTTCATAAGCTTATTGGCCACCTGTTTATCTCCTCTGGAGAAATATCTGGGTCCTTTCTACATTTTTCAAATCACGTTTTTTTTTTTGTTGTTGTTGTTATTGAGTTGTAGGAATTGTTTATATATTCTGGATCTTAAATTAAAATTAGCTTGCAATTTTATTTCCCATTTCATAAGTTGCTTTTTCACTCAGTGGATTGTTTCCTTTGCTGCATAAGCTTTGAAGTCTGATAGTCCCATTTGTCTACTTTTGCTTTTTACACACGCGCACGCGCACACACACACACACACACACAAATCACTGTTCATTCCAACAAAGCATCCCCCTCATATTTCCTTCTAGGAGTCTTACAGTTTCAGGTCTTAAATTTAGATTTTTAATGCATTTTTATTAAGTTTCAAAAACTGTATCATGTTAATTGTTCTGCATGTGGATATTCCATTTACCTAAAAGCATTTGTTGAAACAAAGACTCCTTTCACCACTGCATAGTTTAGGTACCCTTGTCAATGATCATTTGAGCATATATATGAGAGTTTATTTCTGAACTTTGTGTTCTGGTCTCCTGGTTTACAGGTCTTTATGTTGATATCATGTTGTTTTGATTATTGCAGATTTACAATATATTTTTTTCTTTTTTCTTTTCCCCCTGAGGTGCGGGGGATTCGAACTGCGGCCCTTGCGCATGCTAGGCGAGCACTCTCCAAAACGAGCTATTTCTTCAGTCCTTAGGATATATTTTGAAATAAGGAAGTACGAGGCCTCCAACTTTGTTCTTTTTCAACCTTGTTTTGGCTATTTGTGATCCTTTGAGATTCTATATGAATTTTAGAATGATTTTTCTATGTCTGCAAAAAATGCCATTGGGATTTTGATAAGGTCGGCACTAAATGTATAGATCACTTTGAGTAGTATGGATATTTAAACAGCATTATGTCTTCCAATGACACAAGACATTTTTTCATCTATTTGTCTAGGTTCTTCTGCATTCTATGCTTCATTCCTTTCTTTACTTTTTGCTACAAAATGTTCATATAGTTGCCTTGACACTTCTTTTCAACTTACTAATGCTTAAGTGAGTAGTTCAGTATGGACCAACTGCCATGAAGGGCAGATCTACAAGACAATCTTTCTACCTTACCTGCAAACTGCTTATCTTATCTTCTCAGCTATTTTTTGAGACTGGGGATTATTCTGTCTATTTTCCTACAACCTGAAGGTCTGGGGAACAGGGGGAAGAGTTCAACTGGTACTATGCTAAACTTTGGGAGGACCAGGGCTTTGCTTTCTCTTCTGAAATTTAGTTAAATCTCTCCATTCCACAATTCCCTATACCTAATCAGGGATGTGCTGTACTTTTCTGAAGATCTGTCCCCAAATCATTACATCCATCTTTACATCTTTAAAAAATTACCCAAATTTCCATTTTATAGCTGTACCACCAATATTTAATCAGTTTTGACTTTGATGGACATTTAAATTGAACCTATTTAAAGTCAATTAGAAAAAACATACATAACAAGGTAGTTAACTAGAGTAGAATGTCAGAGCTAAATAAACTTTAAGATATACTTGAGGCTAGAGCTACAGCTCAGTGGCAGACTGCTTGCCTAGCATGTGTGAGGCTGGGTTCGATTGATCCTTAGCACTGTATTAAAAAAAAGAAAATGAAATAAAGGCATGCTGTCCATCTATAACTACAAAAATTAAAAACACTCAAAAGTCTATAATCGTATGAAATAATGTTTATACATACACATACAATATATAAACATATATATATATATATATATGTATATGTATATATAGTAGATATTTTTGTTGTTCTTGTTTTTGGTGGATGCCAGACAAGTCCTGTACCACTAAGCTACATCCTCAGTTCTTTTTTTTTTTTTTTGGGCACGGTACTGGGGATCGAACTCAGGGCCTTGTGCTTGCGAGGCAAGCACTCTACCAGCTGAGCTATCTCCCCAGCCCTACATCCTCAGTTCTTAAAAACTCTAATTAGATTTTCTCTCTTCCTCTTCTCACATTCATGCTTTCTCTCTCCTACTCACTTCCTTTCTCTCTCCTCCTTGCTTTTCACACTCTCTCTTGAGCATGCCCTTTCTCTTTTCCTCTCATTTTCTCTCTTACCCTACAGGGAGATGCTCTGTTTGCTTAATAAACCCTCTTATGTGAAAAAAACAAAAAAAAACAAACAAACAACAAAAAAAACTCTAATTAATTCATTCATTATTTTTGGGCAGGGTAGCAGGGGTACTGAGGATCGAATCCAGGGCCTCATACATTCTAGGCAAATGCTCTACCACTAAGCTAAATACTTAATCCAAAATTTTTATTTTGAGACAGACAGAGTCTTGCTAATTTACCCTGACTGGCTTCGAACTTGCAATCCTCTTGCCTCATCATCCTGAGTAGCTGGGATTACAAGTATGCACCATTGGGCCCAGCTATATTCATATGAAACTTTTAATAGGTACATCTATCTGGTTTTAGGTTAACATATTTTCAGACTGAAATGATAAAAGTAAAAGCTGCCAGAGGTATATTCACTATCTCAAGAGTTCTGAGTATACTAAAAACAGAATGGAATAAAGAATCTAATTTTTAAGAAAACATTTAGAAAAATGATAGTATGATACTCACTCAAAAATATTTACAAGTTGTTCACTTGGTGCATTTTTCAGTCCAGCCACAGTACTCTGTAAGCGGCTCACACTCTGGGTAGCTGAAGCAACAGGAGTAATAACGGCTTCTTGTTCTCGTAAATATCGCCGTCCTGTCAGTGGGGTAGAAGGTGCAAATGTTCTTTTCTGTCAATAAAAATAAATAAAAAATAAAAATCTCTGAGATTAAAGAGTTACTTTCTCCCTTATTATATGTTTAATTCAGTACATATAACATCTTTATTATTCATACTTAGTGGTGGCTAACTTTTGCTTTTTTTGCTTATCCACCAAATTTTTAGTCATACTATGCTCATAATATCTTAGTTTGAATTATACACTTGAAATTTAAACAATACTTTTTCAAAGCACTTTCTATAATATTTTATCTTCAAACAACTCATTTGAAATAGAACACACACGTATTTCAATTTTATATGTGAGGAAACAGGCACAGAAGTTAAAAAATTTGTTTAGGCTAAGAAAGTTAAAAGCAGAATTTGGACCAAAACTTAGGTTTTCATCTTTTAGATAAGTGAATTTTTCATCAGACTTCATCCTCCCACCATTTCACACATAAATACAGAATTAAGCCCTGGTGATTAACAATTAATTCTAGAGTTATACAGGTAAAATCAGAGAAAAGCATATTTGTATCACAGATAGGAAAGTAAATAAATTTTAAAGCAACGTGACAGAGGCTAAGCTGAAGCAAAGGAAAAAATAGTAAGAAAGCATAAATTTCTCTTTATGTCAAAAGACACACAACGTAATGACAAACCCAGTTATGCTGGGACAATGTATCCAAAACATGATTAATAGCAAGAAACAAGGCAAAAATACTAAATGGCATAGTTTTAAAAATTACCTTTTAAGGCTTTCATGGGAAATATGAATTAGTAGAAAAATTCAAGATTTAACTTGAAAGATGCTTCTGCTGTTAGTAGAATCACACAGAGAAAGAAAAAGATCATTCAAGACTGAGGTCAGGCTAGGTTATATTACTTTTTCAAAATGCTGTTGAAGGTTATACTCCACATTAGCCTGTGCTGTCAGTTTCCCTAATGGGGTGTCACCAGTGAACTTTCGAGGTGTTCCAATTTCCTCTTCCGCATCTGCTCCCAAAAAGATCCTCTCATCAAAGTCACCAACAGTTAGAACATACTCTTCATACTCTTTGTTCACTGCTTTGCTGGAAAGAGAATTATTTTAAGCTGCTAAAATAAAACTAAGTTATACAATGGATTATCTAGTCTTAAGGATAGATTTACAGTTCATAGTGTGGGAGAGCTAATGACTTTCTGGGTTTTATAAGCTCTGTCCATCAAACAATCTCAGAGGTTCCTATCTAATTTTAGACATTCTTCACATTGATAGCAATAAATTAATTTGAAAAATGAGTGAAAAGAGACTATATACTTAATCTGCAGACCAGCTGAGGCTAAATGAAACTAGTTAAAGGAAAAGAAAATTATATCTGATCACTAAAGAAACAACAGAGACCTTGAAACACTGTCCTCCTGAATTTGCTAACACTGGTTAATGGAAGAATGTAAAATCAGATATGGAAGTCATGGGCGCATTCATGAGGTTCTCAGCAGAGTACCACTGTTTCAAATGTCAACGGTTTCGTAAATATACTTAAAGTCAGCAAGGTTCAGTGACACCACCATTCAATGCCATTAAAGCAGAAGGAATTTGAACTGGAGGTGACCTTGATATATGATGTTTCATTTGATAAATTTTAACAAATCTTTCCTGGAAGGCTGTTATACATCCAATATCTAGCCATTAGTGCTTGATACTTACCTATTATCAGTAAAATTGGAAAGGTCGAGGAGACATTCTCCTTTTAAAATCTGTGAAGAAAAAAAAATCATTTTGGGACATATATAATCAATTATGGTATACCACACACACAAAGAGAATTACCAAACATTTCAGTAAGACCCACTAAGCAAGCAAATATTTTTTAAAAATTTAAAGTCAGTTCAATCCCCAGTAACCCCCCTCCTAAAAAATAAAGTCAAATTTTATCTCCAACACTGTAAAATAAATACATGAATAAACATATACAAATAAAGTCAAGTTTTATAAATACTTTATAGCTGTGTTTTCTAAATTTCAGGGATATAAGAATCACTTAGGGGAAAACTTGTTATAAATGGAAATTGATGGACCTTCAGATCTCAACTGAGGTAATATTTCTGACAAATTCCCCGTGTGATTCTGATGAAAGCTGTCTATTATCAAACACTGATTATGGGACTGGAAATTAACATTTGTTGAATGATTAAATGTTTCAGGTGAGTAAAAGATTCAAAAGAGAATCAAACATCATTACTCTATGTAAATATATGAATATGCAAATGGTATGCTGTTACTCCATGTACAAACTGAACCAACATGTATCCCATTTGTTTACAATAAAAATAAATTTAAAAAAAAAAGATTCAAAAGAAATATAGGTTCCTTTGGCTGGTGAGAAAGGAAAACTACATTATTATTAATATTTTTTGTACTCACACTATACTTAATATTTCTATACATGAGAGTCTGAAAGCTCAGATACTTTCAAGGGTCAGGGTTCAATATACATGAATTGAGAGAGTTGAATGCACACCGATCATCCTAAAAGTGGTGGCCATCATTGAATCTGATAACAGCCATGTAGAAATTTTAACACAGCATTGCCATCGCTTCTGATTTGCTTTTTTTCTTTTTTAAATATATCTTTTAGTCGTAGATGGACACAAAACCTTTATTTCATTTTTATGTGGTGCTAAGGATCAAACCCAGGGCCTCACACATGCTAGGCAAGCACTCTATCACTGAGCCATAACCCCAGCTCTCTGATTTGTTTTTCATATAAAAGGTCTTAATATCTAAATTGAAAATTAGACAAAACAAAAATGAAATCCTACAAAGGTCAAGCAAAACATCTGTGACCCAAGGGCAGGAGGACCATCATCCAAACAGCATAATAACTGGATAATGGTTTCACTTTTCAGATGAAAAGAGATGCCATAATAATTATGGCAAGACAACAGCCAAACACCAAAATGTATGGTCACTGTACCTAGGGAGACTAGTGTACTGTTTCAGCAGAGCAATTGGACATAATTCTTGGTTCCTTTAAAAGTATATCTTGCTGGAAATAATTAACATACAGACAAGGAGCCATAATATATGGATGAAAGCTAAGGCTAAATAACAAAAGTATGTGTGGCGAAGAAGAAACCAGTTAGGGAAGACTTCATGCTTTAACAAAATAAAAATCTCCTAATACTCCCCAAGTGGAGGACCACAGAGATGCCATAATTCAAATTCCTCATTTTCCCAAAGAGAAATCAGTAGGTCTAGCTTGTGATTTTATATGGTGGCTTGATGTTGGAGAAATAAGAAACTCAGATTCCTCCCAAAACAAGCTAATTTATAAGTATAAAAATAGCTGGGGATATAGCTCAGTTGGTAGAGTGTTTACTTCACATGCACAAGGCCCTGGGTTCAATTCCCCAGCACCATTAAAAAAAAAAAAAAAAAAAAAAAATATATATATATATATATATATAAAAATAGCTAAGTTAATAACTAAGTCAAGTTAGTGAAGAAAAAAACTCCAGTATGTACATAGGTAGGCAGCCTGCAAATGGCTATAAAATATACTGGATTTTCTGTCTATTTATGTGGAATTAAAGCAACAGTTGTTACATATTATGCTAATTTGAATAAATGGCAGTTATTCAAATCATGGCATTAAAATTAGCCAGTGTACTCTGACTTCCTGTTTTTCATAATTCTCTTATCAGGACAATTCTGATGTTCCATTCTTCAGAATTCTTTAGAATCTCCTAGAGTTGTCCCTGACAGTGGCTTACTTGACAGTACATTTTTCGAAAGCTCAGTTTCTCTCATCATATAAGACCAAGGGGTAACTGTGAATTACAGCAAAGACTAAAATTTGGGAATCTTGTCCCTGAGTCCTACAATGGTGAAAAGACTTTTTCCTTTGAGGCTGCGGCTGACCCCTAAACATCTTGATGATAAGTACAGTACCTTCCTATCAAAGAGTTTTGAAATATATGGTTTAAAGTAGTGCTCCTTTATTCCTTTTGCTTCTACTAAAAGTCCATCATGTAGTTCACACAGTACAGCAATGATGCAGGGAGGTTCTTCAGAAGCCCTGAAGTCAGCAGTATGGAAATCAGTTGGTAAACCTAGTTTGATGGAGTATGAAGAGAAACAGGGAGAGGGAGGAGAAACAGTTAAGTTTTTTTTTTTTTTTTTTTTTAATACTTTTTAATTTTTTTGTTGTTGATGGACTTTTATTTTATTTATTTATTTTTATGTGGTGCTGAGAGAATGGAACCCAGTGTGTCACATATACTAGGCAAATGCTCTACCACTGAGCCACACCCCAGTCCAACAGTTAAATTTTAAAACTCTTTTTCCAAAAATTAACAATTAGTTTTCAAAAAAGAAAAGATCTTACCTTTAAAAGATGGATTTAGCAAGTCTCGTCTATTTGAGCACATAATGGCATTGGCAAAAATCAAATCCAAGCAGCACAGAAGTAAATGATAAGAGTTTACTAAATCGTCCCCAATCATACGAAAATTACCTTTATAAGAAAAAAAGACAAAAAAAACCCCAGATACCTCTCATGTCAAATATACCAAAGTTCTCACAGAAGAAATGTAAAACCACTGTGTCACCTTACCCTTAGTATAAACAAACAGTGTCCAACAGAAATTAAAGAGATCCTTAACACTGCAAGGAATCCTCCTAAAAAGAGGGGAAAAAAAATGTGTTTGTTTTGTTTTTTGTCTGATACTGAATACCATTTTTTTGAAATAGCAAACACACACACACACACTAAGGTCAAACTACATGTAAAATTCTATTCACAACAGATATTCTATGGCTTATAAAGTGGAATTAAGTAAACCTTTCTAATGTGCATTTAAAAAATCATAATATAGAAAAATAAGTAAAAGTACCACCATGAACTTCCAGTTAGGGGTACATGGATTTAAAAAGAAATATTAAGTCTTTGCAGATGGATATTTTTGGTCAAATGCAGACTTTTCATAGAGTAAAATCTCCTAACATGTTTATACTGTAATCTTTACATTAATTACGTAAGGATTAAGGATCTCACCTCTGTTTCCTGCTTCGTGGTAACTTTGGTAGCTCATCATATGGATTTTGAAATATATCTAAAAAAATTGGTTCAAATTTTTTAAAAATTACAGTAGACACTTCGAAATTTCTCTCTAGCCTTTCTATTCGTTCACGAAATTCTTGTGGAAGATTTGACATGTCCATCCACTTCTTCATTTTACTGAAAAACTGTATTAAACTAAAAAAAGGAGGAAAAAAGACAACTTTAAAATTAGTCCATACAATGGATTAGAAACAATCACAGTCTATTCATGACTAAGAATTCTTACTTAAAACCCTGAATTTATTAAAAAACAAACAACAATAAAAACTTTTACTCCCAAGTGCCATGAAATCTGGTTTCCAGGATCACCTTGGGATATAGATTTTAAGTTAGTCATCCTAACACAGTGTCTTCTATGCAGTGACAGCATCTACCTACTTCTTTTATTCTCTCCAGCACCTAAACAATGTTCTACATATAAATTACAGAGTAAATGTTAATTAACAGATTGGTAGGTTTACAATATTAGTTTGAAGAAAAACAAGTCTCCCAAATGGTCAAGACTTTTTCCCCTTTTAAGAAGTGGACCACTCCAGGAGTAGCAGCATATTTAATGTTAATCGCACATGTTAGCAGCACATGTTAATCACAACAATTTAGGAGGCTGAGGCAGGCGGATTGCAAGTTTGAGGTCAGCCTCAGGAATTTAATGAAGCCCTAAGCAACTTCCTAGGATCCTGTATTGAAATTCAAAAAAATAAAATAAAAAGGGGTCAGGATGTGGCTCAGGGGTGAGTACCCCTGGGGTTTGATCCCCACCCCCCCCCCCAAAAAAAAAAGAAAAAAAAAAAAGATCACAAAGCTCCAGACTGTTACAGGTTAGTAGTAAAATTCAAGTGTTTGAGTTCTAATGTATGGTTCCACCACTACAAATAAAGTAGGTAAATGTGTACTGAGAAAATCATGCCGGGCGCGGTAGTGCACGCCTGTAATCCCATGGGCTTGGGAGGCTGAAGCAGGATTGGAATTCAAAGCCAGCCTCAGCAGTGGTGAGGCACTAAGCAACTCAGTGAGACCCTGTTTCTAAATAAAATATAAAATAGGGCTGGGGATGTGGCTTGGTGGTTGAGTGCCCCTGAGTCAATCTCTGTCAATCTCTGGTACCAAAAAGAAAAAAAAAGAAAAAAGAAAATTGCTTTATAGACTATTATTCCACCTTCCCTGGCTTATTCAATTATGGGTACATTCTCTACGTTAGTATAATCTTAGTTTAAAAACACTGTAGTATCAAAGCTCAATTAAGTGTGTTAGTATAATCTTAGTTTAAAAAAACTGTAGTATCAAAGCTCAATTAAGTGTCTAGTAATATATAGAGAATAATACATGTAATTTTTTAAAACTAATGGAAGATATCAACAACTAATTGACCATAGATATTCAAACTCTGGACACACTAAAACCTGATATCTAAAAGATTCTTACCAACAGCATAATTTTCGAAGTTACTAAACTTTTTTTAGCTCACAAATTAGTCCCTATAGACTAATGAGTGAGTGGCAGGAGGGGGAAGGATCCTCAGCATGTGAAATACTTTCCTCCAAGAAATTTCCCACTTTAGAAAAATGTCTGCATTAGTGCATTATAGTTATACATAACAGTGGGTTTCATTTTGACATATTCATTCATGCACGGAATATAATTTGTTCCATGGCAATCCTAGGACTCCACTATCTCTCTCCTTGTTTCCATTCCTTCTATTTATTTATTTATTGTTTATTAAAACTGGTGCTTAATAGATAAAGGTGGAATTTGCTGTAGTATATTCATGTATATACATAGGATAATTTGGTCAATTTCATTCTGCAGTTGCTCCCCTTCTCTGATCTTCCTCCCTCCTCATCAACCCCCCCTTCTCTACTCTACTGATCTCTTCTACTTTCATGGGATCTCCCCATCCCCCACTTTCCTTATTTCACTCTAGTTTCCATATATGAGGGAAAACATTCCACCTTTGACTTTACAAGTCTGGCTTACTTGACTTAGCATGATGTTCTCCAGTTCTATCCATTTATCAGTAACGTCATAATTTCATACTTCTTTACAGTGTAATAAAACTTCATTGTATGCATACACATTTTCTTTATCCACTTGACTGTTGATGGACACTTGGATTGGTTCCATAACTTGGTTATTGTAAATTGTACTGCCTTAAAGACTGATACATGTGTATCACTAAATATTCTGATTTTAGTGTAAACAAATTTTTTTTGTAGTTGTAGATGGACACCATGTCTTTATTTGTTAATTTTTATGTGGTACAAGAATCGAACCCAGTGCCTTGTGAGTGCTAGGCAAATGCCCTAAATACCTCATTTTAATTCTTTTGGATAAATACTAGGAAGGAGGATAGGTGGGTCATATGATGATTCCATTCCTAGTCTTTGGAAGGGAATCTCCATAATGCTTTCCAAAGTGGTTTTACTAATTTTCAGTCCACCAACAATATATGAACATACCTTTTACACACATTCTCACCATCATTATTTTTGTATTTTTTTGGGGGGGGGGGGTGCTGGGGATCGAACCCAGGGCTTTGTGCTTCCAAGGCAAGCACTCTACCGACTGAGCTATCTCCCCAGTCCCTTTTTTTGTATTCTTGATGACTGCCATTCTAATTGGAATGAGATGAAATTTCAACGTAGTTTTTATCTGCATTTTCCTGATGCTAAAAATGTTGAACATTTTAAAAATATATTTGTGTTTTGGATAAATGTTTGTTATTATTAACTGGATTATTTGTTGTATTTGTTGTTTTTTTTTTTTTTTTTTGGTGTTTTGAATTCTTTGTATATTCTTTGTATAATCTCCTGTTAAAGGAGAAGCTAGCAAAGACTTTCTTCCATTCTGTAGGCTCTCTCTTCATGCTCTTATTTCCTTTGCTATGCAGAAACTTTTTAATTTGATGGTATCCTACTTACTGATTCTTGGTTTTATTTCTTGAATTGTAGGTGTCTTGTTAAAGAAGTTGGTGCCTGCACCTATATGTTGGGAGTGTTTATCCTATGTTTTCTTCTAGATGTTGCAAAGTCTGGCCTAACTCCTAGGCCTCTGATCCACTTTGAGTTGACTGATAGAACCTAACTTCATTTGTTAAAAAGGCTATCTTTTCTTCAATGTATGTTTTTGGCAACTTTATCAGAATATTGGATGAGTCCATCTATGTGGTTTTGTCTTTGTCTTCTATTCCATTGATCTTCTTGTCTGTTTTGATGTCACAACCATGTTGTTTTTGTTACTATGACTCTAGTATAATTTGAGATCAAGTATTATGATGCCTCTGGCAACATTCTTCTTGCTCAGTATTGCTTTGGTTATTCTTGGTGTTTTATTCTTCCATATGAATTTTTAAAAAAATTTTTTTAGTTGTAGATGGACACAATATCTTTATTTTATTTATTCTATGTGGTGCTGAGTTCAGTGCCTCACGTGTGCAAGACAAGCACTCTACCAATGAGCCACGATCCAAGTCCCTCCATATGAATTTTTTAGTATCTTTTTTTTCTAGTTCTGTGAAGAATGTCATTGGTATTTTGATGGAGATTGCACTGAATCTGTATATTTTTGGAAATATAGTCAATCTGACAATTATTAATTTTGTCTATCCAAGAACATGGGAGGAGGAGGACTTTCCATCTTCTAAAATCTTCGATTTCAATCTTCAGTGTTTTATAGTGTTCATTATAGAAGTCTTTATTGTGTGCATGTATGACTATACAATAAATCCCATCAGTTTGTCCAACTATAACGCACCAGTTAAAAATGCGGGGGAAAAAGGTAAAAGTCTTTTACCTCATTGATTAGAATTATTCCCAAGTTTTGTTCTTTTGTTTTAGAGGTCACTGTAGATCAAACAGTTTTCCTGATTTCTTTCTTAGCAGACTTATCACTAGAGTATAGGAAAACTATTGGTTTTTTTCAAGAGAATTAAATCATTTATTGATTATACGTGATAATGGATGATACACAAGCTTCAGTATCATCTATTATTTATCTGGTACCATTATTCAATTTAGATATTATAGAGGATGTGTGAGCAATCATTTTTATAACCAAATAATTTCATATGACTGTGACCCTTCGATGGTGAACTTCAGAAGGTCCCAACAACTACACCAAGTTTTCTGAACCGGGCATTATCCTGAATAATTCTAACTTCACACTGTGGGGGAAGATTTACCAAGATGACTTCAGAGTAGATTAACTTTACACAGCACCTCTTTTGTCTTTATGAGATTTACTTTAATCTGAAAAATATAACCTCTAAGTACTGACCCATTTTAAATAAACAGGCAATTCAGGGCTGGGGCTATAGCTCAGTTGGTTGAGTACTTGCCTTGCAAGCACAAGGTACTGGGTTCAAATCCCCAGCACTGCAAAAAAAAAAAAAAAAAAAACAAAAAAACAGGCAATTCAAAGAACAATCACTCAGTTTAATGTAAATGTAGTTAATTAAATCCATTTATGTTTCTGTAGGTACATTTATTCAGTATTTGCCAGACTCCTGGTATATCCCCCTACATGTCAATCTATGCATGGCCCTAAGTCAAAGAATGACTGATAAAGGAACACAAAAGAAAACCAGTTCCCTTGCCTTGAAATAAGGCAAACACTGATGCAAAATGAATTCTTTATAGTTTTGCCCAGTGTAAGGCTGAGGTTGGAATTGTACTTGAAATCAGCCATTGCTTGGTTCTGTATCTTCTCAGTTTGCTTTCCTAGTCCCTTGCTCATTTCTCCAGAAGCATTTCCTTAATAAAGTATTTACCATTGAATCCTTTCCTTAGAATCTATTTCTTGAGGCTGTGACCTAAGAAAAACTGTTATGCCTTTGAAGATCTTCTACCTGAGTTTTACAGCTTATTTTTCTCTTCCCACACAGTCAACTGTTATTCATGGAGGTTCTCAATCTGCCTTTTTCCCGCTAGCCTTGAATAACACATTCCAGGGTCTCTTATTTTGCTGTTTCTGATGTGTCATAGACAGAAAAGGTAAACTTGGTAGATTTATGTATACAGACGGAATGTGTAGCTTACACACCACCTTTTAAAAAATACATTTATTCAATGTCACGATCAGACTATTACATATAGCAATCAACAACATGGGTGCAAAAAAAAAAAAAGGCTACATTAATACTTTACACTTTCCACATAATAAAAAATAAAATAACCTATTATACAATTTTTCATAAATACAATCCTCCAGTTTTTTTGCCCATACACGATTATTGTCCAAACCATGCCTTCTTTGTAGCAGCTAGGCCCTGCAATCACTTTGCTTGGCTGAGTTCACAAATCTGTTGTCACCTGTAGCTTCCTGTCACTTCTCTGGCTCTCCTCTCCTGCTAAGCTTAGTTTCCTGGCAGTGTTAAAACCTTCTGCCACTTCTGTAGCTACTGCTGCTGCTGGAACTGCCACATCCACCTTGGTTTCATGGTTTCAGTATTGGCCTCCACCACCGTAAGGTCCAGAGCTTCTGCCTCTAAAGTTTCTACCCTTCATGGGTCCAAAATTTGGTAATTGATTGTTGTAATTGCAAAAATCATTGTAGATTTCACCACCTCCAAAATCGCTTCTGTCATTACCAAATCCACTGGAGCCATCCCTGATGCCACCATATCCACCACCACCATGCTGACACCAAAGCCACCATGACTACTGAAGTTTCCTCCATGACCAAAATTGTCATTTCCACCAAAACCACCTCCACGACCACCACCAAAGTTTCCAAAACCACTTCAACCTCTTTAGCTAGATAAAGTACTAGCCATCTCCTGCTTTGACAGGGCTTTGCTCAATTCACGGTATGGTATTTCTGAATGACAATCTTACCCATAGTCATGGTTGTCAAAAGTTACAAAAGCAAAGCCCCTCTTCTTTCCACTGCCTCTGTCAGTTATTTCAGTAACTTAAATTTTCTTGTACTGTTCAAAATAATCTCATAAGTGATGTTCTTCAGTGTCTTCTTTAATGCCACCAAAAAAGATTTTTTCACAGTTAAGTGGGCCCCTGGTCTTTGAGAATCCTGAGTCAGCTCTCATTGGTTCTACAACTCTTCCATCCGCCTTGTGTGGTCTTGCATTCATGGCTGCATCCACTTCCTCCACAGTGAAAAACCCAAAGCCCCTGGAGCACTTGGTGCTTGAGTCTCTCGTTATTGCAGTTCATGAGTGTTCCCCATTGTTCAAAATGGCTTCTCAGACTCTCATCAGTTGTTTCAAACCTCAGCCCTCTGACGAATAGCTTCTGTAGCTGTTTGGGCTCTTTAGGTGATTCTGATTTAGACATGATGGCAGTAGAGAGAGAGACTTTAACGATGTCTTCTTGGTGGTGTTCAAGGGCAGAAAGCAAAATTTTTAAAAATATATATATTTTAGTTGCCAATGGATTTTTATTTATTTATATGTGGTGCTGAGAATTGAACCCAGTGCCTCACACATGCTAGGCAAGTGCTCTGCCACTGAGCTACAGACCTAGCTCTAGAAAGCAAATTATTGATATTTGTTAATCTTATATCCTACTTCTTTATCAAATGGACTTAATAGACATTTACAGAATAGTTTATCACAACCCAACTCACTTTCTTCTCAGCTAGACATGGAACCTTTTCTAAAATAGACCATATTTTAGGACACAAAGCAAGTTTTATCAAAAATGCAAAAAAACAGAGATAATTCCCTGCATCCTATCAGGTCATAATAGAAAAAAATTAGGAATCAATAACAAGATAAAAAACAAACCCTTTAAAGATGTGAGACTTGAATAACATGCTTTTGTTTATTTGTTTGTTTTGCGGTACTGGGGATCGAACTCAGGGCCTTGTGCTTGTGAGGCAAGCACTCTACCAGCTGAGCTATCTCCCCAGCCCGAATAACATGCTTTTGAACAAAGAATGGGTCATAGAAGAAATGAGGGGAGAAATTTTAAAAGTTCTTATAAACAAACAAGAACAGAGATACAACATATGAAAATCTCTAGCATATGTGAGGCAGTGGGTTTGATCCTCAGTACCACATAAAAATAAATAGGGCCCAGGGCCTTGAGCATGCAATATAAACACTGCACTATTGAGCTTCATCCCTAGCCCCTGAAACTTCTTTTTAAGATGGAAGTTGCTTTGGTGTTAAGGTTTCTTTTTTCTTTTTCCAAAATGAACATAGTTTAAGACAGGGACATACTAAAAAGGATTCATGTATAGACATGTGTAATACAGAACAGACCTGGAGTTAGCAGATATTTTCTTCCTTCCTTCCTTCCTTTCTTTCTTTCTCTTTTTCTTTTTTTAACCCTGAGTCCTTTCTATTTTCTGAGACAGTTCACACCAAGTTGCTTAGGGCCTCCCTACCTTGCTGAGGCTAGCCCCAAACTTGTGATCCTTTTGCCTAAACCTCCAGAGTCCCTAGAATTACAGACATGTACCACCTTGCCGGGCTAGTAGGCTTATTATTTCTGGAAAGCAATTTAACTTCTTGGTGACTCAGTTTCCTCATCTGTAAAATGTGATTTATTTTATGACATTACTAAGAAGATTAAATGAATAAAAACATGCAAAACATTAGCACATAATAAATGCCTGGAACACTGATAAGTACTCAGTAAAAATTTGCTGTTTGTGCATATATGTATCTATAATGTATATGCATCTATTATTTTTCAGTATGATTTGATAATATTTGGTGAGCATTTTCTTATGGCTATAAAAATGTACGTAAGTATGTAATATTACATGTATTGTTGAAATTTTGTCAGTAGAAAGTGGCATGTGCATGTGGTCCCAGCTATACAGGAGGCTGACTGTAGGAGATGACTTGAGGAAGGAGTCAAGACCAGCCTGTGCAATATAGTAAGTCCCTGTCTTCAAGGGAAAAAGCCCAAATTGTTAATGCATAAAAACAATGTCACTTTCAATTACTTTTTGTCTGAATGAACATGTTGCTGCTCATCAACTGTACTACAGTATTAAGAATGTGACATTTCTTTGGCTGGGCATGGTGGCGCATGACAGTAATTCCTGCTAGTTGGGAAGATAAGGTAGGAAGATAGCAAATTTGAGGCCAGTCTGGACAACTTAGTGAGATCCTGTCTCAAAATTCAAAATAAAAAAGTGGGTGGATAGAGTGTTTGCCTCGTAAGCACAAGGCCCTGGGTTCAATCCTCAGCACCAAAAAAAAAAAAAAAAAAAAGGTTGGGGGGAATATAGCTCAGGATTCCCAGATACTAAGAGCAACAATGGGTTTAATCTCCAATTCTGAAAAAAAAATTTTTTTAAATTTATTTTTATTGTAAACAAATGGGATACATGTTGTTTCAGTTTGTACATGGAGTAACAGCATACCATTTGCATATTCATATATTTACATAGAGTAATGATGTTTGATTCATTGTTATTTTTTTCCTTCCCCCCCACCCCTCCCACCTCTCTTTTCCCTCTATACAGTCCCTCCTTCCTCCATTCTTGTCCCCCTCCCACCCCCCATTAAGTGTCATCATCCGCTTAGCAGTGAGATCATTCATCTTTTGGATTTTTGAGATTGGCTTATCTCACTTAACATGATATTCTCCAATTTCATCCATTTGCCTGCAAATGCCATAATTTTATTATTCTTTATAGTTGAGTAATATTCCATTGTATATATATACCACAGTTTCTTTATCCATTCATCAATTGAAGGGCATCTAGGTTGGTTCCATAGTCTGGCTATTGTGAATTGAGCCGCTATGAACATTGAGGTGGCTGTATCTCTGTAGTGTGCTGATTTTAAGTCCTTTGGGTATAGGCCAAGGAGTGGGATAGCTGGGTCAAATGGTAGGTCCGTTCCAAGTTTTCTAAGGAATCTCCACACTGCTTTCCAGAGTGGCTGCACTAATTTGCAGTCCCACCAGCAATGTATGAGTGTACCTTTTTCCCCACATCCTCTCCAACACCTATTGTTGCTTGTGTTCTTGATAATCACCATTCTAATTGGGGTGAGATGGAATCTTAGTGTAGTTTTGATTTGCATTTCTCTTATTACTAAAGATGGTGAACGTTTTTTCATATATCTGTTGATTGCTTGTACATCTTCTTCTGTAAAGTGTCTGTTCATTTCCTTAGCCCATTTGTTGATTGGGTTATTTGTATTCTTGGTGTAGAGTTTTTTGAGTTCTTTATATATTCTGGAAATTAGAGCTCTGTCTGAAGTATGAGTGGCAAAGATATTCTCCCACTCTGTAGGCTCTCTCTTTGCATTGCTGATAGTTTCCTTTGCTGAGAGAAAGCTATTTAGTTTGAATCTATCACAGTGGTTGATTCTAGCTTTTATTTCTTGTGCTATGGGAGTCCTGTTAAGGAAGTCTGATCCTAAGCCAACAAGGTGAAGATTTGGACCTACTTTTTCTTCTGTAAGATGCAGGGTCTCTGGTCTGATTTCAAGGTCCTTGATCCATTGTGAGTTGAGTTTTGTGCAGGGTGAGAGATAGGGGTTTAGTTTCATTTTGTTGCATATGGATTTCCAGTTTTCCCAGCACCATTTGTTTGAAGAGGCTATCTTTTCTCCATTGCATATTTTTGGCACCTTTGTCTAGTATGAGAAAATTGTATTTATTTGGGTTTGTGTCCGTGTCCTCTATTCTGTACCATTGATCTACCTGTCTATTTTGGTGCCAATACCATGCTGTTTTTGTTACTATTGCTTTGTAGTATAGTTGAAGTTCTGGTATTGCGATACCCCCTGTTTCATTCTTCCTGCTAAGGATTGCTTTAGTTATTCTGGGTTTCTTATTCTTCCAAATGAATTTCATGATTGCTTGCTCTATTTCTGTGAGGTACGTCATTGGGATTTTAATTGGAATTGCATTGAATCTGTATAGCACTTTTGGTAGTATGGCCATTTTGACAATATTAATTCTGCCTATCCAAGAATGTGAGAGATCTTTCCATCTTCTAAGGTCTTCCTTAATTTCTTTCTTCAGTGTTTTGTAGTTTTCATCATAGAGATCTTTTACCTCTTTGGTTAGATTGATACCCAAGTATTTTATTTTTTTTGAGGCTATTGCAAATGGAGTTGTTTTCCTCATTTCCCTTTCAGCTGTTTCATCGCTTGCGTATAAAAATGCTGTAGATTTATGCGTGTTGATTTTACAGCCTGCTATTTTGCTGAATTCAGTGATGAGGTCTAGAAATTTTCTGGAGGAGGTTTTTGGATCCTCTAAATATAGAATCATGTCATCTGCAAATAGTGACAGCTTAAGTTCCTCTTTTCCTATTCATATCCCTTTAATTTCTATAGTCTGTCTAATTGCTCTGGCTAGAGTTTCGAGGACAATGTTGAATAGAAGTGGTGAAAGAGGACATCCCTGTCTTGTTCCCGTTTTTAAAGGGAATGGTTTCAGTTTTTCTCCATTAAGAATGATGTTGGCCATGGGCTTAGCATAAATAGCCTTTACAATGTTCAGGTATGTTCCTACTATCCTTATTTTTTCTAGTGTTTTCAGCATGAAGGGGTGTTGTATATTGTCAAATGCTTTTTCTGCGTCAATTGAAATAACCATATGATTCTTATCCTTAAGTCTATTGATATGATGGATTACGTTTATTGATTTACGAATGTTGAACCATCCTTGCATTCCAGGAATGAACCTCACTTGAACTTTTTTTGAAATGAAATTTGAAAATATCACTCTACATCTAAAAAAGTTATCTTCAGAAAGATTTCCAAAATATAAAGTGAGAACTTCAGAACCATACATGTAGTATGAATCATTTATGTCTAAAAAAACCAAAACAATACCCACTAAAAACTTCTGGTTTTTGTACATAAAAGAAAAGTGGTCTTGGTGGTTTAATTCTGGAGCGTGAAAAAAAGGAAGAAAGTGCTTTTTACTTTAAGCTCTTCTGTATTATTCTTTCTTTCTTTTTTTCTTCCGTAGTGTTCAGGATTAAACTTAGGTCCTTGTAGCACAGGCTTAGCACTACACAGAATTACACCACCAGGCTTTTTTTTTTTTCCCCGGTATGGGGGATTGAACTCAGAGGTGCTTGACCACTGGGCTACATTCCCAGCCCTTTTTGGTATTTTATTTAGAGACAGGGCCTCATTGAGTTGCATAGTGCCTCACTTTTGCTGAGGCTGGTTTTCAACTCATGATCCTCCCGTCTCAGCCTCTGGAGCTGCTGGGATTACAGGCATGTGCACCAATGCGCCTGTCTACCCCAGACTATTGGAAACTTGAAAAATTCGAAACACAAAAATTTCTGTGTTTATGGTAAAATACTAAAATGTATAGTACAGTTTAGTAGCATTAAGTACAGTCAACCCTCACCACCATCAAACTCCTGAACTCATTTCAGTATGGAATTTTTCTTAAGAGCATTTGCTGTTGTAAATTTTTTAAAGTTATAATTCTTTTTTGCTCAGTTTCCCCAATAATCTATTATTACAAATATTTTAAAAATTATATGGTCAGTGATGAAAAGCACTGACAGAAAACTATCAGATTGTTTTCTATTATAATGGACAGGTTTTGTTCAATTTAAAAAATTACCTTGACCCTACTGTATTAGCCTTAGAAACAGTAAAACACTGTGTTCCTAAATGTCCCCCTTTTGTTCCCCGAAACCTAGCCAAGTTAAGAGAACAATGAGGGCAAGCCTGGGATGGAATGTCCAAATCCATATTATCTTGAAAGAGACTGGCTTTCTCTCGTACACACTGGAGATATGGGGCAAGCTAATGTTATCTATAGAAAGTTTCTTTTTATACATACTCCAGGACAGTTGTACCTTGGAATGCTGATCACACAAGCAAGCTAATACAGATGATATCACTACTTCTGTAGCCTAATAATATAAAATCCCTCTCTCAATGACAACTGGGGAAGAACTGAGGGCACTGTGGAAAGGACACGTCACTCATCCACCAGGCCGCCTCTGGAAAAAATGCTGCAAGGGATGGAGGTTCTATCAGTTCAGTCTACGCCTCTGGACCGTCCCTGTATATATTTCTCCATAAAGTTTTATATCTCATATGCTATCTCTGGGAACTTTCTCTGATCTCTCAACAACTTATCCCAGTACCCTGGTACAAATGGGCTGTGGATGTTGTACTTAACAATCTTCATTTTATTTTATTTTATTTTTTGGGTGCTGGGGATTGAACGCAGGGCCTTGTGCTTGCAAGGCAAGCACTCTACCGACTGAGCTATCTCCCAAGCCCCCTTCATTTTATTTTTATCATCAGTGACAAAAATTGGTATCTATTAAAGTTTTAAAAATCATCTTGACTTTTAAAATTTTCCATTGCTAGAACCAAAATTTTTCTGAGATTTTTGTTTGTTTGTTTTAATTTAGCATGAACTAAAATTAATTTGCCATCCCCTGGACAGGGGTTTAAAGTTTGCCTCTTGGGCTGGGGAGATAGCTCAGTTGGTAGAGTGCTTACCTTGCAAGCACAAGGCCCTGGGTTCGGTCCCTAGCACTGCAAAAAAAAAAAAAAAAAAAAAAAAAAAAAAAGTTTGCCTCTCTGCTACCCTGGATGACTAGAAAATAGGGAAAGAGCAAACAATGACCTCAAATAGTTTTGTACCAGACAAAAAAAAAAAGAAAAAAGAAACAAAAATAAACCAGAAATAGACATTAGCATGTAAATCTGAATCACTCCGTTTCTTTCTGAATGAACCCAGTGCCTTGTGCATGCAAGGCAAGCATTCTACCAACTGAGCTATATCCCCAGCCCAAACTTTTTTTTTTTTTTTTTTTTTTTTTGTGGTGCTGGGGTTTGAACCCAAGGCCTTGCGCATGTGAGGAAAGCACCCTACCAACTGAGATATATCCCCAGCCCTGAATCACTCCAATTCTTTGTTTCTTAAACAGGCAAATAATTCTATGTGGTTGGCACAAGATTAAATAAAATGTAGCTAAGACCCACAGAGCAATTACTAGTTGCAAGTGAAAAAAAAATATTAACTATACAGTAGAGAAATAGGATAACACATTGGCCAGATGACCAAAATTAACAACACTAATGAAAGGCAAATGGACATGTCCCATCAGGTGTGATATCCTGACGACTCAAAATCGCTTGTGTAGTTTTCTATCTGGGAATGTACAATTTGCATTTAATCATAAAAAAGTCAGATAAATCCAAAATGAGGGGGTGGGTAGAGATCAGGGGATGTGGCTCAGTGGTAGAATGTTTACCAAACATGTGCAAAGTCCAAGGTTTGATCGTCAGCACTACAGAAGAAAATAAAACAATAAAAAAAAAGGTTTGTAAATTTTATTTCTCAAGATGTTAATACCATAAAAGACAAAAGGGTATGGAACTGTTCCTGTTTAAAAGGGAATAAATAGACATGACGAGCAAATGTAATATTGGATTGTAGGTTGAAAATTATGTCAAAGAAAAATTCTATAAAGAATATTATCAATAAAAAAAAACAAGAATAGAGATGGCATATTGGATAAAATTAATCTGTTAGTATTGTTCCCTTTCTTTTTTAAGTGTTAACATTCTTGAAGTTGATAACTGTACCATAGTTTACTAAGAAATACCACTAAAGTACTTGGAAGTAAAGGGATGTAGAATGTATGTTACTCACTGTGAAATGGTTGAGGAAAAAATATTATTTAAAAGAGAAAGAACTACATATTTAAGAGAGGAAAATCAAATGACAAAGCAAATAAAGTAAAATGTCCACAGGAAAAACTGGGTCAAGGGTGTATGTGTATTCCTTGTATTTTTATTTTTGCAACTTTTCTATAAGCTTAAAATTATTTACAAATGAAAACATTAAGGAAAAACTTACAGCTAAAAATTTAGCACAGAGGTCCTTGGTTGAATTTACAGAAGAAATGAAGAATCTGAGACTTGGGAAAGGATATCTATGCAATAACAAAGTTGGAACTGATTAAATCAAATGATTTAAAATAAATTCTAAAGTTAAATTTAGGACTTCTAAAACAACACTTAAAAAATCGAAATGCTTTACCTTAATTTAGCTGAACGTAGTATTCTGGTAAGTGAAACACAGTTTCCTTCCATGATACCCTTCCCAACTGTGGGAATAATGCTTTTGCGACATGCAACATATAATGAACATGCCAACCAATGCATAACTTCTCCCTGGCAGGTAAGAGACAAACAGCAAAATGGATATGTTAAAATACTTGAGTTCAAGAACCAGAAGCGATCTTAAATTATCTGGTCTAAATCCCCTCCTATAGATAAAAGGCCAAAGAAATGAAGGTATTTCCCATCAAAGTAAGTCACACTAATGGATATAAAACTCTTTACTTAGTCCTGTGTTCTAACAACTATAACACACCAAATCAGTACTAATTTCAAAATAGATCTCTATATTCCAATCTAGTATTACTGAGAGTCCTTTAAAAATTTTTCAGAATTAGCTTTCTCTATTTTAAAATACCAGTCATGGCTTTGATGATGGTGGAGTTCCTTTCTATCATTTTAGCTTTATATTTCTTTTAAACAGATTGACAGAGAAAATAAAGAACAGAGTAGGATGTTGGTGAGTCACAGATAAAAAATTAGCACCCATCTTGTACAATATAAAGGAGACTATGATTTCTGTAAGGGAAAAGTTAGGGGCATTAATGACCCCGAAACATATTATCTTTAAAACAGTATATCTTTCATCTTAATAGATGACTCAATTTACAAAGCTACAAAAAAGGTGAAACCTGGAAATTCGACATAATTTTATGTTTTTTAGACTTGAAGTATCTCCAAGTTCAACTCATTTTATGACTTTATTGCTAAGAACATAAGTGACATTTAAGGATTAAAAATTACAAGCCAGGGCTGGGGAGATAGCTCAGCTGGTAGAGTGCTTGCCTTGCAAGCACAAGGCCCTGAGTTCAATCCCCAGTACCACAAAACAAACAAACAAACAATTACAAGCCAGTGCAGTGGCACATGCCTATAATCCCAACTGGTCACAAGTCTGAGGCAGGAGAATCACAAATTTGAGATCCCCAGCAACTTAGCAAGATGCTGTCTCAAAATAAAAAAAATTTTTTAAAGAGATGGGGATGTAGCTCAGTGCTTGCACATCATGAAAAAAAGGCCCTGGGGAGGGCTGGGGTTTTCGCTCAGTGATAGAGTGCTTGCCTAGCATGTGTGGGACACTGAGTTCCACCCTCAGCACCACATAAAAATAAAGAAAATAAAGGTATTGTATCCATCTACAACTAAAAAGAAATTTTAAAAAGGCCCTGAGTTTAATCCCCAGTGCCAAACACATACATACACACACATAAATACACAGATAAAAATCTCTTAGCACATAATATTGCTCTTATTCACTATTCTGTAGATCCTATTTAAGACACTCTATAAGGATGAAGATTGATAAAAACATTTATCACAAGATCTGAAAGGGGCAGAGAGAAATGGGTAGTCATCAATAAAGCTAAAACTCAGTATTTCTATCTTGTAGTGGGAAATGGGGGTCAAGACACCAAGATCTGGAAGTAACACTTTATTAGTGACACCACAGTCCAGTGGGATAATTCCCACAGTCTAAGTCCCTCACACAGCAGGGCTTTTAATTTTATATATAAGCAAGTTTTGAATGCATCAAGGCAAGAGAGTTGGTTCAATTCTATTGGAGGGTGAATCCTACATTCCCTATAATACGAATAAGTTTGTCAATGACCTAGGGACTTTTATTACACTAAGGCTACAGCAGGAGTGTTCTGTCCCAGCTACATTGTTTCCTGCTTCTGCTACTGTGGTTGTGGTTATCTGCCCCAGGTACTGTTAGCCTCTGCTGGCCTCCATGGATAAATGTCAGTAAGCAGAGCTGCTGTGTCAGCAGTGCAAAGCGCAGCCTGTCAGCTGTTAAACTGCTAAAGTTCCCATTTTGTTCTACCACAATCCTCACAGGGGTTTTATTTACTCAAAGCACTAAATGAGGCAGGTAAGTTTATTGTTGAATTAATGAATTGTTTGGGAATAATATCCAAGTACCATAGAGTCTTTGGATACAGGATACTATATGAAATTACTAGTAAGGTAGAGAAAATAAAGTATAGGAATTATTTTGATTTTTCCTTAAAAAAAGAAAAAGAGTTAACTGTATTGTTTATTCCAGTTTCTAGGCCTTGACACTAGACCTTAGAAATACAAAGATGGTTTTTGAACTCACAGAATTTCAAGTCTAGAGCTAAGAAAAGCAACAGAAACTATTATCTTCAATTGGTGAGACACAGGATGTAAGAAGCATGAAAGATAAAGTGGGAGAAAATATAGTGTAGTAACTGACTGACTGGAGATCAGAGAAAGTTTCATAGAAGATTTTAAATTGCTAACTGTAAATCACCAAAGATGGGGAGTGAGGTTGAAATTGGAAGGAAATTGTTAGATAGAGTAAAAAGGGGTAAGAACTGGGGAGAGGGTTCTCGGGAAGCAGTAAAGAGATAGGAAAATATCTAAGTGTCTTTCACCAAAAACTGAAGGAGAAAGAAGGAAAAATTAAATACTGGGAAGAATAAACACTTGCAAACTCTCAATTCACACATTGTGCTTTCCAAAGAAAACGTTTAGAGTTGATCAACTCTACCTAACCAGAAATTGAGATCTTCAGCCTCCCCTGGGTTCATGCATAAGGGGAAAGGCTCCAGGTAAAGTCAATGGCATGCAGAAAGTACACAAATGAGTTTGTCACATTAGGAATCTGAAGCAGGTGTGTAGTTGAGTTCCTTTAGCCATAGTGTGCACTCAATAAATGCTTATTCAGTGAGAGACAAATAAAGTCCTGGGATATGACAAATGCTTTCTCGGGCTTTCAAAAATCAGTATTTTCAACTGACAGACCATTAATTCATAACCACCTTTACTTATCCTTCCCTCAGTTTTGCAATCATGCCACTCAGATGCAGATCACTGCTTTTTTCAGTCTAATGAGTAATATCTGGAGATATATGAGTCTCTCTCAGGTAGTTTCCCCCTCATACACAGACACACAGTCAACTCTACATTTCCAACTCTATGCCTTTGAACCCAGTTATTATTTCATTGGGTGTTGAGTCAGAGGAACATCCTGTGTATGAGCCCAGCCCTCTTGCCTCATGAAAGCCTTTGAGGCCCTTGGAGCAATACGCTGAAACAATCTTGCCTCAGTATTCCTTTGGAGGAACTGGTTCCAGATCCCAGAGAACGCCAAAATTTGCAGATGTTCAAGTCCCCGATAGAAAACGGCATAGTATTTGTATATAATCTATGATCATCCTGTAGACTTTAAATCATCTGTAGGTCATTTACAATATGTAATATAACATAAATAGTATATAAATACTCATAATGTATTGTTTATGGAATGACAAGGAAGGTCTGTACATGCTTAGGATAGAGGCGAATTTTTCCCAAAATATTTTTATCTGCTGAACCCACAGCTATGGAGGCCCACTGTACATTCCATCACAATTCTCTGTGCACTAAGCATTTATGCTTCTCTGGATTTCTGTATTAGAACGACCCTGGGTAATATAATCCCTTGAGTCTTGCTATTACCAACTGGAAGTAGGTGCAGTACTCCCCGCCCTGCCACGTTCACAAGGCTCGCATACTGGCTTTGAGCAAACTCCCGGGACAGCGCTGGGCTACGAAGAGGGCAGCTCAAGGCTGCACCCTGTGAGGCAGGAGGGTGGGAGGCTAAGTGGCCCAGGCTCCCGAGTCCGGCTCCAGCGCTAACCTCTTCCTCCGAACCGGAGTCACTGAGCGTGTTCGAGGAGAACGGAGGTGACAAGTGGGAAGCGGTGTCTTGGCCCGCATCATTCTAGTTTTTGCATCACGTTCGCTGCGTCCACTTAACGGCAGTGCCATGACCCTGTGGCCCCTGGCAGGGAAGCCTGGTCTGCAGCCTGGGGTCCGCTGACGAGCCGCTCCTTCGCTGGGCTTCAGTTTCCCGCCTCGGCACAAAATGGGAGGGCTGGCCGAGCGGCACCACCCTCCCGCCCGCTCCCGGGCGCCGGGCTGGGCTGCGACCCTCCGGGAGGGGAGCTCCCACCACCCCTCGGGGGGCCGGGCGGGGGCGGGGCCTGGCGAGGGTCTGGGCCGGCAGCCCACCTGCCGCCGCTCACCTCTAGGCTGTAGTTGCCTCGGATGGTGGTGAAGTCGTCCAGGGCTTCGGCCGCGCTCCCCTCGTCCAGGTTCAGCTCCTGGCATAGGGCCTGCAGCGCCTCCCCGGCCGCGGCGACCACCGCCGCCCCGTCGGCGTGGGGCTCGTCCTCGAACATCCCCGCGGGCCCTGCGGGCGGCGAGCCTCGACCCCCGGCTCCTTTCTCCCTCCCGGGCGCGCTACCCACAACCCCCCGCGGCAAAGCGCGCGAAAATCGTCCATTCAGAGCAGCGCCCCTTAGCAGTCTGCCTCCGCTTATCGCCTCGAAAAAAGTCCGTTGCTCCTCCGGAGCTCCCAGGCGCCCCTCTCCGGAAACGTGAAAATTAGACCGAGCTCGAACCCTGCGAAGACCTGGCTTTGGCCCTTGGCGGGCGCGGGCGTCCAGCGGTGGGGCGAGGGCGCGGGAGCGGAGGGATCCGCGCCTCGCGCGGGGCCGGCTGGGAGTTGTAGTCCGTCCCACCCCTTAAGTTAGGATGGGCCCAAGCAGCGAAAAGGGCCCCTTGCCTGGCGCAGTGGCCTTCGCCAGTAGTCCCACCGAGCGGCCCAGGAGGCTGAGAAAGGAGGATCGCATGTTTGAGGCCAGCTTCAGCAATTTAGCGAGAACCTGCCTCAAAAAACAAACAGGGCTGGGGAGTAGCTCAGTGCCTGTGTTTAATCCTTACAAAAGAAAAATAAAAGTAACCTCTTGACGGGAGTTCCTTGTCAGATGCTCCCAAGGTCCCCAGTCCCCAGAGTGATCTGCTGAATGAACGGAAGGACTGGTGAGGCAAGGATATTGGGGGCCACCTTGCCATCCTAACCCATTAAATGCCAAGTTTTGAGTTCTGCAAATATTTCAACGACATAGGTGCATTAATATAAATTGGGAATCACAATCATAATCTGTGTTCTATATATTATATAAGAACAAAAATACAGATGGTCCTATGAAAAGGACACTGGGACAACATAGTATCTTTTACATGTATATGCCTGCCCTATAGATAGGACATTGGGCACATCTTACATAATATACAAAGAAGGGATTATCATGACCTGCTCAACAGTTCCTTCTGGTGGCAAGGATCAAAACACTTCAAAGGCTTGCATTACACTTTTGACACCATGTTGTCCGTTTCCCACATGCTGGCTCATTCTGACTTCGTGGTCCAGGCAATGCACTACACATTACTATGCAGTTATACATTGTCCCAGTGTTCTACTTAGAGGACAGCTATTTTCCACCACTGGTAATTGGAAATGCAGTGCATTCCTTGAAATAAAATGACAACCTAGTTCTGGGAAAGATTTTCACGAATGCATTTCTTATATTACACATTTCTCATAATACTTTGTTCTGTTGAATATTTAGTAGAAGTAACTTCCTCAGCGAAGTTTATTCATTATTCACAATTGATTAGGAAATATTTTTCAAACCCATCAAGCATTCACCCATCACTTGTCTCAAAAGAGTAGACCTTTAAAAATGCAATTTGAAGTTAGCATAAGTGGCATATTTGTTGCTCAATTTAAGTTTTTACAGGTGTTCCACATCTGGGGCTATGGGACAAAAGGGGTTAATCACCAAACAGAAATGGACTGAAAGGGCCAGAGGAAGGGGGCTCTTTCTCCCCTGCCTAGATCTGGGAACTGACACAGTAAGTAAGTTTCAGGTGTAGGAATGACCTGAGCATTAGCCTGAAGCCAGAAATGTGTTTTTAAATGTTAATCAGACTCAATCACTCCTTCACTCAGAATCCTTTAATCCCTCCTTATTAATATTTAAACTCCTTGCCCAGGCCTAAAAGACTGCAGGTGATCTGGCCCCACCTCACCCCCACCCTCGCCCTAGGTAGATATAAGATTCACACAATTTTGTTTTTAACCCCAAAAAAGGCCAACCTGCCAAGCTAGTTCCTAATTTAAGGCCTTTCTCATATACTGATCACACTGCCTGTGAATGCTCTTCGCCAGATCTTGGAGAGTGTGGCTCTCCCTCATCATTCAAATCTAACTGTCACCTCCTCAGGCCATCCCCAAGCACTGTAACCAAAGTAGCTGGCCCTTCCCTCCCAGCGCCCATTTCATTGTCTCCATGGCACCTTATCCCTATCTGGAATTATCTCTTCCTAATAAAATGAGTTAAGTGAGCGAAGGACCTTCCCTTTGCCTTGACTGTACTCTGGAGTTTAGATTAGGACCTGGCACATGGTTGGCACTGGGTACTCATCATGGTGTGTTTGAAAAATTACAAAGTGCCCCTTGATGCTTGGATAAGGGAAGGAGTCGCAGGTTGTGAAGGACTTCAGATGCCCCACTAAAAGCCTGGCCATTGTCCTCAGGACAGTAGGTTTTAACACAATTGGTGTGAATGATCCTCACTCTGTTTGGGGCAGTTTCCTCTGGCTGCAGTCCTGGCTGCATGGATTGCATGGGATAGAGACAAGAGGCTTGGTGGTGGTAGGGGGACTTCCAACACAGGAAGGAGCTGACCTAAAGAGGAGGGTCTCCCCAATAATAGGTTTCTATCTGCATCAAGTGGATAAAAGATGATCCTGTTAACTAAGATGTGAGAACAAGCAGAGGAACGGGGGCAGTTACGGAGCTGTTGAGTTTGGGATGCTTGCAAGAAGATCAATCACAGGCTGTCGGATCCCAAAAGGTAGCCCCTTCCCTCCTGGAAGTGTTCCAATTTTACATTCTCTACACACACAGAGGGTGGGGCTAGGGGACCAAATGAGCAAAAACTCCATCTCCCTAAAAAACTCAAACTCAAACTGGAACATCCATGTGGTACTTCCAACTCTGCTTCCTTCTAGAAGGTACTGCTGCACCTGACTTTGTTTTTCTCTAGAGGGGATGTTGACACAAGGATTTGAACCGAGACTGTCCCATAAATTTTTACTTAAGAGGATTGGTTATAGACAGTGAGGGAGGTTTATCTTCAGTGCCAAGGGGTCCGTAACAGAGATTATTGTCCCTCCTTCTAACTTTATTGCCAACGAAGAAATGTCAGAATTAGTGGAGGTGAGATGGATGAAGGTCCTCCTGTGGTGGGTTCATCTGTTTTCTAATTAGCCTACTGTGCTTATTTAAGAGAACTTCCAGTGTAGCAAGAGTTCTCGGAGGAGTGGAGGGAACCTTGACACAAGGGCCTGGAAATGTTTAGGTGATACCTGAAGCTAAGGGATATCACTCAGGGATCACGCTGGCATGAGAAGAAACTCAAATGGAAACCTTAGAAACATCAACATTAAAGGATGGTAGGACTTAAGGAGTGAATGAGAAAGATTGGCCAGAGAAGTAGGAAAACAAGAAGCAGTATCTTAGAGGCCAGGAAAGAAGTACTATATGTATAGAGTCCAATGCTGCAGGGAATTCAGATAGGACAAGAAATTCACAGAAGACAGCATATGCTGCTATTGTTCCTAGGTGATTGGTGACCTTTGTCAAAGCAGTTTTCTATCACACAGTGGGGAGTAAAAGACAGATTACTGTGACTGAGGGACTAAAAGGAGAAAAGTCAGAAAACTGAAATAGAAAGTAAAAAATTTCTCTTTAAGAAGTCTGATAGAGCCAGGCCTGGTCTGGCATATGCCTGTAATCTCAGAAGTTTGTGAGGCTGAGGTAGGAGGATTGCAAGTTTGAGGTCAGCCTCTACAATTTAGTGAGGCCCTAAACAATTTAGTGAGACCCTGTCTCAAAAAATAAAAAAGTCTGGGGATGTGGCTCAGTGGTCAAGCACCCCTGGGTTCAATCCCCATTACAAACAAATAAACAAACAAACAAACAAAAAAACAGTTTGAAGCAGGAGAGCCAAAGGATGGGGTATTTTCTAAGATAGGAGAAACTTAAGCATGTAAATAATTAGGGGCAGGAGCAGGCAGAGGGAAACTGAAGACAGATGCTGTAATCAGGCCCTGGAGTACGTGGCTAAGCTGGGAATTAAGAGCCTAGTGTTCTCTTCATAGCTCCTGCCTGGAACCTACATCTAGATTAAAGGGGACCTGCTATGTTCCCTGCTGAATGGAAAACAGCAACATTCAGCAGGGAGTTGAGAGGCCAAGATCTGGCTTGGCTTGCAGAGACAGCTGAGAAGCCTCAAGTGTTTGGTCTTTCCTATAGTTAGTCAATCACTTTTGTATCCAGATCTGAACTATTGAAGGTGATGCTCATAAAAATGAACCAAAAAAAAGAATAAAAAAAAAATGGCTCTCAGGAATTGTAAGCCAAAATAAGAAAACCGGAAATTCATTGCCTCATTTCTCATCTCTTTGTAGTTTGGATCCCTGTGAGTCACTGTCTGTGAACTCTGCCCATCTCTTTGTGCTGGTTTTGATTCTCTATATCACGTATTTACCAATTCCTCAAAACTCTTGATTTCTAAATTCCGCAAATGTTTACTGAATGCCTGCTAGGTGCACAACACCGAGTCTTCTTCCAAGACGGTGTCTTTTAGATCATCTAAGGGGCATCAATGGCTTGAAATGATTTAAGAACAAAAACAGCAGTTCTAAAGGTCCTCTACTAAACAAACCAAAACGAGAAACCTGTTTTTTGTCCACCCTCTTTGAGACTGGATTTGGGCTGTGACTTAACATTTTCAATAAATCATATCCTGTCTATGGTTACAATGCCTTCTGTTTTCATCTATTTTTTGATTCTCCTGATCTATCACTCTCTACCTCCAGGCAATAACTTGTTTCTTTGGGTTTTCCTTTTGCCATATTATGATTTGCAAAGTATTCCAAATTCAACCATTGGAAGTACAGGCCTTGGAAATGAGGTCAAAAATAAAAGGAAAATACTCTTGAGTTTCCTATTTCCTTAATAAGGTCAATTTAAATAGGACCCTTTCAACTATAACTAGATTATGTCACTGCTTTTCAATAAACAGTACTGTCACACTCACCAAAACAAACAAAAACCATTCGAGACAAAAACCAAACCAACCCAGGCTTGGTGGCCCTGTCCTCATGACTCCCCTGCTCCTCCATTCCCTCCACCTCTTCACCAAGTCTGTGGAGGCCTGGTTTTATTCTTTCTCCTTCAATCTGTCTTACACTTACTAATTTTTCTCAAACCTCATTTATATTACATCACTGTCCTTTTCAAAACCCCTCAGCAGTTCACTATTATCAGTTGAACCAAGTTCAGGAAGATAAGCATTGGGGATACCAGCAGGCCCAGCCCCCACTAGTGTGTGTACATGTATGTGGCTGCAGTCTTCAATATGCTCTTCCTTATTCATATTATCCCCAGGTGTGCCCACTTAGCAAAAAACTGAGCTCTTCTGAATACAAAATGAAGTATTATTAAATACATTTACTGTGCCCTTTCTTGGTACTGGGGATCGAACCCAGAGGTGCTTGACCACTGAGCCACATCCCCAGTCCCCCTTTCATTTAAAAAAAATTTTTTTTTAGTTGTAGATGGACACAATAACTTTATTTTTATGTGATGCTGAAGATTGAACCCAGTGCCTCACACGTGCTAGGTGAGCACTCCACCACTGAGCCACAACCCCAGGCTAACCCCAGCCCATCCCCAGCCCTTTTTATTTTTTATTTTGAGACAGGGTCTCGCTAAGTTTCTTAGGGCCTCACTAAGTTGCTGAGACTGGCCTCAAACTTGTGACCCTCCTGCCTCAGCCTCCAAAATCGCTGGGATTACAGGTGTGTGCCACCAAGCCTGGCTCCCTTTATTTTTATTTTTATTTTATTTATTTTTTTGGGTGCTGGGGATTGAACCCAGGGCCTTGTGCTTACCAACTGAGCTATCTCCCCAGCCCCTCCCTTTATTTTTGATCCAGATACGTGTGAAAGTTGTTTCTACTTTTGTCCCACTGTGGGATCACCCTTATGGTTAGACTTGTGGTTTAATATCTCTGAGTTCCCTCAGAGCATGTACTTGGAGCCTGATTAAGACCTTCAGAGGCTCCAAGACTAAAAATGATTTTAGTGCACACCTTCCCAAATGTAATTCAAAATATAAGCAATTCTAAGCCACAAAATAAATATAAGAAAGTGTGACAAAGTTCTGATAGTTTCCCAAGATGCTTATTTTGTTTTGAAATTGTGAAAATTTTTTTTTCTTTTGTTCCCTAGTTTGCTATGCTCCAGGCAGGTTCACACATGCCTCTCTTAGGAAAAATTAATCATCTAACCCAACTGTCAAAAAAAGCAGTTGATGGTTGTGGGGGAGGGGCAAGACCTGACCTCACCACTCCTACAGTTCTTGCTCCTCAAAGGAAAAAGTGACGGTCCTTGAGCTGGGTTCCTACAGGGAAAGTCCTGCCCGTCCTACACTCAGGGACACTGCAGTGACTTTTGTACCTCCTCCAGAACTGGATCAGGAAAGGAGGAACTGGAAAGCAAAATTTAACTTAGAAATATAATTTTAAGGTCTTTATCCCTCAAAATCTGTGCCCAAACCTTCCAAGTTGGTCACAAGATATTTCAGAATAGTATTTTCTTTTAAGGCTCCCTGTGAGAAACTGGGACTGACACATAGACTTCATTCTACTTAGGACCAAAACGCAGGATCTTTTTTTCTTCCTAAATCCCTACATACATGGGATAATCATCCCCCTCTGCAATCCCAGGGAAGCTGGAAAACAGAACATTATTAGAAGCCCTTGAGAAGAAAGTCTTAGTGGGAAAAGCAAACCTATGGGAGGGATGTTATAATACCCAAAAGAAAGCAACACCAAATGGTGTTGTGAGATTATCTCTGTTGCTTTTTTCCCCTTATTTTAGTTCCTTCATTTAATTTGGAGAAATTGACATTTTCTCTTCCTTCTTTGAAACAGCTAAGACTATTACACATGGAGGGGAGGTGTGCATGATAGAAGGTATAGAGGATTGAGCCGGGGCAGTGGTGCATACCTGTAATCCCAGGGACTTGGGAGGCTGAGGCAGGAGGATCACAAGTTTGAGGTCAACCTCAGCAACTTAGCAAGACTAAGCAATTTAGAGAGATCCTGTCTAAATAAATAAATAAATAAATGGGGCTGGGGATGTAGCTCAGTGGTAAAACACTCCTAAATTCGATCTCCAGTATGAAAAAAAAAAAAAAAAAAAGAAGAAGAAGAAGGTAGAGAGGATTGAAATCATAGGTCTAAATTCCAGCATTGATACTTGTGATTTTGTGATCACTGACGAGTTATGTAATCTCCTGAGCCTGTTTTCAATTCTGTAAAATGAATCTAACAGTAATATCTAAATTATACAATTATTACAGGAAAAGTAAACATGAAAGTTCTATTCAAACAATTATAACTTAGTATCTCTTCTACTATTTTCTATTGCACCAAGACCAACTGGCTCCTTTTCAGTCAATGCAAATCTACTCTATTTCCACATCTTTTTAAAAAAATTTTTTTAGTAGATGGATACAATATCTTTATTTTATTTATTTATTTTTATATGGTGCTGAGGATCGAACCCAGTACCTCACACAGGTTAGGCAAGTGCTCTACCACTGAGCCACAACCACAGCCCCTATTTCCACATCTTGAAGCATGTTGTCTCACTCAATGCAACTGATTCTTAAATGCATGAACTTAATTGAATAACTGAGATAAAGAATGGGTCCATTTAGCCCAAACAGACCAAAGATTATATACACACCAGTACTGCATAAAATATCCCTGGAATTACATAAGAAACTGGGTCAAGTATTACCTATGGGAGAGGAATTCACTAAATTACAATATAGAAATAATGAGTTTACCTGTGTACCTAATCTTCCGAAGTCCAAAAATTAAAATGTACACCAAAAAACGAAGGACCATTACATGTGCATGCCAAGATATTTAAGATATTTTTACTGGTTTTATTAATAAGTTCAATCTATTTAAAACTGCACATAAGAATTTGTAAGCATTTTGTCATTTCAGAAACCATTTTCTGTGAATATCTAATTTTAAATAAGATATAGCACAGGGGTAGAGAATCATGAACTAATTTTTATACATGATAATACCATTATTGGTAAAGCCCTGAAGTTGAAATACCATGAACAAAAGCAATATCCAGGTGACCATTTCTGATCCATTAGACTATTTGTCCATTAGACCATTTCCAATGTTAACTGAATTTTTAACGAAAGTAACAGATAAAAGGATAAATTCATCAAAAGATCAGGTGTAATGGCGCAATCCTGTAAATAAATATCATTTGAATCAGGAGGTGAAGACAGGAGGATCACATGTTTGAGGATAGCCTGGGCAACTTAATGAAACCCTGTCTCAAAATAAAAAAATAAAAAGGGCTTGAAATGTAGTTCAGTGCACCCCTGGATTCAATCCCAGTATTAGAAAAAAATTTAAAAAAAGAAGAAAAGAAAAAAACCCTTATGAATCAACATGAAAAGACTAATAAACCTCCCCAAATGGGAAAAGAGTTTGAATACAGTCTTACAAAAGGAAATGTGAATGGCCTTTAGACACAAAAGATGCTCCATCTTTCTTAAAAAAAAAATGCAAACTTAATCCACTGGTAAAACCATTTTTTAATCGATTGAGTTGGTAAAAATCTGAAGATTGAAAAATGCCCCAGTGACTCTCCATTTCTTCCTGAGTTAAGCCCAATTCCTGGTTATGGCCTACGAGGCACAAAGATCTGATCCCCCTGTATAACACCACCTTTATTTGCTGCTCTCCCCTTTCTTGATGTATGCTAATCTTCCAGAACTCCCTATGGTTCTTTAATACACTGGGCAACCCTGGAGTCTTAGGACTATTCCCTCTGCCTGGTATATTCTTTCCTTGGATCTCTGCATGCCCAACTCCCTGACTTCCTTTAAGCCTTTACTCAGATAGCACCTCAATGAATTATACCTTTAACCATCTTACTCAGGATTATGCCCTTTCTTCCCCATGAATACCACACTCCTGATCCCTGTACCCTCTCTCTTTTCTGGAGTATAGTCCAGCCTCTATTATATGATTTCACATTATTTTTACTTACATTTACCCATATAACATTTTATTTCCCTCATACTGGTAAAATATAAACCCCACTAGGACAGAGATTTTGGTCTGTCTGATTCATCTAGAATAGTGCCTGGCCCATAGTAAGAGTTCAATAATAAATGTTTGTAGAGTGAATCTCACATTGTGCCAGCAAGGATATCGTGAGACAAGCACACTCTTACTTTGCCAGGGTGAATGTAAACTCTTTATTTAATTATTTTTTAAATGTAAACTCTTATTGCCTCCGTGGAATAAGACAATAATTTGTTTCTGACAATAATTTGTCAAATATTGTCTTTGACAACATTTCTTATTGAAATTGCAAATCACATATCCTTTAACCTAGGAATTTCACTTTTAGGATTTTATGTCAAAAATACATTTGGTAATGGGTGAGATATGTTGTCTATAGTTAATCACTATGATATGTTTTTAAATGTCAAAGACTAGGGCTGGGGATATGGCTCAGTAGTAGAGTACCTAGCATGCAAGAGGCCCTGGGTCCAATGCTCAGCACCCCAAAAACAGTAAAATAAAATAAAATAAACATACTTAAATATCAGTCTAGAAATTACTTGACTGCCCATTCATATAATAAGCACAATGAAATATTGGGTAGGAATAAAAAATTAGGAAAACTTTTTTGGACTAATATGGAAAAATCTCAGACACTTTAAGAAGTACAAGGTACAGAATAATGTATAGAGAATAATTTGTGAAAAAGATGGGAAAATAATATACATATGCTCATCAATGCGTAATTATGTCTTGAAGGAGATGTGAGAAGCTGGTAACATGGGTACCTACAGGAAGTAAAGAGGGTGGCTGGGATATTTTGTAACTTATGAATTTTGGACATATATATGTATTACCTCTTTAATAAATCTATAAGTCAAGAGAAACAAAAATTACCTGAACTCATTTCCCCACTTTTTACTGTATTTTGGGTTGGAGTGTAGCTCAGTGGTAATGCCAGCATGCATGAGGCACTCACTAGGTTTAATCCCCAACACCACAATAAATTTTTTAAAAAATCCTTTATTTTAATTTTGAATAAACCCTAGCTGATTTACTACTCTGGTTTAAAACAAAAGAATATGTAGAGGTACAGGGTTTCCATGAAAAGGATGTAGAAATGAGCATCTTGAACTGATTTTCACTTATGATTTGGTTTCAAGGTGAGACCACTTAACCACTTAACTAATATCTAGTTTACATTTTTCTTTTGCTTTTGGCAGTGATGAGGACTGGGTGGTGTTATATTAATATTTCAGACATCTTAAAAGTTCTTTAGGGAACAAGGACACAATTTCCTTATTGTTAAAAGGTAAAAACTTTGAAGGCCATAAATTAGAGGAACCTTTTATAAACTTTAAAAAAGTCTATTTTCAAATATTTTTAAAAATATTTTTCAGTTATCAATGAATCTTTTATTTCTTTATTTATATGCAGTGCTGAGGACTGAACCCAGGGCCTCTCACATGCTAGGCAAGTGTTCTACCACTGAGCCACAACTCCAGCCCTCAAATACTTTAATAATGCATTTGATGGAAATAGTTTTACAAAAGGTTTTTGTCTTCGAAATAGAAAACAAAATTCTCACAAGATTATTTAAAGCTTTAAAACAGGTTACCACAAAGGAAGTTGTGGACTATGTTTGGCTTAAAGTTTATATGAAAAAAAAAAAAAAAAAACAGTTCACTAAAATGTAAAACTGGTTACTCACCCAGTATTTGAAATTCTGTGGGGTCCTGTATTGAAATAATCAGAACAGTAACACAGCACAAAAGCTCTCTAGAAGTAGCTATGTTAGTGGAAAGGCCTGAGGGCTTGCCTATAAAAATACATTTCTGTTAAGTCACAGTATTTGTACTGACTACAAGCCCCTTTCTTTTGCAGAGTCCTGTCCTTTTTGACACATCACAAGTGATGTCCTAAAAACAACTGATACACTATCAGAGCTTAACTTCAGCCTGCTTTAGTAGCTCTGGTTTGGTTCAGTTGGTATTTGGTTCAAAGGCGTGGGAGTTGTATCCTCAGCTGGCGTGGGTGGAACTGTGTCTCTTTGAAACCTATGAGTGGTTGGGGAGGCAGATGTTCCACCTAACTCAAAAATGGAGGGGAGAGGCTGTGCATAGTGGTGGATGCCAGTAATTCCAGCAGCTCAGGAGACTGAGGCAGGAGAATTGTGAGTTGAAAGCCAGCCTTAGCAACTTACTGAGCAACTTACCAAGGCTCTAAGCAACTTAGAAAGACCCTGTCTCAAAATAAAACATAAAAAGGGCGGGGACTGTGGCTCAGTGGTTACTGTGGTTTTCTGAAGTGATCTGGGGAAGATGAAAAACAAGATCCTAGGGACCAATGGACAAAAGGCTGGACCCTGTTTTATGTATCTTCTGTATTGTCTTACCTTCCCACCTTTTCATCTAGTTCACATGTGGACCTGTTCTCTGGATTCTCAGCTCCATATCACTTCTAACCTCTTTCTGAATACCTGCTCCTTTAAAAATATAATTCCCTTTTTATGTTCATGCCACTGTGTGTTAAAAAAAAAAAAAAAAAAAGAGGGCAGAATCACAGTTCCCTCATAAAGATTCTTTGGTGTCCACAGGAAACTCTTTTATGTGAGTAGGGGGGTGGTGCTGGGGATTGAACCCAGGACCTGGTGCATCTAAGTTGGTGCTCACCACTGAGCTACACCCCAATCTTAAAAGGAACCATTTTAAACCAGTGTTATCCTCCTTGGACATCAGATGAGTTTAGGATAAGTGAATCATGGCTGCAGGGGCTGATGTTTAAGGGAAATCACCCTGTGTGCTGGGAATTCATCACCATTTTTTCAGCAAGGGTAGAAGCCATTACTCCCCTTTTTGTTTTGCATACTAGGAGGTAGTTGTTAATTATCCTTGTCCTTCTGTCTCATCCTTTTTCTCTGCTTCTGAGCAGATTTAGGAGAGGAAGGAAAAGCATGTGTGATAAGTTTTCAGAGATGACAGGAAGTCTCCATTCCCTACTCTTGCCTCAGACCCTACCATCAAATACTTCGCCCTGCCTCTTCTGCTCAGTGATACTTTAAATTTTTGAGTAGAGGCTCATGCCTTTAACTTAAGAACTCTGATTAAAAGCAAAAGTCCCTTCATTAGATCAACTGTCCTCAATCCAGGAGCCATCTTGGGACTGTAGCATGGCAGAGCCTCTGGAAATGAAATCCAGATTTTTGAGGTACTGGAAACCTTCAGGGACACTATAAGTCTACAGGGTAGAAACTATACTGCCTCAGATCCCCACGGCTAGATGGGAAGACACACAAACAACATGAGGAAAAAAAAGGGAATAAAGCACTCCAAACAAACCAGGATGCTCCAATTATAGAATCCATTGACAACACAGCAGAAGAAATGTCAGAGGAGGAGTTCAGAATTTACTTAGTGAAATTGCTCCATGACTTAAGGAGTGAAATTAGAGATGTGTTTCAGAAGATGAAAGATAACTTAAATAATGAAGATCCTGAAAAGAAATCTAGAAGAAATCTTTGAAATGAAGGAATCAATAAACCAAAATAAAAATTCAGTGGAAAGTAGCCACCAACAGAGGAGACCACTTGGAAGACAGAACCTCAGGCAATGAAGACAAAATATATAATCTTGAAAATAAAGCTGACCACATAGAGAAGATGATAAATTGCATGCTGTTCCCTCACCCACATACAATGCCTAAACAGTAGTTGCTGAAGCCAACGGAGCTACTATGACTACTTCTGGGCTGATAAGAAGGACTCTTGAGGCAATGGCACCGTGATGGGGTCCTAACTGTTACTCCACAAGCAACTGAAAGGCCATCAAATGCAGAAAGAAATGTCTCAATTCGTCTGAGAGGATAAAGATTGAAGGATATGCAAAGATTTTGGCTAAGCTCTCTCAGAACTCCTTGGCTGCACAGGAGAAAGGCTCCTTGGGAGAAGAATGGGCTCAGGAGAAGAGGAGCCTGGCAGATGAAGCAGAAGTTCATCTCAAGTTCTCCGCCAAGCTTCACAAGAGGTAGAGAAGCCCCTAATGAACTTTCATGAGAACTTCAAGAAAGACAAGAGAAAGTGTGACCACCATATCACTGACCTCCGCAAGCAACTCGCCAGTCACTGTGTCAATGGAGAAGACTCAGAAAGCCCTCACAGAGTGGCAGAGAGTCCTGGAGATGAAGACCCAGCAGCTGGAGATCAAGCTGAGCAACAGGATGGAGGAGGACATCAAGAAGGCACAGAGGAAGTCCACACAAGCTGGCGATGACCTCATGCGCTCCGTGGACCTCTACAACCAGGCCGAATCCAAGTGGTTTGAAGAGATGGTGACCACCACTTTGGAGCTGGAGTGGCTGGAAGTGGAGAGGGTGGAGATGATCCAGCAATATTTGTACCAGTACACACAGCTGCGGCACGAGACGGACATGTTCAACCAAAGCACAGTTGAGCCTGTGACCAACTGCTTCGAAAAGTGGACTTTTTTATGAAAAGTGAACTCCCAACCAAAGACAGAGAGCTGTGGGTCAGAGAGCACAAAACATGCAACATTCACCCTGTGGACATGGAGATCTAGACACACCTGTGCAGCCCCAGGGGGTCCTGCCCAGGAGAAGGGCTAGGTGTCACACGGAGAGGAGACAGTGTCTCCCGCTGGATGAAGCTGCCCTCCCACCCACTCTCCTGTCCACTGAGGAGAGAGGAGAGAGTTGGTGATTCCAAAAGGGTGGTCTGGACGGCCCAGCTTGGGGATCCCAAATATTCCCAGGCTAAGAAGATAGACCTGCAACCCTGCCCTTGTTTTCAAGACTGAAGTCCCCCAAACCCCATGCCTTGCTTGTTGCTCTGAGAACAAACTGAGGCTGGAACTTTTTGGTCTCTGCTGAGTTCCATAAGGGTGGCCATCACACACTTGTGCTCTTAGATGCCCCAAGGCCCATCCTCCAGCTAGTCCCTTTATCTCCAGGGCTTTGGAAGATCAGGAGAGGACTCTCTCTGCCTCCAAGCCAACTTCAGGCTCAGAATCATGGATACAAGGTGCCATCAGCTCAGCCTGCACCTAGAATCTTTTACAGCCTCTCTCTTTTTTTCTCACAGCATTTTGGAGCCCAAATCTGACTTTTCTTGGCCACTTTTCATCCCCGTGAGTCTTGGCTTAGTGCATTATAAATTTTTTTCTTTTTTTGCAGTGCTGGGGATTAAACCCAGGGCCTTGTGCTTGTGAGGCAAGCACTCTACCAATGAGCTATCTCCCCAGCCCCCCCGTGAGTCTTGGGGGAGGCCTGTTTTCTGTCTTCCCAGATCAACCCTGCCTGGAGAGGTTGGGATGGAACTACCTCATTCGGCAAATTAGCCCCAAGTTGGAGCATTGAATCATGGCTCCTATCAGACCAGGAAAAAAAAAAAAAATCCCTTCATTAGGCCATGCATTATTAATCATTTACATCTAACCAGTTCATCACATCTCCTGAGAGGGTCAGGAAAAGGTGCAAGAATTTGGGAAAAGGAAGGTGGGGAGCTGGAAGAGGCAGAGAGATTCAACAATTTTACAATTTTATCTAATGTGGTTTTACTTGCTCTGGCTAGTCCCTGAGTCTTCCCTTCTCCAACCCTACTTTTTATATGCATGGTAGTTTTTAAAAATTATTTTTTAGATGTTGATAAACCTTTATTTTATTCATTTATTATAAATAAATGGTGGTGCTGAGAATCGAACCCAGTGCCTCACACATGCTAGCCAAGTGCTCTACCACGGAGCCACCACTCCAGGCTGTACTTGGTAGTTTAAAATACAATATGAGGGGAAAATATTTTTTAAGGAATAGATGTTTCAGTATAAGGGGAAAAAGCAAAACAACATAAAAAGTGAGAACCTAAAAATAATAAAGACAGATGGATCAGTAATAGATGACGAACAATACATTTTAATAGTGTATCATAAAGATTAAACCAAAATGACATTCTATTATATTGAACTTTTATTTCAACATAACAAAATAAATGTCCAGAAATTTTCGTTTTGTATATTTTTTAAAAATCCATAAAACCATAAACCTGTCTTTGAGCAGCCTTATATAAAAATAATTCAGCTCTTCAGATTAAACAGAATCAATAATAATAATAATACAATTATTATTAGGTACTTCTCAGGCCTTCCCAATTGCTGAGGTAGTTCAGTAAAGAGTAGTCCTCTGTCTCTTAATGGATGCTTCTCTCTGTAAATTTTAACATAATAAAGTATAAATAAAGTACAATAAGCACTGTTGTACTTCCTACTCCCTGTTGGTGGTATTACTCAGAAAATAAAAATATACTTGGAGAGAAAGGGTAGCATAAATATGAGCAAAGAGAAAGGATTTATTTGATCTCTCACATCCCTAGAGATTAAAACTGTCATCTTAAACTCAGTCTCTGAAAGGACACGCTCCTTTTGTTTTGGATTTGAAAAAGGAAATTCTTCCTTCATTTTTAAATAAATAAATCAAAAGACAATATATTGCTGTCACTAGCGGTCTGTTTCTCCTGTGAGACTAGAATAGTTCAAGAAAACCAAGGATCCAGAAAATGTTAAGAAATAACCACCACTTTTGCTCTAATTCCACTTTTTTATTTTTTAAAGTATAGGATGTATATTCCATCCAATTAAAAAATAAAATAAGGTACACTAGCTTTTAGGTAAAAAGTATTCAACCTTCGCATTTGATGACTTTGATACTACTACTTTACAATATTTGATTACATGAGTTTTTTTGGACCATGAGCTCAGCAATTGAGATTAGTTCTAGAGCAGATCTGCATTTATTCCTGTTCAAGGGAAAGGACAGATTGAAGAAAAGTGGAGGAGACCAGTCAAGGATGGGAGCTTTGGAGACAGACTACTTGGATTTGGATCCTGGCTTTGCCATTTATTAGTTGTGTGACCTTGGGCAAGTCACTTTCATGTTTGGTTCCACAGCTTCTCCATCTGCAAAATGGAGATAATAATAGATGAAGAGGTTACACGGATGAAAAGAGCTAATCATATAAACTACTTAGAGTTAAGCTCATTATAAGCACTCAATAAAATGTTATTAATTTTTATTGGATAATTCAGAAAATGGACTAGTTCAAAAGTGGAGAATTGGTTACATGTAACGAGATCAAGGAGATTATGGCAAGGGGTGCATGGACTGAAATGTACTCTCAGCATCGGCATTTATCATCTAGTGACCACCCTCAAGGTGTACTCCTGGCTCTGCTTCAGGGTGTGGAGAGTGGTGACAGAGGATGGGAGAGCAGTGACTGAGACTGGAGGTCTGATGACCTCATGACTGTGGCATGCCTGGTGCCTGGGAATGTACATGTTGTGCAAGGGCACAGGATGCCTAGCTGCTGCGACAATACCCTGCATGAGGAGGCTCTGTGCAAGAGTCCTGTCAGCTCTGACCTTGATCTCAGGCACACAGCTCCCAGGAAGGAAGGAATTCTTATGCTAGACAACCACAGTGTTTCACCAGCTCTGCTTCTTCAGTTCCTGCCTGTTTTATAGTAACTGTTAACAATGGACTTTCTTGAGAGCTACACAAAGCTCCTAACATTGCACTTTGCAATGGGTTGCAACTGAGGAAAAGCTACATAGTTGTCCTAGTTTCTGTAACTTTCCTGAATACAAAGAATAATGCTTGGATAGTTTTTAACCTGATGAGACATATATAAATAAAGATTGCTGGTTTAACTCTTCAGATCTGCAGCTCCATCAGAGAGCAGAGCTCCACCTGATCCCAGCTTCATCTTCAAAATCTGTGTTTGTGATTCTTCATTTTCCAATCCCCCTTTGCCCCTCCCCAGAACCAAGAGTTTGGCCGTGCTGGTTGTGGCATGAGGGTGAAGATTTAATCCATCAAAAGCAAGTAGGGTTTGCATTTTAGCTCGAAGCACCTGCTGGCCCCACATACGAAGACCGGGCAGAGATCCCCTTTGAAGCCCCACTTGGCCCACTGTAACATCCCTTAAAACTAATCTAACTCACTATGAATCTTGGAGAAATTTGTTCCTCAATATACCCTGGCAGAGGGATGGGGTGGAAGGTGGTGGATAGGGTGAACAAGGATCCATGCTGCTCACTATACAACCAAACCAATGCAGTTCACTACTGGGTGTGTCTCTTCATCTGCCAATCGTTCCATTTCCTTTCCTTCTTCCATACCACCTCCAAGAGGCCTCCCTTTGCCCTATACAGGTCAGCTCTGGCTCCTAGGTTATGTTCCTCAACCAAACAATAGCCTGGGAATTAGACCAACAGTGACCCTTTCTAATTAGTTCAGTGTGCCCCTTAGGGATTTCCCACCCTTCCACACATGGCTTATGAAGGTATTCACCAAACATAAACTAATCGTTTTCTTAGAAAATTTCTGCTTATAAGAAAATGTTCTCCACCTATGCTTTTAGAAGGCAGTAGGTACTCAACAGCAATAGTTTCTATCCTAGAGCTATTTGAGATTCTGACAGCAGTTATAGGAGAGGAAATAAGGAAATAGGAAAAAGAGGGAGGAAAGGAGTGAAATTGGGATAGGTTTAGCATTATATCTTTCAGAAATTTTTTATTGCTTGAAGTTTTTGTTTTGTCCTGTTTTTTTTGGGGGGGGGGCTCTGGGGGTTTAAACTCAACCATGCTCTGCCACAGAGCTACATCCCCAGTCCTTTTAATGGTGATCCTCCTGCCTTAGTCTTTGGAGTAGTGGGAATTACAGGTGTTCACTACCACACCTAGCCTGCTTGAAGGATTTTAAGAGAAAGAAAGGAAGGAGAAAAGCCATAGGGATTTAATAAAAATAAATTATTAAATATGAAACCACAAAAGTGGACTGGTATTTTAGTCTTAAGATTGACAATTAAGTAGCCTTGACAAAAGAGCCAACAACACTGACATTGCAACATTTAATTGTTTCGTACTGGGGACTGAATCTAGGCTCTCATGCATGCTCGCTCATGCATGCACTCTTGCATTGAGCTATACCCCAAACCCTGGAATCTCTATTTTTAATTTTTAATTTTTTTGTACTGGGGATTGAAACCAGAAGCGTTTAACCACTGAGTCACATCCCCAGACCTTTTTATATTTTATTTAGAGACAGGATCTCACTGAGTTTCTTAGGGCCTTACTAAGTTGCTGAGGCTGGCCTTGAACTTGCCATCCATCTGCATCAGGCTCCCAAGTTGCTGGGATGACAGGTGTGTGCACCACTGTGCCCAGCTGGAATCTCTTTGTTGACATGGTTCTAGACACCTGTTTATCAAGACTGGAAGTTTATGGATGTTCTGGCATGCCTTAAAAACTCATTATGTTTTTCACTGTTATCTGAAAATTTAAATCAAGACTGCATAATTTAAATTAGGACTGCATATTCTAATTACTTAAAGGTTTTGACAGAAAAAAAAAATATGCCAGAGGTAATTAAATAGGTGGAAGTGGCTGAAGTTTGGAAAAATGGTGTGGCGGGTAGGCGTTAGTTGCTTGAAGAGCATCTGAAAGGGTTGGCTTTTACCTTGCATTTCTAGGTAGGGAGACAGCCCATGAGCTTCCTCAACCAGCAAACTGTTGGCTCAGGTTCTGGCTCAGTCGTTACCTTCTGGACTCGGAACAAAGCCTGGGAGGTGATGATGCGCAGAGAAGGCTCAGGGTCCTGCAGCATCTCTCTCAGATCTAAATGGCAAGAAAACCAAGGTTGGACCTAAAAGTCCTTTGAGGTCTCTGGAAAGGAGCTCTGCTCAAGATATAACAGCCTCTGTGTCCAGAGGCCAACTTTTTATAAGACTGTCTGAAAGTGTAAACATTGATGAATGGATTCCAGTTTAGATCTACAAAACCTACTGGTTCTGAGTTGCTCCAAAGTGTACTCCTACAATAATCACATCATAAGTAGTCCACCCAAAGTCAATTCATCTGCCCCTTCCAAACCATGTCTAATGTCACCCTCTAGGCTGCTGTGTCCTAAATGTAACTTAAATCATTATTCCCTTCTCTCTCTGTCTAGCTTTCTCTCTCTCTCTAGCTTTCTCTCTCTCTCTCTCATGGTGCCAGGGATTGAACCAAGGGCCTGGTGTCCTTTTTGAATATTTTCTTAAATTTTTATTTTTTTATACTTTTTTATTGCAAAAGAAATACACGCTCATTGTGTAGAAAATTTAGACAATATATGTGAGCACTAAAAGAAAATAAATGTTATCCATAATCCTATCACCTACAGCTAACCACTACTACTTGAGTATTTATCTCTCTGGTCTTTTTTCTAGGCATTATTTATAGATGTATGTTCTTATTCTTTGTTCAAATGAAACCATATGATCCTGTAATTGATTCTTATTTAAAGATCTCTAATCATTATTTGAGTCATTTAAAAATTCTTGTTTAATATGTTCATGGCTATATATGATTCTACAATGTGAGCATGCTATGATTTATTTTCTAGTCTAGAATGTTTCTCATTTGTTATTCTAAATAACAATGAAATGAGGGCTGGGGTTGTAGCTCAGTGGTAGAGCCCTTGCCTACCGTATGGAGGCACTGGGTTCGATTCTCAACACCACATATAAATAAATAAAATAAAGGTCCATTGACAACTAAAAGAATATTAAAAATTTTTTTAAAAATAACAATAAAATGAACATTCCTGTAATTATTTATTTTCATAAGTTAATGTCCTAGAACTAAGACTGATAAATCAAAGTATCTGCTTATTTTAAAGGATTTTGATATATACTCTCAAACTTCTCTTTAAAAAAGTTGAACAATTTATGTTCATATAAGTATAGTGTACAATATCAGTGCCTTTTAATACATCAATGTTGAGAATTACTGACAGAAAAGCACATACGGGCATCTCTTTTTATTTTACAAACTTCTGATTACTACTATTATTAAATATTTTTTATGTATTGGGCATTTGTAATTCCTCTGTGAACTGCTTATTCATTTTGTTTGCTGCTTTGGTGAAGGCACAGATTTGTTTTAAGGATATTAACTCTTCATCATATTAGAAGTTTTTACTTTCATATTGTTATTTGATTTTCAGTTTTGTCTGTTTCTTTTTTTTTTTTTTTTTTTCAAAGTCAGTTTTAAAATTTTTTATGTAGCCAGGTACAGTGGAGCATTATCTGTACTCCCAGAGACTTGGGAGATTGAGGCAGGAGGATAAAGTTCAAGGTCAGCCCCAGCAACTCAGGGAAACTCTGTCTCAAAATAAAAAAAAAAAATAGAAAGGGCTGGGGCTGTAGCTCTGTTGTAGCAAGTCCCTGGGTTTAATCCTCAGTATAGCAAACAAACAAAAAATATGTAGACAAATATAACCTTCCATTTTGTGGATCTGTCTTTCATATCTACTTAGAAAAACCTCTCATTCTCTTTTTTATTTTTAACAGTACTGAGGACTGAACCCAAGGGTGATCCACGACTGAACTACCTCTCCAGTCCTTTTAATTTTTATTTTGAAATTGCCCAGGCTGGCCTAGAACTTGTGATTCTCCTGCTCAGCTTCCAAGTCACTGGCATACATGTGTACCACTGTGGGTGTATTTCACTGTGCCCACAGACTCCTTATTAAGATCTAATTCTCCAAGTTCTCAAAAATGCTAAGTCCTAGCCTGGTGCAGTGGCACATGCCTATAATCCCAGAGGCTTGGGAGGTTGAGGCAGAGGACTGCAGGTTTTTTTTTTTTTTTTTTTAATATATATATATTTAGATGTTATAGACCTTTATTTTATTCTTTTATTTATATGTGGTGCTGAGAATTGAACCCAGTGCTTCACACATGCTAGGCAAGTACTCTACCACTGAGCCACAACCCCAGCCTGGAATACAGGTTTGAAGCCAGTCTCAGCAACGTAGCCAGACTACTGGCAACCTAGTAAGACCCTGGCTCAAAATAAAAAATAAAAAGGAGTAGGCATGTGGTTCAGTGGTTAAGTGCCCTTGGGTTCAATCCCTGGTACCAAAAAAAAAAAAAAAAAAAAAGCTAAGTCCTCTTTATGGTTTGGAGCTTTTATGTCTTAAGTAGCATTTTAGCCTTTAAGTTTGTCATGTATATTTCCAAAGTGGAATATTTCACCTGTCTTTAGTTTCTTAAAGATTTTGCACTTAGGGCTAGGGTTATAGCTCAGTGGTAGAGTGTTGCCTAGCACATGTGAGACACTGGCTTCGATCCTTAGCACCTCATAAAAATAAATAATAAATAAAGCTATTGTGTCTATCTACAACTAAATATTTTTTGCACTTAGATCTGTGTCTACATGTTTGAAAGAATAAAGAGCAAGTTGGAGAATATCATGTATGTGAAATAAACCAACCCCAAAAAACCAAAGGTCGTATGTTTTCTCTGATAAGTGGATAATGATACATAACGGGGGCAGGGAGTGGGTAAGGGAAGAATAGAGGAATGTTGGATTGTGTGGAGTGAAGTGAGGGGTGAGGAGGGGGCAGAGGGGAGGGAAGACAATGGAATGAGATAAACATCATTACCCTATGTAGATGTATGATTACACAGTGTGACTCTACATTGTGTACAACCAGAGAAATGAAAAGTTGTACCCCATTTGTGTACGATAAATCAAAATATAAAAATAAAAAAGAATAAAGAGCAGACATCAATTTTTAATCTAAAGAATTGAAACTTTAATTTGTCATAAATCAGTTTAAATTGATATTTAAATTGATGTTGTTTTTTTCTGTTTAATTTAGCTTTAAAATTAAAAAATGGTGAATGACCTAAGTTTATTTCTAAAAGACTATCAGAATACCCTATTTTTTTCCTTTGTTCTATTTTTTTGAGATGGGGTCTTGCTATGTTGCCCAGGCTGGTCTTGATCTTATAGGCTTGGAGTCTCTTGCCTCAGCCTCCTGAGTAGCTGGGATGACAGGTTAAGCCATCACGTCCTGCCAAATACCCTATTCCTAAAGCAGATAAGCCCCAATGAGGGAAGAAGGAGTGTGTGGGGTTAGTCCATTAGGCTAAGCCACATGAGATTGCTGATATTAGACTCTTTTTGACCTAGAATTTGATGATTTCTTTGATTTATCCTATTATATATGTATATAACTTTATAGACATACACTAAAGCTCCTATATAATTGACTTTTGAATGGAAAAGGAACTTTGGTTCCCCAATGTTTCAGATTAGAAATAATTTCCTTTTAACGGTTAGAATCAGCCATGTAGAATTCTATCCCATAGAATATCTGCATGGTTTGGTCCTTTCTTCCTTCTTTCTGATATCTATGAAGAAATGGGAAACCTTAGAGAAGAGTGGCATGATTATTTTTAAATAGACTAGCCTCTAGCTGCTTTAAAATATAAACATATATATATAAACATAGACTCTCTCGTAAGTTGCTGAGGGTCTCATTAAATTGTAGAGGCTGGCCTCAAACTTGTGATCTTTCTGCCTCAGCTTCCTAAGTTGCTAGGATCACAGGTATGTGCCACCTCATTTGGCAACTTACATGTTTTTATTTTAAAAGAGTGAATTGTTCAGGATTTTAATTTGGTTTTTAAGAAAATAATTCTGGATTGTGAGACTTAGCATTTCTGGGCATTTTCCTATGTAGAACTACTTCTTAAGTGGAAATAAATAATTCTTGGAGTACTAACCCTGCAGAGCAGTACAATTACAGAAAATTTTCATTCACTGAAAATTCCAAAAACATTTGCAGACAGTTGCCTTATATGACTATAAAACATCTCTGTTGCCAAGTCCTACACCTTACAGGATGACTGCTTGTAGAAAAGAGAGCTGCAGTCATCTCTGGTATTTGTGAGGTATCACATCAATTTACAAAGATTGTATTTCTAGGGTATGTCTTATTTCCTGGCAGAACAATTTAGGAACTGGCCCAAGATGTTTATTAAAGCTTGTTTCCAGATAAACAGGGTCATGTCTTTCCCTAAAGCGGGAACTGGACTGGGATGAGACTCATTCAGCTGAGGTTACCAAAGGTTTTGTCTGGATCCTTTTTCAGGATCCATGGATGACAGAGTCTGAGCTATGACTGCCCAGAGTCATGGCCTCAGATACCTTCCAAAATATGGGTATATCTCAAATCCAAGGAGTGTTATCACTTACCATGCTGTATCCAGTCAGTACCCTTTATACTGAGCTCATTTTGATCCATGTAGTTTGATAAGAGCCCTAAAGAAAGGATAAAGCCAGTGAGTTATTATCATTAAAACATCTAGGCAGCTGGCAGAACTGGCTTTTTGATAGTTAAGTAAATTCTAAAAACTGGACTTCCAACTGTCTGATATTTATATATAGATAACACAGCTCCTTTCTCCTAGAAGTATTTTCAAAGCCATCTTCAAAAAGAATGGGGATACTCAACAACACAATTTGGCAAAGTACAGGATAAAAGTGACTATAGAAATGAAAGAATTTTCTTTGTACCTACAAACAAGACTGCTGCTCTTCTGATGGGAAGTTTTGTATTCTTGGAGTACATCAGAGTTTGGGCTAGGATGTCAATTTTCCCCCTGCATTTTATTCCCTAAGTCGGGGGGAAAATAAAAGTACAAAGCAGTAAAGTAGCAGCACTGTTTTGATCAATCTCACCAGAGTTTTCAGGGTCAGGGTCTGTATCAGATACAGAGGCAGAGTACAGTAGAGCTTGATATAATTAGTGAATACTATCAGTGGACATGAAAATAGTATGCCAAAGTAACAAGCCCCTGTGCAAAGCTAAATCCTCTGAAAATCCCTTGCCCACCCCTACTCATGCTGGGTATCACCTGCAATGCCTTTAAAGCATCCTAGCTTCCCTGGACTCTGCTCTCGAAGCTCCTCCTCCTTGACCTCTTTCCTGATCACATCCCTGTCTGACCTAATGATGCTCTGAGCATTTCGCAGGTGCTCCTTTCTTGGTGCATGTTATTTTCCACTTCCAACTTCTATTCATTTCTGCAGGTTTTATCTCCTTTACTAGCTTGCAAGCTCCCAACTGCAGATTTTAAACCTTGGTTTCTCCATGGCCTGTTGCCCATTGGATATATTTTGTTTATTGGGTGAATGGATGTACCTCTCAGTGGATCCCTTACAAGGACAGGCACCTCAGAGACAGGTTGAGGACAGGAATTTGTTCTCATAGAGCTTATGATTTAACATGAACAATGTGTAGTCTCATCCATCAAGAGCACTGAAATTTCTTGCTGGAAATACTGTTATTAGTGCATTAAGCTATAGGTTTGGCTGCAGGTCAGAGAGAATCCCCAGTGGAAAGCCTGCACAAGGGTTCATGGGGGTTCCTACTCTATAAGTCTGATCAGAAGAAACCACTCTGGGTCCTATACAGGTTAGATATATGGAAGATTTCCAGGAATAGTCAGTCCTAGGGACTTTGTAGTGGAATTCACGTAGTTCTATAAACAATTTCTAGAAAACCAAGAATGGGCCTCCAGAACTTCCCTGGTCAGCCTGCCCCTATGATGAGCTCTGTTGAATCTGGGAGGTGCCATCTGGGCCCACTGCCATAGCCATCATGCACACAGCCATACTGCATGGCAGTCTTTGGGTGGGGTGCCCTAAACATGCTTTCATGGGGAATAAGATGATCTACCATATCAAGGAAAGGATTAGTGATGGCTGTAAAGGTAATATATAACTCCATTTCAATTCAGCCCATGTGGAATTTTCTGAACAATACTATCAACCTGACCTTGTAACCCCAGACCCAGATTAGCAAGCTCCCAAGGGTTCACCAGTCTAATTTGTGAGGAAGGTTGGTAAGAGGAAGTAAATTTGTGACTCAATTGGGAAAGAACTATAGAAAACAGATTCACAGTTTAAAGCATTTCATGGATTCATGGGCTGGCATAAATGTGTTGAGCAATATTTCCTGAATGCCACATTCTACCATTAAAAACCATGTCAGAAAAACTAGGTATGGGGCTGGAGTTGTGGTCCAGTGGTAAAGTGCTTGCCTAGCACATATGAGGCACTGGGTTTGATCCTCAGCACCACATAAAAATAAAGGCATTGTGTCTATTTTTGACTAAAATAAATATTAAAAATACTAGATATGTCAACATGTTGAAGAAGTGACAAAGCCATTAATTCTCACATACGAAAAATCTGCAGATTTTTCCAGCTTCAATAGGTCTGATATACAAGGGATCTTTGCAGTACACTTCTTGGGGCAGCTTCCACTTTAGGAAATGAGCACAGATCATTAAAACTCGCTTGCTCTCCTGTGAAAAAGATGATCATTGATTAGCATTTTCAAACATTTTTTAAGCTGAAGTAATCTTTCTTCAATAAAACAAAGTTTAATGTGAAAGTTGATAAGCTCAGGATTTCCCTATGTGGAGTGAGGGGAGGGATGCCAAGGAACCAGAATCCTGCTCTCCTCCTCCAACTTCCCCAGAAGTCCCTGAAGGGAGCCATAAACCCTCCAGGGTTGTGGGAAGGATGCAGAAATTACTGGTGTCAGGCGTGATACCCAGATCAGAGATTCCAGCAGGATTCCCACTTACCATGCTCTAGGACAGGGCCCCCGCCCCTATTTGCTACTCCTAAGTCATTTTTCCATCACTCTACATGGGGAAGTGTAACTCCTGACTTTGTGCCAGCTTTGGGGCATCTCTGATTTGGAAGGAACTCTCAAGTGCTGATTTAGCAAGTGGGCCTCTTCTCCAGTTCATTGCTCTCAAAATGCTGCTCAGGGACCACACAACACCTCTGATGAGTCTCCAAGCAAATATTTTATCCCAGGCCCACCAAATATTTGGGCACAAAAATTCCCTTGGGGATAGATGGGAATAAAAGTTAGTTCACTGGAGCCAGATGGCACCTTTTTATTTTCACAAATGCAACAGAGCTCATCTCAATAGTTCAAAGTAGTTCAGATACTTCGTTTGGCAATTTGTAGAAATCTAGTAAACCAAAGATATGCAGATACACCCCTCTGGGTTTATGCCCACAAAAAATTCTCACACATATACTGGAGAGATGTACAAGAATGCTTGTTGCAGTGCTATAATAATGGAAATTTGAAAAATTTCATGTCTAAATGTCCTGGAATTGAAGCAGGGGATAAACTGTAAGTTACTTATCTGATGAAATTCCATACAGCTGTGAAAATAAATTATCTAGAGCTATACAACATGGGTACATCTCATAAGTACAACATTAAACAAAAAAGCAAGATGTTGAAAGACACTGTTTTAAACCAGGAACGATATTACCTGTTTTACTTTTAGCACGGAGGTTGCTCTATGGGTGCTTATTATGATCTCTGTGCCAGTGACTCCTGACCTGATTTATGTTAGACCCCTTCCTGCTTAGTCTACCATCGGAGGAGCTTTGGAGAATGGCTAGAGGTTATTCAAGGTCTGAAGGGAAATAATCCCAGAGTCTTGGCTGCTCTAAGTCTAATTGCCAAGGGCAGGGGTACGGTATCAATACCTCCAGAGAGTGTTCAAGTCTCCCAGGTCACACTCCCTGTTACCTGGTTAGCAAGTGCTGCTTTACTGTTTTTGAGGTCTGAAATGTTTCATGTTATGGTTATACAACTATAAACCTTCCTCACACCAAGGTGCTAAGGACTGCAATCTTCCAACTGTTTCTGAACCTGCAACCTGGACTTCCATTTCTGTAAAGGGGAGCACAGAGAGGAAGGAACCCCAGCACTCTTCCAGAGTCCTGGTGGTCTAAATTCAACTCCCTGGGATGCTGCAATGGTGGTCATGGTTAACCCCATAGACTGGATAAGAGGATGGCTTCCATGGAAAACCACAATTCTTAAGGGAAAAAACCCTTGGAAGATTTAGGGGAGGCAACAGCTTCTCCAGATTGTCAAGGCTACTCTCACTGATCCCCAACCAAGTTATTTGTCTCAATAATGAGGCAGTTCTTGGAATGAAAGAAGAAAGATGATAGAATGTTATTGTTGTCATTAAAAAAAAAAAAAGTCTGTTGATTTGGGCATTGTGTTTAGGGCTTGGTGCTAGGCTGAAAATTGGGGTGAGGCTACAGTGAGGGTTAATACACCATTCTTACCCATGAAGGGCCACAGTTTACTACACAAATAGGAGTAAAAGTTTTCACACAATTCACTTAGGTAAAATAATTGAAATGTACCACTGCATCAGTGAAAATGGAGAACAAAGATGCTACTACAAAGTCCCTGCCCTCAGAAGAGATGAGTCCTGGGCTGGGGTTGTGGCTCAGTGGTAATGTGTCCACCTAGCACGTGTAAGGCACTGGGTTCGACCCTCAGCACCACATAAAAATAAATAAATAAATGAAAATAAAGGCATTGTGTCCATCTACAACTAAAAATATTTTTTTAAAAAAAGATATGAGTCCTTTTTTACAGAGTTGGCTGTGAATTTAGAGTTATTTGGGGCTAAAAGAAGTTGACGGCAGGCATTACCTCAGCTATTGCATCATTTTCATCCTGAGAATACAGAAGAAGTGGGACCAAGCTGTCCAGGACCTGGTTCTCCACACCCTTTTTATCTGTGTGCTTTACGGACTTTATGGAGGCTCCAAAGAGAGTCATGGAGAAAAGATGAACATCAGGTCTCACCTATGAAGGGAGCAGCCACAGGAATACAACTTGATAAACATGTTCATGCTCAGCTTATAAGAACTGCAGGTGGGTTGAAATGTCAGTCTTAACAGGGGCTGTTTAGCTATGTGCAGCTGAAGGCAATACATGTGGATGAAGTCAGACCTGATATTTGCCTTCTGTCTTGTCCTCTCACTCCACAATGGGAACTGGGCACATTCCTACCTGTTGTCAGAGTTTATGTCTGATACTGGCATTAACCATTCACACAAGCTGTTTTACTAACATTCAAAATCCCAACCATGGCATGTTTTACTGTTCCAAGGATGCTAGTCAATGTGCTCTGTGTGTTTCTTTTGGGAAATATGTTGGAATTTGAGACAAAGACATTAGTATAGTCCATCATCTTGACCCAGTCCTGTTATTCCTTGAAAGCAAATACAATGTTTTCTCCTATACAAACTCTTTCTCCATCCCACAAAGCAAGGTAATACCTTGGCAAGCTTCTATGTTTCAAATTTTTTTTAAATCTAAAAAATTAACATTAATTCCAACTCTACCAACATCATGGGTTGCCTGGAAGGGTCCTGAGAGATTTGAAAAGTGCTCTGAAAGTAAAAAGTTCTATATAAACTAGAACATACCTATTACTATCCCAGTTTCTACTTTGTTATGCCAACTACCCTCCCCCTAGGGAAAGTCCCTCCTCTCTTATTGTCTTACATCACCAAATAAGGAAAATATGGTCCTCATCATGGCAGTCAGTGTAGTAAAATCCATTGTCCTGACGAGTTGCAGGAGAACCTGAATGGCTAGCAAAACAATCTTTTCATCGGTTTCACACAAGCTGTCTAAGATGCACGGCAACAGGCTCTTGATGTCTTCCCTCTGTGTGTCCAAAGGGAGAACATCACCACCTCTGCTGGTGACATGCCATCTGGTACTGAAGGGAGAGGGCTGTCACCTTCACTCAGTACTCAGGCAAAGGGAGCATGATGGCCCTATCTCACTACGAGCAGGCCTGATATGCAGAGGAGGTGGTGGAGCTGTTGTGAAGTGGGGCTTGGTGGGGGAGGTCCAGAGACATGGCCCTGGCCTTTTGAGAGCTCTCCTAACACTGCCAGAAAGTGGAATGTTAGCTCAGGGCAGTGTGGAAAGTATCTAAACAGAATATTAAAGACTCTTTGGCAGGAATTCAGCAGAATTTTATTGAGGTCCTTTCTATTTTGAATTGTGATTCTGCTTTTCTGATATTCCTAAAAGGAAGTAGTCTCAGTTTTAAAATATATATATTTAAAAAGTAAGTTGAATAAAACAATAAACATTAATGCATCTAATCAATCAGAATAAGCCTTATTAACATTTGTCATTTTTGCTTTAGATATATACTTTTTTTAAAATTCTTTAAAAAATTTTTTTTAATTGTAGATGGGCACAATACCTTTATTTTACTTATTTATTTTTTGTGGTGCTGAGGATTGAAACCAGTGCCTCACACATGCTAGGCAAGCACTCTACCACTGAGCCCCAATCCCGGCCCCTAATTCTTTTTTTTTTTTAATATACATATTTTCTAGTTGTAGGTGGACACAATACCTTTTTACTTTATTTTTACATGGTGCTGAGAATTGAACCCAGGGCTTCTCGCGTCCTAGGTGAGTATACTACCACTGAGCCACAACCCCAGCTCACATATGTTTTGAAATAAAAGAAACAGAACTTGAGTGACAAAATTAGTCTCCTGGGTTACTCATGTCTTCTGAGTGAGGCCTACTTTTCTAGGGAGGCCTATGGGAAATGAGATCTCTTCCAACATGAATGTCAGTGATCTGTCTTAGATGACAGGCGTCTTGAAGCACATCAAAGGCCTATCCCATTATTCCACAGGGCAACACGATACAAGGCATAAGGGACACCTGAATGTTGTCCAGGGTGTGATAATAATGAGTACACTTCCGCACAAACTGCAGGTTTCAAATATTATGAATACATGTGACTTTGACTTTAAAACATTTATCTGATTTTCTAATAGTCAGTACTAGACTACTTCCTAAATACAAAATTCAAATGGTAAAAAAGGTTGTATAGGAAGAAAGACCTTCACCCACTCATGTCTCCAGGCTTCCCAATTTTCCTCTTAAGTTGTTTTCAGTTCCTTGCGTATGTTTTGGGGGTATTCTATTTATGACTTAACAATCAGTGATTTGGGCCCCTCCTACCATCTCCTGATATCTGATGAGATTGCACAGTCCCTTCAAGGCAAGAATTTTAAAGGTGTCATTTTCATGATTCAGCCAGTCCTTCAAGCGGGCAGTGGAATATGTACTTGGCAGTCTTCTGGCCACAGGACTCTGGAGTAGCTGAAAAAAAACCTCAAAATCAGCCAAATAAATGATCTTGAAGCCCTTTTTAATGAAAAGAGTACCTTCCCACCAACTCCAAAATATGTTTCACTTGGAAATCTCTTCGATACAGCACACACACTACAGGGTGATGCTTATGTTACAGATACATGAGATATACCCAATAATGAAAGTGTGGAGACATATTTCAATGTGTTTGAATCTGAAAATGTTTCTATTGCATGCATGAAATGGACCCCCACCTGCTACTTTGGTGGCTATAGCCTAGGAAGGTAGGCACTGCTGCTTTATGGGCTTCATGAACCCAGCACCAGGGAATGAGTCTTACCTCCACAAAGAAGCCTGCAGATGTGAGTTTGTGCTTATCGTTCCCTCGGTTTAGAAAAGGCACTAACAGGTACATGACCTTATGTGCAAGGAGTTGATTTCTTTCCAGCAATGCACTGCAAACCACAACATCAACAGAATGACCCTCAGACATGCTCCCACACAGAGGGCGTTTTCTCAGGGTGGGACCCTCTGAACTTGCTGCCTAGCTCAGGAATATAGGAGGCTATGGCAGGGCCGGGATCTCTAAAAAATATGCCAGGCAGTCTGGATATTGCCCAGACTTATGAGCAGGTTGTCCAGCTTTAGTTGCTATGGTAACTAAAGGGAACACAAGAGCTAAAGCAATGCTGATTTAGAGCAGGCTGTGTGTATGCGAGACAAGGGAGTCATACTTGGCAAGGAGTGATATTCCCTGAAGATGGCAATCTTTTTCTTCCAGAAGAGTCCATCCTTTATTCTTTTCCATGATGTTGAATTCCTGCCAGCACAATGTTCTGAGGAGGAGAGTCTTTGTAGCCTGCACTGCGAAGCTAAGTCAAAAACAAAGCAGTGACTAGAACAGGTCCTACTAGTTCATAAGCACACAGTCACTCTGCTCTCACTGGGGAGGATTAGACCTGGAGAATGCTGGACCCTAATTCTTCCTCTGCTAGATTGCTAAGAGACTCTTAATGCTCTAACAACTTGAAGGCGCTTCAAACAAATTCTCTAGAGTAGAGAAAGGGGCCCAGGGGAAGGGAGGATGGAAGGGAGAGGTACTAGGGAATGAAGTTGACCAAAACATGTTATCTGCATGTATAAATGTTATAATTATGTATAATTATAATGCACCAATAAAAATAGAAGAAAAATAGATACACTAAAAGATAATCCTTTTTATTTACTTATTTTTAATTTTTTTAAAGTTGTCAATGGAGCTTTTATTTATTTAATTATTTATATGTGGTGCTGAGGATCAAACCCAGGGCCTCACACATGCCAAACAAATGTTCTACCACTGAGCCACAACTCCAGCCCCAAAAGATAATTCTTGCATAAGAAATCTAACTAGGTTTTGTTTCCTAGGAGTTCGGAAGAAAATCTATGATAAAACAAATGAACTGGGATGCTAAAAAAATCTTTATTGAGATAAAATTTACACTCTATAACATTTATCCTCACTGCTTTTAGAAAAAACTACTCATTGAACTGGTATCCTGGCCTGGGCATCAGAGAATCTCAAAGCCGGAAGGGTCCTCAGAGACCACCTTGCCTGACACCACATACAGACAAGGAAGCTGAGGCACAGAAGAACAGATCTGCTCTGGGTTAAGTGGATGAATGAGAACAAGAACTTGGGTCAACTGACTCTTAGGTGATATTATATATTTCACATTATGGCACATTCTCTGAAAGAAATTCTTGTCCCATAGTAACACTAAGAAATTTCTACTGAGACCCTGAAGGGGAACTAAAACTATCTATGCAATATGGCAGAAATGAAAAATCATTTTGCTGGATCAGTACAGGTTTGGAGATAAGTTCAAACTGTTGTGCTTGTCTCTGTTTCTACTTGATTTATCAGCAAAGGGCTGACATGATATCACATGTCATTTTTCAGGGCATCTGGACTCACATAACCAAATGTACCCTGGTTCCAGGAAAACTAAAGACAACCAATGAATGCCCAGATCAGCTCCTGGGCACTTCATCTCTGTCTCGTGAGGGCTGCTGACTCTTTGCTCCCTCACAGTTGGGACCGCATCTTGGCTATCCTTGTGTCCACCACAGTGCCCAGTGATTGATAATGAAATCATAAAGAACTTACCACAAAGGTGTGACCTCTGTTGACACTTCTATGTGCAGGCCACTTGGGATGGCAACATCAGACATGGTGAGTCCGATGCTGTGGTGAATCTGGATGAGCAGTGTCATGAGAAGCTGAGGAAAGAGTCGGAGCATAGCTGCTCGAAGCCTGTTTCCCATGAACACCTCATAAAGCGCACATGTTGCCTGTGGTAGAAAAGGCACAGAACAGAACTGAGCAAATGCTAGCCCTACTCCTCATTTTTGCTCTGTTTCTGTTTGTGTTGGAACAAGCTTTCTGGTTCTACTGTCCTCCTGGCAGAATGGCAGTGTGATCAGTATAGGAAGATGGCAGAGAGGAAAGGGGTCAAAGTTTCTAGGGAGTAAGGAGACTTGAAATCCACAAGTATGAAGGAAACGATTCACATACTTGACTACAAACAGATAAAAAACCAGGGCAAGACTGATCATAATGCTAGATGACAAATAACCCAGGAAAGTATTTGTTTCAATGTGTTGTTATTACTATTTAAAATGCTCTTCTCATTAAGAAAAAATATGTAGGCTTGTTATTCATGTGTAGGCCACACACCAGCAGCACCAGCAGCACCTGGAAGCTGATTAGAAACGGAGACTCTCAGGCCTCACCCAAGACCCTCTATATCAGAATCTATTTTTCGTAAGATCCCTGGTGACTGTAGTTTGTGTGCATATTAAATCTAAGAAGCACTGGTATACAGGACATGAGCAGATAAGTCACAAATGAAATAAAAATAGCCATTTAAAAACATGCATTCAACCTTGCAAAAACCAAATTATTAAAACATGGTCCTTTCTCACCTAACAGTGAGAAAACAGTGACAAGGCTAGAAATGCTCAGTGTGGTAAGGGTGAGGTGAAACAGCCATCCTGTGCCAACTGGTGGAAGGGCAGTGCTCTGGAGGACCAGCTGGGAATATGGCAGCAGCTTTACACCTTTGAACTAGAATTCCCCTCCACTGGACTTCATCTTAGGAAAATATTGAGTATGTATGAGAGCATTTATGTGCACACGATTAAGTTTTCTGTAGCACTGTTTTAATGGCAAAGTTTGAAAATTTTCAAATGTTCACTTAACAGGAAACTTGATAATTAAGAATGATTTTGAGCCAGGCCTATGTCTACAGTCCCAGCACTCAGGAGGGTGAAGCAGTGAGATCGTTGGAGGCCAGGGGTTTCCAGGCCAGCCTTGGGCAACAGTGAGACCACCTCTCAAAAGTCAAATCATGAAAAACAACAATGAGAAGATTCTATACCAGGTAATATAATTTTACCATGTAAAATAGATTTTACAAAAAGGTATTTAAAAACAAATGGCTACCCAGGAGATTCAAGATGGTGAATTAGAGGAAGGCTCCATTTCCAGTTGCTCCATGGCTTGGGATTCATGCAGCAGGAGTACAGTCTCTCAGCAAGGTGGGTGAAAGAGGAATATCACTAAAATTCAATACTGGACAGTTATAGTGTCGTGGAGACTCAGAAATTCAGGTGTATTGAACAAAGAACAAGAATGAGTACACTGGAGCCAAGTTGGCTGTGGCGGCATACTGTTCACCACAGAGGGGAGGGATAACAGAGTGAGAAACACAAAGGACAGACCTGGCATGGAAAAACCTGTAGATCAGAAAAGCAGCCCAAACTTAGCTGATTCAGAGGTGGCACAGTGAACTGGTGTTTGAAAGGTAATCTGTATTTCTCAACTGGCAAGTGAAGAGCTGAGGCCGGAGCCATCTTGAGGAGGCCACACTTCAGCTTGCTACTGTGGGAGTCTGGGAGAGCATAGCAAATGTCGTACTGCCCCAGAAGGTGCCTAATGTGTGGCCTAGGGTGTATCTAGCAGAACATGAGTGAAACAGGCACAAAGAAGACTACCTAGGCAGACACAAGTCAGAAAAATGAAGGGGAGTCAAACTTCTTTCTCTGTGAGTCTGGCAGTTCACATGACCAGCTGAAGAGGGTTGGATGAACAGGTGGGTATAAGCACTCAGGGACGAAGCCTGGGACGGCTGTATTCACAGGCAGCAAAGTTTGCGGAAGATTGGTTTCCTTGTCCCACAAGTAGAATTCTTGGGAGGTTGCCAAGATCCTGACTCCCTGTAGAAATAGGCCTCAGCCTGGCCCTGGGGGTATACTGATCTAATCTCTGCACAGCAGATACCACCCAACAAAACCCCTGAGACTTGATTAGACCTAAGCCCCAATCACCAGAACTCCCCTCAAAGAACTGTGTGGCAGCCCTACCCTGGGAGGGCTGGATCTAGTCTGTGCAGACAAACTCCAATCGACATGCCATCCTACCTTACACTGGTGAGAAGGGAAGCTGAGAGCTTCAGTTTTAGGCAATCCAACTGGCAGCTTGGTGAACAACACAAAAAGAGGAAGAGGTTAACAACCCCTAGCCCTTACACTTTCTCGGCATATAGCCCAAGAAGAAACAGAGAAGGACAGTTGGGCACAGGTAGTGACCAGTCATTCTTGTTGACTGTTTTGACCACCTCAGTGGAGATGATTCTTTTATTTTTCATTCAGAATCTTTTCTTTCTCTTTCTTTCTTTCTTTCTTTCTTTCTTTCTTTCTTTCTTTCTTTCTTTCTTTCTTTCTTTCTTTCTTTCTTTCTTTCTTTCTCTTTCTCTCTCTTTCTTTTCTTCTTTCTTTCCTTTCTTTCTGTTCTCTCTCCCTCTTTCTCTTTCCCTCCCTCCCTCCCTTCCTTCCTTCCTTCCTTCCCTCCTTTTTTTGGTGTTCTTGCTGTGCTGAGTGGTTCATGGACATATATATATATATATATATATATATGCTTATTTTTTTCTCATTTTCAGCATGTTTTTACACAGTTATTTTTCCTTGCTTTATCTTTTGCAGGTTAGGGTTTTGGGCTTATTTGTGTTTTGTTTTGTTTTTGTTCATTTCTCTCTTCTTTCTTTTCCCACTAACAGACAAATTCTCTTGTTCTCTCTTTCTCTCTCCCTTTACTTCATTTTTGCTATTTTTTCTCCTCTTTCTTTATAACCATCTCTTGCTACATCTCTTCTGCATTCTCTCTGTTCACATTTCGAATATCCTAAACTTTCTTATTCTCTTAAGGAACTTTATTTTTACCATCTTTTAGAACTATCTGGTTTATATAACTCCTATTACACCATTCAGGTTGTTGCAATTAATACTGCTATAGATGACATAATTAACACCTGCTGTTTACTTTAATGTCAGATCTAGTTCATGGCTAGTTTGCTTTTACTACTGGCAACTGCTGACCCCACCATTTCTGGTTTTGTGGTAGTGTGACAGGTGTCACAGTAGGTACCAAGTATTTATTTTAATGCTGTATTTGTTCGCATTGATTGTTGCTACTGTTTGTTTCCCCCATCCTGTGAGGTGTTGGGAAGCGACAGGGATACAAGTTCACAGGGTAGAGACTTTGTTGCTGAACTAAACCCAGTTAAAAGACAGTGCTCCTTGCTCTACACATAAATTAACCACACTCAAACTTCAGCTGTATTTGAATACAAAAATAGTAGAGACAAAACTCACTCTTACCACTGGGCCCCAAGTAGGAATGACTACAGGTGGGCCCTCAGGTCCCACTCATGGACATCTACTCCTACAGCAAAAACAGAGAGAATTAACACAAAGTTTGTAGATACCACACCTATGATGAGAAGTCTTCATCTAGATCACTCCAGGATACTTTGGCATGAGAAGGCCATGAACTAAAAGGGCCCACAGATAAGAGTGGAAGATAAATCCATCCCAATAGATGCATGAAACCCAACATAGGAATTCAAGAAATATGAAAAAAAATCAAGGTAACACTGTACCTCCTACGTTCATAATTCACCAGCAGTTGACCCAAAGATATTGAAGTGGCTGAAATACCAGATAAAGATTCAAAAGAATGATTATAAAAATAATCAATGAAATCCAAGAGAACAACTGAATGGTTTAAGGAAGCCAGTACAGGATATAAATGAAAAGTTGAATAAAGAGCTAGGAATCCTGAAAGAGAACCAAACAAATCTTAGAAATGAAAGACACAAATAAAATGTTCAGTTGAAAGTTTCTCTAATAAAATAGATCATGCTGAAGACAAAATCTCAGAATCTCAGAGCTTGAAGACAAAGTGGCTGGCCTTGAACATTAAGACATTATTAAATAATAGAAAATATGTAATCATGATCAGAATATACAAGAACTCTGGGACAACATTAAGAAACCAAAGTTAAGAATCACTGGAATTGAAGAGAGTTGAGAGAGGTGAGCTAATGGAATGGACAACCTCTTCAGGTAAATAATAACAGAAAAATTTCCAAACCTTGAGAATGAGATGGACATCCAGATAAAGGAGGCATTGAGGACCAAAATAGACAAGATCAAAAAAGAATCTCTCCATGACACATTATAATCAAAATGCCTAATATACAGGACAAGGATAGAATTTTAAAAGCCTCAAGAAAAAAACATCAGATCACAGTTTGAGGCAAGTCAATAAGAAAAACTTCTAATTTCTCAGCACAAACTCTAAAAGCCAGTAGGGCTTACAATGATGTGTTTAAGTCCTGAAAGAAAATAAGAGTCAACCAAGATTTGCTATATTTAGAAAAATTATCCTTCAAAAATCAAAGGGGAAATAAAAACCTTTTAAGATAAGGATGAACTAAAAGAATTCATGACTAATAAGCCAGCACTACAGAAAATAAATACTCCACATGGAAGAAATGAAAAACACCTCAGAGCTTACAAACAAACAAATCTCACTTGAAGAGTAGCTAAGCAAATGAGAAACATGACCAAATTATACATTAGAAATAAATTAAAGTGACAGGAATTAATAAACCTCTCTCTATAATAATATTGAATATACATGGTCTCAACACTCCAATTAAAAGACATAGGCTGGTAGAATGGATTAAAAAACAAGACCCAACTATGTTGTTTACAAGAGACTTACCTTACAGGCAAAGGCAGTCACAAGTTGAAAGTGAAAGGATGGAAATTTATATACCATGTAAATGAGGGCAGAAAACAAGCAGACATAGCTACTCTCATATCAAATATCAAACAAAGCAGACTTCCAAACAAAAATAATCAGAAGAGACAAAGGTCACTTCATACTGGTAAAGGGAACAATCCAAAAAGAAGATAAAACCATAGTAAATTTGATGCCGTAAACATTCATGCACCTAAATACATAAAGAGATACTTCTCAAGTTAAAACCTCAGATAGATCCCAGTCTAATGATACTGGATGATTTCAATACACATCTCTCGCCAACATATAGGTTATTCAGGCATAAATTCAGTAAAGACTCTTTGGACCTGAAAGATATTATAAATCAAATGGACTTAGTAGACATGTATATATTCATCCATAAAGAAAAATAAAATTATGACATTTGCAGGAAAATGAATGGAACTAGAGACCATCATGTTAAGTGAAATAAGCCATACTCAAAAGGTCCAGGGTCATATATTTTCTCTTCTATGTGAAAGCTAGAGAGGAAAAAAGGTAGAAGTGGGGGAATCTCATGAAAATCCATCAGTAAAGCAGAGGAAAAGAACCAGGGAAAAGGAGAAAGGGAAGGAAAAGGGAAACACTGGAGAATGATATTAGCCAAATTATATTGTTATTTTATAAGCATGTAAAAATATCTAACAACAAATTCCACCAGTATGTACAACTATAATGCACCAATAAAAAATATGGAAAAAGAAAAAATTGGCTAACCATCCATGGAAAGGACAGCAGGAAACTCTCCATATTGACATAAAGAGTAGTTTATACATTTGTTAAATTTTTTTAAAAAGGCATCAAACAGTGTATGTAATATAATCATATTAACATATATGTGCACATATATACAATTTTATTAGTTAATTATATGATAAATACATACATTTATCTGTCCTAACTTCTAGAACTGTACTAAAATGACATTACATGGATTTTTAAAAAGGGAATAAGTCCATAAGAACAGAGAAAGTAAGAGACAATAGCAGATTAGAAATATTGAATTTTGAAAGCTTAAAAAAGCTATAAAAACAGATCAGAAAAAGGTAAAAACTGATAGGGGAGAAAATGCAGTAAAAGGTATATATTGAAAGAAGGGGAAGCTGTGCATGTGTAAAGGCCAGGGATTTGGGAGAACTTTGTACTTTCTGCTCAGTTTTGCTGTGAACATGAAACACTTTAAAAAGTAACACATATTTAAAAGAAAGGAAATGGGGAAAAGTTTATGAAATATACATACAGAATGTTTATATATGTATAAACAGTTCTAAAAAGTTCATTTTCAGGGAGATGGCACAGACATGAGTCAAGAATAGTTTTGCTTTTTTTGGTACCAGGAATTTAACTCAGGGTCATTAACCCTGAGCCATATTTCTAGCCCTTTTTAAAATTTTTTTATTTTGAGACAGGGCCTTGAGTCACTTAGGGCCTCTAAGTTGCTGAGTCTTGTCTTGAACTTGAGATCATGCTGTCTCAGCCTCCTGAGTCCCTGGGATAACAGGCATGCACTAGTGCACTATATGGCTCTATTTTATTTTATTTCATTTCATTTTATTTTTTTGAGACAGGATTTTACTATGTAGCCCATTCCTCCCTTGAACTCCTGAGCTTAAGCTATTGTTCTGCCTCAGCTTTCAGAGTAGCTAGGATTACAGGTGCATACCACAGCACCTGATTCAAGATTTTATATTTTTAAAAGGATTATTTTTTTTAAAAGACAAAGACTATGTAATAGAGATTATATGTGGCCTGAAAAGTCTAGAATATTTATCATCAATCCTTGACAACCACTGCTCAAGGAGACCTTTGCTTTCTTTTTCATCTATCTATCTATCTATCTATCTATCTATCTATCTATCTATCTATCTATCTATCTATTGAGGTGCTGGGGATAGAATCCAGGGCCTCACTCATGCTAGGCACTACCACTACCACTGAGCTACACACCCAGCCCATGCTTTCTATTTTATACACTTTCATATTATTTTTAAAATTTCACGAAGTTGTGTTAGTCTTTAACTATGATGATAAATATTTTTTTTAAGAATGAAGAAGGAATGCTTTAAATACATTAAACCATATTGATTCCTACACTATTCCCAGCTTTCTCCATGTCAATCCCTGGGTAGAGGCACTGTAGATATAATATGGATGACAAAAACAACCTTTGAGAGGGACTAAAAATAACATTTTCTGGGTGGGGTTGGTCAGCCTGGAGGGAAGCATGGTGGGCAGAAGTTAGTGGGAAAGAGCTCGGTGACTTACAGCAACACCCACGTAGGCCATCTTCTCCTGGGTGGGCACAGTATGGCATTTCTGCAGCTTCCTCAGGAGCCTCCACAGGATCCAGGTTGTGCTGGGCAGCTCGGCCTCCAGGGTTCTCCACAACTCAGCCAGATGCCTAGGAACCCCAGAACAAGAAGGTTCAGGAGAGTGGCTCATCCAAGACCTATCATAACCACCTTTCTGGAGTCTGCTTGGGATCCAGTCTATAAGAGGTTTTCCTCTCTGCTCACTTCCTCAGAGTATCAAAGGCTTCTGAGTACATAATAGTTAACTTCCAAGGTTTCATTTAATCAAGTTCCCTTTGCCTGGGCACAGACTTTGAGGCCATTCGCAAACTGGTCCTAACCTGACTTTCAGTCCCACTATGTGCCCATTACACACTCTGTGCTGTCATCACCCCATACCATTCACCTTCGCCAAACAAACCCAGACTTTGAAAACCCTCTACCTCTGCTTACAGCATTTTCTTAAACCAGAAGTTCCTTCTCAAATTCTCCTCTGCCCATCAACATCCTTCAAGGTGCAGCTCCAGTGTCACCTCTTCTGTGAATGTTTGCTACTTCTTCACCATGTCTCTCATGAGAGTTTCCATAACACTTTTTTTGGGGGGCTATTGGAGATTGAAACCAGGGGTGCTTTATCACTGAGCTACATCCTCAGCCCTTTTTAAAATTTTTTAGAATTTTGAGACAGGGCCTTACTAAGTTGCTGAGGCTGACCTAGAACTTGTGATCTTGCCTCAGCCTTCCAAATTGCTTGGATTACAGGTGTGCACCAGCAAGCTAGCCCCAGGAGACTCTAAAAATTTCTTCTTTCTAGAGGTTGCCTCACTCTTACATGCACCATTTTCAATTCTCTTTGTGTGTGTCTATCGGAAGGAAGAGATTATGTCTGGCCCTGCTGGGGATCCTTTAGGGCCTAGCACAATGCTAGGTATTCAAAGCCACTGTTATTCAATATAGTCTGTGGTCCCCAGATTGGCTAAGGTCAAGCCCTGAAATAAAGCTTGGATCCTACTTAGAAGAAATCTTTTCTTAAGGAAAAGTAATATGTAATAATTTTCAAATTATTACAATTTGAAAATTATTACAATTTGAAGGTACCAATTTGAAATTACAGCTATGGCCATCCTGGGCAACACAGAGACCTCAACTTACAAAAAAAAAATCTTTTTTATTGTAGGGCCTGAGAGTTATATAAACACTGTGGAGGTGATTGGGGAGGGAAGATTGGGAGTTACTCATGCTTTTAATTTTTTTTTTTTTTTTTTCTTTTTCCAGTGCTAGGGATTGAACCTATGGCCTTGGACATGCTAGGCAAGCATTTGTTGTTAAGCTACACCCCCACCAACCCAATCCATTCTCCTGTTTTCAGAATCTACCTAGGTATTTTTGTATACTAGAGACAGTGTTTTTTTAAAGTATGGTCTTCCAACTATCTACATGAGCCTTGTTCTAAAACCTGAGGGCATTAGAGACTATCTAAGCATTTCACTTAAAAGGAAATGTGGGAAGATGAAAAGCCTCATGGCTGAGAGAACAAGTAGATGGTAGAACATAAATGTTCATCCTGGGAAGATGTTAAGAAAACCCTATGTTTACTTGTAGTTGGTTATTTTCTCTCAATTCCTGAAGGACTAAATAAAATGCTTTGAGAAACTATTTATTGTGAAAGAAATACTCTCAAATGCTTTTGGTTCCCTGCACATTTCGAAGAGTGCTATAGGTGTATCTGAATTAGGAAGTACATAGCCTTTAAGCCAACAATTCATAGAAGTTAGTGTGGGGAAAAAAAATCATCTGGGGAGTTTGTTAAAAATATGGAGGGCGGGTTTTCAAGATGGCGGCCTAGAGGGTGGCTGCATTACGTGTTGCTCCAGAACTCAGGATTCAAGAGAGGAGATATTGAGACGCTTGGGACCAACTCAAAGTAGCCGGGTGACTCTCACCCCCTGGGGGGGCATCCCGGATGGGACGGGGGTCCCAGAACGCAGGAAACTTTGTGAAGTAGAACTGCCGGCGAGACGCCCCTCCCCCCGCTGGAGCGCCATAGAGGAGGCCGGTCGGCACAGCGCTGGGACTCAGAACAGCCACTGGGGCTCCGGCGGCTGCCCGGGGGAGGAGAGGCCGGGAGAACTGTGTGGACTCAGGACACCGGGGCCTGCCCTGAGGAGGAGGAGAGGAGCGTGGCCACTTGGATTCAGAGAGACTGCGCCAGAGCTGCAGGCGGTTGCCAGAGGAGAAGCCGCGCGGCGAGCTGTTTGGAATCAGAACGACGCTTCTGAACCCCGGGGCCTGCCCTGAGGACGAGGAGGAAGAGGAGCAGCCGCTTGGATTCGGGCGACTATACGGGAACTACAGGCGGTTGCCAGAGAAGGGGCTGCGTGGCGAGCTGTTTGGACCCTGACCACTTCTGAACCCCGGGGCCTGCCCGGAGGAGTAGGAGAAGGAGGAGAAGGAGCGCGGCGGGTCCTTTGGACTCGCAGTGACTGCATTAGCGCTCCAGGCGGCTGCTCAGAGGAGAAGGCGAGTGGTGAGTTATTTGGTCTTAAAGTGACAGCTCCTGAACACAGGGGGGCTGCCTGGAGGAGAAGCGTGGTGGGACGCTTGGTCTTGAAGGACCACACCAGAGCTCCGGGCGGTGGCCCAGAGGACCCGTGCAGCGGGTCACGTGGATTCAGAGCCACTCAGAGGGACTGCTCCTGAACACCCGGGGGGTTATCTGGAGAAGGAGGAGGAACGGGCAGGGTCACTTCGACTCGGAGTGATTGATTGCCCCGGGCTACGGGTGGTTGGTGGGAGGAGGAGGCACGAAGTGAGTTTCTTGGACTCCTAGTGACCGCACCGGCATACTGGGCAGCTGTCTGGAGGAAGAGGCCTGTGGCGGGTCTCTGGGACTCAGAGCGATTGTTTGGGGCCACAGGTGGCTGCTCAGAGGAGGGGCCACGCAGCCAGGCGATTAGGTGCAGAACAGGGTCCCAGGATCTAGGAGGCTTCTGGGTGGAAGAGCCGCACAGAGACAGGCTTAGGGCGGAGCGAAGGTTCCAGGCCTATGGGCAAATTCTCTGAGGAGGGGCAGCCTAAGGAGATTCATCTGCGAAGGGTGAGGCTCCCAGGCCCAGGAGGTAGGGCCGGGCCCCTGGAAACTTTGCAGAGGAAGGCAGCCCAGCCCAGGCAGTAGATGTAAATTGAGGGGAACCTCTAGGAGGAAACTGACCAGCGAGACCTCCCCACCGGGTGAGTCTTCCCTGCTGGGTGAGGTTTCCCACAAGGACAGTAAAACCAGAGGCTCAGGCCCAAACAGGCCTTGCCTCAGCCCACAGCCTAGGTCCCCTTTGGATGACCATTGGTCAACAAGTGGAGGCACCTCTGCCCACTAGCAGGGAATATACCCCACCTGAAGGCCACTGCTCCTAGAGAGGCAGCTTCCTTGTGGAGCACCGCATTATCAACCTCCTCCAAGACTTCAGCCTACTGAAGGCTAAGAGGGGATATATATAGAAATCTTCAGGGTCATTGTAAATCAACAGAGGAAATCTGCAATATCTCAGCGGTCCACTGATATCTGAACAACATGAGAAAACAAGGAAAGAAAATGCTGCAAACAAATCTAGATGTTACATCAATAAAACCCAATGACAGCATGGCAGAAGAAATGACAGAAAAGGAGTTCAGAATGTACATAATTAAAATGATCAGAGAAGCAAACGAGGAGATGAAAGAGCAAATGCAAGCATTGAATGATGAGATGAAAGAGCAAATGCAAGCATTGATTGATCGCACCAATCGACAGTTAAAAGAGCAAATACAGGAAGCAAAAGATCATTTCAATAAAGAGTTAGAGATATTGAAAAAAAACCAAACAGAAATCCTTGACATGAAGGAAACAATAAACCAAATTAAGAACTCCATAGAAAGCATATCCAATAGGATAGAACACCTGGAAGACAGAACCTCAGACATTGAAGACAAAATATTTAACCTTGAAAACAAAGCTGAACAAACAGAGAAGATGGTAAGAAATCATGAACAGAATCTACAAGAACTATGGGATATCATGAAAAGGCCAAATTTAAGAATTATTGGGATTGAGGAAGGCCTAGAGAAACAAGCCAAAGGAATGAACAACCTATTCAATGAAATAATATCAGAAAATTTCCCAAATCTGAAGAATGAAATGGAAAATCAAGTTCAAGAGGCTTACAGGACTCCAAATACACAAAATTACAACAGACCCACACCAAGGCACATTATAATGAAAATACCTAACATACAAAATAAAGACAGAATTTTAAAGGCTGTGAGAGAAAAGAACCAAATTACATTCAGGGGGAAACCAATACGCATATCAGCAGATTTTTCAATCCAGACCCTAAAAGCTAGAAGGTCCTGGAACAACATTTTTCAAGCCCTGAAAGAAAATGGATGCCAACCAAGAATCTTATACCCAGCAAAACTTACCTTCAAATTTGACGATGAAATAAAATCCTTCCATGATAAACAAAAGCTAAAAGAATTTACAAAAAGAAAGCCAGCATTACAGAACATTCTCAACAAAATATTCCATGAGGAAGAGATGAAAAACAAAGAAGCAAATCAGCAAAGGGAGGAATTATCCTAAAGGAATTGTCAAATAAAGGAGGAAACAAGTTGTGTCAAACAAATAAATAAACAAAATTTTAAAAATGAACCAAATGACCGGGAAACCAAATCATTTCTCTATAATAACCCTGAACGTTAATGGCCTGAATTCATCAATCAAAAGACATAGACTGGCAGACTGGATTAAAAAGAAAGATCCAACAATATGTTGCCTGCAAGAGACTCACCTCATAGAAAAAGATACCCATAGATTAAAGGTGAAAGGATGGGGAAAAACATACCATGCACATGGACTCAGCAAAAAAGCTGGAGTATCCATCCTCATTTCCGATAATGTGGACTTCAAGCCAAAGTTAGTCAGAAGGGATAAAGAAGGTTATTTCATACTGCTTAAGGGAAGCATAAATCAGCAAGATATAACAATCATAAACATCTATGCCCCAAACAGTGGCTCATCTATGTATGTCAAACAAATCCTTCTCAATTTCAGAAACCAAATAGACCACAACACAATAATACTAGGTGATTTTAACACGCCGCTCTCACCACTGGACAGATCTTCCAGACAAAAATTGAGCAAAGAAACCATAGATCTCAACAACACAATCAATAATTTAGACTTAACGGACATTTATAGAATATTCCATCCAACCAAGAGTGAATACACTTTCTTCTCAGCAGCACATGGATCCTTCTCTAAAATAGACCATATATTATGCCACAAAGCTAATGTTAGCAAATACAAGAAGATAGAGACACTAGCATGTATTCTATCAGATCATAATGGATTGAAGTTAGAAATAAATGAAAGAGTAAAACACAGAAACTATTACAACATCTGGAGGTTAAACAATATGCTATTATATGATGAATGGATAACAGAAGATATTAAGAAGGAAATTAAAAAATTCTTAGAGGTAAATGAGAACAAAGAAACATCATATCAAAACCTCTGGGACACTATGAAAGCAGTACTTAGAGGGAAATTTATTTCATGGAGCGCATTTAATAAAAGAAGTAAAACTCAACAAATAAACAACCTAACACTACAGCTCAAAGCCTTAGAAAAAGAAGAACAGAACAGCACCAAAAGTAGTAGAAGACAGGAAATTGTTAAACTCAGAGCTGAAATCAATGAAATTGAAACAAAAGAAACAATACAAAAAATTGACAAAATAAATAGTTGGTTCTTCGAAAAAATAAACAAAATTGATAAACCTTTAGCCACACTAACAAAGAGAAGACGAGAGAAAACCCAAATCACTAAAATTCGGAATGAACAAGGAAATATCACTACAGACAGGATGGAAATACAAAACATAATTAGAAGCTATTTTGAAAATCTATACTCCAACAAAATAGAAAATTTCGAAGACATCAACAGGTTTCTAGAGACATATGAATTGCCTAAACTGAATGAGGAGGACATAAACAATTTAAATAGACCAATTTCAAGTACTGAAATAGAAGAAGTCATCAAAAGCCTACCAACAAAGAAAAGTCCGGGACCAGATGGGTTCTCAGCCGAGTTCTACAAAACCTTTAAGGAAGAGCTCATTCCAATACTTCTCAAAGTATTCCATAAAATAGAAGAGGAGGGAACCCTCCCAAACTCATTCTATGAAGCCAATATCACACTGATACCTAAACCAGACAGAGACTCATCAAGGAAAGAAAATTTCAGACCAATATCCTTAATGAACATCGACGCAAAAATTCTCAACAAAATTTTAGCAAATCGCATACAAAAACATATTAAAAAGATAGTGCACCATGATCAAGTGGGTTTCATCCCAGGGATGCAAGGTTGGTTCAACATCAGGAAATCAATAAACGTAATTCACCATATTAATAGACTTAAAGTCAAGAATCACATGATTATTTCAATAGACGCAGAAAAAGCATTTGATAAAATTCAGCACCCCTTCATGCTCAAAACACTAGAACAAATAGGGATAGTGGGAACATTCCTTAATATTGTAAAGGCCATTTATGCTAAGCCCATGGCTAATATCATTCTAAATGGTGAAAAGCTGAAAGCATTCCCCCTAAAAACTGGAACAAGGCAGGGATGCCCTCTTTCACCACTTCTATTCAACATCGTTCTTGAGACTCTGGCCAGAGCAATTAGACAAACCAAAGAAATTAAAGGGATACGAATTGGAAAAGAAGAACTCAAACTATCCCTGTTCGCTGATGACATGATTATATATTTAGAGGAACCTGGAAATTCCACCAGAAAACTCTTAGAACTCATAAGTGATTTCAGTAAAGTAGCAGGTTACAAGATCAATGCCCATAAATCCAACGCATTTTTATACATAAGTGATGAATCTTCAGAAAGAGAAATTAGGAAAACTACCCCATTCACAATAGCCTCGAAAAAAATAAAATACTTGGGAATCAATCTCACAAAAGAGGTGAAAGACCTCTACAATGAGAACTATACAACACTAAAGAAAGAAATTAAAGAACACCTTAGAAGATGGAAAGATCTTCCATGTTCTTGGATAGGAAGAATTAATATTGTCAAAATGGCCATACTACCTAAAGTGCTATACAAATTCAATGCAATTCCAATTAAAATCCCAATGACGTACCTTACAGAAATAGAGCAGGCAATTATGAAATTCATCTGGAAGAATAAGAAACCCAGAATAGCTAAAGCAATCCTTAGCAGGAAGAGTGAAACAGGGGGTATTGCAATACCAGATCTTCAACTCTACTACAAAGCAATAGTAACAAAAACGGCATGGTATTGGTACCAAAATAGAAAGGTAGATCAATGGTACAGAATAGAGGACACGGACACAAACCCAAATAAATACAATTTTCTCATACTAGACAAAGGGGCCAAAAATATGCAATGGAGAAAAGATAGCCTCTTCAACAAATGGTGCTGGGAGAATTGGAAATCCATATGCAACAGAATGAAACTAAACCCATATCTCTCACCATGCACGAAACTAAACTCAAAATGGATTAAGGACCTCGGAATCAGACCAGAGACCCTGCAGATTATAGAAGAAAAAGTAGGTCCAAATCTTCATCTTGTTGGTCTAGGACCAGACTTCCTTAACAGGACTCCCATAGCACAAGAAATAAAAGCTAGAATCAACCACTGGGATAGATTCAAACTAAAAAGCTTTCTCTCAGCAAAGGAAACTATCAGCAATGCGAAGAAAGAGCCTACAGAGTGGGAGAATATCTTTGCCAATCATACTTCAGATAGAGCACTAATCTCCAGAATCTATAAAGAACTCAAAAAACTCTACTCCAAGAATTCAAACAGTCCAGTCAACAAATGGGCTAAGGAAATGAATAGACACTTCACAGAAGAAGATCTACAAGCAATCAACAAACATATGGAAAAATGTTCAACATCTCTAGTAATAAGAGAAATGCAAATCAAAACCACCCTAAGGTTCCATCTCACCCCAATTAGAATGGCGATTATCAAGAATACGAGCAACAACAGGTGTTGGCGAGGATGTGGGGAGAAAGGTACACTCATACACTGCTGGTGGGGCTGCAAATTAGTGCAGCCGCTATGGAAAGCAGTGTGGAGATTCCTTAGAAAACTTGGAATGGAACCACCATTTGACCCAGCTATCCCACTCCTTGGCCTATACCCAAAGGACTTAAAATCTGCATACTACAGAAATACAGCCACATCAATGTTCATAGCTGCTCAATTCACAATAGCCAGACTGTGGAACCAACCTAGATGCCCTTCAATTGATGAGTGGATAAAGAAACTGTGGTATATATATACTATGGAATATTACTCAGCCATAAAGAATGATAAAATTATGACATTTGCAGGCAAATGGATGAAATTGGAGAATATCATGCTAAGTGAGATAAGCCAATCTCAAAAAGCCAAAGGACGAATGATATCGCTAATAAGTGGAGGTTGACACATAATGGGGGGGAGGGAAGGGTTAGAGTTAGGGTTAGGGAGGGGGGCAAGTATAGAGGAAGGAACTACTGTATAGAGGGTAAAGAGGGGTGGGAGGGGTGGGGGGAAGGGAAAAAAATAACAGAATGAATCAAACAACATTGCTCTATGTAAATTTATGATTACACAAATGGTATGCCTTTACGCCATGTACAAACAGAGAAACAACATGTATCCCATTTGTTTACAATAAAAAAAAAAAAAAAAAAAAAAAAAAAAAAAAAAAAAAAATATGGAGGGCTAGCTGGGTGCAGTGGCGCATGCCTGTAATCCCAGAGGTTTGGGAGGCTGAGGCAGGAAGATCACAAATTCAAGGCCAACCTTAGCAACTTAGCGAGGCCCTAAGTATCTAGGTGAAATCCTGTCTCAAAATAAAAAAATAAAAGGGTCTGGGAATGTGGCTCAGTGATTAAGTACCCTGGTACAAAAAAAAAAAAAAAAAAAAAAAAAAAAAAAAGGAGGGCTCAAGAAACGAAGAAGAGGGCTGGGGATAGAACTCCATCATAGAGGGCTGGCCTAGAATGTGCAAGGCCCTGGGTTCGATCCCAAGCACTGCAAGAACAACACTGAAAAAGCAAAAGCCCAACGAACAAAAATAAAACAACAACAAATGGCTGAACATGATTCCTGGCTTGTGGGCATATTGGGAACTGCCAGATGCCTCTAATAGAAAAACTATCCAGCTCAAAAACCTATTTTGGGGGTTGGGGTATGGTTCAGTGGTACAGTGCTCGCCTAGCACATGTGAGGCCAAGGGTTGAATCCGCAGCACCACATAAAAATAAAAGAAAAGGTATTGTGTCCACCTACAACTAAAAAATAAATATTAAAAACAACCGATTTTGTCTGTTTATCTCTATGATTATATTTTTCTCTAGGTATATATTTATACTTTCTTTTAAAGTATCTGTTTATTTATTTACTTATTTTGGAAATCATTCTGCAAGTGAGTTGCCAACATCATTTTTCACAACTCAATAACTTTAGTCTCTGTCTTCTTACAGAAAGGAAATCCTTCCACTTAACCATAATATGTTACACCTTAGCAAATTACATTAATTTAATAATATAGTGTAGAGGCCATATTTACATTTTCTCCAGAATTTCTTTTATGGCTTTTATTTTGATCCAAGATCCAATCAAGGTCACATAACGCATTGGGTTATGTTGCTTTAGTATCTTTTTATCTAGAATGGGTGTTTCTATCATTTTTTCTTTCACGACATTAACTTTTTTTAATTTGGTAGAGAGGATCAAACCCAGAGGTGTTTAACCAGTGAGCCACACCCCCAGTCCTTTTCATTTTTTATTTTAAGTTGCTTAGGGCCTCACTTTGTTGCTGAGGTGGCTTTGAACTTGTGATCCTCCTGCCTCAGCCTAACAAGTTGCTGTGATTACAAGCACACATAACGATGTCCAGTTTTAACATGAACTTTTTTTTTTTGTAAAGTTCAATCTAATTATCTTATAGAATGCTCTTCATTCTGGGTTTGTTGGATTGTCTTATATTTATGCATTATAGTCTGATTTATCTCACAGGTAACTATATCTTACCTCTTCTACAAGAGAGTCTTTAGATTTTTTGAGGGTCACCCCTCAAAAATACTCAGTGATATGCCACATATCGCGATTTAGTCCAGAGGCTATACAGGGTGCTTTACCTGTCATATGGTACTGGATGACACAGAAGGTGGCTGAGCACTATATCTGTGTACTTGGGCCTGGAGATAAACAAACTCACAGTATTTATGACTTGTTGGCGGACTCTAGGCTGACTGATTATGGATAGCCGGGCACAGATAATTCCCATAATTTCTGGTACCTGAAAAAGAAAAAGAAAGCACTAAGTTCACGAAGACCTTAATCTTGTGGGATACTGATGGTTACTGAGGTACTGTGGCCATTTCTGAAAGGTAGCTAGGAAGTGACATTTAAACAAAATGATTTTATTAAAAAGTTAAAATCAAAACTATTCAAAATATATCTGGGGCTGGGGAGATAACTCAATGGTAGAGTGCTTGCCTCGTAAGCACAAGGCCCTGGGTTCAATCCCCAGCACTGCAAATAAATAAATAAACAAACAAATAAATAAATAAATAAGATACATCTGTACGTAAAAATTTGGAAGGTTATATATACAATGTTATTAATGTGCCTGAGTGATAGGATATTAGGTTTTTAAAAAATATTTTTTAGTTGTTAATGGACCTGTATTTTATTTATTTATTTATATGCGGTGCTGAGGATCGAACCCAGGGCATCACACATGCCAGGCAACTGCTCTACCACTGAGTCACAAACCCAGCCCTAGATTTTATTTTTTGCTTATCTATTTTTTTCTAATTTTCTCTCAATGATTTCATATTGATTTTTATAATAAAACGAACTAAGATATGTTGCGAGAAAGTTGTTTTTTTTCCTCTCTGACTCTGATTATGGGGGCAGTTCTTACCCGCCTTCCTCTATCCAGCCAGGTCAAGGAAGCAGGACTACTCTTCCCACACAGACCCCTGGCTTCAGGTCTCTGTGGAACTGTTAGCTCCTCAGAGAGGCAGTCCTCAACAACCTTGCACCAGATAGCTGTCACTACCGTCATCAGTCACCAGGAACTGGTGAAGGATGGGCACATGATGCAGTTCTGGCCACTGAAACATGAGGGAAAAATCTAATGGGGGCTTTTAGGAAAGATTTTCCTCCCTGAATAAAGGGACAAAAAGGAAAGCAGCATGTTTCTCCCTTCTAGATAGTCTTGACCTGCTCATGAAGTCTGAAATTGCTGTGACCACCATATGACCACATGAACAGGAAAAGCAGAAAGAAGGAAAAGCCCTTGGGTCTTTGCATAACACTGCTGAGTCACTGAACCCATCCTGCAAAATACCCTGTGTTCAGACTTCTCCTGCGGTAGCGCTTCCTTTGAGTAAGCTTCCGCAGTTGGTCTTTGATTTGCCACTGGGAGCACCCACAGGACCCCTGTGCCATCTCTCCCTGCTTCCCACATGCTGCTCCTTGTGCCTCTTTGCTGTTTTAGACCATTTTGTCCCATCATCCCAGTTGAGGAACACCTATAAAAACTTAAATACAGTATATAATTATGTAATATGCTATGTAATTAATAATAAAAATATAATTATGACATAATAATATACATAAGTTCTAGATTGATTTCCAACCTATCTTAATACACATGTCAATTTTGTTGAAATATTCACAGAATTGAAAACTTGTGATTTCATGGGTTAATAGGTTAAAATATGGGTTTTCATCATTTTAAAATTATGTTTTATTATTTTATTTTTGTGGTGTGGAGGGGTTGGAAGTAAGACTTCATACATGCTAGGCAAGCACTCTAACACTGACTTATCCCCTAGCCTCTACTTTTTCTTTTTCTCAAAGTACAACATGCACACAATTTAAAAATCCTATGGTCCTTTGTGTCTTTCCTCCCTATTCCCCAGGTCTACACTCCAGAGGCAAATGTTTTTATCCCCTTCAGCTCTTTCATTATGTCCTTCTGTATTTTAGATGATGTAGATGGTTTATTTTTCCTTATTATTTCTTGATGTATCAACTTTAGATAAATTCTCTTGATTTTAGGTTAAGTCTGCCTCCTTCTAGGGTCACTTATAGGTTTTGTTCTACTTGGATAAGAGCCTAATTTGAAGTTACCATTCTCACATGTGAAAATTCTATCTCCCCAGAAAAATCCTCTCCTGGACCACACCTTAAATCTTTTAACTCTCCCTGCCTAGTTTTTACACAGGTGTTGTTTAGTATATGCTAAACAACTGGAGGAATGTTTGTGAGCAAATGGATTAAGGCTTTGACCCTGTCCCCACCAGCAGCTGTTTGCCGTTAAACAGGCACAGAAGAGACCTTGAAGTTGAGGAGCAGAAGGTAAGCGTTTACCTTCTCAAATCGGGACTCTGCGTTTTTCACCAATGTTATCAGCAACTCTCCGGCTGATTGCTGGGTGTAGGGATGTTTCAGATTTTTGAGGCCATCCAACGTGGTCATTACGAACTGGCAGAGCTCATCTGAATTGAGGAAAACTTCAAAGACCTGAAATGATTTAGAACAAATAAACTTCCAGTAAATATGGTATGACAGAGCCATGAACTAAGTTAAAGATCAGAGAAGTGTACATGATGTACAAGACTGTTTACTTCCGTCCTGTTTACAAAGGTGAGAAATTGAAAGCAACCTAAATGTCTACAGCTAATGTCGGTGCAGGGCTTTTACTGCTCTGGCTTTTATAAAGAAGTTTTATTTTGAGTTCCTCAAACAGAGACACTTTGTAGGAGCAGGAGAAAAGAAACACCATAATATTAGACAGGTGACAGTGTCCCAGGCTAACTAAAATGTCCCGTCAGGAGACAGTGAACTTCGCATTGCACTGGATGGTGCATAAAGTCCTTCACATGATTACACAAGGAACCCTGGAACTTACTATGTGACAGGACTTAAGCCAAGCATGTTCCACACCGAATCTCATTCAACCCTCACAGCAACTGAGTCATCCCAACTTTTTCAGATGCCCATTGTATAAATGAGGAAACTGATGCACAAGAGGTTAAATTACCTTTGACCCTACATGAGTAAGAATTGTTTTCTTTTTTTCCCTAATTCCTAACATGCCCGGTCGGCACATTTGATGCATAAATATTTGTTCTTACTATAATGAATATCTGAATTAATTAAAAAGTGGTGGTTCACTGGCTCAACCCCACCCTTGCAGCTCCTTTGTGTGACAAGGGTTCAGCTGGCAATTTGTGGAAGCAAAACTAGTCCCAAGAGAAATCCAAACTAAAGCAGGCCAGAGACCCCACCAAGAAGACCCTTACCATAATTAAGCAAAAACCCCCATCATATTTATAACATAGATGTTCCTCTTCTCAGAAAGCTTTTTACACAGGATGTCAGAAAAAAAAACAAAAAACAAAAAACAAAAAACTTCTGAAGAAAGCATTGAGGTTGGTAGTTTCCTTTTTTTTCTGCCAGGTTTGCAGGAAAAAAAGAAAAAGAAAAAGAAAAAACTTGTGAAACCTCTATATGGTCTAGAGGATAGGACAAAAAGCACTTTCTGAGAACTCAAAGAAAAAAGAATTACTTTTATGTAAACCTCCAAGCTCCTCCCACTGGGTAAAAAAATTCAAAAAATTTCCAAAATCTTGGTCCAGAGAATGATTTAGGCAATTGCCTTTTGGACCAAATGCAGTCAATAAACCTGCTTCCTGAAAATTCCTTGGGTGTCCAGCCTTTTCTGTTCCACTTTGAAACAGTGATACTGGCCTCATTAACAGGTAGGCCTAGCCACTAAACCAAGAGGACAAGTATATAAGAGTCAGAAACATGGTGTCTCCTCTTTGAACTATGGGATGTTTAGAGAACATGTTCCTCATGCAGCTGGTATGTTTAGTTGTATAAGAACCTACCAGAACTTTTCCCAAAGTGATTTTTTCCATTTCACATGAGTAAAATGGAAACCATGTACAAATAAATGAGACTTCTGGTTGCTTCTCATCCTGGCCAAAACTTCAAGCTGCCATTCTAATTACCTGGGCAATTTTGAAGGGATAACGGTAGAACCGTTTAATACTGTAGAGCTCTAGGAATCCACGACACTTTTTCAATGCTTTTCTCAAACTTTGGTGGTTTTTCTTGTCATGAGTAACATCTAAGAAGAAAGTATGAAATACTATTACTTTCTGGATTCTTTCTTTCTTCTTTATTTTACCAGTTTGGTGGATCTTCACTTTGGATCCAAGAGCTCACTGAACAAAAATGCCTGGGGAATGGGGCATGTGCCAACCTGAAGGCTGATTTGCTTGCTCTTTCTTGTAGAGCAATATATAAAAAGGGCCAAAGGAGAAATAAAAGGGCTTTTTGTAAGAGCAGAGTTTCTGAGTGATTTTCAAACAAGGCATGCTACTGCATCTTACCATTGGTGAGGAATTTTGAGTGGTCTCCCAGGAAGCTTAGGTCCCAAGGGGAAAAAAATTTTTTTTGAACCAATTATGAATCAAGGAGTGTTTTACTACTGAACCATATCCTATCCCCCATCCTTTTTTATATTTTATTTAGAGACAGGGCTTGCTAAATTGCTGAGGCTGGCTTTGAACTTGTGATCCTCCTGCCTTATCATCTCAAACCGCTGGATTATAGGCATGCCTAGCCCCCCCAAAATTTTGACAATTTCAATAGCAGATGTTTTTAGAAGTCTAGTTCTCCTGGCCTTTTTGTGTGTGAATGTGCTGGGGATTGAACACAGACATGCTCTACCACTGAGATACATCCACAGACCCCCCTTTTCTTTAAATTTTGAGACAGGGACTCACTAAGTTTCTTGCTGAATTGTTGAGGCAGGCCTCCCACTTGCAATCCTTCAATCTCAGTCTCCCGAGTTGCTGGAATGACTGGCATGTGCCATCACATCTGGCTATGTGTGCTGTTATTGAGTCTGCCAAGTCCTTGCAGTGCCTTGTTTTTCTCATGCTTAAATGTGACCTCACATTCCTGAAAATTTATCTATAGGAAATCTCAATGTGCTGCCTGATATGCTCTTACCTGAACCCCTGCATAATTATTCTTTATTCTTCAGATTATCTTTAGAGAGGACTTTTCTGAGCCCCACAGCTAGATTTGATTCTTACTTATGGCCCCTACAATTTCCCTTCATGATAGTTACCTTTATTGATAATAATAATTATTCACTGACTCTGCCTAGAACCCCCACTAGGCTTTGTTTAATTTAAGAATTGGGACCATTTGTGTTCTAGTTACTGTGGGATCCTGAAAAAATAATAAATAAATATTTATGGGAAAATAAATGAATGAAGGCCCAAATGATGGCAGGAACCTCTCCCACTTATGAACAAACTAATCACTCCATGGCAACACAGATGGCTGACACTGATCAGTGTCCTCATTCTAATGATTGAGTTAGTATTGTTTCATCTCTGCTATGGACTGTGTGCCTTTCTCTGTATGAACGACTGTGAAGATGCTTTCTAGAACAAGGGGAAGGAGGGCACAGAAGGCTGATGCTATGTTGCACAGCGCCGGCTGCCCTCAGGACTGCCTTACACTTCAGCCTCAGGGTGATATGCAGCAGGTAGTGTGTGCCTTCTGCAGCCTCCTCTGCCACAGCTTTCAGTGGGTCCCCACACAGCAGCGCCATCAGAGCCACTAGGTGTCCAAGTCTTTGGAATCGCAATGGAGGCTAATTAAGAAGGAAAAAGAAAAATGCCATCAGAATACAGGTGTACTTAATGCCTTAAATTTACATTGTTGAGAAGCAGACCACTTCTACTCCCAACTCAAGAGAAGTTCAAGGATGATATTCAGCCCTTAGATATCTGAAGGGTTAACATTTAACATGTATAGATACAATGAAGACAGTAGATGGCATTAAATAGGGCAATTATAACCTAAGTAAATAATCTGAAAAATGAAAATGTTTTGTGCATTAAGATGTTTATCCTAGCACTGTTTTTAAAGATCACATTTTTGGAAATAATTGCTCAATAATGCTAAAGAGAATTATGGTACAGCCTTCTATGAATGCAACCATTACAAATCAAGTAGCTGAGGAATTTACAATACTAGAAAACATGCTACTCTGATAAGCAAAACAGCTGGATACAAAGTGAGAGGAGCATTTAGTGCTATTTAAAATTTTTGTTTATTGAGGCTGGGTGCAGTGGTATATGCCTATAATCCCAGTGGCTTGGGAGGTTGAGACAGGAGGATCATGAGTTCAAAGCCAGCCTCAACCAGCCTCAACAACTTGTGGAGGCCCTAAGCAACTCAGCAAGATTCTATCTCTAAATAAAATACAAAAAAAAAAAAAAAAAAAAAAGGTTGTGGATGTGGCTCAATGATTAATTGCCCCTGGGTTCAATCTCCAGTACAAAAAAAAAAATTGTTTATTGACACCCTACTTTATTATGGAAAAAACATGTATGGAAGCTGGTAAAAATCATACTATAAAGAGAATATACTTTAGAATAGTGAAGAAAATAGGAAAAATTAAAATTAAAGAAGAGGCAAGCCACAGAGCTAGGCTCTGAACTTCCTCATGGCTAATGCAGAGGTATACACACAATGTCCTGTAGAATATGATTCCCACTGTCTATAAGAAGCAAACAGCCATGCAGAAGTAGCATAACTTTTCCTCAGATTGAGGCAGAAATAAATTTATTCTGCAGCTCTTTGGAAATAAGACAAGAAATATTGTGAACATCAGCCTCTAGGGGCTGTTTAGGGTAAATAAAGCCATAGCTACACAAAGATGTAAGTTACAGACCAGCTGATCAGGGGCAGGGAGGAGCCAGATCACACAAGACCTTGCATTCTAACAACAGCTGCAAATCACTAGATCAAAAGAGTTCATGGGGGGAAAAGAAAAAAAAAATACAGAGAACGCAAATAAGAAAACCAAACAAACAAAAACAAACAAGGGCTGGCGATGTAGCTGGCCCAGCATGCACAAGGCCTTGGGTTCTGTTTCCAGCACCACAAAAAAATCCAAGCAAAGAGAAAAAGAAAAGGAGTGATTGAGTCTCAAGAAGATAATTCTGGCTACAGAGAGAGAACAAATTAGATGGAACTAAAGTGGAATCCCTCACCCCAATACTCATGCACAAAAAGTGCTTGGAAGGAATAAATATAAATGTTGAGGGTGTCTATCTCTAAATGACAACGACAAGAAGCTAATAATTTATTTTATTTTATTTAAAAATTTTCAGTTGTTGATAGACTTTTATTTTATCCACTTATTTATACGTGCCTCACACACGCTGGGCAAATGCTCTGCCACTGAGCCATAGCCACAGCCCCACTAATAATTTTTATTCCTTCTATTTTTAAACAAAATTTAAATATTTTTCTATGATGAGTATATTGATATTCCTTTTTAAAAATACTTTTTTAGCTGTAGATGGATACAATATTTATTTTTTTATGTGGTGCTGAGGATGGAACCCAGTGGCCCACACGTGGGAGGCAAGCACTCTACCTCTGAGCTATGGCCCAGGCCTGCATACTGATACTTTTTTTTTTTTTTGAGAATATACAATCATAAGCCCTCTGAAAGGCTACACAAAATATAAAATGCTTCACGAATTTGTGTGTCATCCTTGCACAGGGGCCATGCTAATCTTCTCTGTATCATTCCAATTGTAGTGTATGTGCTGCCGAAGCGAGCACTGATATTCTTAACATTAAAAAACCCCAAAGTTTATTATCACACACATAAAAAATCACTGGAGAATTAGTCTGGTCACTAAGTCCTTCTTTAATATTCCCTTTTTGAATTCTGTTTTTTTGTTGTATTGTTTTTTTGGGAGAGGGTCTTACTATGTTGCCCAGGCTGGCCTTGAACTTGTGATCCTCTTGTCTCAGCCTCATGAGGAGTTAGGACTGCAGGCACACACCAGCAACATGCCCTGTCTTTTTAATTCTTTATCTTTATTCTTCTTTCTTTTTCTTCTTCTTCTTCTTTTTTTTTTTTTGATGGTACTGGGGATCAAACCCAGGGCTTCAAGGGTACCAGGAAAGTGGCCTACCACTGAGTTATGTCCTTGGCCCCTATCTTTATTGTTTACATTTTTTTGAGAATATAAAAAAGTTAGGGACTCAGAGAACTTACATTTGCCTAAACGCATTGAAATATATACTTAAATTGGGTGGATTTCATTTTCTATATAAATTATAACTCCATGTAAGAAAAGCTATAGAACTTCTAAAAAATCCATAAGAGTACATAACAAAAAATTCTGGTACTACTTCTGGATGTTCATAGACCCCCAAGACACCTAGGACAAGCACTCCAATATTAACAACTCTGTAGGGAAGAAAAAATACTAAGAAAGAACCCAGGGCCTAGAGAGAAATTATGTGTGTAGGAGGGAGTTATTTGAGAGTCTCTTCTTCTTTAATCTGTGGCTAAAATTAGAGGTTGAGGAATGCAGAAAGAAGAATGCATTGTTGTTATTGGAACTGTACGTGGTCAGTGATGCCAGATGTTACTTATCTTCCTTCACTAATATAAGTTTTGTTTTTTTGTTTGTTTGTTTGTTTTTGGTGCTAGGGATTGAACCCAGGGCTTTTGTGCATGTGAGGCAAGCACTCTAGTAATTAAGCTATATCCCCAGTCCCTAGTAATAAGGGGCCAAATTTACTTCAATAAGGAGGTGAGAAGTTTATACATATTTTCTTTTTTTTTTTTTTTTTCACATAGGGAGTTTATTAAGCAGTGTCTCCCTGCAGGGTAAGAGAGAAAATGAGAGGAAAAAAGAAAAGGAAGAGAAGGGGAGTGTGAAAAGCAAGAAGGAGAAAGAAAGTGAGTCAGGGGGAGAGAAAAGCAAGAGAAAAAAGATGGCGGGGTAGCTATCCTTAAGCAGTTGAATTCTGCTGGGCTAACAGTGGACCAATAACGGAGAAGGATACTTGCAAGCTGACTGATGAACCAATAGGTCTCTAGCATGTTCACAGATGGATAAGTAGTTGGGAGGTGGGGAAAATGGCTGCACCGGAAAGAGCGGGGAGAGCAGCTTTCAGACTGACAAGTTAGGTTGTGATGCAACAGAAAGGCAGGGAGCAGCTTTGGATTACATTCCCCCGTTTCTGTTTCTTTTTTTTTTTTTTTCCCCTGGTGCTGGAGATTGAACCCAGAGCCTTGTGCTTGCGAGGCAGGCACTCTACCAATTGAGCTATATCCCCAGCCCCCGATTCTATTTTTATAAGAAAATTTTTTGTTCTCCAGTTGTTTTTCGCCTTCTCTCTCCTTCCTGCCTAAGTGACTAGGGCTGGTTTTGCAGGTTAGATGTAAAAAGTCCGTTCTCCCAGGGGCAGTCTTCAACTTCCAGTCTTCCAGAGGCAGATCGTTTTCATGGACTTCATTTCTTTGATTTAATGATCCCCGATTTCTACACTAACTGCCTATACCCAATTCTGGCTTAACTCCTTTACTGCTATAGGGAAAGGGGACGATGACCGTTCTGGCTTCTTCGAGCTGGAAGGGGGCAGTGTGGGGCAAGCAGTTTGGAGTTGCCTTTTTAGAAATTGGGGTCCGTGGTAGAAGTCTGGTTGGGGAAAAGCAGGTTGTAAAGGCATCTGGGGATGGGTGCTTTAATCTGAAGTCTGGTGATGGATGCAGAGCAGAGCATCTGGGCAAAATGGAAGGTGAGGCTGTGTCTGGGGGTCACTGGGGCGTAAGATGGGTTTCCACTTGCTTAAGAGACAGTGGAAGATCCCATCCTGAGTCACAGCACCAATGTAAGAAAACCCACAAAACCACGCCCGACACAGGGAATCACATAAGGGAGTTTATTAAGCAAACAGAGTGTCTCCCCACAGGGTAAGAGAGAAAATGAGAGGAAAAGAGAAAGGAAAGAGAAAGGGAGTGTGAAAAGTGAGGAGGAGAAAGAAAGTGAGTCAGGGGGAGAGAAAAGCCTATATATATTTCCCATGTGAAAAATATGAAAGATGGTGAAATGTTTTTAAACACAACTGTTAAAACATCTGTATTGAGAACAACTTCCCTGAGGAAAATTCTGATATAAGGACCCCACAATACTATCCCACCAAGTTATCTTCCAATTCCCAGGCCTTATTACATAGTTCCTAGAAACAACGGGTGGAGAATAGGAGCAGCTTCAGTGTCTGGTAGACCTGCTTGGGGAAGAGGAAAGAGGTTTCCAAAAAAAGAGTGGAATAGATCCAGGGAGGAGTTTAGTTTGGGGAAATTCTTTTTAGAAGTTACAGAGGAGGATTCAGAACAATTGAGAGGTAAGAGATTGAAAAAAAAGAAAGGCATGCATTTGCTCTGAGATGCTAGGAGGTATTTAAATTTATTGACTTGAATTGACCTGCTGGACTTCATTTCTTCAAAAGCAATCTGCACAGACATTGGGCTGCCATGTACCCTGAGACATTTTCAGATCACACTTATTTATTCATTCATTCAAAAGCATTACTATATCATTGGTTCCTTCCAACTTACTGCTCAACAATGGAGATACAGAGATTAACACACAGCACCTGGCCTCAAGCTGCTCATCTTTGAGGAGAGGGGCCGAGTACTGTGATAGCCCATGAGCACCAAGAGGACACAGGCCCAGGCTGGGAGTCCTAAAGAGGAGGGGAAACAGGCAGTGGAAAGATGGCTTTGGATCCTTCTTTCTCTGCAACTAGAGGGTTGCTCACCTTCAGGCAGAGATGTCTGGATAGGCACTTCAGAACCTGGGCCATGCTGGCTGTCGCCCGCTTCCGCTCATGGTCCTTCGATGACTGTAACCAGGGTTCCAAGTGCTGCAAAAAAGAAACGGAGGCAAAATGGCTTATCAGGAATGCCTGGGATAACATCTTTATTCTCTTTGGAAGAAAAGGTGGAGAGAGAAGACCCATAGTATTTTGAGGTTTGCAAATACCACCCTAAATGCCAAATGGGCTTAGGATGGAGAGGAAGGCAGCACAATGACAAGCAAGGCAGGCTGGTTTCTGCTCAGGCTGACTTTCTAGACTTACTATGCTGCCTCATAATTCTTCAGTAATTATTTGATTTTTCTCTATGTCTTCAGCCCTTTCAAATCTGCTTTGGAAAGAAATAAAGTTAATAATGTGCTAGTAAGGAACTCTGGAAATGGAGAAGTTGCATCTGCCTGCAAAGACAGGGAAGGACTGGCGGAGAAGACAATATCCACAAGTAGGAGCTCATAAAGAAGGGGCTTTGAGGCTGGGGATATAGCTCAGCTGGTAGAGTGCTTGCTTCACATGCGCAAGGTACTCGGTTCAACCCCCAGCCCCACAAAAAAGGGGGGTGCTTTTCAGGTAGAAAACATGGCTTAAATTAAGCTGCCAAGGCAAGAAAATACACAGTACAATGAGATAAAGGGGAGAAACCCAATCTGGCTGGTGGATTAATGTACAAATGGAAGGGAATAAGAATAATTTCAAGGTCAGCTATGGCAAGGACAAATGTCCATCTGTACTTAGGTGCACATGATTAATAATAGCTTAAAGGGGTATTCCTTTTTGGGATATTAGCACCCTTAAAAAAAGGCAAATCAGGCAAGTTGACACATGCCTGTAATCCCAACTGCTCAGGAGGCTGAGGCAGGAAGATTGCAAGTTCAAAGCCAGCCTCAGCAACTCAGAGAGGCCCTAAGCAACTCAATGAGACCCTGTCTCCAAATAAAAAAAATAAAAAAGGGCTGGGAATGTGGCTCAGTGGTTAAGTGCCCCTGGGTTCAATCCCTGGTACCAAATAAAGATGGGGGCAAAAGAGCAACAGACTTGAACTGCAGTAAATGCACACTACAGACAGACTGGCACATACTGGAACAGCTACATGAGAGCAGGTGGTCACTTATGACCTCTGAGTCCAACTTGGTGGGAAGTTGCCTATTTAATAACTCATGAGAGGCTGATTCTGTTCCCTAGTCACTATAATAATTTAAGGAATAATTATAGCAACCATTTAAACTACTTGCTGAAGGCCATTTATTCAACATTCACAGTACTTATTATCTCCATGTCAAGAAAAAGAAATGAGATGCTGAGAGAGCAAATTCCTTTTAGAAGTGAAATCAAGGACTCATAACCAAGGACTTGCAGTGAGAATGAACCCAAGCCTCTGACTCAAAACAGACAGCTGATCTCTCCACAACTGCATGCCTCCTACAATGAATCCTTCACATCTTCTTCCACTTTCCCCAGTGAATAGGAATAGTTCCCTGTTCTACCTTCATACCTTGCTTACCTGAAAAATGGTGTCAAGACTTTCCAAATGTGGGTCTTTTACCACCAAACTCTGAAGCATCTCGGAGAATGCCTGGAACGTTTGCCTGTAGAGACACTGAACAGGGGCAGGATCAGCGACGTGCCCTCCCTGTCAAGTTCCCCAAGCTCTGTACACTTAAGGCTTTCCTCAAGGTGCAAACTCGGTGTAAAAGTGACTGTAGGTGGTTTGTGGCATGAGATGAGCCAGAATAAATCTTCATTTCAAATGGACATCTCAGCATTATCTGATTGTAACTACATCTGGGGAACTACATCAGGGTCCTTAAGATACAGGTGACTCTTTCTGATATCTTGAAACACAGGGAAGTAAATCTTCGTAGGTAACTGCTTTATCAGTCCATTTAGCAGCCAAGAAGAAAATCAGGGCCTTTGTACTTACCCTCCCCTCTGCCAGGAGGCTCCCTCTCTCCTCCTTCAAGTCTCACTCTTACCAGGAAGGTTTTCCCTCCGTAAAAAAGCCCCTGTGCCTCCCAACCATAGTCCTTTCTTCCTCTTTCACTGCCTTTTTTTGTCTCTAACACTTAACAACTTGCGAGGGGACACATTTATCCTTCAACCGTTTGCCTCTGCACTAGAACGTAAGTTCCACTTTTGTATTTCCACTGCCCATCGCAATGCTTAGCACATGGTGGTCCACAAATAAACGTCTGTAAAATACATGCACGAATATGCCCACCTTATTTTAAAGTCAAAAAGAAAGAAGGAGTGAAGGGGAAATGAAAGAACAAAAATTAAGGGAGAAAAGCTATCATCTAATTCAATCGACTATTTTATTCACTAGAATTGATTAAATGGGTTTTGGCTAGTTTCAAAAAACCAAATGCTCTTAAAGGGCAGAGACCAGTTGACCCCATGGTGGCAAGTTATTAAAGCAAAGCATGAGTTACCTCAGGGTTGTAGGGCCCACAGGGCGTGATTTCCTGCAGCTGGGTAAGAATATTTAGCGGTGGAAGAGTGATCATACTTCTGGTGATAACCTGGAACAAGTCAGTTCGTTCCTCAGAGCCAAACAGCAAATGGACGTTGTGGTAACTAAGAAAAAAAAGTTTAGGAAGAACAAGTTGGGAAGAGGATTTGATTTGATATTGTTAAATAGGGATCCAAAGTAACTAAAAAGGAAAGGGTAGTTGGGTTGGTGTATCTCAGAAGGAAGAGGTAAATGGCCTGGCTCGTCAATCTATTTACATGAACTTTCCCCCAAAAAGTCACTGGAGTGACACCCTTTCAGGCTTTTCTCCAGCTCAGCCACAAAGCAAAGTCTGCCATAGCCTACTTGTAGCAACATGCAGTTTTCCAAAGTGTGTTCTGCTGAATTCGAGTTTGGGGAATAGCAAGTTCAATCAAGTTAAACACTTTATTTTTATTTTTTGTTGTAGATGGACACAGTACATTTACTTTATTTATTTTATGTGGTGCTGAGGATTGAAACAGTGCCTCACACATGCTAGGCACGCACTCTACCACTAAGCTATAGCCCCAATCCCAAGTTAAACACTTTTTTTTTTTTTTGAGGGGTACCAGGGATTGAACTCAGGGGCACTCAACCACTGAGCCACGTCTCTGCCCTATTTTGTATTTTATTTAGAGACAGGGTCTCACTGAGTTGCATAGGGACTCGCTTTTGCTGAGGCTGGCTTTGAACTCATGATCCTTCTGCCTCAGCCTCCTGAGCCCCTGGGATTACAGGCATACACCACCACGCCCAGCAAACCCTTTTTTTAAAAAAATATTTTTAGTTGTAGCTGAACACAATAACTTTATTTTACTTATTTATTTTTATGTGGTGCTGAGGATCAGAACACCAGTTCCTCGCATGCGCAGAACAAGCACGTAACCACTGAGCTACAACCTCAGCCCAAACACTTTTTAACTATGGAGAAGGGCATGGTGGTGCACACCTGTAATCCTAGCTACTTGGCTGAGATAGGAGGATTACAGGTTTGAGGTCAGCCTCAGAGACTTCATGAAAGTTTATCTCAAAATAAAAATAAGAAGAGCTGGGGGGTGTAGGTCAGTGGTAGAGCACCCCTGGGCTCCATCCCCATTACCACAAAAACAACAAGACCTTTTTTTTTCGGTACTGGGGGGATTGAACTCAGGCACTTAACGACTAAGCCACATCCCCACCCCTATTTTGTATTTCATCTAGAGATAAGGTCTAAGTTGCTTAGGGCCTTGCTTTTGCTGAGGCTAGTTTTCAACTCGAGATCCATCTGCCTCAGGTTCCCGAGTCACTGGGATTACAGGAATGCACCACTATACCTGGTGAGGAAACTTTTTAAACTACAGGACTTTTCAGTACCTTTAATCATTTTAATCACTGTAGTTTAAACCTCCAAGACAGGTAGACAGCAGATAGCCTTTTAACCCCTTAGATCTTGGAATTTACAGTTATGAAACATGTATTGGGCGGGTCACTCTCCACTGAATATACTTTGGACAAAACTGAATTCCAAGAAGTTTCCAACAAGGTCCTTCAGATATGGATGTTAGTGTACATGAAATCAAAGTTCTTACACGAAAACATGAATTTGTCTTCCTTTTCCCTATCTAAATAGAGAACATGTCAGTGGCCTCTGGCATTGGCCCTGAGTGAGGAACCAGGATACACGTGTAAAGAGCACAAGGATATCACCTGAGGTTTGCAATGGTAATAAAGACTTCTTGGCGCACAGGGCTGAACAGAGATCGCAGGGGCTCCTCTTGTATCAGTACCTGCAGGGAGAGGAAAAGAACTTTAGAGGCCAGAGATGATCAGAGGTGCAGGTGCCTGCAAGGACAGCAGCAAGCTCTTCTGCACCCTGCTCTGGGCTCCACAGGACGGGTGGCAGGACAGTGCAGGGGCTAGAAGTTCATACTCTGGACCAGACCCTAGGCCCTGGCTCTGCCTCTTATTACCTGTTTTAGTTGACAAAGTTATTGAGCTTCCTTGTGTCTCCATTCCTCATCTGTAGAAGTAAAGATAACACTACTACTTAGCTCCATGGAGGTTGCTGAGTACTGAATGCACAAGTTCATAATACCTAGTAGCCCTCAGTAACTCTTAGTATCTATTATTCAGTATTTTTAAAACTACAGATAATTTCTAACTTAGGCATTCTAATTCTATTAAACCAGTTGTCTCTATTATCATGTCTAATGTCATTCTGAGTTACTTGTCCTGGAAAAGGAAATGACTTTTGGTTTGCAAATTGGCAAAAGGAGAGTTGCCTAGCTCTGTTGGGAAAATCCACAGAGTGACAGAGAGAGAAAAAAGGGGATTTGGGGACTCAATGGTCCCTAGGTTTGAGTTCTGCCTCTGCCACTTACTCTGGGGTGTATCATACAACTTTCCTATGTCTGAGTTCCTTATCTGTATGGGAGAACTGAGACATATCTCAGGGAGTGAATGTGAGCAGCTACTGTACTGTAATGTCAATGTGAATGCTGTGGAAATCTTATTGAACTGTCTACCCTGCTTCTCTGGGAATTTCTCTGGTCCCTAGCCTCACAACTGTGTTGCTACTGAGTTATTTTGTTCCTCTGGCCACAGTTTATACGTCCAGAAGTAGATACCAAAACCAAATAGATTCTTGCAGGGATCTGGAATTGGGACCAAGAGTGTCAGTCTTTCTGGCTGGTCTTCTGAAAGAAGAAAATTTAAAATTTGGGAGTTCTAGTCCCTATGAACAAGGCCAAAGAGAGCCAATCTGAGGAAGAAAGAAAAGGGGATGGATGGGAGAAGAAACCAAATCTATACAAAGGAGCAAAGATAAGAAATGAAGAGAAAGTTCTTTCCAAGCAAGTGGAAGAGGAACCTTCTACTGTCTAGATTCCTTCCCCTCCTAGGGCAGGGTGCTCCTCCCATCATGGGGCTCGGGGAATACTCTCATCTTTAGAACCAATCTCCTGTTTTGTGTTTCCAGCGGCTGTAGTGGATTTTCTTCCCAAACAGACATCACTAGGAAGTTAGAAGTTAAGATTCCCTTTCTGAATTTTTCTCCCCTCACTTTGTGACTCAGGTCTTGCTGGTGGCCTGCTGCTCTTCTTTGTTTCCTCAGCGCTCTCAGTTATTTATATGGCTTTATAGCCTGGAAGGGACAAGTCAGAAGACTATCCTCAGCCTTCGCGCTCTCCCAGGGCTGCAGTCGCTCAAGTCTAGTTGTTTCAAGAGCACCACCACTGAGATCACCGCTAGGTCCTTGCATTCCAAAGAATACACTTCCCAGCCTTAAACAGTCGTCAATGGTGCCCCTCTCAGGACTCATAAAGAAAGATGACCTGTGGTTTTTCTCTTTAGTTCACTGCCCAAGTCCCACCAGTTGTGGCAGAGTTTATGTGGTTCTCCATTTTCCATCTAAGCACCTCCTGAGGATGGAGGCAGTGGCTCTGGGCTGAACCCTGAGGCCTGCAATCCCTTCTGACTTCAATTTATTTGATCCACTTAAGCCAGAAAGATCTTTCGTTCTCTTTTCCTTTTTGACAATAAGAATGGAAGCCAGATTGATCCAAGATGGCGGTCTAGAGGGAGGCTGCGTTCCTTGTCACTCCGCAACGCTGGATTCAAGCAGAGGATATCGGTTTCTCGGTGAGGCAGTTTTTGCTGCTTATCGATCCCCGGCTCTTTACCCCATTTGTCTGCTGTGATCACCTGCAATCTGCCAACATACTGACGCCTTTTTTGAGAGCAGATTGCTCACTGTCAGGCGTTTGTCATCTGCCATTTGCCTGCCTCTCGCCTGTCCATCGCCTGCCTTGCCCCTATCCATCACCCAACGCTCGAGGTTCACCTCCCGATCATCCGACAGCTGCGAGCAGATTGACCACAGACGGCCAGTGGAGCACCAGCTGCCTGCTGCTGCCTGGAAGTTCACTGTTACAGTACCTGCAGGTTTGATTACACGTGGCTGCCGCCATTTTGAGACAACAGCCTGGCCGGACTGACTGAGTCCCGTCTCCAGGATCCCTCAGCCCAACCGATCACTCCCTGCCTCTGGGGCCCTCACATCAACTGACTGCTCCCTGCTGCCAGGACCCCCAGACCAACTGACTGTGCCCTATCACCGGGAACCCAGACCAACTGATTGCACCCAGCCTCCTGGATCCCACAACCACCTCAAACACACCCGACCTCTAGGACCACTGCCGGACCAACTGCATCCTGTCTCCAGGACCTCCAGCTGACCACGTCCACCCCTGAGCTTCAGCTCCCCATTTGCCAACACATTTGGAAGCCAGAGCAACCATCTTGGATAATCCTGGAAGCCATAGCTCCGATCTTCGGGTGGGGCAAATCCCATCCTGAGACGCCTGCTGGAGGCTTGAAGCTCATTGTCAGGTACCTCTCATACATCAGGCTACTGAATACTGGGAGGTTTCATTAGTATATGACTATTATACAGTAGATTTTCTTTTTTCTCCTTTTTTAAAAAAAATATTTAAGTTTTTATTTCTTTACGTTTCTTGCTTTCTTTTCCTTCTGTTTACCTGTTCCCTCAGAGTCACTTTCTCCCTTATTTACATGATGTTATTGTCCCCAAAGGGGCTATTTGGTCTAGGATTGCATAGTGTCTGATTTGGATACTGCTAATATTGATCTCCCCTTAAAGAAAGGGTTTTGGAAACCTATAGGGCCACTATAAGCCTATAGGGGGAAATCTGCAATACCCCAGATCTGCAGCGCTAGAGGGGAAGATACATGAACAACATGAAAAAACAAGGGAAGAAAATGATCCAAACAAATCTAGATTCTATAGTAATAGAATCCAATGACAGTATGTTAGAAGAAATGTCAGAAAAGGACTTCAGATTATACATGATTAAGATGATTCGCGAAGCAGAGGATGAGATAAGAGAGCAAATGCAGGCAATGAATGATAATACCAATAAGCTGAGAGAGCACCTGCAGGAAGCAAAAGATCATTTCAACAAAGAGATAGAGATTCTCAAAAAAAACACAAAAAAAAAACAAACGGAAATCCTTGAAATGAAGGAGACAATAAACCAAATAAAAAACTCAATGGAAAGCATCACCAACAGACTAGACCACTTGGAAGACAGAACCTCAGACAATGAAGACAAAATATTTAATCTTGAAAATAAAGTCGCCCAAACAGAGAAGATGGTAAGAAATCATGAACAGAATCTCCAAGAACTATGGGACATCATGAAAAGGCCAAATTTAAGAATTATTGGGATTGAGGAAGACACAGAGATACAAACCAAAGGAATGAACAACCTATTCAATGAAATAATATCAGAAAACTTCCCAAACCTGAAGGATGAAATGGAAAATCAAATACAAGAGGCTTACAGAACACCAAATGCACAGAATCACAACAGATCCACTCCAATTATAATGAAAATGCCTAACATTCAAAATATAGATAGGATTTTGAAGGCCGCGAGAGAAAAGCATCAGATTACATATAGGGGGAGACCAATACGGATAGCAGCCGACTTCTCAACCCAGACTCTAAAAGCTAGAAGGGCCTGGACCAACATATTTCAAGCTCTGAAAGAACATGGTTGCCAATCAAGAATCCTATACCCAGCAAAACTAACCTTCAGATTTGAAGATGAAATAAAATCCTTCCATGATAAACAAAAGGTAAAAGAATTTACAAATAGAAAGCCTGCGCTACAGAATGTTCTCAACAAAATATTCCATGAGGAGGAAATGACAAACAACAATGGAGGTCAGCAAAGGGAGGAACTACCTTAGAGAAAAACCACTCAAAGGAGAAACCAAGCCAACTTAAAAACCAAAAATAAGCCAAATGACTGGGAATACAAATCATTTCTCAATAATAACCCTGAACGTTAATGGCCTAAACTCATCAATCAAAAGACATAGACTGGCAGAATGGATTAAAAAGAAAGACCCAACAATATGCTGCCTGCAAGAAACTCATCTCATAGAAAAAGACATCCACAGACTAAAGGTGAAAGGATGGGAAAAAACCTACCACGCACATGGACCCAGTAAAAAAGCAGGGGTTTCCGTCCTTATATCAGATAAAGTGGACTTCAAGCCAAAGTTAGTCAGAAGGGATGAAGAAGGACATTTCATACTGCTTAAGGGAACCATAAATCAGGAAGACATAACGATAGTAAATATTTATGCCCCAAACAATGGTGCATCCCTGTACATCAAACAAATCCTTCTCAATTTCAAAAATCACATAGACCACAACACAATAATTCTGGGCAACTTTAACGCACCGCTGTCACCACTAGATAGATCCTCCAAACAAAATCCAACCAAAGAAACCATAGAACTCAATAACACAATCAATAACCTAGACTTAATAGACATATATAGAATATTCCATCCATCAACGAGCGGATACACTTTCTTCTCAGCAGCACATGGAACCTTCTTGAAAATAGACCATATGTTATGCCACAAAGCAGCCCTTAGGAAATGCAAAAAAATAGAGATACTGCCTTGTGTTCTATCAGATCATAATGGACTAAGAGTAGAAATCAATGACAAAGTAAAAAAAGGAAATTACTCCAACACTTGGAGACTAAATAATATGCTATTGAATGAAACATGGATAACAAAAAACATCAGGGAGGAGATTAAAAAATTCTTGGAGGTCAATGAGAATGATGATACAACATATCAAAATCTCTGGGACACTATGAAAGCGGTACTAAGAGGAAAATTCATTGCATGGAGCGCATTCCAGAAAAGAATGAAAAGTCAACAATTAAATGACCTAACATTACAGCTCAAAGCCCTAGAAAAAGAAGAACAGAATAACAGCAAAAGTAGTAGAAGACAGGAAATAATTAAAATCAGAGCTGAAATCAATGAAATTGAAACAAAAGAAACTATTCAAAAAATTGACAAAATAAAAAGTTGGTTCTTTGAGAAAGTAAACAAAATAGACAAACCCTTAGCCACACTAACAAAGAGAAGGAGAGAGAAGACTCGAATTACTAAAATACATGATGCAAAAGGAAATATCACGACAGACACCACTGAGATATAGAACATAATGAGAAGCTACTTTGGAAATCTGTATTCCAACAAAATAGAAAGTACCGAAGACACTGACAAACTTCTAGAGACATATGCTCCTCCCAAACTGAACCAGGACGACATACACGATTTAAAGAGATCAATATCAAGCAATGAAATAGAAGAAGCCATTAAAAATCTACCATCCAAGAAAAGCCCAGGACCAGACGGATTCTCAGCCGAGTTCTACAAGACCTTCAAAGAAGAACTCATTCCAATACTTCTCAAAGTATTCCAGGAAATAGAAAAGGAGGGTACCCTACCAAACTCATTCTATGAAGCTAATATCACCCTCATACCCAAACCAGGAAAAGACACATCAAGGAAAGAAAATTTTAGACCAATATCCTTGATGAATATAGATGCTAAGATCCTGAACAAAATATTGGCAAACCGTATCCAAAAACATATTAAGAAAAGTGTGCACCACGATCAAGTGGGGTTCATTCCTGGAATGCAAGGATGGTTTAACATCCATAAATCAATAAATGTAATCCATCATGTCAATAGACTTAAGGATAAGAATCATATGGTTATTTCAATTGACGTAGAAAAAGCATTTGACAATATACAACACCCCTTCATGCTGAAAACACTAGAAACAATAGGGATAGTAGGAACATACCTGAACATTGTAAAGGCTATTTATGCTAAGCCCATGGCCAACATCATTCTTAATGGAGAAAAACTGAAACCATTCCCTTTAAAAACGGGAACAAGACAGGGATGTCCTCTTTCACCACTTCTATTCAACATTGTCCTCGAAACTCTAGCCAGAGCAATTAGGCAGACTAAAGGAATTAAAGGGATATGAATAGGAAAAGAGGAACTTAAGCTGTCACTATTTGCGGATGACATGATTCTATATTTAGAGGATCCAAAAACCTCCTCCAGAAAACTTCTAGACCTCATCAATGAATTCAGCAAAATAGCAGGCTATAAAATCAACACGCATAAATCTACAGCATTTTTATACGCAAGCGATGAAACAGCTGAAAGGGAAATGAGGAAAACAACTCCATTTGCAATAGCCTCAAAAAAAGTAAAATACTTGGGTATCAATTTAACCAAAGAGGTAAAAGATCTCTACAATGAAAACTACAAAACACTGAAGAAAGAAATTAAGGAAGACCTTAGAAGATGGAAAGATCTCTCATGTTCTTGGATAGGCAGAATTAATATTGTCAAAATGGCCATACTACCAAAAGTGCTATACAGATTCAATGCAATTCCAATTAAAATCCCAATGACGTACCTCACAGAAATAGAGCAAGCAATCATGAAATTCATTTGGAAGAATAAGAAACCCAGAATAACTAAAGCAATCCTTAGCAGGAAGAATGAAACAGGGGGTATCACAATACCAGAACTTCAACTATACTACAAAGCAATAGTAACAAAAACAGCATGGTATTGGCACCAAAATAGACAGGTAGATCAATGGTACAGAATAGAGGACACGGACACAAACCCAAATAAATACAATTTTCTCATACTAGACAAAGGTGCCAAAAATATGCAATGGAGAAAAGATAGCCTCTTCAACAAATGGTGCTGGGAAAACTGGAAATCCATATGCAACAAAATGAAACTAAACCCCTATCTCTCACCCTGCACAAAACTCAACTCACAATGGATCAAGGACCTCGAAATCAGACCAGAGACCCTGCATCTTATAGAAGAAAAAGTAGGTCCAAATCTTCACCTTGTTGGCTTAGGATCAGACTTCCTTAACAGGACTCCCATAGCACAAGACATAAAATCTATCTGGGATAGATTCAAACTAAATAGCTTTCTCTCAGCAAAGGAAACTATCAGCAATGCGAAGAGAGAGCCTACAGAGTGGGAGAATATCTTTGCCTCTCATACTTCAGATTGAGCACTAATTTCCAGAATATATAAAGAACTCAAAAAACTCTACACCAAGAATACAAATAACCCAATCAACAAATGGGCTAAGGAAATGAACAGACACTTCACAGAAGAAGATGTACAAGCAATCAACAGATATATGAAAAAATGTTCACCATCTTTAGTAATAAGAGAAATGCAAATCAAAACTACACTAAGATTCCATCTCACCCCAATTAGAATGGTGATTATCAAGAACACAAGCAACAATAGGTGTTGGAGAGGATGTGGGGAAAAAGGTACACTCATACATTGCTGGTGGGACTGCAAATTAGTGCAGCCACTCTGGAAAGCAGTGTGGAGATTCCTTAGAAAACTTGGAATGGACCTACCATTTGACCCAGCTATCCCACTCCTTGGCCTATACCCAAAGGACTTAAAATCAGCACACTACAGAGATACAGCCACATCAATGTTCATAGCTGCTCAATTCACAATAGCCAGACTATGGAACCAACCTAGATGCCCTTCAATTGATGAATGGATAAAGAAACTGTGGTATATATATACAATGGAATATTACTCAGCTATAAAGAATAATAAAATTATGGCATTTGCAGGCAAATGGATGAAATTGGAGAATATCATGTTAAGTGAGATAAGCCAATCTCAAAAATCCAAAAGAGGAATGATCTCACTGATAAGCAGATGATGACACTTAATGGGGGGTGGGAGGGGGACAAGAATGGACGAAGGAGGGACTGTATAGAGGGAAAAGAGAGGAGGGAGGGGTGGGGGGAAGGAAAAAAATAACAGAATGAATCAAACATCATTACTCTATGTAAATTTATGAATATGCAAATGGTATGCTGTTACTCCATGTACAAACAGAAACAATATGTATCCCATTTGTTTACAATAAAAATAAATTAAAAAAAAGACACCAGGAAAAAAAAAAAAAAAGAATGGAAGCCAGAGGTGCTCTACCACTGAGCAACATCCCCAGTCCTTTTGATTTTCTATTTTGAGACAGGATCTTGCTAAGTTGCTTAGGGCTTCTAAGTCGCTGAGGATGATCACACTTGGGATCCTCCTGTCTCCACCTCCTGAGCTGTGGGATTACAAGCATGTGCCAGCACTCCTGGGCTTTTTTTTTTTTAAATCAGGTATTAAAGGCTTGTTTAGGAGGACGTGGTGGCACATGCCTGTAATCCTAGTGACTTGGGAGGCTGAAGCAAGAGGATCGCATTGTTCAAGGCCAGCGGGGGCAATTTAGTGAGACCCCGTCTCAAAGTAAAAAATAAAAAGGCCTGGGGATGTAGCTCAGTGGTTAAGCACCCCAGGGTTCAATCCCTAGTACCAAAAAATTTGTTTAAAAAGCCTTGTTATGTTATTTGTTCATAGTTAATTATGGAAACCACCACAGGAATTCAGAAGTAAGAGCCTATTTTTTGTTTATGAAGTAACTGTGCAACAGGAACCTCTTGGGCTTACTGCTCAGATGACAGCAATGTCCCCCAACTGTCTGGGCAGGCCACCAGTATGCAGGCAGGGAATCCCAGCAGTCATATCACTACGCTATGATCTTGCCCAGACACACCTGATTGATGCAGGTGGTAAATAACTTCACCTGAGCCAATCAGATTATTTCTTTCAAAATTTGGAATTTTAGCGTGCAAGATACAGACCAGGAGCTGCTAGAAAAGAAGTCCTTGCCTGTGAAACCCTGGAAGCTGTCCTGGAACTTGCTCTTCTGGAGGCTGGATCATTACACCCCTTCCTTAGATTCTAAGAGAGAGAGATGGCAGCGTCCTTTTTGTTTTTGCTTTTTAAAAAAACTTAAGTGAGCCAGAATTGATTTTTGTTGCTTGTTCCAAGAAGAATCTTACTAAATTTTAACAAAAATAGACATTTTGTCTCCAAGTTCTTAATGAAAGTCAGACAAATATTAACATCTCCACTTAATAGGTGGTGCTACTAAGGTTTAGAGAAGTTATGTGCTTTAAGGTAGGCAGGGTTTTGTGGAAGACCCAAGATGCAGAATAAGAATGGAGCCACACAGAGGCTGGGGCTGTAGCTCAGGGGTAGAGCACTCGCCTAGCATGTATAAGGCATTGGGTTCGATTCTTAGCACCACAAAAAGTAAATTAAGGCATTCTGTCCATCTACAACTACAAAACATTTTTTAAAAAATAAAGAATGGAGTGATGCAGGCACAGTGGTGTAATCCCAGTTATTTGGGAGGTTTAGGCAAGAGAATTGTAAATTCAAGAGCAACCTCAGCAATTTAGCAAGACCCTAAGGACTTAGTGAGACCCTGTGTCAAAATAAAAACAGGGCTGGGATATGACTCAGTGGTTAAGTAACCCTGGGTTCAATCCCTAGTACCGAAAAAAAAAAAAAAAAAAAAAAAAAAAAAAAAAAAAAAAAAAAAAGAAAGAAAGAAAGAAAGAAAGAAAGAAAGAAAGAAAGAAAGAAAGAAAAAGAAAAAGAAAAAGAATGGAGATGAAGTCGCAAGCTGGCAAAGAATTAAGAGGCTCTAAGGATAAGTCTTGGTTACATTGAAATTTTATTACAATGGGTCTTGATTTCTGTCAGTTTTCACTAAAAACCATTCTTCTGGCCAGGTATGGTGGCACCTGTCTGTAATCCTAGCAGCTCGGGAGGCTGAGGCAAGAGGATCCTGAATTCAGAGCCAGCCTCAGCAACTTAGGGAGGCCCTAAGCAACTTAGTGAGACCTTCTGTAAAATAAATATAAAAAAGGCTGGGGATGTGGCTCCGTGCTTAAGAATCTCTGGGTTCAATTCCCCAGCATAAAGACAAACAAACAAAAAACCCATCTGTCTGGCCACTCCACCACATGGCAGCGTGCAGAACCCTGGTGTTGAAAGAGTCAGGTAGTGACCTCCAGCTTTCTACCTGAGGCCCCCCTCTAGGGCCTCCTTTCCTTTCTTCTCTCCATCTTACCTATGTCTTTCAAGGTTTGGATCAGGAGGTCTACCTGAAGTAATTTTATTCCAATTCAGTCATTTATTTTCCAGATGCCGTACTATTCTCCTTTTCTTCTTTTTAATGTTCTTAGTAGATTTTGTTTGTTTATGGTGCCGGGGATTGGGCCCGGGCCTTGCACATACTAGGCAAGAGCTTTACCACTCAGCTACATCCCCAGATCTAGATTTTTTTTTTTTAGCAACATTTTTTTTGTTGTTGTTTCTTTTTTTCTTTTTTTTTAGTTTAAGAGACAGGTTTTCACTATGTGGCCTAGGCCCCAAACTCCTGGGCTCAAGCAATCCTCCTGCCTCAGCCCCCTGAGTAGGTGAGACTACAGGCACATACCACCATGCCTGCCTTCAACATTTTAAAAATATCTTTTAAAAGAAATTTTTTGGTAGCAGAAGTGTAGAAGCTGTACCTATTTAAAGTATACAATTAGATGATTTTGGGTATGTTTGTAATATCCATGAAATCATCTCATCCATGAAACCCTGGAGATAATAAAAATTTTGATCACTCCCAAAGTTTCCTCTGGCTACTTTGTAATTCCTACCTCCTTCTCCCTATTCTACTTCTACCTTTAGGCAACCATTGATCTGTTGTCACTACAGAATGTTTTGCGTTTTCTAGAATTTCATATCAGTAAGATCATACAGTATATATATTCGTTGGGGAGGGTCTGACTTCTTTCAGTCAGCAGAACTACCCTGAGATTCATCTAAGTCATAGCATCATGTATCAACAATTCATTTCTTTTTATTTCTGAGCAGTGCTTCATTACAGGGATATTGCCACAATTGGTTCATCAGTTCATTTGTTGAGGGACATCTGGGTTGCTTCCAGGATTTGGCTCTTATATACATTTGTAGACACATCTTCTTGTGGAAATATGGTTCCTTTTGCCTAAGAGTGGAACAGCTGGGTCTTAAATTAAATGTGTGTTTCACTTAAGAAACTACCAGACTATTTTCCAAAGTGGTTGCACCATTTCACATTCCCACCAGCAGCATGAGAGCTTCAGTTTTTTCATATCCTCAATGTCTGATATTGCCTCTCTTTTAGGTGTTTAGTTACATCTTATTGTGATTTTTAACTTGCTTTTCCTAATGACAGAACTTCTTTTCATGGACTTAATTATAAATCTTCTTATGGGATTGTCATAACATTTAACATTCTATCCTGGCTTCCTTGGTGGGTTTTTGTTTTTGTTTTTTGTTTGTTTTTGTATTGGGGATTAAGCCCATGGGTACTTAACCACTGAGCTACATCCCCAGCCCTTTTTATTTTTTTATCTTGAGACAGGGTCTCACTAAGCTGTTGAGAGGCTCACTAAATTGAGGAGGCTGACTTTGAACTTGTGATCCTCCTGTCTCAGCCTCCTGAGTTGTGGGGATTACAGGTGTGCACCACCACACCTGGCAGGCCTCTCTTTTCCCCCCTGGAGTCATTCATCAGTGTGGCTCACAAAAAGTGGGCAAATGCCTTCATGTTCCTTTTCTATAAAACTAACATAATAACATAATAAAAAGCAGCATTGCTTTTTCTGTTGGGTGCTTCTCTTCTTAGATGTTGGGCATGTTTTTGTTCAGCCCTCACACATGGGCCTGCAGGGACTTTCTAGACTTGACAGTTTGCAGTTTTCTCACAGACACTAGATAATTCTAACTTATCGAGGTTGAATCCCTTGAGGACTCATACTTGGTGGATACCTGATGCTGATGTTATTACTGACTAGAAGGATCCAAATGTACAACATTTGGGGTAATTCAGTGTGATTTTGCTGTTTGAGATTAGAATTGGTGAATTTTCTGAGCTGGCTGGTTGAGTCACGTGGCATCTCGCTGCTGCCAATTCTGGTGGAATAGAACTTTGGAAACAAGCCACTTTGTCTGGTCCTATAAGTAGAAAGCTGCAGTAATTCCTAAATCTGCATTCTATCATTCTGTTCTTCTCGATGTACTATTGAAATTATTCTCAACCTACTTACTTTTCAAAGTGTGGTAATTTCCAAATGGGCTGTAAACCCTTGGAAGACAGGATTAAGGTTTCCAGGAAATGTTTAACCTTTATCAAAGTATCATAATGCACATCACAAAACGGTTAGCCTATTAACCTTCAATTGTTAAAACTAATTATCAATCCGATCAGCCCTACAAATCTCTGGTTTGAGAAAGAACTGCTCTTATTTCTGGGACACACAAGAAACATCAGAATCAGAACTTCCAAACTTTTGAGAAACTGAAAGGGGCATTTCACAGATGAGAAAATAAAGCACCAACAAGTTATATCAGGCTGAAATGCCTCACCTCCCTCCCCTGTGGATCCTTTGATGTGGAATTGATCACTCATTCACCCTTCTGTGCCCCCAATATACCCTTTTAGATGTTTATCGCAGTTCCTATGACACTGGATCACACCTTGTTTGGCTGTAGGAACAGAGAGCTCCTGGAACTGTCGCTAATAAGGGAAAGAATGGGGCCCTGGTGGCAGAGTGTAGCTGGGAAGTGTGAATGGGACAGAATACAATAATGACGATAATATGATCATGTTTCTCAAATGTATGACATATGTTAGGAACCAGGATACATGGCTTACATTTATTTTAAATTTAATGTTTATAATAATTCTGTGAAGTAAATATAGCTGGTCTTATTTTCTAGATAAGGAAACTGAGGTTCGAAGAAATTGATTTCCTGAAGTCACATAGCTATAAAGAGGCTGGCATCTGAGCCCAGGCATTCCATTATAGATTCTGTCCCCAAACTACTGGTTAAGTAATGAGAAAGCAGTGCAGGCCTTACTGAGAAATTTAAATGCTATTCCTCTTCTTTTTTTTCCCTTTTTAAACTTGTTTTCAAAGTTGATCATATCTGTGGGATATCTGAGTGTTTCTCCTTCATGCCGAAAGGCTGATATAAGAAGAATTAAAGGGTAGGGTGTGGTGGTGCACCCCTGTAATCCCGGCGGCTCAGGAGGCTGAAGCAGGAGGATCATGAGTTCAAAGCCAGCGTCAGCAAAAGCAAGGTGCTAAGCAACTCAGTGAGACCCTATCTCTAAATAAAATACAAAATAGGGCTGGGGAGGTGGCTCAGTGGTACCCCAAAAATTTTTTTAAAAAAGAAGAAGAGTTAAAGGAGGGCTGGGGAGATAGCTCAGCTGGTAGACTGCTTGCCTCGCAAGCACAGGGCCCTGAGTTTGATTCCCCAGTACCGCAAAAAAAAAAAAAAAAAAAGAGTTAAAGGAACTGATAACATTTATAGAACTACCAAAACTTCGTCAGTCAAGTTACTCAACTGGTGTGATCCCAATAATTTGTGATAGGATCATAATACTTACATTTAGGATACGCACAATGTCTTCTATGTGGCTGTGAATGAATGATTCTATGGTTTCATCATAAGGTAAATTTTGGCTGAGAGAAGACAAAGATCGTAGGAACATCAGCTTTTCCAGTTCACCCTGAATTTGTAGAAAAATGATAGAAATACAATTAAATGTTATAGCCTTATTTGGCAATTGTAGAAGGCTTTTAAAATTGTTCTTGGGATGTTTTAAACATTTGACATCTCATTCAATCCAGGATTGGTCTTTTATTGCAAGAATGAATAAATTACAGAAGGTTTTCAGTGACATTCATTTCCCCGGGGCTCCTCTTGGTTTGGGGCCTTGCTTTCCCTGTGGGCTACATCAGTATGAATCCCACCATGGCTCTCTCTACCTTTGGTCTTTACTTCCCCCACTACCAACCCTGAAGAGTGCTGCCAGATTAAGCTTCTTAAAGATGACTTCTGGAGCTGTTACTTCTAGTTCTGTTGATTTCATTAAAGATACATTACTTCAGTCCTTAAGGTTGCCTATTAATATGCAAGTTCTGATCTGAATAATAAAATCTTTTGTATTGACATTCTATTTTTCTGATCATAAAAATAATACCTAAGAAAATGAAACATGCTAATAATTCCACAACCCTCAGATAACTCTTCCACCCATTTTTTCCCTGTGTATGTGAATGGTGCAAACTGGTAAACGCTCTCTGGAGAGCCAGTTGCAATACATACAAAGAAGCGGGTTCCACAGCTCATTATTTCTCACACAGATTAGCAATCACTGAACAATGGATTTCTTTGCTCTAGTTTCCCCCACTCCAATCCATTTTCCCAGCTATAGCCAGACACATCTTTCTCAAGTGCATGTTTGAACAGATAACTTCCTGCCTACAGTCTTTTCAATTAGAGATCAAGATCCTTCCCAATGTGATCCCAACTTCCCTCTTTGAATCATCTCTTGCCTTATCCAGTAGCATTCTGAGCTCTAGTCAAATTAACCTTCACGCTGCACTTTTTTGCTTCTTGGCCTTTGTAGTACCTTCCGACTTCTCTACACTTCTTATTTACTGACTCAAATATATATATATGTATATATATATATATTTTTTTTTTTTTTTTGTGGTGCTGGGGATCGAACCCAGGGCCTTGTGCTTACAAGGCAAGCACTCTACCAACTGAGCTATCTCCCCAGCCCCTCAAATATATTAAAATATAATATTTTGAGACTTGGATTATGTTTTTTCCCTGGAGCAGGACCAGGTACGCTTCCTAAGTGATCCATAAGCCATGTGAGTACACAGCTATCATGGTATTTGTGATATGCTGATATAATTACCTTCCTAATCTATTCCCCTTTAAGGTAATGAACTTTTATGTTTTAATTCACTACAGCAATCCAAGCTCTTTATTAATTACAAAGAAATTCTTTCTAAAGACTTCCTAACATGAAATTTAAAGAACTGGTCTGCTGGGTGTTGTGGTGCACACCTGTAATCCCAGCAACTCAGGATTACAGTTGAGGCTGAGGTAGGAGGATCTCAAGTTCAAAGCCAGCCTTAGCAACTCAGCAAGACCCTGTCTCAAAATTTTTAAAAAGTGATAATAAAAATGAAAGAATGGGGATATGGTTCAGTGGTTAAGCACCCCTGGGTTCAATTCCTGGTACCAAAAAAAAAAAAAGGAATTGGTTCAAGTCAGGCACAGTGGTGCATACCTGTAGTCCCACCCAAGTGAGGCTAAGGCAAGAGGATCACAAGTTTGAGGTCAGGGTTGGTAAGTTAGAAGCTGGCTATGGAAACTTAGCAAGACTTTGTCTCAAATAAATAAATAAATAAATAAAATAAAATAAACAGAATTGGTCCAAGTCAAAAGTTAAGACTGATTATAAGTACTTTGTTGTTTTTATTTTTTATGTATTAGCCATACATGCAAAACATGTAGAGTTTGGTGAATTTTCACAAACCAAACACACCCATTTAACCAGTAGGAAAAGATTATTAGCAATAGGTCAGAGGCCTCCCTCATACTCTTCTCTAATGGAGGCTCTGTTGTTTTTAGCTGTAAATTGACAAATTACATAAATTTATATATAACTATACTATTATATTGTATATAATTATAGGTACAAAGCTGATAGGTAACAGACAGTCATGAGTGGTGGAAACAGAAGGTTAAGGGAATAATTCTATGAACTGGGCCCACTGTACTAACCTCACATGCTTTCTTTTAAATAAAGCAATTTACCTACATCCTTGTCTGGCTTAAGTCAATAGGATATGTTGCATTCCTCAGCCAACAACCTGACATCTACAGGAGAAACGTAGGCCCAAATGCCAATAAGAACACAAGTTACCCTGAAAGGGGGACTTCTGTGACCCTTACATAGACCAGATCCCAGAACTCAGGGATAAGAATAATTCTCCCTAACCATAAAATCTCTAAGAACAGGTTTCATTAGAATTGGTCAGCATCGGCCCAAGTGACCTAGAGTTGGCCTGGACCTTTACCATGTGCAGTGGGGACTTGAAAGTCTGATGTCATCCTCTGCCAGTCAAAAGTCAAGAGGTGGACCTGGGTGGAACTCTCTGGAGGCTTCTCCAAGACCCGTAATCAACTGGAGTACAGGAGGGGCATGCCATCCTTCTCCTCTCTTTTCCCTTTTCCTCTCCTTTCTAATAAACTCATGCCTGTTACTCTGAGCAACATGTCTGAAATCTTTCTGGAGTCATCCTCACAAGAACTGGTGAGGAAGGCCTGCTAAGGCTGCCTTGGCCCCAGGCAGGCCCTTGCCTGTAACACAAGTGATGTTATGGGAGTTTTTTTTCCCTCTTAAGAATCATGCAACAAAATAGACCTTTTAGAGAGGGAAGGGATGGTCCTATCAGCTCTAACACACATGTAAGTACGTGTTACCACCATCACAAGCAGGATGCAGTTCTATCAGCCTCCAGGTTTCCCAAATGCTATTCCTTTAGAAACATGCCCTCTCTCGTCCCTATTGTGGGAAGCACTGATAGGTATTCCATCACATAACTGGAATCATATGGCATGCAACCATTTGTGATTGGCTTCTTTCATTCAGCACAATGCCTCTGAGACTCATACAGACTGCTGTGGGTATCAATAGTTTATCCCTTCTGTTGCTGAGTAGCAGTCTGTATTTCATTTTAGGGATGTGTCCTAGTTTGTCGACCTGTGAAAAAGCTTTTAATTTTACCACATCAACTTGTTTCCAGAATCTTGCACGATGTCTTATAAACAGTAGGTGCACAGTCCTTCTCTGTTGATGTTCGAATGGGATCTAAAAGCCCTACAGGAGGGGAAATCACTGGAAACACTAACTAGAAAGAAGTTACTGTAGTAACTGTTTCTCATGAAAGTCTAGGTCAAGCAAATTACCACACAGTAGGATGAGGGATGTTAAGACACAGAAACAAATGGGTATACTTTTTGCCAATTAGACTAAATAAGGATTAAAAATAAAAGCAAAATATATACTGATTTTGGACATCTACAAGCAATTGGAATTTAATATATTTTGCTAGTGAGAGTCTAAATGGGCTTAATATTCTTGGAAGATTTTCATTTTTTCAGTTCTGGGGACTGAACCCAGGGGTACTTTATCACTGATCTACATCCCCAGCCCTTTTTATTTTTTGTATTAAGACAGGGCCTTGCTAAGTTGCCCAAGTTTGAGGCTGGCATTGAATTTATAATCCTCCTGCTTCAGCCTCCCAAGTAGCTGGGATTATAGGTGTGAGCCACCACACTCTGCCTGGGGGGATAATGTAACAGTATCCATTAAAAGCTTTTAAAAGTATATACTCTTTTATTCAAAGATGCCACATCTAGGAATTGACCCTAGGGGAATTATTTAAGGAGTACACAGAAACCCACAATATAAGAATTGTCAAAGAACTACAATAATAAAGAAATGGCAGTAACCTAAATGACTAACAATGGGATACCTTAAAGTAAATTAGGACATTATTTCCTTATGTACTTCTAATTCATTTAATCATTAGGCTAAATATGGAAATTCTTTACCCTGGTTTGCAAGGCCCAGCACTGTCTGCCCATGCCTTCTGCCTCACCTTGCACCGCTGTCCCCCTTAGCAAGATTTAAACACAGACTAAGGCTCGAGTTCCTCAAACACGCTCTGCTTTTTCAGCCACAAGGTAGTTAAGCATGTCATTTCCTATTTCTGGAACAGTCCCTCATCTAACCTCTAGTTTCTCTTACTTATTGCTCAGATCCGAGCTCCTGGTTCCTTCCACAGAGGCGCCTTCCTTTAGTCCTTCCTTTAAGTCTGTCACCTGTTCTCGTGGGATGCATGAAGGAACGAATGGACATCACCCAAGCCCTGCATACCGTGCGGCCAGTAAATGGATAAAGCAGATCTATAGTTATTGACTTAGAATTTTTTTTCTTCCCAGCATATGAGATTAGGGAAGATTAACTTTTAATTTTTGTTATGGTTTCCTTTGTTTTTATATGGATTTTATAATCTTAAAAGGACAAAATTATAAATCTATGTAAATATGTTATAAAATATAAAAGCATAACTTAATTTTGTAACTCATAAATCTTTATAGAATAAGGGATAATAGATGTTCAAAATATCTGTTAACATGGAGGAATTCATTGGCTAACTTGTACAGATTGTTGTGCATACCTTCAGCTGACCATCAAACACCTCTTGGATGGACTGGATCAGTCTCTGAATGCTGGCCTCATTGAGGGGCCCCTCGTAGGTCAGATGTCTGAGGTTATCTGTGAAGGACTCCAGAGGGAGTCCAGGGATATCAGAGATGTCCAAGTCTAATACCAAAAGAAAGATAGCAGATGACACTTCCATATCATGTCAAGTGATATGGCTTAGTAGGGAGAATCACTGGGCATCAGGATAGACAGTTTTCCTGCTTGCTCTGTGACCCAGACCAAATCTATTCCCTTCTCCAAGTCTCACCTTCCTCAATTGTAAATTTAATGTTCTCTAAGGACTCCCAAACTACAAGGACCTCTGGGAATCAGCTCAGCAGAGTAGTGAAGACCAGGAATTTGAATCTCTTTGATACTAGTGTGAATACTGGCTCTACAATGAATTGGTCACATGACCTTTACCAACTTAGTTTGCCTCTGGGAGCTAGTTTCCTCATCTGTAAAATGGGGTTTTTATAAGGATTAAAAGAGGCAATATATGCAAAGAACAGATCCTAGCATCTGACACACGGTGAGCACTTAATGGTAGGTTTTGTGTGTGTGTGCGCATGCATGCGCTCTGGGGATTGAATCCAGGGCCCTGCACATGCTAAGCCCAAACTCTACCACTGAGCTATTATTCAAACTAAAAAAAATCTATGACTCTGAAGTGACAAGAGTGTAATGTGCAGTGGTGGCCCTTTTGTTGACACTCATTTCTTCCCACTGGGCCAGGCTGCACTGAACACTGGGGTGTCTCCTTCTCCACCTGGTAAGGCCATGGGCTCCAGAGCTGGTTTGCCTAGGCTCAGATCCTGACTGTCTTTCTACCATTCTGACCTCTGTGACCTTTGTTTCTCTACCCTGATTTCATCATTCCCAAAATGAGGATAATAGAACCTACCTCATCCGGCCCATACAGAGTTAGAACCAAGAAGTATCAGCAAATACAATTCCTTTGCTCCCTAAGTGACAATGATGATAATGGCATCATTTTCCTATTCATGTTTCTTTACATCTTTACCTCCTCTATATCCAACAAAAAAATCTCTTATTCTTACTGGGCTAAAAGTCTTCCTATTTCCCCTCTAACATATCTATCACTTTACTTGTGTTTTATTTTATTTATTTTTTTTTTTCAGTATTGGGGATTGAACCCAGGGCTACTGTGTCACTGAGCTATAACCCCACCCTTTCTTATTTAATTTTTAAATTTTGAGACAGGGATTTGTTAAGTTGCTGAGGCTGGCCTCAAACTTACTATCCTCCTTCCTCAGCCTCCAGAGTAACTTGGAATGCAGGTGTAGCTTGGATTGCAGGTGGGCACCACCACCCAGGCTCCTATTTGTGTATTCTTTTTGCTCTGCTGAATGCCTCTTCTGAAAGTTCCTCCCACTCCCTGCCACATTTGTTTCTTCTGCTACTTGCAATGATTAAACCATGCTTTCTTTCACCCCTATCTTTGCCTAGGCTGTTCCTTCTGCCTTCATTTCTGCCCCTTCCCTTACCTCTCTCTGCCTTGCTAACTCCTAATCACTCCTCAGGTCTCAGCTCCAGGATGCCTGTCCTAAATCCCTTCTTTGCCCATGTTGGCCAAGTATCCTCCTAGCCACTAATAACCCTCTCTGTATCCAATCTGACCCCTAGGCCCCATCACATAAATGACACTGGGTTCCAATTACCTGTTTATCTAAAAGTGTGAATAAGTGGATGTATTTCCCCAAACACGTCAAGGTCTTTCTGGGCTCATGCACATGCAGCTCCATCTACTAAAAATGCTCCTCCTTCTACTTGTCACATGGGTTGCCCTGTCATGTACCTTAAGGCCTCCTTCAGGTTGAAAACACCACCTCCTACTGGTGTCTGACAAAAGCCACAGTTTAAAGCAGGTCCCCATCTCCCTTACTTTTTCTCAGCCTCTTGCTTTATTGTTCCATAGTGTTTATTACAACTTTTAATCATGTTAATTACTGTCTATTTACTTTTCTGGGTCTCTCTTCTGCACTGTCACAGTTCTATGAGGGCAGGACCACATTAGGTAGGGTCACTGTTGTATGTCCAGTACCTGATGCTCAATAAATGTCTGCAGGATAAATACAGTTATGCTGCAGGTTCTACCTTCTGCATGATCTTCTCACTCTATGTCAACCCAGACCTATGTTTCCCTTTCCAGAATCTTTCTAGAACTCACACTGTGCTTCAGAGTCTGAAAGACTCTCTGGGTCAGAACCAAGTTTAGTGTTCTGTGTGTCGAGAATAATGTATCTTATTTTATTTTGCCAACCACATTCCAAAGTCTCAAAGTCAGGGTTCCCATTTGTTGTGAAAGTCTAGTCAAGCGTTGATTGCAGCAAGTATTCAACACTACCTCCTGGAATGACTTAAATGGAGAGAAGGCTGGGGTATAGCTCAGTGACAGAGTGCTTGTTTAGCATGAATGAGGTTCTGGGTTTGACCCTTAGCTCTTCAAAACAGAGGGAGCGAGAGGGAGAGGGAAAGACATTGATTGACTCCCTCCCCCAATCCTGCCCTTATAAAATCCTATCCCCTTTCACCTGTAAATTCAATGCTACTTTCGCCTTTTTTAATATCCTCTAAGTTGCTCAGCTGCAAATCCACACTTCCTGAGTCATTGTCAGAAGCACAAGGGATCACTACCTCTTCCTGACTGAAGAACCTAGGAATGAAGAGGAGATAAGAAAAATTAAGTTTTTTCAGAACTGCTTTTATTTCATCCTTCAATCCGAAGCCTAAATGTCCCCTTCCAGAGAGGCATTTATTGATCATCAATCTAGACTAAGTAGCCTCTCCCCACCCCAGTCCATAGTCGATCTCTTTATTATAATATTTAATTATCATCAACAATTATCTTGTTCATTTTGTTTGTATCCTATCAGACTATAAGCTGTATTAGCAGAGAAACCTTGTCTACATGGTCATACTTGTGTCCCTAGCAACTACAATACTGTGAGTCTCATGGGGACTGAAGGGATACGCGAGAATCACTACCCTGCTGTGAGAAGCTGCCTCAATCCCCCTTACCCTTGTATACTTTTCCTCTTTTCCATAATACAGTAATACCTCTACTCTATCATTTATTTATGGTGTTAGGGATCAAACCCAGGTCTGGCACATGCTAAGCATATGCCCCACCATGGAGCTATATCCCCAGCCCAATTCAGTTAGTTATGATGTTCATTGTCATCTATTTCTTCCTGTTACAATGTAAGCTTCAAAGCCTGGTGCAGTGGTGCTGGTCTGTAATCCCAGTGACTGGGAGGGTGAGGCAGGAGGATTGCAAGTTTGAAGCCAGCCTTAGCTACTAAGTGAGGTCCTAAGTGACTTAGTGAGACCCTGTCTAAAAATAAAAAATAAAAGGGTTAGGGATGTCACTCAGTGGTAAAGTACCTCTGTGTTCAATCCCCAGTACAAAAAAAAGAAAGAAAAAAAAAAAGCTTCATGAGGACAAGGATCTTTGGCTGCTTTGAAAGTATCCTAGAACAGTGCCTGGCATGTGGTAATGCTCAATAAATACGGGTACAGTGAATGGCTGAATGCTTAACACAGATGAATGAATGAAAAAGCAAGTTGTCTTTTTTTGTTGTTGTTTTTTATATTGGCATGAATATCAAACGTTGACAAAGATGTGTAGCAAAAACCTTGCTGATGTATTTCAAAGAAACTCTTACACATCTGTACAAGGAATATGTATAAATTTTTTTACAGTAGTAGTTATTATGGTAAAAACAAACAAACAAACAAACAAACAACAAAAACAACAACTGGAGATATTCAATGGCCCAGCAAGAGAGAGTAGAACAGATAAACTGGTATGTTTACCCAATGAAGTTCAACATAGCAGTGACAATGAAAGAGTTCTAATTATGTGCAACAAAACAGGTAAATCTCCTAATGTTGACAGAAAAAAGAATCACAGGGAAAATATGCAATAAATTATATTCATACAATAAGAAATATGTGGGGCTGGAGCTGTAGCTCAGTGGTAGAGCATTTGCCTCGAATGTGTGAGGCACTGGGTTCAATCCTCAATACCACATAGAAAAATAAATAAAGATATTGTGTCCAGCTATAACTAAAAAAATTTTTAACAAATAAGAAATATGTAAAACTAAACAAATGCTTCTTGGCATTATAAGTATATTTGGCAAAACTACAAAGAAAAGCAAGGAAACGAGGTAAACTGCAGGATGGGAATTTCTTAGAGAAGAGGGGAGGGGATGGAGTCATGGTCCTGTAAGTTTGGAACAGAATTACTGGTGTGCTGTTTCACTGTATCATTATTCTTTCTTCCCTATGTATGTTTTATATTTAGTCAATATTAAAACAATTTTGTGAAAAGCCCAAACTAATAATAATAATAATAGCTTTAATAATAATAATAATAATAATAGCTTTATTAGCCCAAGCTAATAAAGTTTTAGCTTTATCGTGTGCATATATATTTCTTCAATAACAAAGAGTTACAACCAAACCAATCCTCTAGTAGAATAGTTGGGTTGTATTGTAGGTTGTATAAATGACATTTTAAGAAGCTGTCAATCTGTTTCCAAAATGGCAGTACAAATTCCTATTTCCACCAGCAGTATATGTTCCAGTTGCTCTACATTCTTGCCAACATTTGCTATCGTAGGTTTTTTTATATTAACCACTCTAATGATACCTCTTTGCGGTTAATGATGTTAACCAGGCACTTATTTCCTATTTGTATATCTTCTTTGATGAAGGCCCTCTTAAAATCTTTTGCACATGTTTTTTATGAGGTTATTTCAGTGGCATGCTACTAAATATTCATAATAGTTAAAAGCAGATTTGGGAGTCTTAGCGCCTGGTTCCCTCTCCTTAAAATTGTAAACAGTAACAGTGTATACTCCACAGAGAGGTGACAAGGAATAAATGAAATAATGTATGTAGAGTGCTTAGTATACTTCCTGACTGTATTGTAAACGCTGATAACTGGAGCTAGGTATCAGTACTGTTCTTGAATGAGTCACTTCCATGTTTGAGTTGGTCAAATCTTCAAAATTAGGCTAATAAGCTCCCCAGAGTTGCTGAGAGGAGTCACTGATCGGCTGTGCAAACCAATAAAACTTTACTGGGATCAGTTATTAACAAGCAAAGTGGCCATCTTTGAAAGAAAATGCCATAATTTTCTAAAGAAACAGAAATCCCAAGAATATTGCTCTCCCACCGGACCCTTCCGTTCCTTTAAAGTTGGCCGGGCTGCAGACAGACCGGTGAGTGACAGAGCAGCTGGCCAATCACGGCGATTGGCCAATCGGAGGCAGCCCCGTCTTGGGCCCACCCGGAGGCCTGGTCTAACCGCGTCCGGGTAGCGCCCCGAGTAAGACCGTTGCGAGACGGCCGGTTCCAAGTGCGCCGAGGCGCGGGGGGGAGGCAGGCCCGCACGCCGGAACCCAGAGGCCCTCTGCGCGCGAGGGCTGGATTCCGCAGCGCGGGTGCTACGAGCGGCAGGGCCCAGCGGGACCGCGGAGACTGACCTGCGCCTAGAGCCCATCCCGGCAAGCAAAGCCTGCCGCGAGTCCCTGGCGTCCCCTCCGGCGCGCTCTTGGAGCCACTTTTCCGAGCGGAAGTCAGCCTGCTGCTCGGGCTCCGGTGTGACCTGCTCGGAGGAATGGCGCCGCCGGGTGAGGCGTTGCGCATGGCTTAACAACTGGGTCCCGCGGCCGGCACGCCTTGGGGAGCGGGCTCTGGCCCGCGGAAGGCTAGTGCCGGCCACTCGGGAGCCGGCCAGGCGGGAGCCCCTTCCCCTGCGGGGCAGGGGCATGGGCTCCAGCTCTTGCGGTGTCGGGGGTCTGACCGAGGGCTGCGAGCTGGTGCGAGTACCCGCGACTAGCGGGGTTTGGTGGGGGTGGGGTGGGGTGCAACGCGGAACTACGGGTCCCCGCGAAGACCAGCCGGTGGGTGGGCGAACTGCGGCCGCGCTTAACCCAGGCCTGGCTTCCTCCATTCATTTGACAAGTGCAGGCGGCCTAAGATCTGTCCCTGCTTCCCCCGAGCCACCTCTTATTTCGTCTGAGCCTTTGGCCAAACTGTCCATCCTTTGGGCCATAGTTTGCTCTTAAGTGACAGGGACAAGAGAATCACTCCTCCGCTCTCTCTGGGAGTTTAGAGTCTAAGTTCTGAAGTTATACTCTGGGCGCAAACTTGTAGTCTGCCACGTCTTCTTTATATGACTTAGAGCCAGTTACTTAAGTACATTATTCGCTTCATAGAGTTGCTGCATTAAGTGAGATACTGTGTATTTTAGAACAGCTCATGGCACTAGGTTAGCACTCAGTAAAGTTCACTGCATTGGTGGTTACTGAGTGGATACTGCAAGATGGACTCTTCACAATTCGTGCGTGTACTCTTGTTATTCCCGAGGGACAGAAAAGAGGCTGGAATCCCAGAGAAGGGAAGTAACTTACCCAAGGTAACATTAACCGGCCTACGGCTTCACTGTTTGAGAAGTAGTGGATGCTGTAGCCGTTAAAGTGATAATTTGGATTCAAACTGCCTGCGGTATGATTCTCAGTTATTTATGTGACTTAGGGCACGTGCAGGTAAGCACTTCTGAACTTCAATTTCTTGGTTTGTAAAAGGCAGAAAATAGCCACCTTACTTGGATGTTGTGAGGATTTAATGACTCAATTCACGCAGGGTATTTAGCATAGTTTGAACTTACCTGATGTGTTACAGTGTCAAATCTTATCCAAAATAGTTATTGCTATCAAGGTGGGACATGAGGATCTGATGCAGATGCTGTGCTAGAGGATTTACAGTCTAGCTGGGAAAATGCTAGTGATGATAATTCACTGTAGATTGAGTACCTGCACGTACACTAGGCATTGGAGATTGAGCAGTAGTACCTCGACTCCTCTTTTCTCTTGCATCTTTTTTGTCCAATAGCGATCTGGTAGGCTTTAGCTTTGAATTCTAGCTAGACACTGGCCACTTGTTACCACCTCCACTGCTGTTGCCCAGGTTTTGACCACCCTGATCTATTTACTTGAATTATGGCAGTAACTTTCCCCCCTAGTTCTGTCCTTGCTCTTGCATACTCTGTTCTCAACACAGTATTGTCTGTTGTCAGCACAGCAGTCCTGTTGAAATGTAAGTCAAATCACTCCACTGCTCAGAACTTTACGGTGGCTCCCATCTTGTTCAGTGTCGGTCAGTCTTGTGAGGTGTTCAAGGCTCTTGTAGTTGCCTCTGCCAACAATCACTTCATCTTTACCTCACTCTGGCCATATTGGCCTTGCTGATCTCAAAAAACACCATGTATACTCCTGACTCAGATTTTGTACTTGTTTTTCTTCTTGGAATACTTTCTCCCCAAATACCATAATGACTTGCTCCTTCTTTTTGAGGTCTAAGTTCAATAGCTTTTTTTTCTTGGTTCTTCATAGACTTCATACTTAAAATGCAGCCCTTCCCACATATTCCTTCTGTCTTAGTTTTCTCCCTAGCACTCTTTACCTTTTAACGTGACAAATCATGTTTCTTAATTATTTTATGTGAAATCTTTTCCCAATAGAATACAAGCTCTCTGAGGGTGGGGAGTTTCCTCCTGTGTGTTAACACTTAAAATAGTGCTTGTCACACAGTAGCATTCAATATATATTTGATGAATATTCCACATTATAGATCTCTGTGGTTTTGTTGTTATTGTTTGTTTGAACCAGGGTCCTTTTATCTCTGAGATATATCCCCTTCCCATTTTGGTTTTTATTTTGAGACACTGTCTCATCAAGTTGCTGAGGCTGGCCTTGAGCTTACTTTCCTCCTTTCTCAGCCCCCTGAGTCACGGGATTATATCCATATGCCATGGTGTCTAACTGTATTTTTCTCTATGCTAGGCAAGCGTCATACTACTGAGCTACATCCCAGTCCTCTGTTTCTATTTTGTTTTGTTTTGTTTTAATGAATTTTCTTTCACGTTTTTTACGTTAATACACACATACTTCAATGGAATGACTGTTCATAGAATAGTTCTCTGCCTACCCCAAATATAGCATCCCTTTTATATCATTCTCCAAAAAACAGTGAAGAGTGAACTCCAGTGTTAGATCCAGGTTTGAATCTAAAGCTATGTGCAAGCTACTCTGGTCCTCAGTTTTCTTGTAAAATGCATATGTCTTTTTCTTAATTTTAGTTCCAACTAAATTTGACACTATGTGGAAAGGATTTAAGACCATTAATGCTAGCCTCGTGATTGCTTGTTATTGCTTTTTACTTGGGTTGCAGAGAGTTCATTTCACCATGAAGCAGTCCATTCAAAAGTGGGTTTTTGGTTTTGTTTTTTTATTTTTCTTTACTTATTATTATTATTTTTTTAAACTGGGGGTTGAACCCAGGGATGCTTAACCACTGAACTACATCTCCGGCGCTTTATATTTTTTATTTTGAGATAGGGTCTTGCTGAGTTGCTAGGGCATTGCTAAGTTACTAAGCCTGGCCTTGAATTTACAATCCTCCTACCTCAGCCTCCAAGTCGCTGGGATTACAGGCGTGTGCCACTGCGCCTGGCTTTGTTTTTTGCTATCTTTTAAAATATATACTTGCACTTTATTTTTTTTCCACATTCTTTATTGGTGCATTATAGTCATACATAATAATGGAATTTGTTGTTTTATATTCGTGCATGCACACAACGTGACAATATAGTTTGACCAATGTGTTTTGTTTTTTAAATGAAAAGTAGAAATATACCACTCCTACAACTTCTTCCTGGGCCATCATAGATGTGGGTTAATTTTTCTTCATTTTATTTGAGAATAATTATTCAGTACCTACCTTGTGCCAGGCAGTTTGCAAGACAAGGAAATACTGGAACAAACATGAGAAACAGTCTTTGTCCTCATGGAACTTGTGGTTTAGCAGAGAAAACAGACCCCTCAGTAACATGGTTGAGAAAAATAGAAGTACAGATGACTGTGAGTAGATATAATGACAGCCATAATAATGGAAGTAGAGCTGGGGAGATGGCTCAGTTGGTAGAGTGCTTGCTTTGTAAGCCCAAGGCCCTGGGTTCGATCCCCAGCACCCCCAAAAAAATAATAATAATAATAATAATAATGGAAGTAGAGGTAGAAGCTGATAATTATATAGCCCTTGTTATGTGCCAGTCATCATTCTAAGATCTATGTTAACTCATAACAACTCTGTGGGTGATACTGATATTATCCCACTTTAGTCCTGAGGAAGCTGAGGCCCTGGCTGAGTCACTTTGCCATAGTCACATTGCTAATAAATGAAGTGGTGTGATGCATTCTGTGCCTTAGAAGCCCAGAGCCTGCTGGGAGAACTTTTCTTCCAACAGTTGAAGACCTGGCTCACCACTCAGATCTAACCCCTACTCCCAGTTTCTCACTCTTCCTCACTTGGTTTGGTTCCCAGATGTTGATGCCATCATTGTTGGGACTACATATAAAACTCTGGAGTTGTGTGCAGTGTGTTTAATATTCATTTCCCCCCAAGGTTCAAGCACTGTCTTCCTGTTGGCCCTGACAATCATAGCCAGCACCCAGGCTCTGACGCCCACTCACTACCTCACCAAGCATGACGTGGAGAGACTGAAAGCTTCGCTGGACCGCCCCTTCACAAGCTTGGAATCTGCCTTCTACTCCATTGTGGGGCTCAGCAGCCTTGGGGCCCAGGTGCCAGATGTAAAGGTATGACTTTTGTCTTGGTGACCAGAGTGATTCAGGAGAACCTTATCTCCTCCCTGTGTTCCTTTTGAGTACTTCAGAACAAACTCTTGCTCGTTTGAGGGTAACTAAGGTCAATCCAACGTAAGAAATACTTGTTTCAATCTGACAGATTTTCTTTTTGAGTGCCTAATGTATGATTAGGACCATGCCAGTTGTTCTTAGCGGAGTAGAAAGAACAAGTTTTCAGTCCCCTAGAAACAGGTACTGTGGCCCTGTGAGTGAGACTGTTCAGTACCACATACACTTGTAAAGTGCCTGGGTATATGGCTCATCTCAGTACCACATACATTTGTAAAGTGCCTGGGGGTGGGGCTCGTCAGTGATTAAGGAGTTCAAGGTGGGGGCAGGGCACTCCCATTTGTTAAGCAGTGACGGTCACTGCATCAGGCCACTCCGGTGTACTTTGTGGACTTGTGATGAGGTGAATGGATCATTATTTAAACCTTTTCTGAATTCAGGAACAGTGGGAAGGGAATTTTACATTTTATTAATCACAATAGAATGGACAGCTAGTCTAAAATTTTCCTATGCCAGTTTTTTCATATGTACCTTTGTTTTCTATGATTACATAACGAATTGCTAGGGCTGGGGAGATAGCTCAGTTGGTAAAGTGCTTGCCTTGCAAGCACAAGGCCATGGGTTCAATTCCCAGCACCACCTGAAAACATAACGAATTGCTATAAATTTAGGGATTAAAATACCATCTATTTATTATCTGATATTCTGAAGGTCAGAAGTCATCCAGGCTGTTTTCCTGGGCTTTCTTCTTCGTGTCTTCTAAAGTCAAGAAAAAAGTATTGACCGGGCTGAGCTCTTATGGGCTCTGATGAAGAATCTGTTTCCAAGCTCATTCATGTTGGCAGAATTCAGTTCCTTAATGATTGTAAGTCTGAGGTCCTTACTTTCCTACTGGCTATTAGCCGTTGGCTGCTCTGTGCTCATCAAGGATACCCAACTTTATTCTCCTGGGATGACTTCGCCTTTAAACCAGCAGTAGTATGTTGAGTCCCCAGCATCAGGTCTCTCTGGACTTCCTTTCTGCCATCAGTCAGAGAAAATTGCTTTTAAAGGGTTTAACTGCTTAGGTCAGTCCCATCTGCATAATTTCTGAATTTTAAGGTTCTGACTTGGGGTTTTAAATATACGTGCAAAAATCCCTTCATAGCAGTTTCTAGATTTGTGTTTAAGTGAATAATTACTGGATGGAAATCTTGCGGGTGGGTGAACATCTTTAGAATTCTTCTGCCTTCCAGATCTAATATTGGCATTGAAATGATTCCAAATCTCAGTGACAAAAGTTTGTTTTTTGCTTATACTGTATGGCCATCCTGGGTCACTTGAGACTTCACTTTATACTTCTTCAGCCCAGGATTTAGCTGATGGAGTAGTCGTATCTGAACCATGTGCAGAAGGCAAATGGAGTATATGGCTCTTAAAACTTCTGCTCAGGCTGAGTACAGTGTCACATGCCTGTAATCTCAGCAGCTTGGCAGACTGAGGTAGGAGTATCGCAGGTTCAAGGCCAGCATCAGCAACTTAGTGAGACCCTGTCTCAAATGAAACAAAATAAAAAGGGCTGGGGGTGTGGCTCAGGGGTAAAGTACCCATTGATTCAATCTCTGGTACCAAAAAAAAAAAAAGAGAGAAAAGAAAAACAACAATAACCGAAACTTCTGCCTAGAAGAGATATATAACATGTCCCTTCTTTTCATTTTTCTTATTTTGTTGTCTAATGCCAATTACATGGTCCTGCCTGGATTCAATAAGTCAAGGAAGTAGAGAGACAGTGCATTTTGGTGAATGGAGCTCATCCAACTAGCTCCTGGATCCTTTTGTCTCAGTGCTGTCCTGTGGGCCTCCTTTGCTCTCATCTAACAGTTCTTTTTCTGAGGAGAGTGGGAAGCACCCTGACCCACTGGGTGGACAGTGTAGCCATGTTAGTCTGAACTCATTCATCAAGCAGTTGTTCACTGAGCACTTGTGTTGGGCCCTGAGCATACAGTGGTGAATCAGTCATAATCACTGCACTCAGAGAACTTATGGTAGGCTGGAAGTTAAGAGTAGTGCTGGGCCAGGTGCATTAGTGCACACCTGTAGTCCTAGTGACTTGAGAGGCTAAGACAGAAAGATTGCAAGTTTGAGGCCAGACTCAGCAACTTAGGCCCTTAGCAACTTAGCAAGACCCTGTTTAAAAAAAAAAAAAAAAAAAAAAAAGGCTAGGGATATAGCTCAGCGGTAAGGTGCCTCTGGGTTCAATCCCCAGCAAGCTCCCCCAACACTCTAGCCCTGTGCCCCTCCCTCACCCCCCCAAAAAAAATAGGCCTGTGATTTGGATGTGTTCTCCAAAGGTCCATGTGTTAAAGCTTGGTCCTCACCCCATGGTGCTATGGAGATGGTGGGAACTATAAGAGGGGACCTAGTGGGAGGTCTTTAGGCCATTGGGGTGCCCTTGAAGGGGATTGTGGGACCCTGGTCTCTTCCTGTTTGCTTCTTGGGCCCTGTCCTTCTCTTGCTCCCTGGCCTACATACAGTACCAGTGTGCTATAATGTGCCACCATCAGCTCAAATCAACAGGGCCAACCAATCATAGACTGAAACCTCTTAAACTACAAACTGCTGTAAACCTTTTCTTTTTGCAAGTCAATTATCTCAGGTATTTTGTTGAAATAACAGAAACCCAACTAATACAAATAGCAACTCTTTTGTTTCAGCCTTTTGTTAAGGAAGTTTTCAAACACTCACAAAAGTGGGGCAAACATATGAAACTCCTTGTGCCATATGCTAGCTTCAACAGTTGTTCACATTTTGCCATTTTGATTATAATTACTCTTTTTTCTCCTTTATTTTTGCTGGAATGTCTTATTTGTTTTCAAGATAAGATCTTGCACGCCTGTGATCCCAGCTACTTGGGATTCTAAGACAGGAGGATCACCTTGCATGTCTGAGGCCAGCCTGGGCACCATGCCCAGCAACTGGAATATTTTAAAGCAGATATTAGACGTACTTGTATCCCTTCATGGGAACTTTCATTTTAATAATAATAGCAGTCTTTTTATTTTATCCATCAAGATTTTATCTATCAACTATTAACAGTAGTTTTTTTTATGTCATTTAATTCTCAGTCTGTGTTCATTTATCTCAAATTATCCCAAAAGTGTCTTGAAGAGTTAGTTGGTTTAAGTCAGCATCTAAACAACGTCCACACATTGCATTTTGTTGATGTCTCCGAAGACTCTTTTCACCTATAATAGTTCTTGTTCCCTCTGTTTCTCCATAATATTTCTTTCTTTTTCTTTTTTGTGGTACTGGTGAATGAACCCAGGGTCTCACCCGCGCTAGGCTAGCACACCTGAGTACCACTGAGCTATGTCCCCAGTTCTTTTTAAATTGCCCAGGCTGGTCTCAAACTTTCAGTGCTCCTGCCTCAGCCTCCCAAGTAGCTAGGATTATAAGTGTGAGCCATCTCACCTGCTGCCCCGTTCCATTTGTGGAGAAAGCTGGTCACTTTTCTTGGAGAATTTTCCACATTCTGCCTTTGCATTGTCATAACGTTTTTGAACATATTACCCTATTCCTTGTATTCCTTTACCTTGAGAGTTACCTCTTGTGGCTTAATTATATTCAGAGTCAGTTTTCTTGGTAAAAATATTTCAGAGGTGGTTCTGTGTACTTCTGTCAGTAGACAAATATCTGGTTGTTTATCTCTTAGTGATAAAGTTGGACCAATGAATGGGTACAGGTGGCCAGCTAATTTATGTGTATATACATGCAGTGCTTGGTAGGGACTGACTTTTATAAAAATCCAGACTGGCAATTTCTACCTTTTAGTTGGGGAGTTTATTCCACTAATTCTTAATATAATTATACTGTTGGGTTGCAATCTACTATCTCATAGTTTTCTATTTGTTTTTTCCTCTTCTTACCTCTTTTCTTAGTATTGTTTTATTTCCTGGTGCTTAGCTCTATATATTATTATAATATGCATCTTAATTTATCACAGTATAATTAGAGTTAACTTTCTTTCAAGGATCACAGCCTAATGCTGTTTGTTGTCCAATGTCTTGATGTCATATATTTGTCTTATCATATAGTAACTTATGGTAGAAGGAGTAAATTCAATTTTTTTTTTTTTTTTTTTTTTTTTTGCAGTGCTGGGGATCGAACTCAGGGCCTTGTGCTTGAGAGGCAAGCACTGTACCGACTGAGCTATCTCCCTAGCCCTCAATTCTTTTAATTCTGTTATAACCAGAACTGGTAATCCCTGTTGATTTCATTGAGACTATTTCAGCTGAGTCTTCTTAGTGCACAAAATGTTCCATCTTCTGCAGTAGGCCACAACATCTTGTGTGTGTGAGTGTGCGATTTAGTATGTAGAAATTAAGAGTTTTTTTTTTGCTTACTAGCATGATACCTTTTATATTTTCTGCCCCAGATTGGAATCGGCAATCAGTATTATTTATTGAGTACCTTATATGTAAGTTAATGTTCTTACGTATGTATGGTCAAAAACATTATCCCGTGATACAGAAGGAAGTGAACCTCAGAGGTTAATTAAATTGCCTAATGTCTGCCAACCATTCTGTGAATGCCGGGTGGCAGAGGGGTTGACAAACTCTGGCTCCCATGGCCAAATCTGGGTTAAAGTTTTTTCTTTTTTAGTTGTAGATGAACATAATACCTTTATTTATTTATTTTTATTTGGTGCTGAGGATCGAATCCAGTGCCTCACATATGCTAGGCAAGTGCTTTATCAGTGAGCTAAAACCTCAGCCCCATTGAAGATGTTTTTGTAAATAAATTTTTATTGGAATACAGCTACATCTCTTCACATACATGTTGTCTATGGCTGCTTTTGTGTTTTAACAATAAAACTGTGGTAGTTAACCAGAATGGCCTGAGAGCCTGAAACATTTACTAACTGACCCTTCACTGATGAAATTTGCTATTGCTCTATGGAACCCAACTTATTTAGTTTTTTTCCTCGCAACCGTTTCTTGTTTCTGCCCAATATTTTCTTCCTGCATGACTATATTAAGGAGAAGACTTTTCCTCATTATTACACTTGTGAACCCTCAGTGTAAATGTACCTTCTAATAAAATTAGCTCAAAAGTAAGAACATAGATATCAGAGTCAGTTTCCCCACGCTCTTAACTATGGTTTCCCGTCTGTAAAAAGGTGGTCGTGATGCCTCCCTCGGTGCACCATCACAAAGATCAAGTGAAATTGTGTCTTGCCCACAGAAGCCCTTCACACGGTAGCTAATGGTGTCGTTCTTAACATTAAAACGTTTTGCTTCTGTTTGTGATTCATTCAGGTGAGTTCGAACAATGCCTGGCACAGGTACTGTTTCTGGTGCCCTTTGTGGCAGTGCCTCAGCCCTGTTCTGGTTTTCTCCATTATTGTAGAGGCCCTGTGAGGGGGAGACAAAGAACAACTTGAGAAACATGGAGTAGAACAGTCTTGGCTAATTGAGGTTTTTTTTTTTAATTGTAAATTGCAAAAATTAAGATTGGAATATTAGAGTCATATTAAATTTAGGTGGGATTTGAATATAGGATGAAAGGTTTCTCCTGGGGATTTTTAAAACTTTTGTGGAGCCGTTGGATTTGGTTCCAGGGGCTTGAAGGGGAAATAGGCACTTTCCCTTCCTCCGGAGCAGTGGCTTGTTATCTGTGTCGTGATATGGAGTTTCACACAAGATTCTGGTTGCACGCATACCCCTAAAGGCATTCTTTGCTGATGTTGTTAGTTTGAGGGGATATTGGTCAGGGCTGAAGAGGTAGATTGAAGAGCTATCCAGGCAATTGTACTGCGGTTGCCTGGGATGCTCATATGATTAGGCCAGCAGTGCCTTTAGGTTTATGGTCCAGACTGCTTGGCTTAAAGATGTTGACTTAAAAAACAGTGAGTAACCCTTGCACCTTACCTAAAACCTTTCGGAATTGGTTGTTAGTCATATTTCTGTCACTGGGACAAAATACCTGAGATAAACAACTTAAAATAGGAATGATTTGTTTTGGCTCGCACTGTTTTGGTCCTCGGCTGATTGGCTCCATTGCTCCTGGGCCTGTGAGTCAGCACGTGGTGGTTGGGAGTGTATGATGGTGCAGAGCTGCTTACCTCATTAGGGCTAGGAAGCGGGGGCGGGGGGCTGGGGCCCACAATCACCTTTAAGAGCACACCCCAGGGATCCCACTTCCCTCCACTAGGCCCCACCTTCTAAAGGTCCCATCACCTCCTGGTAACTCCACTGGCTGGTGACCAAGTCTTCAGCATGTGGACCTTTGGGGGACATTTAAGATCCAAACCGTGACATATGATTACATATGTGGTAGCAGTTAGTATCCACTGACAGACATCATTCACACGCCTAGCATACACCTGACACACAGGCTGTTCAACAAAATATTTGTTGAACGAATGAATTTTAAACTTCAGCTTAACAGAAATGAGGGCTCTCTAAATATGCATCCTAATCAGAAGCAAATGGGTTAATTGCGTACTTCATTTTTCCAATCGCTTATGAAATGTGCAGCGGTGATTATGAGTGATGGGAGGCAGGCAGCTGCGTGGGTGGTTCGGTGCCGTTAAGTTCCTCCTCAGATGTGCACACTACATAAATCTGTCAAGAGCAAGCGCCTCGTTATTGTCACTGTATGTCGTGGTGTTTGTCCTGCTCAGCTGTTGTTGCTTTTAGCTGAGCCGAGTCCCCTTAGACCTGCTACATGCTCTGGGCTGTGGTTTTCTCAGAGATGGATCCTTAGGGGAGATTTTGGAGTTTTCATCACAAGAAGTTTTAGCAACAAAACTGGAAGAAATGGGGTTTAATGGGAATAAGAGACTTGAAAGCAGTGCTGGCAACAGCAGTGGAAAATGAGAGTTGGTTTGGGGGCATCTTTTGTTTTGATAGTTGGGTACCGTATAAGTGCATAAAACATAAACATGTCAAAAAGGTGGTTTTTATAGATACCATTTAGCTTTTTACAAGATTGAGAACATAAGAACAATGCGAGTTTTTTAATATTCATTTTAATAAAATGGGATACATATTATGGCAAAAAGTGATGATAGTATTCAGATAACTGAAATCAGGAGACATTAGACAGTACTCACAGGTTATGTCAAGCACTTTATCTGTAGACTGAGCATAATACCTGCATTACAAAGCACTTTGAAGATTAAATAATAGAGTAACTATAAAGTAATTAGCATAGTGCCTGGCATGTGTTGGGTGCGGGTAGAAGTGTGTCAGGGCTGGGGATGTTCTTGGTGGGAGAGGACTTGCACACACATGTGAGCCCCTGGGATCAGTCCGCAGCACTGTGTGGGTGGGCCAGGTACTGAGGTGGTTGCTGGGGATGGCAGCACAGGAGGCGTGTGAGCACTTTGGAGCACGTGCTGTGTGCCAGGCACTGTGCTGAGTGTAGAGAAGACAATAGAGCTTATCTCGGGAGAGCCAGGTACTGTGTGGAGCAGAGGCACATTGTAGTTTGTGGAAAGTGCCATGGGAGCCCAGCAGAGGGAGCTGTCCCTCAAACTGGCCCTCAAGCTGCAAGGCCCCGTGCCTTGCACAGGATCCCATCTGCTGGGTCCTGCTGCACCATTCTTCATTCAGTCAGTGGACACATAGTGGGTTTCTGCTCTGCACTAGTGTGGTGCCTCACACTGGAGATGCAGTGTTGAACAAAACAGAGTCCCTGTGCCTTTGGAATGTGGAGTCTGAAAGCGGAGGTAGGCTAAAAGTGGGGTAACGCTCTTTTATAAATGCAGGGTTTCTGTAGGTGTGAAAGAGGAGACTTTGATCCAGTCAGGGCAGACTCTCCCAAGGAAGTCTCTTGAGTTTAAATCCCACTGTGTGTCACCCTAGACGATAGCTCCCTGAGGGCAGCAACATGTCCATTTTATTTGCTGTGTGTCCCTGGTGCCCAGCACAGTATGTGCCATGTGGTGGGCACTCTAAGGGAAGGGAGGAAGGCATGATGGACCTAAATTATAAAGGAAAGTAAGAGTTAGCTGGGAGGGAAGAAAGGGAAGGGACAGCACGCAGAGGAAATAGCAGAGAGCCTCTGTGGGGAGGGGGCAGGTTGCACTGCAGAGACTTGGGAGGCTGCATATCACACAGTGTCGGTGTCGGGGAGAGGAGGGGGCCTCGGGAGGCAGGTTGGAGCCAGGCCACGGGGCCTTGGCTGCCACAGGAAGTGTTTTGATCTTTCTCCAAAGAGCAGTTGATTTTAAATAGCATCATTGTTTGATGTGCATTTTAGAAAAATTTCTCTCCTGCTTTGTGGAGGACAGACTATGGCAAGGGGCTGTGGGCAAGACAGATGACAGAGTACAGAGGAAGACACCCAGATCTCCAGCTTTGGCTGCATGGGTGAAGGGTTGGCCATTCCGTAAGACAGGATCACTGGGAAAGAATTTGGTTTGTTCAGGAAAAAGCATAAATTTGGCCTTCAGTATGCTGAACTTTGAAGTGCCTTTGAGTCATGTTTGCGGCCGTTGAGTGAAGTCTGGGTTGGAGGTACAAACCTGAGAGTTGTCTTCGTGGAGGTTCTGCAGTCATGGGCATGAATGAAATTGCGTGGGGCGAGAGAGAAGGTGGGACAAGAAGTGGGCCTGGGAGCTGAGACACCCCATTTTTGGATGGACCTACACAAGGGCTTGAACTGAAGGATCTGCTGAAGAAGTGGAGAGAGAACGGGGTTGAGGCGGGGCATGGGATCCTGGAAGCCCACTTGAACTACCTTCAGAATGAGGAGGTAATCGATCTGTCCAGGCTTGAGGGCATGAACCCTGGAAAACATCTTTGGCTTTGACAGTTTGGAGTGGCATGATGGGGACAGAAGCCATATTGGAATGAGTAGAAGTGAGGAAATGAAGACTTAATAAGTAGAGGTAACTGCAGAGAAGTGTGGCTCTGGAAAGAGAGAAGGCAGCAACTGTGGGGGGAAGAAGGACTAGGGAAACCTTATTTTTAAATAAATCCTGAAGTTTCTTAATATACTAGATACTCATTGAGAGGGAGAAGTTTACCTGATGAGGTAAGGGACTTTCTGCTGAAGACCTGGAGGCTGAAGAGTGCTGTGGTGCTGTTGGGACTGGGAGCAGGTGTCCAGGGCTGCTGGCGCAGAGGTATGGGGAGCGTGGTAAGCAGCGTGCATGGAAACGGGGCTCTGTGATGAAGGGTCTGGTGTAGGGTGCTAGCCAGGGTGTTGTGAAGCACATCTGAGAGAAGACAGCAGCTGGCAGCTGTCCAGCTTTTTTCCCTGGTGGACCTGTTCCCTGATAAGGTTCAAGGAGTTGTCGGGAAGAGGAGGAGAGGAAAGCCTGCAGGTGCTTTGCTCGGAGGGTGCTGGATCAGTTGGAGTATCAGCACGGGGCACAGAGAGCTGGAAGTGAGCAGATGGGGATGGACATTCAGGGAATGGTTCTCAACCTTGTGTTGGGAAGGTGGGTCTCAAACACTGGGGGATGGCCAAGTCAAAGCCACATGCCCTCCAAAAGGGAAGACTGCAGCCTCAGACCCGGAGAGCTGAGTCTGGAGCATATTTTGTGAGGTCCACCCACTTCTGCTGCTCTTAAAACTGTGCTCTGAGCATTGTAGGCTTTGAAGCCATTGAACACTATCACTATTGACCTTGGTTTGTCTTTGAAAAACATTCCAGTAGGCCTAAGCTAGTTTTATGCCAGAACAGATGAGGTAGTGGTTGTGCAGCTGAGTCTGGAGCCAGAACGCCTGTGTTTGAATTTGAGTTCCCCCAGGTGTGAGCTGAGAAGGACTCTGATGCCTCATTTTCTTGTCTGTAAACTTAGGGGGATAATAAGAATGCCTAATGCACAGGACTGTGGGGGTCGATGGAAATGCACAGGAAGCATTTAGAGCACCGTCACGCCACATGGACGATCGGTGTCATCACTGTGGGGTCTCTGGTGGTCATTCCATGTTAAAGCACCAGAGGGCGACAGAGCATGTAGTAGCTTACCCACATTCTACCAAAAGAACCAACTCCTGGATTTATCTGTTCTCTTCTTCAGAACCTTAATTATATTTATATAAGGTGAAGTATTTTGTTTCCTTCCTTTCGCCTTCAGACTTCTTTAAAACTTCTGATTGAAACTAGTTTGTTTTGAGACTTATTTAAATTTTATTCATACAATTTTTAAAAAGCATTTTGGTTTAAGTAACATGCATGCAGTGAAACTGCATATAAGGTAGAATAGCCACTGGGGAAAAGCAGCCAACCAGGCAACAGCCAACCCTGCCCTGTTCCCCATCCTATTTTCCAGAAGCAGCCACTTCTGACTGGTTTTATTGTAATGTAATTTTAAATATCTGGATTTTATATTACTTTAACCAAAAAATTTAGCAGTATAACTAACTATTAAATAATCTCTCCTGGAGTTCAGTGGAGTAGAAGTTGCCAGGGTTTTTTATGTGTTCCCTCTGTGCCAGTCACTGTGATGGGTAGGGAACTAGGTAGTATAGTCTGGTGAGTGCTTTGGGGAGCGCTGGAGAGAGGGTACCTGTCCTGTCCTGGGATGGGCATCAGGGAGGACTTGTGGGGCAGGTACATCTGAGCAGAGATGAAGGTAGGACCTGGTTTGGCAGGCAAGAGGGTCCGGAGAGAGGGGACCCTGGCAGTAGCAGGACCAAAACATCGAGTGATAGGGGCATGGCACAGATGGAGGCTGCAGGGAATGGAGGGTAATGTTTTGGAGTTGTAGGTGGGGTGTGGCAGAGAGAGCGAGGGTCCTTTGTGGAGGGTGCTGCATGCTGTGTCAGAAAATTTAGATCTTGTCTGAGAATAATAGGTATTCGCCGAAGGATTTTAATACCAAAGCACCGTGGGTACGCTTGTATTTTGTTAAGATCAGTTTCAAAGCAGTGCGCGGAATGGATCGCAGAGCTTGAGACTACTTAGGAAAGGATTGTAGCAACCAAGGCGAGAAGTGGCAACAGCCTGCCCCAAGGCAGTGACAGGAGCCCTGGGGTGGGACTGGGTTGAGAAGCGAGAAGGAGGTGGGCTTGACAGGCTTGGAGGGAAAGGAAGAGTCAAGGCTGATGCCCTGATTTCTTGTTTGGGCGGTTGACGGGCAGTGACACCAGAAGTCCAGGGAAGAAAGAGAAGGTTTTAAGGTCATTTCAAATTTGTGGAGTCTTAGCTGACTGAGACATCTCAGGGGAGACTGTGCTTACTATCGTTGTCACCTTTTGACTTATCAACTGCAAGCCCAGGTTTCTTATTCTGTTAAAGGGAGGTGATGGTAATATCTCTGAAGGGGTCTTATAGTCATTGATGGGAGGCTCGTCATGACACCCAGCACAGGTGATAGCCAGAGCAGTGGCTTCTCCTTCCTTTGGGGTTCAGAAGGACTAGCATGCCTTCCGACTTGTTGTGTTTTGAGTGAAGTAGGCAGTTTGGGGTAATGCAGAGTCTTATGGAAAAAAGTATTTAAGAATCTTAATTGTGGGCTGGGGAGATAGCTCAGTTGGTAGAGTGCTTGCCTTGCAAGCACAAGGCCCTGGGTTCAATCCCCAGCACCAAAAAAAAAAAAAAAAAAAGAATCTTAATTGTGTGTAGCTCATACTGCAAGCTACTATAGATAACTTAGAATCTTATTTATTTATTATCACAAATATCTTTGCTTTTCCTGGTCAGTGCATGTCATCACTTAACATTGATTTTCTCATTTATTTAGAAAGCATGCACCTTCATCAAATCTAACCTTGATCCCAGCAACGTGGATTCCCTCTTCTATGCTGCCCAGTCCAGCCAGGCCCTCTCAGGGTGTGAGGTGAGTCAAGTGTAAATCACATTTTTAAAGGGGAGAGTCTTGTCAGATTATTATTCTGTGTGTGAATATGTGTGTGTGTGTGTTTCTTGCTGGCGATTGAACGCACCCTAGCCCTTTTTATTTTTTATTTTGAAGCAGGGTCTCACTAAGTCACCCAGGCTGGCCTTGAACTTGTGATAATCCTGCCTCAGCCTCCTAAATAGTTGGGATTACATATGTGTACCACTGCACTAGTTTATTGTTTGTTTGTAAACAATGAGACACTAGTGATGTGAAGGGAATTCTATGTTTTTTTTTGTTTTTTAAAGAAAGTATAATTTGGGCTGGGGCTGGGACTTAGTGGTAGAGTGCTTGCCTTGTACATATGAGGCACTGGGTTCGATCCTCAGCATCACATAAAAACAAATAAAATAAGGGTACTGTGTCCATCTACAACTTAAAAAAAATGTGTAGTTTATTTTTCCCCTTAGTTTTCACTTTTCATGGGTTTCAAATAAGTTTTTCTTACAGTTGTTGCCTTTCTTCTAGGAGGCTTTGAGTTTTTCTTTCCATTTTCTTTTAACATTTAAAACATTTGAAGAGGCTGGGCGCACACCTGTAATCCCAGCAACTTGGGAGGTCGGGGCAGGAGGATTGCAAGTTTGAGGCTAGCCTCAGCAACTTAATGAGACCCTACCTCAAAACCAAAAGGGGTGCGGATGTGGCTCAGTGGTTAATCACCCCTGGGTTCAATTCCCTGTACCAAAAAGAAAGGAAGGAAGCAGGGAGGGGATGTAGCACAGTGGTAAAGTATACCGAGTTCAATTCCCAGTTAAAAAAAAATCACAGTGTATCCCCAGATGTCTAGATCATTTTGCTAAATATAGTTCACTAAACTATGTAATTAAACAAGACCACAGTCACTTGTCAGCCCCTTTTAGAAGGGGTTGTGCTGAGGTTTACAAGCATTCTAACATCTGGGGATTGGGGGTGGTGAGCATGTGCAAAGTGGGTGTGACTCTGGCAGTTCCCACAAATTCAGGACCTGTTGTAAACCTCTGAGTCTGCTGATCCTTTCCTAGATTTCTATTTCAAACGAGACCAAAGATCTGCTTCTGGCAGCTGTCAGCGAAGACTCGTCTGTTGCCCAGATCTACCATGCAGTTGCAGCCCTCAGTGGCTTTGGCCTTCCCTTGGCGTCCCAGGAAGCACTCGGGGCCCTCACTGCTCGCCTAGGCAAGGAAGAGACCGTGCTGGCGTGAGTTGTCAGTTTAAGCCTTCTCAGGCTTCCTATCCCAAGAAGGGATCATTCTTGGTTCAACAGATATTTCCTGGGCACCTGCTCTGTGCCTTGTGTTCTGCTATACATGTCAGACACAACGCTGAATTAAGCAATCGGGTGCCTGTCCTTGGTGGAGCTAACGAAGATATGGTCTTGTGCACACTGCTCAGGCAGAAGGCAAGAACTGAGCCAGAGCATAAACCCACTACTACACAGAGACACTGCCTGCTCTTTGGGTTAGTCAGGTAGAAACTGAGAATGAGCCATTGAGCTCAGAAATCTTCTCTTGGGCTTCAGCCAGGGCACAGGAGATATTGGCAGTGGGAGCTCTGGGAGACAGCTGGGCTTGTGGTAGGTGACCTTTGAAGCTTTGAGAGATGGCACCTGCAGTGTGCATAGGGTTGAGTACTCTAGGAACTCAGACTCTGCTACTCTGCAAGAGCAAAGGTGAGGAGGAAGCCCCTCATAGGAAAAGTACTTGGAGCCACTCTCATGTTTATTAAAATAGTATCTGGTCACTGACTTCAAGATATTTGTTAAACTTAAAAGTAATGATGTGTAATTTTTTTCTCTGACTCAACTTCTCATTTAAAACAATATTTTGTTGTTTTCTATGTGTCCCATTTAATGGCAACCCCAAAAGAGTGTATGGAGTGCCTGGTGTCCTGTTAATTGTATAGGAAGAGGTTGGTGACACCAGTTCTCACTTTCAGGACAGCGAAATTATTTCCCAGAGTTTTTGCTAACAACCAGATTGTCTCTAAACTTGAAGCTTTGTTGAGGACCGAGTTGGCAGTCTGTTGGCATTCTCTGTCACTCCCACATTCCATTCACATTCACATGGTCAGTACTCAGTGGCTTCAGGCTGATACTTTCCTGGGCTGGTATTTTATACACACTTTGCCTGATGCTTGGCCCTTGTGGTCCTCTGATTTCAGGCCACACATTTTGATCACTGCTCATAATTCCTTTTGGTAGAGTGCTCCCCCATTTACTGCCATCTCATGTCATGTTGTTATAGTCAGTCCCTTACTCTGATGCCACCACCTTATTAAAAAAAAAAAAAAAAATCTCATTTCCTCCAAGCAAAAAGGGAAATCTCCTTCCTCAAAAAACCTAGAATTGGGGCTGGGGAGATAGCTCAGTCGGTAGAGTGCTTGCCTTGTAAGCACAAGGCCCTGGGTTCGATCCCCAGCACCCCAAAAAAAAAAAAAACCTAGAATAGGAAGAAGTACAAGGGAAGACATTTCCTTTAGAGTCAGGCAGACTTGCATTTGAACACCAGTTGTGTTCCTTCCTTGCTGTGATACTTTGGGCAAGTTACTAAGTTCCCTTGAGCCTTATCTGTAACAAAAGACCAGGAATCTTTACATCACAGAGCAGATGTTGGGATCAAATGAGATGATGGATGTGAAGAGCCTGACCTTGTGCCTGTTTTTGGTGGCATGCAGGAAGCAGAGTTCCTTCCCTAGAGCATTTCCTTCTGAGGGACCTGGCTGCTTCCTTGGTCGTATTATAACTCTTTCTATTTTAGGTCTTAGCCTTCTTTATTTGCAGTGCTCATAGAACCTGGCATGTTGAATGTGCCCAATAAAGATTTAATAAAGGTGGTTGCAACTGTGGCTTAGTGGTAGAGTGCTCACCTAGCATATGGGAGGCACTGGGTTCGATCCTCAACACCACATAAAAATAAAAGTATTGTGTCCATCTACAGCTAAAAAAAAATTTAAACAGTTCACAAAGGCTGAAACTATTCTTTTGTATATGTTCTGTTTTGTAGAAAGTTTATAGGAAGAAAGAACATATGCTTTGGATCAAATAGAACTTGTTCAAATCCAGACCCTTCTACTCTATACCTCTTTCATCACAAGTGGGCTGTTTAACGCCCATAAACCTAATCCTCAGTACTTTCACAAGTAAAACCCAGAGAATCGTATCTACTTCATGGGGTTATTATGAAGATTAAACTGGTTGGATCCGTTTATATTGATTACTGTTTATTTGCCCTATTTAGGAAAATCTAATATAAATTAGAACTCTTTGGGCCTTCTATATTTAAGTGAAGTTATTCTAGGAACTATATGTTCATAAATTTGACCTGAAAGAGAAAATATTTATAGGTTTGAATGAGCCATCTGAATAGATGTCTCTTAAAAACCAATTTCTGAGTCATCTGCTGTATATTAGCAAGACAGAATCTGCTTTCTTAGTGTTTGAATATAGTGCTCTAGAGAGAAAGAAATTGTGGGTTGGGGAATAAGTAATTAAAACCAGTGACAAAAGTTTTCTAAAGCTAAGTGTATTAATTTTATTTTAAAACTTCCAAGATTGTTACCAGCATGGTAGTCAGTCATTCCAAAGAAGAGAAAAATGATAAGTTCTTAATTGATAATTCTTTCTAGGCTATCTTAACAGCCTTTTCTTAGCTCAGCATTTATATAGGCAGATGTGGGATTTTTATCCTGTTCAGAAATTCAGGTTTCATTTTCTCAAGTGCATTATAGCAAGTATCCCATAGGGGTCGTTGAATGCTCATGGGGCTTCTCTCTGAACTGTGACTCCTGTTTCCCTACCTGTCATCCTAATAGAATTAGTTTTCTGTAGAGGAAATCTAAATTGTTACGATCTTGACATAAGTAGACAGATTCTCCCTCTACCTTCTCTGACAAGTTGACTTGATAAGTGAGGGTTTGCACGGGGATGGTCTTCTCGGGAACTAGGACTTGAGCAGCTCTCTGTCTGACCACCAGGGGGCCTCAGCTTTCCTCCTTTGACCCTGGAAGCTCCATTTATGTTTTCCAACTATTTGTATGAAGAGAATAGTATAATAAAAAATCATGTATATACACCTGTCACCTTCCACCTAAGAAAGTTTATCTTCCAGGAATATACTCACAAATCAACAAAAATATATGAATAAGCCATAAAAAAGAGTGAGGCACTGACGCTTGCTACAACATGGATAGACCTCAAAAACACACTGAGCAAAGACATCAGACATAAAAGGTCACATATTTGTATGATACCATTTGTCTGAAATATCCAGAATAGGTAAATTCATAGAGACAGCATAGGCTAGAGGTTGCCAGAGTCTGGAGAAGCCAGAACTGGAAAGTTGCTTAATGATAGGGTTTTATTGTTGGACAGATAGAAATGTTTGGATCTAGACAGAGGTAGTAGTTATGTAATACTGTGAATGTTGCGAGTTCCACTGAGTTATTCACTTTAAATGGTTAATTTTGTTATGTGAATTTGACCACAATAAATTTTTAATATTTATGTGTGAATAAAAGTTATGAATTAAGAGACTTAGTTTAAAAAACATCAAGCCAGGCATGGTGGCATACACCTGTAATCCCAGCAGCTTGGGAGGCTGAGGCAGGAGAATCGAGAGTTCAAAGTTAGCCTCAGCAACTTAAAGAGGTCCTAAGCACTTAGCAAAACCTCAAAATAAACAAAAAAAAGGACTGAGGATGTGGTTCAGTAGTTAATCAATGCTTGGTACAAAAAAATCCTGGGTTCAATCCTTGGTACAAAAAAAAAAAAAAAAAACTTATCAATTGGAAATTAAGTGAGTGAATTATGGTATGTTAGGCAATATAATGCTGTGTTGTGTTATTGTGTTAATCAGCTTTTCATCGCTGTGACCAAAATACCTGATAATAACAGTTTAGAGGAGGAAAGGTTATTTGGGCTCAAGGTTTTGGAGGTTCAGTCCGTGGTCAGCTACTCCATTACTCTGAACCTGAGGTGAGATAGATGGAAGGGTGTGGTCATGATTGAAGGGTGTGGCAGAGGAAAGCTTCCTAGCTCATGACAGGTGGGAAGCAGAGAGAGAGCACAAGGAGCCAGGGGCAAAAATCTATGATCCCAGGGCATTCTTGCAGTGACCTACTTCCTCCATGCTCCACCTGCCTACAGTTACCACCCAGTAATCCACCAATTGGGTTACCTGTCCCACAATCTCATTATTTTACCACCTGCATTGACACATAAGTTTTTTGGGTGGGGAGGATGCCTCATTTCTAAACCATAATATTATTGTTAATAAGAATGAGGTATATTTATATGTATTCATAAGGAATAATGCATACATAAATTATTAAAACTAAATTGGGGAATAGTTATCTTTTAAAGGTAGCTGTTACAGGAATTTTAACTTTTTTGTAATGTGTTGTTTGAATTTTTGACAAATAACATACTTTTATAATAAAAAATAAATGGTAGAAAAAGAAAATAAGAATGAACTCGAGTATAGGAACAGATCTTTTGTGCCTTTGCTCTTATTTAATGCCTGAGGGATTAGTGGCATTTGGGTCTCCCAGCAGGATGATGATAGCACAAGTGTTAACCTTTTAGCACATATTTACTGAATGTATCTTTAGTTTGCATTATTCTTGTTTCAGAATAGTTGACCCAGATTCTACTCAACAGTCACAAGTAGATTCCACAATCTTTCTTTGGTCTTGAGTAGGAAGAGTAAAAGATTTAACAGACAGTCAGTTTGGGCCGTGTACAACACTGCGGATGCCAGATACACCTTGGTCGAGTGCTGGTCTCCCTAAGAGATATCCCTTATAAACTTAGCTAATTTTAGTGTTCTATTCTTTACCTTCCAGAACAATCCAGGCTCTGCAGACAGCATCCTATCTGTCCCAGCAAGCTGACCTGAGGAACATTGTGGAAGAGATTGAGGTCAGAACTGTTTTTCCAAATGGCTCCTGTCTTTGACACCCTTTCCAAAAAGAATTTTGCACATATACATGCCTGGTTTGTTATAGCCACTTACGTTTTAAATCTATGGCACGCTTATGTTATTCGTATTGGAGCAGTATGTCCAAGGGAATATTTGTTAAGCTGATATAGTTACACCAAAAGGAGGTAACAAATTGTTTTTTCTAGCCTTTTGTGGAGATAATCTAATAGTCCCAGGTTTTGGAGCCCAGCAAACCTAAAATTCAAATTCTTTTTTCCTACCGCTTACCACTTTGTAATCTATGGCAAGTTGTTTAATAGCTCTGAGCTTCCTTTCTATATGTGGTCGTTGCAGGAACAGGTGAGATTCTAAAGAGTCTCATACAGCCAGGCATGTAGCACACCTGTAATCCCAGTTACTTGGGAGGCTGAGGCAGGAGGACTATAATTTCAAGGTTGACCTGGCAACTTAGTGAGATCCTGTATCAACATTTAAAAATATAAAAATAAAAGGGGTTGAAGATGTAGCTTAGTGCTAGAGTAGCCCTGTGTTCAATCCCCAGTATTGAAAGAAAAAAAAAAAAATAGAGCCTCGTACAGTAAGTGACCACTATGGTTTTTATTATTGTGTGCTCTGGTAAGAATGTCTTGCTCCTAGGGCCCTCCCTCCTGGACTGCAGAGGCAGCAATGACTTTTATTACTGGCACTGTCTGACTGGGTGCTTCACAGGCATATTAACAGCCTAGATGTGTTGCCCAGGAGAGCAGCAGGTCTCATTGGGAGCCTTGACCAAGAAAGGGAAGTTCTGTGCTTCACAGGTTGTTGTGGGTGGATGGGTGGCCATGGAATTCATCTCTGTGGGAATGCTTCCTGGGTGCACTGCAGCCTCGCCTGCTGGCCTTCTGCCCAGAGTGGCTGGTGTCATCAGTACCACACCTCCCGGGCTTGGGCAGGAGTACAGGGGCAGGGAAGGCGCACTCTCAGAGCTGCCAAAGACGCCATCCTGTGCAAGTGGCCCTATGATAGATCTGACCCTCTGCCTAAGCACCGTTTCTGATGAGATATTAAGTGACTGAGGTGGTCTTCAGATTTAGAAGGAAAGATTTCTCAAAGCCATCTGCACTGGGGTGACAGTGGTTTGTGTTTTTCATCTCTGAGATTACTTGGCTTCCGATAAGCTTCCATTTTGTTGCCACAGGACCTCGTTGCTCGCCTGGATGAACTGGGAGGTGTGTATCTCCAGTTTGAAGAAGGACTGGAAACCACAGCGTTATTTGTTGCTGCCACCTACAAGCTCATGGACCACGTGGGGACTGCGCCATCCATTAAGGAGGTGCCAATTTCAGGCTTGAAACAAATGGCATTGTCAACTTGAGCTGCTAAGGATAGATGTTCTCAGAGAGGAATATTCAGATGACACCTTGGGGCGTTAAGGATGAGAAATAGAAAGACGGATGCCTGAACTAAGAAACTGGTTTTCAGTGTGACAGACATGTAAACAAGTTGTCACACCTGCTTTAAATGGTATACACACCTGTCATGAAGTAGTGGCAAGAAGGCCAAGCATGCTGCACTTGCCTCACCTTCCTTTTCCTCCTGATAACCCCTTCCAGCTTGTCTCCTGAATGCTTTCCACTTTGGCCACCCCTGCAAATCTTCCTCTGAGAAGTACCCTGGACTTCAAAACTGTTCTCTTCTCTCCCCTCCTACTTGGCGGTGACCAAATCTGAGCTAATCTTGGCTGATTGACATGGCTCATGTGTGTCTACCAGATGCTTCAAGAGTTCATTCTCCCCCCACCCCACCTCCCAGAAGCTTGTTAAGCTGAACAAGCCTTTAGTTGGAATGTATGTGGAAAATCTTTTTGAGTAGGACCTTTTTTTGTACCACTTGTGTGTGAGGTTACCAACCCTTAATCTTAAGTACTTAAATATAACTGCCGTTATTTAAATTTTCAGAGAAGTGGTTTGGGTTTGAAGCTAGAACTTCCATTTTTTTTTTATATGTTATTGAGTTTTGTGGCAAGTTTCTTTTAAGTAAACAGTGAATATTTCTTGGATAATTTGAATTAATTTCATATTTTCTCCAGAGGATATGATCTAATAGTTCATTCATGTATTTACATTCTTAGTGTTTCAGTTCCTTCCTCCTAAGTGTGAAGTATCACACTCCTTTTTAATTCCAGTTATATGTAAAAGGGCAGGAAAGCAAGGTCTTAAGATGCAAATTCTGGGGGGATTCTATACATAGTAATGCAGATGAATTGGTGACATTCTACATATACAACTGAAACTTTTTCTTGCTTTATTTCCAAACTTCTACTAGCCAGGTTGCTGGAGTAATTTTGCTGTCACTGCTTTTGACACAACAATTCTAGTGAATAGTCACCCATTTTAACATGTCAATAGCCTAGTATGGAAAAATGTAATTGGTACAATTAAAGAAAATTATTTCATGTCGACTGTGAATAACACTGTCAGGAACAAGGGAGCTCTTTTGTTAGATGGTAGATGTAAAAAAACAAAACTGATTGAAGTGGAAAATGTTTCCTCCTAAGCAAACAACCTGCAGAATTCTAATCATGCTTTTTGGGTTCCATTTGTTTTAAAAATTGCTTTTAGTTTTCTCCTTTAAGCAGCCCATTAGTACTTAATGGAGAGTTATTTTAGTTTCTTTCTACTGTACATTTTGCTATAAAGTTTGGTCTTCTGAAACAGACTTAACCCTAATTTGCTGCTTAGAGGTTGGTTTGAAGGGGAGGGAGTTGAGCTGGGAGGGAAATGGAAATCAGCAAAGTACAGATTTTCTTGTGGCAGGACTCTGGAGACAAGCCTGCTTTAGAGTGTTGGTCTTGGTATTTGTTTCCATCCTTTCTTCCTTCTTCCTTCCCTTTTTATTTTTTTCCTTTTTTCTGTTATAACTTGTCACAGTTACTTAACCTGCTTTAGCCTTAGTGTCCTCATTTGGAAAACATTGATAATATCCCTTTCAGGGTTTTTCCCAAGACTTCATGTAGTGCTTCATCATAATGCCTGGCACATGTGGGCATTTAACAAATAGTTACTGTTAATATAAATTTTATAGTATACTTGCATATCTCAGGAGTTATCTGGAAGTACTTTGTGTTTATATAGTAATATTCATTAAAGGATTGATAAATAAATGCATCAATTTCAGTTTATAATAGAAGATAGGAAAAAAATTAAACTAAACGGGTTGGGAACTTAGCTCAGTTGCAGGGTGCTTGCCTAGCATGCTCAAGGCCCTGAGTTTGGTTCTTTGCCCTGGGGGGCAGGGGGGAATTTAGGGTTTTAAGTTTAAATCAGCATATTTGCTTTCTCCCCTACTGCTTTGGCTTAATAGTTGGATGCACTTTCATGTGAATGCCTGACACATAAGAAATGACTAAAATCTTGTGGGGAGGAAGGAGAGGCTATTTCCTGCAGGGAGAGATCTGAACTGCCTTTCCCTTTCCTCTCAGGACCAGGTCATCCAACTGATGAACACAGTCTTTAGCAGGAAGAACTTCGAGTCACTCTCAGAAGCTTTCAGTGTGGCCTGTGCTGCTGCTGCACTCTCCCAGAATCGCTACCATGTACCAGTTGTGGTTGTGCCTGAGGGCCCTGCTTCTGCCACTCACGAACAGGCTATCCTGCGGGTATGACCCCATGCCAAGATGTGCTACTCTGGTGCCATTTCTAGTGTAGAGCTTTCAGAAAGCCAGTTGTAGCCCCTGTGAGGACATACCCATGGAAAATAAGGCAAGGCTCATTTCCCTTAGCCTAGAAATGGGTCATGACCCCTGGGGACCTAGTAATAGAACCTTGCCAATCTATCACAAAACATTTGTTTCCCTAGAAGATTTTAAATAGTACAGGCTTTCAATAAATTAAGTATAAGAAAATTGCATTTCTGGACCCTTGACTCCAGATATAAAGAGAAGTCTTGCTTCTAAAATACATTTCCCAGTGCCAGAATTTTCCAGATACATTGTTATAAGATAGCTGTTTTAATTCCCAAGTAATTCTGGTGTTCACTGTTGTTAAAATAAGCATAGGCCTCTTCTGTGCTAATGGAGGGTCTCTTTGCCTCTTCTAGCATAGTATTCCCTCTCCCTCCTCAGTATTAATCTTTCTCTCTCTTTTTTTTCTTTTTTGTATCAGGGATTGAACTCGGGGGCACTTGGCCACTGAGCCACATCCCCAGCTCTTTTTTGTGTTTTATTTAGATACAGGGTCTCACGGAGTTGCTTAGCACCTTGAGAGGTGCTGAGGCTGGCTTGGAATTTGAGATCCTCCTGCCTCAGCCTCCTGAGCTGCTGGGATTACGGGCGCGCACCACTGCTCCTGGCAGCATCAGTATTAATCTTTTGTGCTAATCTCTAAACAGAACAAACGCACAGATCTTGAATACACCTAGCAATTTCACTTCAAACAAAGCATTTGTTGCTGTTGTTTGGAAACCACAGATAAAATAAGATCTTTACAGAAATTAGCATTTTGTTTATGTCTAAATATTGGGGTTCTTCCGTGTAGGATAGTCCTGTATGTCCCATGAGTTCTTTGGCGACCTCTACAGATAGTCTCCTGAAGAAACACCCTCTATTTCAAAATTGTCTGTCCTCACTCTGCATATAACTCATATCCCCTCAACAGTGTGATAAGAAATAACTTTATTAACGTAGTTTATTGGAGGGGGTGTTGTGGCTAGGAGAACAACAAGGAAAAAGTATTGGTGCTGAAGGTGAATGAGATTGGAGTGTGAGTCCTGGCTTAAACAACTTAACTGATCACATCCCTAAGCCTCAGGTTCTTCATCTGTAACACAGGAATCATACTACCAATCAAATTCAATTGTCGAGAGTTTACATGTTAAGGTCCTAGACTAGTATCTGCCATATAGTTGGCTTTCAGCAAATGATAGTGTTTAGTGTTGCCCATGTTTCTTCAATTTTACCATTGCTGATCCCTACCTAAAATATTTTTCTTGATACGTACACATATACATTTGTGTGTATATGTGTATATATGTGTGTATGTATATATGCACATATATGATATATATCAGTTAGAAAAATATATATATTTTAAAGATCCTATAATAGAGTGGATAGAATAGGAGATTAGAAAGGAAATATAACTAATTTGGAACCAATTTGAAATTTGTCTTTTCTTTCCCTGGGTCTAGTTTCCTTCTCTGAAAACTGAGAGAGTTGGGCAAGGTCGTCTTGCCCAGTTCTAGCATTCTCTAATCCATCCCATTCCTGACTGGATCATGTTTTTACTGTATTTGATCTCTAATAGGTAGCAGACCAAAGGTCAGGGAAGATTCCTGAAGTGAGACATTCATCTGCAGAGCTTGCTTCCTATAGATAAAGCAATCTTGAAGCAAAATTCTGTACTCCTCAGTGTTTGTTGCTGTTTGTTTATTTATTTGCTTATTTATTTCCAGTTGCAAGTCACCAATGTTCTGTCGCAGCCTCTGACTCAGGCCACTGTTAAGCTAGAACATGCCAAGTCTGTTGCTTCCAGAGCCATTGTCCTCCAAAGGACGTTTTTCACCCTTGTAGGGTAAGTCCTGAGCATAAATATTTATGTAGGGCATCAGCTTATTTGTTTTGGGAAGTTAGCCTGCAGCTAGTGTAACAGATTAATAAGGATATTACCAAGATCACAAGATTGAATTTGCCTAAATTTGATAAAATCTTGTAGTTCAATATAAGAAAAGGATTTTAAAAACTAAAACAATTTTGATTTTACTGTTTCCTGATTTCTAGTTGACTGTCTTGTCATTATGGTGTAAATGACTATTTTAAAATTTTATTTTTTTCCTGATGTGTGGGTACTGAATGTTTATAAGAGTAATCAGAAAAAAAAAGTGTATGAGTCACCCACAATTGTACCACCCAGGGATAACTATTGCCAACATTTTATAGTCTTTTTTGTCGGACTTTTTTCTATGCATATAAATATATACTTAAAATTAAATTAGGATTTTACTTTCTCTGTTACAGTATATAACATGAACATGTCCACAGGATTAAGTATCCTATACTCATTTGTAATGACTGCATATTATTGCTATATAAACTTAAAAATGAAGGGTTCCCTTTTAAAAAAAAAAAAAAGATTTGTTTTTTGTAGATGACAAGCATACTTTTTATTTTATTTGTTTAATTTTATGTGGTGCTAAGGATCAAACCCAGTGCTGCATACATGCTAGGCAAGCGCTCTGCCACTGAGCTACAGCCCCAGCCCAAGGGTCCATTTTTGTATGAAACTTTGTTAAGTATTAAATTAGTAAGTACTTGAGAATAGGAGGTTAGAATATTAAAGTGAAAATGCATTTTTTTAGACAATGTGAAAATAAGAAGCAAAATCATTTTTAGGAATGATCAGTGAACTAGTAAAAGACGTTGAGATTTTCTATGCAGTTAGGAATTCTCTACTTTTTTTCTCTTTAAAACAGAAGTAATTCATAGCTGGGTACAGTGACACAAACTTGTAATTCTAGCAGCTCAGGAGGCTGAGGCAGGAGGATCCCAAGTTTTGAGGTCAGCCTCAGTAACTTATTGAGGCTCTAAATAACTTAGTGAGAACCTGTCTTTAAAAATAAAAAGATCTGGGGCTGGGGATATGGCTCAGTTGGTAGAGTGCTTGCCTTGCAAGCATGAGACCCTGAGTTCAATCCCTAGCACCGCAAATAAATAAATAAATAATAAAATTTTAAAAAATAAAAAGAGCTGGGAATATGACTCAGTCCTCTGGGTTCAATCCCCAGTACCAAAAAAATAAAAACAAAAATTATTTATATTTTTTATAAGAGCTATACATATATCCTTTTGGGGAAATTCAAGAACATGAAAATATAGACATAATGCCAGCAAGTTACCCACAGTTGTACTATTGCATGCTAACATCTTTGAACATTTTGGATTGTTTCCTCATTTTTTTTTCTAATATATATATTTTTAGTTGTAGATAGACACAATACCTTTATTTTTTTTTATTGATTTTTATGTGGTGCTGATGACTGAACCCAGTACCTCACATGTGCTAAACAAGGGCTCTACCACTGAGCTACAACCCCAGTCCCCTCATAAAGTTTTATTTGTTTGTTGTTAAACATAATTGGGGCTGGGGATGAAGCTCAATGGTAGAGAACTCATCTAGCAAACTTGAGGCTCTGGGTTGGGGCCTCAATACTGCAAAAACAAACAAAGAAAACATAATTGGGGTCATGTAGTAGACTTACCTGTTTTGCATTAAATTGTGTGATGCTACCAGAGGGAGGAAGGATTTTAGAAGCGGTGGTGGCGCAAAGGAAACAAACTTCAGGAACTTGGGAGAAGAGGTGATGGTAAATAGTTTTTCCATTTTCCACACACTGTCATCTGTGAGTGAGCAGGTTGCCCAGGATGAGTGGGAAGGTGAAGAGGCGTGGGGTAGCCCTGAACTGTCTCAAGGAGACCCTTAGTAGCCCCTTTTTGTCGTGTTCGTGATTTTGCCATGTGAGTTCTTCTAACCCTGCTGTCGTTCTTAACAGGGATGTTTTTGAACTGAACTTTGTGAATGTCAAATTTTCCAGTGGTTATTATGACTTCTTCGTCAAGGTTGAAGGTGACAACCGTTACGTTGCAAACACTGTTGAGGTAGGTGCTTTTCTTGTCACCCCCCCCTTGCTATTTTAGTACAGCCAAAGATTGACCAGGCGCACAGCATTACCATCTGGTGTGTTTGTTGACTTCTCTTTGGGACTGTGCTCACGTGACTGTTAAGAGAGGAGGGGGTTTGAATTACGTTGTTTGGTAGACCTAGCCAAAGCAAAACATCAGGAATTTGATCAGAGCAAGTTTTTTGTTGTTGTTGTTCTTGTTAGTTATTTTCCATTATAATTTTACATGACTGTTTTTTCTTTCCTATGCTGAGGATTGAACCCCAGAGCCTCATACATGTCTGCTGAGGCACACCTTCAATCCCTGCATTACTGACTTAGGTAAAATCTAGGAAGTAGAAAATAAAATCACCCATAATGCTGTTGATACATAAATAATCTTAAGGTGTTTTGTTTGTTAGGTTTAGAAAAGTGCTTGGTGCTGACTAGGTGATGCAAAGCATCACATGACACATATGTGACTCTGTAATGTGGCTGTCTGTAAAAGGCTAGAAGGAAATCTGTGACCCTTCATGATGAACTGTGTTTCAGAGGTGTAGCTAACTCCAGCTGGGTTGAAGACCCAAGTAGCTTTAAAGACAAAGCTAGTTCTCATTTATCTGATGCTGTGTGGGAATGGGGTATTTCATGTTGGTGCTTCCCCAGCTAATTGAAGTTAGCACCCGCAGGCCCTGTGGCTTTCCATTTACAGTTGTAGGTGTGAAATTACTGAAGCTGAATTACACGTTTTCCTGCCTTCTTAAACTGTGGAGTGGTTGAATCCTTTCCTACTCTGAGAATCATCAGCAGGAACCCTTTAGTGAACACCTGTCACCTGAGAAGCTTAGTCCTCTGTGCTTCTGCTTGCGTTACTTCACTCTTGCAGCAACCCTGAGAGATGGGCGGTTCGTCTTCATTTTGTACATGAGGCTCAAGGGGGTAGATTAACTTGTCCCAGGTCATCTGGATTATGGATGGGTGGATCCCCACATGCTATCAGTTTTGTGCATCCTGGTGAACATAGAGCCAGCCTGTGGCCTATTTCTTTATCTGTTTTTGAGATATGGTCTCACCGTGTCACCCAGGCTGGCCTCAAACTCCTGGACTCAGGCCATCCTTCCTGCCTCGGCCTCTGAGTAACTGGTCTGTGGCGTGTGCCACAGCAGTCCGCGTTTCCTTTCTGGGATGTCCCTTTTCCTTCCTCTTCCACCCTTTGCGCCTGTCGTTTCTCAGTGTTTCTGCTACTGTCATTGCTGCATCTGCTCGAAGATATCTTCATGTTTTTCTGCTTTGTTGAATAATAACCTTGGTGTGGTACTGTGTCTTCCCTGAGATATTAAATGTGTGTTGTTTGTGTTCTTTTTAATTCAGATGTCATTTTCCACTCATTTTTCTTCTTTTAATTGATTTTTTTTATTTTTCATTTTGAAATAATTTCAGGGCTGGGAAGATAGCTCAGTTGGTGGAGTGCTTGCTTCCCAAGCACAAGACTCTGGCTTCAATCCTCAACACCACCAAAAAAAAAAAAGAAAAAAAAAAAGAAAAGAAAAAGACTACAATTTTGAAATAATTTCATTCTTAATATGCAAATTAAGAATGTTAAATGTAGAATGCCTCTCTCTATAAATATACTTCATTCAGCTAACCCAAATATTAACATCATAAGAAACTATAATAGAATTGTCAGTATCAGGAAATTACATTGACACAATACTATTAACTAATCTATAGACATTAATACATATTTTGCCACTGTCCCTCTAGTGTCCCTATTCTGGTGCAGGATTCAATCCAGAGTCACATATTTCTTTAGCTGTCACTTCCCTTCAGTCTCTTCTAGTTTAAGATATTGCTTTTTTTTCATGACCTTGACTCTTGAAGAGTCCTGGCCAATTACTTTGTAGAATGTCCTTCAATTGGAGTTTGATGTTTCCTCATGATTGAATTCAGGTTATGTGTTTTTGGCGAGAATACTCCAAAAGCAACCTTGTGTCCTTCTCAGTTTATCATATCAGGGGGTATACATCTTGGAGGCTGGAGATGGTATAGAGTATGTGCTGTGCATGCACAAAGCACTGTGTTCAGTGCCAGCACCAAAACAAACAAACAAACAACAACAAAAACAAGAACAAGAAGTATATGGTGTTGCTATGTCTCCTTACTGATCTTGTTAACCTGGATCTTTGGGTAAGGTGGTGTGTGCTAGGTTTCTCAACTAACGTTGCTTTCTGCTTTGTAATGACATGTCTTGGATGATACTTTGACACTGCAAATATCCTGATGATCTTATCATTAGCAGTTTTCATTGTGTTTGTCAGAAGGCAATTTTTCCTTTTATTCTTTCTGCATTTATTTATTGGAGTTATACTATAAGAAAAACTGTCCCTTTTGTTTATTTATGCAACTATTTATAATAAATATAATTTACTATATTTGTAATGTGTAGTTTATTTAACTTGTTTACATTGTGGGTATATATTTTGCCCATCGAGGTTAGGATCCATTACTGTCATTTATTTTGTTGCTAGTTTGGCATTTCGAAGAGCTCCTCAGCATGGCTCCTTTGACACTTTCTTTTAATGAAAAGAATAGGCAGTTTTGACCTTTTCAAAAATAAGACATTACTTAACACAGGTAGATTAAGCACTTGTTTTAAAACTTGGCAGGAAGGGAGATGTTTTCTGGAATTCTTGTCATTGCCTCATGTCTGACCTTTTGGGCCTGAGACATTCGACGATCCTAGCCCACTCACTAGCACTCAGTCTGAATGGAACTACTTTAGTGTTTGCCTTGAACCTTTAAAATCCAGATTCTTTGAGTGTGAGTGTTCTGCATTAAGAGATCTTACTTGCAACCTCATACATTAAAGAGAGCTCTTTTCCCCCCTGCACCTCTTCCTTCCACCTGCCTCATCTTGGAAGCCCTTGTCCAGCTTCAGTGACAGGCTTCTTCCTCCCGGTCACTCCTACCTACTTCCTTTCTTTTCAACTCTAAATTCTAGTTGGTTTCCCCAAGACCTATTCATCCCCACTCTGAATGTTTTTTCCAAGAGTCTTTTGTTGTTTTTTTGTTAGGTATTGCCAAATTGCTCTTTTTGTCTTCATAGTCTTAGCAATAGTTGGTATTATCAGTTTTTAAAAATCTGATGGCTATGAAATGGTATCTTCTTTGTTTTTTGTTTTTGTTTTTGTTTTTGTTTTTGTTTTTTTTTTGGTACCTGGGATTGAACCTAGGGGCACTTAACCACTGAGCCACATCCCTAGCCCTTTTTCATATTTTATTTAGAGACAGTGTCTTGTTGAGTTGCTTAGAGTCCTGCTAAGTTGCTAAGGCTGGCTTTGAACTCTCGATCCTCCTGAGCTGCTGGAATCACAGGCATGCACCACCATGCCTGACTGGTTTTAATGTTTCTCCTTGATTTCTAGTGAAGTTGAACATTCTTGTTTTCATTGTCCATTTAGGTTCTTTTCTTCTAAGTCATAATACATCTTTTTCTTTTCGTTTGTTAGTCTTTTTATCATTGCTTTTTAAGAGTGATATATATTCTAGATACTCATCCTTAATTATGAGTATCTGCTGTCTTCTGACATTACTTTATGGTGTCTTTTGATCCACAAAAGTTAATTTTAATGAAGCATAACTTAGAAGTCTGTTCCGAAGGTGGTTTTGTTTTCAGTATCTTTAAAAATTTCTTTGCGGAGCTGGAGCTGTGTGGCTCAGTGGTAGAGCACTTGCCTGGCATGTGTGAGGCCCTGGGTTTGATCCTCAGCACCACATAAATAAATAAAATAAAAGATCCATTCACAACTAAAAATAAGTTTTTAAAAATTTTTCTTTGCTACCTCAAGGTCAAGAAAGTCCTCTGGGGGCTGGGGAGATAGCCCAGTCAGTAGAGTGCTTGCCTTGTAAGCACAAGGCCCTGGGTTCAATCCCCACACCCCCCCCCAAAAAAAAAAAAAGAAAGTCCTCTGGTTGTTTTCTGTTTTCTCTAAGGCATTTTTTCTCCTTATGTTTAGGGTTTGAGTCTCCTTAAAGTCTATGGTCTTACCTGGAGTTTACACCACTGTGGTTGTGCTTGTTGTGGGTCTGACCATCCTTGGTTGTGTGCTTTTGCTGTTTCACTGGGCTGGGACTCCCTGTTGGTAGAGACTGAATCTTACTTTATTGTTTAGTTTGCGTGTTAGAAGAAGAAAAGGATGCAGTGGTCTAAAGATGTTTTTCCATGTTCCATGGTCCTTAGAATGGACTTCCAGGGGTAAATATTGGCTTTTATTGTTTATTTATTAAATACAGCTTTATTGAGATAACTTACATGCCATAAAATTTACCCTTTCAAAGTATGCGATTCAGTGTTTTTAATATATTCACAGAGTTGTGCCACCCTGACCAAAATCTAATTCTAGAACTGTTTTATCACCCTAAAAAGCAACCCCACCATCTGTTAGCAGTTCCTATGCATTCTCTCTTAATTTACCCTTCATCTCTATGGTTTCCTTGTTCAGGACATTTCATATAAAAGGAATCATATAATATATTGCCTTTTATGTCTGGCTTGTTTTCCCATTCATGTTGTAGCATGTTTCAGTTCTTTGTTCTTTTTTATGACTGAATAATATTCCATTGTGTGACTATATCAAATTTTGTTGATCCATTCATCAGCTGTTGGATATTTGAACTTCTCTCCACTTTTGCATGTGTCTATCTGACGCTAGGAATTGAATCCAGGGTCTCACATGTGCTGAGAAAGGGTATTTCCACTTTGGGGCTCTCATGAATAATATTGCTATAGCCATTTGTGTATAAGTTTTTGTTTGAACACTTGTTTTCAATTCTTGGAGGCACATGTTTAGGAATAGAATTTCTGGGTCATATGGTCATTGTCACTTTTTAGAGAAAATAATAAGGTGTTTTTCAAAATAGCTGTCTCATTTTACATTCCTCCCAGGTGTTTGTGAAGCTTGTAATTTCTCTGCATCTTTAACACCTGTTATTGTCTGTCGTTTGATTATAACCATCCTAGCAGGGGTGAAGAGGTGTCTTGTTGTGGTTTTGGCTTGCACATCCCTGACAGCTAATGATGTTGAGCATCTTTTTGTGTACTGTTGATCAGTTCTGTATCTTCTTTGGAAAAATATCTATTTGGATCATTTGTTCATTTTTTAAAAATAACTATTTCAGCCTTTTTATTTCTTTTTTCCCAATCTCTACCTCTTATTTCCTTTTATTTAGTCTATCGTTGACCTATGTGAGTTCTTTATACATTCTGGCTACCGGTTCTTATCAGATATATGGTTTATAAATATTTTCTCAGAGGAGGTTGTCTTTTTACTTTCTTAATATTGTCTTTTGAAGTACAAAGCATTTTGTTTTGTTTTCCTTTTGGTACTAGGGATTAAGCCCAGGGGTGCACTAACATTAAGCTACATCCCCAGCCCTTTCTAAAAGGTTTTATCTTATTTATTTGTTTATTTGTATGTGGCGCTGCTGATCGGAACCCAGGGCCTCACATGTGCTAGGCAAGCGCTCACCACTGAGCCACAACCCCAGTCACCCTTCTTTTTGTTTTTTATTTTGAGACAGGGTCATGCTAAGTTGCCCAGGCTGGCCTCAAACTTGTGATCTTCCTGCCATATCCTCCCCAGTAGCTGAGATTACAAGCGCTCTGCCACTGAGCCACAACCCCAGCCCTCAAGGTTTTAGTTCTGAGACAAAAGATTATTTTTTCTTTTGTTGCGTGTGCATTCAGTGATTTTTTTTTTTTTTTTTTTTTTTTTTTTTTTTTTTTTTGCAGTACTGGGGATCGAACTCAGGGCCTTGCACTTGCGAAGCAAGCACTCTACCAGCTGAGCCATCTCCCCAGCCCTATTCAGTGATATTTTTAAGAAACCATTGCCTACACCAAGGTGGTTATAAGAGTTTCTAGTTTTTGCTCTTACCCTTAGGTTTCTGATCTATTTTAAGTTAATTTTTGTGTGTGATAGGGGTCCAGCCTCCTTCTGCATGTTGTCTCAGCCCCATGTGTTGAAGGCTGTTCTTTCCCTACTGATTTTTGGTGGTACTGAGTATTAAACCCAGGCTATGTCTCTGGCACCATCCCCCCGCTTTTTTTTTAAATTTTGAGACATGGTCTCACTAAATTGCCCAGGCCTGCCTGGAATGTGCAATCTTCCTGCCTCAGCCTCCCAGGTAGGTGGGATTACAGGCGAGTGCCCACCACATCAGCTCACACTGGATTGTCTGTGTTCTTGTCAGAACTCCATTGACCATAAACATAAGGGTTAATTTCTTGACTCAAAATTCTATCCCATTAATCTGTATTTTTGTCCTTCTGCCAATACCACACTGCTTGATTACTGTAACAGCTTGGCTTTTTGTAACATCAAATCTGGTGTTTGTCCAAGTGTTTCTGTGGTTGTTGGGAAAATTATCTAAGTACAAAATAGCAGAGAGATGGATAATGGCTGTTGTTCATGCAGTGATAATAGGCCCTTATCAAGGCCATTTGCTGCCCTTTTCCTTTCCAGTGACAGAGTAAGCATTACAAAATCTTTCTCCCCCTCTATCACATTAGAGCTTGTGTGTGTGTGTGTGTGTGTGTGTGTGTGTGTGTGTGTGTGTATACGTGCCCCCCCACATGTGCACACGCACCCTCCTGACCCTGCCATATTTGCAAGTTTACTTTATAATTTTGTAATAGTCACATTTAGAGCCTCAGTGAGTCAGTGGGTCCTGTTTGCTCTCCCTAGAGATGCCTGACGTTGGTCCGAGTGCATTAATGGTGGTTTGGTGGGGAAGGCTGTAATGGCACTCATTGACATGGACTGTCAGGGGAAGCGTGGGTTTGGAAGCTTTCATTAGCATTAATTGCTCCTAATGCACCATCATTTTTGACAGTAATAAGCTAAACCCAGGTTTCTTACTCTGAGCAGAAAGACTGTAATTCCTGGGGTTAAAACATTTTTTGAGATATGCATGGCATATATGATAAAGAAAGGACTAGTGTGATCCCACGTGAAGCAGGCTTAGCAGCATTTAAAGTGGAGAAATAAGTCTTTTGCCTTTTAGGAAAACTAATCCTGCAGTCTGGGTTTGAAGGAGGAAGCAACTAACCAACAGGGATCCTGCCAAGGATCCTACACTGAACTCTGTGGGGGGTGAGTACTGGGGATTTAACCCAGGGGTGCTTCACCACCGAGCCACACTCACAGCCATTATTATTTTTAAATTTCGAGACAGGTTCTTGCTAAGTTGCCAGAACTGACCTCGAATTTGCTCTCCTCCTGCCTCTGTCTCCTGAGTAGCTGGTATTACAGGTGTGTACACCACACCTGCCTCTACACTGAACTCTTTATTTGGGGGAGGAGGGACTGGGGATTGAACTCAGGGGTGCTTAACCACTGAGCCATATCCCCAACCCTTTATAATTTTTTAAGACAGGGTCTCACTAAATTGCTTAGATCCTTGCTAAGTTGCTGAGGCTGGCTTTGAACTTGTGATTCTCCTGCCTCAGCCTCCCAAGTCACTGGGATTATAGGCATGCGCCACCACACCTGAATTAAACTGAACTCTTTTAAGACAGACCTTTGAAAAAGTTATGATGAGCCAGGTATATTGGCACTTGCCTGTAATCCCAGCTATTTGGGGAAGCTGAGCCAAGAGGATTGCAAGTTAAAGGCCAACCTGCAAAACTTAGTAAGACCCTGCCTCAAACTAAACTATAAAAAGGTGTGAGAAGCTCAGTGGTAAAGCACCCTTGGGTTCAATCCAAGAAAGGGAAAAAAAAGAAAGAAGTTATGATGACTTTTATTGCTCGGTTTGCTTTAAGAGTGGCATAAAAACATTTTTCATTTGTTTCCAGAGATCTGGTTGTAGTGAGATTTTAGGAGCAGAAGGATTTGTTTTAAACTGTTTCCTTTTCACAAACAGCCCTACAGTGTTTCTCTGCAGCAAAGAAAGCCGTTACTTAGGGAACCTTTTAAAACTGGAGTGAGAATAAACCCCAGATGACTCCAGTTCAGTGCTTGTGCTATGTGTCTGTATAGTCTAGGAATGGTCACCGTGTCTTTAGGAAAACACACACACAGAGTCAATTAGCAGGCCTTGGTGGCTGTGTTAGTACTGAAAGTAGATAGGAGTCTAATGAAAACCCAAAAGTTAATGGCCTCCTTTTCACTGTGATTAGGATACACCGAGGAGCTTAATGCAGTTCTTCGAACAACTGTTTTTGTGTATCCATCTGCCTAAAGGAAAAGCAATTGTAACAGCACATTTACTGGGCGATACTTTTTTAATACAGAAGAGTATATTTGGAAGACAATATGTGATCTACAGTCTCATTGCCTAGGCAATCCCTATATTTTCAAAACAGGAGTAAAATATACAAGTGGTTAAATTTTTTTCAAGGTGCAGAAAGGTATATAATGAAATATAAGGGCTTGCTGCCATCCTGTCAATTCAGTTTTCCTTAGTGGAGTCCATTCTAACAGTTTCCTGTGTACTTTTTAACAAAAGGATGCATGTAATAGTGAACATGGGTGCGTCCTTTCTTCCATAAAGAACTGAATTCTTCACTTTTGTCACAAAGTCAAGGTTCCCGACTTACCCTTGGGGAGGGTCTGTTAACTCGAGGGCTACACCATGCTTCACCCACTGACACTCCTGCCATAATTCACCCTGTTACCTAGACTCAGTGACAGGCAGTGATGCTAAATAGAATTCTGCTACTAGACAGGTTGTGTAATCAAAAGCAAGAGGTAACAGCTCCCTAACTGTCCATAGGCATCTGCCTTGTTCTTTTAACTGCTCCACAGTAATTCCTAGAGTGCATTACCATTATTTAACTAGTCTCCTATTTATGGGCATTTAGGTGAGATGATGATTTCATGATCACACTTACAGATTCAGTGAATGAGTCCTTAAGAGGATGATTCACAAGATGAAGAGGGAATTATCTGGTTAACGTTGATGAAGATTGTAGGGTAATTAACTGTGAAAACGTTATTTTTATAGTACGGAGTATTGTTTATTTCCTCCCTCTCTCTGCCTATGCTCCTCCAGTCTTCCTACTATCCACTGCTTTCTACTTTCCAGTCGGGCTCACCCCCAGGCAGGCTTGGGTCCTTCTCCCGTGCTTCCATAGCACTTTGTATGCCCCTCCATTAAAGCAGCACTGGGTCACAGTTATGGTTCACACATGGGACAGGAAATGCATGTTCCCTTCCCTCTCCATCCCCTGTGCCTAGGTGCTTCACTAGGATGGGAGGAGGGAGGGCGAAAGTGGTCTCCGCGACTGTCTTGCCCAAAACTGGTAACCTAATTAGAGCTCTTTGGCTGTTTTTTGCTTGACTCTTCATCCGTCTTCAAATGGAAATGCTTGACTTTTCCTTTCCTCTCTGCTGAGCTTCGTGCTGCAAAGCTCTGAGCCCTGTGAGTTGGGAGGCTGTTTTAGAGAACCCCAAGAATGAGGTAGAGGCCTGTGAGCTCTCTCCCTGGGAGGACTGTTCAACCTGATGGCCGACTCTGGCCCCTTCCTCTGCCATATCACCACTTCCTAGGCTTAATGACAGCCAGTGCTGCTAAATAAAATCCAACGGATAACTGGCTACATATTCAAAAGTAGATGGTAATATCTTTACAGCTTCTGTGATACATGTTTTACATTCAGTTTTTTAAAGCAAAACAGAACACCCCCTTCAACCTAATAATTGAGGCTCTTGTCACAAAACAGTTATTATGAAGGCAGGAGGGAAAACTGTTCAAAAGAATTAATTGATAGCTATCTTTATCCCTTTTTAAATTTTCTTCTTTGCCCTTGATTTGAGACTGTTATGCCTCGATAAGGCATTTTAGGAAAATGCTGCAGCTGTCCTTCACTTATTTGCCCAGCCCTCTTTGTTCCTTGATCCTGACTTAGACCGTGGAACTGGCAAGGATTTCCTTAACTGTTACACTCAAACCTATCAAATATTTGGAAGACTCACAGATATGTTTGCACATAAAAGTGCCTTGGGTTTGTCTAATTTACACATTCACTTAGATTTTAAGTCAAAAAATTTCCACAAATAGACTTTTAACATGTTTCCTGTCACTTCTGGATACTTATGTTTATTTCAATCTAATTTTTAAGTTTCTTGTGTAGCTCTTTGTGGAAATGTTTATAAAGGAGATATAGAATTCAGAAACTAGGAGCTGGGATGGACTGATTTGTGCTTATCACAAACTCCAGATCTCAGTGGCTTAAAACAAAGGTTTACTTTTTGTCCACACTGTGTCTTTAGTGAGTCAGTTGGAGACTCTGCTTCATGTTGTCCTTCCTCTGAGACCTTGGCTAAAGGGACATGCCTCAGCCTGTGCATTGTCCCTGTCCATGTCAGAGGAAAAGAATCACTTATGGACTCAAAGCTTCCACCCGGAAGCAGCAGAGTTCACTTCTGCTCACATTCATTGACCAAAGAGAGTCACATGACCCTCCCTGACTCCATGGGTAGGATTCTACCCCATGTGCAGGAGAATGAGAAGTACTTAGTAAACAGTACAGATGACTACCAAGCTTCCTAGGTCTCCATGGCAATTACAGTGCTGCTTGGTGCAGAGTGAGTGCTGGCGCAAAGCTATATGACAAGGCTCCTAAGCAGGTGGGTTTTGAGTGCCTGAGCTTGAATTCTGACCATCATTTAGTAGTGATCTAATCTTGAGTAAGCAGCTTAAACTCTCTAATCTTTAATTTCCTCATCTGAATTAGCCCGACTTTACAGAAATCTCATGAAGATTAAATGAGATTGTCCTTACAGAGCCAATGCCTTTCATGTAGTAAACACTCAATAAATCTTAGCTATTAATAGAATTGAGTACTTATTGATTACTTAAAAGTTATTGCTTAGAGATTTTTGCCTTTTTATTTTATTTTAAAGTATACAAAAGATCTCTTATTTTCTTTTCCTTTTTTAATATGTTCCATCCAACCAAAGCCAAAGAAGTAAAGAAGAAATTGGAGTTGCTTTTTAGGCCTCAGGATAGGAGAGGTGGGAAAGACTTCCTTGCTGAGCCCATTTTAGTATGGTCCTTGAAGCTGCTCTCTAGATCCCAGAACCAACCCACCCACACCCCCCACCAAAAAAAAAAAAAAAAGAAAGAAAAAGGCAAGCAAAAAGGACTCCACCCTAGAATTTTTTTTTTATGCCTTTACCTTTTTAAGAGTAGAAAACTTAGGATATACAGTTAATTTTTTATATACCCACCACTTGACTATTTTCTTCTATATTTTATTCCAGCTCAGAGTCAAGATCTCCACTGAAGTTGGCATCACAAATGTTGATCTGTCCACTGTGGATAAGGATCAGAGCATTGCACCCAAAACCACCCGGTAGGTAGGATGCCATGTAGGCACAGGGGAACTCCAAGCTCCCGAGCTGAGAACATGCCTGGGCACTTTACCATTCTGGTGGCTTTTCTGTGTCAGTAGTGATCCACCTATATCCCAAATTCAAGAGGCTGTATGCCAACGGTCCTGGTCCAGGGATCTGATTAGCTCCTAAGCAGATTTGGGTGTTGTCTACAGCAGTGTTCAGTTTATAAGCAAATTGTTCATTGCCAGTCCACAAGGAGACAAAGGGCATTACCTCGGGATATAAGTGTGAGTCTGTTGCCTGTGTCACTACAGCTTCCTTGGTGAAGGAGGCACTGTATTCATTTACCTTCTAGTACAATCATCTTATCTGTACACAGGAATGAATTTGCTTTTAGTGGCCTCATGACAACTTTCTCTGGCCTGTGGTGGGTCTAAAATCAGTTGGGAGCCTCCTTAGATCCTTAGAACTGAGCTTTCAGCCCCATCTAGCACCAGGGCCACCACTTTCCTTCCCTTCCAGGACAGGTATCACCGTGCCGCAGCACTTGTTTCTACTGAGCTCAGACACCGCCTCAGGGAACCGTTAACAATTGATCAGAGTTGGGTCAGAGTGCTGTGTGAAGCCTGTGGCAGCCGTCCCCAAATCCTTAGGAGGTAGCAATCAGAACCTCTGGGAATAGTTCAGATCCCAACTGACTCAGCTGGGGTGAGAAAAGAGTAGGTCAATCCTGAAATCCTTTTTCTTTTTCTTTTTTTTTTGGGGAGTAGACCAAGGATTGAACTCAGGAGCACTCGATCACTGAGCCACACCCCAGCCCTATTTTGTATTTTATTTAGAGACAGGGTCTCCCCACATTGCTTAATGCCTCAATTTTGCTGAGGCTGGCTTTGAACTTGACATTCTCCTGTGTCAGCCTCCTGAGCCACTGGGATTACAGGCATGTGCCACCATGCCCAGCCTTTTTCTTTTGAGGCAGGGTCTGGCTTAGTTATCCTTATAGTGATATAGAAGGTAAGAATTCTACTTCAGAATTCTTCACAGAATAACATCTGTGAGTGTAATTTGCAAAATTTAATTCTCTATGTAAATAAAAAAATTGTCTTCATGAGTAAATACAAGTCCAGAGAATAAAATAAAGCTACGTATGAGCTCCATAACCATTAGGCTTGTTTATCTGCTGGCCATCTTATCCTAAAATCCCAGGAGATAAATCTGAACAGTTTTCCTCATTAATTCAGCCTTTTGAGAAAATGACTTTTTAAAACCCAGTTTCAGGGCAGAAAAATAAATTGAAACAGTATCCAGAAAAAAATACAGCAAAAAAAGAATGAAAAAACTCCAAGTCCCGCCTCTCGTTTACCCCACTTCCTCCCCCTTGTCTCCTGACCTCGCTCACACACTTTTGGCGTGGATCCTGGAATTATTTCTCCTGCAGTTCTGGCAGCCAGCTTGCAGTCCTCCTGTGTGCCTGCAGAGGTACACGTGGGCTTCACCAGCACCAGGCTTGGTTGCGTTTGAGCTCAGTCCTTAAGGTAAAAATCTCCAGACATCTTCACAGAGCATTTGCTCCAGACCCTGATGGAAGTTTTCTCTGTGCTTTTCTCAGTCCTAGCTTGGGGGCCGGGGTTTATCCTAGTGACAGAGCACTTGCCTGGTATGTGTAAAGCCTGGGTTGGTCCCCTGCAAGGCAAAAGAATAAACAGCAATAGAAAACCGTGACTTTACCAGTCCACTCCACCCCCAGCCACAGACACTTCTCTACATCTGTCCACTACAGAAGTGGGACAACAGGGGAGGGAGGGTTCAGCCGTGAAGGGAGGAGTGCATTCTTTGTTCTCAGATGTGCAGAGCCTGTCTGAAGACCTGCTGTGTAATATGTCTTTCAGGGTGACCTACCCAGCCAAAGCCAAGGGTACATTCATCGCGGATAGCCACCAGAACTTCGCTTTGTTCTTCCAGCTGGTAGATGTGAACACTGGTGCTGAACTCACCCCTCACCAGGTCAGACAGAAGCCCAGACCACTCTTGCAGCCTGAAACATGAGTGCACACTAGAGTACTGATGTTCTGTGTGACTTGGAGGAGAGAAATGCCATCTTCCTGCTTTTCGCTCTTGGCTCTGAGCCCTGATAGTCAATCAAGTTCTCCTGCAAGAGAATTATGACCTTTCACCTGGAACACGCACTTTTTTTTGTTTGTTTGTTTCCAGTACTTGGGATTGAACCCAGGGATCCGCTACCACTGAGCTACACGCCCCCAGCCCTTTTTATTTTTTATTTGGAGACAGAGTCTCGTTAGGTTAGTTGCCCAACTAGTTTCAATTGGGGTCCTCCTGCCTCAGCCTCCCCAGTAGCTGAGATGACTAGTGTGCACCACTGCACCCAGTTTATACACTTTTTAAAAAAAGATTAACTGATATGAAGAAGGCAGATTAGCATTTAATTGAGGCTTTTAAATGCTTGATTTTTTTTTTTTTTAATAGAAATAATTTTACAGGAAGAAAACCTAGGCATAGGTCCCAAAGCATTTTTTTGTTCTGGCCAAAGCAAATTTTCTATTATGGGACTTTGAAGAATGGCCCATTTTAACTTCTGCCTACTTCTTCTTATAAAAGCAGTAGGCCAGGCTTAGTGCTGCATATCCATAGTCCCAGTGACTCAGGAGGCTGAGAGAAGGATCACAAGTTTCAGGCCCCCTCAGCAACTTAGCAAGACCCTATCTCAGAACTGGGGATATATCTCAGTGGTAAAGCACCCCTGGGTTCATTCTCCAGTTTTGAAATAAAATATAATAAAATAAAAGCAGTAGGTTTTGTTTTTTTCATATATAAAATGAAAATTATTATTTGAAAGATTTTCAAACCATATGCCCTTCCCCAGGAACTTAAAAAGCCCCCTTGTCCTCAGGCACTTCCCTGTACGTCATCTCCTGGATTGAAAAGAATTCTTGGCCCTGCCATGTGCACGGTTACAAAGGAAAATACTTGGAGTGCTTAAAGACAAAGAATGAGACCCCTCAGGCTTGACTTGGGTGCTCTATACCAGTGCTTTAGCAAAAACAGCAGACTTGTGTCCATGCTGAGAGGAAACCAGAGCAGACCACTGAAGTGAGTGGATTTACTTGCAAACATTCTTGCTATTTCTCATAACTGCAGCCACAGCACCTATGCCCCAGAGCACCTGCCCTTAGGACCAGGGTCCTGGCAATTCTCTGCTCCTCTGTGTTCCATCTTTAAACTCCCTACACATTGTCACTTCAACCTCTTAGCATTTCCCAGTTCTCTCCGAGATTGACATGTGCCATCCAAACAGCACAATAGAAGAGAGAGTATAAAAAGAAGAAATTATAAGATAAAGTGGTAGGTTAGGGTTAGGACAGGGAGAGTTGGTTAGGAAACATGACTTTTTAACAGAGTGCTAGTTTCCTCATGGTTCTGTTTGGGGAGCTATGGCTCAGTGACCTCCCAGGTAGAGGTGGTATTTTGCAGATGAGCTTGACAACCACTTGTACTTATTAACTGTGGTAAGAGGAAGATCAGAAATCCTGGCCAAGACTAATCACTGTAGCCAGGATGCTTCACATTGCTGGGTTCCTTTCCCTAAATAATTCAAGGATTATTCTTTGTTGCCCAGGTGTAGAGTAACAAATGAGAGTTATGTCTTTTCTTTAGATCTAGCACTAGCTGTGTGACCATGGCAACTCATTTAATGCTTAGGCTTCTGATCTGCACATTGGAACCATCCTACCTGCCCCGTTGAATTCTTTATGTGGAAACCCTTGAATGGAAGGTTTTGAGTGAATATCAAAATTTGCTGCCATTCTAAAGTGGAAAAAAACCCTTAGTTTCTTGTGCCATTGGAAGGATAAAGTGATTAAACTCAGTATCATTATGCTAAGAACATGACTGGCTATTGTTTGGTGACCAACTGGTATATACTGGACCCTGTGCTATATGCTTTGCTTTCATTATTGAAAATCTTCACACAGATAATACATGTAGAACTTAATCTTTCTGCCTTAGGAGGAATAAATCAAGGGGCAAGGAAGTTAAGTAACCTGCTCAGCTGATAAGCAGTGGAGCCAGATGTGTCTGTCTTCAGAGTCCAGGCACTCTCAGAACACCAGGTTGCTCACTCGATTAGAACTCTGCCTTGCCATTGACACCCAAGCTTCCTCTACTAAATCTTTAGCTGGAGGCACCAGGAAATTGAAAATGGGCCTCTTACAGTTCCACCTCATTTCCCTTCTTTTCACCCTCTGGTGAAGGAGTTAATTGGGCAGCAGAGTGGCCAAAAGACTGCAGGAAGAAGAAATTGCTGCAATAGCAAAGGGCTTAAATCATTCGCAAACTGGGCATTCAGCCTCCAAGTCATCACGAGTTGGCTGAACTCCTAAGTTTAATTTCTTTCCTCCTACCAGAAAGTTTTCCCTGAGCTAGTAACTAGGTTGGGATGGCCAGTTCTTTTACTCTACAAGGCAGGTCTGGCAGATCTGGCAGGTCCCAGGGCTCTCCCTGTGACAAAAGAGCTAACTCTGCTGCCTGGCCGGTTTGATGTTGAACCCCTCAGAGAGTTTTGAAAAGATCAGATGAAAAGTGGTTTTATTGTTCCCTCTAGACATTTGTCCGACTCCATAACCAGAAGACTGGCCAGGAAGTGGTGTTTGTTGCTGAGCCAGACAACAAGAATGTGTACAAGTTCGAACTGGACACCTCTGAAAGAAAGATCGAGTTTGACTCTGCCTCGGGCACCTACACTCTCTACTTAATCATTGGAGATGCCACTTTGAAGAACCCAATCCTCTGGAATGTGGTATGTGCCCGAATGCACCCCAACCCACATGAGAGGCTGCGCCAGACATAAACAGCGCCTTTTCAGGGGCACAGAGCTCTTCTTCCTGGCCTCGCCTGTGCCTCCTATGGGGGGCACAGTAAGCATCACAAGAGGAAGCACTGTGTCCTGGCTTTCTAAATCGTTCTAGGGTTGTGCACATGGGTTGGCAGTGGTAGGTGTTTAATATAGTCTCAGTGAATGAATGAAATGTAAATTTGCCCTCATGAGTTTTAGTGATTTGAAAATTTCTATAAATGTCGATCCTGGAAGAAGGTTTCTGTGTTACAGCAATGCAGTAGGAGAGATACACAGATGTCAAAGATGAGGCCCCGGCCTTCGAGATAGGGTGTAGCCTGACGGGAGGGAGAAGATTTGAATTCTGTAACAGTTCAGAAAGGTGCGGGGTAATGCACTGTAGGATTGGAGGATGCTGGTAAATGATGGCCAGCCGTGGTGTAGGATATTAGGGCTTCCATAGTGCTCCTCATCCCTAGCATGCCTCACTTTGGTTTGGTGTGATGACAGAACGTGGGGTCGAAGAAAGGCAAGAGCTTATTGGGATGGAGCCTGGGGGCTGTGGGTAGATGGGGAACAGCTACTAGAGAAGTTTGTGAGCAGTTCTGCTTTTGGAGCTCATGAACCCTGAAGAGAGCAGTCAGGAAGAGGGTGGAAAGGTGACAGAAGCCAGATCGTAGCCTCAGTTGGTGGCTGATCCATGTGTAGGACAAAGGGACAGCTGTATTTTCTTGTGTTATGTTCAAGCCTCCTTCTCTTTGACTTTGGGCTGCATTTTGTATGAGAGCATATTCTCATTTCTTGTGTGCGTGTGTGTTCTAAATCACACTTCCCAGAGACGCCAAGCAGCTTCTGATGGCAACTAACACCCAGTGTACCAGCTGGGATTTTTGTATTAAGTGGCTCTATGGGGCTTTCTCTACCATATTGGTAGAAAATTAGAACTCATGCTCTAAAAAGCGTTTTCAACACATATTTGTTTTGTTCTTGAAATTTTCACTGCCTCATTTTGTCGACTAATGGAACAGGAGTGATTGGATTTCTTGAGCTTTTTTCAGTTCTGGTCCTCGTCAGGGCCTTGCTGGACCTCTGGGTTTCACCTCCTTCTCCACCCTGTGCCTCTAAAGACTGCCTTTATTTTTTAGGCTGACATTGTCATCAAGTTCCCTGAAGAAGAAGCTCCCTCAACTGTCCTATCCCAGAACCTTTTCACTCCGAAACAGGAAATTCAGGTACATCCCAAAGGCCTTCTCCACTGACACTGAGGAGAAATGAGCACAGTGAGATAGGCCACAAATGCCTGGATTCTGGCTCTGGGCTCTCCTTTAACCTGTTTAGATGGTGTTCAGTAGTTTGAACCTTACCACCTGTGAATTAGGGCAAATACCAGTCTCATCCTCAAGCTGCAGAGGTTCAGAGAACAGTGTGCAGCTTCCAGAAAGTTGGAGATGATATCGGAACCTGAGTCTGTTTCCTGACATGCAGGGGGCTCAGCCCCTCAGACTACCGCTGGGCAGTTTCAGGCACAGATGGGTTTAGCATCATCCTCTCTGCTTCTGCAGAAATCAGAGCTGACAGGTGCGAAAGCTCACTGGGGAGCAGCTTCTTCCAGGCAAGTCCTTCTCTTCCAGGGCACCCCTTCCTTTAGGTACAAACTTGAGCAATTAAACAGTTAAACAATTTAGGTACCAGTTAAGGAAATAGGTGGATCCACTCAGTGGACTATATTTTGTAGTCAGGAGAAATGGTCCAACATGGAAACCTACATATGAATTAGCACAAAGTGTTAAAAGCAGACGACTTTCCCTCATTTCACTATTGAAAAAAAGACAAGAATAGAGTAGTAGAATTCTTTCTAAAACTTGAAAGGACACAGTTTCAAGAATGTGAAGCTTGGCTAACAGAAGATACAGTGTGATATTAAAAGTGGAGGAGGTGGCAGCAAGTAGTGTTTGAAATCCCTTAATGGCAGTGGCATGAAAAGAGGAGCTGAGGTAAAAATTTTGGAACAGGAGCTTCTCATGGACTACTCACTACGGAGCTGGGTTGGCTAAGCATGGATAAGTAGAAAAGACTGCCATAGTTTACTCACTGGATAAAAATCTTTCAAAGAAAGAAAATAATTCAGTTTGTATACAGGTGTTGCAGCTCAGGAAGCATAGTCAAAAGCCCTGTTCCATTCGATCCTCACAATACTTCTATAAGCCACCCTTAATTTTTTGCTGGAAACGGAAGCAAAGAGTGGTAAAGTGACTTGCCCCTGGTCTCTCAACCATACATATCAATTTGGACATAAGTAAAGGTCTCTGGACTCCCAGTCCATCACGACTTCCGTTAGGTCATATAGTTTAGGTGAACTTGCCAAAGAATTCATTTTGATTTTCTCAGGCAAAACAAATATCATAGGAAAGCTTGCTCAGCCTTCTGGTTTAACTTTGGAAATCAAGTGAAGGAGAAGTTTTTTTAAGAGAATCCTCAGAGCCAGGGATAGGGGAGAGGCTGGTGAGGTGGGTTGGAACCTCCTGAAGTGAGGTATATGAAACATTAAAAGGGGGTGAAGTTGTCAGCAGTTAGCCACCTGAAGTGGGGCAGTAGTATATGACTTAGGGACGCAGGTGCCACCTAGAAACCCAGAGTCCTGACTTGGATGTGACACCTAAGCATCCACAGACCTGGACACCCTTTTTAACACAGCCAAATGCCACTTCATGGGTTGCATTCTCCATTCTATAAATGGCAGTCAGATTTGGAGGCAGGGAAGGGGTTGGCCAAGCAGTGAGCCCACAGAGTGTCTTGGGAAGGGACTCCTCTAGAATCAGAAGCCAGCGTCGAGAAGAGGCAAAAGGCCAAGTGGCCACTTGTTGTCAGGAGGTTTTAGCCTGTGGAAGGCATTTCCTCTTACTCATGGTCAGTGATGCTTTGGTCCCTGGTACACATGGCAGCCCCTCCTGGGAAGAGCACATTCTGAAGTCTCTTTGGTGTGTCTTCTCTTGGCAGCACCTGTTCCGAGAGCCTGAGAAGAGACCTCCCACCGTGGTGTCCAATACTTTCACAGCCCTCATCCTCTCGCCCTTGCTCCTGCTCTTTGCTTTGGTGAGTCTCCATAATTAGCATGGGCAGCGTGCGTCTGGCGCCAGACTCGGCAGATGTAGCCGTTCCAAAGGAGGCTTTGTGCGCTGGTCTCAGCACAGCTCCAGAGGGGTCCAGCAGCTGTGACCTGAACTGATGGTCAAAAAATTTTAGAATAACCCAAATTCCCCACTGTGGGAGAGTGGCCAGATAAATTGATCCATTAATAAGGGGGCATGAGAAAGTTCCTGACAGCCACGAAAAGCGAGTGTGTGGACTGTGATGCTCCATCGGGTGTGCAGATGAGATGAAGTGTGGGAAAAGCAAGGCCCAGTGCCCATAGCCGTGAAGAATCGAGAACAGGCTGCGCATTCCAGCTCTGTTTGGAGCGTAAAACTGGAAACAGCCTAAGGTTCTCATGAAAGCAGGTGTTAATTAGCCCATACAACGGAATAACACAGCTCAGTAACAGAAAGGATACATTTACACTCATACTGCAAGTGGACTGTTGAGCGTGGAAGGCAAAGAATAGGATAGCATCTTATGTGATGCTCTTTATGGAAATTTTTTAAAAATATATGTAAATTTTAGTCACCTGAGGAGAGAACATTGTGGAGAATATAAAGGAATGAACCTGTAGCTTTTATACTCTATTGTATTGTTTGTATATTTTTAATATACAAATTCATTGGTTTTTCTTTGTTTCTCTTTTTTTGTCCTTTTTTTTGGGGGGGAGGGGAACTAGAGGTTGAACCCAGGGCTTTGCGAATGTGAGGCAGACGATTTGCCACTGAGCTACATTCCAGCCCTCTTTATTTTTTAAAATCATAAATATAGTACATATCCTCAGGGTTCAGAGAATTTTGAGGGAAAAAACTCATTAGATCTTACTTTTGGAAAGTTGCCTGTGTTCCTAATTAATTTTTATTTTAACAAAAGAATTATTGGTTAATCTAAATCTGGAAGCATGCCTCAAGCTTCCAAAAATCAGACCTGAGGTGTGGGCACCTGTTCTTGTATCTGAGCATCAGGATTTCAGAAGACACAGAACCCACAGGCAAGAGCATGCAGCTGCCAGCTGTAAGCGGGTTCATCTTTCCAGTTCTCACAGAACTTGGTGGAAGCGTCAGTTACTTTATCATAAAGCAACTCTGACCTTCCAGCTTCATGGTTCCACCTGTTTTAAAACAGAAGGGTTTGCTGGCTTTAAAAATGATGTTCAGGCACAGTTGAGAGCAGGTGCTGAGATGCCTTTCTACCAAAAAAGGAAACATTTTTCCTGCGGGTTTGTAATAGGGTGGCTGTCACTTGGAAAAATTCCCTGTCTTTCCAGTATGCATGAACTTTTAAGATCTGAGGACTGTTCATTGGATTAGCATTGGCATGGCAGGTATAGCCTTTCTTTCAGGTTCTAATGTCTTTTTAATTTATTTCTCCACATCCTTCAGTGGATCCGGATTGGTGCCAATGTCTCCAACTTCACTTTTGCTCCTAGCACGATTATCTTTCACCTGGGACATGCTGGTAAGTGCCCCAGGCTGCTAATTCCATTTAACCTCCTCTGACATTTTGCCTGCCCACGCAAACCCCTGTTAAGTAGACCCACAACCTATTAACTATAATGACTTAATAGCATAACATTTCCCTCTTCCTCCTGGCCTTTTAAGACAGTTAATATGATGATAAACCTGTTTGGCCCATCAGCTTAGAACAGCTGTCATTATATTGGGCTTCATTGTACTAGGAGGCTGTTGGCAGGCCATTTACCCTCATTTAATAGCCCTGTTCATTTCCAGAGATTACTCACTTATCGTATCTTTACACTGAGCCATCTTCCTGGATGAAGAGCATTAATGCAGTTTCCAAAGGTTATCTTTCCCCACCACATCGATCTTTACATTTGCTGGCGGCTCTGTCTGGACAGTAATAGAAAACAGTCTCTTCTGTAGTCAGACACGCTGTCCTGCATTGTTCTCTTGAGAACTTGGGACCTAAACAGCTCGAACATAATGAGACAGTAAATTCACAAATCAGTTAAGCATTTCCGAGACTCTGACACTATTGGATCAGTGTTGCCTTGCATCTCACTGAGACTTTCAATATTTTTTAATTCCTTTGCCTCTTTTGGGAGTCATCATCTCTATATCCATAATATATGGCTTCTGGAGGGGTCCATGAATGAATCCCTTGAAATTCCAGACAAATGTGTGTCTATATTTTTCTCGGGAAAGAGAGTCCATAACTTTGATCAGATTCTCACAGAGGCATGACCTCAGATATGGTTAAGAATCCTCGCTGTAGTTATCTGTCATCCTTCTGGGCAAAATTGACAGAATGACCTTTCTCTCCAGCTTAGCTACTGGATTTGAATGATAGTCCTCCTGGGTCAGTCTCAGAACAAAACCTGCATATAAATTTGTTGAGAGCCATGACTTTTCTTACCAGTATGCTTTGTATGCACATTTCCTTGTTTGATTTTCATCACAACCCTGGTGGGAGTGATGGGACAGGAATTATGATCCTGTTTGACAGGTGAGAGAATTTGGATGCAGAGAAATTAAGTGACTGGTGAGGGCGGAGCCTGGACCAGAACCCAGGGCTCTCAGTGCTCTTTGTTCCTTCCTAGTCACAGTGGCAAATCATCCTTAAAGTTCTTTTTCTGAGATGGGGTCTCAGTGCTCTTGAATTCCTGGCCTCAGGGGATCCTCCTACCTCTGTCTTCCAAGTACTGGCATGTTCCACCATGCCCAGCTTCCTTAACATGTGTTTAAAAAGAAGGAAATTATTCATTTGTTTATATCCTGCAGACTTTCATTCAGAATTTAAAAATAAAGGTAGTGGCTCATGCCTATAATCCCAACTACTTGGGAGGCTGAGATAGGAGGATCACAAGTTCGAGGTCAGCCTGTGCAATTTAGCAAGACGACCCTGTCTTGAAATAAAATTAAAGAACAAAACAAACAAGTGCTCTCTACCACTGAGCCACAATCCCAGCCCTATTTTTTATTTTGAGACTGGGTCTCGCTAAGTTGCTGAGGGCTTCACTAAGTCGCTAAAGCTGACCTTGAACTTGTGATCCTCCTGCTCAGTGTCCTGAGTTTCTGGGTTTACAGGAGTGCACCACCATGCCAGGCAATGGTAAAGTTTTAAAGGAAAGAAAAGAAAAAAAAAGAAAAAAAAAAAAACCTGTGTTAAAGAAGAAGAGAAATAGATGTGACTAGGACTGTGGATTGAGATAAAATAAAATAGTTAAAGTCTGATTTTTACTTCTGAATTTCTTGCTAGCCAGGGCTGAGAACGTTCCCACTTTCTGGCATTAGATAAAAGGGTACGAAACAAGCTGGTCAACAAGCAGTCCTTTTCCTGACCCAGCAGTCACTGTTTCCAAGTCCCTTCCACCCAGAGCACTATCAGCTTTAATTAATTGGCTATCCTGACTCCTCTTGTAGCTATGCTGGGGCTCATGTATGTCTATTGGACTCAGCTCAACATGTTCCAGACCTTGAAGTACCTAGCCATCCTGGGCAGTGTGACATTTCTGGCTGGCAATCGGATGTTGGCCCAGCAGGCAGTCAAGAGGTAAGGCCAGGGCAGGCCTGGGGCTTCAGGGTAGGATTAGACATATTGGTGTCAGCTCTGCTAGTCCATATCTAGACCAAGGGTATGTGGCAACAAGATTCATTTCCTTAAGGGCAATTCTGACTCCTTACTCCAGCTCAATACAGAAGCCATAAGAACATTTAAATCAGTAAAGGGCCTTTGATGACCAGCAATAGATATATTAAAAGCACAATAATTTATATCTCTACTCATTAGAATGAGAGAGGAAAATAATTGCTTTATGTGGATTAAAATGGGTTAGAGTCTATCTGGGTGTATAAAAATCCTTCTTTCTAATAACAGTATTCTGCCCTGCCCCTCCCGCACACCCCTAAGGGTGACACCCGGAGCCTCTCTGTGTGTGAGGGCTGCATTCTCTCCCCAGGTTTTGCAGGGGGCTCCCAGCAGGGAGCATCCACCCAGGAGCCCACACCACTTCCCCAAGAACCAGACAGCCCGAGAGTCAGACCTTGACATGATGGCAGCTTGCTGGCAGCCCGACTTTCAGAACAAAATTGGAGGCAAATTTAAATGTCACATAGGTGTTTCTCATTGATTTGGCTTTATTAGAACCTGGGTGATTTCAACCACACAAAGGCCAATAGGAAAAGGTCAGAATTGCTTTCACCTTTGGAAGAAATCATTTTCAGACGTGCCCTGCTTTCTCCTCTCTGAGACTTCTGCTGGCAGACTGTAACTCAATATCATGCCCTCCAACACGGCTGCCAATTAGGTTGGTCAGATCTGAGAGAGGTTTTCTCAAGGAGACCATTTGTGGGTGGGAGAAGGAAAGGTCTCCTCTCCCCGCAGTCTCCACTGTGAGCTTTTTGAGGGCCTCACTCTAGAGACCAAACGGTATAAGCATGCTCCTTGACTTCCCCACAGTTATCCAGGTCCCGCAGAACTCCCCTTAGCACCAGCAGTGGCGGCTGGTTCATTGTTTGACCCCTTCACAGCCTTTACTCGGTGGCTATGAAGTACAGCTAGAAAGAGCCTGAGTCTCTGAAGTTTTTCCAGAGCAGAGCTCTGTTCCTTTGCAGCAACCAGTCTGGGCCCCCAGGGAGCCAACTGTGCTCTGCTAACTTTTCTTTTGTGGAATTTGCCCACAAGACAGAAGCAGGGGAGAGCAGGATGGAAACAATTTGATTTAGATGCTGCTTACAAGTTCCTAATCTGAAATCCTAAAGTTGTATGCATTTTCTGGGGAGTGAGACCATGGTTTTTATCAGACTCCCAAGAGGATCAGTGACTCCCCCACACAGACACACTCGCATCCCATAAGTCCTGAAAAATCAGTGACCTTAATAGAAACTCTCGTCGGGTGTTTGCCGTTTTCTGCTTCAGCTTATTTCTCCTCTCACTGTCCTTTCTTGATTCTCAAACCCTCTTTCCTTTGGCAGGATCGCTGCAGAGCAGAGCAGTAGATTGGCAAAATATAGGACACTACGGTAAAGATGAAGGGTGGATGCCTCCCAGGACTAGGGTCCCTTTCCTGTCTTGCCTTCCTCATGCATGTCAGTTACTCAGTCGCTCATGCCTCCCTTCCCCTCCCCATGCCAAAGCCAATTCTGAGGCCATTTTATAATCTGCTAGAAGAGGTTGCGACTGGACCATGGCAGAAGCTGCCTGAGGAAGCCCAACCGGTGGGTTAACTTTGCAGTGGAGCAAGTCTGACCCGGCTCTCACTGCACGAGATGCCATCCTTCCTTATATCCCGTGGGGTATTGATTATATGTAACAGCCCCTCTGTGTTCACAGCAGAGCAGAATCGAGGACAAAACAAGTCCAACCTTGGACTCTTAAAAGGGACCCCATCCAAGACTCATAAATTTATTAAATGGTGGTCCCATGGCAAATCCTGGCACACCTTGTCACTATTTCTAGGCCTTTCCATAACCCTGATCTCTAGTTGGGCCAAACCGTGCAGTTTGGTGAGACTCTGAATTATGAAGGACTGAGGGCCACAAATCAAAGCCAGCAGCAGTGTTCCAGTTCTTAGAGTTCAGAGTGTAGTTCAGGGCTGCTCCCCATGTGACTGACCATGCTGACTCCCTCCAGGGGTTGGTCCTAGGATGGGGACGGAGTGGAGGCGAGGTGTAGGGAAGGAAGGACAGGGTGCCTGCTGCTTCATGATCTGATCCTCTGAATCAGGGGTGGACAAGAGGTTTCCATGAAGGGGCAGGTGGTATGTCAGGCTTTGCAGGTCAGATGGTCTCTGTCATAACTCCTTCGTCCTGGCACTGTCGCATGAAAGCAGCTATAGACCACGTAAATAAGTGGATGTGGCTGTATCTCAATAAAACTTTATTTACCAAAACTGGTGCTGGGCTGGATTTGGTCTGTGTCGTAGGTGGCTAACCACTGCTCCAGACCAACAAAGGATAGGGAAGTATTTGGGTTTCTGAATCATGCTCTCTTATCCCTTGCCTTGGAAATGGCTTTCTATGCCAAAGCAACAAAGCCATCTAATTTTTAATCCTCTAAATATAGGAGAGATCAACAAAAGCATAGGATTTAGAGCCCTTTCACTGAAGAGTGAACATAAGCTGGGTCACCTCTATGTAGTCCTCAACATAGAAAGAAACTGCATTTGTTTTGGCTTTTTTCCCCCGAAGTTTAACTGAGGTGTAATTTACATAGAGTAAAATTCACTTTTGTGTGTGTTATGTAATTCTATGACTCTTATAAAGCATATATGGCTGTACAACTACCTCAATCAAGATACTTTTCTACACTTCCGGAAGTTCCCTTTGGCCCCTTTTATAGGCAACCCCGCCACAATCTCCACCACTATCCCCTGGCCTTACTCATTTGGTTTTGTCCTAAATTATATCTGTTCTGTCTGCAGTTTGCTTTCAGAACTAGTCCTTCCTGCTATATGTTGAGTTCTTTAATTCTTTACCCTGGATTGATATTTCTCCCTTGATTTTTAATAGTCCACTCCTACCTGTTATCCCCAAATCATATAGCTTGAGGGAGAGGAAAGTCATTTGATGATTTGAATATTTAGGACTTTCTGAGATTGGGACCTGGTGTTAAGGTTTAGCCCCCTGGTAGCTGAGGACTTGTGATTGAATTAAAATCAGACAACTGATGTGAGTGACCATAACACAGGGCATCATTTCTTAGCCGAGATTGAGGCTAGTGAGCCACTACCCTTCTTCTGTTCTTATTTCTTCCTCATGCTTTCCCTTCTGTGCAAACTTTTCTAAGCACACACATTTTAATGTACCTGGGAACCTGTGTTAAGGAGTGAGGAGCACACAATCTGGCCCCCAGGATCAGTTTTCATGCCTGTGATTAGCCTTGGGAACTAAGTCTCCATTCTACAAGACGGTGACATCACTGTAGTCTTCACCATGGGGTCTGGTTGCCTGCTAAGGGTGGTGGGTGTGTCTGTGCCAACGTTCCTCCCTGGAGCCTGCCTAAACCAATTGGTTTCTTTTTGCTATCAGTGCCTGGTTGCAGATCTGTCTAGATTATCCTTTTTACTTCTGTGTTTCCCCATCACTTCAAGTCCAGGGAAAGCCAAGGAGAAAGAGGGAATAAAGATGTAGAGAGATTTTTATCCTGTCTTAAAATGTTTCTGTGAGCTAAGTCCCGTTTTTGAGAATTACTCTGTGTAGATGCTGGGTCTGACTATAGGTAAGAACACAGCCACGTGTCAGGAATGTGGTACAGGATGCCGTCTTCCTAGCTGCAGAAGGGCCACATTTGGTTGGCAGATGTGGAGTCTGGGAGATTGGCAATGAATATTCTTTAAACTTTCCTCTGTTCTGCTAGTTGGAACTTGCACTTTTTGGCCTTATACTGTGAGAGGTGTGCCTGGAATTACCTCATCTCCTGTATTTTCACATAAAATTTCTTAGTTCTGAAGTTTGTTTCATTGTTTCTCAGTTGTCATCAGCTTCAGTTATGAATTAACTGTCTCACATTTCTATTGTGAGATGAGACGAGGCATAAATGACTAGAACTGATGATTATTCCCTTATAAATGGGACCTTGCAGTGGGAGAGTACCTTGGTCTCTGTTGTCACCAGTTAGGAACTATAACAGTGAGTCAGAACCTTCAGTAATTTTTGGGTTTCTCTTCATTTTTCTTTCAGAACAGCACATTAGTTCCAGAAAAAGGATGGAAATTTTGAAAACTGAAGTGAATGTCAAGAAACGGAGTCAAGAACAATTCACAATATGAAAAAAGGAATTAAAAAACAAACTTTATTTAAAAAGAAAAAAATTGAGATGTGGTTGTACTGTTGCTTGTTGTTTCCCAGTTTCCCTCACACAAAGCAGATGCCTTGAGTCAGATCGCCTGTTTCTCTGACACGATGCGCTAGCAAGGTGCTCTGGGTGCCCGTAGTTACCCAGGGACTGCACTGGAAATCTGAAATCTGCGATTAATTTGTTTTGGAATAAAAAGGATGATAATAGGAGCAAAGGCCTGACTGAGCGCTTTCTGTGGTACTTTTGGAGTGTGTAACACGAGGACTTCTTGAGACTTGGTTGTTGGGTTGGGCAGGTGTTTCTTACTCCTTTCCCAACAGGGCAGAAGTGGCCAGCTTCCTTTCTGCTTCTCCAGCAGTGAGCACTGCAGAGGAGCCCCTTTGGTTTCAAGACTCCCCTTGGTCCACAACTAGGACCTGCTCAAGGCTGTTGCCCTCAAAGTTTGATGTCAGCCCACAGTGAGGGAGCTGACTGCATTAGTTCATTCCTGCTGCTTTGACAAAACACCACAAACTGGGTAATTTATAAATAATATAAATTTATTTCTTATGGTTCTGGGGCCTGGGAAGTCCAAGTTCAAGGCATCAGCAGATTTGGTGTCTATTGGTGTCAGTATCCACATGTAGCAGAAAGGACAAATGTTTTGTCCTCATGTGGCAAAAGGGGCAAAAAGATAAAAAAAAATGAGCTGGCCAGTTCCCTCAGCCCTTTTATAAGGTACTCATCTATTGGTGAGGGCTCAGCCCTCCTGATCTAGTCACCTCTTGAAGGCCCCACCTCTTTTTTTTTCCCTTTTGTGTGTGTGTGTGTGTGTGTGTGTGTTGTGGGGGTGGGTTAACAGTAACCCTAGTGGGTTACCCCACGGGTGCTCTGCCACTGAGCTATAATCCTAGTCGCTTTTTTAAATTTTATTTTGAGATGGGGTCTCCCTAAATAGCCCAAGGTAGCCTTGAACTTATCCTTCTGCCTCAGCCTCCTGAGTCTGTGGGATTACTGGTGTGCATCACCACAGCTGGCTCATTTATTTACCTTTCTGGATACAGGTAGTCCTCACAGAGTTTGCTGAATTCAGGGTACAGAAGTTACGTCATTTTAATTGGATGGCTTTCCAACCTAACTGAACTTTACTACAGTAAGGAAATTGGGAGCTTTTACTGGATATAGGGAAAGGAGATTCTAGAACTCTGAGCTAGTTCTGAAAAGAATCCTATAGGTGAGAAAACAAAATATGGGCAATTAGGGCAGCCCCCTGGGATGGGAAGCAGGCCTCTCCTCTCCAACAGATTTCAAACTAGTGGCCGGTAGATATGTTTTATTTGACCTGTAGAGTTTAAATAGTTGAATCTGTTGCTAGCATTTGAAAATGAGATTTTATATAAAAAAATCTGGATTTGAGTTTTGGGATCTGGATCCTTTTGAGGATCAGAGCCCCGTTACTGAATGGCCACAATGACCAGAGCTGACCAGCTGCTCCTCCCTTTGGATGGGTCTGCACTCACCTGATTGTTACAGTCCCTCCCCTCACAGTTCCTTCCTGCTCGTCCACCTGCCAACTTTGCTTCCTTTTTTTTTGGGGGGGGGGCGGGTACTAAGGATTAAACCCAGGGCATTCTACCACTGAACTGCTGAACTACATCCCCAGCTGGTTAGGTTTGGTTTTGGTTTTGGTACCAGGGATTGAACCCAGGGGCACTTTACCACTGAGCCACATCCCTAGGCCTTTTCATTTTTATTTTGAGACAGGTCCTCACTAAGTTTCCTAGGGCCTCACTAAATACCTGAGGCCAGTCTTGAACCTTTCTGATCTTCCTGCCTCAGCCTTCTGAGTCACTGGGATTACAGGCATGTGCCACTGTGCCTGTCATCTTTGTTCCTTTGATTCCTGCCTTTGGGACCCCTGCTTTTAATCTTAGTTTCTCATCCCATCCTGAGGGGAAAGGGCAGTGTTGATCTCCATTGCTCTTAGATGGCTCCTAGAGTCCCTACTAAGGTGTACTGAGGCCTCAGCAGCTGTGAGTCACCGTGAGGTAGTAAGAGCCAGCAGTGTGTGGGATGATAGCAGGGCCCCTGGTCAGCTGTCACTTCCACATCTGCTGTGAGACCTGGACGGGCCTGGAAGATAGAACAGTAAGCCTGGTAGAAGGGCCTGCAAATAGAAGTGTGAAGCATGCTGAGTGTCCCCTGGGAAAAGAGCAGCCTGTGACCGAAGGGAAGGGGCCAATAATGAGAACGAGAAGGGGCTGGCAGAGCTAAGGGGCACCACTGCTGGTTCAGAGCTGGCCACCTTTGCCCTGTGCCATGCTGTCTGCTGTGTTCAGTGGGCAAGGTGACTTCCATCCGGCCTTTGGTTCAGTGCAGCCCAAAGGAGACAGGTGGAGGCAAAGGAGCAGAGAGTTTGCAAATGTGTGAAGGCCTTCAAAAGGAGCAGTTTCCCTGGGCAGGGAGAGGTATTGGGAGGCTAAGCTGAGACCTGAAGAACAGGGAGGGGCCTCCAGACTCCGAGGCAAGAGCATGGAGCCCCAGCGTTCTGATCTGATGGCAGGCTGTCATAGCTATGGTGTCCTTAGCAAGGAGAGCATCCTGGGATGAGATAGTAGAAACCAGAACAAACTCGACCTTTAAGCGCTGTGGTAAAGGGGGCAAATTTTCTTTTTGGACTAATGGAGAATTTTAAGCAACTTGGGTCTTGTGTTACAATGTGGCTGAGCAGCTAATTCCCCACTGGGAGCTGGGACTGTGGGCTCTCGGCTCTTGAGTGAGGCTGCAGGGGAAAAGGCTGGTTGCTGTAGCCGAGTGGGTCTGTAAGGCGGGGTTGGCAGCATTCCTAGCCCCTATAACAGAAAGTTCACTGAATGTATGGCTCAAATATTTCACCCCACTGGTGCCTGGGCCTGGCCTTTTCTAAGGAGTGCAAAGCACATCAGTTTTAGAGTTAAATGCACCTGCTTCCAATGCACTGATTATTCTTATACACCTTTCTTTTACCTTCTTAGCCTTAGTTTCCCATCAGTAAAAATGGAGATAGTATCTCTGAGAGGTTTATAAGGACCAGATGAGATTGGATTCAAATCACAATAGTATTCGATAAATTCATGAGATATTCAACACTTCATTATAAAATCAGCTTTGTATTAAATGATTTTGCTCCAGTGTAATCTGAGCGTTCCGGTCACATTTAAGTTCAGCTAGGCTAAGCTGTGATGTTTGTAGAAGCATTAAATGCATTCTTTCACTGTCCCCATTGTAAGTCAGAGAGCATCTGTGTTGTTTTCACGCTCTTTTCTGAGTGCCCTTAGCAGGATCCTAACAGCACTCAGAAAATAGAGTTGGGTTCACATTCTCTCATTCCCAGCTTGCGTTTCCTGAGGGGCCTGGAGTCTTGGAGCCACAGGGTCCCCCACCCTCACCCCAACGGTCTCCAGCAATTTGGCCTCCTAGTTGTGTGACCTGAGACCCACTTCTGACCTCCCTGGGAAACTGGCCAGTGAGGCCAGCACTGCCTTCTCCAGAGGGCTGTCCTAGGGAGCCTCTTTGTGAACTCTAAGTTAATACAAACATAAGGGATTATCATTAAAAGTGACAAGTCCCCCATTGATTAGAGCTTTTCTTTAAGGGAGAAAAAATAGCACTCAGTCTTAAGTAGGACCCCCGCGGGAGTGGGGAGCTCCAGCGTCTCTGTGGGGAGACATTAAGTCTTTTAAGCCGCCATTAGTGTTGCAGTTAATGGAGATAAAGCGCTGGAGTTGTTGCCATCACGGTTTTTCCCTCGAAACCACAAGTAGCAGCAGGTCCCAGCGGTCATTATTTCATTTGAAAAACTAATTGGAAGTTAAGAAGGTCCCGAGTTTTTGTTTTTGTTGGGACAGGCCAGGGAAAGAGATGAGCAGGTGGGCCTGGGAGGGAGAAGGGGTCTTGGGTCGCCCCTGTCACTCTCCCATTCAGCCAGTCTCTCCTTTGTTCTGCTTTGGCAGGTTCCAGGCCTGCCGCCTCTCTTGGTTGAAGTGGACCGCCTGCCCTCAATGACCGGCCTTCTCCTCTGGAGGGCACTTTTGTTTCCCATTGTCCTTATTGTCTCCTCAGCTGAGCTGCCCTCCTGAGTGGCCCCCTGCAGAGCATTTCCCACGCTTCATATTCTTTCCCAGAGACAGCAGGTGGCTGAACCCTGTGCTCTGTGCTCTGTGTTCTGGTGCTGGGAGACAGGCGACCTGGCTGCCAGCCCCTCAGGACTTGGGTCGAGCCCTTCCCTTCCCTGGTGACAGGGTCCTAGACTGGAAAATGAAGGGTGTGCAGTTGCTCGTCACTGAGTCCCATCAACTTGAAGCTGCTGTGATTCTTTTTGCCCTTCTCATCAAAACACAGCCCATCATCCAGAATTCACAGTTATCATTTTTTAAAGGTTTGATTTACTTGCAGTAAAATGCATAAATCATAAATGTACAACTCAATGAATTTTTATATGTAACACTGGGAAAGCTGCTATCCAAATCAGAATATAGAACATTTTTATCACACTGGAAAACCCACAGATTCTGAGGGTAAGTGACACGTGCAGATACATGGCCCAAATGAAATGGTTTGTCAGTAGAAAAAGCTGGGTAACCACTAATGTGTCTCCAGGATGAGCATCCTTTTTAGCTATACTTCTTTGAGAAATTACTTCTGCCAGAGCTGTCCATGGCAATATAATATAAGCCACAAAGGTGATGGTACATATTGTAATGTCCACCAAAAAAAAAAAAGAGGGGCAGGTCATGGAGCTCAGTGGGAGAGCGCTTGCTTAGCATATATGGACCCTGGGTTTACTCTCGGTACTCCAAAACAAAAACACCAGGCAAAACTAATTTTAATATATTTTATTTGACTTAACATATCCAAAATATTATCTTTTTTGAGGGAATGAGGTTTTGGGGATTGAACTCAGAGGCACTCAACCACTGAGCCACATTCTCAGTACTATTTTGTGTTTTATTTTGAAACAGGGTCTCACTGAGTTGCTTATGGCCTCTCTGAGTTGCCAAGGCTGACTTTGAACTTGTGATCTTCCTGTCTCAGCCTTCCTGTCTCAGAGTCCCTGGGATTCCAGGTGTGCGCCACCGTGCCTAGCCACGTTATCATTTTAATGTGTGAGCAATATAGAAATATTAAGATATTTGCATTATTTTCCATACTAAGTCTTTGAAATCCAGTGTTTATTTTATACGTAAAGCACATCTCAGTTTGTGGTAGCAACATTTCAAGGGTTCCATAGCCACGTGTGTAACGACCACCGTATTCGAAAGCCAGGTCCAGATTCCCAGTTCTGTTTCCTCTTCTCCCATTTTTTCTCTTGGCCCAGTCAATCAGACTTTGACCTCCAGTACTGAGCCACAGTCCCAGCCCCACTCCCTTCTTTTTGAAACACTTCTTCAGTCGGTCCCTGAGAGTGACTTTAAACATAGGTCAGATAATATTCTTCTGCTTAAACTCCCATGAGAACTTCCATCTCCCCCAAGGCGAGATCCAAGTTCCCACATGACCATATTAATCAAAATGTGTGGGAGGTCATTGTGAGGGACTAAGCTCCTACAATAGGCTTCAACAGATCTGACCAAACCAGAACAATAATCAAGCAACTTTCCAAAGGGGTGGTTTTCCTTAAAAAGCAGGAGACTCACAGTAACCAATAAAAGGGGCCCAGTCAACTGGAGATGGCATAAGGAAGTCCCCTCTGCTTTAATCCTATAAAGAAAGTATCTTTGAAATGACCAGCCTGCTTTTTCTTCCTTTTCAGCCCCTTTTTGGCCCATCATGCCACCACTACTCAGTTCATCGGAGGTCCTTGCAGGCTGCCACCCAATCCATGAGTCGCTGTGAAGAATCACCATTCGAGCTTTAAAACTTGGTTTGGTAACATTGGTTCCTGGTCTAGGAAGTGAGGAGGATCCCAGTACTTGCCGACTTGCCATGAGGCTGTGTGAGGAGCAGAGGTTATGTGGTTCTGTTCATGAAGCTGCTCAGCTGGCCTCTAAGTTGTTTTTTTTGTTTGTTTGTTTTTTGTTTTTTGTTTTTTGCAGTACTGGAACTTGAACCCAGGGCTGCACACATGCTAGGCAAGCACTATACCATTGAACTACATCCCTGGCCCTAGTTTTTCTTCTTTTTTTTTTTTTGTTATACCTTGTAATGCCGCTTTAGGAAATGTAACTATATAAGACATAAAAAATAGGCTGTAGATAAAAGAAAATTGAAATGCAGACCAGTATGGGAGAATTTTATTGTATTTACAAAGGAAAAAGTAGGTCAGAAGTGAAATAGGATTAACTGGATCCAGTTGTGTTTGGGCTGCAGGTGGTCCAAGCCTCAGGGGCAGTCTTCATCCTTGGGAATTCCTGCTACAGAAAGAAAGAGGCTGCTCAGTCTGGAGACTGCAGGAAGGGACGCCCAGAACCAGGTCCATGGGGCTGCCAGCCAGGAGCTGGCTGTCTCACCGTCCCAGGCAGCACAGGGTAGAAAGGAGGATGCTCACGCGTGTCAGCAAAGCAGACCCCATCCTTAGCCTCTGCCCCACCAACCAGTTCTCAAGGAGACCCTGGACTGGTCACTCCCCCTTGAAGAAGCCACTTCTAATCCCCAGAACTTCTGCCAGCCAAACATTCACCTCGCCCCCACCTCTCTGTCCATCTGCCACGGTTGAATAACCCACTGTGCAGCCCTTGGGTAAGCCCTGCTGCCTTGATGTTTTGAATGCTAGAGGGATCACCTCTGTCCTGCTCACTGTGGATCCCCAGCCAGGAGCCTGGCACACGGTAGTCACTGGATGGTAGTCACTGGATGGCCCTTGCAGAGGTGGGAGGGTGCAGCCCTGAACCTCAGCTTCCCTCCAGCCATGATGACACAGGGGTCAGGGGCAAAAATTGTGCCTTCCAAAGAGCTCTATGAAGCCTCTGGCTTGTGACCTGCCAGGGGGTCTAATAGGAGACAGAAGGTAAATGATACCTGAGAGGCCTGGCATAGCATCCTTCTTAGAGTCAGTGGTTTTAGAACCCAGCCTTTGGGATTTTAGGACCACGCTAACCTGCTCCTTCCTTGGAGGAAGAAATTAGGACGTCACCTATTGCTGTGGGCCGGGAGTTGGTCTCCAGCCCCTGGGTCTGCCTGTGGCCTGCTGCTGCTGGATCTCCACTGGCTGTAGCTGGTGCGATCTCTGGGCGCTCAGTGTCCAATAGCTTGGGAAGAGGGTGCGGGAGGACTTGCAGAACCGGATCTGCTGAAGAGGCTGGCGTGGCAGTGCCTGGGCAGAGTCATGCTGGGACACGCTTATGCTCCCCGTTTAAAATCGGGTTCTGAGGGCTGGGTGTGGTGGCACAGGCCTATAATCCCAGCTACTCAGGAGCCAGGGGCACCCCAGCAACTTAGCGGGCACTCAGCATCTCAAAATAAAACTTTAAAGGATGGGCCAGGAGAGAGCATCCCTGGATTCAATCCCCAGGATCACAAAAATAAATGAATAAATAAAATAAAATCAGACTCTAAAAGATAGCAGTTATTCTCCAAATACACACACAAAATGGCGGTTTTGTGTAAAGACATTCCAGGGAGGACAGCAGATTTAGGCCTGCCAGACTCTGACTTGAGGCCAACTGCAGCCTCTTTTTGCCTCACTTTTCCTCTTCTGTAAAATGGGAAAACTCATTCCTGATCTTCCCTGACTCCCCGTGGGAATATGTGAGTCAGTGAGATGGGTCATGACTGTTGTGACTGTCTCTCCCACTGATGACAATGTGCTGATACACACTGGCTTATATACCACAGGGCATGGGAAGGCTGGCCCGCCTTTGACTTTATAGTCTTGTGAGCTTGACAGAGAAGCCTGGGCATACCTCTCAGATCACCTATGTGGGAATCACCTAGGACATTTGTTTAAACTCAGATTTCTGGGATCTGGCTCAGAACCTGTTGTGAGTGACATTTTAGGGCACAGACACTGAGATTAGCCTCTTTTTTTTTTTTTTTTTTTTTTTTTTTTTGGCGGTACTGGGCATTGAACTCAGGGCCTTATGCTTACGAGGCAAGCACTCTACCAGCTGAGCTATTTCCCCAGCCCAGCTTAGCCTCTTGATATACACTGGACATACAGCAATCTCTGTCACCTGTCACACCCTTCCTCTCCTTCCTCTGTTCTTTATTTTTGAGACAGAGTCTATTCTGTCCACATTTGTCTCAAACTTATAGGTTAAGAGATTCTCCCATCTCAACCTCCCAAACAGCTGGAACTACAGTCCTTCTTCTCTTCTTAATGTGTGTAAGGAAAGAGCTTGTTTGCTAAGCTGAGCCCCTCACCTTTGGAGAGAATGGGATTCTTTCCTTTTACCTGGTAACCCCAGGGAAGGAGCCTCTGCGGTCACACACACACACACATACACACACACACACACACACACACACGTACACACCCCTACCTGTGCTTCTGCAGCAGTGCCACCAAGATGCTCTCTAGAGCTGTCTGCTTTTGGTCTGCCCACATGCCGTCTACCTGGCGGCCAAGCCGAACCCTTGCTCCTTGCTCCTGGTTCCTCTCTCTCTCTCTTTGTGGTTAGAAAAGGAGAAAGAGTTAAGGTTGGTATTAGGTAGGATGGGGACATGTTGGCGGGCATCCCTATGCCTAATTCAATATCTGATGTGAATTCTTACACACAACTGAATTCAGTATTTAGGGAGCCACGGTATGAGCTATTACCTATATATATATATGTCTGACTTGATATGTAAATGTACACAGTTGTAAAAATCCCTCACAGATTATTAACTCATCTGGCAGACACCAATGGCAGATACTATGTTAACCAAATGATCAAATTTGCCATCCACTAATAACCCATGAATAATGGACAATGCCTCCTGATACCGGGCACTAAGAAGGACATACCACCACCTGTGCGGGTGCATAACCTGAATCTAATTATGAAGCTCCTTTGTCTGGTTCACTGTGAGGGATGGACTATATAGAGCATCGACTTTTACTAGTCAAAAATTTCAGTGCCACAAAAGTCTTTGGAACTCCTCCGGATTAAGAGTAACTAATGAGACCTGATGACTAAATGAAACCTATGATCCTGGACAGGATCCTAGATCAGAAAAAGAAATAATTATAAAGGGCATTTGGGGATGACCTGTGAAATATGAATATGGAGTGTAAGTGAAAATTATTCTGTGATAAGTGCTCGAGGCATGTGCAGAAGTGCTCGAGGGTAAAGGTCATGAGGACAGCACTGTGCTCTCAAATGGTTCAGCAAAAATGATATTCAAATAATAATAATAAACATGTGTATGTGTTTGTATAAATCTATACCTAGCTATAGACATATAAAAAGCAAATGTGGAAAAATGTTAGTAATTGTTGAATACAGGGAAGGGCAGATGGAAGTCCATTGTAATATTGCTGAGACTTTTTTGGAAGTTTGAGATTTTTCAAAATGAAGTGTAAAAAAATATACAGGATGTGGAATCCAACTGTTTGGATCCCAGTTCTGCTGCGATTTGGTTCTGTGTCCTTTAGAGATCTTTAGTGGATCTGTACAGTGGGTACAGATTAGCGGATCTGAGTCCCTACTTTGTTGGGTTGTTCCAATGATCAGAGAAGAAACTAAGAATGGTGACTTACACTACCAGGGCTTCCCGTGTGCCTGGTACAGTGCTGGCGTACATGTCCTGTTCAGTCTTGTTTCTGGCACAGAGCCATGATCAAACGGTGCCTACCATCAGCAGGTACCGATAGAGCCTTGCATTGGGAGAAGCACACAGGGGTAATTTGAGGCTTGACATTGGGGTCCCTCTGCTGCGCAAAGTCCAGCAATGACAGATGCTAAGTCAGGGAAGAGACCAATCTTGGTCCCTGGTCTCCTACATCAGGCCCCCAAACTCTGATGCACAACAGTGTGGGAACAATTTTCTGCTTACCCCTGCTGCCTGCTCATGATGTCCTGCAGCAGCTTGCGGGCAGACAGCTGGCCCAGAACCTTCCGGTAGCTGTTGGTGAAGATGGCATCTGCATATCGACGCATCCTAAGTGAAGGAGTTGGAGGTCGGTGTGGGGGCAGAAGAGTGGACAATGGGAGCTATACTCACCACGTCTCTGCGAGGTCCTTCTGTTGCCCCCTGTCTTGCTCACCCACAGACACACCCTGGCTGAATGACCTCTGGTACTCTGTCTGGTCCCCTCCTTGAGATGGGCAGGGATGGCTCAGAGGTGTGAAGATTCAGGAGCGGCTTACCTGAGGGGCAGAGAGGGGGACGGGGAGCAGTGGGCGCCGATGCTGAGGGTCAGGATCACAAAGAAGAACACCCAGAGTGGCATCCTTGCACCCTGGGGAGGCACCTACAAAAGAGCAGGAGGGGATAGTCAGGGACAGCAGCCACAGCCACGGGATGCCCTTTGCCATGAAAAGTCTTGGTCTTTGTCCTTTGGAAGCTTCAAGAAGGAGAACCCAGACACTGAAAGTCAGACAGACCTGGGTTCAAGTTCTGCCTCTGCCAGTCATCAGCTTTGACTTCTCCATCTGGCAAATGGGCATGATAAAGCCACCTGGCCACCTCATCAGGGAGAACAGAAAAACCAAAGACAGTGCTGAAATCCACACTGCTGTTCAGGCCCAGGAGATAAAACCCAGCCTTGTGAGGGAAGGCAGAGGAGAAAACGCCTTCCCTGAGTGCCACTGTGCCACTGTTCAGTGTGGCTGTGACAGCAACAAGCAGGGGTAAGAGCTCAGCTGTGAGACGGACAAATTTGAATTCAAATCCTGGCTTTGCTGTCACTTAGCTGTGTCCCAAGATGAGTGGCTTCACCTGTCTGGGCCTCAGTTTCCCTAACCACAAAATGGAGATGATAACTATCACCTATATAAGATTTGTGTGAGGATCAGGTGAATTGAGGCACCCGAGGGAGTAATGTGGCACATAAGGAACTCTCTAGAAATATTTGCTGTGGTCACCTAATATTGACCCACTTGGAGGACAAGCTCAACCTGTTTACTTTTTTTGTGGGGTCAGAGGGACAGGAGAAAACTTACAAATCTCTCTCCAGATGCTTAGATTTCATGGAAGGAGTTTTAGTCCTGGAAAGGATCTTAAGAGTCCAGAAAGCCAGTGTGGCAGAATCTTCACATAGGTGGTGTAATTACCCTTAATTGGAGCCTGTTGACATGGTGCTCTTCAATTAGGGGAAGAATAGTTGGCAGGGCAAAGAGCCGCCCCAGCTGGGGAAGGCTCACTGCTGTCAACTCAGACCTGCCCTGGTCCAGAAGAGCCGACCTCGGGGACTCAGCCACCACAGAGCTGGGTCTTCTCATCTCCCACGGGAGCCTTCTCTCCCAGCAGGATATCTGCTCCAGGGTGATGCAGCCCCATCTGGAAGCAGGGCCAGCCCCAGAGAAGGCAGCAAGCCCTCCACTCCCACAGTGGCCTCACATGGCTCCTTTCCTCCCCTCTCCCTAGTCCTGGGCTCACTTGTCCCCACTTTCTGCAGACTCTGTGGTCTCCACTAACCCAGGGACGCCTTGGGCTCTGGAGGAGAGCCCATGGAGACTTCTCACTGTGACCCAAGACCCCTGCACCTCCAGAGCCAAAGGAAGCAGCTGTCAGGCATCAGTGGTCAGACCTTCCTCGAGGTGCACCCCTCCTCTCCAGGGAGCCTCCAGTTCCTGCCGGGGAGCACTCACCGTCAGTGATTGGCAGGGAACTCACTACCTCCCGTCTGTTTGTTTCCAGGCAGTTCTTATTGTGAGGATGTTTTTCCTCTTTGTGTCTAGCCTCCCAATACAGTCATGTGCCATGTTTTGGTCAACAACAGCCCACATATACAATGGTGGCCCCACAAGATTACACCACCTAGTGATAGAATCTTCGCTATCTGGGATCATATAAGCAGTCTATCACGTCTGCGCCCTGATGAGATTGCCCAAAGGTGCATTCTCAGAACACATCCCTGTCACTGATTCATAACTGCTTGTTAGACATTTGCTGTATGGGTCAGAACTGAAGCTAGAGAAAAGGAGAACCTGGTATCTCTGCCCCAGGGCTGCCTCTTTCATATCTGCCTGCTGTGCCACCCAGAGATTCCGCACCTGCACCCATGTGCTGAGCCCTTTGAATACACATGCACTTGACCGAGGCCTTTGCTCCTGGGTTCAAGGGCCTGCAGCCTTCTGTCCTCCTCCTCACACCATATCACACCTCTTTTCCCCACCTGGTCTGGGCTGCCTCTCAAGAAGTGGAATTTCTAAGCAAGGAGGCCCCCTTCACAAAAACCACTGAGTTTTCTGCCCCCCAGAACAGCCTGGCTTTCTTGGTGTTTTACTGCCCATCTTTTAAAGCTTTGGGCTGATCACTGCTTTTCCTGCTCAGATTCCTTCCCAGGTAAAGCCCAGGCCCCTGCTCTTGGAGTGCCTGCCTCCTAGCCTAGGGCTGACACAAGTGATCCCAGCCCCCCTCCCCGCTGTCCTGCACAGTCCCTCACACCGACTCTGGAGTGGGTATTGCCACCCTCATTTTACAGTGGAAGAAACAAACCCAGAGAGGAGAAGGGCCTTTTTCCATGGTCCTCCATCACAATTAGCTTTGGAGTGGGCACTACAGAATCGGCCCCCTAATTCCCAGGCCAGCAGACTTCCTCCTGCTCCTCGAGGCCTTCTCATATACAATACCCTATTCACAGAGCTCCCTATTCATGGGCCCTTCAGACTCATCACCTGCACATGGGAAAGAGTCTGAAGAAATGGAAATCTTTTGCTCTTTGTCACTGGGCCTCTGAGGAAGTCAAAAGGGGATCAAACGGGGACACCTGCTTGATTGGCACCTCCCTCTGCATACCCACTGGTTTCACAGAGTTGAAAATAACCTTGTGATAAGGCAGATTCTGGGGGAGCCAGTCATAGAAGGCAAAGAACACCCCACTTGTTCAAAACAAGGCTGAGGAACTGCATATTCTGGTCAAGCAAGAAACTCGACATTTTCCATAAACCATATGCCCGGGGCAGGAGGCCTTCCAGACAGGCAGTAACCCCTGGGCTCTGCAAACCTAGTCCCAATCCATGGGCTTGCCAAATTCCACTGCACAGAGATGGGAACAACAAGAATGATCTAGCCTCCGGTCAAATAAAGACAGGTTGCATCACAAAGGATAAAATAGCTGTTGGCAGACACACCCCACAGTACAATCTAGGAAGATAAAATTCACTGAGTGACTATAACCTGAACCCAGCAACCACACTGACAGCACAAGGATGCCTCAAGGGCATTCTAGAGTTTGAAACTTCCCTTCTGCGTATGGATAACTTTCTGCAGTGCTAGTTCTGTGACTCCCTGTATCTGAGGTCCTCAGAATTCAGGTGCTTGATCCTCACCGGTTGATACGTTTTCCAGCCTTCCTGCTACAGATGCCAGGAGAATTTTGCAGATACCTTTAGCTCACAGCTAAAATACCCAAATTAGCAAGGTCACTTTTGAAAACCTAGGGAATTCTTTTATTTATTTTTTTATTTTTTTTACTTTTCTTAAATATCTGCTTTGGAATTGAGAACCCCAAAGCATTGATCTCTTGACCCAGTTTATAAACCACACCACCAATAGTGTTCCAAGTTAAAAATCTAAATTTGTTTTTGCAGTGCTGGGAAGGGAACCCAGGGTCTTGCACATGCTTGGCAAGTGCTCTACCACTGAGCTGCATCCCAAATCTAAGCTTTTAATGAGGAAGCACCTTGAACTGTCATTCAAAAGAGTGACACCCACCGCCTTCTGGAAAGGATTTAAGGTGAAACACGAACAAACAAAACACACTTAGGACAATTCAAGCCTGGATCGAGGGTCAGGCATGGGATAATGGAGGACTCCACAGGCAGATAATTGTGTCCAAAAACTAGACTAAGGTGCATGACTGCTATTGAACAAGAGAGGGAAACTTTATCAATTTCCAGGCAATTGTGTTGAATTGGTTCCAAGCGATCAATGGACGGTATTGATTTGCACAGCCACTTGGCTCCTCTCTGATCCATGGCAGAGCCCATTATGGACAAGAATGCATCCAGCTCATGCCTTGCCCCAGAATCTGCCCCACGCCCTGGAAGGCGCATCGAGACCTCCCTTGCCTCCGACAGACTCCTGCAACACCTTTGTCTGCACTTCTCCACGGGCCAAGGTACCACACATCCAAGCCAATCCCCAAATGGTGCCAACTACAGAAGGCATGCTCCAGAACCCCTAAGGAGGGGTCATTTTCCCCAGACTGGAACTCGATGTACTCACCAGTCCTTGGTGATGATGGCGATGGCCCTCTTTGACTCAGTGTCTCTTAGTTGGTGAGATTGTCAACTTTTCTGGCCCACATCCCGCCCAGCCCCCAGGGCCACCCGTTCTCACCTTCCAGGTGGCAGGTCTCCCTCTGCTATGAGGCGCTGTTCCAGTTCCACGGACCTCGGGCTGTGCGTTCGCTCCGGCGGCTCTGTGGCGCTCCGTCATTTATTTATACCTTCATTTTCCTGAGCGTTGTCAGCGTCACGGAATCAATTACCCACAAGTCAACCCAAGCACCATTTTTAGCATCACACGGATGCCCTAACAGGGGGATGAGGTGTTGCCCCTTGCAAATCAGGACTTAGAGCAAACTTGCCCTTTATCTTTGGGGGCGGGGGTGAGCAGAGTATGAAGTTGTGGTGTTTTTCTGAGAGGAACAGAGAGCACAATACTGCCACTCTAATAATTGAGGGACTCGTAACAGCGAGACTCCAAGGGTTCATTTATTCTCAGAGATAAATGTGCCTTTGGAAAAGTTCCGTGTCTGTTTTGTCCGTGGGTGACTTTATTTCACTTTTGGGTTAGACAACATTACCAATAAGTGTCTGTCTCCCTTAGTGAGGAAAATCGTTTACTACCTCCCTTGTCGTCCAATTATCAGAATTTTCCTCTATTTGATTTGCACCTGCAGCCTTTGCAGGCCCATTTCCAAAGCTAGCCCAGGGAGCAGCCCAGGGAGCAGCCGGAGTCACTGCGGCGGAACGTGCATTTGCCTCTGAGAAGTGTGAGGCGAGAGGAAAGAGATGGAAGACCTGGGGAGAGTTGTTATGTTCCAGACTTTTCTAGTCCATAACTAAGGAATCCTCAAGAATGGCATTAAAGTGTACCAGGCTCTTGTTCCCCAGGTGGCTCTGGTGGAGGTGTGGAAAGAGCTCTAAGCCTGAGTACAGAGGCCTGCCACCTCTCTGGTGCCTGTCAGTCACCACCTCTGTGACCCTCGGCAAGTTCCTTCTACACTCCAGGCCTCAAGTCTATACTTGGAAACTCAGATATTGGCACAGAACAGAAACTTACAAACTTTTATTTTAAAAAAGATTCCTTTCTTTGGAAATCTATATAACTACAGTATATAACACAGATTTTTAAAATGGGGCTAGCTGGGAGAGGTGTCTCATGCCAGTTACTCAAGAGGTTGAGGCCAAGAGTTTAAGGCCAGCCTGGGCTGTGTCCTGAGACCGCCCCCGTCCAACTGGAAAAAGAAGTGGGGCTTCTCTGGTTGAAGAGGGGGCAATCTCCCCCTTGGCCTGCCCCTGAGTTATCTCTACAGGTCTCCATGAGAAGCCAATAGTTTCTGAGGACCTTCCAAGCAAAGACATATGGTGATCTTGCTTCTTAGCCTGCACGGAGTCAGAGCAAATGTGGTGTGTTCCTCACAGAAGCAAGGACTAAGGGGAACGTCACCCTGCTGGTCTGGACACGGTGGGCAGGCAGGTCAATTCCCCAACAATTAAGAATGGGACGATGACTTTAAAATAAATATTACTAAGAACAAAACAAAACAGCAGGCTGATGGGTCACAGGCGGGAGATGGAGTGGCTGCAATCACAGGCCCCAGCTCTGTACAGTTGGAGGTATGGGGTCACTGCACTGGATGTGTCGGGGGCCCTGGAGAGCTGGCATTGAGAACAAGTGCTGGGCCAGAGGGCAGCTGGCTTGAGAATCCATGAGATTCAGAATCAGCTGCAGTGGTAGCTCTGTGCCAGGCACTATTCTAGACCCCATGTCTGACCTCCGCTTCCTCCTCTGTAGAATGGGAGCCGTAGGCTCACCTCATGAGGCTGTTGGGTGAGACTTATTTTGACAATTCCCCAAAATAGGTGTGACACAGAGTAAGCCTCACAAGTTGACGTTCACCATTGCTATTCTTATTGCAATAAATGAGGCACGGGAGTGGGAGTTCCATAAGCCTGACAGGGTCACAGAGTTGGTCAGTGACCAGGACCCCAAGCCTGACTTCCAAGTTCAGTGCCCCACACCAAGCTAAGGTTCTCCTAAGAATGTTCCTTGACCTGTCAGTTCCTTCAACACCTTCATAACAACTTTTACATGTTATGGATGTATTGTTTGCATATCATAAAGCTCACTTTATTTTTCAATACTGGGGACTGAACCTAGGGCTGTTCTATCACTGAGCTATGTCCCCAGCCTTTTTTATTTTTAAATTTTGAGACAGAGCCTTGATAAATTGCCCAGGCTGGCCTTGAGATTGTGATCCTCCCACCTCAGCCTTCTGAGTAGATGGGGTCATAGGTGTGTGCCACTGTGCCTGGCTCATAAGGCTCATTTTATTCCCCCACAGTGCTAGGCACTGAACTCAGGGCCTTGGCAGGTTAGGCAAGTCCTCTGCCCCTGTGCCACACTCCCAGTCCTAGCTCACTTGTTTTAAGTCTACGGTCCCATGGGTTCTCATGAACATGTGCAGTTGAGCCACCATGACCACAGTCCTATATTTGGGCTGCTTCCATTACCCGCAAAGTTTCCTCTAGCATCCCACCCCCCCACTTTTTTTTTTGTCCAGGAATTGAACCCAGGGATCTTCACCACTGAGCCATATCCTCAGCCCTTTTTATTTTTTATTCTGAGACAAGGTCTCTCTAAATTGCTTAAGGGCCTTGCTAAATTGCTGAGGCTGGCCTTGAACTTGTGATCCTCCTGCCTGAGCCTCCTGAGCCACTGTGATTACAGGTGTGCACCACGGTGCCTGGTTCTTCCAGCTCCTTTGCTGTCCATCTCCACTCCCACCCAACGACCCAGGCAACTACTCCTCCGCCTTCTGTCTCTAGAATCTTCCCTTTGCTGGGAACTCACATGGAAGAAATCAGACCACGTGAACCTTTCGTGTCAGGCTTCTTTGACTCAGCACCATGTTGTTGAGACCCACCCATGTTGACTGATCCACCTCTCCAATGTTTGTTCCTTTGAATTCCATTGTATGAGTGTGCCACGGTTTGTTTACCCATTCACCTTGATGGAATTCACCCCATTTAGGTTAATTCCAGAGAGGGAATCATACAGCTATGACATGATGGCACACCCCTGTAATCCCAGGGGCTCAGGAGGCTGAGGCAGGAGGATTGCGAGTTCAAAGCCAGCCTCAGCAAAAGTGAGACACTAAGCAACTCAGTAAGTCCCTGTTTTTAATTAAAATACAAAATAAGGCTGGGGATGTGGTTCAGTGGTTGAGTGCCCCTTAGTTCAATCCCTGGTAACCGCCACCCCCAAAAATACAACTATAAAAATGTCTAAGATTTTGTGAGAATATACACTTTAATTTCACGGCTCTTGTGTGGGTACTAGGAGGGGAATTCCTGGGTTTTATGGTAAGTGAATGTTCACCTTTTTAAGAAACTGCCACACTCTCTTCCAACGGGATTGTGCCATTTATATTGCCACCAGTGGTGGTAGAGGGCTGCCTGGCCAGTTCTGAAATAAACATTTATTTCCTCATCCTGCAAACTTCCTGTTACATACCTAATTAGGCTCGCAGGCATGGAACTGGCTGGATTAGTTATCCACCTCTGAGTGCCCTGGTCCCATTTCTGGCACTAGGGGAGTGGGTGGCATTTTTCTGGGCCCTAGAATGTGTGGACACAGTGCTTGTCTTCAAAGAGCTGCTGGAGGCAGAGGCTGGGAAGAAGCTGAGGAATTATCCGCAGCAGGTAGATCCAGAGGGGCCACATCATAAGCGCTCTAAGCATCTGGGGAAGGGAGAAGTCACATAAAACTGGGAGTGCATCATCAGACAGGAGCCTAAAACAGGCCCCTGGCTGGTGAATGGATTTGGACTTGAAACCCAGCTCAGCCACCAGCAGGCTATGTGATTCTGCGCAGGGCACAGAGTCTCTGAGTCTGAGTTATCACTTCTGTTCAGTGAGGGTGATAATGCCTACCTCCCAGGTAGTTGAGAGAATCAGAAATCGATTTGCCGACCGATATCTAATGTCTTGGCAGGTGGTAGCTGTTATTATAGTTGGTGTCCAGAGCTGAGCTCTGGAAGTCAGGCAGCGATGTTGGGGAGATCTGGGAGTGGGGTATTTCAGAAGCCCACTGAGAAAGAGGATGTGGGAAGAACACCAGAAAGGGTCCGGAGAACGAGAGCCCAGCCCCCTCTACCGATTCCCACCGCCAGCCTCACCGGGGCCTGGTCCTGATGGGCGGTGAGAACCCCCAGCTTGCTGCCGGGTTCTCTTTCCCAGGATGTGTTTTAACCCAGCGTTAATTAGCCATCGTGGCTGTGTCGCGGGGCTGGGGTTTTGAGCTGAGGGAAGAAAGCGCCCCAGAGAAAGGCAAGTTTTAAAAGGCTCCAAAAGGCTGGGGCAGTGAGACTCCCCAGTGAGGGAGACAAGCCAGACATTTGTGTTGCAAATTTCGTGTGTGTGAGCCAGCCATTCAAAGAGGGCGCCGGCCTGGGGGCGGGAAGGAAGAGAAGTCTACAAAGGGGCCTGTCTGAGGGCCTCAGACACTGCTTTGTAAAAGCTGCTTTCATCACTGCCCCCCCCTGGAAGTGGCAGGGTTCCCAGCCCCAGGCCACTGTGCGGGGAAGGGGAGGCCTGGACCCTAGACTCCTACGTTCCCTTGACCTTCCCCTTGCCCTTCCAGGCCCTGGTCGATGGAGTCATCTGCAGCAAACGCCACAGGAGTGAGTGCCCATGTGAGCTATGTCAGAGTGAGGCCACCGATCATGGTTCGGTGGTGTGGCCTTGCCGGGTGGCCTTAGGCAAAGTCACTAGGTTTCCCTGAACCTCAGTTTCCTCTTCTGTGAAACAGGATTGGTCTGGTCCTTTCTCCTATTCCACCTCATCTCTTTCTGGAAAAGTCTGCATTGGGAAGGTCATTACAAGAGCTCTTTAATGAGGAGGTACAGTGGACTGTTCTTAGTCAATCAATGAAACGACTCTGGGTTGTTTGGAGACACTGCCCCGTGGGTGACATTTCACCATTCTCCTTGCTTGGAATCTCTGGGCCAGACACAAGTGAATTATGAATGTTCACCAGGTTGGTTTTTGGGTAGATAAGTTTGACGCAGGTCCCAGGCATGCTATCTTGGGAGCATTCCTGTCAGGCGACCTCTTCTTGGAGAAACTGCACCACTGACCACCCTTCAAAAACCCCTTCCAAAAAGCATTCTCCTCTCTGACCTTTATTTGTGACTGTGTGACCCTCCCAACCCCTGAGGACTGAACCCAGGGCCAGTCAATCACTGAGCTCTATACCAGCTTTTATTTTTTGTTTTGAGACAGGGCCTAAGTCAATAAGACTGACCTTGAACTTGCGATCCTGCCTCAGCTTCCGGAGGCCCTGGAATTACAGGACTGCGCCACCACAACAGGCAATTTGTGTGATTTTATATGTGGAAAATCGTCTCCTTCCTCAAAACCCTGGAATTGCTTGGGGCCAAATCTGATTACCCTGGAGCCCACAAAGCATTCTAATCAGAGTGTGATCCAAAGCGCAGTAGTGGCAATAGCACCCAGGACTGGTCAGAAGGGAAGGCACTTGGGCACCACTCGGCAATGGAATCAGGTGCTGAAACCTCTTTGTTCTAGGATTCTGAAGGTTATTGGGCACACAGGGGTCTCAAAACGCCCTGTGGGTCTGACCAGGGAGGAGTCTGACCAGGGAGGAGTTCATGGCTGCTGGTGGCCAGGAGATGTCGCTGTTCCCCAGTTGTTGGCGTTGTCAGGATTGCTACCAATGCCTGAGGCCCCACACACAGGGCTTTGTTCTTTGTGAAATCCAGGGACTACCAAGTGGTCTAGGTCAGGTCTGTCATGCCATCCTTTCCTCTGCCGGTTAGCAGAGGCTGTGTGAAAGACCCAAGGAGAAAGCCCATCCTCCTGGCCTTCAGCCTCTTTCCCAGACAAAAACACGCTCCAGCAAGGAGGGGGCAGGTCCTGGAAGGAGCCCCGTCCCTATACTTTGAATCTTTAGTTGGAGGATCTTAGTAGGGGACCTGCACAGAGAGTATTTTCTCACTACAGAGCAAACTCAAGGCCTGTCTCGGACTCGAGTTTCCAGTTTCCCATCTGAAATGACATGGAAATGTCAGGGCTGGGTTATGGCCTTACTTCCCCTCTGTTAGAGGAACAGTTAGAGGAACCCAAATAGCCCCAGTTGCAGAAAACAGGGCCAAGGAGTTCCCCCACCCTGAGACCAGAAGCAGGGTTGCTGGGGTTTTCCTCCAGGACCCCAAGCTCCCAACCTCCTGACCTTCCCCCATCCCGCACCATTTAGTCCATGAACACCCAGGTCACACAGCCCTCGTGCCCAGCCCTGCCCAACTTCTGGCTCCCTAAGGACTGAGCCCAGTTGCAGCCAGAACCCATGTCTAAACTCCAGAATCTGAAATCCACTTCTGTTATTCTGGATCAGCACCAAACTGCAGCACGCAGGTGCTTACAGGAATCCAGTTGTCCTGAATTATAGCAGCATAACGGCATCTGTGTGCTTGCCGTACAACACACATGATCTCATTCAGCATCCGTAAGGGTTAGGAACACAGAGTGCTCTTAACGCGTGGTGGAAGAAGCTGAAAGTTGTAGACACTGGGTAACGTGTTTAATCTCACACAGAACATAAGTGAGGTAGCCATGATCACAGGGGATTCTCGCCTGTCTCCAGGCCGGAGGAGCAAGTCTAGCTCTCCTGCCCTGGAGCACCTACCCCCTGCCTCAGCCTCAGCCTCAGCCTCAGCCACCTAAGGCTGGTTTTTCTGCCAGCCTTACAATGTCACATTCGCCATTGAGTAGTCTCAGTAGGGTCTCTGTGAATCCTACAAGGTGAAGTGACAAGTGAGGATTTCCTGCAGCCAATAACAGGGAGGCTGTGATGGAAAATACCATAGTACTGTTCATGCACTCATCATGGTGACGGTGACCTTTGTGACTGGTATAGCGGTATCCCTGGTAAACCTGGATTCCAAAGTCCCAGGTTCCTGTCTGACCTCTGGTCCAATTTTCATGTCCTTCACTTCAGAGAGGGTTCCAATATTCATGGAGGATGAAAAGTCATTCTCATTTTAATTGCATATTTCATCATTCATCCATGCCTTCAACCCTCTGTGGATAATCCGTCCACCAGACATCCGTGTAACAACACTGCCAGTGCCAAGCATTGTGCTTGTTCAGGGAAAAGAAAAGCAAGACACAATCAAATGAATCGATGCCCCTCAAGTGCCCGCTCTGTGCTGTTCGCTCTGTTGGGGACTTCTGGCATCTGTGGACTTGCTTCAGCGAAGATTTCATTCTAGCTCAGCGGGCGGGTGGGCAAGCAGATAATTACACACAGTGAGATGTGCGGTCTATATTAGAAGTGAGCACAGGGTGCCTTGAGAGAAGAGTGGGTGGGGAATTGGCTCTACAGAGCATTTAGGCAGGGCCTTGCAGAAAGAGGAAAAATCAGTCCAGCATGCGCAGGTCCTAGATGAGCAAAGTCATTTGGGTTGGCTGGAGTGAAGGGTCTCAGATCTTTGTATGCTTCGGACCTGGACCCCCAGGTTCAGTTGTACATGTGGGGGGTAGGGTTCAGGGTCCTGGAATTTTAACTGAGACCCAAGTGATTCTGACCCAGGTGTGAGGGACTATTGACTGAGAAGCCCAGACCTCTGGCTTCATCAGCAGAAAATGTGGATGATTCTGGAACAACACATTAAGGCCAAGTTGGGCAGGGTGTCAAATGTCATATTAAAAAATCTGGGTCTTTCCAGTTCTAGTGGAGAGAATCCATAGGAGGCGTTCAAAGCTCCAAGGAATGATTTTGGAAGGAGAGTGTTTGTCAGCAGCCTGGAAGGAGAAATGGGGAGGCGAGAGGTAGGAGGAGGGAGCCCTGTTAGCAAGCTTTTACAGCTGTCCGGGCCTGTGATGCCCAGGCCCTGACCAGGGAAGTGGTGGGAAGAACCCGGGGTGGGCTCTGGAAGAGGGGAGCATGGCCTAGAGTATCTGGATGAGGGAAGTGAAGGAGGGGATGTTGAGAATGAGCTGGGAGCTCCTGCGGGGTGATCAGGATGCTTGGGTGGAGCAGGCTGAGAGAAGGAGCGATGAGCTCTGATGTGCACACATTGAATTCTCAGGACTCCCTGCACCTCTAGGAGGCCGTGGGTAACACACGGTTGAACTTGGTCCTGAGCTTGGAGCTTGGAAAGGCTCTGGGGAGGATCCCTTGAGGAGCAGAGGGGCATGTGGAGTGGGGAACCACAGAAAGCTTGCCTCTTTACCTTTTTTTAACCTCTTTTTTCCCTTTACCTTTATAAGAAGAATGTTAGGAAACTAGGGTGTTTGCTGTCAGTTTATTATTTCCACTTTGCAGATGGGGAAATCGGAACTAGACAAGTAAAAGTCCCTGTGATCACCAGGGTGGGGGTGGGATCTGCCTCTTTGGCTCCAGGGCCCACACTCCCTTCTCTGCCGAATCTCTGGGAGGCAAATCCTATCCTCAGGTCCAAAACCTACAAAGATTAGGGCCGCCGAGAGGATAGAGATGAGTGAAATACAAAAAAAACCTGGGAGACGGGTGAAGGGAAGCTCAGTGGTAGAGTGCTTGCCTGGCATGTCTGAGGCCCTGGGTTCCATCCCCGGCACTATAAAAAAATTTCTTTTCCATTATATCTCCCACTAGATTATTTTGAAGCAAACCCCAGACTTCATATCATTTTGTCCACAAATATTTCAATATGTATCTCAAAAAAAGATAAGGACTCTTTTTTAACATAGCCACAATCCTATTATTGTCCCTTTAAAAATATCTAACAATAATTCCTATTAAGGGAACCTATTGAGGGCAATTTGACAAGACCTCAGAATGGAAGTGAGGCGTGTTTAACTTGAGCTGATATTGTCACAGAGCTGTGATAAGGAATTTAAATTTTCCCAAGATAATTACAGCCAAGGCGAACAGGAGATTAGAAATGCAAGAGATTTGAAAAGCTTTTCTGGCCCAGGAAAGGAAATATCATGAAGAAGGGGGAGAAATATGGGAAGGTTTACAGAGTATAAAAGAAAATATTCTCCTTTCTGACTTCCCTTTTCCAAACCCGAGGGACTTTAGTCATAAATGTGAAATAGGAACCAGGTCTAAAGTGAAACCAAACAGATAAAAATAACAGAACAGGGAGTGGTTAAATACAAGAAGACAGATTCATGGGGCTCACTTCCCACCGAGGCTATACAAATCGCTCACTTCGTAGGTAAGGAATTATACTGCCGTTGTCCGGAATGCTAGCTTCCTGGGATGACGTACCTTGTGTATTAACTGGTTACACAGACACTGTCCTACTGGGCATCAGGAAACCTGCACTTGCTCTGTGAACTTGGGCAAGTTAGTTCACATCGCTATAAAATGACTACAAGACCTCAAATTTCCCTTTGAGTTCTGAGTCCTCTGATTCAATGAAGACCTAATAAAATGGCACTTATCTCCATTTCTAAATGATTTTGAAAGTGTTACCAGGATTTGGTTCAATGTTACTCTACATCTGCAAAATACTTTGGATAACCTAGATGAAGGATACCATGGAGACACCATGTCTCCACTACGCAGGTTCCATCGACCCCCTGCAGGAAATTGAAAGATAGCCCTATTGAGCTCTCAGGAAATCAGCAATGGAGGCAGAGCACATGGAAGCTGCACTGAGCCATCCACAGATGGAGTCAGTTGCCTGAAGCCCAGGAAGCAAATTGTACCAATAAGTTGAAATGACAGTCCAACTTTCTCCCCACCTCCCTCTGCCAGGTAAAGGGTTTGACTGGTGGATGGTGACAAGGGATTTGGGGCTGAGATGGAGCTAAAGGAAGGGGCTATGAGAAGGCCTCAGATCAAGTTGTCACATGTTGCTGGGATCCTGGGACCTTAGCCTGGAGCTGCATGAGAGCTGAGCCTTAAGAACTGAGGTTGGGGAGGAACCAGACAGGGTAGGGGAGAAGTGGAGTAGATTCCACCCTTAGTCAGAAGAGAAGCCCTTGCAGAAGTCCTGCCTCTGACCGGCTCCACCATCAGGCTTCACCATCAGGCATGGAGGAGAAGACGTGGAGGCTTTCAGCTCCAGCTGCTTGGACTTTGGTACTTTGGTTTTCAGTTCCTCCAGTGTGCCCTGCCGTCTCCCCCGACACAGCCTTTGTTGGACTGAATTCCTTCCTGGAAGGCAGCTCCTTCTCCCTGATCAATTTCTGCTCAGACCTTCCTACAAACCTGCCACCTGCAGGAAGCCCTCCTTGGCTTCCCTGATTTAGACAAACCACTGCATTCTAGGTCCTTCAATAATTGTGTGCTTTTAAAAACTAGTCGTTGGGCCTGGCAGCAAATGCCTATAATCCTAGCGACTCAGGAGGCTGAGGCAGGAGGATGGAGAGTCACAAGCCAGCCTCAGCAACTTAATTAGGTGCTAAGCAACTTAGTGAGACCCTGTCTCCAGATAAAATACAAAAAAGGGCTAGGGATGTGGCTCAGTGGTTAAAGGCCCCTAAGTTCAATCCCTGATACCAACAAAACAAACAAACGAAACAAAAATTAGTGCTCACCACTACTATAACTCTTCATGTACTACTGTGATTCTTATTCAATTTTTAAATAATGTCAACCTCTCAGAAAGTTTGCAAGATTAATACAAAAAACAACCAATATGCTCTTTGCCTGGATTCAACAATTGTTAACATTTTGTCATATTTGTCACTCTGCCTATATGAATATATACATATGTTATATATATGGTGATAGCTACAATCACACACATATAGATACTATATTATATAAAATTGTTATTTTTCCCTGAACCACTTAAAAACAATTTCCAGACAGCTCATCCCTTTACCCCTAAACATTTAAACATTATTTTCCAAGAATAAGATCATTCACTTACAGAACCTTAGCACAACTGAATTCCATGATTCTTTTAATAACACCTTTTCCTTAAAGGGCAGGCCCATGAGGACTGGGCCATGTTGCTCAACACCCAGTGCATTAGCTAGCATATCACGTGGCACATAGTTGGTACTCTAGAAATACATGTCGAATGCACAAGAAATCTTGAACTTGGGGGATCTCATCATTGATATTACACTCTACCCAGCTAACTGCATTCTTGTTCAGCAGGCTGTGTGTGTTGGATGGGACTGGGGTCTGGATTTGTCTGCCCATCTCCATTGCAGTGGAGAATCGGGATCCCATTGAGGTCCCTACAGTGCCTGAAGTCTTGGCTTCCGTCATTTTCAAGTCCTCTCTCACCTGCCCTGGCCCTTGCTCTGCTTCATTCCTGTCGGGCAGCTACCTTTCCTCTGTCCCAGCAGCACCCGTTGGCCATCACACTCTACTAATTGGTCCCGTGAGAGAGTTCTGGCAAAGGCTGCTGGAAAGCTGGTCAATTTCCCATGCACTTGCTTATATGAGGCACTGGTCTCTGCCTGGAAACTGCCCGTGGAGCCCTTGGCTCACCAGGTACTTTGCCTACCTGACAACCCATGCTGGGCCCTTCTGTTAGGACACTACAGCTACTTGATTGATAGAGGGGGCCAATGGAAGGGACAGACGTGTCTGGGATGAATGGAGCTGGATCACTGCTCGCAGCTTCCTCAGTTGGAGAGCCCTTTAGAGGTATTTAGGACAGTGGTTTCAAAACATGGTCTCCAACCAGCAGCATCCATGCCTCCTGGAGACGTGGTGGAAATGGCCCACCCCAGTCCCCAGTGAATGGGGGACTGGGGGCAGGACCCAGAAACCTGTGTGAACCAGGGACTGGGGGCAGGACCCAGAAGCCTGTGTGAACCAGGGACTGGGGGCAGGACCCAGAAGCCTGTGTGAACCAGGGACTGGGGGCAGGACCCAGAAGCCTGTGTGAACCAGGAACTGGGGGCAGGACCCAGAAACCTGTGTTTGGTCTAGCCTCCACGTGATTCAGGTGCACGCCCAGGTTTGCACCCAACCAGTTTTCAAAGAGGAATAAATATGAAGCTCAAGGTCACCCTGATACCTTCTCTCACCCGGGCACCTTCTCTGCTCATTGTCCACCTGCAGCTTTCTGGTGTTTTTTTTTTTTTTTTTTTTTTTTTTTTTTTTAATGTTTTCAGAATCAAAAATCAGTTTAACACAGGCTACTGCATTACCATGGCAACCTGGCAGCTGGCTAGAAAGAGGCAGGTAGCATAACTGCCTGGGGGTCTCTGTGGCACTGAAGTAATTGTGGATTGTGGATTTTCATTTTTCAGGTCATTCTACCTAAGCATGTCCTCTTTGTTTCTCCTGTCTTTTCCTTCTCCTCTCTCCTCTTTTCTGTTTGGCCCCTCATTCCTCTCTCATCTCATTATGAGCAACATGTATTCCAAAGGTTTTAGATTTTCCAAGAGACTTCCCAGTTGACCTCTCCTTGGAAACTAACAGTAGTACTGAGAGGGAGGCCTATGTGAGCAATTGGACTGCAGTTTCATCCTCCTCAGAATGGTGTGTTGATTAACTTATATTTTGGGGGAAAATATGTGCACAGAATGCAAAACTTAGAAGTTGTGCACAAGGCCCTGGGTTCAATCCCCAGAAAAAAAAAAAAAAAAAAAAAAAAAGAGAGAGATTTTGCACCTGGGACTGGGGTTGTGGTTCAGTGGTAGAGCGCTTGCCTAGCATGCGGGAGGCACTGGGTTCAATTCTCAGCATCACATACAAAGAAATGAATAAAATAAGGGTCCATTAACAACTAAAATATATATATATATAAAATAATTTTTTAAAAGCTTTGCACAAAATGGCACATATTAAGTTTCTTCACAACTCCAGGTGCCTAGGCCTCCTCCCTGGGCAGCCCTTGCCTGTTTCTTATGCATCCTACGGAGACAGGCTGTGCACACGCAAGGATGTCCCTTTCCTCCTTTCCCTTTTATTACATACAGAAAGAGCAGCTCTCCACCCTCGCCTTTCCGTACCTTGTTTCTTTCACTCTTATGTCTTAGGGATCCTTTAGCATTTAGGGTTGCCTCATGCTGCTTCTTTTCTTTTTTTGTCCTGGGATCAAACCCAGGCAGGGGTGCTCCACCACTGAGTTTTATCCCCAGTCCTTTTCATTTTTGGAGACAGGGTCTTGCTAAGTTGCTGAGGCTGGGCTTGAACTTCTGATCCTCCTGCCTCAGCCTCCTGAGCTGCTGGGATCACAAGCTGAGCCACGGCCCTTGGCCCTTGAGCTTCTTAATAGCTGAGCTGGCAGCCTGAATAGCATATGCCCCGGCATAGATCTGTGTACCATCTTCTATTTGAACAGTCCCATTGATGGATATTTGAGTTGCTTCTAGTCTTTTGCTATTTTCAATTCCCACTTTCTAGCTGGAAAAACTGTGATTCTTAGAAGGAAGAGAGTTGTGGACATACTTAAAACAAATGTAGGCATCCTTAGGCATTGCTTGATTATAAGTTATAAGAAAAAAGGAAGAGCTACTGATTTCTAAATTACAGAAATAAAAGAGCCAACCAGACACCTGTTTTTTTTTCTGGCCCTACTAGCATCTTCAGTTAAACTTCTGCTAACAGTGCCTGACAAGTAATTAAAAAATCCTTTGTGAAAAATCTGTCTTCCTTGCTAGATGATAATTTTGGTAGGGGAGGGATCATATTTTCCCCACTCCTGCTTCCCTGGAAAGTATTTTACTCCTACCTAGCCCTGAGTATTTATAGTAAGTGCTCAATAAATACATGTTTACTGAGTGAATGGAGCAGGCTCGTGTGCGGGCTTGGAGACCTGGCTTTGACGCCTGGCTGTAACACGTACAACTAATCCTAGACCCACCACTCAACTTCTCTGTGCCTGTTTCTTCAGCTGTGAAATGGAAACACCCCCTTAGGATTGCAGGGAGGATCAAAAGAGCAAATACAGGTCAGGTTCTGTGTGCAGTGAAGGCCCAGCCATTTTTCTTAGGCCAGAGCTTCTTTTGTGGTCAGACGCTGCCTGGAGTTCTGATGGGGGAACCAAGAAATCTTCAAGGCTGAGGTTATTTGAACTGGGCCCTGAAGGAGGAGTACAATTCCAGCTTATGCAACAAGAACCAGCTCTCTTTAGGGAGTTCATCAACTACAAATGGAGATGATGACACCCAGTTTCTGTCTCTCTTGGGAGACAGCCTGGCTTAAAGTCCCTCAAGAGGAAAACACTACATGATTAAAAGGCGCCATTGTTATTCAGCTGGAAAAGAGCCTTCCTGGGACAAGTGAGCTAATCCCTGCCAGATATGATTCTGCTTGTGCTGTGTATAATTGAATATTTAGTGTGGATTTAACCCAGGGAGCCAACTGTGCTGTCAGAGCCAGGTTTAATGGGGCACTTAATAAATGTGGAGGTAATTAATACCAACCAGATGCAGGGCACGAGAAGTTTGTGCTGCTTCCATGACTGAACATTTCAGAGAGATGAAGTTCTGGACTCTGCATGGGTGTGGTGGTGGGGGTGCAATCATGGGCTGGGTCTTTGCCTCTGTCATACCCTTCTCTTGGGGATTGGCTTTCCTCTCCTCCAGGAAGCCTTCTGCAGTTGCCAAACTAACATCACTCTGAACTCAAAACACTGTACTGTGTTAGTTTGTTGCTATGTCTGTTTCTGCACACCACAGCCCAAGGTCTTATCCCCAGTGTCTATCAGTGCGCAGGCAGTGACTACTGAGGACAGCTTTACGGGTGTCAGAATTGTAAAACCTGGGTCTCAAGTACAGGGCAGGTGTTGGGATTTTCTTAGGAAGGGCTGACCCTCTGTGATGTTGATGTGTGTTTTATCTTCTGATAGAAATTCTGTTTAATGCCCCTTCTAATGACCCAGCATTCAAATGTGACCTGTCCTCCTTTGTAGCAGACCTGCTGGAAGATTCTGGAGCTCAGGAATGGGATCTGGTCCTGACTTCACACCTTGTAGAAAGCAGGAGAACAGGCCTTGAGGGACCAAAGTTCATTGTTTGCTGAAAGGCTCCTGGAGACCTAGAGAGTCAGAATGTGGTGAGACCCCACTGCTGTCGGGCTCCACGGATTCTGGGATGGAAGTCCTGGGTATTGCCGTATACGGAAGATGTCCCCATTGCCTAGAGGACAGCAGTCTCTGGTTTTGGTTCAGATTCTGGATTGATCAGGATCTACCATAGTTGATGTTCTTAGCTTCACACTGGAGCTCAGGGAGGAACCACCAAGGCCAGGTGTGGCCAAAACCTGTTCCAAGTGCCACTTGCTCTGAATAAGGCCCAAGGCTCTGGCCTCAGCACAGTCTGACCCTTGCAGCAGGCATTTCTGCCCCTGGATTCAGAGTCCATTATTTCCTGAGAGGCTCCTGGAGACCTAGAGAAAGTCAGAATTTGGTGAGTCCCCACTGCCACTGGGCCCCAGTGATTCTGAGATGGATAAGTTCCTGGCATTGCTGTACATGGAAGTTGCCCCACTGCCTAGAGGACAGCAGTCATGAAGTCGTCCCAGATGCCTCAGTGTCTGTCCTTCCTTCCCCTCTTCCTAGGCACTCACATCTGGCTTGCGCAGGTTGGCTGGGTTCTGCAAGCATGCAATCTCTCTAAATCTCTGGGAAAGCTGCTTAACTTTTCCAGCCTTCACCTATGAGGTAGGAACAATAGTACCTACCCTGTAGGGTTGCTGGGAGGAGAACAGCCACATGTGTAAACTGCATGGCATGTAGTGAATATACAATAAATGACACCTATAATTAATACTTATAAACCAGCTACTTCAGACTTTATTTTCAGAGCAGCGATAATTTCTTTTTCAACATTATCTCCTTCATAATGAAACACTGCTCGCCCAGATATTATGGATAGGAATGCACATGCCACGGTAGAGACAGCACAGTCTCTACCGTGCTGTGGTGCTAATGGAGCCATGCAGGGCACAGAGATGAGCAAAATGCAGCTAGAGACCTCAAGAAACTTCTGGAAGGTGAGAAAGTAGCTGTGCCTGCAGCAGTCACACCAGGGATCTTTTATATTTGGATACAGAGAGCAGCACCTGCGTAACTATATACCAGGGCCACCATGGCGTGGAGCACATACCATGAGCTGGGCAGCTTAAACGACAGGTATTTATTTTCTTACAGCTCTGGGAGGCAAGGAGTCAAATCATGTGTCTGTTGACAGCTTCTGAGGGCTGCAAGGAATCTTTTCCTTGCTCTCCCCTAGCTTCTGGCAGTTCGTTGGCCATCTTTGGTGTTTCTTGGCTGCAGAAACATCACCCCAATACCTGCCTTGGTTGTCACTTGACATCCTCCTTTACAAGTGCATCTGTGTCCAAGCTTCTCTTTTTTATGTGAGATTAGGGTCTATCCTAATGACCTCCTTGTAACTTGATCATCTTTGGAAAAAGCCTGTCTTCAACTAAGACCATATCCTGAGGCACCTGAGGTGAGGATTCCAACATATCCTTTTGAGGGGACATAATTCAATCTAGAAATCACCCTTCTCATTCATAGAGGGCTCCTTTAGGGCAAGTATTAGGTCCTGTTCTAAATATCTGTTCCCTTCAAGCCTCAGATCTCCCTGCTCCATCTATTCCTGCCCAACCTCCGCCTGCTACCCCACCATGTTCCTTCCTCCCTCTCTTTGCCTGGCAAATTCTGACTCATTCTTCTTTCTTACCTTAAACGTTACTTTCTCAGAGGCCTTCCCTGATTACCCTATCTAGATTGTATCTCTCATTTTATTTATTCTCATGGTTTCTTTTCTTTCTTCCTAATTCATGTCATGGTTTGTAAGTCTACATTTATCTGTGGGATTGACTAGCCGGGGGTGGTTGACGTTACTCCCCAGTCTGAAAGCACAGTGAGGGTAGAGGCCCACCTGCCCACCCTTGTGTTCCTAGTGTTATCATGCAGGATCTGGAGCAGAAACTCCACAGGAATTTGTTAAACAAATTTGCATCTTTGTATTCCCCATAGTACCTCACATAGTGTGGGGAATTTTGAATGAATTATACTTATTTCTGCTGTGTCCTCCAAGAGAGAGCAAACTCCTAGGGTTGGGGGTGTAGCTTAGTGGTAGATGAGGCCCTGGGTTCCATCCCCAACACTGGAGAGAGGGAGAGGCAGGGGAGATTGAGTCTTCTTCTGATACTGGGGATTAAATCCAGGGTGCTTTATTTTTGAGTTACAACTCCAGTTCTTTTTTAAAAATTTTGAGACGCTGAAGGCCTTGCTAAATTGCTGAGGCTGGCCTTGAACTTGTGATCCTCCTGTCTCTGCCTCCTAAATTACTGGAATTACTGGTGTGTTCCACTGGGTCCAGCTTGATTTTTTTTTTTTTTTTTTTTTTTTTTTTTTTTTTTTTTTTTTGATACTGGAGATTGAACCCAGGGGCACTTTACCACTGAGCCACAATCCCAGCCCTTTTTATATTTCTTTTTATCTTGAGACAGGGTCTCACTAATTTGCTTGGGGCCTTGCTAAATTTCTGAGACTGGTTTTGAACTTGCAGCCTCAGCCTCCAGAATAGCTGGGATTACAGGTCATGAATAGAGATTATTTTTGAAGGTAAAATAGGTCTCATTCTATTTTGAATATCTAGCATCTAACCCCTCCTCTATCCTCTGGGTATTAGTTAAATATGAGGCAGGATAAATTATTCTGAAACCAGAACTTAGAAATAATTTAGGATTTATAATTCCTGAACAATTATTGTAATTTCTGTAGGTCAGGAATCCAAGTGGTTTTGCTGGGTGTTTCCAGCTCAGTCTGTCATGAGATTATACTCAAGATCTTTCTTAGGGTTACTTACAGTTATCTGAACTGTGACTGAAGACTCAGCTTCCAAGGTGGTTCATACCTTTGGCTGAGTTCACTTTGAGTTGGAGCTGGCTGTAGGCAGGTCTGATGACTACCCACGAGAACCTCTCCATAGGGCTGCCCTAGTGTCCTCACAATATGGGATTTCCCATGAGTAATCAAAGAGAGCAAAGAGGAACTCGCAATGCCTTTTCTGACTTAATCACAAAGTCTACTCCATGATTTCCACCACGCCCTATGGGTCACACGGGTCGACCCTAGGCCCTATTCCGTATGGGAGAAGGGCCCTATTCCATGTAGGAGGAGAAGACAAAGGGCACGGGCATCCGGAGTCAGTCTTCCCGGTCCTCGGGGCAGGTTGGGTACTGCATTCTGTCTAATGAACTAGGCCTCCTTTTCCCCAACCACGTGGCCCGCCCCTTTTAATCAGCCTGTCCTTTGCCTTCCAAACGCGTATTATGATCCCACGTTCATTTAATTACTTCACTCCATCTCCCTCGACACACTGTGAGATCCCCGAGGGCAGAGACGCCCGGTGCACGTTTTTCCAATGAATTATGATTTGCTTCTGTCAATTATGTGTTTGTTCGTCTCCGTCGGCGCTGCGGGCTCCGAGCTCAGGGCCTGGCACGGAATGAAGGCTTCTGTAAGCGTTTCCTGAAACGTGCCAGGGAATAAAGGGCTCGGAGAATCGGGAGGGTCTGGGTCTTCCTTCCCCAAGCCCCTCAGCGAGGCTCACGGAGCAAAGGAGAAGAGCCCTAGGAAGCCCGGCGGCCGTGCTCCCCACCACGCTGGGGACGCCGGCGGAGCTGAGCCCGCGGGTTGCTCCGGTCGCGTCACTTCCGGGACCCGGGGTCACGGGGAGCTACTTCCGGGGCGGCGGCGCGGCGGCGCGGCGGCGCGGGAGGTGAGTGCGGAGGAGCGGCGGCGGGCCGTGGCTCCGGACCGGGCGGAGGGGGCGGGTGCTGGCGCGACAACTCCCAGGGCGGGCGGTGGCCAGTGACTGGCAGTGGGGAATCGGAGTTCTAGGAGGGTTTAAGTTCAGAGCCTGGGCCTGGACGCCGGGCTCCTCAAGTCCAGCCGTTCCCCCAACAGGTGGAGCCTCAGCTCTGGAGTAAGTCTGTTCGGTGTTCGGATCCCGAGTGTGCCTTGCTTCGCTGTGCAACAGTGGGCAAGTCGTGTTTCCGCTCTGGTTCTCTGTTTGCTCCTCTGTAAATGGGCACATAGGCCTGTTCTAGGATTACAGGAGACAGTGAATGTCGTGCCTGGTGTCTGAGGATGCATTAATTCTCTAAGGAAAGGGGGAGGTGAATACAGTATTCTGTCACCTATCCGCAGTTTCATTTACCTGGGGTCTGAAAATATCAAGTGGAAAACTCTTGAGAAGTAAACAATTCATAAGTTTTAAATCGTGTGTTCTGAGTAGCGTGATGAGATCTCGCGCCACCCGCTCCTTCCTGTCCTAAATGTGAATCGTCTTTTTTGTACAATGAATCCTTGCTGTACATGCTGCCTTCTCAGTGGTCACTTAACAGCCATCTCAGTTATCAGATGGGGCACTGCAGTGCTTGTGTTCAGGCACCTCTCATTTTACTTAATAGTAGGCTCCAAACCCAAGATTAGTGATCCTGGCAATTTGAATATGCCAAAGACAAGCCAAAAAAGTGCTTCCTTTAAGCCAATTTAATAAGAAAAGAAAAAAAAAAATAGGCTGAGGTTGCCAAAATCTATAGTAGGAATGAGTCTCCTATCCATGAAATTGTGAAGAAGAAAGAAGAAAGTCATGCTGTCATACCTTAGCTTGCAAAAGTTACAGCCACAGTGTGTGGTAACTGCTTAGTGAAGATGGAAAGGCATCGCATTTGTGGGTGGAAGACGTGAAGAGAAAATGTCCCTATTGTCGACAGTGTGTTGCACCACAAAGCATTGAGCCTGTGTGAAGACTTCTGCAAGGGAGCCCCTGAAACATGAAGTCATTTAGTGCAGGTCAGGGACATAGACTCAGGGATAGATTTGAACTGAAAAATATAAAAATTACTGAAGAGGGTGCAACTGCCACCTTTCCAGTAGAAGTGGGAGAACTTTGAAGGCCATCAAGTTGACAAGTAAGGAAGGGGAAGAAGAAACTGAAGCAGAACCAGCAATGTGGATGTTATCAAAGTTTGCCAAAGTGTCTTGAATTTTCACTAAAGAACAAAATTATGAATATGGTCCTTAGATGAATACAACATTAAACCACTTATATGATTACCAAAGGATTACAGCATCTGAGGCTACACAATGATTAATTTAAAAAAAAGAGAGCGATAACTTCTGATTATAGTGTTCTTTGAAATATTTTTGCAAAACAAAAAACAAAACTATCAAGAATCCCTAGCCAGCCATCAACATTACCTGTTCCTAACATCCAGCCATCCACAATTGTCATGGGCCCATGGATCAGGATCAACTTAAGCAAATGACAGTTCATAGTAGCCTAACATTACATCCCAGTGCCTACGTCATTCACCTCCCTTAATCTCATCATGTAGGCGTCGTGTCCTCACCACAAGAAGAGTGAGTGTGGAAAAAAATGATATTTTGAGAAAAAGACCACATTCATAAAGCTTGTATTATTGTATAATTTGCCAATTTTTTTGTGAGTGCTGGGAATTTAACCCAGGTGTGCTTTACCACTGAGCTACGTCCCCAGTCCTTTTTACTTTTTATTTTGAGGGGGTCATGCCAAGTTACTCAGGCTGACCTCAAACTTGCCATTCTCCTATCTCAGCCTCTGGAGTCACAGGGATTACATGTGTGTGCCATTTAGATTTACAAAATTATTCTAACTGTACTGAAGGGAGTTCTCATGTGGTATATTTGCCAAATTATTAAACAAATGTTGATACATTATTAACTAAACTCCCTACTTTATTCAGATTTTCAGTTTTTTCCTAATGCCCTACTTCTTACCAGGATCCCATCTAGGTTCTCACAGTACCTTTAATAGTCTTGTCCCCTTTCTCTCTTTTTGGCTGTAACGGTTTCTCAGATTTTCCCTAGTTGAGTGATCCTGGCAGTTTACTGGTTAGATACTTTGCTGAGTAACTCACCAGTTGGGATTTGTCAGTTCTCCTGTTTAGACTGGGTTATGGATTTTAGGGAGGAAGATCACAGAGAGCAAGTGCTCAAGAGTGCAGAGAACCAGTGTGAGTTATCACTGCTGAAGTTAATCCAAGTCATTTGGCTTGAGGCGGGAGTCAGGGTTTTATTTTTCTACTGTAAAGTTACTCCTCTCACCCCATCTTCATACTGTATGTATGCTCTTGGAAGAAAGTAATTATCTACAGCCCACACTCAGAAGTGTGGAATTATGCACTTAAAAGTGGAGTAGCTACATAAATTATGTGGAATTCTCCATGGAGATTTTATTTTATTTTGGTAACGGGGATTGAACCCAGGGGCACTCTACAACTGGGTTATATCCCCAGCCCTATTTATTTTTTATTTTGAGACAGGGTCTTGCTAAGTTGCTGAGACTGATCTCAAACTTGTGATCCTCCTGTCTCAGCCTCTAAGTAGCTAGAATTACAGATGTGCGCCACCGTGCCTGGCTTTCATGGGTGATTTTTCTATGCTCCACCATTTATTTACTTATTCAAACATTTACTCATATCAGTATGGACTCATGGGTATTTATTTTGTACTTTGGGTTATAACCCATTACTACTTTTTGTTGCTCTGATTGTTTCAAGTATTGCCATTGGGAGCTCTCCTGATGTAACCTCCTAAATGTTTCATTTGTTTGCTTAGTTTTGTTTAGCACTTACATACCTTTGTGCTTCAGGGTCATCCTGTATATTTCTGCCCCAGTCTTGGAATTAGCCATTTCCCAAGGAGTCTTGGTTCCTTTTATTGGAAAATGGCCCGGAAACTAATATGTGGGCATGAATTGTGCTCATCGCTATTGGACCATGCTTCTAGGCCCTATAAATGGACAGAGCAGGAGACATATGTGTTTATACACATGTCTATAAATATTTCTATATGTAACTATATCTATGCATATTGATTCCCCAGTTCTCATTCTTTATTACTGCATGGATTAGTCTAGTTTCCTTTTCTTGTCTGTAACCTTCCATTCCTTCTATGACCTACCTGACTGCCACCATCCCTTTGCTTCTTCTGGTAGAGATGTATAGTGGTTTCAGAATTGTTTACCTGCATCCTTGTGGGAAGCAACTTTATCAGCTAGAGTATAATTCATATGTATGTTTCTTTTGCCTTCAGTTTTATAGACCTCTCTAATTTCTAAAGTTATGTAGGTCAGCATCTTATTCCCTCCACGCTTTCAGTGAAGTTGTTTATAATACATTTGGATTCAGAATGGTACCATCTGCATTCCATCCTAAGATTTCTGGACCTGTCCTTTTTAAAAATTTGCTCTTTGTGCTGTAAAATTTTACAAATTGTACAGCTTTTTTTACCCACCAAGTACTGGGGCTTGAACCCAGTGTTGCTTTACCACTGAGCTATATCCCCAGCCTTTTTAATTTTTTGTTTTGAGACAGAGTCTCACTAAGTTGCCCAGGCTGGCCTTGAACTTATGATCCTCCTGCCTCAGCCTCCTGAGTCACAAGTATTACAGGCGTGCACCACTGCACCTGACAATTTTATAGGTTTTGACAAATGCTTAATGTCTGCTAGTCACCATTGCAGTACCATGCAGAATCATTTCCCCTTCATCAGGGATTGTTTTAGCTTCTTTCAGATTTCACCTGAGCAGTCCTGTTGGTTTTCTCTTCAGAATATATCTATAACCCAAGCATTTCCATCCCCACTGCTCTGGCCTTGTCTTCTGACTCTTACGATGGGCTCCCATCTGGTCTCTGCTTCCACTCTTTCCCTCTATTCTATTCTCAACACAGCAGCCAGAGGGATCATCTAATTTCTTTGCTGTGAACCTTCCAGTGGCTCCCCTTTCACTCAGAGAGGAAGCCCAACTCCTTAGAATGATGAATGGTTCCCCAAGATTTCTTAAACAACAGAAAATACATTTTAAATTCTGATCTGAGACATCCATGCTGGCCCTTACCAATGTGATACTCTAATATTTCCTATTGCTATTTATTTTATCAAATCAAATGCTGGCTAATAAAGTTAAAAAGAGAAAGTGCTGGTTGTTGCCTTCCAAATGGTTTCCTTGGCTCACTGATGGGCCACTCCTGTTGACCTTGCAGTAAGAGCTCTGGTTGTGGAGGAGCTGGCCCATTTGAATCCTGACTTTTCCCCATGGCTTAGTGATTCCCCAGGAAGCCACCTGACCTCTCCAAGCCTCAGTTTCCTCATCCTTAGTAGTAATTCCCACCTCTCAGAGTGGTTGTGGAGGTAATGATTTGCAGTGGCTCCGGGGGATCACAGCCGGTCCTAGGTAGTAGAGTCTCAGGGGTGGGTAAGCGACTCCTAGATGAGATCTGAAGATTGAGTAGGACACATTTGATTTCTGTAATCAGGAAAAGAAAACTCAGAAGTATGGTGGGCAGGCTGGGAAGTAAAACACAAGGTGCCAAGAAAACGAGGAGAGAAGCAGGTGGGAGCTTTGAAGCACATGCAGCAGGGCTGGAGCCCTTTGTTTTGCGGACCTTTGAACTCTCCAGGTACACCTCTGCTTCCCAGTAGGGCACTGTTAGCCACGTTTGACTGTAGTTAAGTTCATTAAAAGTAAATAAAATTCAGATTAAAAATTCTGTTCCTCTTTTTAACCACATCAGGTACTCAGTAGCCACATGTAGCTGGTGGCTGCCATTTGGAGAAAACAAATATACAACTTTTCCATGGTTGCAGAAAGTTTTATTGAGCAGTACATAATTGAACCAACCATAGCAAAAGTCCTGGAAGTAGGTAGGCAAAAGTGTTTCTTTTAAACTGATTCATTGTTTCAGTAACATTCCAAAAAATTCAAGGTCAGGAGTACTTTACCTTAGCAACAACTATTTACATTTTCCTGTGGTTTCTTGATCTTTAGCCAGGAAAATCAGTTTAGATGTGATTGCAATTACATTATTTATACAATTGTTTGCTTTCATCAAGGAGTATTATATTGCAGAGATTCACTGACCTGCTAACACAGTGTTTTATCCCCAGTAGATTGTCACTTTAGCAGAGTAGACTACTATGATATGCCATAATTGGGTCAACTGCTTCCTTACTGTTGGGCACTTTGTTGCTTCCTGTTTTCCAGTATTATGAATAGCACTGCCATGAATTTTTTTGTACCTGAAGGCTTTTTCTTCTTTTGAATTGTTTCCTTTCTATAAATTCTAGGAAGTAAGTTATTCAGTCAAAGGATATAATCACTATGACTCTTGTTATATATTACCTAGTTGCCATTAAAAAAAAAGCCTAAATGTATTATATTTTGAATAGATAATGTTTCTTGGCTCATGAGAACAGTCTCTAAGAGGTCAAGAGATCACCCAAAGTGTAGCTGTTTGCTGATAGAGTCAAACTCTGTGCCTCCAATTTCCTGATGCCTGCTCTGTCTTTCTGTAGACCCACCCCAAATATCGATAATAATGTTGCTTTTAGTAACACTAATAAAACTGAGTATCGATAAGCCCAGTAGACCTGTTACAGCCTTAAAATAAAGCTTGGGGCCAAGGACAGTTTACTTTATGAGGTGCAACTGGAGAAATGAGACCACTTTCTTAAACTCTGGGATCCATGTGCTGGTGCCCCAGAGGGGCTGTGCTGTTCTCCCAGTGAAGTTGTTCTGGCAGCTGCTTTGGAATTCACTTCAGGGCCAGTTTATGAGCCACTCCAAACAATCTGCCTGGAGTCTGAGTGTGATACCTTGTATTTGACCAAAAATGGTATTCCTGAGCATGATGCCCCACCTGATTCACCACATTTGGAACCCGATGGTTTTGGCCTCTTTCCAGAAGTCAGATCCTTCCTGGGAGGATGAAGGTCTGCCAGCTCTGAGGATTCTGGGGAAAACCTAAACGAGTCTCAGACTTTGAAGGCCATTCTCAAAGTAGACAGAACTGATGTGCAAAGTGGCTACCCTGCTGGCCCACACACAACCTTTGAAGTGACCAGGTTAAAAGGGAAGCAATACACAGTTGTGTAAGTCCCACTCGGTTTATTTAGTAGGCCACTCTATTATCCTTTAGCCATTCTTCATGCTGGGAAAACATGGCAAAGCAGAACAGCAGCAGAGCCAAGGTGAATGAAGGTCTTTCACACAGTCTCTTGGGCCCCCAGCTGTCCCACAGGAATGTAATAGAAGGCCAGGTATGGTGGCACACATCGATAATCCCAGCTACTGGGAGGCAGAGGCAGCAGGATTGTAAAGGCACGGCCAGCCTTAGTGACTTAAAAAGACACTGTTTCAAAATAAAAAATAAAAAGAGCTGGAGATGTAGTTCAGTGCCCCTGGGTTAAATTCCCAGTACTAAAAATAAATAAACAGGTAAAATTATTTTATTTTACCCTGGTAAAATGTACATAAAATTTGTCATTTCAGCCATTTTTAAGTATAAAATTCAGTGGTATTGGCAGTGTTGTATAACCATTGCCACTATCTAGTCCCAGAAGTTCTTCATCCCCCCAAACAAAAACTCCATACCTGTTACAGAAGAACTGCTGGGGTTGGGGATGTAGAGCATGTGCCTAGCATGTGCAAGGCCCCAGGCTTATTCCTAACACTGCAAAACAACAAAACCCTATCCTCCCTCACCCAGCCCCTGGTAACCTCTATTCTACTTTGTCTCTATGAATTTGCCCATCATAGGAACCTCATATAAATAGAATCATCCAGTAATTGCCCATTTGTGTCTGACTTATTTCACATACATTTATTCACATTTCATAATGTTTTCAAGATTTATCCATATTGTAGCATATGTCCAAGGTTTGTTCCTTTTTGTGGCTGAATAATATTCCATTACATATGTATAGCACATTTGTTTATTTGTTCATCGGTTGAACTCTTGGTTGTTTCTATTTTTTGGCTATTGTGACTAATGGTGCTATGAATATTGGTATCTGAGTCTTTGCTTTTAGTTCATTTGGGTATAGACCTAGGAGTGGAATTGTTGGATGGTATGATAATTCTTTGTTTAACTTTTAGAAGAATTGACCAAGCTGTCTTCCACAGCAGCTGTACCATTTTACATTCCCACCAGCACTGCATAAAGATTCCAATTTCTCCACATCCTTGCCAAACCTTGTTATCCCCCTACCTTGTTTCTTAATAATAACCATGTTAATGGGTAAACAGTGGTGTCTTGTGGTTTTGATGTGCATTTCCATGACAACCAGTACTGTTGAGTGTCTTTGCATGTGCTTATTGATCTTTGTATATCTTTTTTTCGAGAAATGTCTAGTCAAGTTCTTTGGCCCATTTTTAAATTGGGTTGTGTTGATGGTGATGTTGCATTGTGAAAGTTGTTTATGTATTCTGAATACTAGACCCTTTTGACATATAGGACTTACAGGTATATTCTCCCATTTGGCAGGTTGTCTTTTCATTCTCTTGGATGATGGCCTCTCGTGCTCTGAAATTTTCAATTTTGATGTGAAGTTCAATTTTTTTACCTTTTTCTTTTTTTTCTTCAGTACTGGGGATTGAGCCCAGGAACACTGTACCACTGAGCTACATCCTAACCTTTTTTTTTTTGAAGCAAGAAGTTGCTGAGGCTGTCCTCAAAACTTGCTTCAGCCTCCCAAGTTACTGGTATCGCAGGTGTGATTCACTGTGCCTGGTTTATTTTTTCTTGTGTTATGCTTTTGATGTCACATCTGAGAAATCATTGCCAAATTCAGTGTCATAGAAATTTCCCTGTTTTCTTCCAGCAGTTTGAGTTTTAGCTCTTACATTTAGCTCTTTGATCCAGGTAGAGTTAATTTTTCTAAATGGTGCAAGGTAAGGGTCCAACTTTATTCTTGCGCACTTGGGTATCCAGTTTCCTAGCACCATTTTTTGAAAAGATCATCCTATCCATACTCAAAGGAAAGGGTCTTTCCTCCCTTCTTTGAAAATTAGTTGAACTTGTAATTGTAGTTGCTCAAGAGTGAGGCGGGAGGATTGTAAGTTTGAGGCCAGCTGAGCAACTTGGTGAGACCCTATCTCTAAATAAAAAATATGTGAATATACCACAGTGAATCTCACCTTTATGTATATCCACAGGAACTAATTAAAAATAACTATATCCCCAGCACTGCAAAAAACAAACAAACAAACAAACAAACAAACAAACAAACAAACTATAAATAAATAGAAGAAAGATCAATAGAATAGAGAAAAGGAAATGGGGGAGGGAGGAAAGGAAGAAAAGGAGAAGTACTGGGAACTGAATTAGGGCAAATTATATTCCATGCTTGTATAATTATGTCAAAATGATCCCTAATGTTATGTGTACCTAAAATGAACTAATAAATTGTAAATGAAAAATGAAAAACAGGAAATATAGCTCAGTGGTAGAGTGTCCCTGGGTTCCATTCCCAGTATTGCAGGGAAAACAGAAAGGAAGAGGGAGGAAGGGAGAAAGGAAGGGAAGGAAGGAAGAAAAGAAAGTCATTTGACCATTTGAATGTTTATTTCTGAACTCTTTTTTTTTTTTTTTTGCGGTGCTGGGGATTGAACCTAGGGCCTTGTGCTTGCAAGGCAAGCGCTCTACCAACTGAGCTATATCCCCAGCCCTATTTCTGAACTCTTATTCCATTGGTCCAAATGTCTTTTCCTGTCACTACCATGCTTTTTGATTATCGTAGCTTTGTAGTAAGTTTTGAAACCATAAAATAAATCTGTCAACTTTGTTCTTTTTCAGATTAGGTGAAATTAATTTTAGAGATATAATTTGTTTAACTCAGTTATCATTTCAACATGTTATTGATATAAAAATTACGAATGGGTATTTTACATTCTTATTTTTATACTAAATGTTTGAAATTGGGCATGTGTTTAAACTAACAGTCATCCCGGTTCAGACTAGCTGTGCATTCTGAGTCCAGATCGCCATGTGCGGCTTGTGGTCATCATGTTGGATAGCCCAGGGTTAGCAGAAGATTGCATCGTGGCCCAGATCTCTGCAAACACCAAGGGCTGTGGATTCATGTGCACCTGATGCCAATGTACATTTATCCCTTTATTGTTGCGATGGGTAGAAGGAAGCCATTTGTCGGTGCTTGGTAGAGAGGAAACAGTCCAGTGATACAGGGACGGAGGAGGGTGACAAGAAAGGCATGTTGAGGGGTGACACTCTGCTTAGCCTTGTAGGTAGAGCAGGGACTTCTTGATGCAGTCAGTGGGGAAGGCTGTTCTTGGCAGAGACCCAGGATTTTAAAAGAGCGCAGTTCTTCCAGATGTTAGGAATGGGGTGCCAGTGAAAGGGAGTGAGCTGAGGCTGGACCTGCCATTACTGACCAGAGCTGCCCCTTGTCCATGCCACCAGCATTTCTTGTCTGGGTTTTTGGCAATGGCCTCCTTGTTGGTCTTTCTGTGTCCACTTTGCTCCCTCCCTGGGTGTCCCTCCCCCCATTAAAAAAATAATTTAGATCATGTCACTTCTCTGCTCAAAATCTGTTGGTGGCTTTACATTTTACTCAGTTTAATCAGAAGCGTGAGGGCCCTGCAAGGCTTGTCCCACTCCCCTCTGGTCTTTCCTGCTTCTGCTCTCCCTCCTGATTGCTTCTGCCTAGTGCAATTGGTCCTGCCCCAGGGCCTCTGCACTTGCTTTTCTTCTTGCCAGTACCAGGCTTCCCTCAGGTAGCAAGTGCTCTCTCACCTCATATCTCTGCCACGTCATTCTCATCTCTGTTCTTCAGAGAGGACTTTGCTGTCACTCCATGTAAGATAAAATGATGTCTTTCTTAAGTGTTTTCCAAACCTTCCTGGCATATCATTATCTCAGTGTATTTGTTTTCTGCCTCCCTCCCGAGCAGGGATCCCAAGAGAAGAGGGATTTGTCTGTTTTGCTCACTCTTCAGTGTTTGGTAGTCAATAAGTATCTGTTGAGTGAAGTGACTAGATGGGTAAATAAATGAGTACACCAAACCTGAAACATAGCAAACCTTTGGTAAATGTGCATTGATTTGAGATTTTTTTTTTTTTTTTTTTTTGGCCAGGGATTGAACTCAGGGACACTTAACCACAGAACCACATCCCTAGCCCTTTTTATTTTTAATTTTGAGACAGGATCTCACTGAGTTCCTTAGGCCTCACTAAGTTGCTGAGGCTGACTTTGAACTTGTGATCCTCCTGCCTCAGTCTCCAGAGCTACTGCGATTACAGGCCTATGCCACCACCATGCCGGTCTTTTTTTTGATACTGGAGTTTGGCCAGGAGCAGTTTACTCCAGAGCCACCTTCCCAGCCCTTTCTATTTTTTACTTTGAGACAGGGTCTTGCTGAGTTGCTGAGGCTGGCCTCAGACATGGGATCCTCCTGCCTCAGCCCCTCTAGTAGTCCCTGGGATTACTGATGTGATTTGAGATTGTTAGTCTTTGTTGAAATATTTCCCTTTGCATTTATTTATTTATTTTTCTTAACTTTATATATATATATATATATATATATATATATATTTTTTTTTTTTTTTTTTTTTTTTTTTGGTGCTGGGGATCGAACCCAGGGCCTTGTGCTTACAAGGTAAGCACTCTACTGACTGAGCTATCTCCCCAGCCCCTTAACTTTATATTTGGAAAACTTCGAAAAAGTTGAAAGAATGGCTCACTGTGAATGATTGGCTTTTTTGTTGTTTTGATTCTTATTCTGTAAATGTCTTTATTCTAATTATTCTCTAATTAGATCCAAGAACTGTTAACATTTCACTACAGTTGCTTTATAAGTCTTACATGTATGTGTGTTTGTGCAAGCAGGATCATTTAAAAATCAGTAGTACAGGGAACTGAGGATGTGGCTCAGTGGTAGAGCACTGGCCTGATGTGTAGAAGGCCCTGGTTTTGATCCCCAGCACCCTTGCCCACCCCCCCCCCAAAAAAAAAAAAAAAGAGAGAGAGAGAGAGAGAGAAAAACAGTTTTAGAAACATGATGCTTACTCTTTGCATTTAGAAATTGGCTGTAAAGAGTGGTGAGTCAGAGACCTCAAGCAGCAGGTGCCTTGGGCCATGGCCTCCGACCTAGACTTCTCACCTCCTGAGGTGCCCGAGCCTACCTTCCTGGAGAACCTTCTACGGTATGGACTCTTCCTGGGGGCCATCTTCCAGCTCATCTGTGTGCTGGCTATCATCGTACCCATTCCCAAGTCCCACGAGGTGGTAAGTCCTTCTCTGTGAGCCTTAGCTTTTTTGTGCCAGTCTGGGTTCTGGGTATTAACATGGATGTTGCCACAACCAAGATCAGTAGGCGATCCTGGGCCTTAGTGATTTGATATGTCCCTGAATTCCCACCTATTGACCTGAACCACGTAACTAGTACTTGTTCATGCATCTGTTATGGGGATTTTTATTTAGTGCCTACTACATGTCAAAAAATGCTGAAAGATGATATCTGCCTTCAAGGAGCTTCTATTCCTTATGGGAAAGGCAGATATTAAAACAGTGAATTTGCACCAGGTGTGGTGGTGCATGCCTATAATCTCAGCAGCTTGGGAGGCTGAGACAAGAGGTTTGCAAGTTCAAAACCAGCTGGGGAGATAGCTCAGTCAGTAAAGTGCTTGCCTTGCAAGCACAAGGCTGTGGGTTCAATTCCCAGCACCATACACACACAAAATAAATAAATAAAACAAAACCAGCCTCAGCAATTTAGTGAGGTCCTAAGCAACATAGTGTGATCCTATCTCAAATTAAAAACAGAAAGGGCTGGGGATGCAGCTCAGTGGTAAAGCACTCCTGGACTAAATCTCCAGAACCAAAAAAAATTTTGTTTTTGTTTTGCTCTCATAAGGAGTCCAGGGCATAGTGAAGGTGTGTAATGCAGGGAGTGGGGGTGCTGACATACCTTGAGGTAAGAGCTGGCTCTTCCTCTTGCTGAGAAGATAATATTGAAATTGAGAGGGAATGAATGAGTAGCCTTCTGCCAGGTGAAGTGGGAAAAGGTGAGGACAGCTTTCCAAGGAGAGGACCTGCCTGTGAAAGGGACCTGGGGAGTAAAGGAACAGGCTAGTTCAAGGAACTGAATGAACATGACTGGTCAGAGCACAGGCGACATGGTGAGCGGTGCTGCCAGGGCCCAGGGGGTTTTAAATAAGAGAAGGACACAATGAGAATGATTGGCTTTTTTGCCATTTTGATTTATTCTGTAAATATCTTCATTTTAAAACTGTAACACCGTCTTTCCACCCACTCTTGTTATCCACCACCTTTTCTCCTGACGTGGATTTGTTGGAGAAAGGAATCTTTGTCTTCTGTGATTTCCACATCCCAGGATTTGGCCAGTTGCCTCTGTGTGGTCATTTAACATGTTTCTTTCTCTGATGTCGTACCACAGGAAGTTCTATCTTGAGGCCCGAGTCCATTCAGAGCAGGTTATTTAGTGTGAGCACCCTATGACCAGTGCTGTGTACTTGGTGTTGCCCATCACCAGGCACAGGGCGTCTGGCTGCCACACCAGACTCTTTACCTATAGAGTCCAGTTTGTTCAGGTGGTGTCACCTGATTCCTCTATTAAAAAAGCTCCCATCACTCTTTCACCAGGGTGACTTTAGCATCCATTCATGATCATTGCTTAGGTCCATTATTTCCCTCTGCATGTATTAGCTGGAATTCTTCAGTGAGAACCTTTTTTTCTCATCACCTATGTGGATATTCCAAAATGCTTCTCATACTGAAAGGCAGGATAAATGCTTGGTTCTTTGCCTTTATCAATTTTTAGAATAGTGAGTTTGAGCTCAAGCATCTTCCAATGTGGGCCAGTAATGCTTTGGTTTTCATATAGTTTTGAACTTTCTTTCATTTTCTTGTGGTGCTGGGGATTGAACCTAGGGATGCTAAACCACTGAGTTGCATCCTCAAACCTTTTTCTTTTTTCTTTTTGGTATTGGGAATTAAACCCAGGGGCACTGAATCATATCCCCAGCTCTTTTTTATTTTTTTTATTTTGAGACAGGTTCTCACTAAGTTACTAAATTGCTAAGACTGTCCTCAAACTTGAAATTCTCCTGCTTGGCCTCTGGAGCTGATGGGATTACAGGCATGCACCAAATTGCCTGGCCTTTTTATTTTTCATTTTGAGATGAGGTTTCACTGATTCTGGCCTTGAATTTGCAAGCCCCCTAACCTCAAGTCTCCTTATTTGCTGAGAATAAGGAGGATGTGCCTCTGCATCCAGCTTAAATAATTTTTTTAGAAAAGAAAAAGAGTTGTGATTTCAATTCATGTTTTCAATTCATGTTTAAGATTATAGTGTTTTTTTTTTTTTTTAAATATGATCTTATACTAGTATCTTGTATCTCTTGGTCTTATACTGGAATCTCGTTTCCTAGTAACATCAACAAAATGACTTACTTGCTGTGTTCTGCTATATCGGGCGTTCCCAAGAGCACTCCAGGCCTAGTGATTCACTAGGAGGACTCACAACTATGACTTACTACAGTGAAAGGATACGAAGCAGAATCAGCAAGGGGAAAAGGTACATGCAGTGAAGATTAGAGGAAAATAGGCACAAGAGTGTTTTCCCTTGGAGTCACACAGGATGTGACAAATCATATGAAGTGTTGTCCAGCAGGGAACTCATTTAGGGACTGTGCCCAGGTTTTTATTGGGGGCTGATCACATGCACACTTGTCTACCTACCCTGAATCCAAATTCCAGACTTCCAGAGAGAAAGCAGGTGTTCAACATAGACCATATCATTTGCTCAAATGGCTTAATCATAGTAAGCCACTCTTATCAGTTCTGGGAATTGTGATACCCTTCCAAAGTCATGTTCCCAGATGCCAGCCAACGGCCAACCTTGTAAGGATGACTTTCTAAGGAAAGCAGGTTTTTTGTTTTGTCTTTCTTTCTTTCTTTCTTTCTTTCTTTCTTTCTTTCTTTCTTTCTTTCTTTCTTTCTTTCTTTCTTTCTTTCTTTCTTTCTTTCTTTTTTAATATTAACTATTTTGTATTCCAAAATGCTTCTCATACTGAAAGGCAGCAACATACTGATTATAGTTTTAAAATAATTTTTTCACTACTAACAATAAGATTGGGAATGAAATTTAAGATTTCTTTATGGTTCTTTTGGCCTTGGAATATATCCCTGTGGGAGGGTGTGCTGTACAGTATTGTGTTTAGTAATGTTTTCTTTGTATAGTAGAGGCTGGGCTGGTAGCTCAATGGTAGAGTGCTTACCTAGCTAGCATCATGTGTGAGACCCTGGGTTCTATTCCCTAGAATGGCAAAAAAAGAAAAAAGAAAAAAGTCTTCTCTGTATAGGTATATTCCCCACAATGTTGTACAGTAAGTTGAGTGTGCTTCATTGTTTGTAATTTACAGGGATTCCCCCCCCCTTTTTAATTTAGTTTCTTTTAAAATTATATGAAACATTTATATACATTACTAGAGTCAAATTATACAATAAGATATATTTGCAGACGTTTCTTTTTAATCTCATTATTTTCCACCCTATTCCCTTCTCCCCCTGTAGGAAACCAGTTTTATTACTGTGATTTATCTTTATTATTTTGATGTATTGATTTTCTCTTAATACAAACAAATGCATATATATATGTGTGTGTTGTATATATACATATATATTCATATTCCCTTCTTTGATTTATGAAAGATAGCATACTCTTAAATGTAGTTTTATTCCTTCCTTTTTTATTTAACATTATATAATATATTCTGGAGACCCATTTATTTTAGAGATGGCTACACCCTGGAGCTCCTGCTTGTGCAGTGAGAAGGATAAAGGGGATTACAGGTGTGTGGGGAGCCCTGGAGAGAAAGCAGGCATTGGATGGGACAGGGATTGAACCCAGTGTTTCAGCCTGCCAGGCAAGCACTTCCTGGCACATCCACGCCTTTTCTGTTTTTTTTTTTTTTTTTTTTTAATTTTGAAGCAGGGTTTCCCTGCATTGCTCAGGCTAGCCTTGAACTTGGGATCCTCCTACCTTAGCCTCCTGAGTATCTGGACTACAGGTGTGCACCACCATGCTTGGCCTGAGTGTTTTAAACAGACTTTAACATGTCCAGGTGATTCTGTCCACTAAGCAAGAGGATTTCCACATCTACAGCAGGAGGCAGTGGCTCTGGGTTGAGTGTAGACCAGCTTTGGGGTGTGGATGAGATGTCAAGGAAGCCATGAGAAGGGATGATGAGCTCTCCACAGGAGAGAATGTGGAGTGAGAGGGGAAAAGGGCCCAGGACAGAACCTGGGAGCTCAGCATACCAGCGTCAAGCAGCCACAGGGTGGGAAAGACTCTGGTGGAGGTGGACAGACTCTCGGCCTCTGGTGGTTCCATCTACCTTTTACTCTGGTTTTCTAAGGAGGTCACCATGGAGTTTGCCACTTTCAACTGTATCACACTTTAAAAACAGTCCCTGTGCTCGTGGGCTCTGTCCTCACAGGCTTGGCATGCTATTGGGTATTATAAATAACAAACATTTTTATTGTCACTGGCTGCTGATGAAGCCTGCTGGAGTCCCAGGGGAGGGAGGTGATGACTGTTCTGGTTTTGTAGGCAGAGCTGTAGTTAAGAGGTATGGCTGTTTGGAGAGGTAGGAAGCTGCTTGGCAGAGCCTGGGTCAGTCCAGCCAACTTGCAGAAAAGGGGGCCCTTTCCTGATCTCTTTGAGGCATTTAGGGACCCAGTGACTTTTTGAGCTAGGGAGTTGATAGGACTCAAAAATATACCTCTGTCTCCCCACTCCCATCATTGAGAGGTTAATTGGGGACAACAGCCTCATCTTTTAAACTATAAATATTGTACAGCACATCTTGTTTTTGTTTATCTTGTTCTGGGGAGCGGTGCTCCACAAAGGAACTGCCTTTGTAACTAAAGCTCAGTGTTTTAACTTTTTTTTTCTTTTTTTACAGCTTTTCAATGGATCAGTAGCAAAAAGATAAAAAAATACTGTATCATTAATCCAACTTTTTATTGCACGAAGGCATCAAAAATGGCCCTGATTACACAGGGATTCTTCTGCCAGTTTTCTCCTGTGTCCCATATGGAAGCCTTCTCTCACTCCCCAAACTCCTAAGTGCATGGAAAGAGGAAACACAGAATTGTGTGCATAAACAAGATTGGAAAGAGAGGACAGGGGCTGGCACCATGCTGCTTGGAGGTGGTGTCTACAGCTGTCTGGGATTTGGATGTGGCAGAGGAGAGCCAGGGCTTTCACTTGGGGCCAGGGAGATTTTAGGGAGAGAGGGAGCCCTGGAAGTGAAGGCAGCTTTGGGGGATTCCTGGTAGTCCCAGGGAAGTAGGGAGGTACTTGGAAGTGGAGGGTGGCAGGGGGTGGGAGTGGGGATCTAAGTGGGGGTGGGGGAACCCAGAGAACCATCTTGTTCCCTTTCCCTTTTGCTTAGGGTGAAATTGTCCCTCTTGCTCAGCCCATAGGAACAAGGTTGATTAGTGGCTTTTTGGGTCAGAAGATAATATTTTTGGCTCCAAATGATGGGAAAGCCTTTGAAAAGCAAAAGAATGTCTTTCCTGTTGTTCCAGTAAGCCGATTTTTTTTTGCAACTAGTTTATGACTTCAGTGTTTCAGTACTTAGCAGATTATTTGAAAGCTCTTTTGGGGGTAATCAGGGAAGGAAAAAAGAAACACATACAAATGTTTCCCACCCCACCCCCTTCTTTTTCATAGTAAGAGAAAGGAACCAATTCCATGTCTTTAGGAGCCTAAGCCAAATTAGGTTTTCTTATTGACACCTCATTAAACTAAGACCTGAGAAAACAAACATTTGCTTGAGCCTGACTGAGGCCTGGGCCACACTTAATCCAAACATTTTTTTGAAGGCCAGATTCTGAAATATACCGTCCTTATATTATTCTTTTTGGTTAATTATTGGCCGTATGGTGACTGTGGTGAAAAGGATTCTGAGGCTGCTTCTAGGCTGTGGAAGAAAGAAAGTGATAAGTGATGTTTGCCCTTCTCTGTGATGATCCATGGTTCTCCACCTGGCTGCACATTAGAACCATCTGGAAGTTTTCAAAGGCCTGGATTGCACCCATAGAGATTCTGATCTAGTTGTTCTTCAGAATCTCAGATCAGTATTTTCTTCAAGTGCCTAAGTGATTCTAATATGCAGCCACTAGTGTAGTCCTTAGATGATTTCCCTGAAGCACAAACCAGTTTGAGGATACAAGATGGTTGGTTCTAGATGTTGTTAAGTTTGAAATCCCCCATTGGAAAAGGAAGAGCCAGTTGGAAGCTGGGCGTAGGGACTTGGGAATTATTTCATTCACATAGCATTCTTACTTGAAACCCTAAGAATGACTTGCTTCTGGAGACTCAGGAAGCTGGGGCAGGAGGATCACAAGTTTGAGGCCAGCCTGGCAACTTAGTGAGATCTTGTCTCAAAATATAAAAATCAAAGGGGCTGGGGATGTAGCTCAGTGGTAGAGCCCCCACTCTACCCAGTTCCCCTGAAACCCCATAAGAAGATTAAGGAAACATCTGAACTTGGGGCACCCGACTTGAAGTAGTTTCCATGCACTGCAGACAATCTAAGAAGATGAAGGTGCTGTCCCACAACCCAAGAGCATAGCTCCAGCAGGGCCCCTGGGAGGGGGTGGGGACCAGTGACTCTGTCGCTACTGTCTGCATGCCCCGCCCCTTCTCCTCTCACTTCTCTCACGAGGGCCTGCTTCCTCTGCTCACTGTCCTTGTGGTGAGATGAAACAACCATGACAGCTTCCAAAGTTTACATCTTTCAGCTGCAGCATCTCAGAGAGCCTGCCTTCCTGCTTTGTCCCAGTTCCAAATCCTCAGGGAACAAACTGTGTGGCTGACCCAGCTTGGGACAACTTTGGCCCTGTGGAGAGTAGAAAAGGCCCATTCCCACAGGAGTTGGGACCCAAGCAGACAAACTGAGGTCTTCATTCCTCTTGCTGCTCAGGAAACAGGCAGAACAGTGGGCAGGGGACAGGAGATTGTAACCTCCCCACAGAACACTGAGTGACCTAGGGAGAGCATGCAGAAAGCCCAGAGATGATGGAGGAAGGCTGGCCCAGCTTGACAACTCTGCCATGTTCAGGCTGCTCTCCTTAGAGTGGAGTTTCAGTAGAATAAAGTTCTTAACAGGGGGTTCCGGCTCCCAAGGGGGTCCCTGGATAAGCTCTAGGAGTCTGTGAGCTTCCTGAAATGGTGGGCAAAAAGGTGATGTTTAACAGCTCAGGCGTGTTTTCTGAGGAGACAGTTTTCAACTTTTCCCTCAGTGGAATGCAATAATTAAAGGAGGTGGAACCCAATTCTAGACTTTGAGGAGTGGGTAGTAAGGAAGTCAAGGTGGGTGATCTGTCTGCCTCCCTCCCCAGAATCCTGCCTGCTCACCTCCCAAGCCTCTTTTGGATCAATTTCTACACTGAATGTTGATCCAATCAGCCCTAAGCAAGCTGTTGACTTTTAGTTCAGCAACTCACAAAGCAGATAGTAATAATGCATCTGATAATTAATCATAAACTCATAGTAGTTTAAATGTTGACTGGTATCATCTCTTCATATGTTATGTCACATCCCAGCTAGCTGCCAGCTCCTGGAAAGCAGGCACCTTCGCTTGTACTCTCCTGTCTTGCTTGATTGCCTTTGTCTCTTGTGTTCATGGAACTCTTGCCATTGGAAGTTCAGAGACAGCTCCAGCAGCTTGCCCAAACAGAAATGAGATTGGCTCTTGGAAGTGGGAATGTCAAGGCACTTGGAGCTCAAGGAGTCTTCAGGGCTCTGTCTCCATCTCCTGGCCTTCCTGGGAGTGTGGTCTTCCTTCTTAGGTCCTTGCAGTGTGTTAGGAAAGACAGTTGCAGCAGCCCGTCAGCATCCTTGTCACTCAGAATTTATAGGTGAGAGAAGCCATTTCTCTGCTTATGCTCACTTTCTAAATCCTACGGATGGGCTCTGGTTGGCTGCATGCTTGTACCTTGCCCCATAGATAGGAGGGGACGGCTTCCATCTTTAACCAAGCCACGTTTAGCTGCTCACACCAATGTCCACAGTGACTGAGGGTCCCCAGAACCCCATGGGATGGGGAAAGGATAGGGCCTCTGTGGGAAGAGGGTGCTGGACAGACAAAGACAAGAGATGCCCAGCAACATGATTTGGTAGGGAAGAACTCAGAACAGATGGATGGTGAGAGTGGTGACTTTAACATGAGGTCCACACAGAGACTTTACTATCAGAAAGCCCTGCAGCATTTGGAGCTCTGGAAAGTATGGAGCTTCCCTGGGTACAGTGGGTGGTGGCCTGGAATGCCAACCCTGTTGGAAATTTTTGCATGAGGGTCTCGATTTTAAACTAGGCCCCTGGTTGGCAGTGAGGGGTGCATAAATACACAATGAACTTGGGCAAGCATGTACCCATTCTGAACACCCTAGGAGATAGGCTTCAGAACTGGCTTTGGGGTTCTGCTTTTATTTTTTATTCTTTTGAAGCTCGGGAGGCGCTCAGAATTGAATTGGGAAGCAGGCTGCTTTTACTTAATGACTTGTTCCTGTGGGATTGCTGTGTGGTGGGCAGGGTCTAGAGATGTGTACCGACTCGTGAGAGAGGCAGCTGGACACACAGGGAGCCACAGAGCAGCTAGTAGGAAGGGTCCGTGGAGTCGTGCTGAACTGTGTCTGGAATGAGCTCCCAAGGCTGTTCTTTCTAATCACAGTTCCTCTTGCCTGCCAAGTGCATGCTGGACTCCGTGTCTTCGTTTGTTCAGTTGAGCCCACGTGGGTGGCCTCCCCCACTCTCTGTTTCAAGTGGGCCTGTGCTCTTCCCAAGGCCAGTGTTAGCTGCATCTCTGAAGGCCTTCAGCCCCTCTCCCGCCCAGGACCTCAGGCAGGAGAGGCGCAGTGGGCTGAGCAGGAGCTTGAGCCGTGGGTAGACTGCTCTGAGTACTGGCCCCTTCTTGTTCTAGCTGAGCCTCCCATCCTGAGCCATGAAGAGAGGACCAGAGTTCTTGGAGGAGAAGTGAGATAAGGTCATGAGGGTGCCCAGCATAGCCTGGTGGTTTTCTTTCCTCAGATGATTTTCAAGAAAAGAATGGTTTCAGTCTGCGGAGAATGACGTTCTGTCCTGATTTACAGGACTAAATCCATATTGGAAATCATAAGATTCTGTGCACCGTCCCTGCTGGAAGGGATTTGATGCATTGTGGCACAGATTCGATTATTTGAACCTGATGAATAGCAGCAATTTTCTGGCCTGGTAAGCGGCTGTGGTGCTACTTATTTATTGCTGGGGCCTGTGTCCACAGAAGATGCCTCCTCAGACCCAGGAGCCACCTGGCAGCAGGGGTTTCTTTTCCCCTCCACAGTGTGATTGCTGAGGAAACTTAAGTCTGGCTTTGGAGGAGTTGTGGGCTTCCCAGATTTAAAGATGAAGGCTGTGGGGTGCACGGTCTGCTGTCTGCCTGGCTTGTACCAGCAGCACTTTCTGGGAAAAATTAAAAACCAGCCATTCATTCAGTCATTCCTGCCAGCTGAAAAGTGGCGCTATAGGCTCTGTGTGGCTAGGATCCAAGGACCCAAATCATGCGTGTAACAGCCACCTTCACTTCCCCACTGCTTGCTGGGGATGGTGGCTGTGCCTCATTGGCCAGTTACCCAGTTTCAGTGGCCTCAGTTTCCTTGCATGTAAATGTGGCTCATGGTGGCTGGTCATGAAGAGGCTCAGTGAACTGACGAATGTGAGGCCGGCATATCCACCCAGTGCGTGTGCCACCGCCCCATGGGGCCTGCCACAGGGCCTGCATATGCTCGATGCAAGCAGACGGGGTGAATGCTAAGCACCTCTGTAGTGGATGAGCGCAGAAGTGTCTGGGAGCTCCTGGCTGGCCAGTCACCAGAGTGACCGAATGTGTGCGGCCCATGGGGGCGTGCCTAGAGACAAGGCCGAGGCGAAGCAGAATGGCCGTGAAGGCCATGCTGAGTGTTTTTATCTCATGTAAAGGGGAGTGAGCAACATTTTTAAAAGCAAAGAACAGACATGATCAGAATTCTTGTCATTGTTTTAGGAAAATAGACTCTGAAAGCAGTGTGGAGGCTGATGAGAATGGAGAGATTCGAGGGAAGGGCAGGAAGACCTGGGGTGGCCAATAGAATGGGGGGTACTCAGGAGATCACAGGGTCTTAACTGGGGCAGCGGAGTCCATCTATGGGAACCAGTATATGCTAGAGCCCCTTGGAAAGTAGAATGGACAGGACTTGGGAACAGAGTGGATGTCGGGCACAGGGGAACGTGGGATCTAAGAAGCGACTTGGATGACTGTATGGTTTCTCGCTTGGGTAACTGGACGAGCAGTGATGCCAGAACCTGAGCTGGGAGGAGAGGGGGAGGCCTGGAGGGGGAGGAGACAGCATGCGTTCAGATGACTCGGGGACTGTAACGTGTACATGCACCCACAGGGACCTGCTTTCAGCTGTGAGAAATACAGCATGACTCTGAGCACCAGCCCACTCTCCTGACTCCTGTAGGAGCTCTCGTCACAAACAAGGGACTCTGAGTGACCCTTCTACAGATAGAATCTAGACCAGGCCATTCTTGTCATTCCAGAGTCACCTTGTGGTTCCAGGACTGCCAAATAGAGAAAATAGATTTCATAGTTAGCTAGGTTCAAGGTTTCCATAGCCCTGAGGCCCCAGGAAACCCTGAGATCCCCAGGCTGTATCCCTGTCTGAGCAGTAAGAAATTGGGTTCAAATCCTGGCCCTGCTGCTCACCTGCTGAGACCTCTCAGTGTCTGTTACTTTGTTTATGAAATGCATTCAGCATAGCACTTGATTAAACTGAAATTTGTCCAGACCACATGACACAGGGCCTAGCGTGATATAAATGAAAACCACCAGCCACTGTTGTGGTTGTTGTGTTGTTGTCACTGGTGGCAATGCCTAGCCATGCTGTAGGGTGTGCATATTGGATTTTAAGACTGCTTGGTGTCTTTGGTGCCCATAGAAAAAGTGAGGTCGGGTCTTAAGTGTTGTAATTTCACTTGTTGATAAGCAAGTGAAGTTCCCATGGTTGTGGGAAACCTTGCCTCTTCTTTCATTTCATTCAGCAACATTTGAAGCTGTCCCAAGAGCTCATGGGCAAATAGAAAATGACTTGAAAACATGTAACTATGGTAAAATAATAGTGGCATTATAAGGTTCCTAAGTACCTGAGTGCCTGTGACCCCAGCTACTTGGGAGGCTGAGGTTTGAGACCAGCCTCTGCAACTTAGACCCTGTCCCATAAAGTATAAAAGTTTGGGGTGTACCTCTGTGGTAGAGTGCCCCTGGGCTCAACCCCCAGTACCAAAAAAAGAAAAAATGGTTCCTGGGTACCTGGGGTAGAGGTGGTAGAGGGAATGCTCCAGCTGGAGGAGGGAGGTTTTCCTTGGGCAGGACCAAACCATAGGTGGAGTTTTCTGAGTGACCAAGGAAAAAAGGGTGCTTCTCTTGATAGAGGTCATCGGGGAAAGCCCTGAGACCTGACCAGAATGGGGATGGAGAAGAGCTCAGATGAGGCCAGTAGGTGACCTTAGATGCCATCTCAGGTGTGCAAGATAGCAGGAGCAATGGTCAGAAATATGCTTTAGGAAAGTTTCCTTGGCATGTTCGAGGAGTGGGACAGAGACAGCAGACAGATTGATTAGCAGTGGACGGAACTGGGTAGGGACTTGGATGCCAGAGAGAGTGGCAGTCAAGAGGGAGCGGTTTAATCAACAGGCCTGGTGACCCACTGGACAGTGGGGAGCAGGTAGAAGGTGAGGTCCCTGGACTTTGGTTGCCTTACCTGCTGGAGAAGGGCTGGACTGCTGGAGAAGAGGCTGTGCTGAGGCGAGGACAGTTGAGTTGGAGGAGCGTGGTGTATGACTGTCCCCGTTGTCTGACAGACAGCTGGATCAGGGGAGAGGTCTGGGAGGTGCCAGAAGATGTGCCACAGAGAGGGTCTGTGGCATGAGGAAGCCCCATTGAATGAAACCGGAGGAGCCACCCAGCTTTGAGCTCAGATTTGGGGGCTCCATCCTGGAGATCTGGGCCTCAGCAAGTTGCCTGGGCATAAAGCACTCATCCGCCCAGGGTACTCAGGGACTGACTGCTTTCCACTGGCTGCAGAAGTACTGCCGTGGGCAGTTTCAGCTCCCAGGGCCCCCAAAGGCATGGTGCCCTCTTGGGTTGCCTAGAACTTCAGCCTTCCCCACGGGTGCTGTGGCTCTCAGAGCAGCAGTTGTCAGACTGGCTCCCCTGAGGTTTGATTTGGTTTTTCTAATGGGCTAATATTTTTTATTTTTTGGCCAAGTTATATAAACACTGTCAACGTGGGGGACCTTTGACATCGGACATCATTTTGAATTTGGGTGGGAGAAGGCCCAGCAGGCCAGGAGAGGGACAGGCTTCCTGTTACCTCAGGAAGATCAGGTCTTGGGCGCCTAGACCTGGAGGACTCTTGCATTTGGTATCTTATCTGACTGGCTGGAGAAGGTGATGGCTGATAAGAGAGTAGACAGACCTCTGGGCTGGACCTTTGGCAGGGACCACCCCCCAGCTGGACCCCTCCTTTTGGATAGGGCTGGGTCCCAGGGGACCTGGGTGAGTAGGGAAGGTCAGAGAGGAAAGCAGGCTGGACACTGGGGGTTGGCAAATGAGACACAGAGGGATATTTTTGTCTTTGAGAAGAAGTATGCTCCCTCCTAGTAGTCTTAGTCTGCTTTTCATTTTTCTGTTTTACATAAGGATCAGGGAAACCCATCTGGTGGTGTGCACCAATAATCACAGTGACTGAGGCAGGAGAATCTCAAGTTCAGGGCCAGCCTGGGCAATTTAATAAGACCATGTCTAAAAAAAAAAAAAAAAAAAAAAAAAAGGCGAAAGTGTCAGGAGTACTGTAGAACATTAAAACATTCCCCTCTCATGTGCTGGAAGCAGCAGGGTGGTGGTGGTAGGGGAGGTGGGGTGTGCACACCTGAATTGAGGGGCAGCCTCTCATGAGCCATTGCCACCACAGGGGACTGCAGGGCCAGGGTTACCAGCTATGTTTTTAAGAGAATCTGGGAGCTGGGCACAGTGTCGCACTGTGAATCCCAGAAACTCAGGAGGCTGAGGCAGGAGGATGACAAGTTCAAGGCTAGCCTGGACAGCTTAGCAAGACCCTGTCTCAAAAATAAAAAATAGTAAGAGCTGGGGAGCTCAGTAGTAGAGTGCCGTGTTCAACCCCCACACCAAACAAACAAACAAAAAAAAAAAAGGGGGGAGAGAAGCTGGGAGTCCATATTTAATATGTCTCCCAATTGGCTTAAATTTTTAAAAATAAACTCTGTAGGCCAAGTGAAGTTTGCCTGTGGGCTGGATGGAGCCTTGAGCTATGGTTAGCGTTCCCTAAGTCAGCCTGGCCTTCTAATGTCCTTTCTGGCCACACCATGCTGTGTGTTATCACCCAGCACCAGATAGAAGCAGATGGAATCTGTTCCAGATTTCCTCTGACGTGAGCCTGAGTGGCCTAGGGCAGACTATCCCTTCTTGGTGCCCGCCTTTATCAGCACAGCGAAGACCAGGACTGCCTCTGTGGATTTGAACCTTTTTTTTTTTTTTCAATAGCAGAAGCTTGTTTCACCTAAATTTTATAAGGAACAAATCACAATGTATGAAGTAGATAAAACAGCTGCCCCAGCTGCAGGGAGGCTGCCTCTGTCCTCCCCTGCAGGGGTACCTCTGCCAGGCTCCGCAAAAGAGCGACTGCCCACTGGCCAGCTGCTCTCTTCCCCCCAGCCCTGACATTCTGTGGTTTGCATGGAGGAAAAGAAGAGCAACCAGAGGAGAGCTAGCCATGGTCTGCCACACCACCCTCTCACGCAGGTTGACTGACCAGCCAAGGGTGTGCCACCACTTTCTGAGTGCTCTCTGTGCAGGTGTGCCTCCTCGTGTCAGCCTGCCAAGGTGTGCATCACTGTTTACCTGTCACAGGGTAAACCCTGACCCAGGAAGGGGAGGTGAACTTCCCACAAAGTCACGTGACTGGCAGCCAGATGCTACCTACTTTAAACACTGGGTCCCACAGGATGATTTTCATCCTCGGTGTCCCTGGCATGCTTCAGTGTGTAAAGTTCCTTTTGTCAGACTTTTGATTCCTCTAAGCAGGACTCTTCTTTTATCACCATACAGGAGGCAGAACCTTCTGAACCCCGCGGTGCAGAGGTGACAAAGAAGCCCAAGGCTGCTGTTTCTTCTGCCAACAAGAGGCCCAAGAAGGAGACCAAGAAGAAGCGGTAGAAGTGGAGGAGCCAGGCAGGCCTTGGGGGCAGCCACCCAGGCATCAACATCCTGTTTCCTTTCTCCATCCCAGGCTCAGGGTCCTGGTTTCAAGTCCAGGGTACTGAAAGGCCCCATGAGCAAGCCCTGCACTGGGAGGGTTGCTCAGAAGTGGGGCAGCTCACAGCTACGTTTTCCTACGTCATCATTGGGTCCAGGCAGTAGTCCCCCCGCTGTGGATTTTCGCACTGCGTTTTGGAGTCATTATCTAATGTGGACACGCACACCCTCTCCCACTGCTTGTGAACTGCAGATCTCCTCCTGTTTACTCAGCATCTTCGTCTCTGCCGTGTGGGTGGAGCCAGGTCTCACCTGTGTGCTCAGGTCAGGACACTGTGGCCTTGCAATGATAGTCTCTCATCAACCAGTTCCAAAAGATGGCTGGTGCAAGAGCCAACAGAAGGCCAACCTGAGGAACACCTGGCTTCTCCTCTAGCACATGGAACAGACTTGGCTAAGTGAGTGTGATACTCTGAGCTCCTGAAATAGCCACCTTGTCAATTTCAGTCCAACCTCTTTTCAGCCCTTCCTAACACATTCAAGGTGTGCCTTTGCTTCTACCTGCATATCCCCCTCCACTCAGTCTTTCATTCCCTGACCATTAAGGAAATGTTATTTGGGGAAGTAAAGGTCAATAAACTGCCCTGCATGCTGAATCTGCCTGTGTATTGTCTGTTGCTGAGGGAAAGGGAACAGCTGGGTCCCTACCTTCAGAGTGAGGGAATGAGTAGACCCCCCAGAGAATGGAACAGTGTGGGGTGAGGGTGACTGAACAGTGGGTAACTTTGATCAGTGTGGCTGTGCAGGCCAAGCCATTCTGGAACAAGTTTTCAGGAAGGGTCCAGCCAACAGCTTCGTGTGGTCCTTAGTCATTGGAAACACTTGTGAATGTCTGTGGGCATGAGTTTCCACTCACTCCCTAGGTTCCTTTGCCTGAGGAAGACACTGCTTGTCCTCAGAGGCTTGAGCAAGATCGAGTGCAGTATACTTGATGGCTTCGGGTGGATCTAATCATGTGCTGCCCTGAATCAGCTGCTGAGGAAAAAACCCTGACTTCTGGTAAATCAGAATCGCAGGCTCTTGTTCACCATCTTTAGTAATAAGAGAAATGCAAATCAAAACTACACTAAGATTCCATCTCACCCCAATTAGAATGGCGATTATCAAGAACACAAGCAACAATAGGTGTTGGAGAGGATGTGGGGAAAAAGGTACACTCATACATTGCTGGTGGGGCTGCAAATTAGTGCAGCCACTCTGGAAAGCAGTGTGGAGATTCCTTAGAAAACTTGGAATGGACCTACCATTTGACCCAGCTATCCCACTCCTCGGCCTATACCCAAAGGACTTAAAATCAGCATACTACAGAGATACAGCCACATCAATGTTCATAGCTGCTCAATTTACAATAGCCAGACTAAGGAACCAACCTAGATGCCCTTCAATTGATGAATGGATAAAGAAACTGTGGTATATATATACAATGGAATATTACTCAGCCATAAAGAATAATAAAATTATGGCATTTGCAGGCAAATGGATGAAATTGGAGAATATCATGCTGAGATAAGCCAATCTAAAAAATTCGAAAGATGAATGATCTCACTGATAAGCGGATGATGACACGTAATGGGGGGTGGGAGGGGGGCAAGAATGGAGGAAGGAGGGACTGTATAGAGGGAAAAGAGAGTTGGGAGGGGTGGGGGGGAGGGGGGAAAAAAAAAAAAGGAATCGCAGGCTCTTTATCCTGCCAGATGCTTTCCCAAATGTTGCCAAGACTAATGGGAAATGAAGAGGATGCGCATCTATCATCTCTGTGGAGACGGGAGCCTGAAGTCTAGGGTACTTGAGAATGCCAGGCCTGGGGCTGTGACCCAGTCCAAGGCCTTTTTCTGGTGGTTAACTAATATTCAGCAAGTGTCAATAGGTACCAGTGCTGAGTGGGTCCTGTGCAGGGGTTGGCAAGTTCTTCTAGCACTTTAGGGTTCAGAAGAGGAAGTCCAGGGTCTGGTTTTGCATAACACAGGGCTGGTCTTGGCCAGACACTAGCATGAGAAGGGGCTTCTGCTGAGTATTTCTGCTTCACACACACACCTCTGGACTGTAGCTGTCAAGTGACACAGTAGGCCCCAAGTGAGGCTGCCGACAAGGAGCCTTCCCAGGAAGCCCAAGAACGCCTGGACGAGTGGGAGACGGGCATGTGAGCAGGCTTGGTGTGCAGAATTCTCCAGCAAGGGGACCAACAGGTGCTCTGGGGCAGCCCGGCCATTGGCAGAGTTGAGGCCAGAGGGAAATTTTGCCAGGAGAGTTGGGGGCCAGGCCTCCGGAACAGGAGCTTGTGTAGGAGAGACAGCTTCTAGCTCCTAGGAGGAGTGCTGCCTTGGAGGGCCCAGCTCCCTCCCATCTCCTTCAATGCTGTGCCAGCCAGCCCTTGGAAAGCAAGAGTGATCATCCTCTCTCCACCAGCCCTCATCCATGCGCACAGTAGGCAGTGGGAAACGGGCAGCATTTGACTCTTGGCCTCCAGTACCTCATCCTTTCCTGGGTTTCCCCCTTCATCCTGGTTCCTCTTCATCAGAGGGGCCCAGGCCTCAGTCCCTGTCCTCTTTGTTATGCAGAGACTGCAGTCCCTAGACTTCTCCACATGCTCCTTGGAGACCTATCCAGGCTCCTGGCTTTATTTTTATTTTTGCAGTGCTAGGGATTGAACCCAGGGCCTTGAGCGTGCTCGGCAAAGGCTCTACCTCTAAGCTACATCCCCAGCCCCAGACTCATGGCTTTAAATTCCACATGAATTCATCAGAGTTTTCCAGAAACAGAACCAAGAGGAGAGATTTATTATTGGGGATAGGCTCTACATCTTGACTACAACCTCATGAGACCCTACGCCAGAACAACCTAACCTAACCAGCTCAGGATTCCCAAACAGCAGAAGTGGTGACATAACACATGCTCACTGTTGTGAGCCACTACATTAATTTGTTATGTTGCAATAGATAATTAATACATGATCTTGGGTAAGACTCTTGCTATAGACTGAGTGTTTATGAGCCTCCAAAATTTGTATCGAGGTGAGTCTTTTGTAGGTGATTAGGTCATGGGAGGGGAGCCTTCATAAATGGGACTAGCTAGCGCCTTTACAAGAGACCCAGCAAGTGAAGAGATGGCTATCTATGACACAAGAAATGGGCCTTTACAGATACCAAATCTGCTGGCACCTTGAACTTCCCAGTCTCCAGAACTATGAGAAATAAATTCCTGTTGTTTATTGAAAACGACAAAATAAGGGATCAGCTCAGACAATTATGGAGACTGAGAAATCCCATGATCTATCTCCAGGCTGTAAATCCAGGAAAGCTGAGGCTGAGGCCTACATGGTAGATTTCAGTCCAAGTCCCAAGGCCTGAGAACCAGGAATGCCAAGGGCAGAAGGAGATGGGTGTCGCAGCTCACGACGGCAGGCAGAGGGAGGGAGATTTCAACCTTCCTCTGCCTTTTTGTTCTATTCGGACTCCAAGAAATTGAATGAGGCTGCCATACTGGGGAGGACGATCTGCTTTACCCAGTTCAGCAATTCAAATGCTAATCTCTTCTGGACATAACCTCGCAGACACCCAGAGATAATGTTAATGATATTTCTAGTCAAGTTGTAACTAATCATTATGCTGTCCTAATGCTGATCATTCTCAACCAGATCTCTCAGGACATTCCCCTAACCAAGTGTAATGGTGCATGCCTATAATCCCAGAGACTTGGGAAGCTGAGGCAGGAGGATCGAAATCTTGAGGACAGCCTGAGCAACCTAGCAAGACCCTGTCTCAAAAGTGAGGATATAGCTCAGTGGTAAGGTGTCCCTGGGTTCTGAAAAAGACCTCTCGCCTAACTCCAGACTCACATCTGACCTCCTCAGTATCTCTATTGGACTATCTAAGAGGCCTTCAAGGCGATTTCCTGTCTCTTCTCCTATAGCCCCAAGCCTGCTCTTCTGGTCCTCTCCATCTTAAAGAGCATCTTTAAATAACAACAATGACAAAATATGTATTTGTGTGTGGTATTGGGAATTGAACCCAGGGGGGATTCTCCCTTGGAGTTCCCAGGCCTTGTTTTAAAATTTTATTTTGACATAGGGTCTTGCTAAGTTACCTAGGCTGGTCTCAAATTTCCAATCCTCCTGTCTCAACCTCCTGAGTAGCTAGGATTACAGTTGTGTGCCACCATGTCAGGCCAAAACTATCTATTTTAAGGTATGCAACTCAATTTTAAATATGTATATATTGTGAAATAATCACAAACTAATTAAAATACATTACCAGATGCAACACCTGTAAACCTGGCTATTCAGGAGGCTGAGGTAGGAGGATTACAAGTTCAAGGCCAGCTTGGGCAATTTAGACCCTGTCTTAAAGAGAAAAAATTTTAAAATGCTGGGGATGTAGCTCAGTGGTGGAGCGCTTGCCTAGTATGTGCAAGGCCCTTGGTTCAATCCCTGTACTAACAAAAAAGAGAAAAGAAAAAAAAAAAAAAATGCATCACCTCACATAGTTATCATTGTGTGTATGTATGTAGGACACTTAGGCTCTACCTTCTTAGAAAATTTCAAGTATTCAGTATAATATGTTACCCTATGATTTTTATGATCACCATGATATATATATATATAATATAATAATAAAATAATAATATAATAAAAATAAAATATAATAATACATATATATGTACATATAAAATAAGGTTTTCTTTTCCCAAATGTATAGTTGATTGGTTGGACCTTTTCCTGAATCTTCACCAGCAGCTGGGCATCTCCACCCTTGGTGTTTTTGGTGTTAATTGCTTGAGCTCCATGCTTTGGAACCAGTTTGAGAAGTCCTTTACTGAGGAGCTTCTGGAAGGTTGCCCTGGCCAGGGAACCTTGAACCTTCAGTCTCTCAAAGACTGCAGCTGGGGTTCTAAGCTTACAGTTGGGAATGTCCTTACAGACTTTGTCATAAGTAGCTTTGTCAAACAAGACTAGATGGTGGAGCTGGTCCCAAACTTTGCCTTTGGATCGTTTCTTCTTTTTTGTCTTTGCCTCCAAATTGATTCTCTGAGTCCTTGTCTTTCTTGGCTGACTTTCTGGCATCTTCTTTTTGTTTTTGGGTGGCATCGTGAAGCTCAGCTAAGGTCACTATGCTGTATATTTAGACCTACGGAAATTATTCATCCTGCATAACTGACACATTGTACCCTTTGACCAACAGCTTCCCTCCCTGCAGCCCCTGGCAACCACCATCTCTGATTCTATGAGTATTATTTTATGGTTTGGATGTGAGGTGTCCCCCAAAAGCTCACTTGTGAGAATGCAAGAAGGTTCAGAGGAGAAATGATTGGGTTTTGAGAGTCAACCTAGTCAGTGAATTGATCCCTACTGGAATTAACTGAGTGGTAACTGGAGGCAGGTACAGTGTGGCTGGAGGAGGTGGGAATTGGGGTGTGGCTTTGCATCTGGAGAGTGGAGCCCCTCTGTGCTCCCTGATCACCATGATGTGAGCTGCTTCCCTCCACCACCCTCTCCTGCCATGATGTTCAGTCTCACCTGGAGCCCTGAGGAATAGGGACGGCCTTCTATGGATGAGGGCCTCTGAAACTGGGAACCCTCAAACAAACCTTTCCTCCTTCACAGTTGTGCTGGTCAGGTCATTTAGTCACAACAGCGAAACAGCTGACTAAAACAATGAGTTTGATGAGTTTAGATTCCACGTAGAAGTGAAATCATACAATGTTTCTGTGTCTAGCTTATTTCTCTTAGCAGTGTCTTCAAGATCCATTTATGTTGTCACAAATGGCACGATTTCCTTCTTTTAAAAGGTAGGTGAGTCCCAGTCTGTTGTGTGTACTGTTTTCTTTATCCATTCCTCAGGTGTGGACATTTGGATTGCGTCTGTTTCTTCTCTGTTGTAAATAACGCAGTGAACATGGGTGTGACAGTATCTTTACAAGGCACAGATTTCCTTTCCTTTGGATGAACACCCGAAGTGGGGTTGCAGGCTCACACAGTATTATTTTTTACTTTATGGGGAGTTGTTTTACTGTTTTTCACAATGGCTGTACCAAGGTACATTCCCACCCTCAGAACACCAGGGTCCTGATTTCTCTACATCCGTGCCGACAATTACCTTCTGCTTTGTCCCAGTAACAGTCATTCTGAGTGGTGTGAGCTGATCTGTCCTGGTTTTGATTGACATTTCTCTGATGATTAGCAATGTGGAGAGCCTTTTCATATAACCTGTCGGCCATTTGTGTATCTTCATTGGGAAAGTATCTACAGAGTTCCTTTATGCACTTTAAAATCAGGTTAATTGGCTTTTTTTGTTACTGACTTTATTTTAGGTATTAACCTCTATTGGATATATGATTCACAAACATTCTCTTCCCTTCCGTAGATTGCCTTTTACTCTGTTGATTGTTTCCTTTGCTGCGCAGTGTTTTTGTATTGTGGTCCTGGGGATTGAACCTGGGGGTGCTCTACCACTGATCTACAGCCCTGGCCCTTTTTCTTTATTTATTTTCTTGCTAAATTGCCCAGGCTGGCCTCAAACTTGTGATCCTCCTTCCTCCACCTCCCGCCTCAGCTTACCAAGTCACTGGGGTCATAGGTGTGCACCACCATGCCTGGCTCAGAAGGTTTTTGTTTGATGTTGTTCTACTTTTTTATTTTTGTCTTTGCTGCCAGTATTTTTACTGTCACATCCAAAAAACTGTTGGCCAATGTCAAGAGGCTTTTTCCCTTTTTTTTTTTTTTGTATCAGGGGTTGAACCTGAGGATGCTTAACCTCTGAGCCACATCCCCAGCCCCCCCCCCTTTTTTTTTTTTTTTAAAGTTTTATTTTGAGACAGGGTCTCACTAAGTTGCTTAGGGCCTCACTAAGTTGCAGAGTCTGACTTTGAACTTGCAATCCTCCTGCCTCAGCCTCCCGAGCTCTGGGATCACAGGCGTGCACCACCATACCCAGCTGGTTATCTTCTTGTTTTAATGTTTTTCCTTGGTTCCTAGTGAAGTTGAACATTCTTGTTTTCATTGTCCATTTAGGTTTCTTTTCTTATAAATTGTCAGCAACTCAGCAAGACCCTGTCTCAAAATAAAAACTGAAAACATCTGGGGATTTAGTTCAATGGTAGAGTGTCCCTGGGTTCAATCCCCAGCACTGAAAAAAAAAAAGAAAAAAAAAAATCCAAGTGGGGTCTAATGGGAGGTCCTTTGGTGCGTGGCTCTCCATGGAGAATGCTAGTCTCTTGCAGTGAGTTCTCATGAGAGTGAATTGTTACAAAAAGTCTGAGCCTGCTGGGCATGGTGGCACATATTGATAATGCCAGTGACCTGGGAGGCTGAGGCAGGAGAACTGCAAATTCAAGGCCAGCCTGGGCAATTTTAGAGACCATCTCAAAATAAAAAGGGCTGGGGATGTAGCTCAGTGGTATAGCACCCCTGAGTTCAATCTCCAGTACTGCAAATAAATAAAAATCTGAGTCCTCCTCTGGTTTCCTATTTGGTGATGTGATTATACCCCAGGATTCCCACTGTGCTCCCACATGGTTCCACTAGCCCTCACCAGAGGCCAAATCAATGGGGCCGCCCCACATTGGACTTAGAGCCTCCATTTGTTGATTAAATAAACCACTTTTCAAAAGAAAGTAGCCTTCGTCCTCCTTTTTAAAAAAAAATTTTTAGTTGTTAATATACCTTTATTTTATTCATTTATTTATATACAGTGCCGAGACTTGAATCCAGTGCCTCACACATGCTAGGCAAGTGCTGTACCACTGAGCCACCCCAGCCGGCCTATGTAATCTTGAAGCTAGCCTAAGCAACTTAGCAAGACATTGTCTCAAAATAAAAAATTAAAAAAAGGACTGGGGCTGTGGGGCTGTAGTTCAGTGGTAAAGTGCCCTTGGTTTCGATTACTGATTAAATAGTACCTGGGTGCACAGGCACTTTACATGCATGTTTTTTTCATTTGTTTGTTTTTCGTTTTGACAGTACTAGGGATTGAACCTAGGAGTACTGTATCACTAAGCTACATCCCCATTTTATTTTTTATTTGGAGACAGGGCTCACTTAGTTGCTGAGGCTGCCCTCAAACTTGCAATCCTCCTTTCTCAGCTTCCTGAGTCACTGGGATTTCAGATGTTCATCACTGTGCCAGCTACATACATGATTTCATTTAGTCCTCACAGCATCCCTCTGAGGTTAGTAACATTATCACCATGGAGATTCCTGGGATTGAACTAGACTGCCAGACTCCAATGCCCACTCTGTTTCTTCCTCTTTTGTCCTGGAATCCTCAAGGGGGATTCTGTACAGTGAAGAAAAAACATCAGGCCTAGGTGCTAGAGGTTTTACTACCTGAAGGGCCGATTACTAATAGTAAAGTTATGCTCATCAATGAGGAAGGGACTCGGGTGGAGTTTAGTTTTTATCTCTTAACTTTATTGAGGGGAAATTCACATACTTTTATGGTTTGGATTAGAAATGTCCCCCCAAACTCACGTGCTGAAGGCCGGATCCCCGATGCAGCAGTGTTCATAGGTAGGGTCTTCTGGGGTGACTGGTTCATTGTCAGTGGGTCAATCTGTAACGCCATGGATCGTTGGGAGGTGGTGGGAACTTTGAGAGGTGGGCCTAGTTGGAGGAAGAGGATTACTGGGGCCTGCTCTTGAAGAGTGAAGAGTGTGCTTTGTCCCTGGCCCCTTCCCAACCCTCTCTCTCTCTCTCTCTCTCCTTCTTGGCCACCAGTAAGTGAGCAGCTTTGCTTCATCCTGCACTCCCTGCCATGATGTCCTGCCTCAAGACAGACCCAGAAGCAACAGAACCAAGTGACCAGAGACTAAAATCTCTGACACCATGGTCCAAAATAAATATTTCCTCCTTTATGTTGATTTTCTCAGGTATTTTGTCACAGCAACAAAAAAACTAACACAAATACTGCAAAATTAACTATTTAAAGGGTACAACCAGCAACATTTAATATAGTCACAAAGTTATACGTTAACTAGTTTACAAACATTTTGTCACCCCCAAGGGAAACCTGAACTCATTAAGCCATTTCTCCTGATTACCTTCCCCACCCTAGTCCCTGGAAATCACCCATCTGTTCTCTTATTCTGCATATTTTATGTCAGTGGGATAGAACATGTGATCCTTTGTGACTGTTTTCTTTCATTCAGCATAATGGGTCCAAGGTTTATCCATGCTGTAATGTGCATTGGGACTTCATCCCTTTTCTTTTCCCCGCCCTGTGCTGGGGCTCAAACGCAGAACCTCAGGCATGCTAGGCAAGCAAGCACTCTACCACTGAGCTACACCCCAGCCCCACTTCATTCCTTTTCTGAGCTGAGTACTATTCCTTTGTATGTGTATATAGGATGGAATTTTCCAGAATGTAGCTAGGTGCGTTTGGAGCCAAACAGCCACACTTTGGATCTGGATTCCTTGGAGACAGAGTAGTCAATGTGTTGCCAGGGGAGTTCCGGTTTGCACCTCTGATTTTCCATCCTTCAGGTAAGGTCATAAGGACACCCTTAAAGGGCTATTGTAAAAAATTGGACCTACTACATCTACAAGAGCATAGTGGGTAATTTATAAGTAATGGCAGCGCTATTGATTATTCCTCGGGGACACACCCCCACCTGATGTCGGCTGTGATGGCTTCCAGGGAGGACATGCACGTCCTCAGGGCCCCGAGACCTGTGACCCGAAGGTATCAGAGGGTCCTGAGCTGAGTGCATGCTTATTCTTGATATTATAGACGTTCCTCATTCACTCACCCATCGGAATCTGAGGTTGAAAGCAGCATGGCCGTGCAGGGAAAGGAACTACCTTTAGAACAAAACTACATGGGGCGGGGAGGGGCTGGGGAGATGGCTCACTCGGTAGAGTGCTTGCCTTGTAACCTCAAGGCCCTGGGTTCGATCCCCAGCACCCGCCCCCCCCCAAAAAAAAAAAAAAAAAACTACATGGGCTCCTGGCAGAAGCTCACCAGTGCTCATCAGGGAAATGCAAATGAAAACCACACTGCCCTGCCCCCGTGCACCCCCAGAAGGCCTAGGATCAGAGAGGCTGACCACACCCTGCGTTGGAGAGAACGTGGGACGACCCACTCCCACGCACAGTGAGGGAGCGCCAGCCAGCTGACCCCTGAAGAACCAACAGGAGCTTCCTCAGCAAGTGCAGTGCACTGTACACCCGACATCTCTGGCACTCGGAGGCAGAAGCAGGAGGATCGCCAGTTGAAGGCCAGTCTCAGCCACTTGGCAAGGCCCTCAGCAAGGCTGGGGATGTGGCTCAGGGAGAGAACACCCTGGGTCCAATTCCCAGTACCGAAGGAGGGAAACAAAGAAAAGAAGATAAAGTCCCTCTTGCCTCTACCTGACTCTAGCATTCCACTCCTAGGTAATACCCAAGACCCAGGAGAACTGAAAATATTTGTCCACAAGAGTATTGTACTAACTTTTAGGTAGAATATTCAGAGCAGCTTTATTCATAATAGTCAAAAACGAGAAGTAGTCCAGATGCTCATCAACAATAGAATGGGTAAAGCATAGTATCTGTAAACAATGAGGTACTGTACACTGTGAAGACGAGCAAAATTGACTGAATGCTAGGGTCTGGCTGTTTTGCAGCAGGAAATGAGGGTGAGGACATTGAGATCTGGAAGCAATACTTTAATAGTGGCACCATGGTCCGGAGGGATAATTCCCAAAGTCTGGGCCCTGAACACAGCAGGGCTTTTACTTTTATATGGAAGCAAATTTGGGGTACATCGAGGCAAGAGAGTTGGTGAAATTCTATTGGAGGGTCCATTCTACTGTCCTTATGTGGGCACAATTTGTCAACAGCCTCGGGACTCATACACCATACAGCTAGGGACCTTTACTGCCCTAAGCCTAAAGGGAGTGTTCTGTCCTGCTGCATTGTTTCCTGCCTCTGCCACTGTGGTTATCTGTTACAGGTACCTGTTAGCCACACTATGTGTAAATTATGACAATAAACTTTTTCCTGTGGACCGGGCACTAAATTATGTTCTTTGTGCACAGTGTCATTTATCTTGTCGGCAAATCTCATAAGTAGATTTTTAAAATTTATTTTGTTGTACATAATATTTTATGCGGTTGGTCCCAAAGTTCACACTGACTTGAGGGAGATGTTATGGATTTCTGTGTTCAAAGTTGCTCAATTGCTGCTGGGTGAGGTGGCGCACACCTGTAATCCCAGCGGCTCAGGAGGCTGAGGCAGGAGGATTGCAAGTTCAAAGCTAGCCTCAGCAATAGCGAGGTGCTAAGCAACTCAGTGAGACTCTGTCTCTAAATAAAATACAAAATAAGGCTGGGGATGTGGCTCAGTGGTCGAGTGTCCTTGAGTCCAAGCCCCAGTATCCCCCCGCCAAAAAAAAGTTGTTTGATTGCTGCTGCTGCTGTTAATTGTTTTCTTTCAGGATCAAGGTAGGTGCTTTCATATAAAATCTGATTTTTAATTCCTTCTCTGGTAATTCTTTCCTAGATTCTTTGGTTTGCATAATCATACCTACAGGGAAACCAGCATCCTAAAGCTACCAAAATAAATCCGCCTACTCCTACATCACATGATCTACTCCAGTAGATCCAATATGGCTGCCATGGGGGCCAGTTGGTTCCTCCAGCCAGATTTTTTTTTTTCTTTTTTGCTATACTGAAGATTGAGCCAAGGGCACTCTACCACTGAGCTACACCCAGGTGCTTTTTGTTTTTCATCTTGAGTCAGGGTCTCACCGAGTTGCTGAGGCTGGCCTCAAACTTGCCATCCTCTTGCCTCAACCTCCCAAGTCCCTGGGATTATAGGTAAGCACCACCACCCCTGGCTCACAGGTAGATATTCTTCTCTGCTTTATAGATGAGAAAATGGAAACATTAAATGACTTGCCGTAGAAAAATGAGATTAGAACCCAGACAGCGTGACTTCAAAGCCCATGCCTCACACATCACCCCTTCTCCCTTGGTCAACCTGTTCTCTTCCCTTATTTTACAAACGGAGAAAGTGAATCTTGTAGGGGGTTGACATGTTCGATGCTGCTGAGCTCATTTGAATCATAAGTGAGTTAGAACCCAAATCTCCGTAGCTTTCGTGTCACAGTTGGTCAAAGTTTATTTCCACTCCTGACCGTCTACAAATTAGAAACCAAAAATATCACTTTTATTTTGTATTTATTTTTGTGATTCTGGGGATAGAACCCGGGGCCTCACACATACCAGGCACAAGCTCTACACTGAGCTATAATCCCAGCCCAAAATGTGTCAAGTTTAGAGTTGAGTATAAAATCCATAAACTTAGGGCATGCTTATCCTGTGATTCAGCACAAGAAACGGCACTTTCCATCTGCTAGATTGGTTTTCTGGGAATCCTGGAGTTTGCCATCCCTACTATTCCATGTTACCCAGCATCCCTTGCCAGACTTACCTATTACCTCCCTCCACATTGTTTTGGGTCACATTACATCTAACTTCAGCAGATCAGCAAGCTTCCCTCTGCTCAATGTAAGAGGAGCACACACGAGTTTCTCATGCTGTGCTTGATAGCTGGAGTTCTGACATGGATTAGCATCAAGAACAACTGAAATATCTGGGTGCACTGGTGCATGCCTATAATCCAAGCAACTCTGAAGGCTGAGGCAGGAGGATCACAAGTTTGAGACCAGCCTCAGCAACTTAGTGAGGCTTTCTCTCAAAATGAAAAAGGCTGGGGATGTAGCTCAGTAGTAAAGCACCCCTGGGTTCAATCTCCAATATAAAGACAAAACAAAACAAAAAGATGGATGGATGAATGGGAGGAAGGAAGGAAGGAAAGGGAAAACAGAAAGGAAGAAATAAAGGAGGAAAAGTATGTCTGTCCCTACTTCCTCGGTCTCCATCCCCAAGAAGAAACTTATCTTGGAGTTTGTTTCTGTCCTCTTTAAAAGTTGCAGAATGGATTTCACGGTCTGCCTTTTCTCCAGAACTGGCAAAGGGTGCTGTGGATGAGTCACTCTGCTGCCTGGGGATGTTTTGCTCCATGAGCTCGGGGTACCATGAGATGACCAATGGCCTTTTGAAGGCCCTCCTCCCGCGCTGGGCCGGAGCCCATGCGTTCCTGGAACTGGACAGTGGCAGAGCTTTCAAGGACTGCAGGGCCAACCCCGTTGTGCAGACAGGGAAAGCTGGGCTGTGGCCTTGTGCACGGGGCTGGAGCAGGGTGAGGCCGTCTGTCCCAGTGCGTCGCGCCTCCCTGCCTGTGGTCTGTGCTTTGAGCCTTTACTGCTCCAGGTTTCCATGTCCTCCTCCGGACACGAGGCGCAAAAGCCTGACGTCTCTTTTTGGTTTCCTGTCCTTCAAGGCCCCTGAGACTTTGTGCCTATCTGGTCACTCGGAAGAAGGGTCAAACCGGAGTTATGGTACTTTGCTTCCCAAGTCAGAGGAGGAGCAGGCCAGTGGCCCTTAACAGGGACCAGCGGTTTGGTTCCACTGAAGTCTGTTGGACCAACGTGTGGAAGCCTTGCTCTGTCCAGACCCTTTTCTGGGCCCTGGGGACACCGAGGTGGATCAGTCATGGCCCCTGACTTCAATCTGTGGGGCCAGGTGGACACACAGACAATTACAATAGGCTGTGGCAAGACATTATGGTAGGAATTCAGGGGATAGCCCTAAGCTGGTTTCCAAGGGCGGTGACAGTGCTGGAGGGTTAGAGTAGTGGCAGTGATAAAAGGAAGTGACCAGATGGAACTTGCCTTGGGCAAGCCCCCTGGCTCAAGGCCCAAGTCCCCCACTCTAGCACCCATGGGCGGATGCCTTGCTCAGCTGGCGACTGTGTCCTCCCCACAGCTGAACTTCTGGAGTGGCCAACGTGTTGGTGAAGGGTTCCTGTTCTGTGGCCTGGAGACTCTCCTCCTCCAGCAGTGAGGCCTTGGCCTTCGTTGTCCCCAGAGCCCTCCAGGGCATCAGGGAACCACCCGTAGCCCCCTCAGTCTCTACCAAGCCCCAAGTTCCTGTGGGAACATTCTGAGCTCGGAGGGCTGAGAGCCAGTCTCCCGCCCTCCCTCCCTGACCCCGCGCCCTGTCCTCCCTCCACGGGAGAATTGCCACAGGGTGAACCGCTGGTCAGACTCACAAAGGACTGAGATGCATGCTGCAGATGGAATCACGTCACTGGCGTCCCTGGCCCTGGATGGGCATGGCAGTGTCCTGGGATCTTCAGTCCCTGACGCAGAGGCTGTTGCCCCTGCCTTCCCAGCCAGGCCTGCTTGCTGTCCACCTCTTTGCCCTGCCTCCCAAGACCTCCCAGCCTCACTTCCTGCGGGCAGCCTGAGCTGCTCTGTGGTCAGTTTCCTGGACGCTTGTCTCCCTGCCTGACCTCCCCAACATCTGACTCAGGAGGAACCCCTCATGGGAGCCCAGACCTCCTTTGCAGGCTCCTCCTGAGGGCTGTGGGGGCTCTGCCTGGCTTTCTCATCCCACACGCAACGTGGGTGAGCCTCATCCATGGAATGGGGATTTTCCCAGGGGGTGGTGAGGGGGTTAATGAGCTAATACATAAAAGGCACTTAGCGCCTGGGGCAGTGTGTCAAATAAGCATTGGTTAAATTATTAATTTCATCATTTCATCAACATGGATGTCCACTAGGTCTGACCCGTGTAACTTGGCCAAAATTGAACTCCTGACTTTCCCCCTCAAGGGCTGCAACCCAGGCTTCAGTGATCAGCTCCCCGGAGAAGCCTGAGGATCAGTCTGGAGTCCACCCTCTCTGAGCGCCCACATTCCTAAGCCATCAGCAAGGACTGGGGGTGCTTCTCCCAAAGCATTAGAATCACCCACTCTTGCCACCTCCCTTGCCAGGGCTGAGCCACTTTTACTCCCTCCTGGAAGGCTCCCAGCCTCCTTACAGGCCTCCCTGCCTCCACTTCCCTGTCTCAATCCCTCCATCCGGCTGCCAGCAGGATCTTTCAGAAACACAGGCTAGACTTTGTCACCCCTGCCACCTCCCAGGCCCCTCTGCACAGCCCAGGCCAAGGGCACCAGGTTCACTCCCACTGCCCTCCTCCCATCCCCCGCTCCACCAGATCCGTTCAAGCCCACGTCCCCCTTGAGGCCTCTGCCCCAACACCTTTCCCCTGATCTTCAGATGGGCATATCCTTCAAGCTTCTACCTAAATCCCCCTCCTCTGAGGAAACTCTGTCCTCCTGCTCCCAAGCTCCTCACCCCCTCCCCATCTGTCCCTCATTTCTTTAGTCCTAGCCTGGGGCACATCTGTCTTTCTGCACCAATAGGTTTCTTTTCTGCTGTGGGGACCACCTCTCACACCAACCTGTGAACTCTGAAGCAGGCTGGATTAGTTTTATTAACCAGTAACAGTAAGTACCCACCCAGACTCATTAAATGCCCCATCCATTCCCTCAGCCTCAACCAGATCTTCAGATCTGGGCTCTGTGACCTTAGGAAAGTTCCTTAGCCTCTCTGGGCCTGGAGTTTCTGGCACTTGGCAGGTAGAGGGGCCTGTCTGGTGAAGGACTCCTCCTAGACCTAGTCCAAGGTAGAGGCCACCTGACTGCCCTCCCTGCTCTGTGCTCCTTGGGGGCGGGTGGGGCAAGCTTCCTCTTGTTGACGGAGTCCACTAGTGTTTGCTGAGTCAAGTGAGTCAACAGCCCTGCCCCAAGGCCCTGGAAGCAACTGCAGCAATGGGGAGGCCCCAGCTCAAGGCCCAGGGAGCTAATTTGATTATTGGATGATTAAAGATGTTTAATTATTGGGAGGCAGCTGTGGTGGCTGTTGAGTGTAGACGAGTGGCGGGAGGCCTGGTTTAAATTCAGGGTGTGGGAGGAGCCTCCCTGCCAACTCCAGGCCTCCCGGATCCAGCCATTCCTGGGAGAGGCGGCAGCCAGCTCCTGGGGCCCTCGGTGACTGAGATCTGGGCCAGCTCTGGGGCTGAGTTCCTTCCAGGCTCCTCCAGGGATATCCACCCCCGGATCCTCTCCCTGAGCTGGCAGAGGGTCAGGGAGAAGGTGAGGCCAGACTCAGGGTGTGACCTGGGCCAGGTGGCTGGCTCAGTTCCTGCCCTGGAAGCCAGAGAGGAGTGCTAGCTTCAGGCACAGGCTCGCCTGCCTGGCCCGCTCCAGCTGACCTGGAGAGTCTAGGCCTGAGATTTTAGTCCCGACAAGCAGGGTCAGAGTGAGGCCTGGTCTGAGTGATGCTGAGGCGCAGGCTGATTTCCTGAGGCCTGGCCTCCGCCTCCGCAGCTCTTGGCCTGCTGGGGCAATGGGTGGGCTAACATTCACATTCACCGTGCGGATGCGATGCCATCCCTGGGGCTCTGCTCCCAGGGGAGGGCCAAGGGCAGGTCCCAGTACTGAACCAGAGCTAACTGAGGAGCAGAGGCAAGGACTTTCCAGCAGAGAGGGCATGGGCAGTGGCTGAGGTGAGAGGTGGCATGGGCAGGGAGCGGCCAGCTGTGAGAAGCTGCAGGGCCCTGCGTGATCTCGCGTGTGAACTCGAGGCAGAGAAGCTGCTGAGGGCAGAGTTGTTTTTTGGAAAGGGCAAAGCAAGGGCTGTCACAGGATGAATGGGGACAGTGTCTGGTTGAGCATAGGGGAGGGGACACACGGGGGCTGGAAGAGAGGCAGAATTGGGTAAGGGGTGGCAGAGGGAGTTGGGGGCCAGGTTTCTTTCTTTGGGGGCCAGGGTGCTTAACCACTGAGCAACATTGCCAGTCCTTTTTATTTTCTTTAGAGACAGGGTCTTGCCGAGGTGCTTAGCGCCTCCCTAAGGTGCTGGGGCTGGCTTTGAACTTGCGATCCTCTTGCCTCAGCCTCCTGAGGCGCTGGGATTATAGGTGAGCACCACCACACCCCGTGTGTGTGTGTGTGTGTGTGTGTGTGTGTGTGTGTGTGTGTGTGTGTGGTGGCGGGGGGGCGGGGGTCAGCTTTCTGACCGAAGTTCCTGGAAGGACAGAGCAGCCATTCCTAAGCTGGGATGCGGAGAGCCAGTGAGAGGGGAAGGCCCGGAGGGTGACTGGGTGGACGGAGGCAGGCGGGGGAGCTGGGGTGGTGCTCAGTGGGCAGGCCCTTCTCCTTAGGCCTGCAGCGGGGACACCACAATGCTCCCACACCAGCTCCTCTTCCTTCCTGTCTCTCTCTTCCTGCCCCCATGCTGGCTTACTGGGATGATCCCCCAAAGAGTACAAGTCTGGGCTCTGCCTCTGGAGAAGCCAAACTACACTTGGTCTTAGTCAAAAGGCCCAAAAGACTGAGAGGCATTGGAGACGCCAAGCTAAGAAAAAGTCTAGCAGAGGTCACCAGACCATGGAACCTTCTGGGCTAACCCCACTGTGTCCTCAGGCCCCAAATCCAGGCGAGGGAGTCCCTTCCTCATCACTTTGTCCTGCCCACCCCATGCCCTAGCCCCAGAGGCAAGGTGAGCCAAGGCAAGAGGGAAGGGAAAGAGCTTGGTCCCAGCATGCCATGGGAATGAGCGGGCACCTCCCCTGGTTTTTCTCCCTCCCCATCAGGTGGAGCCAGAGCAGAAGCAAAATGAGCAACCACGGAACCGGAACCGCAAGGAACCACAATGAGCAAGGAACCACAACAGAGTGGTAGGTTCACCTCTAGGGACTGCCCACAGGGGCGGGGGAAGGCCAAGTGCATGGCCAGCTGGAATCTTGGGCTGTGGAGCTATGTGACCAGACCTAGTACTTGAGATACAGACCTGCTGGGGAGCAGAGTCACCATGATTAGGGGGAGCTAGATGGCACTTTTAAAATCACTTACATTATTTTCTGTTGCCCAAGTGACATCAACTCAACATAGAAAATTTAAAAAATAAAGACAAGTATAAAGTGTTGTGGTGCATCCTGTAATCCCAGCAACTTGGGAGGCTGAGGCAGGAGGATTGCTACTTTGAGGCCAGCTTCATTCAGCAACTTAGCAAGACCTGTCTCAAACAAAACAAAACAAAACAAAACAAAACAAAACAAAAAACAGGTGGGGCTGGGATGTGGCTCAGGGGTTAAGTACCCCTTGGTTCAACCCCTGGTACTAAAAAAAAAAAAAAAAAAAAAAAAAAAAAAGAAATAAATACAAAGGAAAGAAATATTAAGCTTATCTCTGACCGCCCCCAATTCCAAGGACAACTGCTAGTAATATGGTAGCGTTTCTCCCTTCTATTTTTCCTATCTCCACTTTTTTAGAAACATTAATAACTTTCTAAATTTCAAAATGATAGTTCCACATCGTCCCTGCGAAGGCTGTTGGAGCTGCTCACTTCGTTGGTGGAACCTGAGGTGGCTGCTCGCAGCCTGTGGTCTTGTGCTCACTGTTCTGCAGTCATGCAAGATGCCTGCCGTTGTTCTCAGTAAACAAGTGAGAGAAGTGGCGGTGGAGGGTTGAGTGACTTGCCCAAGGCCACACAGCTCTGAAGGAAGAGTCAGACCCACCTCCACTGCTGCTTTAAACGATGCCATTCAGCCTGCTGGTGGTCCCGCTTCTGGGCCCCCATGCTTGTTTCCTTTTTCTTTTTCTTTGTCCCGGGAATTGAACCCAGGGGCGCTTAACCACCGGGCGACATCCCCGGCCCTTTTTATGTTTTATTTTGAGACAGGTCTTGCTGAGTTGCTTAGGACCTTGCTAAGTTGCTGGGGCTGGCTTTGAACTCACAGTCCTCCTGCCTCGGCCTCCTGAACCGCTGGGATGAATCAGTCCCGTGTGAGCCTTTCACCAGTTCCACATGGAGGCTAATTGATTTGGGGGAATTATGTCGGGGTAGGCAGAATGGGGTGAAGTGTCTGACCATTCCCTAAGGCCCCCTGGACAGGGCGCCTCTTCCCTGAGCAGCTATGGATACACTGTTGACCAGAGAGCAGAAGGGACTTGCCAAGGCCGGGAGGCTGCAGAGGGTCTTGACTCAGATTCCCCACCCAGGGTGTGGACAAAGCTCAGGACACAGAATTACAGACCCAAGCTCCAAAGGGCAGGGGCTGGGCCAGTTTGTTCCCAACCTGGCCTGAGATGCAAGGGATGTGAGTGGTCAGGGAGGGGTCTGGGAGGAGAGTGAGTGGGGTCTGGACCACAGCAGATGAGCTGGCGCAGACCACGACTGGGCAGCTGTGTGGAGGCAGGAGGAGAAATGTGAGGCTGGATGGGGACTATCTGGTCAGACTTCCCAGGGTCTGAGTCTGGGAGAGGCCAGAGGAGGCCCAAGGAGTCTCAAGGCCCAGTGTCAGGGTGGCCCCCAACCCCCAGCCCGCCTGGCTAATTCCTGAGCGGGAGCAGGAGGGGGAAGTGGTACCAGCCACATTCAGCTGGTGAGTGGGAGGCAGGGCCGGCTCCCTTCCTGACAGGCTTGGAGCTCCTTCAGCCTGGCCCTGCCCCCACCCCGCCCAGCCCCTGCTGCTTGGCTCAGGCAGAGACGAATCCAGGGAGGCCGGGAAACAGGGAAGTCTGGTGGTGGAGAATCCGCTAAGAGAGTGGTCTGACGTGTCTCCCCCTTTCTGGACCAGACTGAGCTCTGGAGGCTGGGGTAAACTCCTTCCCATGCTTCAAGACCCAGTCCAAACGTCCCCTGCCTGGGAAGCCTTATGAGAATCCCCTGCCAAGGTCAATGGACAAATGTCCCTCTGAGTTCCTGCAGCACTCAGAAGCCACTTGGAGGTCACACGGGATGCAGATGGTGGGTCTCCTGGACACTGGCTCTCTTGCCTCCTTGCTCAGAATGTTTCAAGGTCCATTTCCTCTTTTGGTTTGGGAGCCTCCAAAGGGCAGGGTCTGTGTCTCTGTGGCCCAGAGGAGGTGCTGACCCCGGGGGAAAATCTTTGACCCTCCCTACCTGCCTACACCACGATAAGGACCTAGGATGGTGCCTTGTATACAGTAGGCAGTTAATAAATCTTGTGACATTGAGAAAACTCAATCCTAGCCTAGACTCTATCATAAGCTTACAGTAGGACCTTGGGCAAGTCACTTCTTTGTCCCACCCTCTGTTTCCCCAGCTTTAGAAAGAAGTGTCTAGTGACAACTCTTAGCTCCCTCTCTGTCCTAAAATTCTATCCTTTGCTCTGAATTTGTTATTTATTTATTTTTTGGTACTGGGGATTGAACCCAGGGGCACTCAACCACTGAGCCACGCCCTCAGCTCTTTTTATATTTTATTTTGAGACAGAATCTTGCTAAGGTGCCCAGGCTGATCTTGAACTTGCAATCCTCCTGCTCCAGCCTCCTGAGTCACTGGTTACAGGTGTGTGCCTCTACATGCCAGGCTGACTTCTGAGTTTCGGGGGCATGAGTCAGGTGTTCTGAAGAATGCCCCTCTTGTGAATTTTTCTCATGTTCTTTTCATGATTCAGCTGGGGCTCGGCTCCTGGGAGGGAGACCACAGATGTCAGATGCCATGCTCCTCACATCACGTCCCAGGTACCTGTTAGCAACGTGACCGATTGCTGTTGGCCTTGGTCACTTGGCCAAGGAGGTGTTTGTTGGATCCCTCCATGATAGAGGGAGGCACCCGCTCCCCTGCACCCAGCCACCTTGCTGCGCTGTGGGCACTGCCTGGAAGGAAGTCCCTGTGTGGCGGACACCTAAGCAGGGGGCAGCGCCCCTTCCTGAGGCTGGTGGGCTGTGGCATTTTTGCTTCTGTAGTTTCTATTTTTCCAAGTACTCCCACGAAACATGGCTGCCGTCCATCTTCCCAAAGCCTGGGAACTGGGGAAGATGGAGACACCCAACTGAGGTAGATGCCAAGGTGCAGAGGGGGCCACCATGGGTCTGGTCTCTTCACAGGAGTGTGGGTGGGACCGAGCCCCAGCGGAGGTCCAGGTCCAGGCAGGCTTGAACTTGGCTGGGGTTTGAATTTGAAACCCTGCTCTTCCTCACCACGTCGTGTCACCCTCTGAGCCTCAGTTTCCTTATCCCTACAGTGGGAACACAGGTATCTCCTGTCCTACCTCCTCGTGTTGCAAAGAATAGACTGGTGGCTACACCCGGAGCCCCAGGACCAGGTCAGGAGCCTCCGCGCAGGGACTGTGGGCCGTCAGGATTATTCTTTTTCTATTTGTCCTTCCAAGTCCCCTTGTGTGACCGGTCTCCTCTGCCCAGCGGGTTTCCAAGCCCCTCTGACCTCAGGGGTCACAGCTCTGGCTGCAGATTTCCGGCTGCCCTCTGGCCTCCCTGGGGGCTCGCAGATCAAGGGCCCTGGCTCCTTTTATCTTCCTCACAGGCGTTCATGGTGGAAGGATGCTGGGCGGGGCTGAGGGCACAGTGCTGTCCGCCAGTGACCCAGTGACGTCCTGTGGCCTTGGGAGGGTTTATGTCCCTATCCGGGCCTCCGGGGCACCTGTGGGGAGCGAGGTGATTGGCCCACACTTGTCCCCTCATTTCCACACGCATTCTTTTCCACGTTTGGCCTCCATGTCTGCCTCCAGACTCTGGTCTGTGCAGAGCCAGTTTGGGCCTTGGGCTTCTTGCCTATGAACGGCCCTGGGCCCCAGGTGAGGCCGCGAGGGCTTGAACACTGGGGCGGTGCCGGGTGGCAATGCCAGCTGTGTCATCTCGGCTCCGCCTGCCCAGGTGTGGCCGACCCAGCCCTTCCTGGTGGGAGGGCAGATGCTGGGGGAGCTGCGGGTACGTTGTCGCCCCTCCGGATGGCTGGCCTCTGAGGGAGACCGAGCTCGCCTGCGCCCAGCTCTCATGATGCTGGGGACGCTTCTCCAGTGCCTTGGAGTTTAGGCCTCCCGGCGGCTTGGTCACATTCCTGAACACGATCCGTGCTGTACACACAGGCCCACCTCTGTGAGCTGGCCACCTCACAATGGGGCGGCTAGACCCCCCCATTGGCAGGGCTGCCATCAACATGAGGCCTCCCTGTCCCATGCCTGTCCTGTTCTCCACATGTCCCCATTGTGCCCACCACCCTCCCTGGCTTCCCATTGCTCCTAGGATAGAAGCCACGCCTGAGGACTCTGCATTTCCTGGCATTGGCTTCCCCTCAGGCAGCGGGAGAGACCCAAAGGCCCTGGGGCGTGCCCAGTCACCCTCCTGCCTCACTCTGCACCCCAGCACCCCTGCCACTCTGGGCTGTTTCCAGCCTGTCCTTACTCACAGGTCCTCTGCCTGCACTCCTGCCTGGCCCACGTGCAGTTGGCCACCTCTGCAGGCTTCTACTCCCCTAGAACAGGGGCTCCTCTAGGCCTCTGTGCTCCTCCAACTCAGAGACCAGGCGTGGCTGGCTCACTGCTGCTAGCACCTGGCCCAGACCCCAGCACCTAGTAGATGCTCAGTAAATATCAGCTGAAGGCAGGGAGGAGGAATAGGGCTTAGCCAAGGACTAGGGGTAGGAACAGTGCAGGCAGGGAGAAGCAAGCACCCAGGCCTCAGGAGGGTCTTGCCACAGGAGGTGGCAGGGAAGAGGATGAGCTCCTGCAAGGGGGGGCCTGAACACTTGGCTGGGACCCCATCCAGACATCTCTTTATAAACTGTGACGGGCAGGGGCAGGAGGTGCCAGGCCCATTCCAGAGCCTCAGGTTGGAGCCTGGCCACCCCTCCTGCCCGTCCTGCAGTCCTGAGCCTGGTGTTTCCCAGTAGATGCCCCACAGGAAACCACATGGGGAAGGCAGGGCAGGGCTGGAGCGCCCCAGAGTGCCCGGGAAGGGTCTGGCTTCTCAGTCACTGCTCCAAGGGTGAGCTGGGGCTGGGCAGGGCAGATAGGCCACCACTGAGCCAGGGCCACCAGGGCCCCAGGGGAGGGTGGGCAGTGCTCCTGTTCCCTGTCATGGGACAACTCTGGTCCATGGGGTCATTGCCAGTGGTGAGCAGCTGGGCCTCTCCCACTCCCCGCATCGGGCTCTCAGCTATAGCTCTGACTCGGGTAGAGGGAGGAGGGTTCCAGAGGAAGGGCTGGGTGTCAGTGCTCTCCATCTTGACAAGGTCGACGTCAATAGCATCCACCACGGTCAGGCTCAGTGGCATGTGCCTGTAGTCCCAGCTGCTTGGTTTTTGTTGTTGTTTGGTTGGTTTTTGGTACTGAGGATTGAACCCAGGCACGCTCAACCATCGAATCATATCCCTAGCCTTTTTTTTTTTTTTTTGAGGCAAAGTCGTGCTAAGTTGCTTAGGGCTCTGCTAAATTGCTGAGGCTGATCTTGAACTTGTGATCCTCCTGCCTCAGTCTCCCGAGTTGCTGGGATTACAGGCCTGTGTCACCTCACCCAGCTAATCCCAGCTACTTGGGAGGCTGAGGCAGGAGGATTGCCTGAGTCCAGGAGTTCAGACAGGCCTGGGCAATACAGCAAGATCCCCATTTTGAATATATACACATATACATAAATAGCATCTACCACCTACTGGTACTTTGGGTTGGGAGATAGTTCCTATTGTTGTTCCAGGGCCAGTCCTTTTCATTAAAAATGGTGGATGATTTGCAGGTATTAAGCGATGAGTTGCTGTTTTACTAAAAACTAAAGTTTTAAGTAAAATAATGCACACAGAACCACTTGCCCCCCAGGCTAGACCAGCAAGTCTCCCATATGCATAATCCTGGAAGGTGGGTGGGATTTTACCCCCATTTTACTGCTGAGTAAACTGAGGCCTCAAGAAGGCAGGTCACACATCAGTGAAGGGAAGAATTAGAATTTGAACTTTTGGCTGTGGATTTCAAGTCAGTTCTCGCTCCCTGGTCAGTGCCTGCTCTGTGCTGGGCATGAGCCAGGCCATGGTCTCTGCTCTCAGGGTGGGGACAGACACACCCAGAATGGACTTGGGATGTGCCTCCATCAGGGTGTGTCAGGAAACATGTCCTAGCAGGGGTGGCATTTACTCAGGACCTCGAAAGATGGGGAGGGTGGGAAACTGGCCACGGGGCGGGCATTCTTGGCGGGGGTTACAGCCTAAGCAGAGGCCCAGAGGGGTGGTTAAAAATAAAGAGTACTTCCACGGCTGGATAATGAAACCATTGTGCTGGCCACATCCTTCTGAGAACCTCAGCCGCTGTGCAGGGCCCTCCAAGTCAGCAGAGGCTCCAGGTGGCAGGCTGCATCTGTGCCTGCAGATGCGTGTCCATGTTGCCCTCTCCTGTGACTGTGCAGGGCCACGAACAGTGAGAGCTGCTGAATGTCCCCCAACTCACGTCCTCCTCACGCAAGCCTTCCGAGGTACGTGCTGTCTTGGCCCATTTTGCAGATGAGCATACCGAGACTCCGAGAACTGCATGCTCTACGTCACACATCCAGGGAGTGGTAGAATCGACTTGAACCCAGGTCTGTGGGTTCAAAGTCTTATGTTTTTAAGTTCTTTATTATCCTAACTCTAGAAAAGTCCAGAACTTTCTGTCTAATGTTTGGGGGCGAAGCTAGTGATATGCTGGCAAATATTTAACAACATGTTCTCTGAAAGGAAAATGAAGGCTTGATTTGTAGCCTTTGCTGATTTCCAAGGTGTAAATGATGTGCCATCACTGAAGATGGCACTGGGAAGAACACAATCAGTTCTTGCAAGTTGGTAAGAGTCAGCTCCGGCACGTCAGCCGGAAGGATATCCGCCCTCACCCCAGCCGGCCAAGAAAGGCCAGTAGAGGTGTCTCAGGAGTGAAGGAGGGCCGAGGAACCTGCTCCTCCAGCCCGCCCGCCCGGCCCTGGGAAGCTGCGGTTAATCTTTAAGCCAGCCTTGCAAACAAGTGCACCATTTCAGCAGCCTGGTCGGGCCTGTGACACTGGCTGTGCTGCTGATTTTCATGGAGAGATCTTGAGCAGTCCCTTCCCCCTCTGGCCTTGGTTGATCTCCACATGAGGAACCATTCTTTGGGCACAAACCTGGTGGCCTTCATTGACACTTGTCAGTGTAGCTTTCCCAGGAATTATTATTATTATTATTATTATTTTGTGGCCATGTTTGAAAGCAGATGAAATCCTTATCCTTCAATGTTCACTCCAGTTTGATGGGAGAGGGGACTGGGCTGGGGAAGTGGGTGGACGTGTACTGGCCCAGCCGCGGTGACTCGCCTGCTGGTGAACCCGGACGGGGCAGGCTCCAGGCCCTGCTCATTCCTGCTCTCCTGGAAGCTCTACTGCGCCCTGAGGCTTTGGCCTCTCACTTCCGAGGATGCCCCTCCCAGATTCTCTCATCAGGGGCCTCTGTCCAGGGAAGCCCGGCGGCCTAGCTTCCCACCTGTGAAACAGAAGGGAAGCAGGTGGTGGTCATTTAAACCAGATCCCGGTGCCATGATTCCAGGAGGGCAGGTAAGGAGCCAAGGGTGGGGTGTCCACCCCCGATAGGGTAGCCCTGGCACCTGGGCCACAGGATGATGGAGAGTCTTCACGGCGGAAAGCTGGTCTCCTCAGGGTCCCTAGTTCTTGCTATTCTTCCTGCCCCACGGGGTCCAGAAGTGCCGAGCCTCTTCGCTGGCTCGGAAGCTGCCTGCTGCAGCAACACCGGCTCACAGCGGACGCGGACCTCCAGGCTGCAGCTGTAACATCCCAGGCACGGGAAATGAGCACCCCGGGGTGGAAAGAGACGTCGCTCTTTCCCACACTGCCCCCGCGACCCGGTCGCCAGCTCGGGAAACTCAGCTCGGCGCCGAAGTCAAGGCGGGCTTTTGGCAGTGCCTCAGCGTCCTCACCTGTGAAATGGGGCACCGCGAGCCACCAGCCCAGGTGTTGTGCGGGTCGGACCCTGAAATGGAGCGGAGCCGCTCGCCGGCCGGGCAGGAGGAGGGCGCCCACGGCGGGAGAGGCTGGCCGGGTGGGCGGACCGGCCGCGGGGGCACCTGGGCCGGGGGCGGCGGGGCGGGGCCTGGGACCCGGGCCGGCGCGGTCCGCGGGGGCAGCGGCGGGGACGCGGGCGGCTGGGCCGCGGCCGCCCCTCCTCCGCCGCTCCGCCCCTCGCTCCCGCCCGCGGGCCGCCGCCTCCTCCTTTCTCTCTCGCTCCGTCGCTCCGGCCCGGAATCCATTCCGGCCCGGGAGCCGGAGCGGCCAGGCCGCGTCTGCCGACCCGCTGGCCGCGCGGGCTGCGCCTCCAGGCTGTCGCCGTGCGCCGCGGCCCAGGTGAGCGCCCCGGCCGCCCGCCGAGCCCCCGGCCGCGGCCCGCGCCCCCGCCGAGCCGCGGCCCCGCCGGCGCGGCCTTTTGTTGTGATGCGGCGGGAGGGGGCTGGGCGGGGACCCCGGCCCCGGGCTGCGGGCGGCCGAGCCTCCGGCCGGGTCTAGGCCGGAGCGGGACCCGCGCCCTGTGGCGCCGCCCGCGCCCCGCCCGCGCCCCCAGCCCGGCCAACTGGGGGCGGGGGTGGCGGGGCGCCCCGGGGCGCGGGGCCGAGGCGCCGGCCGGGCCGCCGGGACCTCCTGCCCTCGTGGGGCCTCGCGTGGGGCCTGCTGCAGCCGGCTGCAAGGGACCGAGCCTGACTCGCCCGGTCCTCATGGCCCGGGCCCGCCTCTGAGCAGGCCCAGCCACCGGCCGGCCCAGAAGTTGGCAAAAGTTTGGGGGTTTCGCCACTAGGCCGGGTCCACTTGTCTCCCTGGGGAGGAGCTGGGGTGAGTTTGAGGCCTCCTTGGGGCCTCCACTTGCCATGCTGTGTGTCTTCAGGCAGCTGTCTGCCCTCTCTGAGCTGGGGTCCCCTTCAGTGGTACTAGGCTCAGGGGAGCCGCCGGGCTGACGTCAGGGTGATGCCAGAGGGAAGGGGCTCACCTGCAGGTGCCGTTCAGGCCCACCCCACTGCCTTCAGGCGCACCGAGAGTGGGCGGAGAGCTTGGAGCCCTGAACAGGCCCCATGGATGAGCTCACGGATGCTGTCCAATTGGGGCAATGGTCTGTGGGTCACCTGGCATGAGGCTGGTTTCGAGGGTGGGCCCCCCTGGCCCTGCTGCTGACCCTCTTCTCAGCCCCTGGCTGCAGTCAAGACACCTAAGCTCCTGTCGCTAGGTGACTGAGGCTGAGGGCCTGGCCCCTGATCCCCACGTGTGAAGTGGGTTCCTCAGGTGGAGGGTCTGTGCTTCTGCATCTGTGAATTGGCATACAGTAGGTGCTCAGTAGACGAGTCCCGCAGCAGACGGACTGCCTGAGATGGACAGGAGGGCAGCTTGCTGGCTGCCTGGAGCGCACCTCCAGAGGGGCTGGTTGGTGCCTCTAAAGGTACCTCAGAACCCCTTGAGGAAGAAATGGCCCTGGCGCCCCCTGCCTCCCACAGCAGTGGACCTTAGGTTTGGCCCCTCTGGCCTCAGTTTCATAAGCTGGAAAATGGAGGATCAGCAGCTGTAAGTCACCTCCTCAGCGCCTTCTAGGAGGTAGGGCTCTTGCTTATCTTCATTTCACTGCTGGGGAAACTGAGGCTTCGAGAGGCACCCGAGGACCAAGGCCATGCACTCTGAAGCTGTAATTAGAGCCCGCACCTCAGAGACCCCAGGCTAGCTGCCTGTGAGCCCCTCCAGTGGCGTAGTGGTCGCCCAGCATGGGACAGGCGTGGGGGGAGACTCCGCTTCTGGTGACGGGTGGCAGCCACGAGGCCACTCTGGTGACGTGGTGTGCCTGTGCCCCGGTGATGTGGTCTTTCCACCCGGGGAAGTGATTTACGGTGTGTCACTTGTGTCAGCTGACTGCCTGCCTGGGCCCAGTGCACCCCAGGCCTGAGGGCTTCCCTGACAGATGCAGCCTCCCCTGCCCGGGCGGGCCTCCGCTCTTGCTTTCCAGGATCAGCTGGGGTCCCCTATCCCAGGAGCCCCACCCCAGCCTTCTGTCCCCCGGGCTCTCCCAGGGCTCCTGCCTTGGCTTCCCCTAATGTCATCTGGGGCTGGGGGCGGAGGACGGGCATCGGGGAGGAAGTGGCTCAGTGGCCTGCTGACAGACCCTCTCCCACTCATCCCCTGGGCCTCAGCTGACTCCATTCCCCAAACCTGTCTAGATACAAGTATCCACTGAGCATCTACTATGGTCCGTGTGCTTTGAATTCAGCCGAGCAGTGGTCAGTTGGCAGAGGGGCTGCAGAGGATCAGAGATGTCCGGGAGGTAGTCCTGAGCTAGGGGAGCAGCCATTCAGTCCACAAAGACTGCGAGTGGGACTCCTTCTTCCCTCCTGCTCAGCTACTCTGTGGGCCCCTTTGGGCTGTGGGCTGCAGCTAGTGCAGTGGGTACTTGCTGGGCACTTACGAAAAGTCTCCCAGAAGTTAGAATCTGGACAGTAAGCCAGGTAGCAGACAGGCTGCCAGATAAACTAGTAGATAATCACTGAAGTGGAGAGGTTTCAGACGGAGGCCTGCGGTACAGAGGAGTCTTGGAGGAAGCATGTGGAAGTCCTCAGGTGGAACCTCGGGGAGGGAGGTGCATATGCAAAGGCCCTGAGGTGCTGGAGTGTGGTGTGGAGAAGAAGCAAGGGGACAGCCTGGAGGCTAGAGCAGAGAGTGAGGTCAGTGTGTGAGAAGTGAGGTGAGGCCATGTTATTAGATGGGCTGCATCAGGTAAAGAGTCCCTAGAGGCCTGGAGGAGTTTGGCTTCTATCTTTACATAGGGTGCTGATGGGTCTCTCTCACAGTGAACAGCCTCACACTGGAGGCCAGGAGTGCAGAACTGACCAAGGTACCTGATGGAAATAGATGTGTGAACTGGACTCCGGTATTCTATGGGGGCTAATCAGGTCTCAAGAGGAGGAGGCATGTGAGGCTGGGCTTTGAAGGTAGAATAGGAGTTAAAGGAAGGCTTGAGAAGGGGCGGGCCAAGGATGAAGACTATACAGGGCGGATGGAAGCTGGGCGTGAAGAGAGAACAGGGAAGGTTGACCAGAGAGGTGGAGACCAAAGGTATGGTGAGGACTTGCAAATCAGGTGGGCCTGGGCTCGAGTTCTGCCCGTTCTTGCTGTGTGTCTTTGAGTCATTCATTTTTTCTTTTTCTTTGTACCGGGGATTGAACCCAGAGGCCCTTAACCCCTGAGCAACACCCCCAGCCCTTTTTATGTTATTTAGAGCAGAGTCTAACTGAGGTTAGGTTGCTGAGGTTAACTGAGGTTAGGTCACTAGGTTGCTGAGTCTGGCTTTTGAACTCATGATCCTCCTGCCTCAGCCTCCCCAGCTGCTGGGATTATGGGCGTGGCCACCACACCCAGCTCATTGTATCTTTCTGAGACTTAGTTATTCGTCTTGAAAATGGGTTTCAGATTTGGGTTAAAGGAGGGCCGTGTACCTAGTGCCTGGCACAGTAGATATTCAGAAAATGGGACTTGTTTTGCTTTGTTACATTGGGAAGGTCAGTTGGCATCTCTGGTGTGGCCTTGCCAGCTATGTGGTCAAGGCCCTGAGTGGATGATCTCATTGAGTCTGAAGGTGCCAGTTGGGCAGGGCTGATGTAGGAGAGGAAGTTGGCAGCTAAGATCACCAATGTGCTGGGTAACCCTGAGCTATACCCTGCCCTCTCTGTGCCTTCTCTGTGCGTGAGAAGGCTGAACTGGGGACCGTGCCATGAGTCTAGTGCTGCTGAGCTTCCCGAGCCTGCCGCAGGTGAAGTAAATGCCCAGACCTGCAGAGGGAAGCCTCTCTTCTAGGGTGTCCCAGTGGTTGGTCGGGCCGAGGCGGGGGCTCTGGACCCGCAACCCGGTGCCTGGTGCCACCCAGGGCCTTAGAGCCACCGCAGCGGCCCCGGGTCCCCCCACTGCGGGCCTTCTGCCAGTGCTGCCCCCTTCCAGCCCCGTTGCTCTACCCTTGGGGCTCCACAGGCCCCTCTTCCGGGGGCTGCCCGCCCCGCCTCCCCTGGAGCTCCTGGGAGGGCACCTCCTCAGAGGGGCCTCTTGTCCTCACCCAGGGGGTGGGCTGGGGAGTCACGGTTCCAGGATGTCCCAGGAGGACAGAGCAAGTCCTTCACGCAACCAGGTGCTTAGCAGATAGGGATGGGGCAGAGCTGGACCCTGGCATCCGCCTGACCAGAGCTGACCCAGTTCCTGAACTGTCCAGGGGGAGCTAGACCTGCACCTAGTAGGGCCAAGGGAGGGTGGCACCTGGTGGCTGGCTCTGCATCGCCGCTCCCCAGGAAGGAGGCCGGGCAGAGGCCTCCCTGTGTTGGGCCTCATTCCCAGCTTAAGTTCAAAGTCAAGTCACTTAGCGTCTTTGAACCTCCACCTTTGAACACCTCGTCGTGAGGATTCGGTCTGCGCGTGTGGTCTGTGCCTTTGATCGCTGGAGATCCAGTGACCCGTACATCTTTCTTGTCCCCTCCCTTCCCTCTGCAGGCTCAGAGAGCATCCAGTCCTGCTTTGAACTGGAACTCAAATTCCACAGACCCAAAGGCCCTTTCTTGACTTTGTGCAAAGGAGAACTGTGATAGATTAGTAATGTCTGCCGTGGGCACAGGATCGGAGGTGTTGTATGTGTGCTTTGAGTTTGTCATTCCTGGTCCGTTCAGACCTTCTCTCTTCACAATGAGGAAAATGAGGCCAGAAAGACCCAGGATAGATCATCTAAGCTGGGAGAAAAATACAGATGTCTTGACTTTGGGCAAGTGACTTCCCCCTACCTTCATCCCTTCTGTTCTCCCCCAACCTCAGATACCAAGAGAAGTTCCAGAATAAAAGGAGAAGCTGGAAGGGAGGAGGATTGGACCATCGTGGCCCAGTCCTTCCTGTCCAGATCCTCATTTCCTCATCTGCATAGTGCAGGTTCTTCTCTCACTGAGGCTCCTGGATGGGGACCTGGCTGGGGACTCTGCAGGGGCAGCCCCATCTGAGACCTCTTGGTGCCCGTGTGGCACTGAGAGCGTCCAGGATGGGTGGGGAGTCGTGGCTGTGGAGCTGCTGGAGACTGTGGGAATGGGTCCTCCTGAACCCATGGGCCCACTGGGCTGGGAAACCAGCACAGGCGGGGCCGGATGCTGGGGAGGGGGACTGGCTTGGAGTGGCATCAGGAAGCACGGCCTCCCTGCCAAGGTCTGATTAGCTTTTCTCAGTCTACTTTGTCCAAATTTACGGTCTTGGCTTTCCTTGATGTCAGTACCCTCACGTGGCGTCCTCCCTGGCTGGATCACAGTGAGACTGCCTCCTGAGGGCGAGTGGAACTTTTATTCCTATCACACAAAAGAGCTTGAGGTTCAGAGAGGCGCAGTGTTGGGGCCACAGGCACCCAGCAAGTGGTCTGTGGACCCCAGGCCCTTGGCTGGCATCTTTACCAGGTAGAGGTTAGGTGTGGTGCTGGGGTCTGGCGACCTGACTCTTGGGCTGTGGCTCCAGCTGACAGGTCTCCCTCCGTTCAGATCCTGAGACACCGATCTTGGTGCTCGTGACATAACGTGGTGGAAGTGGCAAGACCTGGGAAGCCCTTGGCTCTGGGTTCCAGCGCTGGTGTGGCCACCTGTGTGGTGTGTGACAGGGGCCACGACTGCTCTGAACCTCAGCGTCACAGTTGGGGAGCGGGGATGCCGGTGCCGGTACCGTGAGCCGAGTGTGCCCCAGCGCGTGGCCGATGGCCAGGGCTGTGTGATGGCGGAGGTGATTCCTGTGACGCAGAGTCCTGGGCCCGTGCAGGCCAGTTGACCTGGGAATCTCCAGGGCTGGGACTGGCCACTGGGTCTGTGGGTGGCCTTCCCTGTGGAGCAGGGTGGGGGTTCAGCTGGAGGCAGGCAGGCTGGGTGGCTGATCGATGGAAGTCACCAGCTCCAGCCGCCCTCCGGGGCCAGCACCTATGCTGGCCAAGGTGTCCAGCGCCCTTGTGGCCCACCTTGGCCTTCCAGGTCCCCTCTCTTCAAAGGTGGCTACCCTTTGGCACTTGGGTTCCTCACTTGCTTGGCCTGAGAGGCAGGGCTGTTCTTGCCCTTGTTTCCTAGGGAGCAGCTGAGGCTCAGAGAGGGGCAGGGGTGGGCCCAGGCTGCACAGGAAGGGCTCCCTGAGGCTGGTCTGGGCAACCTCCCCCTTCCCCCGTCTCCCTGTCATACAGTGGCCCTGCAATCCCCTGAGCCATGCTCTCCTCCTGCCTGTCCTGGGTGGTCCAGCTGCCAGGCCTTGGGTTCCGCAGGGCCGAGGCCCAGTGGCCCTGCTGCTCATTGCCCTTCCAGTGCCAAGGTGTGTGGCCCCGGGAGGTGGCCCTCCCTCTGCCTGCCCTCTGCTCCCCTGCTGCCCTCCCTCCCAGCTCCAGCACACTCTGTCATGGGTGGCAAGTCACAGTATTCTTTCGGCCTCTTTGGGACACGTGCTGATTGTCACTCCTGGGGGTGTGGCACCATACATAGGTCACAGAGCCGTCCCCAGCAGGGCTGGGAGGGAGACGGACCGCATAATGATCTTTATTCTGCAGACAGGAAACTCTGGCCTCCCGTCGAGCTCCTGCAGAGCTCCTCCGCTTGGGCAACTGGGGTGGCCGACTCCACTGAGTCCCCAGTCTCCCCAGGTTCCATGAAAGCCTCGACTTATTGTCAGAAGGATTCAGAGGCTCAGAGGAGTGGAGGGACAGAGCATGGAGGGTTCCTGTGCAGGGAGGCAGCCTGCCCACGGTCCCAGCCCCTCTGCTTGTTTGCTCGTGTTGGTGTTGGAGACAACCTGGGGCACTTCACCAGCGAGCACATCCTTGCGTCCTTTTTATTTTGAGACATAGCCTCATTGAGTTTCCGAGGCTGGCGTTTCCGAGGCTGGCCTCTAACTTGGGTTCTTCCTTCCTCAGCCTCCCGAGTCACTGGGATTACAGGCCTGTGCCCCTGTGTCCATGTTCCCACCCCTTCTGAACGTAGTAAGACATGTCCAAGATCCCGAAGGAATCCAGCTCCAGTGGGCCCACCCCTGGGGTTCCTCTGTGGTCTCTCGCCTTCTGATTTTGTTGAGCCCGTTCTCCATGCTGGTTGGAGGCTGTGTCCTCCCCTCAGCAGCCCCTGACTGTGCTCTGGCCCCGTTTCACCAAAGAACTCAGGGAGCAGAGGGGTTTGCCCGGGTTGTCCCAGCAGCCTCCTGAGCCACAGGCCTGGCCTGCCTCATGTGACCTGCTGGCCTTGACTGCCGCATGGGGGCCAGTCCTCCCGCCGTGCTTTGGGCAGCGTGGAGGTTCCTCCAGCCACCATGCGACATTAGAGGTCAGTTCACCTCGTGCCTCCGCCTCCATGGCCTCATGGCCTTTCCAGACTCCCGAGCGGTACTGGACTTGACTCTGAGCTGTGCCAGCTAATGGTCAGTGCGCCCGGATTCAGCTGGTGTGCTTTCTACCAACCTGGAGAGGAAAGCAATGGCAGCCCCATGGCCAGATGGGAAACCGAGGCTCAGGGGTCAGGAAGCAGTCTCCGCCAGGCCTGGAGCGTGTCACAGTGGCTCCCGGCATGTCCGCTTTCTAGATGGGGAAACAGCCCCTGGGAATGAACCTGGCCGAGAGCCCAGGTTCCTGTCCCCAGACTGGGTGGCCTCCTGATCCACCTGCTCTGGGGCTTCCCATGTGGAGCCTCAGTGTCCTTATCTGGGAAATGGGCTAGTGAACGTGTCCTCCTGTGACGTTCACCCGCACTTAGCTACGGAAGCTGGCTCTGTGCTCCTTGCAGTGTGTGGCTGTGCTCTCACTGTGGGCCTGTGCATTCTGTGCAGAGATGGTTCTGTTTTGGGGTGTGCTTCTGGGCCTGGACCCTGGAGCCCTCCACCACTGACCCTCCCCCTCAGCCCTTTTTATTTATTTTTGGGTGCTGAGGACTGAGCCATGTCCCCAGCCCTTTTTATTTTTTATTTTGAGACAGGGTCTTGCTGAGTTGCTTAGGGCCTCCCTAAGTTGCTGAGGCTGGCATTGAACTTGGGATCCTCCTACCTCAGCCTCCCGAGCTGCTGGGATCACAGGTGTGCGCCACCAACTGGCTGCTTAGTCTGCCACCCTAGGCAGGGGTGAGGGTCAAGAGGTCTTCTGTTGGGCTTCTGTTCTGTCAGGGGCTTTGTCCTGCGTTGGACCAGGTCTCCGGGGCTGGGCCTATTAGCAGGCCGACCTGGCCCTGCCAGGCCCCATGGCCCCTTGTCTGCCTGCGGCCTCTGGCTGCTTCTCTCGGAGCCTGTGTCCTCATCTGTGACATGGGGCAGCTGCTCCTCGTAGGGCCCTCCCACACCAGGCTTTGAGGAAGTGAGGTTGACCAGCAGTGGTCAAGGTCGCAGGGATGGGCAGGATCCTGGCTGGCAGGAGGAACAGCCCTCCGGGCAGAGGATCCATGTGATCGCGGGTTTGCAGGGGGCATTCAGGGAGCCCAGTGTCTCAGTGGTTCCGTTAGACTGGCCCCGAACTGAGGGGCGGCTGGCGCGCTGGCCGCGGTGGTGCTGGCCCCTGCCCTCCAGCCAGGCCTCTCTGTGCCCTGGGAGCTGCCTCTTGCTCTCCCCTCCCCCACCCTGCCAGGTGTTCCCGAGGCCCCGGAACCAGATGAGCCACAGTTCTATTTGGGGACAATTCGGCTGTTCCCGTTTCTCTCCTGTGCCCTAGTTTTAGAAACGACGTGGGTTTTGTTACCAGTTGGCCAGTTGCACAAAGCTCCCCCTCCTCCCGCTCCACCCAGACCACAGGTCCCTGGGCCTCGTGGGCACACGGGCTCCTGCCCTGCCAGTCGCTCCTGGACTCTGCCCCTGGGTTCTCTGGGCGGGGAGTTGCGGGTGGTCTGGGCCTTGTGGTCGTGCTGGGGACCCCAGGGATGCTCTGGGAGCCACGCAGGGCCCGAGCCTCACCCTGCCCTGGGGGGGGGTTCTCAGGGGAGGGGAGGCCTGGCTGGGGTCTTCCGGGGGCGAGCAGGCGCCCACGAGAGAAGGCAGGGTGTGCCAGGAAGCGGGGCTGTGTGCTGACGGCATGAGGCCCCGAGAGCCCGGCTCGCTCGCTCGTGGTCCTGCTGGCTCAGGAAGTGTGGCTGCTGGAGGTGGCCTTGGTGGCTACCCTGAGAGCAGAGAGGCCTGCAGAGAAGGTGGGTGGCCAGGTCTGGGTGGAAGGAGAGTGGCAGGTGCAGGGAGTCCCTTGTCCTCCGGCAGGCCAGGTGCTGCCCGCAGGATGTGGGGACATGCGTTGCAGCCCCATGGTGGGTTCCGAAGGCCTGCAGGGTGGGGCTGGCCTCCCTGCCTCATGGGGTCCAGGTGCCCCCCTAGGTGCAGGCAGGTCTGCCCTCCGCCTGGGCTGAGGTGGGCCCGGTGCCTGCAGTGCTGAGGGGCCTGGCCTGGAGCCCGGGCTTCGCGCTCTCTGCCCGGGAGACTTGGGCCAGGTGACTTCTCCTTCTAGTCCTTGGTTTCCCCATCTTCAAAAGAGCCTCCCTCTGGCTCCTGCAGGACAAGAGGAGACCTTGCAGGCCGGGACCGAGCCAGCCTCGGAGCCTGGCTCTGGAGCAGGGCCCTGGCTGCCCCGGGTACTGGGCTGCTGGCTGCTGAGGCCCGTGGAGGACAAAGCTCCTTGTGATGGGACGACGGAGCCTGGGAGCCCCCTCCCTGGCGAGCAGGGCCTCCTGCCCTCGCCACCCGGTTCCCCAGGTTGTGCCACGGGGAGGGGAGCCTGGGGCTCAGCTGCCTTGCTGGCTCCGGTTGATGGGCTGGGTGGACCCGTCCCTTCTCTGGGCCACCTTCTCGGGGCCCAGGTGTTGCTGTTGATTCCAGGCCCTCTGTGGGTCCCTTGCCCATCCATCCATCCATCCGCCGCCTCATTCAGCAGTGACTTGTCCCCTCCCTGTCAGGCTCTGTTTTCTGGTCAGTGTCTGATCTCACAGGAAGGGGCCCAAGCCTCCCAGCTGTTTGCTGGTCCGAATGTTAGACCCACAGTGTTCCCCTGTGGGGACAGAAGTGGCCCCTGTCCCCAGGGAGCATGTATGCACAACGACCTCAGCTCTACACCACACAGCTGAGGTCCAGGCAGGAAGGACCTTCCCCAGGAGGGGCTTGAGCTGAGACTGAGGGGAGCAGAGTTGGCTGGGTGTGCTGCCACTTAACCATGTGGCCTGTCAGAGCAGGTGACACGTCAGTCCCCAAGGCCAGAGGAGGCGAGGGTGAGGAGTGTGGGTGAGGAGAGGAGACTCTGGGTAGAGGGAACGGTATGTGCAAAGGGCCTGAGGCAGGAGTGTGCTGGGTTCTCAGGGAAGGGAAGAGGTACTGACGGTGGAGCAGAATGAGAGAAGGCGTGGGACTGGTAGAGGCCCCTGCAGGGCCCTAGTGGCCCCCTGGTGGACTTTGAGCTCCTGAAGCTTTGAACACTGGGTTGTCCTTTAGGTGAGGCTGATGTTCTCACCTATCTTACAGGGTGAGAAAACAGGTGGAGAGTGGCACCCATAGCCCAGGGTGCCCCATGGGCAGGGCTGGCTTGGCCTTTCAGGGCCCAGGGGACCTAGGGGCTTGGGAAAGTAGATTCTGGCCCCCAAAACTCCAGCTAAACTTCATACCTGTCTCCTGTCCTGGACTGGCTTGAGGAGGTAGAGGCTGCCCGTTGTGACCTGGGGTGGTCAGGGGGCCTAGACTTCAACTTGCCACATGAATCGGGCCTCAGCTTCCCCCACTGTGAAATGGGCACAGTTATGGTCCCTACCTCACAGTGCTGTTGGGAGGACTGGAGGGGACAGGAATGTACACGGTGTGTATTTGGTAGTCAGCAGGGGCCTTGCGCTGTCTGGGGGAGTAAGGGCGTGTATCCGCCTGGACTCTGACCCCCTCCACCCCAGAGCTGGGCTTCAGGGTGGGAGCTGGGAGTGGCTTCTTCCAGATAACTCGACACCTTGCGATTGAAGGTCCCTGAAATCCATGCCTGACACACTTTCCACGTGGGGGACGGAGTTGGGGGGACCTGGGACTGGTCGGGGCTTCTACGCAGGTCCCTGCTGCCTGCCCGGGGCTCAGCTCACCTCCTTCCTGGTTAATTCCTCCCCTCTGGGCCTCCAGGCCTGGGACAGGCCCAAGTGGGGAGGGATCCTGTCCCCAACAGTGCCATTCAGGGACTGGGGTCCAGAAGGGGGCCCTCATCCTGCCCAGGAGGAGCCTGGAGAGCAGCTGGCGGGAGCAGGAGGTGCAGGGCTCCCCTCCTGGCTCGGCCCCCTGGGCGCGGCCTGCTGCAGAAGCACCTCCGTCTCTGCCCGACCAGCCCGAGCCTGCAGCAGCCCCACCGACTGCCCTGGCAGAGCTGTGTGAGGCCTGCCCGCCTCGGGCGTGTTGGGGCTGCGGACGCAGGAGCAGACACGTTCCGGCCTCCCCGGCCCTCGGACGGCCTCGGTGGCTCCTTGCTCACTCAGCAGACACTTCCCCACACCAGGTTCTGGGCCTGGGCCTGTCTGGGCGGGCTGGGCCGGGTGCCCTCTCAGACTTGCACACTGCCCCGTGTGTGTCCGCGTGGTCACGGGCCGCCCGGACGGTGGCCACGGAGGGCAGCGGGGTTGGACAGACTTGGGCCACGGCCTGCTGCCTCTTTACCCTTTGGGGCCCTGCGAGGTCCATGCACCCACCACCCGTCCATGCATCCACCCCTCCACTCCCGTGCCAGGGGCTCTGGAGACGGAGACGCTGCAGAGCGGCCCTGCCTCGCCCACAGTCCCACGGAGCCGGCAGAGGCGCAGTAGACGGGCTGCGGAGGTGACGCAAGCCTGTGGTCTGAGGTGGAACGGAGGTCGGAGGTCGCGTGCCTGGGTCACCATCAGGCCGCAGCCAGGGAAGGGGTTCCTGCCGAAGGAGGGAGCGAGCTGTGGGGGTCCTGGGAGGAGTTCTAGGGAGGGAGCAGCCCCGCGGAGGCCCTGGACCAGGCGTCCAGTTCTCAGTCCCCATGTGGTGGGGCTGCGGAAGCCCAGGGAGGAGGGGCGGGTAGGGTCTGGCGCTGCCTGTGCTTGGCCTCAGGGTGCCCTGGAGTTCGCGGGCAGGGGAGGGAGAGGCAGTGGTGATGCCTCGGGGCAGGGAGCTGCGCGGGAGGCTGGGGAGGCTGGGGAGGCTGGGGAGGCTGGGGAGGCTGAGGAGGAGGGCGGCAGCAGCCCGGGACAGGCCTGAGCCGCAGGGAGCGGGTGGAGCATTTGGGTTTGCACACCTTGCTGACCCCTTGGGCTCAGGTGCCCTGTCCCTCAGGGACCTGCCAGAGTCCCTGTTCATGGGTGGGTAAGGGGCGGGCTGGACCCTCCTGTGGCCTTACCTGTGGGCTCTGAGCCCAGGCTGATCATGTGGCAGGGCCTGGCCACTGGGAACTCCTGCCCACTGGTGTCCCTGGAGGGAGCTGCTGTGGGGTGTGGGCGGGAGGGGGCACTGTGTTCCCAGAGCCGGAGGCAGCCGAGTGCTGGCAGGAACAGCGGGCACGCGGGCAGGGCCGGCTGGCGCCTCCCCCAGCCCAGCCGCCCCAGCTGGTGGAGGTGGGCAGCTGAGGGCTGGGAGAGGTGACCTTGGAAAGCTGGGAGGGGAACCTGTCCCCTCCGTGTCCCACGTCACCCTTCATCCTGAGGGGCGTCTGCTGAGGATCCTTAGGCCCAGGGCCACGTGGCGCTGCTGCCCGGCCCTCTGCAGGCCAGTGGTGCTCAGCCTTCTTCAGACCATCATGTGCTGCCTGGATGGGTGTCCGAGACCCAGCTGGCCGATGGACCCCTGGTGCTGGCACCTCCTCAGCTCGGTGCTCTTGGGCCCACATCTTCATTCACGAGCAGGCCTCAGCCTTGCTGTGTGATCCAGGGAAGGATATCCCCCTCTCTGAGCCTCAGACTTCTGTGTGAAAGAGGAGAGCGTGGAAGGCGTCCCCAGGATTGGGGCTGTGACCTCCTGCCACCCACAGTGAGCCCTGGGGTGAAGCTCCCCCAAGCCGCCCTCACCAGCCCGAGGGGCTGCCATGGCAGGAGACCCAGTCACCCTCCTTCCTGGTGACCTCGCTCTGGACGTGGGGCCTTGGTGGAGGGAGAGATTGGCAGTGGGTGTGGCAGGCAGAGCAGTCCAGGGGCTCCCGCGGCCCCTTCCTGGCCATGGCTGGAGCTGCCTCTGCTGGGTCGCCTCGCCTCCTGCCCCTCCATCAGCCAGCTCTCCTCCTCCAGGAAGCCCACTGTGTTTGGGTGTCTCCTGGCCCCGAGAGCCCTCGGGAGCTAGGGATCTCTGTGCCTGGTAGGACCCCTGTGGGATGAGTCCTTTTGTCCCCCACCACCCCAGGACCCTGAGAGAGCCCTGGTGTCCCTGCTTGGTTTCTAGGCCTTCCTGACCTGAATGGTGATCAGGTCCCTCTTGGGGTCTTCCTTGGACCTCTTCATGCCTGTCCAAGGGCTGACAGCGACCCACTCTGCCAGACCTCCCACTCAGAAATCCCCTGCCACCAGGGTCCCCCATACTCCCTCTGTGGCTCCTTTCCAGGGGCCTTGGCAGGGAGCCCCTTTTAGGGAGGTGTGTCGGTGGGGGGACTTGTCACCAGCTGCCGGGAACCAGGATTATTCCACCTGTCTGCGCGGGTTTCCACATCTGTGGGGCGGGTGGTGGGATGCTCCTGGTGGTGCTAGGCAAGGGCTAAAGAACCTTCCTGCTCACACCCTGCTGCCCAGGCCGTGGCTTTGGGACATGCCACTTGAGAATTATACCAGGCCTTGGGGTCAGGGGGCTGAGGCAAGAGGATCCAAGTTCAAAGCTGGCCTCAGCAACTTGGTGAGGCTGTAGGCAACTTAACGAGACCCTGTCTCAAACGAAAAATAAAAAGGGCTAGGGACGTGGCTCAGTGGTTAAGTGGCCCTGCACCAAAACAAATAAAACCTCAGGGAGCCACCAGGTGAGCAGGGAAACCTGATGTGCGGGAGCACAGCGAGTCGGGCCAAGGCCCCATCTGTGTGGAGGGTGGGAGGGCCATCGCCTCAGGGCCCCCAGCCTCAGCTTCTGTGGGTGGCTGGTGCTGGCGCGCCGCTCCACAAGGAGGCTGGGCAGCTGGGGACACGCCCACTCCATTCCTCTTCTTAGGTTCTTGCCCTGGCCCAGATGCTGAGGGGTGGGAGCGGGGGTCTTCAGCAGTGTGGAGGCCTGGGGCCTCCACGTGGTCTCCACTTGGCCTTGGGACTTCATCTCCCTGTCTGGGCCTCCATTTCTCCTTTTGGAAAATGGACTGGTCAAGGGAACTTCCTTAGTCCCCAGTATAAGGATTCCTTCTGAGTCCAACTGGGACCAGTGACTCTGGGAGCCAGAGAGCCAGAGCCAGAAACCTCATCTGGTCCTCTGCTGCCTGGGCAGTGGCCCAGAAGCCCCGCCTGACTTCTCTGAGCCCCTCCTGGGTTGCTGTGTAGCGGTCCTGCCGAGGACTGGAGAGCTCAACGGTGAGGACGTTCCCGGCTGGCCTGGTGCCCAGGGTTTCCGTGGACCAGTGGGTCAGCGTGGCTCCCGCAGGCAGCTCGGCTGCTCTGTGCCAGTTCCCTCGCTGCACCTGCCAGGGAGGCAGGCCCAGGCTAGCGGCAGTGCACTTCTCAGAGCCTGTCCCTGGCATCGCCGTTGTCGCCGCCTGAGAACCAGTCCCTCCTGCAGCCCCAGCGAGACGGCAGCCGTCTCCCTCCTGTGCCTGGACGTCGGGCAGCCGGTGGTGGCCTTTCCGCTCCAGGCTGGCAGATGAGTGGGGAGGCGCTCTTCAGAAGCTCTGCGCCCTCGGCAGTCCCTCTCCCTTCCTGAGTGTGTGGACCCGGCGAGCTCCGTCCAGCCCCTCAGTGCCTGCCCTGTGCTTTCTGCTATTCGTCCCTTGGCTGGTCCTGCCCGCGGGGTGGCTGGGGTAGAGCAGGTGCTCGGCTGAGCTTTGCTGAAGGAGCCTGCGAGTGCCCAGTGACGGTCTCCTCCTGTGCTCCGCTCCCTCTGCCAGGGACACAGTCCTCTGCAAATCCTCATCCTCGAGGCCCTTGTCAAGGCCACCTCGCCCAGGAGGGCCCCAGCTTCTCCCTGCTGGAGAGGTGCTGGTTCTGCGAGCACTTGCTGCGGCTCCCTGGGACCTGGAGCAGTCCCTGGTGTCCACAGTTACGGTGCTCTAGCCCACGGTGCTGCACTTCCAAGGAGCCCCGGCTGGCACGGGGCACGCGGCCCTCCGTGTCAGCCGTGCTCGGGGTGTGATCACTGTCCTGCCCTTTGCAGAACGGAAGCCAGAGGCTGGTAGAGGTGGAGTGACCTGCACGCGCGGCTGTGAGCGGCAGAGCCCGATCTGAAGCCAGGTGAGCCCGCGCTGACCCTTCAGAAGGAGAAAGCTTCCATGCGCACGTGTGCACACTCGGCAGGAAAATCAGTTCAGACAGCCTGGAAGGAGACCGGTCTCCCTGCCAGAGGCAACCGCTGCAGAGCCCGGGTGTATCCTTCTAGGGAGATCCAGGCACATATGAGCATGGACATTTAAAAAAATGTGTTTAACATGAGATAGTACACAGTCTATTCTTCACTGGACTCATCTCTCTGCTTTTTACACTTTTTCCGGGGATTTAACCCAGGACCTTGGCCATGCTAGGCAAGGGTTCTACCACTGAGCCACATCCCCAGCCCCTCTCCCCACTTTTTAATTTTTTTTTTAATTTTTGAGATGTGGTCTTGCTTTGTTGCCCAGACTGGCCTCAAACTCCTGGGTTTTAAAGTGATCCTTCTGCTTCAGCCTGCTAAGTAGCTGGGACTATAGATGTTAACCACCAGGCCTATCTTATGATGCATATCTCTTGATGATGTAGCTTGGAAGTTGTTTTGTGCTGCTTTTGTCTTTCATGGCTGCTTAGTATTCCACAACATGCATGGAACCATGCTAGTTTACTTAGCTAAGGATGTTTTGGTGGATTCCACCCTTTGCTTATCACACACTTCGTGTCTGTGTGGAAGGACACTTGTAGGGTGGATTCCAAACTGCAGAGTCAACCAGTGCAGTTGTGATTTGGATAAATCGTGCCAACTTGTGCTTCAGAGAAGAAGGGCTGATGTACCCAGATCCTGTGGTCTCCTCACTCTTACCCACCTAGGGTTAAAATCACCTGATTTTGGGATAAATCTTATAGGTGTCATTTTGCCAACTGAGGATGAACAGTGGCTTCAGCGTGGTTTATTTTCTAAAAAACATACTACGGTTTCATTGAGATCAAGTTAACCATCACGTAGTTCATCCGTTTACAGTGCAGTCCCGTGGTGGTCAGTATTTTCACAGAGTTGTGCAACCTTGACCACAGTCGATTTTAGAACACTTTCGTCACCCCAAAAAGAAAGTGCGCACATTAGTCATTACGTGAACCCCGACCCCACTCCCCCATGTGGGGGCAGAGGTGGCTTCCTGTTTCTGTAGATGGGCCTGTTCTGGACATCTCATGTAAAGGGACCTTTATTTTTCCACAGCGTGAACTGGGGACGGACCCAGGGCCTTGTGCGTGCCGACTGGGGTTCTGCCCCTGAGCTGCCCGGCTCCCGTGTCGCTGTGTAGCACTTCCAGGGCTCACGCATGTCATGGGTGGCACGTGTCGATACTTCATTTTTTTTTCTCACCAAATACCATTTCTTTTTGAGGATATGCCATGTATATCTGTCTGTCTTTCTTTTTGTGGTGTTGGGACTTGAACCCAGGGCCTCATGCATGCCAGGCGAGCGCTCCGCCACTGAGCCATCCCTAGCCCTACGATGCTTTAATTGGCTAGAAATCGCACGTGCGCAGGAGGACCCAGGGCTGCGACCGCGCGCCTGTGCGCTGTGTGGTATTCAGGCATGGCGAGCATGCCTGTCGCCTCGTCTATCGTTCTTTATGGTGGAAACATTAAAGACAATTCCTTCCTGATTTTTAAAAACAGTGTAAGGTACACGATCTTTATCCAGTCACGGCCCTGCCCGCCCAGCCGCAGCCCACCTCCTCAGCCTCTGTGACCTCCGTCTCCACGCCTGGCTCACTGCACTTAGCATAGTGACCCCAGTCCCACGCATGCTGTCACCGATGACAAGATCTTATCCTTTTTTAAAGGGCTGACTGGCATTCCTGGTGTGTCTGCCACGTTTCCTTTAACCGTCCTCAGTTGATGGACACACAGGTCCATTGCTTGACTGTTGGGAACGGTGCGCGGTGAACGTGTGTGTACAGGCTCGTGTTGCTGTTTTTTAAACTGGGAATTGAACCCAGGTGCTCTCCCACCGAGAACTTAAACCCAGTGCACTTGATTTTTTAAATTTTGAGGCAGTCTCACTAAGTTGCTGAGGCTGGCCTTGAACTTGTGATCCTCTTGCCTCGGGCTGGACATCTTTTCATTCCTTCCGATCTGCACCTCGTTCAAGGTCCTGGACCGCACAGTGATTCTTTGTTTGGCCTGAGAAATGCCAGGCCCGTTCCCAAGGTGCTCCGTTGTTTCACATCCACCAGAAAGTACCGGAGGGCTCCAGGTCCAGGGACGCCTGACAGGGCCTCCTGGTGGGGGTTGGGGCGCCTTGCTGTGGTTTTGTTTGCATTTCCTTTGTAACAATGCTGTTGAGGTCTGCGTGTGCTCATTGGCCGTTGGTAGATCTTAAGTTCTTTTCCCCATTTTTATATTGGGGTTTCTTTGTCACTGAGTTGTAAGAACTCTTAATACGTTTTAGGTACCAGTCCCTCGTTGCATTTATGATCTGCAGAGATTTTCCTTCACTCTGTGGGTTGTCTTGACTCTTTTTTCTTTGTGGTGCTGAGGTTTGAACCCGAGTCTCACATGTGCAAGGCGAGTGCTCCGCCTGGAGCCACATGCACAGCCCTTTTTAGTCTGAGACCAGTTCTCCCCAGGGTGCCCAGGGCTGGAAGCGGGACCCTCCTGCCTCTGTCTCCGAGTGGCTGGATGCACAGGTGTGGGCCCTGTGCCTGAGCATCGCAGGCCTTTTTTGTTTTTTAGGTGGTACTGGGCATTGGACCTGGGGGTGCTTTACCCCTGAGCCACATCCCGATCCTTTGTTATGTTTTGAGACAGTTCTGCCAAGTTGCCCACGCTGGCCTCAAACTTGGGGTCCTCTTGCCACTGCGTCCAGCTCCAGGCCTTTGTTAATATGTTGATCTTGTACTTTGCACCCTTGCTGAACTCATTTGCGGTTCTGACATTTTTTAAAAAGTGAATCCTTAGGATTTCCTACATGTAGGGTCCTGTTGCCTGCAGAGGTCATTTTATTTCTCCTCTCCTGTCTGGATACCTGGCATCTCGTCATCTTCCTTAATCGCCCTGGCTAGAACGTTGGTGCAACCTGGAGCCCCAGCGACGTGAGTGGACGTCTGTGCTTGCTCCTGGGGGCGGGGAGAGCCCTGCCTTTCATGCCAAGTGAGAGGAGCTGCCCTTTAGCAGGTTGAGAAAGCCCCTTCTCGGGGGGTTTATGATGGAGGGGTGTAGGGTTTTGCCAAATGCTCCTACTTGGGGTGATCGTGTGGGTTTTATTCTTTGTTCTGTTGGTATGGCGGATGCATTACCTGATTTTCAGAAGTTGAACCAACCTTGTATGGACTGAGGGAGGGCTTGGTCATAGCGTGTAATATTTTCACATGGCACTGGATCCTGTTTTCCAGTATTTTGTTGAAGACTTTTGCATTCATATTCATAAGAGATATGAGCCCATGATTTTCTTTTCCTATGATATCTTTGTGTGGTCATGGTATCAAGGTGATAGTGGCTCTATGAAATGAGTTGGGGATGTTCCCTAGAGAAGAATTCAACAGGGAAGTTCTCTGAGCTAGGGCTGTGTGTGCGTGAAGTTTCAAAAGTGCTATCTTCTTACTTATTTTATTTTACTTTTTTGGCACTAGGAACTGAACCCAGAGGCACTTAACCACTGAGCCACATCCAGCCCTTTTTCGTATTTCATCTAGAGACAGGGTCTCCCTGAGTTGCTTAGTGCCTCGCTAAGTTGCTGAGGCTGGCTTTGAACACTCGGTCCTCCCGCCTCAGACTCCCAAGTCGCTGGATCACAGCTGTGAGCCTCCGGCTTCGGCTTCGTTTTATTTTTTTGCTGTGCTGGGCATTGAACCCAGGGCCTCCCTCATGGGGGGCAAGTGCTCTACCACTGAGCCAAGTTCCCAGCCCCTTGAACACTTTACTTGTTTTGGGTTAGAGTTTCCGTTTCTTCTTGGTTTCTGTAGTTTGTGTTTTTCTAGGAATTCATCTGAGTTGGCTGATGTTGGCGGAGTTGTTCCTAGTAGACCCTTAGCACTGTCTTTCTTTTCTATTTTTACTTTTTGTGTGTGGGGAGTGGTACTAGAATTGGATTATGTGCTAGTCCAGTATCCCGCCACTGAGCGGCCCGTCCTGGTATCTGATTTCCACACAGGGCCAGACTGCTCTGTGCTAAGCTGCCTGGGCTGGCCTTGAACCTGTGATCTCCTCCCCAGTGTCTGAGCAGCTGGGACCACAGGCCTGGGTCATGAGGTCCAGGAGTATTGTCTTCTCTTTCATTCCTAATTTTGGTAAATTGAATCTTCTCCTTTTTTCTTGTTCAGATGAGCTAGAGGTTTGTCAATTTTGTTGATCTTGTCAAAGAACCAATCTTTAGTTTTGTTGATTTTCTCTGTTGTTTTTCTACCTCAGCAATCTCTGCTCTGATCTTTATGATTTCCTTCCTTTTACTTGCTTTGGCTTCATTCTTCTTTGCCGGTGTCTTAGGGTGAAAGGTCAGGCTGCTGATGGGAGATGGTTCTTCTTCATTGAACACAGGTGTTCACGACCCACACTTCTCTTAGATTCTCTTTTGCTATTCTGTGTTTTCATTTCCATCTTGAAGCATCTCCTGGTTTTCTCTGATTTCTTCTTGGACTTATTGACCACCGAGAAGTGTGTGTGATTTTCTAGATTTCTTTCTGTCATCGGTTTCTTGCTCTCTGTGCGGTGGAAACACGCTTTGTGTGATTTCACTGCTGTTAGGTTCATGGAGGCTTGTTCCGTGGTGGCGGCCAGCCGTCCTGCGGTGCTGGCGGCTGCTGTGGTTTTCACCTGCATTTATGAGTGAGGCTGAGCGTCCTGAATATGTTTAGGAGACGTTTGGTACGCTGGCTTTTTCTGAAAACCATCCAGTCACTTTTCTTATTTTGCAGGACATCATTATATGTTAAGAAAAAAACTCTCATCTACCACGAGTTGCAAATATTTTCCCATTTTGAATTTTTTGTAGTGCTGGGGATTGAACCCAGGCCTGGAGCATGCTAGGTGAGTGCTCTCCCATGGGCCCTGCCCCTCCCCTGAATTGGTTTATGTTTACCAAACCTGGAGGCAGTTTGTTTGTTTCTTTGTTTTTGTTTTTGGTACTGGGATTGAACCCAGGGGCACTCTACCATGGAGCCACATCCCCAGCCCTTTGTAGTTTTTATCTTGAAACAGGGGCTCACTAAGTTGCTGAGGCTGACTTTGAACTCTCAATTTTCCTGCCTTAGCCTCCCAAGTTGCTGGGATTACAGGCGTGTGCCACTGGCCAGTCTAGATTTTTAAGTAGACTGATTTATACATTTAGAAGTGATTTCTGGTTTTGCATTGTGTTTAGGAATGCTTTCCCCATTTTGAGGTTAGAAGATTTATTCTCTCCTCCCCTTTTAAGAACTTTATGGTTTCAGTTTGGTTGTGGTTTAAATCTGATTGATTTAGAATTTATTGGCATGTGGAGTAAAATTGAGATCCAGTTTCATTTGTTTTCTCATGACAGATTGTTGGTCTCAACTCCATTTTAAAAATAACTCACCTTTGCCTCACTGGTGTGAAATGCCACTCATTACAGATTAAACTCCTGTGTTTAAAGATAATTTTCATACCCTTTATTCCATTGATCTATCTACTGATATCACAGAGGTTTCATTACTATGAACTTTTAGTAAGTTTTACAGTCTCGTTGGTCATTTTTCTCTCATTACTCTTTTTTAGGAATTTTCTGGCTAGTCTTATCCATATACTTCTATTTAAAAGTTGGCACTATGGATATTCTGGGTCAAATGATTCTTTTTTTGCTTGTTCTGTTTTTGGTATTGGGGATTGAACCCAGGGGCACTTCACCACTGAGCCACATCCCCAGCTACTTATTTATTTATTTATTTTTATTTTGAAACAGGGTTATACTAAATTGCTTAGGGCCTTGTGAGGTTGCTGAGGCTGACCTGAAATTTGTGATCCTCCTATCTCAGCCTCCCAAGTCACTGGGATTACAGGCATGGCCTCATTAGTTTTGATTGCTCTTGGTATGTTATTGGTCTTTGGATATCAATTTAATTTCCTGCTGCCTTAATTTGCTCTTTTGGGGGCAAGTACCAGGGATTGAACTCAGGGGTACTTGATCAGTAAGCCACATCCCCAGCCCTATTTTGTGTTTTGTTTAGAGACAGGGTCTCACTGAGTTACTTAGTGCCTTGCTTTTGCTGAGGCTGGCTTTGAACTCCCGATCTTCTTGCCTCAGACTCCTGGGATTACAGGTATGAGCCACCATGACCGGCTTAACTTGCTTTTTTAAAAAAAATATTTTTTTAGCTGTCGGTGTACCTTTATTTTATTTATTTATATGTGGTTCTGAGAATTGAACCCAGTGCCTTACACATGCTAGGCAAGTGCTCTGCCACTGAGCCACAACCCCAGCCCATTTTGATTTGCTTTTTGTTGAATGGTTTTCCAGTAATTCTCTCATATCTCTCAGATCTATATTCATACCATCTGAAGATGATAATCTTCTCTTTTCTAAATCCATTTTATTCTATTTCTTTTTCTGACTTAATTGCATTGGCATGCACATTTGTCTACTTTTGCTGCTGTAGCTAAATACCATAAGCTGTGTGGCTTAAACAACAAACATTTAGTTGGATCCATGGATACTAAGTTATAGTTAAACATCAGTGAGAAGTTTTCGTGTTCTGCACAGGAGAGTGTCTAGAGAGAATAATGACAATGACAACATACTGTATATTTTTAAAAGGTTAGGTAAGAGGATTTTGGATGTTTTCACTATAAAGAGATGAAAAACGTTTGAGGAGCTAGATGTGTGTAATCTAAGCTAAACGTTATATAATGTGTGCATGTGCCGAGACATCACATGGTGCCCCATATGTGTGTATAATTTTTATGTGTCAGTTAAAAAATTCATTAAAAGATTTATGTATAACAAGAACAACAGAACAATATCCACAACAAAACCCTGAATATTAATTTCTGTATTTTGGCCCCTCCTTGATGCCCTCTGCCAGTTCTGGAGGCTGGCAAGTCCAAGGTCAAGGTGCTGGCAGTCAGTCTGACAAGGCCCTCTTCCTGGTTTGCAGACGGCCGTCTTCTTGGCATGGCAGAGAGCAGGCCAGCGCTGGTCTCCTGCAGTTCCTGAGGACCAGTCCCACCCATGACCTAATTACCTCCCAAGGCCTGACCTCCAGATGCCATCGCCTGGGGACTAGGGCTGGGCACACACTCAGCCCAGGGCCACGGCTCTTCTTTTCTGGACTCCCTCGGGGAAGTGGCTTCTGAGGCCTTCCCTGGTAATCAGCTCCCAGCCTAGTCCTCAGGGCCGCGCCCTGGTGTGGCGCAGAGTGGGGTGGCGGGAGGGGCTGGGCCGGGAGGCTCTTGCTCAGCGGGACAGCGGGGCTGGGATTTATCCAGCCCTTCCTGGCGCAGGGTGCTTTTTCAATACCATCCTGTGATTTCCCACAGCAGTTATGTAGGAACGATCATTCCAAGTCCCACTTAGAGGGGTTGGCGGAGAGCCCCCCACCAGGCTGTGTGCCTGGGAAGTGGCAAGCTGGCACCTGCTCCTGGCATTCTGGCTGCTGGCCTGGATTTTGGCCCCTCCTGGATGCCTGTGCTTCTCAGGAGTGCCTAGGGCTGCACTCTGCCCTCTGTGTGCCCTTGGGCAGCAGGCTTTATGCCAGCACATGGGCAGGGCACCAGAGGTGCATCCTGATGCCTCTTTGGAACTGCCAGCGCCCAGTGCTGCTCTGCTGCACACCCTTGCTGTGTGGCTTCAGGCCGGGTTCTAGCCTCTCTGAACCTTGGTCCCACCTTTGACATGGTTGGGACCTTATGTTGTCGGGACAGTTGAGAATCAGCCGTTTGTATGTCCTGAGCTTTGCGCTTGTCATTCAAGGCCCTGCCACCTCCTCTGGCCTTGCTCCTCCTGTCCTCTGGTGACAGGGATGACCATGGGCCATGCTGTGTGCTGTTTACCAAGGGCTTATGTTTAATCTAAATTAAGCGGGGATGGTAACGTCCCCATTTTGAAGATGAGAACGATGCTGAGAGGCACCTAAGGCGGCTTGCCCTTGGTCATCAGTAGGTGCTGGGGCAGGGGCGAGGAGTTGTGTCTGCCAGGAGGTGGGAGTGCACGAGTGTCCCCAGGTCGGGCTGGGCGGTGAGAGGACAGGCCAGAGAGGGCAGCACCACAGGGGAAGGAAGATGGGAGATGCTCGAATGTGTTTTAAAGTCTCGTTAAAGAAAAAATGACAAAGCAATTCGCAAATGTCATTTGACACAGGATATAGAGTGAGAAGGATTCTCCTTTCCCCAGCCTACGCTCCTGGAAGGAAACATCGTGAAGTATTTGGAATCCTTCCAGAACTTTCTCCAGAGCACATGTGCGTCCACACAGGCGCACGCGCACACACCGTTGTGTGACAGCAGTAGCGGCAGTTCCCACCTGCCGGGTGGTGCCACAGGACACCCTCGTAGGCTTCCTCTCAGCCCTCCCGAGAGCCCTGTGACACAGGGGCACCGTCCTCTCGTCACCTCCTGAGCATCTTGTCAGCCATGCTGAGCTCTGGCTCCTCTTGAGGGCTGCACAGGTGTCCCCTGGCTGACCAGGCCGGTGTCCCCTCTGATGGACACTTCTTATTGGTTTCCGTGGAGAGAGCTGAGCAGGGGAGGCTCCAGCTGTGTGGTTTGCAGAGATGGGGCTGGTGGCAGGGAGGAGGGCAGGCTGAGGGCCGAGGACGACAGGGCCCTGGCCGGAGGGATGGAGGGGTCAGGAGCTACCCTGGGCTCCAGAAGGCAGAGCCAGCCTAGGACCTGGCACGTGGTAGGTGCCTGCAAATATCAGACGCACGACTGAGCTGGGCAGGGTGCCCTGCAATGCCAGGTCTGAGCCCGTGACAGGCCTGGAGGTGGGACGCAGGCTCAGGGGAGGGGCTGAGTCCATTCAGGACCGGTTTCGCCAGTGCTGGGGCGGAGTGGAAGCTGCAGGAGAGCCCGCCGGGCAGAGTTGGGAGCGTGGGCAGGAGCTGCTCTGCAGGCACCCCAGGAGGGCTCCCACTGCTTCCCCTCGCCCCCGAGGGGCCGTCTCCACCTCAGAGTGTGCACGAGCTGGGTTGGGTGGCCCATCTCCATTGGGCAACTCATGGTGACTCTGCGTTTGGGTGCAGAACCTGTGTCCTGGGGAAGCGGACAGAGTGCTGGCTTTCCGTAGGGTGTTATCGCTGAGGGTCAGGCGTCCTGGCATCTGTGCTGAGACTAGGCCCCCACCCTAGATGGGCCTGTCCTTCCTCAAACATTCTGCCTTGCTGAGGGCCCAAACCTTGTCTCTAGGAGCAGGGCTGGGGTGCTCACTCCCTTTTATCCGGGGCGTCTGGCTGCTCCACGTGAGAGGCCATAAGGGCAGGAGGACCCCCTGAACAGCCCTTATTCCTGCTTGCCCAGTATGGTCCTCTTTCCTCCCCTTCTTTTTACTCTCCACAGTGCTGTGTGACCTCAGGCAAGTTTGTCAATCTCTCTGTGCCTCAGCTTTCTCATCAGTATGATAGGACACTATTAACATCTACCTCCTAGACTGTGAGGATTCAAGGAGTCCGTATTTGCCAAGTACTTAGAGCAAGGTGCATGCCGTGCAGGGTGTGGGTTCAGGGGCGTTTGGCTGTCTTGGAGTATCTTCTGTCCCCATACTGTGGCCCTGGCCAGAGGAAGCAGGCTGCGGAAGTGTGCTTCTGTGCCCTGCGGTATTCCCAGAGCCCCTCGTGGGTGCCAGACCCTCTTGGCTGCAGGGAGCCGAGTGGAGAGTGCTCGTGGGACCTGCTTTCGTCATGGTCGTGTCTGAGTGGCCTGCTGTCGGTACTCGAGGTGCAGGGCCTCGGAGGTTTTATGTCTTCCTGCCCTTCCCACAGTCCACTCTGACGTATCCCGGACACCATTATCGAGGACTCTGCAAGGGAGGCCCAGCCCACCACAGCCTGGCCACCCGAGGGTGGGAGTGGGCAAGTGGGCCCTGCCATGCAGGGGGCTGTGGTGACTTGGTCAGCAGCTCCCTTGGCTCGCCAGCTTTATGAGGGCTGATGGGCACCGTGACCTCGGTGGAATGGGTTGTCCCCAAGTCAGTGGCCTCTCCCTTGGGAGGCCTGGTGACCCCTTGGGCACTGGAGTTGGTCTCCCCAGGGCCTCCTCAGCTCCATATGGTCAGCGGGTGGTCCCCAGGAGTATGCAGGCCTCATCCCCATTGTGCAGCTGAGCAGCCTGTGGCCGGGAGGGGTCATAGCTGGGTCCTGCACTGCAGGTGGGCAGGCAGCCTTGCCCTAGGTCCCAAACCGTCAAGGGACTTTTCCACATTTGTGGGTTCTCAGAGAAAACTCCAGATGCACTGCAGGGCCATCAGCACCCTGGGGCACCATCAGAACCCTGGGCGGTGCGTCCAGCATCACGGCAGGGCAGCTGATGTGCAGGGCGGCTCAGGGTGCTGCACCGCCAGGCTGGTCACAGCACCCCACTGTTTACGGAGGCCAAGGGGCACAGGGCGCTAGGCCTGTGTCACGTGGCTGAGTAGAGGCAGAGCTGAGACCTGGACCTGGGGGTCAGTTCCAGGGCCCATCCTGGGCACCTGCAGTGCCTGCTCCGCCCTCCCCAGGGCTGGCTTGGAAGGGAAAGAACACTGCAGTGGGGCTGCCGCCTGAGCAGGGCCTGATGCAGTGACCCAAGGTGAGGCCGGCATGGCGTCTCTCCTCACCTCGCAGCCCTGAGAAGTCTGTCTGTCTCTGCTTGCAGATGAGGACGCCGAGGCCCAGAGAGGGGACACAGCCTGGAAAGGCAGAGTAGGGTCTCCGAAGTCCCAGACCGCGGGCTCCGTACCTGGTGTTTGAGCAGAGACCCCAGGCTGCTTCCCAGATCCTCTGGGGCGGCCCTGCCTTCCACCAGGTGAGGTGACGGCTGGGGTGGGGCTGGGCTGCCGGGCGGGGTGGGAGACAGGCGGAGGAGGCAGGCAGGGCCCCTCACCGGGAGTTTTCCCCTTGGCTCCTCCAGGGTTTCCTGGGCCTCCCACAGGAGTGTCCTCACCCCGGACTCCTCACTGGGCCTTACTTCCTTCAGCTGTTTATTAAGCACCTGCGTGTGGGCCACACCCAATGCTAGAGAGGCATTGGGAGCACAGCAGCCAACAAGACAGACAAAAACCCAGGACCCAAATCACATAATCCCAGAAAAATTTTAAAAAGGGGTCACATGTAATCAAGGAGGGGCACAAATTAGGGAGGCTTAATTTGGTGAAAGAATTTAGAGACCCTTTCCTAAGGAGGTGACTATTGAACTGAGAACTGAAGGAGGCAGGAGTTACCTTGGTGAAGGGTCAGGAAAGAGCCTTCTTAGAACAGCACATGCAAAGGCCCCGCGGCTGGCGTGGCTTCCAGGCGTCTTCTCCAAACCGCCCCTGGATTGCCGCCTCCATGGCAATTTTATTTTAGCACCTTTCCCCGCCTCGCGGTGTCAGACAACTTCAGCCAGCCAGCCGTGTAATTGTTCAACAAACCTGAAGCAAGTCCCTCCTGTGCGCCAGGTGCTGGGGACACAGACATGACAGAGGGCCTGGAACCGTGGCCGGGGGGAGGTGGGGAGGTCAGGGCTTCTGATCGTGGGGTGTTCCTTCCATGCCTGACCCTGTCCCAAGGAGCTCTTTAGGGGAATCTTCAGTATAAGGGACTGGGGCTGAGGCCATCTCACCCCACGAGGCTGGCCCCCTTCGCGGGCCTCAGTTTCCCCATCTGTGAGTGCGTGTGCGGCGCCCTGCCTGCGCCCAGCCGCTCCTCCACCGCGGTCCTGTCGTCTGCAGCCAGGACCATGGGCAGCAACAAGAGCAAGCCGAAGGACGCCAGCCAGCGGCGCCGCAGCCTGGAGCCGGCCGAGGGCACCCACGCGGCGGGTGGCGCCTTCCCCGCCTCGCAGACGCCCAGCAAGCCGGCCTCCGCCGACGGCCACCGCGGCCCGGGCGCCGCCTTCGCCCCCGCGGCCGCCGAGCCCAAGCTCTTCGGGGGCTTCAACTCGTCGGACACCGTCACCTCCCCGCAGAGGGCGGGGCCGCTGGCCGGTCAGTGTCCCGGCTGCCTGGCCGCGCGCCCCGGAGGGGAAAGGCCCCGTGGGGAGTCCCCGTGGCCGGGTGGGCCGCTGCGGGGCCAGTCAGGCATGGTGCGCTCCCGGTCGGGGAGAGTCACATGCAGACTATCGCGGGGCCCAGAGGCAAGGGCTGCACGGGAACCGGGCCGAGGCTGCCACCTCGCGGCGGGAGCGGGGCGGGCGGCGGAGGCCCGGGCGGCTGCGACTCCGCGGCCCCGAGTGCGCCCCTGCGCCCTCTGCTGGCGCCGCGGGGTCCGGCAGTCAGCGGGCCGCGGCAGAGCGCGGGCATCTTGGAGACTCCCGCCGCGGGCACGTACACATGCCGGGGGTCTACACCTCCGCGACACTCACAGACACCGTGCCCATAGAGACACCGGACACTCCGCGGTCTTGGGTGTCCAGATGCACAGGTGCATGCGCAGACGCCTGGAGAGCCCGTACCCCTCGGGCACCCACGCACCCACGCGAGACAAACGGACCCACAGACACTCATTCACTTGCCTGGAAGCTTCTGGTGCCCCGAGACAAAGGGCAGGAGGGAACTGCTGGGAGCTGAAGGGTGCCTGGAGCAGGGATTGTCATTTAACATGGGGGCACCGGACCTCTGAGTGGATGGTAATCTGCAGCCAGGCTCCCTCCGGATCCGCAGAGGGACAGCGGCCCCTCCCACGCCAGGTGTCGGGCCCTTAATTCCCTGGCTCCTTCAGCCAGTTATTTTGTGAGCACCTACTGCGAGCTGGGGCCTGGGGACAGAACAGATGCCTGTTCCGGGGAGCTTCTAGTAGTAAGGGGCAACAGAGACACCACACAGACAAGGTGCACCCAGCGCCACCTGAAGCCCAATACTTGAGACTGGAGGATGCATGGGCCCCACCCGCACCACAGGCGCGCACAGACTCCGCGAGTGCCGTGACTGCAGCTCACGCGCCAGCGTCCACCGGTGGAGCGCTGGTGACTGGGGAGGACGAGCCCCACTCCTCTGGTTGCATTTCCCACCGGCCTGCAGGCCCCCCTAGTCCGACACCTCTACCCCTCTCCGCAGGTGGAGTGACCACCTTTGTGGCCCTCTATGACTACGAGTCAAGGACAGAGACGGACCTGTCCTTCAAGAAAGGGGAGCGGCTCCAGATTGTCAACAACACGTGAGTGCCCCTGCCCCGTGTCCTGCGGCCCCCCGCGGGGAGGTGGGATTCCCGCCTGTGTGCGGGCGCTGCCGGCAGGGAGCAGCACCTTGGAACCCTGGGCAGTCCAGTGGGGTCCCCTGGCCATCCTGGGCCCTGTCTGCGCCTTCCAGCCCTCTCAGCTTCTCCTTCTCTCCGCTTCTCTCTCGCTGGCCCTTAGGAGGAAGGTGGATGTCAGGTGTGTACCCACTTCATGGGCCCGGGCTGGGTGGGCGCTTTGCTTGGGCTTGGGGTGCTGCTGTCTGCATGTGCGTCCACCCCCCAGGTTCCCTGCCTGTGGTCTCTGGCCCTCGGCTGTCCCCACTGCTCAAGCTTCCCAGCTTCCTTGTGCCCACCCTGGCTTGAGCAGGTCACAGACTGAAATTGGGTGTGCTCCATTGCCATGGCACTGGCCTCCCGCCTCTGCCCCTCCCTTCCTGTTCATTCTCCCGTCCCCCTTCTGACCTTTCAGCCCACAGTGAGCGCAGGCTGCATGCGGGGTCTAGCGCTGGCCCAGGGGGCCCGGGTGGAGAAGGCCTTGTCTGTTCTTTCCTGGAGCCAGAGCATGGCGAGGGGCCAGAGCGCGTCTGGGAGCCGGCCTGTGGCCCCAGCCCCAGCTAAGGGGCAGGCAGAGGGTGGGCTGGGGTCACATCCTGGCCTTGTGGTGTGCCTCTGGTGATGACCCACAGGGACTGGGATGGACAGTGAAGTCGTGTGCAGGTGGAGCTGGTGGTGTCAGCCCCTCAGGGAGGTGCAGGGCTGGAGGGCCTCGGCCTGCAGGGCTGTGGGTGGTGGGAGGTTCTGGAGGGTAGAGAAGGATCCATCTCCAAGTGTCCTCAAAGGCCTGGCGAAGGAGGGGGGCATTTCCACCGTCCCTGAGTGTGTCTCCCTGTGCATGCTGTTCCCTCTGCCTGGAGCACCCTGCCCCCCGCCTCTGCGCGGCAAGCTCCCGTCTATCCCTCAGGGTCAAGGGCAGGACTGGCTTCTTTGTGAGGCGAAAGGAAACAGGCGCCAGGTGCCAGTCTTCACCCACATCCCCTCCTATCTGCTCCTTTCTCTGGCCCTGCCAGGCAGTCGTGATGGGGAGAGGGCATCTCCATTTTGCAGATGAGGAAACTGAGGCTCAGAGTTGTGAAGGCCCTTGTCTAAGGTCGCATGGCTCCAAGTCACAAGGCCGGGATTGGGACTTGTGACATCCTCCTTCTCAAAGTCGCTGTCCTGGCAGGTGGGGGTTTTCCCGTTCCCACCCCCTACCTCAGTACGTCAGAGACCTTTTGGTTTTGGTTTTGGTTTTGCTTTTTGCGGTTCTGGGAATTGAACCTTGGACCCTGCACAGGCCACGCAAGTCCCTGAGCTGTGCCCCAGCCCCGTAGTTTGGGTGTGGCTTCATTCTCTGCCACTAGCTGTTTGAATCTGCTTCCCCCAAATGGGAGCTCCTTCGGGGCTGCTCTGGTTTGCCCGATTCTGGCGCTCCGTCCCCGCCGCTCAGCTCTTCAGAGTGCCCAGCTGGTGTTGGAGCAGAGGCACCCCCAGGACTACATGCTCACATTGCGCTTTGTGCAAGCCAGGGCCTACACAGAGTGACCTAAGTGGGTTGTTTTATTTATGTGTCATCACAGTCTTGTGAAGTGGGAATTCTTATTTACTCCATTTTACAGATGAGGAAACTGAGGCCTGAGAGATGAAATGACTTGCCCAAGGTCACACAGCTAGTAGAGGCAGTGCTAGGCAGAATGGCCAGCTCTCCAGCCCGTGGTCCTCGTAGGAGGGTCTCAGGTGTGCAGCACAGCAGAACCCAGAGGGAAAAGGCTCCTGCAGGGGAGGATGCCTCAGGACGGGGTCCCCGCCAGGCGTCTTAGCCCACAGCCGGGGTCACGGCCGGGGTCACAGCTGGAACCCAGGTGTGCGGGCGGATAGGCTGGGACACTGAGTCTGCCTCTTTCATCAGGGTCAGAGAGCGACCCCACTCCTTCCTTTGGCACCTTCCCTCCCTTCTTCCTCCTTTCTCGGATGGGGTGGGGGGCTGCCTGGAGGGCTGGAAGTGGCGGAGTGTCCTCGGTGGGAAGCCCCTGGGTGTCCTGGAGGGCCCTGGGTGGCGGGGCTGCTGGGTCGGGGCCTCCTCTGAGTGGTCACCCAACCCCAGCCTGGAAGTTGAGCGGCGGTACAGTTGGCATTAGAGGAAGAGCAGAGATAGAGGGACTGAGGGGGGGTTGGTGGAAGATGGGCCACCCAAATGTGAGGTTTTGGGATCTCGAACCTCCCCCAGGGACCCCCTGCGTGTTCTTCCACCGCTGAGGCTCAGAGTCCCTTATGGCCTAGGCTGGCTTTCTGAGTACGGCAGGGGCCCTTTTTGGGGGCTGGGCTGGGTGTCTGGGGAGGGAGAGGGCTGGTCTGGGTCCTCACGCAGCAGACAACCTGGGGCTCGGATCTTGGTGCCAAGTGGCCCCAGGCCTTAGTATGCTGGGTGCTGTGTGGCCCTGGATTTGAGGAGGCCTGCTGGGGCCTGAGGTCTGATTCTGGAAGACAGTCGAGCTGGCCTCCCCACACCCGAATTCCAGCAGCTTTGTTGGGGGCTTTTCAGCAGATGCCACCTGGCAACGCCCTTCAACTGACCTCTGCTTCCTTGCTGGGCATTCTGGGGCAGGCAGCTCAGGACTTCAGAGCCCCAGAGGACCTGCCTCCACATCCTCCAGGGGCCTGTCCGGCCTCCCCCTTCCCTCACCCCACAGACCAGGACCCAGGTCCCAGGGTTTGCAGGCTTAACTGTCCTGCTGCCCCCTACCTGGGCTCTGGCTGGTTTAGCCCTGGGCCTGTCCCTCTCAGGCTGGGCCTTGCTTAGCTGCCCAGCCTGTCCGCAGTCCCCACGGTATGTCTGACCAGTCCCACAGCCCAAGCAAGTTAGTATCACTGGTCAAACTGACCTATGTTCCAGATTCCAGAGCCTCCATGTGCTGGATGTTACCAACTTGACTGGACACAAGGATTAGTGCCCATAAAGAGGATCCTAAGGCTCAGAGAGGTGAGATCAGTTGGCTAAGGTCACACAGCTAGTGAGCAGCAGTGGTGGTGTAAGGAGGCAGTGCAGGGACTCCTGTCCAACACTTCTCCTCCCATCTGATGAGGACCAGGCCCCAGGGAAGGCTGGCCAGCAAAGGCCTCGGCCTGATCAACCAGTGCTGCAGTTTCTTCCGCTGCCAGGTTTGGTTTCCTTCACCAGGCTGGATCCATCCAGGCGGAGCTAGCTCACGGCCCCCGAGGCAGGTTTGAATCTCTCAGGCTTTTGACATGGGAAGATAGGAATGGATGGCCCCATTTGGCAGGTGGGCTAACTGAGGTCCATCTGGTAATCATGATCATTATCTCAGTGTACTCTGAGCCCAGCTTGATGCAAGGGAGGGTCTGCAAATATTATTTCCTCTTTACAGATGTCAGAAATAAGACCCAGAGAGTGTATGCTACTTGCCCAGGGTCACACAGCAAATCCTTGTTGGAGACTGGAACTATTTTTTTTTAAATTAAATTTAATTTTTTTTGGTACTGGGGATCAAACCCAGTAGCGTTCCACCCCTGAGCTATGTCCCCAGCCCTTTTTTACTTGGAGAGAGTCGCCCTGGCGGCCTCCATTTTGTGATGGTCCTGCTCTGCCTCCTGCGTACAGGATCACAGGCGTGCTCCGCCGCCCCTGGCTGCAGCTTGGGTGTGGAATGTTTCAGGGAGCAGGGCGGGCGCCGAGGAGAGGGGTCAATGCTGTCTTACCTTTTAGCCAAGCCGCACGTGGCTCATGCGTGTCAGCAGCCGCTCTGTTGAGGCCTGTGTTGGTGGTTTGCCTTCTCAGCGGGCGGCACGGCTGTCCCCAACCGACAGACCAGAAGTCGAGACCCGGGACTCCACGTGCAGGAGCCGAGGTCATGCAGCTGGTGCCCAGGGCCACTGACTCTGGAGCTAACGTTCTCAGACGCCACTAGGGTCTGGGCGGCGAAGTCCTGGACCTTGAACCCCATACTAAAACTGCCCTGCCCTGCGCTTGTGAGGAGACCCCAAACTGAACCCAGATTCCCATGAGGGCCAGTGTGGGCAGTTGGGAGCTCTGCTTGCTGAGGGCAGGTGTTGCCAGCCTTCCTCTGCACTGGGCACCTGGGGACCCCCAGGACTTGGCTCTCCGGCCTCATTTTGTAGCCTCAGACCCTAGACCTTAGGCCTTGGGCGTTGGCCCAGTCTGGTACGGCCAGGCCAGTCTGCCCCCGCTCTTGCTGCTGCCTCCTGTGCCTTCCACTGACTTCTGAGGCCCCTGAGAGGCTGAGGGGGCATGTTGTGTCTGGCTGTGGACACTCAGGGGCCCTCATATTCATCCCTGTCTTGCCGTTGATTCGCTGTGTGGCTTTGGGTGTGTCACTGCCCTCTCTGTGCTCGTTTTCCCCTTTGGGGAGGTGGAGGCTTTGGACTGGAGGAACTCAGCTCTTCCCTATGATTTGAGTCTTTGTAACTTTGGACAAGTCCTTGCCTCTCTCTGTGCCTCAGTTTCCCCAACTCCACAAAGAAAGTGCTGGTTTGCTCTGGCTTGGGCAGCCCTCTCTGAGCCCTGGTTTCCTCAGCTGGGGGCTGGAGCCTCACCTTCCTTCCTTCATGGAGATTTCCAGGGTCAAATGGGGAAAGAAAAATGCAAATGCCCACACAGGGGGTGGTGGAGATTTGGGGCCTGGTGGCCTCTTCCCTGAGGTGGGCTTGAGCAAGGTGAGCACAGCATCACACAACAGACGGGCCCATACGCCCAGTCCCACCCCTGCCTCTCCATCCAGAAGGGAACCCACACCCTCCCGCCCAGCCTCAGCCTAACCAGTGAGTCCTGGGTGTGGGGCACATGCCTGCCCCTGAGGTCGGAGGGGACCTCCCGCCCCTGCATCTTAAAAACGGGCTGGGGATGCTGCCAGGCGCCAGCCCCTGGCCCAGTCAGCTGACGGCAGGCAGGCTGTCCTCGGGGCCTGGCCGGGGCGCTGCCTCATGGCCCCAGGGCTGCCCGGCCCCACCCGGCCCCAGGAGCCTCCTCATCTGGGCGCAGGGCGGCCCTTGCTTCTCTGGCCTCAGTCTCCCCACCTGCACAGCAGGACCGCGGGTGGCCCTGGCTCCTGGGCTGCCCTGCCCACTGGCCTCGCCTCAGTCCGGTGGACCCGCTCCCCGCCCCTGTCCGTTGCTTTGGACGCGAGGCCTCTGTGGCTGCCCCTGTGCCCGCGCCCAGCGCCGCCTGGCTTTCCTGCTCCGGCTCTTGGCCACCCTGCCTCTCACAGCCCCGTCTCTGCCTCTTCTCTCCCCTTGGGCTCCCGCTTGTTCCTCCCTCCTCTGTGTCTCTGGACCCCGCTCCAGCCAGACCTGGTTCACATTCAGATGGCTGCAAAGGTACTTCCACCCTGCCCTGCCCCTCCGGCCCTCCCGCCGGCACTTCCTGCCTATCCCCTCCCTCTACCCCTCCCCCATCCTCTCCCCTCCTCCTTCCCCCTCTCCCTCTCCCTCCTTCTCCTCCTCCTTCTCTTGGGCCAGTTAGTATAAAAATGCCCTGGCACCGGCACTCTGCCACCTGTCCCTCCAACTCTGTGACTGTGACTTCGGGCAAGTCCCAGCCCCCTCTGGCCTCAGTTTCCCCCTGTGTATGGGTGAGCTGCAGAAGGAGGCCTGTGGTTTTCAGCTAAGGCCCCTTAGGTGTGGCCTGTGATTTGCAGCAGAGGCAAGCATTGCTCTAGCTTGCAGGGCCAGGGTCTAGATTGTCACTGGGCCCCCAAAGGGCCCCCCCTTGCCTCCGGCTTCCAGGATTGGGCTTCTGAGTCTTTGGGCTGGGGAAACTTCGCCTTCGGAAGGTCTGATTTGACATCCACCTCAGGCAGGAGCCTTCTCTCTGTAACAGTGTCGCTTGCCCCAGAGAAGGGCACTCCCTCCCTCCCTCTCCTAGCCCTTGGCATCTGCAGGTGGCTGGGTCCATCTGAAAGGAAACTGCTCCCCTCTTGTCCCAGGACAATGCCTGGTGGCTGAGGCTGACTGAGCTCAGTCCTGCCCCGGCTTGGACAAAGCTCCCCTGAGCCAGCTTTGGTAGTGGCGTCTGACAGGGAGCAGAAGTCTGGGCCAGCTCCACCTGGTGCGCTTGGGAACACGGGCTGGGCTACGCCTCCCAGTGCTTCCTGGGCTGCAGGGGCCCTGCATGGCACCTGGGCAGGTGGCAGGCACCTGGACTCACCTAATGACGGCCCTTTCTTCTTTGCTCCTCCTCCCCTTGCTCAGAGAGGGAGACTGGTGGCTGGCCCACTCACTCAGCACGGGACAGACTGGCTACATCCCCAGCAACTATGTGGCGCCTTCTGACTCCATCCAGGCTGAGGAGTGAGTATCGCCTCTGTCCCAGCCGAGTCTTCGGCTGGAGAGAGGTCTGGCTGCCCTGGCCCCGCCACATCCCAGGGACGGCCCCGTGGGTGGCAGGAGTCTGGATCATTAGCATCGCTCTCATCCCTCCCACCCCAGATGGTATTTTGGCAAGATCACCAGGCGGGAGTCAGAGCGACTGCTGCTCAACACAGAGAACCCAAGAGGGACCTTCCTGGTGCGAGAAAGTGAGACCACGAAAGGTACGGTCTCTGCTGCTGGCCAGCGGGGATGAGTTTCTCCTGGTGGTGTGAGCTGGGCATTGCAGATGCATAGGAGCGGAGCGGGGTGTGGGGGAGAACCCTCCAAACGGAGAGAACAGTGGGATTGACGTCAGGGACGTGTATTTGAGGAACATGAAGTCAGTTGGGGTGGCCAGAAGTACAGCCAGAGATGAGGCTTGGCCTCCCTGGCCTCAGTTTCTCAAAAGAGCAATGGATGCAGTTGTCGGGAGGTCTGTGTCACACGCAGGACTCATTCCCAGGCCCCTCTTCTCCCCTCTAGGGCCCCTGGGACTGCCCTTCCCCCACAGTCCTGGCTGGGCTCTTCTCCCACCCTCCCCCACTGGAGAGTGAAGATCATCCCCCTTCTCTCCAGCCCCTCGGAAAGTGGGTTGCAGGAGCCCTGTCACCATGGCAACCGAGCAGGGTTGCTTCCTGTGGGCCTGGGGCTCAGCGGGAGCTGGGAAAGCTGAGCATCAGGTCCTGCATGTGGGCTTGGGAGCGGTCCTGTGGGGCACCCGTGTAGCTCTCGGCTTGTGGGGGTGGCAGGGACCGTGCTTTACTACGTGGGAGTGAATTGTGATGGGTTTGTCCTGTGCCCGGGGCCCTGGGGAGCGCGGACCTGTGTGACCATGTGGCCTCTTGGCATGGGCATGCCAGTATGTGCCGTGCAGTCAGAGCGGGCTTTAGCTTCAGGCTGGTGGCTTCTGTGTGCATGCAGCCTGGGCCACCTGCAGGAGCCATGGCTGACCCTCGGGTATGGTTGGAGTCCCAGCTCTGTGCCTGAGTCACTGGGTGTCCTGAGGCTGGTCATCTTTTCTCTCTGGGCCTTATTTTCCCTTCTGTGTGGGATTGTAGTCTCCACTTGAGGCTGCCAGGGGTTGACCTTCCTCCTGAGTCCCATTTCTGGGGCTCAGCCTCATACAGTGAGGCCACTTCCCTCCAGCATTCCACTGGCTCTGGTTAAGGGGCTCCCAGTCAGCCCAGGGGCAGGAGGCAGCTCTTCCCTCCAGAAGCTTTTCTAGGCTTGCGGAGGGCAGGGAGGATCCCAGCGTGCCCTTGGCATCCTGTGGGCCTCGCCTAGCACAAGGTCTCCCTCCAGGGCTGCCGCTGCCTCTGCCAGCCACCTGTTCTGCCTGAGCCAAGACTGGTGTTAGGGAAGCAGCATGGGGCTGGGCACAGACAAAGCCCATGTGGGCAGAGCCAGAGAGGGAGTAGCTAGGCAGGGAAAGAGCCATGTGGGTGTACCAGGTTCCTACTGAGTGCCTACTGTGTGCCAGGCCCTTGAACGTGGTCTGACTGAACCTTCCCAGTTAATCTTGGGTGTAGAGGAGGAAACCGATCCACAGGGTGAGCTTCAGCTGGGGCGCACACCCCGGGTTTGAGTTCTTCCAGGACCAGGGTTTGGGGTGGGCCTCTTCTGCTCAGGTGTTCTTTGGCTTGCTTGGCTGTGCCTCTGTGGCTGCCCAGAGCAAGGCCTGAGAGACAGGGCTGTCCACCTGGCCCCTCTCTCTCCAGGGTCAGGCAGGCACGGCACTGGGCCCAGAGCAGAGCTGGGGCCTTGGTTGTGGAGCTGGTGGCAGGGTGGTCATGGCTGCCTCTCCCTCGGGCCCTGCCGTAGGTGCCTACTGCCTCTCGGTGTCCGACTTCGACAACGCCAAAGGCCTCAATGTGAAGCACTACAAGATCCGCAAGCTGGACAGCGGGGGCTTCTACATCACCTCCCGCACCCAGTTCAACAGCTTGCAGCAGCTGGTCGCCTACTACTCCAGTGAGCCGGGCCGCCGCCCCTCCTTGACCCCCCCCCCCAGCTGGCTGGTGAGGAGGGGCTGCTCTGAGCAGCTGGGAGGGAGGCGGCTGGGGTAGGTGGCTCGCCACTCCCGGACCGGTCTGAACCGGTTACTGGGAGAGGAGGGGGCTGCCACACTGGTTGCAGCCCAGCCGAGCTGCAGAGGAGAGAGCCAGAGAGCCAGAGGGCGTGGGGGCTGGGCGCCATGGCGGCCGCCTACCCGGAGACCGGGTGCCCATGCAGGGCGGTCCACTGCTCACCTCACGCCACCTCCTCTCACCTGGGCCTCCCACCTTCCTCTAGGTCGGCCACCAGGCCACCACACTGACCTCTGCCACCGCTGTAGGGGACGAGCTGAGCTCTGTTCTCTAGGTCGAACCCTTCCGGCTCTCCTGTGATCTTAGAGTGGTGACAGGCGTGCACAGGCTCGGCCAACCTGCGGCTCCCTGCCTCCACCTCCGTGCAGCTTCTCCACCCCAGGAGCTGCTGCGTCAGGCTGGGCCTGGGCCCTGCCCTCTGGGGAGTGCCCTCCCTGGGTCCCCCCGCAGGTCCAGGCCCATAGCCGCTTTCCCTGGGGTCTGTCCGCCAGCCCTCCTGCCCCCCACATGCACATCCACCGCGCTTCTCCATCCCTTTGGTGGTGTTGGCCCTCCAGGCGTCGAGCTGTGGCAGGTTCCCCACACTTGCCGCCCCCGGGTCCCTGGCACCCTTCAGGTCCAGTGAATGAAGGGATGGGCTCTGAACAGCTGAGCAGAGCATCGTGGGCCCTGGGGCTGGGCATGTGCAGGTGCCTTTCTTCCAGGGCATCCCGCGTGTCCCCCGCGCCTCTGTGCACACGAGTTGTGAGGCCACGTACATGGGGATGGGCAGGCCCCAGGGAAACCCACCTGAGCTCCGCTCTGTCTGTCTTCAGAACACGCCGATGGCCTGTGCCACCGCCTCACCACTGTGTGCCCCACGTCCAAGCCGCAGACCCAGGGCCTGGCCAAGGACGCCTGGGAGATCCCCCGCGAGTCGCTGCGGCTGGAGGTCAAGCTGGGCCAGGGCTGCTTCGGGGAAGTGTGGATGGGTAAGGAGAGCCCGTACCTCCAGAGAGCGGGACCCCTGGGGTGGAGGGTACCACCTGGGGACCAGGCCTCTGTCCATCCTGTGCGGCAGCTCAAGGTGCCCTGGGTCCCCTTCCGTCAGCTGCCTCTGAACAATGTGGCCCTAGTTTAAACGTGGAGCTCCGCCAGTGGCGGATGTTACCACTCTGGGTGTAGCCCTGAGTGCTGGGCCCCACAGGAGATGGGCAGGCCAGACTCTCTGTGCCCAGGACACCCTAGAGACCTGGCACCTGTCTGCCAGGAGCCGCCAGGGCTGGACATGGGGCCTCCCGAAGACCTCCTCATGTCTGGGCAGGGGGTCTTCAGACTGAAGAGCCTCAGTCTTTCTGACTGTAAAATGGGGCTGGTGATGAGGGCGCCATTGTGGGGCTGTGTGGGAACTCTGGCCCCTGGGCGTGCACACGTTCGCTCTCAGCCACGGAAGAGAAGGCCCCGCCCACCGAGGGAGGGCTGGGAGCCGAGGGCTTGCGTGTTCTTAGCCTGTTAGTGATTTCCTGTCTGACCTGGAGATGAGGCAAGCTCGTCCTTGAAACAAGCTCTGTGCAGCCCTGACAGGGCCCAGGCCCCTCTCCTGCCAGCTGGCTTCTGCGCCCAGAGGCTCAGAGGCAGGGCTGAGTGCTGTGCTGCGGCTTCAGGCCCTCGTCTGTTGGTCTCTCCTGGATGCCAGGTCACTTGGTCCCTCTCCCTTCAGATGGCAGCAGAGGGCCCCCGCTGGGAGACATTGCCAGGACAGAAGGCTAGAAGCTGGAGGCAGGTCCAGGCTGAGCTGCAGGGGTGGAAGGGAAGCTGCTTCCAGGGCAGACCCCAGAGCGGAGCCGAAGGAAACTGGGATGAACCCGCAGCGCCTGCTGCCTGGCGCCTGGGAAGCTCGTCCTGCCTGGGGTGTGGTGGCATGGGTAGGGAGCCCGCCTCTCCCTGGTGCTCGAGGTGGACACATGAAGTGCTGCGGGCCAATCACAGGTGGCCTGTGCCAGAAGGGCCACAGGCACAGCCAGCTCTGGAATCCAGGTCTGGTGACAGGAATGGACCAGGGCCACTTACGAAGTAGCCTCCAGCCTGGCGGGGCCAGAACCCAACTAAAGTCCTGGAGCACAGCTGTCCTCGGCCCCACGCCCGAACCCCGACGATCTGGGTCGGGGGCTCTTGTTCACTGAGCCCTGGGGGGCCCAGGGCACCCCATCCTCCACAGCCCCACAGGGCGGCCCAGGGGACCCTCGTCTTCCAGATGAGGAAACGGAAGGGAACTAACACCCTCGGCCTCCCTGGTGGGGGCCAGCTTCTCCCGCGTGGGCCTGCCTGGCTTTCTGGGAGTTCTTTTTCCAGAGGTGCTTTCTTGTCCACGTGGCCTCAGAGGTCCCTGCACCAGCTCTGCCTCCTCGTGGGTCCCCACCAGGAACACTGTTGGCTGATGGCGGGGCCCCTTGGCTGTGCTGATCGCTCGGGTGGGAGGGGCTGACTTGGAACTTGGGCCAGGCCACCGTTGTGTTTGGGGACGTGCGGAGTAGCCAGGTCCCTGGCGGCAGCTGCTCTTCCGTGAGGCTTGCTTCCTCCTGTGACAGTCCTGGGAGGAGCTCTCTGTCCTTGTGCCCGTTGCACACACGGGAACCCCGAGGCTCAGAAGGAGCAGGGCTTGCCACGTGACTCGGGAGCCAAGCCGAGGCTGGCACCAGCAGGCAGGTCCCTTTCCTGTGCGACCCGACTGGGACCTCCGCTGAGGCAGCCTGCGTGCCTCCCCAGGAACCTGGAACGGCACCACGAGGGTGGCCATCAAAACCTTGAAGCCCGGCACCATGTCTCCGGAGGCCTTCCTGCAGGAGGCCCAGGTCATGAAGAAGCTGCGGCACGAGAAGCTGGTGCAGCTCTACGCCGTGGTGTCCGAGGAGCCCATCTACATCGTCACCGAGTACATGAGCAAGGGTGAGGCTGTGTGGCGGCCGGGCGGCAGCCGCCCTCCACCTGGAGCCAGCCCCTTCAGTGTGGTGGCACAGAGCCGCGCCCCTCTCTCTTTGTTTCAGTGCTGGTTTCTAAAGCCAAAGGCTGTTCTTGGGCTAAAAGGGAGCGCCTGCCCTACCAGCTGACCCACGCCCGGGGCAAATCCCCGGCTTGACCCTCATTTCCTGTTGTTGGTACTGGCCTTGAAACTGGGGCCTTGCACGTGCTAGCTCCCTGCTGATGAGCCACCTCTTAACCCCCTCTCTCTGAAAATGCTGTCTTGAGACAGGGTCTCACTAAGTTGCTGAGGCTGGCCTTGAGCTTGTGATCCTCCTGCCTCAGCCTCCTGAGTAGCTGGGATTACAGGCCCTACCTCTGTGCCCAGCCAGTTCAGTTTTTTTTTTTTTTTAAAGTAGTTTTTAGATGTTGATGGACCTTTATTTTATTCATTTATTTATTTGTGGTGTTGAGAATTGAACCCAGTGCCTCACACGTGCCAGGCAAGTGCTCTCCCACTGAGCCACGCCCCAGCCCCCAGTTCAGTGTTTAACCCAGGGGCGCTCTATGTCCCTTACCACAGTCTGGGTGTCTCCAGCACCCAGGGGGCTCCCGTTCCCCTTGGCCGACGATGCCCTCCAGTCCTAAGTCCAGGCAACCACCGGCTGCTTTCTGTCATAGTGGGCTTGTGTATATTCGGGAACTTCGCTCATGTCCCCTTTACCTCTGGGGTTTGTCCTTATCGTGTATGCTGGTGGCCTGTTCCTTTTTGATCACCAGGCAGGACCTGGTGTGCAGAAGCCCAGTCTACCCACCTGCAGAGGGCGGGACATCCTCCCGTCCTGCTTGCTTGCTGAGTGACAGGTGTGGAATAGACTTCTCCAGAAGCAGGGCGACGCAGTACCTGCTGTGCTGGTTCACGCAGGCCAGCATCCCTGGACAGGGCCTGGGAATTGCCGTTCCTGGTGCAGGGAAGGCAGGTCAGGGGCTACAGCTTGTCTCTCTCTGCCCAGGGAGTTTGCTGGACTTTCTCAAGGGGGAGACCGGGAAGTACCTGCGGCTGCCACAGCTGGTGGACATGGCCGCTCAGGTGAGCAGGCCCCTCCCGCCTCCCACAGCCTGGGAGCTTCCACACCCCTGCACCTTCCAGCTCCCACACTGCCTGGCTCAGCCATTCCAACCTCTTGAGCGCCCCCTCTGGGAGGCCTGCATGGGTTGCTGCACACTCTCCTCTCCCCACGTTGCCGGAACCACCCACAGGTGCAGTGAGTGGTGGTTCTGGACAGAGGACTTTACCTGGACATCAGGAATCACTGACTGACTATGAGACCTCAGTTTCCTTCCCCATGAAGGTCATTCAGTCACTCAGCAAACGCATTACTGCTTGCTGTGGGCAGAGCTCAACAGCCACCTTTTCTACTTGATCCTGATCAGAATCAGGAGACAGAGATTAGTTGTTATTCCCATTTGAAGAAGACTGAAGCTCAGAGAGGGAGCTTGGGAAGCAGGCAGGAGGTGGCTTGCATCTGTCCGCGGGTCAGCTGGGGCTTGACTTCAGGACTGCCTTTGCCATGCTCTTCCCCTTTGCCTGGACCTTCCCCTGCTGAGCACTGGTCCTGCCTTTCACGGCAGCAGCCATTATTGCAGTCTGACTTCGTTTGCCGAAGAGGTGTGGGGAGGGCAGGGAGTAGGCTGTCCACCCTGGGATGACAACCCCATGTGCCCATGACCCTGGAAGGCTGGGTGGCTGCTGAGCCAGGCTCCCGGGGCTCTGCCTGCAGATCGCCTCAGGCATGGCGTATGTGGAGCGGATGAACTATGTCCACCGGGACCTCCGTGCCGCCAACATCCTGGTGGGGGAGAGCCTGGTGTGCAAGGTGGCTGACTTCGGGCTGGCCCGGCTCATCGAGGACAACGAGTACACGGCCCGGCAAGGTGAGCGGGCCACGCTGCCGAGCCTGTTTGCTCATCTGCCAGGCGGAGAGGAGGACGGTGCCGGTGGTGGTGACGTGTGGTACCCTCCTGACCTTTCCACGCCCACAGGTGCCAAATTCCCCATCAAGTGGACGGCTCCAGAAGCCGCCCTGTATGGCCGGTTCACCATCAAGTCCGACGTGTGGTCCTTCGGAATCTTGCTGACGGAGCTCACGACAAAGGGACGGGTGCCCTATCCTGGTGAGAAGCATCCGCATGACTGTCTTTGGTCCCCGAACCCCTGGGCCCTGATGGCCTTAGGTAAGCCCACTCAGTCCTGGGCCTGTTTCCCCATTTGTGTGACAGAAAGTGAGCAGCTGACCTTAGGTTCTCTCCGGGTTGGGGCTTGGCCTTGGGGACAGGGCCTCTCCGTGTCGTGTCCCTGCCGTCTTGGGCAGGAAGCTCCCGTCCCTGTCATCTTCTGCCCACTTCCTGCCTGGCGCCAGGCTTCTCATGCCCCCTCTGCCCACAGGGATGGTGAATCGTGAGGTGCTGGATCAAGTCGAGCGGGGTTACCGGATGCCCTGTCCGCCTGAGTGTCCCGAGTCGCTGCATGACCTCATGTGCCAGTGCTGGAGGAAGGAGCCTGAGGAGCGGCCCACCTTCGAGTACCTGCAGGCCTTCCTGGAGGACTACTTCACGTCAACCGAGCCCCAGTACCAGCCGGGGGAGAACCTATAGAGCAGGCAGGCCCAGACTGCTTCTCAGCTGCCATCCTGGGCAGGCGGCCCCTGCAGGGGCTCTGGCCTCCCTCTGCCTGCCCACCGCCGCTGCGTCTGCGGGGCTGAATTGCTCTGTCTTTGGGGACATGGAAGGGCTTTGGGACCTGGTGCAGCCCGTGAGGACGGGTCCAAGGCCAGCACAGCCCAGCGCCTGCCCTGGCCGCCTGCCTCCTGTCTACATTCCCTCCTGAGCTCTGCCCGTCCCTGGAGGAGGAATTGGGAAGAAGGGCTGGGGCTGGGCGCCATTTTTCTAGCCTCCATCTGCTCCACTTACCTGGTCCCCTCCCTATACTGATGCCCCCAGGTCTGTCTCCAGAGCTGGCCAAAGAGCCTTTCCAAAGAGGAGTGATAGGCCCAGCCTCGCCTGCTCGCCACCCTGCCCCTCGCCACCTCTTTCTGGAACACCCGTGGGTGGAGGTTGCTGGGTCCAGACCCCTCTGCCAGGCTGCCAGGCTGCCAGGCTGCACAGCCCCAGGCCTGGCGTGACTTGGCAATGGTGGGTGGGGAGGACTCCCAGCCCTGCCCTCCGTCCACCCAAGTCACCCTTGGAGATCTTTGATTTCTTCCTCCCATTTTGCCCATGGGGAAGCTGAGTCTGGAGAGGGGATTGATCCGGTTGGCGTGCGATGGCACCTGGTGCTCCCTCCGTCTTCCTCAGGAACCCAGAGTTGTCCTCAGAGGCATTACGGACAGATGGGCAGCCCAGGGCCAAGGGGCCGGGTGGTTAGAGAGCAAAGTCCTGCTGCCCTGCCTGGGTCAAGGGGAGGGACAGAGGCAGAGGCGCTGCTGAGCTGGGGGGGAGCGCCACAGGTGAAGGCGTGGGGAGACCCCATCAGAACATGGGTGGTTTGGGGTTTTTGGAGCCACTAGCCATGAAAGGGTGCCTGCTCCCGAGTTCCAGAGGCAGGGAGTAGGAGTCAGAGATCTACGGCAGCGAGGCCCTGGTCCCAGCCTCCAGGGAACCCAGGGCCTCCTCCCCCAGTTTGTCCTGAGCATTTCAACCCCGGCCCCTGCTTTCCTCCAAGCTGGCACCCTTCACTCACGAGGAGGGAGAGGAGTGCCTTGGCTGGGGTTGAAGCAGGCAAGATGCCTACTGCCGCGCCAGGAGGGGCTGCGTGACCTCGGGTGCCTGTTGCTTCTCTGAGCTACAGCGCCTGCCCCTTGTGTGGCCATGGTCTGCAGCTGCTCAGCTCCTGTCCCGACCCTGTCACAGGGCTTCTGTGGTGAGCTGCCAGGAGACAGTGGCCCTGGCTCTGCTGTTCAGCCTTAGGGTATGTGGCTTCTCTGTTGGCCTTGGTGTGCCCATATGTAAAATGGGCAGCTGGTGATTTGTGCGATCTTGCCAAGGGCCCTTGTGTGTATGTGTGTGTGTAAGTGTGTGTCTCTCCATGTGTGTCCATATTTAACATGTAAAAAATGCCCCCCCTGACATGTGGTACATTCCACTCACTGTTCCCACCATAGCAATAACATTCCCGCTGCCAGGGGCTCTCGAGCCAGCCAGGCCCTGACAGTGGGGAAGGCGGCCCCGTGGTGCCTGCCTATGAAATTTCAGCTTTCCCTTCTACACGAGTCTGTTTCCCAGGTCTCTTCCTGTCCATCCCACCTGCCCCACACTCCCAATTCCTCCTCCAACTGCCCAAGGCCCTTTGTACAAGTTGTCCCAATACTGTCCTATTTTTTTTTAAAACAGTGTTTTGTAGATTTCAGATGACTATGCAGAGGCCTAGGGGACCCCTGGCTCTGGGCAGGGCCTAGGGGTCCCACATTCCATGGCCCAGGCTCGGGGGGAGGGGGGAATCTAGAATTGGTTGTAAATACTTTGCATATTGTCTGATTAAACACAAAGAGACCTCAGAATTTGGCTGCTGGTTAATCGAACATCTACTGTGTGTGGAGAGTGGGGTGGGGGCAGGTTGTGAAAAGCAGCTGCAGTCAGAGGGGCCTTCGTCCCCCCAGCAGTGCTGGTGGCTGGAGGGCTACAAGCCAGGGGTGACATGATCCGATGGGGACGGCCAGGGTGACTGTGTGTGCATGCTGCACCTGCGTTTGGGGATCACACTGGGACAAACACTAGGCCAAGCCCAGGACCTTGGGAGTTTCTGGACTCAAATCCCTGGCGGTGGTGGCAGCTGATGCTGGGGACGGGGTGGGGCTGCCAGGCCAGCGTGGAGTGGGTGCTGACGTGTTTGGGCACTCCTGAGACAGGACTGTGCGTGCTGTTCTGTGTTCCTGGGAGTGCCGGGTTGGGGGTCTGTGAAGGACCTGAACACTCTGAAGGAAGTTCAAAGACCCCCAAAGATCGGCCCGGGGAGGTGATCTGCCGCCACCCGAGGGAAGACCCTTGTTTCACATCAGATGCTGCCTGTGCAAGTGAGTCACCTGAAACAAGCGTCAAAACTGGACGGGGTTAATTCCACAAGCAAACATGGAGTGCCTGGGTCAGAATGGACCCCTGGTGGCCCCATGGGCGTGCCTGCGTGCTGGGGCAGGCATGGTGCAGGGCCAAGGCTTCGTGGCATGTGTTCTCAGACCGGGAGGGACGGCCCACGTGCTCATGGGCATGTTTACTCACAGACGTGCTCTTCAGGTGTGTGTGGGTGGGTGGGCATGGGAGGGGTGTCCTGGAAGTGTGGCCCTGGGCGTTAACCGGGGATGGGTGAGCGGGATTAGGTCTGGCTCTGTGTACTGCCCAGACACAATTCAGGCGGCATGGGTTCACGTGGATGTGTGCGAGACGTGTGTGCCCCCAAGGCCTGTGTGAGCTCAGGTATGCAAGCCTGGAGCTGGCCACTCAGCTGGGTCCCGTGTGAGCTTATCCTGCTAGTCCAGTGGATTCAAAGTACTCGCCCTGCACTGCCACTGCCACTTGAAGTGTGCCTGGGGTGCTGCAGGGCAGGGCCTGCCGCCTGTCGCCGTTGGCCCGTGGAGTGGGGGCATCCCTCTTTCTCTCTCCTACCTGTCTGTGCCTCCCACCCGTCTGGGGCTCTGTCTTGATCATTTCATGTTTCTGTCCCCACCCTAACCCCCTCTCCTTTCTTTCTTTTTTTTTCTGGCATGGGGGATTGAACCCAGAGGTACTTAACCCCTGAGCCACACCCCCAGCCTGCTTTAAAAAAAAAAAAAAAAAAAAAAATATATATATATAATAATAATAATATATATAATATTATAAAATATACATAATATAAAATATATATATATATAATATAGTTGTTTATTTTATTTATTTATTTTTTTGTGGTGCTGAAGATCAAACCCAGAGTCTCACACATGCTAGGCAAGCGCTCTGCCACTGAGCCACAACCCAGCCCTCCTGCTTTTTAAAATGTTTTATTAGAGACAGGGTCTTGCTGAGTTGCTTAGGGTCTCGCTAAGCTGCCGAGGCTGGCTGTGAACTTGCTGCACTGGGATTCAGGTGTGGCTCCTGGCTCCCCTCTCATTTCTTGGTCTTTCTCCCTCCCCAGGCCTCTGGTGTTTTTCTTTTTTTTTCCTGTGGTGCTGGGGATTGAACCCAGGGCCTTGTGCATGTGAGGCAGGCACTCTACCAACTGAACTATCTCCCCAGCCCAGGCCTCTGGTTTTGTCTGTTCCCATCCGGTCTCCCTGTGCCCTGTGGCTCCTCTCTGCCCCCGCTTTCTGTCCCTCAGAGCCTCCTTTCTGTCCGTCTCCCCATAGCGACTCTCCCCAGGCCTCCCCACCTGTGGGAATGGCTTTGCTTCCCTCTCTGCAACCTGGCCAAACTCCTATTCATCCTTCAAAACACATCCCAGAGGCCCCAGAGCAGCCCCGGAGATTTCTCTGTCCCCTGCACCCCAGTGGTTCACACAGCTTGCCCACTGCAGTAAGAGCTTGAGGGGCCAGAGAGAGCACCCCAAGTCAGGCCCACCTAGTAACTGGTCTGGGGACAGGTGAGGAAGCTGCTGCCTCCCCTCTTGCTCAGGCTCCTCTGGGTTTGACTTCCTTATTCTGGGCCTGGGTTTGTTTGCTTTTGCTTGAGACAGAGACAAGGCACAGAGAGGGGAAGGCAAGCGATGTCCACTCTGCTATGGTCACCAGGGCCACCATTTCTGGCCCCTCAGCTCCTCCTTCAGCCCTGTCCCATTTTCTGCCACTTTGGGGGATGAGGATCTGTGCCCCTCGGCCTTCCTTTTCTGCTTTCAGTTAGCTTTTGCTATTATTCTGCATACATTTTTTTTTGGGGGGGACCAAAATATTTTCCTTTATGGCAAAAATAATGTATGTCCCTTTTGGCAGAGGAGGAAAGACTCAGAAAAGCACAAATGAGAAGAAAGTCCAACCAGGCTGACCCACTCGTCCCTCCTGCCTGGAGGGAGGTGGGCGTGCTCCTCAGAGCCCGGGCCCTGAGCCTCTCTGGCCTTCCCATCTGCATCTCCGTCCTCTGCACCCCCGTTTGTTGGCTCTCTCAGGGCAGCTGGCTCTTCCCTCCTTCATACATTCAAACATGGACCTTGGTTCACCACCTGCCATGGCCCAGTCCTGCCCCGGCCTGTGTACCTATGAGAGGGACGCTTGGCCCACGCAGGACCCTGCCTGGTGGCCGCCTTGCCGCCCTCCCAGCCTCCCTTCTCCAGGGTTCCGAGTCCTCCCCTGCCGTACTTCACTGTGTGCACAGGTGGAGTTGCAGGATGTGCGCGTGGTGGGGTGGCACGGGCACCAGTGCCTTCGCTGCTCCTGGGCTGCCCGCAGCTCTCTCGGCCCCCTCTGCCCCTCCCTTATGAAATTCTCTTGACCAGGCCTCACACCGGGTGCAAATGTGTGCACGCACACACGCATGCACACAGGCACACAGGTACACACACACACAGGCACGCACACAGGCATGCACACAGGCACACACACACAGGCACACACACAGGCACACGCACACACAGACACGCATGCAGGCACACACACACACAGGTACACACACACAGGCACGCACACAGGCACACGCACACACAGACACGCATGCAGGCACACGCACACACAGGCACGCACGCACGCACACGGGCACGCACACACCCAGCCCTGTCTGCATTTTCTCGTCTGTCTTCTTTTCCTATTTTTCTCTCATGAATTCCAGAAAGCTGAGGTTTGTAGAGAGTAAAAGCATCGGATAGAGACTGACAATGGAGAGACAGGATGGGAAGAGCCAGGACAGGAGGGAAAGCGAGCAGGGCCACAGCTGAGCCTGGAGTTGGATGGAGCTGGGCTGCGCTCTGTCCACTGGTCTGTCTGGGTGCATCCTGGTTCCCCAACCCGCTCCTCTCCTGGTTTTCACCCCCAGACCTGGGATGCTGCCGCAGGAGCACGTCTCATGGGTCCTGGGCCAGTGTCCCCTGTGAGTGTTGGCCTCTGCCTCCTCTTGCTGTGGTCTTTCGAACACCCTCTTCTTTCTCCAGGGTGGGGCCGAATCCCTGAGCTGGACGATCTGTCTCCCTTTTCCTTCCTCTCCTGTGGTGTGTGTCCATCTGCATTTGTGCGTGTGTGGGGTCGTGAATCTCTTGCCACCTGCTTTCCCCATTCCGCGGCTGTTCTACTTCTCAGGGCCCATGCTCCCTGCAGCCTGCGCCTCAAGGCTGCCCCTGGAGCAGCCCCCAGACATCCCGTCTGCACCCACCCAGACCTTCAAACTCCTGTGCGCTCTCCCTCTGCAGAGACACCCAACGTCCGCCTTTGGTGCCGGGCACAGGCCTTGGGGGCTCAGTCGTCCCTCGCCTGGGATCTGCCGTGGCCTTCCACTCTCTCCCCACCTCTGCCTTGCTTCTGTTCTTCATTTCCCCTCCGCAGGCGCTTGAGGCCTCTGCAGCTGTCCAGCGGTCTCTGTTCCCTGCCTGCCGCTGTGCCCTGGTGGCTCCTTCTTCCTGATGGCTTTCTTTTTCTTCAGCCTGCAGGCCTCAGGGAAGGCCTTGTGATGTCCCCTTTCCTGGGTTCTCTTGTCTCCAGTGTTCCCTGTGATGGCATCTGTCCTAACCTTGGCCCACTGCTACCCAGACCCAGGCTGGGCACCCAAACAGAGCCCTGTTCTGACTTTTGTGGACCCTTCTTCCATAAAAGAAAATGCAAGGTTGTATTTTATGATAGCAATTATAAAAAGGTGAATATATTACTATTATGTATTAAAATATTTTCCAAGGACTGGGGTGGAGCTCAGTAGTTAGCGCACTTGCCTTACCTGTCTGTGCAAGGCCCTGGGTTTCAACCCCAGCACTATTATAAAATCTGTTTTTCCTTTGAGCTCAAAGTTCATTTTTATTCTGATTGTAAGAGAAGTTCAAACACTCTTCAGGGCCCTAAAATCCACACAGGCTGGAGAGTTGCTGGTGCCTCTTTGGCGGGCCTGGTAGACTGTGCGTCCATGCCCTGGTACCCGTGTACAGCCTTTATCACATCCAGCCCCACTTCCAGTGCCCTCCCCGCCTTGTGCCTTATCTGGATTCTTCCAGACTGTGGGCCCTGGTCTTCCCCTTTCCTCCCACCCCTCCCTCACCTGCCCCCTGCTTTTTCACTTCGCATTAATCCCGAAGCTCCTGCCCCCTTGCACGCAGGCGCAGAAGCCCTCATCTGCTCTCGTTCCCTCGCTGAAGTTGCCTTCCTTTCTTCCGTTGGCCATTGGCCACAGGGTCCCTGCTGTGGGCCCAACCCTGGCGGGGCTTAGGGGTTAGGGGTGAGGAAGTCAGCCAGGTCCAGCCTTCCGCAAGCCACGTGTGGTCTGAGGACAGGTGAGAGGGACATGCAGAAAGGCCCAAGACCTCAGCAACGTGGAGCCAAGCCTGCAGAGGGGCAGGGAGGCCCCCTCGGGAGGCAAAAGGCCAGAAGGAGGGAAGGATGGGGAGCCCCCCAGGCAGCAGGAAGCAAGGCCCAGAGATGTGTGAGGAAGGACCACCAGACACAGACGGTCACAGGTCACAGGAGAGCAGAGGCCCTGAAGTAGCTCCTGCCGCTCCTGCCAGCCCTCTCCCCTCTGAGGCTTCATGTTGGCTTTGCTCTGGGCGCCCCACTTTCCTCTGTGCGTGGGCACGTGTTGAGTGTGCACGTGTGTGACTTCGTGGGTCTGGATCCTGTTCACCTCTCCTGTGGCCCAGGCACCTGTGTGGTGCACCATCCAGTGTTCCTCAGCTGCCGTGCACTGGGGGTGTAGCTGGTGCCTGGACACAGGGTGTGCTACCTGGGTGTCCAGGGCACAGGGTCCCTTGCCGTGGCCTGAGTCCAGCAGGGCCTCACATCGCTAAGTCACATCGCTAAGTCACTGTCCTTTCCTTCGTCCGTCGCGGGTCCCTTTGGCCGTTCTGAAGAGGCAGCCTGGGTGGCGGGCGCCGTCCCCTTCTTGCTCCTGTTTCCCGTCTCTTTGTCTCTCTGTCTCTTCTCTGTCTTTTGTTTTGCTCTTTTTTGTCTGTTTCTTTCCATTTCAGCCTCTGGATTTCAGCTCGAGCCTGGGAGCCTTGGTGCTCTGGCATTAATTAGCTTTCCCATTAGGGCGTGACCGCGCTGTTGGCGTGCTCGCGGGGGTGTGTGTGCGTGTGTATGTGCGTGTGCCCCACACGCATCTCTTATGCTTTCCTGCGGGCTTGGCCGGCACTGCTGCTGCATTCCTGCCCCCAGCCCCTGTCCCGTTCTCTCAAGGCTGCCCGGCCTGCGTGGCTAATGCAGGCTCTGCCCCCGCCGGCCCTGCACTCCCGCCTCCCGCCTGCAGGCGTGTGGCAGCTGCCCGCCCGCTTGTGAGCTTTGGGGTCACTGCCATGGGCTGGGGCTGTTTTCTTTCCCTCCCACAGCTCTTCCTGAAACACTGATTGTGCAGCAGCTGCTCCTGCCTGGCTCGAGCACACGTGCACGTGCATGTGTGTGTATGTGTGTGGCACACAGACAGGGTCAGAGCATTCCCTGCCTGGCCCCACTCAATGGGTTTCAGCTTTCGTGCTCATTCTGAGTCACTCACACTTGCCCAGCTGTTCAATCAACACCCTTCTCTCCCGTGCGCTGGCCATGTGTGTGCATGTATGCACGTGTGCGTATGTGCGTGTGCGTGTGCATGTGTGTGAGGATGCATGTGTGCGTATGCATGCATGCACGCATGTGTGTGAGTGCACATGTGTGCGTGCATGCAGGTGTGAGTGCGCGTGCAGGCTGCCGTGCCTCCCCTCCTTCCTGCCTGTTCGCTCCTTGTCTCTGAGGCGCTTCTGAAGTCTGCCCTGGCTCTCTGTGTGCAGCACTCACCAAGAGGCTTGTGTGAGACAAGCTATCTGACTGCGTGCCGTCTCTGTCACTTTCCCTAATGCTTTGTCCCGTGCTGGGGTAATTTCCTTTATTGTTTTCTTTTGGTCAACACATGCTGAACAGCCCCTGGAGGGTGCGTGTGTGTGAGGAGCTGCCCTGTGCCTGGGCTCTGCCCTCCCCTCTCCCGCCCCAGCTTGGAGCTTCCAGACCAGTGTCCTGTCTCTCCCCATCGTCCCCAAGGCCTCTTGGGTCCCTTTCCATGCCCATCTTTGAGGCTCTGTCCAGCAGATGAGCACCAGCAATCTGTCCACTCTTCTTTTGTTTCTCCATTAGCTCATCTGTCCAAGAGTTGTTTCTGGGTCCCTTTCCTGGGGCTCCCCCATTGTCCTCCCACTCCATGAGATCCTGTGGGCCACCTCTGCACCCACCCCTGTCCCACCTCTGTTCCCCACAACCTGTGGTGAGGTTCCAGGCCTTGCCTCTTCCCGACAGCCTGTCTGGCCCCTGTCTCGCTGTCCCTTCTGCCCTGCACACCCTGCTCTGCACCCCCGCCTCCCTCAGGGCACCCTGGACACTGCTCAGGCCTGCCAGCCCCACCCAGCGCAGGTCTCCTGGGCTGTCCCCTCCGTGCGAGGGTCTGGGTGCTGTCCTCTTCTGACCACATTGCCCTTTCACTTCCTCTTCCTCAGCCTTCCGTCTCCGCACCTGAGAGCCTGCTCCTGTCTCCCTCTGTTGCCTCCATCTTCATCCCTTCCCTCTTTTATCCTTTCTCTCATTTTAAAAACTCGGGTGTGCGCCATAAAGTGCACGGATCTGAAGTGAAAACCTCGGTGCGTTTCACGTGACCGCCTCCATTCCAGTCGACACACATTGTTTTAAGTCCCAAACTTGCCTTTTTTTTTTTTTCTTTCCTCTTTGTGTCTACGTGTGACATTCTGTCTATTTGTCTTGGAACTTTCTCAGCTGCTGCTTCTCTTCTGGGAGTCCTCGGCTTTGTTCCTTCATTCAATCAACAATTATTGAACACCTCCTAGGACAGCTCCCTGTGTGTCCTGCCCCTTCCTCCCTCTCTCCTGCTTGCTCCGCTCCCTCTCCAAATCTTATTGAATTCTGGCTCCTTTCTCTGCGTCACTGCAGGAGAGAGTGCGTGTCCGCTGGCCCACCGCCTCCCGCTCGCTCTCTGCCTCTCCCTGTGCTGCCTCCCTTTCTTTCTCTCCCACTCCTGGGGGTTGCATCTAGATGTTTCCAGGTGAACCCGGACCTGTTTCTCTCTCCTCCCTCCCCTTGCTGTCCCTGAGGGGTGAGTGAGGGCTGGTCAGCCCCCATGCTAGCTGCCACCTCTTCCTGCTGCCCCACCACCCCCTCCTGCCAATTCTCCTTGCTCCGCAGCAGGGTTTCTAGCCAGGATCTTGAAGCTGAGCTGCAGACTCATACACCCCAGGTGATACATCTCTCCTACTGCAGGAGGACCCCCAAATCCTGCAGGCCCCCACCCTGTTTCTCCCTTCTCCCTCCCAGGCTGACCTCGCCTCTGAGCGCCCTGTCTGCTGTGCTTTGTGACCTTGCCTGCCGGCTGCACAGACCCTGCTGGCCGCCTTCTCGGTGTCCTCTACTTCTGGGGGCCCAGCTCTGCGGACACCGTCCCTAAGCCTCCCCCACTCCTGGACAGCCTCTTCTCTGCCTGGCACTTCCCGAGGCTGTTGTTCCTTCCTGCTCTAGCACCCCCGTGCCTGCCCCCTCCCTGACTCTGGCCTCACCTTTCCCTCTGCAGGGACACACTGGCCCCTGCCTGAGGTCCGAATGCCCTTGCACCCCTACCGCCCTGTCATTCCATAAAGCCCCTAGGCATCCTGGCTCCCCGTTCAGACCCCCAGGATGCTCCCTGTATCCCCTTCCATTCCTTGCCCATGTCCTGTTCACATGGTCCCCAAGTGGGTCCCACCTCCACTCCCGGGCAGGGCTTACAGAGTGTCCTCCTCCACCAGTAGACTGAGCCTTCAGTCATCACTCACTGCCTCCCCGTCCCCACTGAGCTGGCCTGGGGACACAGGGCCATGTCCAAGGCTCTAGCCTCTGGTCTTGGGGGAGACCTCCTGTATGCCAGGCTGTGGGCTCCGGCTCACACACTCTTCCCTGTCTTCTTTGTCCCATGTTCACTGACCTGTTTCCTCCTATCCCGCCCCTGGGGGGGTCCTGCAGACTTCCCACATCAGCAGGTGTTTGGTCTGTCTCAGAGTGAGGGACAGGGAGCGCTGTCTCTCTGTCAGGTTTGTGCCTGTCTGTGTGAGTGTGTGTGAGTGTGGATGCATTTAGGCATCCTAGTGTCTGGTTTGCATGTGTCTGTTTCTCTGAGTCTGTGTGTGTGACAGTCCATGCGTCCTGACGTGGGTTTCTGGATGGCAGTCTCTGCCGGGGGGTGGGGGATCTGCTGGCACCTTTCTGGGTCTCTGCACCTCTGTGTCTCCTGGTGGGTCCTGCCTGTTGGCAGTGCCGAGCTGGGGCGTGTGTCTCGCAGCGTATCTCAGGCTGTGTCTCCCTGAGTGCAGGGGCCAGTCTGGGTGACTGTCTGCACGACACTCGTTCTCTCTCTGGGGCTCTGGAGCATCACCAGCCTGGTCTTTTGGGCTACATGTCACTGCTGCCTCCACTCACATCTGTCTCCCCCTCCTTCCCTGCATCCCGCTCCTGGGGGCTTTGTCGGGGTCTGCGCGTCACTGTCTGTGCCTGGCTGCTTCGCAGACAGTGTGCGTAACGCCTCGGGCCCCAGCTCCGGCTGCGTCCGGCCTGGGTGCGTGCGCCTGTGGGCGTGCAGTGTGTGCGTCATCCAGGAGCCCCGGGTGGTGTGGGGGTCTCGCCTCGCTGCTCCCGCTCTCCCTGGCCCCCTCCCTTCCTCGCTCTGAGCCCTTCTCCAGCTTTCTTTCTGCGTCAGGCCTGCGTGCGTGTGTGTGCACGCGCTCCGATCTTGGAGCTCCTCACTTCGCCCCTCCTGCTGACTTTCTGCCGCTGACCAGGTTTCTTGGGGGAACTTTCAAGGTTCACTTGTAGCTGTCCATCCACAAACCCCGAGGGGCCGGGGCTGGGCAGAGACCCCGATCTGCTCTTCTCTTTTTCCCTACCAGCTGTCCTCCCTGAAGTTCCATGTTCTCCCAGGGTGTCACGGGGTGCCTGTTACAGAATCAAATCCCAAGCCCTGGCCATCTTACTCCATCCTGCTGCCACTCATGCTGGCCACCAGCCCCCGGGGCAACTTTGGCTCCCGCCTGGGGTTTTGCACACGCGGGTTCCTGTACTCTGCCCAGAGTCCTGCAGGGGCTTGCTCACTTCCGCTAGGCCCCTGCTCCAGCGTCCCCTCTTCTGAGAGGCCTTTCCTGGGCCATTTGTCTAGAACAACACCCTGAGTTGTTCTCTCCACGCCTCCTGACTCTGTCAGTCTTCACGCACTTATCACTCCCCAACATCGACGGACATATTGATTTGGGGCTTATTTTTGGTGTGTCACTCTAGTCTCTTCGTCACTGTGCTGTCAGGCGCACAAGGGCAGGACTGTGTCTGTCTCCAGTCCCTGGAATGGTGCCTGGCCCACAGAAGGTGTCGCGTCTGTTCACTGAGGGGACACTTCTGCCCCCTGAAGGGTCAGGAGGTGGCAGAAATGCCTCCTTTTTTGTTCACCTAGTTCCCAGGGGGACCAGGGGGCTTCACCCTCTCCACCACCTGCCCACTGGCTCCCAGCCCCACTGTGACCCTTGCTGAGTCACCTGCACCTGGACGGCTCCTCCCTGGGCTCCTATCCCTTCTTTATACAGTGACACCCCCACCCCTCTCACAGTGCCGGGGGCTCCCACCCCCAAGAAGTGCACAACCCTGTGTCCCCATCCCCTCCCCTCCAAGTCCCAGGTCTCTGCTGCTCCTTGGCCTGCAAAGCCCCTTCCTTGTGGGCCTGTTTATTTAATTCTGTTATCATTTTATTTATTTTAAATTAAAAAAAATTTTGAAATTGAAGTGGAATCCATATAACTTTGCAGTGCTGGGGACTGATGGTGCCCTCACATGCCAGGAGAGTGCTCTGCCACTGAGCTGCATTCCAGCCCCTCAAGTTGGCCTCTTAAGGTGCCAGCTCGGTGGCATCTAGCCTGTCCACAGTGCCGTGCAACCACTGCCTCTACCCAGTTCCCAGACATTTCCATCACCCGAAAAGAAAATGCCATACTCGTGAAGCAGTCTGTTTTAGTCAACTTCTTTGACGCTGTGACCAGAAGACCTGAGGAGAACAATTTCAGAGGCGGAAAAGTTTGTTTGGTGCTCACAGTTTCAGAGGTCCTAGTTCATAGATGGCTGCCTCCCTTTCCCTGGGCCCGAGGTGAGGCAGAACATCATAGAGCAACAATGTGCAGGAGGAAAGCAGCTCAGGACATGGCAACCAGGAAGCAGGGAGAGACACTGCAGTCCAGGGGCAAAGTGTGAGCCCCAAAGGCACACCCCCAGTGACCCACCTCCTCCAGCCACACCCTACCCGCCTGCAATCACCACTGAATTAATCCATTCAAGTGGATTAATGTGCTTATTAGTTGAGGCTCTTGTGACCCAATCAGTTCACCTCTGAGCTTGCCTTGCGTCATCTTACACATGTGCTTCAGGGGACACCTCACTTCTAAGCCATAAAAGGTCACTCCCCAGTCCCCCAACCCTCTTCCTGTCCCTGGAACTTTATGGTCTGCGTTCTGTCTCCATGGACCCACCTGTTTTGGATACTTCGCATGGCGTGGGGCTGTCCAAGTTCTGCATGTTGGAACGTGTGTCAGGACTCCGCCAACACACGTCAGCCAACAATACCACAGCACACACAGCCCACACGGCCCCAGGTGAACTTGGCCCTCTGGGGCTGGCCCCAAAGCTGCACCTCACGCCCGCGCCATGCAGAGCCTGCTGTTCCCTGCTGTCCAGTCTCTCCTTCTGTCGCCCCTGGCTGTCCACCTATCCCTCTTCCCCACCACTGTCCCCGGACACCAGCCCCTGATACACGTGGACCCCATCTGTCCTTGGCTGCTCCAGGCCCTCCTCCATCCTCCATCCCCTCAGGCCTGAGTGCAGCCCTGGCCTCTGTCCCAGTGTCCCCCTTGCATGCTGCACCCCTCCTCGCCTCTCCAGCCCCATCCCTCCTCTGTCACCCCCATACCAGCCACCAGTGCCCAGATGGCCTGCCTTCCCAGGACCCCCATTCTCACCCCTTGGGGTCTTTGCACCTGCACCTTTTCCTGCCTGCTGTGCCCGTTCCTGACCACCCTCGACAGGCTCACCCCTAAGCAGAGTTGGCGTCTTCCCCTCCTCACAGGGCTGCCTGAAGGAAGGGCTCCCGGAAGAGCTCCCGCCCCGCTGTGAGCCAGAGGTGTCTGTGCGTCCAGGCCTGAGCTGTTCATGTGGGGTCCCCTGCACCTGGAGGGGGCCTCCCTCTGGGCAGGGGTGGAGAGAGCCATGGGCCTGGCCCAGCGGCTGCTGCCTCCTCACCCTTGGTCTCCTCCTCCTCCTGCCCACTTCCTCTTCCCTGGGTGCGGGTCTGTCTGTCAGTCTGTTCATCACCCCTTCCTCCCAAGGTCATTAGTTAGGTGACTGTGCTCTTTTTGAGTATCAGATGGTGTTGCTGCTGCTGCTGCTGCTGCTGTGTGTGTGTGTGTGTGTGTGTGTGTGTGTGTGAGAGAGAGAGAGAGAGAGAGAGAGAGAAGCTGCCACATGCACCACCTTCTCTCCAGTGGGCTGTCTGTCCATCATTTGACTGCTGGCCATGTTGTACTCCTTGCCTTTTCTCTTCTCTAGCCCTGGGTTATTCTCATTATTTGAGGTGAGGGAGAGGAAGAGGCAGAGGGAGGGAGGGAGAGAGAGAGAGAGAGAGAGAGAGAGAGAGAGAGAGAGAGAGAGAGAGAGAGACACACACACACAGAGGGGGAGGGAGGGAGAGAGCTGCCCACCCCCATCTCTGCAGGGCTTCTGTTTTGTGCTCATTTTGGGAGGGGGACATTCATCCCTCAGCATCCTCTGCCCAAGTGTCTCGTGTGTGTGTGTGTGTGTGTATGTGTGAGTGTGAGCACTTGTACACCCCTTCCCCTCCCTTAGCCCATTCTCTCTGTGTGGAAATCCACAGAGAGAGAGGAGGTGGGGGCACAGGGTGCACCTCCCTGGCCCCCTCCCCGTGGTCGCTGGGTCCCTAACGCCCCCTCCCAGCCCCACCCATCACCCCTGCGCTGTCTCTGCATCTCTCCTGCCTCTGACCTTCGTTCCGTTCCCTTCCTTTGGCTTTCCCTCTGTCCTTTTGCTCTCTCTCTCTGCTCCCTGCACTCTTCCTTCTTTCTCTTGGCCTCTCTCTCCTTCCTTCTCACATTTTCCAGATGTGCCATGTCTGACTCTGTCTCATGCCACATACTTTGCTGCTCCCTCCCCACCTCAGGCTTTGCCTTCACCCCTTCCCGGCCTCCCATGTGCCTGTGTGCGTGCCTATGTGTGTGTGTGTGTGTGTGTGCCTGTGTGCCTCTGTGCGTGTGCGCGCGTGTGTTTGTGCATGTGCGTGCCCATGTGTGCCGGTGAGTCCTGCCTCTCAGAGGCCTCATTTCACTGCCCCTAGCCTGCGGGGCCCTGGGGGCCTCTGTCCTGGGGTCTCGTCTTCCAGCCTGTAGCCTTCCCAGGCTGTGGCTCACCCACTTCTGGGGTGCCAGGCTGGGGATCCTCACATCGCCCCATAGCCTGCAACGCACAGCTGCACTCACCCTCTTCTGACACTGTCTCCCAGGCTCCCGAGCTGGGGATGCTGTCATCACCTGGTTACCTGTGCCAGGGCCTGCGGCTCCCTCCTCCCACCTCTCAAGAAGGCGCTTGGACTGCTCTGTAAGCACCTCTCCATCCACAGTGTCCCTCCCCCGGGCCACCTCTGGCACAGGTCGCCCTGTCTCTCCCTGGAAGGAGCCTGTCTCCCGACCCCTGCTCCTGTTGGGGTTCAGTAACAACCCCACCCCGAATCTGTAGGCCTTAATCCGTCAGCTTCCTGCTGTGCAAGGAAGGGGCCACCTTCCTGGGTGCACCGGGCCTCCCGCTCAGCCCTGCCTGCCGTGTCTCTCGGTCTCTCCTTTTATCTCTGTGTTTCTCTCCTTGTCTCTTCCCTCTCACAAGTGCATTCTGCTCCTCCAAGGCTTCGTCCTCTGCCTTCCCACACCCCAGCTTCCCTCTCTACTCTCCTTCTCCCAGCCTGGCCCCTGGAACTGGGCTTTGTGCTCGTGGGCTCCAGGACTTCCCTCAGGGAGAAACTCCCCTGCCTGGGCCTCTTGTTCAGCACTGATGTGACACCCCAGATTGAGGAAGCCTCAAAGGGAGCAGGCTGGAGACTTCACCTAACCCCAAACCTGCACACAACAGGTGATCCATAAATGCACCCCTCCTGAGTGCATGTGGGCATCTGGGGGTCTGGGCTTTGGTGCCGTCAGCCCGCCTCCCACTCTCGGTGCTGCTGTCCCTTGCAAGCCTCCTGCGACTGAGTGTGGTGTCTGTCTGTCTGTCTGATGGCCTCCCCTTGCCTGTTTTCTGTAGCCTCATCTCCATTCCCTCTGCACCTTTTTTCTTTCTTTCTCTTCCTTTCCCTTTCTAGGCACGTGGGTTTTCCTGATTCTAAAAGCAACGCATCCATCTTCATGATGGAACGCTTAGAAAATACAGAGAAGCACAGAGAAAGCAATACAAGCGCCCTGAGAGTCGCGTTTCCCAAGAGGAGGGGCCGGGAGCGCGCGCTGGGTGGACCCTCAGTGGCGCCCAGGCCGAGGCCCCTATGGGGCGGCAGGTGGGCCTGCCCCCCCCTGTCACCCTCTCTCTGGGCTCTTGGGCCTGCTCTCACCCAGGGCCCGGCCCCACCTGCGCGGGTCACTCGCTCCCTGAGCCGCGGTCGTGCCTGGCTTTCCGTGCTGTCCGCCGGTCTGCCTGCTCTTCCACCTCCCTCCCTGCAGCTTCTGAATTGTCTCCTTGCCTTTTCCTCACTGTGTGCACACACCTGTCCCCACACGCTTTCTGCCCCCTTGTCCTCCCTGGGGTCACCTCATTGCTCTCCAAGGGACACTCCCATTCATAAGTTCTGCTCATTCAAAAAACAGAGCATCATTTCCCCCTAAACTGTTGGCTGTGAGCACGGACAGCTCTGTTACCTCTGTATAAGAAAAACCCATTAAACTCCATCCCCCGCCGCTGCGTCCTTGCTGAGCCCGGGGGGCCTCGGGAGCCTGTCTGTGGGTCTCCAGCCTCCCCTGCCGCCTCTCCCCTCTCTCTCCTCTCCTCTCTCCTTTTTCTCCCTTGGAGATTTCTGGAATTTCCCCGTCCCCACTCATGCTGTGAGTCTCAAGAATGGAGCTGTGTGTGATGGTGTTGAGCGTCGCTGGGCTTTGTTCCCCCACTGGACAGTCTCTTTCTCTCGGAAATGACATTTATTGTTTTCCTTCGCTTTCAGATGGAATACATGTTTGCTGCAGAACAGGCAGAAAAGGCCAAAAAGCATGTGCAGAAGAATATGAAATAAAAATCCCCTGCAATCCCTGTTCTCAGAGAAAAAGGGGTGCTGGTTACGGGGGTGTTGGGGACGGGTACCATCTCTCCTCGTATCTGCTGACCTCCTCTTTCTCCGCGGGCATCTTTCTTTGGGGGTTCCTTTAGCTGTCTTCTAGCTTAGTCATTCCTTCGGCAGCATCTGGGGACCCCTGCTTGAGCTGCCATGCCTCTCGTCAGCCTGTCTGAGGATCTTTGTGTGAAAGGTCTGTCCGTCTGACACTCCCTCCCCTCTGGGGTGTAGGTTTTGTGGGCTGAACCCGAGCAGAAAGAAATAGCTGGAAGGAAGAAGGCCCCCACCCGCCGCCTGCCCTTTGTTCTCAGTTCTTAGGGACAGACAAGAGGACACGATGCTGGGGCTGGAGTGGAGGACACAGCCTCCCCGGACATGCAGGACAGGGAGAGGCAGTGCTTCCCTGTGGGCTGGGGAGCTGCTGGGTGGGAGTGGTTCACCCTTGCCAGGTTCAAGGCTCATGGGTGCAGGAGTGGGGCAGTCTGGACCCTGCCCGCCCCTTGGGAAAGCTGGGTTTGATCCCTGCTGGCCGCTGCCTCTCATCCTGACACAGTAGACCAGCTCCTGGCTCGGATCTTGCTATAATTCTTAGGCAAGTGACGTTCTCCGGAGCCTGTGTCTTCACCTGCGAAGGGAACAGTAAGCCCTTGAGACTACATGCCACGGCTCACGTGCAGAATGCCCTGCCCGCGCGGGCACGTGAGGCTGGCCATGCTGCTGGCCGCGGGCTGCCATGCGCCTTCTTTCCTCCCTGGCGGAATCTCAGTGGCTTCGTTCCAGGTCCATCCCCCCAACCCCTGTGGGGCTGTCCACGCCCTCACAGGCCCCTGTCCTTGGCCCCTGCAGGGCCGAGGCACCCGAGGGGCCCCTGCTTGACCTCTGGCTTCTGCCACCCAAGGGTGAGCTGTACTGCTTCCTGCCAGTTCTGTCCTCAGAACACCTCCCTGAAGTCCAGGTTCTCCCTGTCCCCTCGTCCTGGCCTGGACTCTGGGCCCCTCCCTAGCCTGCCATAGTCTTGGAGGTTTTCAGACCTCAGGGGAGCTGCGGGGTGCTGGGTGGTGGTGGGAGGGACAGTGAGCAGAGGGAAGGGGTGACTGTGAGGGTCTTGTGTTGTCCCGACGTCCTCAGCCTAAAGCTGACCTAGAACCGGCTCTGGCCCCTCTTGGCCACCAGCCCGGCTGTGGCGGCACAGGGTGGGGTGTTGCCGTGGGGCTTGCGGTGTGCGTGAGCACAGCAGGTCGGAGCCCCAGCCTCACGGCCTCCAGTTCCCTTCTGTCTGGAATGGAGCCACTTCCACAGGCTGGGGCAAGATGGGAGAAGAGACCCGCGGGACTTAGACAAGGGCTGGGCGTGGTGTGTGCTGTGGATGTGGACGTGGCTCTGGCCCCGTGGTCGCTCTTTTCACTCTTGCCTGACAGGTGAGGCTTGAGGGTCCGTGACCATGCCCTGCACCTCCCCTGGCCCACAAATGAGCAGCCTGAAGCCAGCTGCAAGCAGACCCAGCGGCAGCAGGCTGAGGGATGGACGGGGCAGGCTGTGTGGACGCACCAGACGGGCAACAGGACTGACCGAGGGGTGGAGGGAAATAGAATCCAACTCCAGAGACTGGCAGTGAGAAGCCACAGGTCTCACCGGGGGAGGGAAAGACCCTTGCCAGCAGACCCGGCCCGACACAAAGACCGGGGCTCACAGGGGTCTGTGAGGGTCTGCACCGAGGAGCAGGCCAGCTGCAGGGAGAGAGGGAGACAGACAGGTGGAGGAAGAGATGGAGGAAACCAGGGGTAAGGGTGTCCTGGAGAGAGGAGCGGTGGGGTAGAGACATGGGTAAGGCAGAAGGATGCTCAGAGAGGCACCAGGACAGAAGGAGAGTCAGGGCGCCGTGCAGGTGACGTGGGGGGGGGGGGAGGGCAGAGGGGGGTGCCTGTGTTCTGGGGGGAGGCTGGTCTCGGGAGGAGCCTGGGCCAATGCCAGGGAAGCTGCTGGTGCCCGCCTCCCTAGGGCAAGGTTCAGCAGCCAGGAGGGATTCTGGACTTGATCTCACGGACATGGAACTGGCCAAGTTTGTGGAACAGGGAGTGACCCTGTCACAGGTAGGAGTGTGCAGCAAGCTGAGAAGGAGGGTGGCACAGAGGGGCTGGGGTGCAGCGGGGAGGAAGGAAGGAGGTTGGCTTACCCAGATGCGGCCTCCAGGGAGAACCCATGGCCGGCCAAATAGGCAGGGTGAGGTTCTTTCTGGAGACTAGGCCTCACTGTCCAGTAGGGCTGGGCACAAGCAGGCATTCGGGGACCCTGAAGAGCAACTTAAAGGATAAATAAATCATCCTCTCCATCTGGACAACTCCTAGGCATCCTTCAAGGCCCTGTTCAAATGGCCCCTCTTAGCTTCAGCCTCTCCTGATCACCCATCAGTAAGTGGCCCTCTCCAGGCCTTCATAAGCAGGGCCATCAAAGCCAATCTCTAAAGGCAGTGTGTGCTCAGGGAAGAGTAAGACAGAACACAGCCATGAGAATAATGCTTACTACTACTAATAATGCTTACTAATGCTTACACAGAGCGTGCTATGTGCCAGAAACGTCCTAGGTGCCGTACATGTGTTTGCAATGACCGTATTTTTTTTTTTTTGGTGGTGCTGGGGATTGAACTCAGGGCCTTGTGCACGCAAGGCAAGCACTCTACCAACTGAGCTATCTCCCCAGCCCCAGACTATAAATACTATTATGGTCTCTGTCTTACATGCAGGGAAACCACAGCTCAGAGAGGTTAAATGACTTGTTTCAGGTCACACAGCAAGTAGTGGAGATAGGATTTGAACCCAGACCCTCTGGCTGCAGAAAATGTGGGACTTAAGATAAAGAGCAGAAAGTTGTTCAGCATTTTTTTATGGCAGCGTAAAGGGCCATGGAGTCAACTTCTTTTCTGCATCTCCTCCCTGGGCAGCTGCTCCCTCAGTGCTGTGCTCACCCCAGCCCCTCCTCCACAGGATGAGAACCTCAGGCCCCTCTCTAGTTGCCGCAAGCCCGGCCCCTTGTCCTGTGGTCACAGAACAAGGTCTTCTCCTGTTCTCATTAGCTCTGGGTGTCACCGCCACGGGGCTACAGCCAGAACCTCGAGTCATCTCCTCGGGCTCCTGCCGCTCCCCACCCATCTGTCTTCACTTCCCCTGGACTCTCCTGCTGGGCAGGCCCCCCTGAAGCTGGGACCCCCGCCCCATCCCCACCTCACCCCTCCAGTCTGCTGGACACCTGTTACCTTGACATGTTCCTTGTGGGGTGTCTCAAGGATTAGTCAAATCTTGAAAAGCTGTTCTGGCAGCAAGGGCAGGGCCATGGCTGTTAGCAGAGATTAAAGGGGAAGCGTTAATAGGACTTGTTGAATGAATGAATGGCCACCCGGTGAGTTGCCTCTCTTCCTCACCCCCTTCTCTGGTTCCCTCCTGACCACGCTCCTGGCTCCAGGGTGAGCATTTTTAGACATTTTTGAACGATGGTCACGCTTTGAAAATGTCTTAGATCTTTGCAACGAGCACGCAGATCTTTCCCATCTTGGAAGAAGATTCCTCCTGACTCCGTTTCTCTTCCAGCTACGCAGAAAAGCTTTGGGAGAGAGTCGCCCCTGCTCTTCCAGCTCCATCCTCCTCCACGACCCCCTACTGGTCAAGGCCATTGGTGACCTCCATGTTACCACACTTAAAGGACTACCCCCCAGTGCTGGGGGTTGAACCCAGGGGTGCTCTACCTCTGAGCTACATCCCCAGTCCTTTTATTTTTTATTTTGAGACGGGGGTCTCACTAAGTTGCCTAGGCTGGCCTTGAACTTGCGATCCTCCTGCCTCAACCTCCTGAATGGGAGGCGTGGGCCGTCGTCCCAGCTAATGGAAGCTTTACTCCATGGTCCTCATCTTATGTGGACATGCAGAAGCATTCCAGAGTTCCCAGTGTCCGGGGTAGCCCTCTTCGTCTCTCCTCAGGTCTTTCTATGATGACCAGAGAAGGAAAACTAAAGAATCTCTTCTAAGTGTTGTTAGAATGTGAGAGTCCAGGGCTCAGTCTGGCCATCCTTTCTGTTATCTCTGTCTTCCCTTTCTTGGGACTCTCAATTGACTCAGTCCTATGACTTGAAACCCAGCAAGTTTTGCACTGATGGCGTCCAGCTTGGCCCAAACCCAGACTTTTATGTTCACCTGCCCCGTGGACTTTTGCATTTACCAGTGTAGGCGTGTTTTAGTCAACTTTTCACCTTGGTGACCAAAAGACCTGACAAGAACAGTTTTACAGGAGGAAGATTTTATTTAGGACTCACAGGTTCAGAGGTCTCAGTCCCTGGATAGCTGACTCCATAGCTCTGGGCACAGGACATCATGGTGGAAGGCTGTGGTGGAGGGAAGCAGCTCAGTATATGGCCATCAGGAAACAGAAAGAGAGTTCTGCTCATCAGGGACAAAATATAAACCCCAAAGTCAGACCCCCGTGACCCCTTCCTGTAGCCACACCCTACCTGCCCATAGTTACCGCCCAATTAATCCATATCAGTGGATTCGTTCATTCATTAGGTTAAGACTCCATAACCCAGTCATTTCACTTCTGAAAAATCTTGCATTCTCTAATAAATGAGCGTATGGAGGATGTAACAACAGGCCACTCAAACTTAACATGCTCCAGATGAGCCCTTGACTTTCATCCTCCAAACCTGACCACGCCCCCCCAGGCCCAGCTTCCCTCCCTGTAGTAACTGGCACACCTGCCACCCAAGCAGAAGGCAGGGCCCATCCTCCTGCCCAGGACTCTGTCCAGCCCTCCTCATGTCTCCCTCCAGCCCCTCTCTCTCTGCCTACAGGTCAATCATTGCTCACTGGGCCTCCATGTGATTCAGGGAATGCTTCCACCTGGACGTCCCTCAGGCACCCGCCACACCTGCATTTCTTACGCATGCTCCTCTGGCTAGGATCCTTGGGCTGGGGAGCGAGTCCACCCTGTGCCCTGCCTCTGCCCCGTTAGGATGTTCCACTGAGCTTTGGAAGTTCAATGAGTGTCCATCAATTCTCTGTGACTAGCCCAGCCTCCTCCCTGGCCTCCCTGCTTCTAATCCTGTTCCTAATCCATTCTCCATTTAGAACCAGAAGTCTCTAATAAATGAGATCGTGCCACCTCCCGATCATAAAACCCCAATTCTGTGCCATCCCCTATGATCTGGCATGATCTGACCCCGATCCCATCTCCATTTTGCTTCATTCACTCGCTTTTGTGTTAGTTTGTCACTTTATCCAGTTATTCCGATCCCATCTCTGCCTCCCCCTCACCAGGGTCCAGCCCCCAGGGTCTGCATGCTGTCCCCAGACTTGCCAAACTTATTCCTGTCTCAGGGGTTTGGCCCTTGTAGTTCCTTCAGACCAGAAGACTCTTCTCTCAGACTCACAGGGCTCCCCCTGCTTCCTGTCCTTCCGTTCAGACGCTGGCCGTCCCCTCTGAAGTGGGCCTTCCCCTCTCCAGGCTCTGATCTCCATCCCTGACGTCTTCTCCAGCTCAGAAATGGTCTCGTTAGCTGGCGGGGCCTGTTTTCTGTCTTCTGCACTGGGAGGTCAGTTCCAGGAGAGCAGGGTTGACTGCGTCTGCTCTTGGTTGTCATTTGGTCATTTGCCACTGCCCGGCACACAGTAGGTGCTCAGTAATTTCTTGTAGATTACATGCATGAATCTGATTGGTGACCAGGCACTCGCTTGCTCTCTCTGCCTCCCTCCCTGCCTTGCCCTGTGGTGCGCCTTCATTATCTCCCAGCTGAGTTCTTCCTCTGAGCCCTCACAGGTGTGACCCTCTCCAGGCTGAGTGGGGCATCCTGTATTTGTGCATGCCTGTGTGAGCACACGCACATGCCTGGCTATGCGTGTCCATGTCTGTCTGTCTTACTGTAGGTCATATTTCTGTTTCTGTCTCACTCATTGGGTTTTGCTCTAACTTCAGGTTTTGCCTCATTCACTCACTTATGTGTTAATTTGTTACTTTATCCAGTTATTCCATCTTTAAATATCTTGGGGAAGATGCTAGACAGTGTAGAGGTGTGATGTGTGTATGTGCTACATCAGAATCTCTCGTATTTGCAGGTCTTATCAGATTTTGTTCTCACTTCTGAATTACTCCATCCATCCACCCATTCATTTGTTTATCCACTCATCCACCCATGCACCCACCAATTTATTCACTCATCTACCCACCCACCCATCCATCCACTCATCCACCTATCCACCCACCAATCTATTCATTATCTACCCACCCACCCATCCATCCACTCATCCACCCACCCATCCACCCATGCGCCCACCAATCTATTCAACTATCCATCCATCCATCCATCCATCCATCCACCCATCCATCCATCCATCCATCCATCCACCCACCCATCAATCCACCCATCCATCCATCCATCCGCCACTCACCAATCCATCCATCCACCTACCAATCTATTCACCTATCCATCCACCCATCTATCCATCCATCCACACACCCATCCACCACCCACCCACCAATCTATTCACTTATCCATCCACCCATCCACCCATCCATTCATCTACCCACCCATTCATTCACCCACCCACCCACCTGCCCTCCAGTCTATTCACCTATCCATCCACCTGTCCATCCATCCATCACAAGCACCTGGTTTTTTTTTGCAGCCTGGGAGAAGGTGAGTGTATGAGTGCCATGTATCTCTCTGTGTCCGTGTCCCTGCTGTTTGTCCGAGGGTCCCATTTCCCTCCCCTCACTGCCTGTGTTTTTATCTCACAATTTCTTTCTTTCCTCAGGGGGCCCCTTTCTGTTTTTCACTCTGAGTTCACGAGTCACTTGTGTCGTGTGTGTGCGTGTGCACGTGTGTACATCTGTCACTCTTTCACATTTTCCCTCTGGGGCTGGGGCTGGGGCAGCTCCCAGTCTCCAGGTCACCGTCATTCACACTTTGTCCATCTATTTGTTGATGAATCGACACGAAGCTGATTGAACACCTGCTTCCTGTCAGGACCTGGGCTGGCCCAGCTCATTTCCGTGAGCAGGGGTGAGCACGTGCTGTCTGCTGGACCCTGTCTTTGTCTTCTCCTCTTCCTTCATCCGCCTTCACACCTTGGGACCCGCTATATGTCCCAGGCCTCTGCTCCTTCTCTGCACCTGTTCACGCTGCCCTCCGTGCCCACAGCCCTGCAGCCCAGACTGCCTTCTGCTCACGAGTTGGAGATTCAAAGCCAATCCCCAGCTGGCTTGGGTAGCACAAACCCAGCACATGACAAACTCACCACGTCAGTTCCGCACCCCTAATGTGTTTCTCTCCTTGTTCTCATTAGCGCTGAGTGTCATTGCCTGCCTGGGTCCGCAGCCAGGAGCCCCGAGTCATCTCTGAGTCTTCACTCTCCCGCCACCCACAGCCCATCTGTTCTCCTTCCTGTAGAATCTTCCTCCAAAAGCTGCTCGGCGCTCCCCCTGACTCCACCGTCTTCTTGGCCCCCGACTCTGCCCAAGCCTAGACAAGTGAAATCTGAACCACTGCATCCACCTGTCCACCCATCCATCCATCTGTCCATTCATCACCTACCCAACCAATTTTCCCTGAGCACCTACTGCTCAGGGTCTCTTCTGAGGACACAGGCTCCGAAGTCCCAGGCCATGTCCCTGAGGAGCTCAGAGTCCAGGAGAAAATAGACCCATTGAGACTGTACCACAAGATGAACTGTCACACGTGTGAGTTTGGGGAGGGGCATCAGTCTTATTTGCTGGGGTCACTTTTTCATGCCTCCTCCTTCCATGCCCTCTCCTACACCATGCTGTTCATGCCTGGGGCTCCCGAGGCCTCTCTCCAGGCAGACGAGCCCGTGTGCTCCCCACACTTTCTACCGCCCCACTTGGATGCCTAGCAGCATCATGGACTCACCAAGACAGGATCGAGGTCCTCGGCACCCCCCTCGCCTGTTCCTACCCCCACCTCCGAGCCCAGGGCCTTCTGCCTCCATTTAACCTCGACCTCTTGCTGGCCCCTCTCCAGCATCTTTCTTCAGTCCTCCCGCCACTCCTCCCGTGCTCGTGGCCACTGTCATTGCCTGGACGGAGGCGTGCTCCCCCTCCTCTTCTGGCTCCTCTCAGCTGGGGAACGTGCTCCCTTCTCTCTCCCCTGTGCAGAAACCCTTCAGATTGGCCATCTCCCTGCTGTCCCCTCCTCCACCCTCAGAGGAGCTGGGGAGGCGCCTGGGCTGTGGCATCACTGTGCCGACTGCCTCTCGTCCTCCGCGGTCCGAACAGAGCCCTCCATCAACCCCTGCTTGCTGGATCTGTGGTCTCTCTGCCATTGTGTATCCATCTGCCAATGAGGAGCTCACTGCTGGCCCTGGTGGCTTCTTTGTCCCCCTCTCAAACTCATCTTTCAAGAATAAGAGAGTGTCCTCTTCAACAAAGTCCCTGCTGGCTCCTCCTGTCCCCACAGATCCCCATCTTATCCCAGGAGCTCTCCTCCAGGTATGGCCATATCTGGGTTCTGGTGTCTTTCTTGCCCACCAAGCTACCAACTCTTGAGGACAGGGTCTTCCCTGGATGTCAGTACAGTGTGGGGCCAGGGAATGTGTGTGACTGGGGTGGGACAGACAGACAGATAGAAGGTGTGTCTGGAAGTTTCCTCTTCCTCCTTGTTCTTTATCTGTCCTTTTCTCTCTTTTCTGCCATCCTTTTCTGATTTCTTTTTTTTTTTTTTTTAATTACATTTCAGTCTCACCAGTGATATACAAACATCTCTTTAAAAAATTGAAATAGTAAACATGAGATTAAAGCCTCTTCCACCAATCCTGGTCCCCAATCCTTCCTTTCCCAAGAGAAAACTAGATTTGTTATATTGGCAGGGGTGGGGAAGTGGTTAACCATACACAGTGGCCTGCATGCATGAAGCCCAGTACACCAAATTAAAAAAAAATCATACATAACACGCACAAACACACACGTATCCCTATAAAACAGCTTAAAGTCACACCTAGTGATGAAAAACTGCTTTCCTTCTAAGATTAGGAAATGAGGTGAGGACATCTTTTCCCATTCCTCCTCAATATCATATTGACTGTCCTAGCCAGTGCAATAAGGCAAGAAAAAGAATTAAGAGAACAAAAAGACTGGAAAAGAAAAAATAAAACTCTATTAGCAAGTGACATTATTGTCTACATACAAACTTTCAAAGATTCCACAAAAAAGATCCTAGAACCAGTAAGTGAGTTTAGTGAGGTGACAAGATAAAAGATTAATAGAAAACAACCAATGAACATTTGGAAATAGAAGCATATATATTCCTCTAGAAAACATAGAATAGGGTTAGATAGTCTTGTCAGATTTTTTTGAGTCTTTTTAAAAGAAATTGCCTCATGCTGTATAAATGACCCCCCTGGTGGGACTTTGCCCACCTGGTTCCCACGGGGCCCCTCTGCCTAGAACAAGGAGTTGCACTCAATCCATTTCCTGGGCTGCGTAGGATCAGAGAAGGGTACATGGGGGTGGTTCAGCCCTCTCTCCTGGGACGGACATTTGGGCTCTTTCTGCTTTTTTTACCACCACAGACTAGGCTGTGCTGAGCACGTGCCTGCCCTCTGCTGGCTCCGTTTGGCAGGCCTACCCCACACCTTGTCAGAACCCTCTTCTGTGCCTTGGTCTCTCTCCTTTCTTGCCTCTTCCTCTCTGTTTCTCCCTCATCTTTCCCAGTTCTCTTTGGACTGGGCCCTAGCTCTTGATGTGTGTGCATGCGTGTGTGTGTGTGTGTGGTACGTGTGTGTGCCACCTGTGCCCCACTCCCTATGTGTCACCACGAGGTCCCCATCAGGAAATTGACATCACAGCCAGATTAGGATCCTTCCGGAAGGCTGCTTCTCGCTGGGCTTGTCTCAGGTTTTGTTCTCCCAGGGGTGGCCCATGCTCTTGCCATCCGTCCGTCTGTCCTCCTGTCACCATGCTCCCTCCTGCTCACAGGAAGACGCTGAACCCACTCCAGGATGGGGGCTTTGGCTTGGCCTGTGTCTCCACCTCTGCCTGCTGGGCCCCCAAAGGACCCTCCTCCCCCTCGTTCAGCGTTCTGACTTCAATTCACACAGCATCGTGCTCCTCCCGCTCTGTCTTGACCTCTCTTGTTCAGTCCTGCTCTTCCCCACTCTCTTGAGGAGCGTTACTCGATTTCTTTCTGAGTTTGTGCGTCCTTCCGGCTGGGTGAGCGGGCGAGTGCGAGGGTGTGCGCGTGTGCACGCCTGGGCACACACGGCTGCCCCTCAGCTCCTTCTCTGTTTCTCAAGCCTGTTAGGTTTCCTGCTTTCTCCAGGCCTTACTCTGTGTGTACGTGTACACGAGCACACTCTGGCCACCGCTGGGCCACCCTCTCTGCCCTCGGTGGCTCCGAGCGTCCGGCTGTGGTCCCTCTAGAGCACCTCACTCTGAGCCAGCTCCCGTGTCCGGCCTCCTCTGTCCTCCTGAGTCCTGCCTCACGGGCCTGCACGGGCCGGGGCCTCTCCTGGATGACTCCCTCTCCTACCTCCCGCTCTCTCCCTGGATGAGCCCGCAGATGCCTCCTCCGCACAGACGCTCCCGTGTCACCTGCCGCACAGACCCCCCCCCAGCCCTGCTGCCAACTCTTGGCTCCCCAGGCTGGGCGCCCGCCCTCCACCCTGCACATCCCCGCCCATCCCGATCGCTTTTCTCGCCCAGTTCTCGTTAGCGTCACCGCCACCTGGGCCTCCACAGGCGGGAGCCCGAGTCATCTCTGACTCCGCTCACTCCTGCCGCCCACCACCCATCTGTGCCCCCTTCCTGTCGTCTCTCTGAGGGGCTGCTCAGCAGGCCCTCCACACGCCATGCTTCCAGCCCCGCCAGAGCCCAGCTGCAAGCTGGTCAACGGCGGACCAGTCTCTGTCCAGAGTCACCCTCCACCCATCTGGCAAGCCTGCACCGGCCACCCTCTGGGCCCTGCCCAGGACATGGGCTCCGAGCCCAGGGGAAGCCCGAAGTTGCTGCCATGCTGTGAGACGGGCGCCGGGCGCCTTAGGACTGCATGTTGTTGCGTGTCTCAGGGCGCCGTGGGCACGTGTATGCGTGGGGCACTTCTGTCCTGGCCGCTCCTCAGGCCCTCCTCCCTCCTCCCAGTTCCAGCAGCTATCCCTCCACCATCGCCCGGCTTGGCTCCGCTGGGCTTTTCCTCCGGCCCTTGGCCCTCGAAATCACCAAGCCAGGCGCCATCTGCCTCTCACCTCCTCAGTCGCTCTCCCACCTCACTCTTGGTCTTCTCCCTCCCCTCTGGCCACCCTGTACTCTTGGCAGGTGGACATGCTCAGCTCCGTCCTGTCCTCCCTTTCCTTTGTCCACAGATGAGCTGGGAGGGAGACAGGCACTGGTCATTTCTTTCTTGTCCCTCCTGCCCCTGAGCCCCCCGACCCTGAGCCCCAGGAAGCTCCGCCGGGGTTGCCCTGGCTGCCTTTTGATGAAGCCGCAGCCTCCTCACTCCTGTCTCCCATGGGACTCGCCATGCTGGGGGCCAGTGCTGGCTTCTGGGCTCTGGGTCGTCCTCAGCTCCTGGGCACCAGAGGGGCGGTGGGGCAGCTTCTGGCTTCTTCCTCCAGGTCCTGTCTTGGCTCCTGCCTTTCCCGCTCTGCCAGCTCCCCAGAACTTTCCTCCCCTTCTGAGGCTTATCCAGGCTCACCTGGCCCTGCTTGGCTCAGGCCTGGCTCCGGCCTCTCTGCCGAGCCCAGAGCCCACGGGCAGCAGCGTGAGTGGTGCTCACTTTGGAGTGACCCCCACGGCCTCCCCTCCTCTCACTTCTCCCAAAGCCCCACGCCGTGTCTGCACAGGGAGCCTGGACTGTGTCCTCCCTCTGGCCCCTTCCTGGGGCCCTGCATGCTCGGTGAGCACTCCCCTGGGAGCACGGGGCATGAAAGACGTGGGAGCCTTTCTCCCAGCCAGGCCAGCGCTGCCCGGGCCTGTTAGGCCTCTCTCAGGGCCTCAGCACAGAGCGGGAGCTGGACATAGAACGGATGGCCGGAGCAGTGGGTCTCTGCTCTTCCTCTTTATTTGGAAATGATGTTTTAGTTTCACCAGGAGTCTTTGTGTGTGTGTGTGTGTGTGTGTGTCTGTCTGTCTGTCCTCCTATGTCACTCACCTCTCCAGACCTCCCTCTGCGTCCCTCCAGCCTCAACATGTCCCAGGCTCTGTTCTCCCATCCCACTTATCTCCGCCCACAAACTTCCCGGGCCACACCGGGAGGGGTCCTCCCGTCCAGGGTCCCCCAGCTGACAGACAGGGGCAATGGATCCTCTCATTCTCCGGCCTCACCGGCTCCTGCCAGGACATCACACCCACTGAGCCCAGGCCGGGGCCGGCAGGCAGGGGAGTCCCTGACGTCATGAGTGTAGTGGTCAGTTTCTTGGAGCAGAGTTTGAGAAGGGTGGAGAGCAGAACTGGAGCAGCACGCAGAAAGCATCTAGAACTTTCTTGCCTGGGTTCTTTCTCAGGTTTTTGTCCAGTGTCTGGGTTTCTCCCTACCTCCGTCTACTCCTACCCACACCCCCCGCCAGCCAGCCAGTGGGCATGGGGCCTGTCCCGGGTGCCCTGAGCAGGGCAGGCCACCTGCGAGGGGCCCGCCTGAGCCTGCTCCAGGTCTCTGCTTGATGCCCTGCGTCCCCTTCTTTCCAACTACTGTGTCACTGTCACCCGCCCCTCCCTTCCTGTATCTGACCTTGTCTTGCTCATCTCGGCTCCTTCTTTCTCCAGAGGAGCATTATTGAATTTTGCTCTGAGGCTGTGCGTCACCCTGGCGCCCGTGTGTGTGCGCGTGTGCGTGTGTTTGTGCGCGTACACGTGTGTGGCGCTGGCTGCCTTTCCCCGCATTGCCGTTTTCTGGGAACTTGTGGAGTTTTTCTCTAAAGCTCTGAATTTCTCTTTGATTTCTCTGATCCCAGGTCCCAGTCCCTCTCCCCAGAGGAATCTGTTGTCACCAGGATGACCTGCAAAGTGGTCACCCAGGAGTCTTTTTTTAAGTCCAGTTTTGTTCTTACCCCTGGTCTGCTCTTCCTCCCTCCGGACCTCCACCTCCGGGTGCCAGGACCCCTGTCCTCTCCTGGTCTTCTCTGTCGCTGTCCCACCCTGTGTGGACACGTGTGTGGGTCTCCTCTCTCCTCTGGGGCGTGGTGCAAGCTGCCCCACCTTCTCTGTCACCCTCCTGCCTGTTTATCTGTCTACTCCTCTGGACGCCCAGACGCCGTCCTGTGGATTCAGTGCCCCGGCTGTCTGTCCTGAGGATTCAGTGCCCCGGCTGTCTGTCCTGCCTCTCCTCTTTCCACCTCCTTCTCTTCTCTCACCTCAGGGCCTGTACTGGAGTCTCTGCTCACTCCACACGTTGCTGGACAGATCCATTCGGGGTCCTCTGTGTGGACACCAGCCCCCCCCCCAGTCCCTCCTGCAGTCCGGACCCCTCTGCCCTCTCCCTCAAGTCTCAGGCCCCGTCCAGCTCCTCCCGCTGTCCCATCAGACATGTCTCTGTTCCCATCAGCACTGGGCGTGTCTGCCCCCTGGGGCTCAGCGCCCGGGAGCCCCAAGTCATCTCTGACCTTTTCTTTTCCTTCCTCCGGGTTATCCCTGGAACCCACCCATCTGCCATCATCCGTTCTTCCCTCCTTCCTCCACCCATCTCTCCAGCATCCTGAACACCTACTGGGTGTTCTATGAGGACACAGAGCCCGGGGATCAGGATGGCCCCGGGCAAGCGGTGAGAATACGGGCGGTAAGCGCATCCTGTGTTTTTGACGTTACTTAGAGCATGGCTGCGTGAGGCGCTCACAGCAGGGGACACCCCTCATCTCTGGGTCCACGCCAGCCCTCTCTGCTGAACAGCTGGTGTCCAGCCAGCCTCACAGTCCCCAAGGTCCCCACCAGCAGCACAGAGGCACCAAGTCCTCCGCGAGCGCCGGTCTCTCCCATTTCCCCAGGTTCAGGACTGAAACCAGATGACTTCTTCAGGGCCGCCTCCACCTCTGGTTCTGCCTCCCGGGCCTCTCATCTTCCCCTTTGATCGTCTCAGGGTCCCTGTCAGTGCAGTTGCCCTGGCAACAGCTGACCCGTCCTCTTCCCTCCCCCAGGACCTCCCGGCGGGGGGCGGGAGGACTCCCTTCCCTCCCGCCAGGAGTCACTTCCCCTGACCATGTCCAGGTCCTCTCCCTGTCCACCATGGAGCAGCTGGGCAGGAAACTCTCCATTCTCGCCGAGTCCACCCCTCCCTCTCCAACCTGCCGTACCGGACTGCAGTGCGCCAGGGAGGTTGGGCCCAGGCAGGACCACCTGCACCCCGATCCTGTCACTTTCCCTCCACAGGGGACCTCTGTGGCTGGAGGTCTCCCCACTCTGGTTTCCTTGACGCCGTCTCTTGGGCAACCTCCACGCTTTCGTGGCCCCTCTGGGTCTGTGCTCCCAGGGCCTGTCCTCCCTTCCAGCCGTCTGCCACCCACACTGTCCTCCTGGGCCTGGTTGACCGTCCTCATGCTGACCCTGCTGTTTCCCTTCTTCTGCAGGGTCACAGGGTCCCTCACCCGGGAATGCCCACGTCCTCCTCAAAGGAGTCTCTGCCACGGTCCCTGGGCCTCGTCCTGCTGGGTGGACCCCCGTGGCCCCGTGCCTTGGGCATCCGGGTGTGTGGACGTCCTCTCCTGCCCTCCGGGCTGAGTTCCTGGAGGGCAGGACCAGTCTTGGACTCTGGATCGCTCTTTGCATCTCAGCAGGGAGTGGGGTGGAGGGCCGTCTGAGGCTGGGAGGGGTGGGTGATGGCGGGTGGATCGGAGAGCCCACCCTCCTCTTCCTCAGCCTCATTCTCTCTTCCTCTCAGCGTTCTCCCTTTCTGATTAAAAAAATTAGTTCTGATTCTGCATCTGAAACATGAAGGAATTCTCCTCCTTACAGAGAGGCTGCAGTTTCTTCTACTTCCCTACCCCGCCTGCCACTGCCACCCTAGGGACGCCCGATGGCCTGCTCCGTGGGAGCCCATCCACGCTGTCCCCTTTCCAGGTGGCGTGGAGTTGCTTTGGGGTTGTTTTAAAATCTAAGTGCTATTTACTGTGTGCAGTGTTGCCAATGGGTTTGGTCCAGTGATACCCCTGGAGTTCTTTGTGTGAACACAGAGAGGTGGCTCTGGGTGTGCTGAGCTGGTGTGGGCACCTCTTGCCATCTTTGTTTAGCAAGAGCACCTTGCTGGCTTGAATTGGCCATGGCAGTAGTCATTACAGCACAGATACGGGAATGAGTCACAGTCAGGAGCTCTGTCCCCTCAGAGCTGGTTAGCCAGTGCCGCAGGATGCAGTGCACCTGCTTTTAGTCTTGGGTACCGGGGTTTGAATCTACAGGTGCTTTACCACTGAGCTACCTCACCTTTGTTTTGTATTAATTTTGAACCAGAGTCTTGCTAAGACACTGAGGCCGGCCTCAAACTTGCAATCCTCCTGCCTCAGCCTCCCAAGTTGCTGGGATTTCAGGTGTGTGCTGCCACACCTGGCAATGCACCCTGTTTTAAACACCTACCCCAGAGCCAGTTTCAGACCAGAACTGTATGTGTGTGAGTGTGTGTGTGTGCGTGTGAGTGTGTGCACGTGCTCAGGCTCTGCACACCCCTTCTGTGTGTGTGTGTGTGTATGTGTGTGTGTGTGTGCATGTGCTCAGGCTCTGCACCCCACCATGTGTGTGTGTGTGAGTGTGTGTGTGTGTGCATGTGTTGTGTGAGTGTGTGCATGTGCTCAGGCTCTGCACCCCCGTGTGTGTGTGAGTGTGTGTGCGCGAGTGTGTATGAGTGCGTGCACGTGCTCAGGCTCTGCACACCCCTTCTGTGTGTGTGTGAGTGCGTGTATGTGTGAGTGTGCATGTGTGTGTGAGTGCGTGCACGTGCTCAAGCTCTGCACCCCCCCTCCGTGTGTGTGTGTGAGTGTGAGTGTGTGCATGTGCTCAGGCTCTGCACCCCCGCGTGTGTGTGAGTGTGAGTGCGTGCCCGTGTGCCGTGTCTCGTGCCTGCCTCGCCCCCTGGGGCCCCCCTCCTGCTCCTCACTTTGTTGCTACGTGCCCCCTCCTTCCGCTGGCCGCGCTCGCTCCTGCTCTCCAGAGGAGCCTTATTGAATTTTGCTCGGGGTTTTTGCGTCATTCCCGCCCTGCAGCCCTGCATGCGTTGGTGGGTGTGCTGTGTCTGCCACGTCCGCCTTCGGCTGCTCCTCTCTCTCTCTGCGGCTTTGGAGTTTTGCTCTTTCTCTGTGTGTCCCTTTGGGTGTGTGCGTCACATCCCTCTGCGGCCGGTCCTGCCGAGGCACGCCTCCTGAGCACTGCGCTCTCTGCTGTGGCCCCTCTGTCTTCTCTGAGGACACCTCCAATCTCCCCCTGCACCCCAGAGCCGCCCTGCCTGTCTCTGGCCCACAGGACAGTGTGGGAGCTGGTGGTGCCGGGCCTTTCCCGGGTGCTGCATTCCCCTCGTGACTGGGCACCCACTACCAACCCCCTTCCTGTTCTCATTAATGCAGACTGTCACTGCCTTCTTGATGTGGCACTGCAGCCAGGAGCCCGCGCACCTCTGGTTGCTCCTGTTTAGCCACCTGTGGCCCATCCGTGCCCTCCCTGCCAGCTGCTAGAGCCCAGGCCCCTGTCCCTCCGTAGCACCACGCGGGCAGGGGGAGAAGACCACGGTCCTCCATCTGTTCGGCCATCCAGCCGGCACCTGAGGAGCAAGGGGGAGGAGGATGACCACGAGAAGGCAGGGTGGCCAGTGGGGAGGAGGCACAGCATCACCGTGCGCGTGCATGCCTGAGCATGAGCCCTCACGTGTGCCCTGCGTGCGCGGGGTCGGCCTCGGCCCTGCCCAGGCTCTTCCTCTCTTCCACGCTCCCCTCAGTGCTCCCCAGAGCTGTCCTCGTCCCCCACTCCTGTCCCTCTGGGTGTCTCTGGGGCACGCTGCCCACACCAGAGCTTCAGAGACCCCCCCTTGTGCCCCTTGCTTCTACGCTCACACCTGCCCCAGGTCCTTCAGCTCAGGCCCCTGCTGTCCCCTCCTCAGCCCCACCCGGGCCCCACGCGGGGTCTCACCCCCAGCCACCCTGCCCCAGCCCCTCCCTCTCCAGGGACAGAGAGCCAGGCCCCTCCTTGCCGCCTCCTTCCTTCAGATCTCTGCAGGCTCTTCCCCCAAGTCTGTCCTCCCCTCTGCCCCTCTCTGTTCCAAGGCCAGCATGTCTGCCCTGGCCCCTGGCCAAGCCTCCCTTTGCCTTCTTCCTGGGTCTGCTTCCCTCCAGCAGGGGACGTCCCGATGATCCATCGTTCCTTTCTCCAGTCCTCTCTCTTGTCCACAGAAGAGCTGGAAGAGGAACTCTCAGCCCTGATTGCTCCTGTCGCTGCCCCGACACTGCCACCCTGGCCTTGGCAGCTGACGTGGCCACCTGGAGCTGGCCTCCATTGACCTCCCGCTTGCCAAGTCCCATGGCCCCTCTTTCCCCTGGACCACTCAAGGCCCTGCTGTGTGTGCCACCTAGGCTTCTGGCCACTGCTCGCTCAGGACACTGGGTGCCTTTGGCCTATCTCCAGTCCCTCGGGATGTCCCTCTCGGCAGCCTCTGTCTCCATCCACCCCTTGGCACGGCTGCTCCTTGGGCCTTTGTCCCCCTCTTCTTGCTCCGCCAGCTCCCAAGGGCAGCCGTCTCCTGAACTGGGAGTTACAGGCTCCCTGCACACGGCCGAGGGTCCTTCCCTCCTCTCCCTACACTGGTTTTCTCTCCTCCAACTTCCCCAAACGCCCAGCTGGTCACCCCGGTGTGAGCGGACAGAGGACCTCCTTGTCTCCCCAGTCCCACCCAGGCTGGCAGGGCCCCCATCACTGTAGACTCCGCTCTGCCTCCTGTAGACCACCACCCTGTCACCCTGGGCCTCCCGCCTGCAGTCTTGCCCGCTGCACCTGAGCTTGGCGAAACCCCCGGCGCGCGCGGCCTGTCCCCGTCTCTTAGGTGGCGGCTCACCTGCCTGGCCTAGCCCTGGTGGCCGGCCATGCTCCTGGGAAAGGTCAGGTGGACTAGCCCCACTTCAAGCTTTGGGGGTCAGCCTGGGCTCTTGCACGCTTGGCGCTGCTCCCTCTACCCTGTCCCTGGTGTGGTGACAGTGGCAAGGAGCACAGGCACTCTCCACCTCCTGGCCTTTGCCCAAGCTGGCCCTTGGTCGGCCTGCCCACAGCCAAGCTCTTGACGCAGGCCATTCTCCCCTGGTGAAGCTGGGGCCTGTCCCCTGAGAGCCCTGTGGCACCACAGGGGCACACCCGGGGGACAGTCAGCACAGACGTGTGTTTGGGGATCTTTCTTTTCTAGCAGACCCGGGGCACCTTGAGGGCAGGGGCTGCCGCTGAGCTGCCTCTGGGTCTCAGCAGAGGAGGGGCTGAGGAACGCTGTTGAGGGCCTGGACCGAGGATGTCTGTCTGGCCTCTTCTCTCTCTCCAAGTCTGTCTCTTATCCCTTTCTGCTTCCTTTGAAAAAATGATTTTTAATTATTCAAGTGATGGCGTGCACACATTCAACTTGAAAAAAAAATTAAAATGTTATAAGGAAGACTAAAGGCTGCTTTGAAACCTCATCTCAAGTCCCGTCTGTAACTGATCTTCCCGTGTGATCCACGGTTATCACACCAGCAAGTTATTCTGATAAATAGGCAGGTAGATGATTGCTAGATGAGAAGTAGGAAGAAAGGAAGCGAAGAATGGAGAGGGAGCGAGGGAGGGAGGGAAGGAAAACAGCTCCCTGGTCCAGCTGGTTTGGTCACCGTTGCTGTGGTTTAAAAACATAAATGTTAGCGGGGTGCAGTGGAACACGCCTGAAATCCCAGCAGCTAGGGAGTCTGAGGCAGGAGGATTGTGAGTTCAAAGCCAGCCTCAGCAATTTAGGGAGGCCCTAAGCAACTTAACGAGATGCTGTCTCTAAATAAAAAAACATTAAAAGGGCTGGGGATGTGGCTCAGTGGTTAGATGCCCTGGGTCCAATCCCCGGTACCAAAAACCACAACAAAATAAAAAAGTAAACATCAGCGTTATTGTCCTGGGGAACGATGTGGCGATGGACTTCCTTCAGCAATGTGTCGCTGGCCTCCTGGTCAGACCTTAGACATCTCCTTCTTTTATCGTCTTTTATTAGGTGGGCGTGGCTGAGCTGCCTCCTCCTGCCAGGGAGCATTTGACGAGGTGGCGGCAGCTTCTGTCTGTCCCTCTGTCCGTCTGTCCCGCTCTCGTCTTGGGTGCCGTGTGTCTGTGAATGTGCTCACACCAGCTTCTGAACGCCTGCCCCCCAGGGCTCCTTTCCCGCTCCCCCCCCCCCCCCCCCCCCCCGTTCCACGGTCCCTTTGGATCTGGTCCTCGCCTTGCATCATGATGTCCGTGTCACCCTGGGTCCCACCTCTGGGTTCCTCCTCACACATTTGCGGAGTGACTTTAAACCCCCGCGTCTTTCACGAGCTGGAGCCAGGGCTGCCCCTTGTGTGGGTCTGCACGTGCCCCTCCCCTGCCGCAGCGTCCCTGCGCCTGTCCCTCCGGCCCTTCCTCCTGCTCTCCAGGGAGCGGGTGGGGCTGGCCCTGCCGTGGGTCCTGCTGCTGCGCGTCTGGGTGGGTGTGTGTGTGGGTGCATGCAGGCTCCTCGCGGTCCCTCTGCGGGGTGGCCAGGGTCAGCTCCCACCCTCGGCCGCTCTCATGGACTCTTCGTCTGTCAGCTGGTCCCTGCAGCCATCCATGCTCCGGGGCAGGATCTGTCTGTCCTATCTTCCTTTCCTCTCGCTTTTCTCCTCACGCTCCTTGGTGACCCACCCTGCCCTTGGGCTGACCGAGTCCCTCCCCTGCCCTGTCAGGGTTGTCTCAAGCCCCTGGATCCTTTGCACGTGCCTCAGATGCATGTCATCGTCACACCCTGGATGTGTTTCCCCTCCTGTCACCTGGGCGCCACTATCTGCCGGTAACTGTAGCATCTCTGACTCCTCCTGCTCCTGCCACCCACAGGCCGTGTGTCCCTGCAGAGGGCCACTTCCAGACACCTCTACGCCAACCCCTGCCTCTGCACGGTGGCATCTTGTGTCTGGACATCTGAAGAGGCCTCCTCCCGGGTCCTCAGCACGCCCTCGCGCCCCTTCTTATCCTGCACTGACCTCTGGAAGAGTCACGAGTCCTCTTGGCACACCTCTCAGGGTGCCGCTAATGCCCTTCCCTCAGCCCCAGGCCGCGCATGGTCTCTCCGTGGCCCCTCCCCCTCCTTCATGCCATTCCAGCCACGCTGGCCTCTGTGATGTTCCTTGAGGAGACAGACGCCGGGGCTGTCGCCCCTGGTTGCCCAGGATGCACCCTGTGCCCACGGAGCCTGTGTTCTGTTTTCCAAGCCCTGAGCCCTGATCTGGGGTTGCCTGTTTCAAAAAAAGACATTTTCTTTTAAAAACATGAATACAGAAGCGCTTTAAGACTCTTGCTTAATCGTTTCATCATCGCTGTTATTTTTGGATTTCTTTCTATTTACTGATTTTTCTCTGAGTTATGGGTCACATTTTTCTGTTTCTTGGCCTGTCTAGGAATTTTTTATTGGATGCTGGACATAGTAAACACTACATTGTCGACGGTCTGGATTTTTGTTGTTTTCTGTTAAAGACTGGCATGCAGTTAAGCCACTTGCTAATTACTTTGATCATTTTGAGGCTCATTTGTAAGTTGTTTCAGGGTAAGTCCACAGTAGCCTTCATTCATAAGATAGTTTACCTTTCTACCAAAGCCTGATTAAATGCCCTAGATGATCAAGGACTTGTGTGAAGGCTAATCAAGAACAGAATGAGCCAGGCATGATGGTACACACCGTACACACCTGTAATCCTGGCAACTTGGAGGCTGAGGTGGGAGGATTGCAAGTTCAAGGCCAGCCTCAGAAACTTAGCAAGACCCTAAGCAACTTAGAGAGACCCAGTCTCAAAATAAAAACCAAAAAGCGCTAGGAGTGTGGCTTAGTGTTTAAGCCACTCTGGGTGCAATTCCTGGTACCTCCCCAAAAGAGAACAGAATATTTCCCTCTTTGTGAGTTCTAGAACTTATTCAGATTAAAATGCCACAGTCCATGATCTTGGACCCCCAGAACTGTGAGCTACATACACTTCTTTAAAAAAATAAAGTGCCCATCTTCAGGTATTTTCTTATAGCAACACAAAATGGATTAAGACACTATGGATTTGGTCTTTGATCCCCCCACCAAAAAATTCTTTATTTTAGTAATTCTTTTCATCTGCAGAGGCTAAGGGTTTTCAAAGCCATCAGGTCCTGGCTTCTTCGTGCTTAACAGTTATTCATTTAGTTTATCTCTTTCACCTTCCATTTTACTACAGACACCAAAAATAAACCAGATGCCAACTTCAGCACTTTAGAAACTGCCTTAGCTGGATCACCCAGTTCATCAGGCACATTTCCTACTTTCCACGTTACTGTGATCAATGATGTCACAAAACTTTCTGCCAGCCAGTTTGAAGGATCCTTTCTCCTCCAGTTTCCATGAGATTTTCTCTTAAGTCCTGACCGGTCTCCTCACCAGACACCATGCTTCCACCGTTGAAGGCTCTTCAGACATTCGCTAGTATTCTTGTCAAAGTCTGTCCAGCTTCTCCCACTCCCAGAGATTCGGTTTTTACTATGCTGGCGCTTCACGTCCAAACGCCGAGACCTGTATTAGTTATCCGTTACTGCGGAACAAATCGCTCTTCAATCTAACACCTTGAAACGACGGGTAGATGCTGCCTGCCACAGGCCTGAGGGCCAGCCTCCGGGTGGTTTTGGCTCAGGGTCTTTTGGGTGACTGCAGTGAAGCTGTTGACCGGGTCTGGACCAGAACTGGACGGACCTGTGGTCAAGAGGTCTCCCTCACCTAACTGTTCCTTTCCACGTGGTTCTCTTTACAGGGCTCCCTGAGGGTCCACCGGACCTGGCAGCTGGCTTCCCCAGAAGTGATGAGAGAAGGAGAGGAAGTGAGAGAGAGGCTACGGTGCCTTTTGACGCCCAAATCCTACATCATTACTTTATCCAGTCCACACTCAGAGCAGGGGATTTAGGTGCTGCCTCTTGAAAGGAGGAGTGTGAAAAATCTTGTAGAAGTATTTATTTTTTATTTTGGTACGATAGATATAACCCAGGGAGACTTTACCACATCCCCAGACATTTTTATTTTTTTCAATTTTGAGACAGGGTCTCACTAAGTTTCAGAGGCTGGCCTTAATCCTGCCATCCTCCTGAGTCTCTGGAATTACAGGTGTGTGTCACCATGCCAGGCTTGTAGACATATTTTTAAAACACCACCTTTGGCATTTGAGTCCCTCTGGTGTCTGGTCCTGATTCACCTGGAACAGTCGCATGCTACCTCTGAAGGTTAGCTTCTTCCTGGCGCCTCCCTGACAGGATTCGGTGACCAGGCAAGGCTGGGCTGAGCCCATCACAGAGGCAGTGGGCTCCAGGTATGTGTCTGGGCTTGTGGCAGGGCCAGGGCTGCCACATACCCGTCACAGTGCATGCTTGCAAAGCCTTAGGGGCAGGGGCTGCCCAGCAGGGCGTGCTGGTCGCTGGGTGAGTCCTGCCTCGCTCCTCCCTTACTGCCTCGCTGAGGCGCGGGGTCTCAGCTCTTGGGCCTCGGCTCCCTTATCTGTGAGTCAGAGGTGGCCAGGAGCGCTGGGCAGATGAAGCAGGATGTCGGGAGAGCCGCAGCTCTGAAACTGTTTTCTCCACGCCACCTGGGGTCTGCCAAGGGTGGCGGGCACGAATCACATCGCCACGCTGATCGGCGCCAACACAGATTAATTTCCCCACCTCAGCTGGGCCTCAGCGCGGCTGGCCACCCCTCCCCTGGTCCCGGGTTCTCCCTCTCCCCCTGCAGCTGCAGCCCTGGAGGCCTCCTGCCCCTGGTCCCCGGCCAGCAGACGACCCAAGCTCCTGCCAAGATGGAGAAAGCAGAGGCCTCCATGGGGCAGAGCTGCCCCTCCTCACGCCTCTGTGGTCATCTGTCTGCACCTTCCTCGGTCCAAGACCAGCTGTCCCGTGTCCGTCTCCGCTGGCCCCTGCCCCCATCCTCTCCTCAGATTTTCTCACTCTGCTGACGCTTCACCCATAAACGTCCTCAGCAGCTGCCCCATGGCCTCCGCCTTCCTTGGCAAGTTTCTCCAACAGCCTCGTCCACCTGCCCTCTTGTCCCAGTCTTCGCTGCCCCCGAGGAGGTCTTCCGAGCTGTCATCCTGGTCCTGGGGCTCTCCTGCCCACTCGCCCTCTTGGGGACTTTGATTGGATGTCAGTCACAGTGGGACAGCTGCTGGGGACCCCGTGAGGCTCACCCAGGACACGGGGATAAAGTTACCCGCGAGGGCCTAATTAATTCACCTCGGCACCGCAGCTGACCCTGAGCTGTCGTTTCTGGCTCAACCTTCCCCTGCCTGGGTCTCACTGTGAGGCCCCGCCCTCGGCCTCCTCGAGCTCATGGTGGGCTTCCTCCTCCTGCCCTGCCTCCTTCCTCCTGGGCCTGCTGCCCCCCAACAGTGCTTGGCCCCCTCCATGCCTGTGGCCTCCCTGTGCCCAACTCTGCCTCTCAATTAAAACTGCCCACTGCACAATGCCCGCCCCCAAAACTACCAGGCCCCAAATCGAGCTCTTCCTCTTTCCTCCTGTGCGAGCTCTTGGGTTGGCCCATCTCCTGGGATCTGTCACTCATTGTCATCCATCCAGTTCTTCCTGGGAGTCAGAAGAACGCGGGTACTCACATCTCCCTCGCGGCTCCATGCCCCCAATCCCGTGTCCAGGGCCTCCTCGGTGCAGAAACACCAACGTCTGGCTTCTATGCTTCTGGGAGGGGTGCTGACTCTCCAGGGCTCCCCCTGGGGTCAGGCTGAGGCTGGCCTCCAGGGACTTGGCAAGACCTCATGCCCCTTCCTGCCTCTTTCTCCCTTCCTTGACCTGCTTGTCCTGTGACCCCCTCTTGGATAATTCACTTGCACCTAAGTTCTTGTCCCAGGCTCTGCTTTTGGGAACCTGTTGACCAAAGTCAGTTGTGAACACAGCAGCCGAAGATTCATGGCTCAGATTCTCCCACCCATGGCGTCCTGGGGCTGTCCCCCTGGGGTGGGCCTTGTCACCAGAGGAATCCACGGGCTTGTCTCTTCTGGCTTAAGGTCTCTTCCAGCCGTCCCCAAACGCCATGCCACCATGCCACCCCTCCTCCTGATCCCTCCCAGTCGACACGACAAAGTCCAGGCCAAAGGCTGGATCCACTGAAAACTCCCCGGAATGAGGTTAGAATAAACACACGAGGACAACCCAAGCCCGGCGACAGGAACGGAGCAAGTCCGAGAGACCCCAGACACCTCCTTCTCCCACACAGCCTTTCCAACAACGGCTTCTTACAAAGCAAAATATCTATTTTTTATATTTTTAGAGAACCTTCACAGATGCCGTTACATTTCTTTATACATTTCCAGAATTTTTTGATTGACGTGATTGTGCATATTTGGGGCGCACAGTGAGTGTGTTTGTGGTTGCTTTTTCTGTTTTGGTGCCAAAGATGAAGCCCAGGGCCTCACTCGCTCTACCACGGAGCTGCCTCCAGCCCTCGGGTAATATTTTGACATATGTATTCAGTGTGCAATAATCAAATCAGGGTAATTAGCATATCCATCATCTCAGTCATTTACCGTTTCTTTATGTTGGGAACATTCAAAATCCTCTCTTCTAGCTAGTCTGAAATAGATGATAAATGACGGTTACCCGTAGTCACCCACTGTGCTGGAGCGCACCGGAACTTAATCCTTTGTAAACGTTCGTTTTACCATTTGACATGGCAATCTCGCTTACACCCGAGAAACAAAACCCTCCGTCCTCACCGACACCTCTGTGTGGCTGTTTACAGGGGTTTTTCCGTCATTTGACACCGAGCCGTAAGTGTGCTTTGTGTGCTGTCCTGCGTGTGCCCTCCGGATTTGCATAAAACACTGCGTGCTTGGCGCTCATCAGCTTTACTGACCATTGTTAGTGGCCAGAGGTGACAGGAGAAGAGGAACACATGATCCCAGCCATAAGGCAGGCTGAAGCAGGTGCCTACGTGGGCCGCTGTCTTCCATGGAGCGAGGACCATAAGTCCTTAGAAGGACACCAGGGTCAGGTTCCTCATGAAAGGTAGAAGGTTTAATTAAGTCTGGCTCAACCTAATGCACGTGATTGTCTGACGATAATCCCTGTGTCTATACCCTCGGTCCCATCTGCTCACTGACTGTCACATCCTTAATTGCTCCGTGTCCCTGGCTCATGAACTTGAACACACTTTCATCTCATGTTTGATAAAAACCAGTTCCCCCTGGACCCTGCCTCCCCTCCCCTCTCTTTCCTTCATTTCTCTTTTTTGAGCGATTTCCCACCCTGCTGTATGCCTGCCCTGCCCCTGAAAGGCAGCTCTCAGCAGGCGCCCCAGAGCTTCCCCGCCTGCCCGGACAGACGGGCAGCAGCCCTCCTCCCTGGCCCCACCATCCCACCTCGCCGCTGAAGGCCCACATCGACCACTCCCACCTCTGGAAACGTCCTCCTCCCCAGTGTGTCCTCTCCTGTGCTCCCTGGACCCTCTTTTGAACTTTCTCCAGCCTTCTTGGTGGGCTTTTCTTACTGCACCCAATGTGCTTGTTCTGGAGAGTTCTATGATCCAGCCCGGGCCTGTTCTCCTTGGCCATCAGAGAGGCCTTCCAGGCTTACATCCCCAAGATGCACTGCTCAAGGCCCAAGCAGACCCTTGGGCCCCTTGGACCTCTCCAGCCTCTTGGAGCTTGTCTTCAGGAGTGCCCACTGACCCCACAGGTCCCCGGCTTTGATTCCATGACTTCGGTGTGTACAACAGTGGGGGGCAGGGTCGCCCCGGATCCTGTGAACCCACTGTGGTCAGGGCTCGGAATGCTGAAGGAGAGGAGTGCCCCGTTTGAACACCCCCCGAGTCCCCACCTGCCACTCCTGCAGCGGAGAAAGGCCCAGATTCAGCAGCTGCCTGGCTGGAGTCACAGAACCAGCAGGCCAAGGCCCTGGGGATGGAGCTGCCCTGGCCTGGGCCCGTCTCATGACCCCTGGGGCATCCTCTCCGTCCAGCAACTTCCTCCGCAGAGGGGTCCTGCTGAGGACAGAGGGGCACTCAGCTACCCGAGAGGGGCCTGCGTGTCCTGCCCCCCAGCGGCAGCCTCTCTTCCCTGCCTCCCGCCCCCACGCCTCCCCTCCGCTCTGCAGTTCCCATTACGTCCCTTGACACTCCAATTGGTTTCAGTAATTTAAAAAAGAGGGAAAAAAGATTGAACTGCATTTCAGACATTTCATTTCATGTCAGAAAATGTTTATTCAGCGGCCCCCGGGATTCATGCGGGGTGCCAGGTGCTGAAGGGAATTCAAAGGCAGGGCCAGTGGTTCCAGTGGTGGGCAGCACAAAACCCCCTCGAATGCGAGCTGCCGCCAGGACCCAGGGGCAGGCGAGAGGCCCCAGGAGGACCCCGAGCTCACGTTACTGGGCAGGAGGAAAATGATTCAATTTCGTGCCATTCGATGAAACACATGTTCTTGTCCAAAACTCATTTCCCACCGCCACGCTTAGCTCCCACCTCCCCGGCCCCACAGTCCAGGCTCTGCCAATCCAACGCCATCCTGCCCCAAGAGGGTCAGTATCTGAAATTCTAGAACTCTGCCTTGGGGCTTTGTCTTCGGTCTCTGGAAGGAGACTGGGGGCTCGGGCAGATGGGGTGGGCTTTCACGGGCATCCTGTGCATTTTGAATTTGGAACCATGTGAGTGTATTTTCATGTTTAAGAAAACATTAAAAAATGATTCTTAAGGCTTCCATTTACAAATATGGCCTTTCTGGACTCGGCACCCCTGCCTAACTCCCCCTGACCCTGCCTTCGCATCCAGAGCCCTGACCACCTCTTCTGGGGGATTTCTCCTGAGGCTGCTCTGGCAAAGATCCCCCAAAGCCTCCTGATGGCCAAGTCACCTTCCCTGACCTCTCTGGACATGGCCCATGGGTGGCCACTTGACCATCCAGGAACTCTCCTTCCTGGGCTCCAGGACCCTCTTTCCTGCATCTGCCCTCTGGCCTCACATTTCAATGGTCCCCCCAGCCTCCACCTGGACCTTGCCCTGCAGTGTCACCCATCCCGAAGTGTCCATTCTCTCCTGGACCCAGTGACCTCCAGTGTACCCATCCCTCTTGGGGTCCACTCTTGCAGCTCCAGCCCAGATCCACCTGCCTCTGTGACATACTCCACCTCAGGACTGCACACCAGTGTGCCCAGATCGCCTGGCTTCAAGTCTGTCCTCTCCACCTCCTGGCCGGGCCAGTTCCTCAACCTCTTTCCGTGTTTGTTCTTCACACGTAAATGGTCATCCATGAGGAAGGGCCCATCTTCCAAAGCAGCTGTAAATTTCAATGAGTTAATATCAGCGAAGCTCTTAGAGCAGAGGGCAGCTCGTAGTGAGATGGCCATGTCCCAGGGAACCTTCATCTCCCTCCTGCTGCCCCAGGCCCCCCTGCCATCCAGTCCATTCTAAATGCCAGAAACCCAGGGGTTTGGCCGAATCCCACCCCCTCCTCTTTCTCCAGGGTGCACCCCATCATCAGCTCTGATCCCTCTTACCTCCTAAATCTCTCTCCCACTCCCTACCCCTCCCTGGCCCACTGTCCCCTGAAAGTGCTCTTTTAAGCTCATCAATGTTCTACTAATTGCCAAATCAAAAGAAAAATTTCAGCCTTCATCGGTTTGGATTTTCTGCTACATTTGGTCCCGCTGATCCTGTTCTCCTGGAAATGCTTCACTAGCTCAGTTTCCATGACAACCTGCTCTCCTGCTCTGCTCTCGTGGCCATGTGATGCTGACATTTCTTTCTGCTGCTTTTGTAGTGTCCCCGGCTCTGCCATCCCCTCAAATGGTGGGGTGGGGGTCCTGAGAAGTTGGTAGGGCTCTTGCTACCTCTCCGTCTCCCTGGGCCACAGCGAGTGGTACGCTATCCACTGTCTCCAGTTGAGAGGTCCTGAGAGTCTAGTTGCTAAACCTGACCTTCCACCAGTCACCTGGCCCAGGTGTGGACAGCCTCTTAAAATCAGCTCTGGGCTGTGCCATGAACCCTTGCTGGTCTGCTTACTTCTCCAAATCCCAGTGAGAGCTCCTTTAAAAAAAAAAAAAAATCAGTTCTTGGACTCTGCTTGCTCTAAAGCCTTCCATGGCTCCCCATTACCCACATGATTAAGCACAAGCTTCTTAACATGGCACGATTGCTCCCTGCTGGTTTTTCCAGGGGCACATCCCAGTGGCCCCATCTCATCCCCAACTCCAGGAACGCCTGGCAGGCTGTGGGCACATGCCACACAATTCCTGCCCTCGATGTCTTGGCTCACGCTGTTCCCTCTGCCTGTGAGACTTCGCAGTCTCTCCACCCCAGTCCAGCTTCTGAGAAATCAACTCAAGCAGCGCCTTCTCCAGAAATCTTCTCCTGACACATTCCCCCCCTGCCATTTCTGGGTCCCCAGGATGAGGCGACACACCACTTCTTGTGCTTTCTAGGCATCGACTCAGTGCAAGCTGGAACATTTTTGGTTGCAAGCAACAAAAATCAAGTTTGAAATCGCTTTTAGGCAAAAGAATTTATTGGCTCAGGGAGGGCCAGGGCTCATGCCATTTTCTGGGAAACAATGTACAGATGAAAGATGGGGCACGTCCTGGATTCTCACTCATGCCGATATGTAGGTGTGTGAGTAACAACTTTACCGAGGTGTGATTGACATACAGATAAACGATATATATTTAAAGTGTACAATTTGGTGAAATTTGAGACTTGTCACCAGTCAAGAAAATGAACATACCCATTACCCCAAAGGTCTCTTGTGTCCTTTTGGGCTCCCTCCTACGCTTCCTGATACTTACCTCTCTCCCTCCGTCCCTTAGGCAACCCCCGATCTGCTCTCTGCCACTGTGTCTTCATTGGCAACTTCTAGAATCCAATGAAAATGAAGCCATACAGAACACATCTTTGTCTTTTCTGGTTTCTTTCACTCACTATAATTCTTTTGAGGCCCATCCACGCTGCTGTGTGTGGGAATAGTCTGATCCTTTTGGAGGATGGGTGGATGACATTCCGTGGAATGAGGGCACCACAGTTTGCTTATCCATTCACTCACTGATGGATATTTGGTTAGTTTACAGATTTTGACTATTATAACTAAAACCCAGGTGCCAGTCTCTGTATGGCCATGTGCTCTCATGCCTCTTGGGTAACTTTCTAGGAGAGGAAGGGTTGTGTCACCCCATAGGTGTGAGCTGAGCTTTTGAAGAAGTTGTCAATCTGTTTTCCCAAAGCATCCCCTGTCCCCGCTCTCTCTGAGAGTTCCGGTTGCTCCACACCCTCACCAACATCTGATGTGATCAGCATTTTCCATTTTAGATTTTCTACCAGGTAAGTAGTAGCGCTTCCTTGTGGCTTGAATTTGCCTTTCCCTAGCAAAAAATGATGTTGGCCTCCTTGTGTCTTTGGTGAAGGGTGTGTTCAAAGCTTTTGCTCATGTATTATTGGGTTGTTTCCTTTTTAAAAATTACTGAGTTTTGAGATATTCCAGATATAAGCCCTTTATCAGATACATGATTTGCAAATATTTTCTTCCAGTCCATCGTTGCTTTTTCTTTTTTTTTCAATATTATTCTCATAGTAATACCTTTCAAAGAGTTCAAGGTTTTAATTTTGGTGAAATTTAATTTATTAATTTGCTCCTTTATGGATCATGTTTTTCTGTTCTTCTTTGTTTATAGCCTTAAAGGGTTCCTCCTGTTTCATAGGTTTAGGTTTTACTCTTTTTATTTTTCACTTTTATTTTTATGTGTGAGTTAGTGGGACTTCTGATATTTCCAAGAAGAGTCCCTCTAATGTTATAATGTATCTAAAAGGCAGAGCTTAAAGCCTTCCATGGCTTCTCATTGACCTAGGGCTGAAATTCTGAACTCCACATCAAGGCTCCAAGGGCCTGCATGGGTTTCCTGGCTTGATCCCCAACCCTGTTCCTCTCTGGCATCTCCCAAGCCCTCTGCTCTGCAAACACTGACCCACTGGCAATTCCTTGAATTCAGTGTCCAGGGAAATCCTTCCCCTGGGCTGTAGGGCCGAATGGACCGGATGACCAGACTGAAGCAAGGCTCTATGACCCCACTCCTCCAGAGTAAGGTTTTTTGACTTTGGGACTATAACCAGCTCCCCACTTGGGCATCTTCCAGGGCTCCCCATCCTGAGCTTGAGGCCCTTAGGTTCAGAGTCCTAGCACATTTCCTCCTAGTCTTCCCAGAGACAGAATCGTGTGTGTGTGTGTGTGTGTGTGTGTGTGTGTGTGTTTTACACAGTTGGGATTATACACTGCATAAAATTTTCAGTCTAGCTTCTGGCTGCTTCTTCACTTTTTTGCACCATAAGAAATTTCCAGAGCTTTTTGTAAAAATACAATTAGTCTATGAATAATAGTCCATTTGAGGGGATATAAAATAATTTGCTTAACATTTTCCCAATAGTTGGTTACTTTGGTTGTTTCCATTTTTTTTTATTATAAACAAGGCCAGACTACATCTCTTTGTACATAAATCTTTTGTCAATTTGAGATTATTTCCTTCTGACCGAGTGCCGTAGTGTAATTATTGGGTCAAAGGCTGTGGTAATTTACATTCCCATCGGCTGCTCTCATGTTTCATCACATCCTAGCCAGCATGGGGTATTCTCATTAAAATTTTCCTCTTCACTCTGCGATGGGCAAATAGTGTTATCTCACTGTTGTTTTAATTTACTTTTTAAAAAATAATTAGATATTGGAAAATAGGTTCAACCTATGAGCCATAAAAAATTAATCTTCTGTTAATTGAGTGTTCCTACCCCTTCACATTTATCCAGCAGTGATTTGAATTTTTAAAACTCAATTTGTATGGATTCTTAAACACCAAGGATATTAACCCTCTACATGACATCCTTAAAGTTATTTTCAATTTTCATATGGTTATAGCTCAAGTTTTAAATCTCTTTTCTTTTTCTTTCCTTTGTGGTTGCTTCCCTTACTTTTAAGCTTAGGAGTCTCTTCCAGTTTTGAATGGATGATCCCTCTACTTTATTCAAATGTGATTTCTAATTTAAATCGTTAATCCACCTGAACTTGATATTGACGTATGACCTGGAGTGAAGAATGAAGTGGATTTGCCTTTCCAAACAGCTCAGTGATTATTTCAGCACCTTTTATTGACTAACCCCTTCTTTCTTCTCTGCCTCAGGGTGTCCTTTCTTAGCCGTGTAGGGTACAGTAATGTATTTCTCTTCTGCTGTGCGAGGGTTCCACATCCTCCGCCCCAAGCTCGGCCCCTCTCTCCCAGCTTCGGGGGTGCACTGTTCTCAGGCCCTGGCGTAGGCCTGGTGTTCCTGGGTGGGCTTTTGGGCGTTCCTAGCACGGACGACAGTTGTACAGGACATTTTCTGCAGGGGACCCCAGAGAAGTGAAAGCCGTGGGTTTTCAGGGGAAGCTGGGGCTGGAGAAAGGAAAGATTCCAGAGTCTTGGATGAGTTGGGGTCAAAGCCCAGGCCGGGGCCTAGAGTTTTGCTGAGAGAATGGCCTGGAAAGACGTTTCCCGGGGATGTCAGAGCTTGAGCCCGTGAAGGGGCCGAGTTCACCCTGTGGGCTGAAGGGACGTCCAAGGACTTGACTAGAACTTTGGAACTGCCTGGACCCCCACAGGCTCATGTCGCAGCTTCTGAGTGAGTCCCAAGGAGAAATGGGGTCTCAGACAAGTTTGGGGGATCCCAGAGCAGAAACCCTGAAACTAACCCAGTGCTTGGAGCAAAGAGAACAAAGGTAGGAGAGCCACAGCAGCCTGTAGGGACTAGCGGCCATCAGGGGACATGGTTGGGGCTGAGCCCTGAGTTGACGGGCCTCAGGAAGCTGGGGAAGGCGGGAAGAGGCAGGACTCGGGGGGTGCGGTGATTGGGTTGCCAGGATGTGAGGATGGGACCAGAGAGGCAGGCCCGGCGGGCACGGCTGACGAGCATACAGTCCTGTCTGTGAAGAAGTGGCATTCATCCGTGTCACACACAAGACACCTCTTCCTGGGTCCTGTGGCCTGGACCTGCCCCTTGACACTGTGGTTTCATCCATGTGGTTTGGGGTGGTATTTTGTCACCCAGGTGGGTTGGTCAGGCCTCCTGCTCCAGGCAGCCCTCCACCCCCAGACTGTGGGGAGGCTGGGATGTGCAGGGGCCGGTATGTTCTGGGGCTGGGTTGCTGAGCCCGGCCAGGAGAGCAGAGCCGGAGTCCTCCGTCCATCACTCAAAACTCAGATCTTCTCCCGCCAATGCCTGCCCCTCATGGTCCCAGCTTCCTCTATAAAATGGGTTAACAATCCTGGCTGCCTCACGCTGATGATCACAAACCAAGCTGTGACCCCTGCCGTGTAAACCGTGAAGCCCTGTGTCCTTGCTGGGGCAGCCGACCTCCCTTCCCGCCCTGCCAGCCCTGTGCCACCAGCATGCCGACCTCACCTTCTCCCTTCCCGCCCCCCCAGCCTCCACCTCTGTCCTGTCAAAGTCAGCTCATTGGGTTGATCGCAAACCCTTTCTGGCTAAACGGTTTTGACCTTCCATTTCAGACGTTTTATTTCAGATCAGGAGATGTGTATTTGGCAGTCTCCAGCCGGCTGCTCCAGGCTGGGGAGCAGGCCAACCCGAATGAGACAGTGTCCCCGCGGTGGCGCGAGGCCAGCCCTGCCAAAGAGAGACACAGTCAAGTCACAAAGGTCACATACAAATTCCCTGAAAGAAAGTGGGCTGCAGGTCACTCAGCACAAGGCCGGTGTGGACTGCTGCCCGAGAGCTCTGGTAGACGGGTTGGTGGCAGGACGTCTCCCGCCCAGGAGGCCTTGTTTCCTTGGAGGCCTCATTTAGCTCATGGCCCCGACTCCGCAGTGACTCACGTTCCATAGGTAACTTCCTCGGGGAAGATGAATGTGTAAATATTGCTCCTTTATAAACCAAAACTGAAAAAAGAACACTTCCCCCTTCATCTGGCCTCCTGGCCGCAGGCTCTGGCCATTCGTAGGCCCCCTGCCCCACCCGTGCCCCTCAAAAACTAGCAAAGGGCTCCAGAGGCCAAGTCCAGGCATGGTCTTCACTCCCGACCGCCCGATGGCCACTCTGTCTTTGGGAGACTCTCCTCCTTGGGCCTTTGGGGGCTGCTGCCCTGCTCCCCTCTCGGGTCCCTCTTCCCAGGCTCTTCTTCCCATATCCAGCTAAGCCCTAAGTGCCAGTGCTCACCGGGGCTCCGCTGTCCTCTGTCCACTCCCCTACACTCCACGCCTCCCTGAGGCTCCTCAGACCCTGCACCCCAGCTGGGCGTGAGGCCTCCCCAGCCTCCACCTCCAGCCTGCGGTCTCCTCTGGGCACCCGGAAGTCCCCAAGGCCCACCAGATTCTGCTCAACAGACGGCTGTTTTCCTTGTCCCAAACCCGCTCCTCCCCGCAACTCTCACGTCACGTGGAAAGACACACGGCTGGTAGACACGGGGGTCTTCCTCCCAGTGCCTTGCCCTCCCCACCTCCATCTGCACCCCCTCCTCCAGCCTCATGGACTTGACCTCCCAGCGGCTCCTGCCTCCTCCCAACTCCTTCCTATACCACCACCATCCCCGTCTGAGCCGCCACCAACCCTGGTCTGACGGGAATTCCCCCCAGGTCTCCCCACAACTACTCCTGCACCCCCCCATCCATCCTGTCCCTGCCCAAAGCCGGACACAGGATTTCAACATGTAAATCAGAACATAGCGTCACCATGCCCAAACGTCCCTTGTCATTTGGGAATAAAGTTCCAAATCCTCCCACCTGGCCGACCTCTCCTTTGAGAACCCGGCTCCCGCTCATCCCCTGGGCTGGATGGCCTCTTTCCTTCCCCAGAGCCGCTCTGCTGCCCTGCTGGTCCTGTGCCTCTGTGCCCTGCCTGGGGCGCTCTCCCTGCCTCTCAGCTCCGCCACCCCGCGTCTTTTGATTTCTGGGAGATCTTAGCAGATCCCCACCCCTGACTCGGGCACCTCCCTGTTCTCGGGGCCACACGCCTCTCTTTCGTGATTATCAGGGTTCCTAGTGACCCACTGATCGTGTGGTTCGATTCCTGTCCATTCCCCACTCGGACTGGATACTCCTGTGGACAGAGAGGTGTCCGCCTGGTCGGGGTGGGCGAGCCAGGCGCAGGAAGCGCTCAAACAGCATTTGGTGAACTGAATGGAGAACTTTCTCTTGGCACCACACTTCACTCTCTAGCTCCCAGACAAACCTGCTCTAAACTTTTCTAACTAATTATTGAACTTAATTATCTGAACTTCCATGAGCGGGCCATCTTCGCCGACTGACTATCTATCATCCTCAGGCGCAGCAGTTGGGGGTTCTGCTCCATCACACCCTGAAATCGCTCTTGCTGTGGGCGCCGATAACCCCCCCATTACCACCTTCAGTGGGGGTTTTCCATCCCCGTCTCATTGGAATTCTCGGCAGGGTTGGAGATTGTTGATCACGCGCCGGGCTCTCTTGGTTTCCATGACAACACCCTCTCCTTGTTTTTAACCCATCTCTATGACGACGTTTCCTTCACAGTCTCATTAATCAGAGCTCTGATTCAACCACCCTTGCAATGTTAGGGTCCTGAAGATTCGATATTGTGGAGAAGTCAATTCTCTCCAAATTAATGTACAAATTCAGTGCCTTCCTAATCAAAATCCCACCAGGATTTTTAAATTGAACTTAACACACTGATTCTAAAAGGCCATATGGTAGAGAAAATGGGGGAAAAAATAACTGAGATAATTTTGAGAAAGAAAAACAAGAGGTGGGAACAGAGTAAGAGGAAAAGGTCTGGATTTGCCCCATGAAGTAGCAAGTGACAAAGGCACAGTGACGGAACAGCATGGCAATGGCACAGAGATAGACACGCCGGCCGTGGAAGCTCAGGATCAGAGCAGGTTGGAGGGAGCTCACCGGACAGCGGGAGGGGCCTGGGTGGTGCCCCGAGGGCTCAGACCCCATCCCTTGCCCCGAGGTCCTGGGAGGGCCTCTCAGGCAGCCTCCCTCACCTGCACCGTTGTCCCCGTGTCCCTCTCCTCCTTCACAACCTGCAGATGTGGGAGCCTCTCCCTACAGACCTTGCCCTTCTGTTTTTCTTTTCTTCTGAGTTTTCCAAGTATAAAAGTAATCCATGATCCGGGATGATAAGTGTATTATATATTGTGCTCAATATTTTATTCTGATTCTTTTCTGTCTTTCTGAAATACGTTATTGTAAAAACAGTGATATCCAAACATGGCAGAAGATTTGGAGAGTATACGATGCGTGAAGAATTAAAAGATCTTGATGAGAATCCCAGAATCCACTGTTGGGTTCTGTAAAAATGCATCTGAGAAACATGCCTCTTCTAGGCTTTTTTATACATTTGTTTACTCTAAATGTGTTTATTCTATATATAATTTTGGATCATTTTTCACACTGATTATATGCTAAACACTTCTCCGCATTAGTCAACATTCTTTGTAATTATTACGTTTAATGGTTGCCTAATAATCCATTTAATGAATGTAACATAATTTGGTTAACCATTCCCCTGGAGCTGGAGATTTTGATAGCTTCTTTTTTCTTTTTCTTTTTCTTTCTTTCTTTTTTTTTTTTTTTTTTTTCCCTTTTCCTTTCTGTGTCTTATAACTAAAGCCATGAGACACATCTTTCTGGCACATCTTTGGGCCTTGCTTTAGATAATTTTCTTGGGATGAGCTTCCTATAAATGGAATTACTGAGTCAAACAGTATGAATCTTTTCGAGGCTCTTCACGCATCTTGAGCAAATTGCCTTCTAGAAAGGTTTTGCCACTTCACAGTCCTGCCAGCTGCGCACGAGAGGCCCCACACCACTGGGCTGAGCCTGCACCGGGAGCTCTTGTTGTGTAAAGTACTCCTTGGATGGGCCAGAAGCTGTATCTCTGCATTCTGATTTACATTTATTTTATTACGAGTAAGTTCAACATTTGCAACTGAATTTGCCTTTTGAACTTCATCTTTCATAAATGGACTCTTAACGCTTTTTATTGCCCCAACATTTCGTTACGAAAATTCTTACTGCCTCTGTGAATGTTTTATTTATGAGAATTTTCAACACACACAAGCTTTACCTTCCCTACAGTTCATTATATTTGTATTTCCCACTACAATTCTAGGACCGTGGAGGCTACACTGGCCTCCCTCAACCACAGCTTGGATAATGAATCATTTCTATTTTTTCTAGTTATTAGTGTGCTTTTTTTTCTTTCACATTTAAATCACCTGACATTGATTTAGGTGGTTGGTATAAAGGGAGATAAAAATTGTGGGTTTTTTTTTTTTTTTGTTTCTCGAATAGATAAAATAAATTTCCAGTCCCATTTAGTGAAAAATCCTTCCATTCTTTATTAATTTTGTGGTACTACTGCTCTCATAAATCATAGTGCTCGATATGCTGGAGTCTGCATCTGGGCTTTCTAGTTTATTCCATTGAGAGTCCCGCTCTCTCCCTCTTCAATTGTTATTTTGTCTTATATTGTGCTGCAGTATCTGCCGGAGCTGGAAGCCTTGAAGTCCCCATTTCACGCCAGCTCGCTGACCCAGGTGTCTGACTCCCACATCTAATTTCCGACTTGGCATCTCACCTTGGGTTTCCCACAGTGCCACTTCTTCACACACATGCACATTTTTTTCTAGCCATTTCTTCTCCCTGAAAGTCAGATAGAATCATCACACTCCTTGGGGGCAGGCCACTGACGGGTGTGGCCCTGAAACCCGGGGGCAGGCTCTGGAGCTATGGGACGCGTGCGCCCTGCCAGCCACGTGCTGAGCTGGGCCCTGGCATCCCACCTATGCTCTGAGCACTCAGTTTCTTTGTCTGCAAACTGGGTTTGTGAAGACCACGTGCAGTAAAGAGTGTTAACACAGCTTCATGCTTCCCTCCACAAATGTGCGCCTAGTGCCAGGGAGAGAGGAGCAGGCAGGGCAGTTGGTCTCGGAAGCCGTAGCCCCCAGGGACCCCAAGGTCCATTAGGGAGAGTCCTCTGTGACAGGACAAGACACCTGCCAAGAAATGGTTACAAGGACACAGGGAAATGCATGAACAACACTTTGGACAGGTGGCTGCAGAGGGCCTTTCCAAGGGCACATGGCCCGCAGGCTGAGAAGTGGGTTTACCAGGGAGGTGAAGGTTTACCATGGCAGAGGCATGGCGGCAGTCAAAGCTGAGAGGAACAAGCTTGGGCCCTGGAGGATCAAGGACCTGGCTAGACTGGAGGACAGGGTGCTGGAGGATCCAAGGGGGACAGGCAGCGCAGAGCAGTGAGACTCCCAGGTCTTGGGCAGGCGATGGGGTTCTGTTCTTAGGGCACTGGGAAGTCACGAAGCTGGCCGTATAAGGAAAACGGCACCCTCCTAACATGCCAGGAAGGCTGCTCTCCCTTCTGGGTGCCAAGCCGAGGGCCAGGAGGAAGCCGGAAAGTCTCGAGGCGTCGTAGTGGGGAGATGGAGCTGCGGGGGCAGGGTGAGGGGGGAAAGGCCAGCACGGACAGAGAGGACGGCCTGAGTCTCGGATTGTGTGACAGTGGTGAGGGCGAGGAGGACAAGACTCTGAGGAGAAATTGGATTGAGGTCTGGGCCATGTGCAGGGGACAAGCAGGGAGGAGCTTGGGGGAGAAGGTCGGCCATGGGGACAGAGCTGGCAGGTGAGACTGGAGCCACTGGAGAGGGCTCAGGGCAAGAGTCAGAGAAAGGGGAACGGACCCCAGGTGAGCCTAGAGGGAACCCCACGTTTTGATGGTGGTGAAGGCTGGCCTAGCCATCGCTGGGAGCCCAGAAGAGGCACTCTCAGAAGCAAGGGCTCACTGTGTCAGGTGCCACCCTGAAGTCCAGCGAGCTGAGGACGGACAGCATTTGCTGGACTGAGCACTGGGGGTCATGGAGGAGGCAGCCCTGCAGGGACCAGGCGAGGCCCGGCTGGCACAGCTGGCAACTGTGAGGCGCTGGCCCTCCCGCCCCCGGGCCCAGCCATGATGCTGACCTGGGCATGTTTCCAGCCCCAACCTGTCCACCCAACTGCCCCAGTACCTCCTTCCCCTATGGTCCCACTCCCTCTGAATTGTCCCCGCGTCTTTTGGTAAAAAGAAACATTTCTGAACCTCCACTTCAGACACCTGATTTGAGGCAGAAAATAATCATTCTGCCCTACCTCGCCAGCTGCCTGTTGCTAGGTGCCGAAAGGTACAAAAATGCACGAGAGGCGACCCCAGCCACGAGGCAGGATGAAACCGCAGCTAATTAGAGCTGCAGTCGGGACCCAGGGGGCAGAGAAAGGCTCCCGGAGAACATGGAGATCAGATTCCCCGGTAAAATGAACATGATTGAATTGTGTTCCTTCCACCAACACAGCTAATCCCTTCACCTCGACACTTAATCCCACCGCTCAGGGGCCCTGTGCTGGCTGTCCCCGCTCTGCAAGCTGGGCTCACATAGCCTTCCTCGGTGCAGATGTGCCTGGGGGAGTGGGCGCCCTCCTGGCCCTGTGGCCTCCTCCAGTCCCCGTCTCTCCTGTTTCCTCAGCCAGACTCAAGAATGTCCCCTGCCCAGCAGGCTTCTGCCCCTTCCCCCAAGTTGCTGTGGCAAATGTTTCCAAGGGCTGGGCATGCCCTGGCCTCCCCTGACCTGTGGTGCTATGGCCTGCCAGTGGCCACCGATGCTTCTGGAAGCATCTTCCCGGGCGCCTTGGTCTCCCTGCTTTCCCTGCCTTTTCCTGTCTCGGCTTCCTTGCCATGCACCCTGCCACCTGCCAATGTCAGCGTGCCCAGGGCTGGCGCTCTGGCCTTGTTTCCCTCAACCCCTTGCTGCCCTAAATCTTTGCCCACCTCTCAGAGGCTGATGGTCTAGCTTGGGCCTCCTTGGAGCTCTGACTCCCCTGCTGGGTCAAAGCAAACTCACAGTCAGACTGGATAAGAGGAAGTCTGGTCCAGTCCAGCTAGGGACAGCCAGAAGGGGCTGTGGGGAACGTGCAGCCTTCACACCTGGGCCATTTTGCCTGGTCCGCACCACTGTGTACTCTCCCACTGTGCCCATCATAGAGCTTGGACCAACAAGTTCCCTGACCAGTCAGGGTCCCGATGGGATAGAGAGATGGCTCCCCAAAGGACTCACCTGAAGCTCCCTTAATGAAAAAACCACTGGCAGAGTGGGCAGGGCTCAGGGCTCCCCAAGGAGGTAAGAGGGGGGCCTGGGCTTTCAGGAGCTGGAGAGAAAGTTGTGACTTTATGAAAGGAACCTCACCTGTGGCCTTAAGCAGACCAAGCAGCCTCCACGAACCCAGAGCCCACAGGAAGGTGGCCAGGAACCTTACTCTCCTCTCTCCGCCCAACTCTGGTTCCTCTGCTGGTCTCGCTCAGCCAGAAGCCAGAGGGCAAGGAGCCTGGCTGGTGTTCAACTTGGTCACTGGGGCACAGAAAAGGAAGAAGGGAAGAGAAGGGCTCTGGAGGGGCCAGTGTAGTCAGAACAGGTGCCAATGACATGACCGTCTGGCTACACAATTCAACATAACCCACCCCCACTCTCTCTCTCTCATCTCTCTTTTGAGGCAGGTTCTTGCTAAGTTTCCCAGGCTGGCCTCAAACTTGCAATCCTCCTGCCTCAGCCTCCCAAGTCAACGGGATGACTGGCATGTGCCACCATGCCTGGTTCTCCTTTTCCCTTTTTGATCTTCACCACAGTGTAGTCAATGTGATGCCAACTTTTTCAGGGACAGAGGGGTACGGGGAGTCTTCCCCATGCCTTCCCTTCTCCCGTGAACTGTCACCTACCAGACCCACTTGTCTCCCTTCAGCCAGGCTGAGGATAGATCCCAATGTACTTCAGATCTTTCTTCCTGTCATCGTCTCTCTCTGCTGGTGCTATTTTCAAGACTGGAACATTCCAGGGTTTCTCCTGTTTTCAAAAGCCCTCCCCGATCACCCACACTTTTCTCACCACCACGCACCTCGTCCCCTGGCCCTGCGACCTTCTCTAAGCAGGGGTCTGCGTTGCCACCGCCCGTTGGCTCCCGTGCCTCTGCTAAGCTGGCTCTTACCCCTTCACTCCCCCAAGTGTTTCCTGCCATAATAGCCCCCTGATTGCGGAATTCAAAGGACTTTGTCGGCTTCCTATTTTTCTGAGATTGGGGCACAGAGCTGCGTTGATTACTCTCTCCTTGAAACCCTTCACTACCTTGGTTGCCATGGCAACCTCTCTCCTGGCTGTTTGTCGCATCTCTCAGGCCCTTCCTTCTCTCTCTCCTTTGTCGCCTGCCCACACCTCCACCAGCCCCTGAAATGTCTTTGTAACTCCTGATTCTACCCTGGGTTCCCTCCCCTCCTCTCTCTCTGGTGAGCTTCCTTGTTCCTGGGTTTCCTATAACCCCTGATCCTGAGTTGGTTCCTCCAGTCGACTCTCTTCTCGAGTCCCAGGAACCCAGGTGGGGTCCAGCTGCCTGCTGGGTTCTCTCAGTGTCCCTGGTGCCTCCTCTACCTCTCTGAACTTGAGTCACTGTTGCCCTCCTCAAATGGACTCCTGGCCAGTGTCACCATCTCAGGCACCTCCCACCATTCACCAAAGGTCCTGCCCAAGACACATGGGAAGGAGCCCTGGCCTGTCCACCCCTCTCTCACCCGAGCAGCCAACAATCGCCACAGCTTTCTGACTTAATTTTCTACGTTGGTCTCCCTACCTGGAGTCTGTCACCTCCAAAGGTGACCTTCACCTTCACCACCACAGAGATCTTCCCAAATCCCAAATCTGAACATGTCACTGGGACGTGGAATCTCTCAACACTGCCCACGAACTATGGGATAGTGGCTAGAACTTGACCTGGACATCCTCCAAGGCCCTTCCAGGCCTGTGCTTTGTCCACTTCTGTGGTCTGTGCATACCGTTTCCTCCCTCTCTCATCTTCCAGAAACACCCACTTTGGCTCCTCATTTGCAGAACTCTGTTCATGCGGTTCCTTCAGCTCATGATGTCCTTCCAGTCTCCACTACCTCCCTCCTTTCAGACAATGCTTGCCTATTCTGGAAAGTTCTGAGCATTTCCAAGCTCGACTATTGCACTTCCCCGCTGTTCTACGGCTCCCTTCAGTGCCGTGCAGTAGTTGGACATTTTATGTATTATTCATGCTTTTCCCTCTCACTTCCCTGTCCTGTGTTGTTTTGGTGCAAAGGACCCAGAACTTCAATGGCTTAAAAACGTCATTTGTTATTTCTCATTGTTCTGGCGGTTGACAGGACTCAGCTGGGTGGTTCTCACTTAAAATCTTTAATTCAATTTCAGACAGATGGCAGGGAGGGCGAGTTCTCTGAAGGCTTGACCAGGCTTAAGGTCTCGGAAGGCTCACCGCCTGCAGGAGCTGGGGTGCTGCCAGCTGGCGGGCGCACCTGGGGGCTCACCTTGCTCAGAGTGCTCCAGGTACAGCCGCTGGGCTGCAAGAGGAGCGCTCCAAGGCCAGGAGTGTCGAGAGGGAGGGGCAGCCTCATAAGTTCCAGAATGTTCCTTCTGCCACATTCTGTTGGCGGAAGAGGTCACTAAGGCCAGCCTGCACCCACAGGGCAGGCGGGGAATTGCTCTCCTTTGCTTGGTGTGGGGAGTAGCATGGATATACGTGGAGGGCAGGAAGTGACGGCGAACACCTTCGCAGACTAGCCACCGTGACAGTCTCCTGACTCAACCAGCACTTTGAGGGGGTTCGGGTTCTTTGTTATATTTATTTATTTTTATTTTTCAGTCTGTATTTTGATTCATTATACACAAATGGGGTACAACTTTTTGTTTCTATAGTTGTGCACCATGTAGAGTCACACCATTCATGTAATCATACATGTACACAGGCTAATAATATCAGTCTCAGTCCACCGTCTTTCCTCCCCCGCCCCCTCCCGCCATTTCCCTCTGCACAATCCAATGTCCTTCATTCTTCTCTTACCTCCTGCCCCCTCCCCCTTATGTATCATCATCCACTTATCAGAGAAAACATTCCACCTTTGGGTTTTGGGGATTGGCTTATTTCACTTAGCATGATATTCTCCAACTCCATCTATTTACCTACAAATGCCATAATTTTATTCTTCTTTATGGCTGAATAATATTCCATAGTGTATATATACCACAGTTTGTTTATCCATTCATCTATTGAAGGGCATCTAGGTTGGTTCCACAACCTAACTATTGTGAACTAAGCTGATGAAAACATTGATGTGGCTGTATCTCTGTAGTATGCTGATTTTAAGTCTTTGGGTATAAACTAAGGAGTGGGATAACTGGGTCAAATGGTGGGTCCAGTCCAAGTTTTCTGAGGAATCTCCACACTGCTTTGCAGAGAGGCTGCACCAATTTGCAGACCCACCAGCCATGTATGAGTGTGCCTCTTTCCCCACATTCTCGCCAACACTTACTATTGCTTGTGTTCTTGATAATAACCGTTCTAATTGGAGTGAGATGAAATCTTGGGATGGTTTTATTTTGCATTTCTTTGATTACTAGAGACGTCGAACACTCTTTCGTGTATTTGTTGGTCACCCGTGGGGCTCAGGTTCTTACAGTGTAAATGCAGCGAGAAAGGTGGTCAGTGACTTTCTGACCATCTTGAAACCGTCTCCTGAAACCTACAGCAGAGGCAGGCTGGGTCTCGTGGCCGGGCTTTTCTAAGGAGGGAACAATCTGAGGGACTAAACTTGAGGCTGAGGCCCCGGCCGGTAACCAGGGAAGAACGCAGATGCCATTTTTTCTAACTGAAAGGAAATAAAAGTCTGACCAGTTCCTGGGAGGAAGGGGATCATAGGAAGACGTAATAGTGGAACAACTAGATATTCCCCTCCATATTTTGGGGGGTCCCAGAGCAGAGGGACTGTGGCGCAGCTCCTCACGTGTGGCCCAGGAGAGAAGGTCCCGGCGTGGGCTGCAGAGGAGGGGGCGCCTGGCAGGAGAAGGTATCTGTGTCCCCACGGCCAGGGCGTGAGGAGCCGTGGGTGCAGCCGGAGCACTGGTGGCCACCTCGCGGGCAGCAAGGCCCTGCGCAGGTGTCAGAGGGCATTGGTGGTGGGACCCCGCCTGGCGTGTGCCTGGTGTTGAGCCAAACTGGACGGACCTCCCAGGACAGGACCATGCACCCGGAGGGCGGGGGCCGCGGGAGGCAGAGGCTGTTAAGAGAATCGCGAGTCCAGCCACGTACCCAGGAGTGGCCGTGCGGCCAACGGGATGCGTGGCCGAGGTGCTGAGGGCACAGCTGGGTCAGGCCGTGGGGGCCGGATCTGGGCTAGGCCCGCACCTTCCCCTTGCGCCCCCACTCCGTGCCACCACTCTGGGCTCCCTCTTTCCACCTGTCCTTCCTCAGGACACTTAGCTCTGGCCTGCCTCGCTGCCCCCAGCTCCCCGCCCTCAATCCTGGTCGGGAGGAGTGGCAGGTTGCGCGGTTTCTTACCCAGAAGAGCGCCAGGCCCCTTGGGACTCAGTCCCACCTGTTTTCTGAATGGAATTTGCCGTCTGATGACCGAGCCCATCTTATCACCAACGCTGATTAGCCAGGCGTGGCCCTCGCTGGGCTGGGTCAACGGGACCCTCCCCCCGGATTCCGGGGCTCCTGGCAGTGTGGAGCCCAGGGAGCCATCTCCTCTGACCGCCACCAGGCGGTGGGGCCAGTGCTGTTGTCCCCACTTCACAGATGGGGACACTGAAGACCAACAGGGAGGAGCAACGGGCACTGACGGAAGGGTGGTCTCTTCACAGGTCCTGTACTCCTGCCTCGGTCATCGTGGTTGTGACTCTGCGTGATGTGAACCCCTAGCAGCCATGGATGCAGTATGTGGGAGGAGCGGCCTGGGAGACGGGGCTGGCATGGGGGGCTCCCAAAGGGTGTGACCTCTGCTCCCTGAGCTTGCCTCCCGGCTCTGAGCCCCTCATACGACGAAGGGCACTTTCACCAGAATGAACAGAAGGTCTCCGAGCAGCTGGACGATAAGAACGTTTATTTCAAATATGAGAAGTCCAGAAGCCAAGCAGTCCCGGAATCTGGTTGAGTTGGCAGAGCTGCAGGTCTCCTGGCCTTCCCCTCCTGGTCACAGGGTGGCTGCCAGAGGTCCAGGCCTCATGTTTTCTTCCAACAGGACCGAGGCAGAGAGGAAGGCGGCAGCCGAGGAGCCTGTCCTGGCGTACCTCTGTCACCAGGGAGGAGTCTCCCTGAAGCTGCCTGAAGATGCTCCCTGGCAAGTCCCAAGTTAGAGCTGAGGCTTGGGAGCTCTCTAAGTAGCATCTGCTACACCCTGTTTCTAGTTCCTGGGAGCCACTCATGTCCCGCATGACAGGTGAAGCTTTGGGTCCCTCGGAAATGCCTCCATTTCCTTCTGCGTCTCCCAGCTGTGTTCATACACCTCCATGGGTTGTAGATGGACACGATCTCTTTATTCTTATGTGGTGCTCAGGATCGAGCCCCGTGCCTTGCACGGGGGAGGCAAGTGCTCTACCCCTGAGTGAGCTACAGCCCAGCCCCTGGTTATCTTTCTAACTTCGAGAAATTCACTTGCCCCTTTGCTCCTGTTCCACGGTGGGTCCACAGAAGCCTCTTCCGCTAGCTGCATCCCCACCAGCCCACCCACCACTCCCCTGCTACCTGCCAGTCTCAGTATCTTGACTTGCCTTGCGATGGCTGAAAATACTGACATTCTATTCTGTAACCATAATAAAGGTGGCTCAACACGGAAATTGAATATCAATGAAAACTGGAAAGAAAAAAAATTCTCATTATTTGAGACAACTGTACCACATATTTCCTGTGGGTGCCTAGCTATGTATTTACAAGATTTTAGAAATGTCTAGAAAAGTACACACCGAGCCCATGACACTGGCCACCTCTGGGGAGGAGGAAGGGAGTGGGATGCCAGGGGGTGGCCAGAGGGGACTTCGCTTCAGCTGCAGTACTCTACTTTTTAAAAAGGAGAATGTATTCGTGTTTCGCTTGGTCATTAAACTTTAATTTGAAAAAATTCCCATTCATTTCCAGCCAATTATGCCGGCTGTGTGTTTGGCCACGCTGCGTGTTTGTGCCCAGGGAGGACAGACGTTTACTTGCGTGTGTCTGGGAATGAAACGCGGTGATTAGGAGTAGATCAGAGAGGGAGCGTGGAGAAAGCGCGTTCGCCACAGAAACAAAAAACCACAGCAGCAAGCCCTTTGGGAAAGGGGCAAGTTCTTCATGGAGGAAGCTCTGCGGCCTCACGGGGAGGGTGCAGCGCCTACTGATGTCGGTTTCGTCCAGATTCAACTCGAATTCCCAGGACTAGACAAGCAGGTTTAAAATCCACATGGAGGGGGACTGGGGCTGTAGCTCAGTGGTGGAGTGCCTGCCTAGCATGTGTGAGGCACTGGGTTCGATTCTCAGCACCACATGTAAATAGATAAATGAGTAAAATAAAGGTCCATCAGCACCTAAAAAAAGAAATCTATTTTTTTTTTTTTTTTTTTTTTTGCGGTGCTGGGGATCGAACCCAGGGCCTTGTGCTTGCAAGGCAAGCACTCTATCAGCTGAGCCATCTCCCCAGCAAAAACTATTTAAAAAAAAAATTCACGTGGAGGGGTGAGCTAAGACAACCGAAGAGGAAGCACACCGAGATGTGGCCTTCTCCTCAACAGTATCCAAAGAAAAGCATGGCGGATAAAATAGTCTGGTACCGACAGGAAGAAAAGGTGGGCGAAAAAACCAGGGGCCTTGGAGATACCCGGAAACAGGGCCTCAGTGTGTGAGGCCAGCAGAGAGAGGGCGAGCTCATCGCTCTGTGGGGCCAACCCAGGTTCAAGTTTATCTCAATCCAATCAGGAAAACACATTCCAGACCCATTAAAGAACCAAATGCAAAAACTACAACATTATTAGAAAAGAATAGAGAGGATATCTAGGTCTCAGCAGTAGGGAAGGACTAAACATGATATGTGTAAAAAAAAAGGGGGGATAGGGAAAATTGATAGATTATATCAAAATTGATAACTTCTGTCTAACATTAAGATTCTACAAAGAGTTAAAGGCAACAGACAGGCTGGAAGAAAATATTTGTCCGTATTCACAGAAGATTAATATCCAGATTATATTAGGACATTCTACAAGTCAATGAGCTAAAGACATCCGATTATTTAAAATGAGCCAAAGTAAACAGGCAGTTCAGAAAAGAGAAAATACAAATGCCCAATCCACAGAGGAAAATCTCACTAGCAAACAGGAAAATCCAAATTCAAAAAAGGATTTACTTTTTCACCCATCAGATTGGCAAATATTAAAAGCAACTGCTCATGGTGTGGGGATTAGAGTTCTCTCATACCTCTGGCTGGAAGTTTAAATGGTACAGAAATCATGGAGGATGCTTTGGTGTCTGTTAAAACAAAGAAACGTGCGACCTTGAGACCGAGCGTACCCCCGCTCGTCACTACCGGGAAGCCTTGCAGAGCAGACAGGAGCAGGGCTGTTCTCTGCAGTGCCACTCATGCTACAAGAAAAGAGAGCAACTAAGTGTTGGTGGAGCTCAGCGAGGATAAAAAGTGGCATGTTCGTGGAATTGAATACACCACCATTATTGAAGGGCAAGACCTTTCTGTATCAATATGGGGGTATTATAAAAATAAAAATATAGAACTCAGTGAAAAAATGCTGCTTTCAGTAAAATCCCCATCATGTGATATGACACATTCAAAATGCCCACATCTGTTCCATGGAAGGAGACACCTCAAATTGTGAAGGGGATGAGAAATCAGGACTTCCGAGGGTGGCCAAAGGGGACTGCAGCCATGTTCATATCATCCTACCTCTAAAGGGGAGAACGTATTCATGCTTTGCTTATTTATTGAACTATAATTTGAAAGAATTCTAATTTGTTTTCAGCCAATTTCAGCTCTGTGTGTGTTTGGCCATGCTCGCGTGTTTGTGCCCAGGGAGGAAGAACATTTACTTGCGTGTGTCTGTAAATCAAGCTCAGCGATTAGTGAACAGGTTGAAACGGAATATGGAAAAATAAGGGCCAAACAAACAAGAGCACGGGGGACCTGTCCAGCTGACAGCAAGTTTTTAAATACCAGGAATCTATCAAAAATAGGCAAAACTTTAACCAGAGAAGACCATAAGACTTTTCTGACAGAAAATATGCACTGGCGGGAGGACTGTATGATAAAGATGTCAATTTTCCTCAGATTGATCCATAAATTCCATGGAACCCCAACAAAATTTCCTAGCAGACATTTTCTTGAAACTTGGCAGGGTAATTTAAAAACTCATGTGGCAGGACTAATATGCAAGAATGAGCAAGGCAATTTTGCAAAACAACAGAGGGTGAGATTTGTCCTGCTGGTTAGCAAAGCATATCATCAAGCTTAGGAGCAGACAAATGGATCAGTGGACCAGAAAGAGCCCTGACATAGACCTACATTGGGATTAGTGTCAGACAAAGGTAGCAATTTTAAATTGGTGAGGAAAAAAGAATATGTTTTATATAGGGTATGGGGACAATTATCTACCCAAAGGGAAGGAGTAAAATTAAATTCTAAGATTCATGCATATGGAATTTAGTTTTTGTACAAGATACAAAGACTTACATATATATGTAAGCTACAAATGTAAGAGAAGAAAAATGCTTGACTTTAAAGTAGAGAAGGCTTTCTGAAGATTGCCAAAAACAAAGGTGTACAAGATGGCTAGATTTGACGCTATAAAATTTAAAATTTCTCCAAGACAAAGATGCCAGTCAATTAAATGATGAAAATTACAACGTAGAAAATGTCTGCAGTACACATAATGAAGTACTGGTAGGCAAAAAAATAAGAAAAGTGAAAATACCTTCAAAAAAAAAAATAAAGAAATGGACAAAGGATATGGGCAAGCAATCCAGAAGAGGAATTATAAAAGAAGAGTAAACACACAAAGACTTTAGCCATGCTGGAAATAAAAACACAAACTAATACAAGAAGCAATTTTTATCACCCATTGGACTGGTTAAATGTAAAACTTGGAGATGTTCTGGCAGGAGACTAAATTAGAAAGGTACTTTGGAGCACATTTTAGCAGTGTCTATTAGAACGTAAGGTGTGTCTGCCTATGACCCATGAATTCCAAGGACCTGTCCCTGAGAAACACAGGTCCGGGAGTGAAGGGGCCTGTGCAAGGATGCTCTTACAGACTGACTTCATGGAACACTGAAAGCATTTTAATAGTCAATCAATAGGCAGCAACTAAACAAAGCATGGTGCGATCAGTCACGTTGCCAGTGGCCAGCTGAAGGGAGCACAGGCGGGTCCCTTGGAGTGAGAAGAGCTCAGGAGCAGCACCTCTCATGGGTCCACCTCCCGTCTATGCAAACAAACGAATGGTTGAACAGAAGAGGCGTTTCAAGGGGCACAGGAGAATATCGCAGATACCTCAGAGCAGCTGTCCCCTACTAACTGGGACAGGGGCCTGAGGCAGAGGTGGGGAGGCCCTTAGAGACTTCTTCATCTGTAATGGCTGATTTTATTTAAAAGAAAATGTATTCATGTATTACTTGTATAATTAAAATTTAATTCAAAACTTCAAATTCATTTCCAGCCAATTAGCTCTGATTTACATGTGTGCTGTGTTCTCGTTTGTGTGTCCACGGAGAAAGCACATTTACTCTGTGTATGTCTGTGAATGAAGCATAGTGATTAGTAAGTTGATTAAAATTTGAAAAGTGAAATTTGAAAAGGGAAAGTTTTCTCCAACCATAAAAGCAACAACACTAATAAGGTACTCAAGAATCAACTCATAAAACCAGTCTTTATTAAAACAAAACTAAACAAAATAAGTCAGGCTCCAATTACAATACAGATATTACATTTCACAATGGAAAGAACTGATATCCTAAAGATGCTATTTTCCCACCAATGCATTCTCAATCAAAACTTTAACAAGATTTTTTCCATGAAACTTTGACAGGCTGATTATAAAATATATGTGAAAAAATAAAGTGCAATATAAAATCAACTTTTAAAAAGAATAAAGGGTAGGTGTGGGAGGTGCTTACCTATCAGGTAGTGAGACACTTTACAAAGCTTTGTTCTTTATAATGTGACATTGGCCCAGAAGTAAACAAGTATGTCAACAGAACTGGAATTGGGAGAAAAGATGGTACTGGGGCATCTTTGCTTAGCAAACTCGATACCCATTTGGGAAAAGATCACGTTAGATCTCTTTGTCACGTCATACATGAAAATGCATTTCAGATGGGTTAAAGACTCAGACATAGAACAACAATGTGCATTGTAGATGCAGTGTGGAGGGGCCCTGCTGCTGCTTCCATTGGCACAGTGTGATGGGACACTTTAGCATCTGGCAGGGCTGCAGGCCGACTTCACCTCCTACCTTCCACAAGGTCCACCACACTGGGCGGACTGAGGTCTGCAGCCAGCTCCTGCCTCTTGCTCCTTCTCTGGCCCCATTCCTTCCTCAATGAAATGAAGTGATGCTCTGGTTCTCATGGCAAGTGCAGAGCTGGTGTGAGATGAGTTGCTCATCCACGCTCACGTGACGGACAAGGTGGGCGGACACCTTTCTTCCCACCCACCCATCAAAACCCCTGCAACCTAAGACTTCATGTCCCACTTCTTCTTTCTGGCATAGTAACTTCTGGAGAATTATCATAGAATTGTCATTCTTTTTGGCCAAAAGATGTTTAAATGTTGACTTTGATATTCCATTCTAAGGCAGAAAATACTGATTTGGCACCCAAAGAGTTCACTGCCTGTTGCTAGGTGCTGAGAAACACAAAAATAATAAGACATGATCCCAGCCATGACACAGGATAAAACGGTGCTAATTAGACATGTAGGCAGCACACAGGTCAGATAAAGGCTCCCAAAAGAACATGGAGATCATGTTACTCTCTAAAAGGTAAATAACTTAATTTTGCCCCATTTGGTCAAATACACATTATTGCTCCTAACTAATTTATCCACCTCCACACTTGATCCTAGCCCCGTTGGGAGCTCATTTTACTAATTGTCTCCATTCCTAACTGCTCAATTACTCAGGCTTCTTACCATCCAAATATTCATATGCCAGCATTGCTCTTTCTTTCAAGATGAGAATTCGAAAGTCCCGCATCTTGCTCCTTCCTCTCTCCTTGACTGACTCCCCCTTTGAACTTGCCTGCCTGTCCACACTCCTCCTTCCTGAGTCAAGCCTTTGCACAGGCTGTTCCCTTGGCCAACAAGGCTTTCTTTCAGTTTCCTTTGTCCAGTAAACTCCTTCCTCTTTGCAACTTGGTTCGGGGTGTCACCTCCCCAGGGAAGTCTCCCAGAGACAGGGACAGAGCCCCTGGCCCGCCCTCCAGCATGGCTGGTCTTTCCTTCAGTGCCCATCAGTGCTAAGAGTGTGTACTGACGTGTGTGGTGGTGGATCATGTCCTTCCCCCTATTTCATGCAAGCTGGACAGGACATTCTCCAGAATATCCACAGTGGGAGGAATACTGCTGGGCACACAGTAGGTGCCAAATTGGAATATGTGGAATGCATAAACTTTTACCACCAAGCAAGGGACACTTATCACACTTGGGAATTGATGTCTGCCTATAAGCTCGCTTTCCAAGCCTCAGCCTTCCCACCCACATCCTTCACATTTCAAAGTCTTCCTTCCAGACTCCCTAAAGACTCTTACTGACAGTTTCATGTCCCTCTCATGTGTCAACATTACTCCAGCGTATGTTCCTATCACTCCCCCAAAATGCTCTTATTAAGGCTGCTAAAAGTTAGTAATCATGAAATCCAAAGGATAAATTCTGTCCTTCTCTTATTGGAATTCACTGCTGGATTTGACAGTCTTGATTACTTTCTCCTTGAAACCCTTCACTACCTTGGTTGCCATGGCAACCCCCTCTCCTTGTTTGTGGCATCTCCCAGGCCCTTCCTTCTCTGTGCTGCCCACACCTTCCTGAATCTGCCCTGGGCCCTCTCCCATCTCTCCACACTCTCCCTGGTGATCATCTCACTCTTCTTAGGGGCTCCATCTCTCCGAGTAGTGACTGCCCTGGGCCAGTGCCTCCAGCCCCACTTCTTCCTGAGCACTAGACCCCGGGAGTCAAGTGCCTGCTGGGCCCCACCAGCTGTGCCCCTGACCCCCTGGTTATATTCAAGCCTCTCTCTTGTGCCTTACATGGGGCTCTCTGTGCTGTGTGCCACCTGGGAGCCCCCTTAACATCCAATTCAGTTCCACTCAAGACACCCAGGACGCTCCCTTCCTTGACTCCCTCTCTCAAATGGCTAACCACTCACCCATTACTTCTGTCTCTGATCTACCACAAATTTCAGATCCGTCTCTCCATCCCCAGTCTCCTTCAGTTCTCTTTCTCTTATCTGGACGTTCCCTGCCTCTGGACGGGTTGGTGACTCACTTCTTATAATGGAAATCTGAGTGCTTTTGGCTTCCTAGCATGCCTATTCCTCCCTGTATTGCCTGTAGAGAGATTTCCTGGTCTTCATCTCAGTGGCTGTGGTGGGAAATGAGCTGCTCTATCATGCAGAAGCCACAGACACCCCACCTTCAGGTCCTACCTCTTGCCACCCAGTCCTGTTATGCAGTATGGCGCAAGGCCCAAGTTCAGCCAGCTATACCGAGGCTCTCTTAGTGTTGACTTCTGCCCAGATATGGAAGAAATCGTTAGAATTCATTAACCAGCATCTATGTGAGACCACCAGGTAGACCGTGCTGAGACCCTGAATGACACCTTCAAGACTATGACCCAGTTCCCACCATGTCATTCCCTCCCTCTGCTCCACTTCTGGGTATTAGCTTCCTTCCCTGTGAAATGAATATAATGGTGACTATCTGCCCCTAGGAGATGTGGTTGTGATGACCAGACCAGACAATGGCCATGACCTCTGTGATCAGGGCCTACATAGAGGGCAGAGTGCATTTCCTGAGACTAGAGTGAATTTCCCAAGAGCCAGTCAGCTTCAATCTTGACTTTTATTTCCTTATTTGTTGATTCCCTGGATGTTGCCACAGAAGCCTTTTTGGTAAAAAGAAACATTTCTGAACCTCCACTTCAGACACCTGATTTGAGGCAGAAAATAATCATTCTGCCCTACCTCGCCAGCTGCCTGTTGCTAGGTGCCGAAAGGTACAAAAATGCACGAGAGGCGACCCCAGCCACGAGGAAGGATGAAACCGCAGCTAATTAGAGCTGCAGTCGGGACCCAGGGGGCAGAGAAAGGCTCCCGGAGAACATGGAGATCAGATTCCCCGGTAAAATGAACATGATTGAATTGTGTTCCTTCCACCAACACAGCTAATCCCTTCACCTCGACACTTAATCCCACCGCTCAGGGGCCCTGTGCTGGCTGTCCCCGCTCTGCAAGCTGGGCTCACATAGCCTTCCTCGGTGCAGATGTGCCTGGGGGAGTGGGCGCCCTCCTGGCCCTGTGGCCTCCTCCAGTCCCCGTCTCTCCTGTTTTCTCAGCCAGACTCAAGAATGTCCCCTGCCCAGCAGGCTTCTGCCCCTTCCCCCAAGTTGCTGTGGCAAATGTTTCCAAGGGCTGGGCATGCCCTGGCCTCCCCTGACCTGTGGTGCTATGGCCTGCCAGTGGCCACCGATGCTTCTGGAAGCTCTCTTCCCTGGGTGCCTTGGTCTCCCACCTTTTTGATCTTCTCTGGCCCCTTCCTCTGTCTCCTCAGTAGGCCACTCTTCCTGTGTCCATCCCAGAACAGGTAGCGGCAGTTCCGTCTCCGGGGTTGTTGCTGTGGACTCTGTGCCTCTCCTTTAAACACACCCCTGGTTTCCCATTTGTTTCTTTCATGAGCGCCAGTGGGTATAGATGCTTCCTTGCTTGATGACAGTTCTCATCAAGGTCAGCAATGGGTATTTTCCTTCCTTACCACCTGTCCTTTGATTTTGCTTCTTATTCTGACAGAAGGACTTAAGGTGAGGGCCCTTTGGACCTCTCTTGTCATGTTTATCCTTATTTCCCTTCAGTCCAGCTCAGAATCTGTCCCTGGGCTCAAACATTACTCCAGAAGCTTCTCCCAGAGAGATGGCCATACTGCCTGCCTTTCTTTTTCCTCTGCCTGGTCTCACAGGAAACCCTTGAGGCTGAGGATCTAGACCCCTAATTACTACATCTGATGGGCTCTCAGACCTTGGCTAATTGGCCACTCTCTTTTGTCTGTTGATGACTCTCTTTTAAAAATGCTTCATATCCCCAGATTTCCATGCCACCAAGGGCTCTGAATTCCTCTTCTATATCTCTCTGAATTCTTTTCTCTTTTCTCTCTGCCCACCACTTAGATGAGGATGAGGTCCGTGTTCCTGCCCATGTCTCTTCTCAGCTGGCATGCCGCCGAGGGCCAGGCTCACTGAAGTCCATGGCTATAAGAACCACCATCCCAATCCAACTCTTGCTTAAACCTCCTGCTGGTATCCAGGTCCTCCACTTCGGATCCTTGCAGGCTGCTTCCACCCAGATGCCCACCTTTGACTCACATTGTCCAAAATCGAGCTTAACAATCCTCTAGCCACCCAAGCCTACTCTTTCTCCTGGGTCTTCTCCTACCTCCCAGTACCCCAACACAAAAACAGAAAAGGAATGCTTTACTTTCTCTAACCCCAGCAACCAACCAATCAGCAGGTTCTTCACCTCCTGGATCTGATCGCTTCTCTCCATCTTCTTGACCTCACCCTCATCCAGGCCTTGCCCTCTCTGCCTGGCCAAGGCAGTCATTTCCTCACTGGATACTCTCATACTTGTATCAGGCATGGTGGTGCACACCTATACTCCCAGCAACTTGGGAGGCTGAGGCAGAAGGATCACAAGTTCAAGGCTGGCCCCAACAACTTATCAAGTCCTCTTTTTTCCCCAAGACCCTGTCTTAAAATAAATTTTTTACAAGGATGGGGATGTAGCTCAGTGGTAGAGCACTTGCCTAAGTGTGCACAAGGGCCTGGTCCAATCCCCAGCATCAAAAACAAATAAACAAAACTTCGTCCTTGCACCACCAACCCTAGTGCCCTTGCTCTCACACCCTAAGCACACCTCTGGCCTTCACTGTCCATGTATCATTTCACTACCAGTTTGTATGTGTTTCCTACCCCTCACAGGTCCAAGAGCAAGGATAGTATCTTTTTTATCTTCATATTTTAAAAACTAGCATCAAGCCTAACACAAAGCAAGCACTCAGTAGATGTTGTATAAATATAGAACATTTGTGTTCTCCTGAAACTTTGGTCTCTGTTCTGACTACCTCATTATTTTCCAGAAAGCACACACTGAGTCACCCCCACACCCAGCAGCAGTGCATAGGAGCACCTGCCCCACTATATCCTCATCAATACCGGATATTCTTATTGGAGATCCCTAAACATTTTCCCCCTAAATTTTTGTGAAAACCTTTATTTTTCTACTGTTTTATTGTTGATCTTTGGTTGTTAGGCAAGTTGGATTTTTTCAAATTTTAAGTCCATTCTTTTTCTCTTCTGTTTCCTGGTGACTTACAAATTACCTGTTTTGCTTTTGGGCAAGTTATTTCATACATTATAAATCTGAAAATGTTTTACCCGCTCTGCTTTTTGGTTGCTTGTGATATTATTTGACTTTGGAAATATTTAGTTTTAATGTAGGCAAATTGGTTGGCCTTTGCCTTCTTGATGTCATTTATTGCTTTTTAGTTTAAATGGGTTCCCCCTTAGATACTTGGTAAATAGTCAATTCCTTTTCTCCCTGGCTTTTAATGGACTCCTATCTCCTTTTCAACATCTAAAATTATTTCTGAATTTGGGTGTGCTCTGAGGTGAGGTTGGAATGTTTCTTTCTTTTTCTTTCTAGTGAACAGTCTGAAACTCCCTTTTGGACAAGAGCATTCCTGGCTGTGGCATTCAAAGCAATGACCTTCTCAGAATATGCCACTGGACAGGGAACTGGAAGGCTATAGGAAAGTACAATTCTGGACATAGTGAGGCATTTACGGGTGGACAGAAAGTCTTTCTGGAAGTCCTATCAGAAGAGTATGTGGAATGCCAATATGAATGGACAAATCTAGTTGGCATCCACAAGTCCTGTAGACATCTGATCTTGCAAGGAAACATTATTCAGGTGTCATAAGAGAGGGAAAACCCCACCTTACTCCTCACCTGTACCGTCCTACCCACATAGACTTTGCCAGGACATTTCACCATCAGAAAAAGAATTGTCTCAGCCAACTCCTGCAAAGTTCATCTTCCTGGGGCTGTGGCCATCACCATGATTCTTCCATGCTCCAAGATGTGGACTTGACTCAGACCCTGGGGTCACTATGCGTCCTGTTTAATTAGTACTGTAGGTGCCAGGGCATCTGAGGATGTGAGACTAGAGCTGGAAAGGAACTCAGGGATTATCTAGTCCAACTACCTCCTTTTACAGATGGGGAAAGAGGTCTGGTAAAAGGAGGTGACTCACAAGACACCTAACAAGTGACTGGAAAGCATCCTTGCTGGGAAAACCAGTATGAGAATTTTGTTTATCTAACCATGATTATAAAAATATTTGGAATTCTGGACTATAAAGAATTACGTAGTAAACTTATTAATTGTTCAGGAAAATGGTATGGTGTATAATAAAGAGACACTGGTGTCTGAGACCTATTTCTGCCAGTATTGATTGGGGAACTCGGAATGTTTTCTTTCCTCTATAAAACGGGGATAACAGAATTCCAGGCAATGGAAGCAAACTCGCCCACCAGACTGAATGAGTCTATGTAGAAGTCCTCAAACTCCAAAACCCTGAATGGGGAGTGCCATGCATGAAACTCCCAGACACCTTTGCAAACTATGCAGACCTGAGCCCATCAGAGGAGCTGGTCCTCTTAGTCCTGTTCACCATGTAGCTCTCAACTGTGAATACTCTACACAGTCCCACCCACCTGGCCAAAGGATGGGACATCCAGTTCTCTTCTACCTCAGGAGCTCAACATTGGTATTTTTCCTCTTTTTGATGTAATTCCTCATTTCATATGTTTACTTCAAATTAGCAAATATTTATTCAGCATCTCCCAGTGATGGCCTGAGGAAAGATGAGGTAACCGCTGAGTGCTCAGCCTCTGAGGTTTGGGTGAGCAGGTTGTTGCATGTCTGCTGTCCAAGGCTAACCTCTACCTGTCCATCTAGTCCAGTCCACGCCAGGCATCTTGGGAGGTAGCCTATTTCTTGCCCTTGTTCACTGTTAGTCTTTGCCTTCTTTATATCATTTTGTTGATTTTAGTTTAGATGAGATCCCCCCACTCTTTCCCCCACACCACGTTTTTTGTTCGTTTGTTTGGCACTGGGGACGAACCCAGGGGCGCTTAACCACTGAGCTATATCACCGGCCCTTTTTATTTTTTATTTTGGGAAGGGGCCTCCTTATGTTGCTGAGGCTGGTTTTGAACTTGCAATCCTCCTGCCTCAGCCTCTCAGGTTGTTAGGATTTCAGGTGTGCACCACCATGCTGGGCTTCCACCTGGTTTTAATGGACTCATTCCTATTTGACTTTTAAAAACAGCTCTTTCTCAGCCCCTTCCTCTCTGAAATGTCCTGTGTCCTGTCCCTCGAATCCTATCTAACCTCTATAATGCCCCCTGCCCCTATTCCCTAGCTTTCCCCATCAGGCAGCCCTCAGCCTCCTCCTTTCCCTCACAGCTAGAGAGAGGACAAAGGGCAGTGGTTAAGGTGAGACTTTGGAGGACAGTGCGGGGGGTACACATCCAGCTCTGCCCCTCATGGGCAAGTGGCTTCATCTCTGGAAACTCCTCTATACAGCACAGGTAACGGGGCCAACCTTAGGATGTTGAGGGCTAAGGGAGGTACTGCTGATAAATCACTTATCAGGCCTGACCTAGAAAAGCATTGCCAAATATTAGATAAATAACAAAAGGACAGTCTGCCAGGGCCTTCCATTTCTCCATCTCTCTTTCCCTTCACAGCTGAAGGAAGCAAACTGTGTATCTCATTTCCACTTTTCTTCTCTCATCCTCCCCTCTTTCCACAGCAATGTGACATTTGCCTCTATTACTCTGGTGACCCCAAAAGGGATGACAAGACCTACTAGCTGACCTAGTAGCTCCTTCTTAATCCTCTTACTGGTGGTAACTGGCCCAGGAGACCTCACATTCTTTCTTAAAATCTCTCCCTCAACCCCATCTCCTTGGGCAATCTCCTGGTCTCACGTAGGAAACAGGTCGTCTCTTCAGGAAGGACGGGCAGGCTCATCTGGCTGGGCACTTGGAGGAGCAGAGTCGGAGCTCACTGAGGCAGGTAGGAGCCAGACTGTGAACAATGAGTGCTCTATTAAGAGAGGCATTGGGGAAGGACAGAAGTTAAGCTGGGAGCCAGAGAAATGACCCACGCTGGTAAGGAAACCCAGTGGTGGCCATGTGGATGATGGGCTGAAAGGGACAGGATTGGAAGCAGGGACATCTGGTGCAACCCATTAGCCAGAGATGACTGGGTCCAAATTAAAAAGAGGAGATGGACACACAGAAGATGAACAAGGGCCAGACAGATGGGACTGGAGGAGCAGTGGTATTGTCCTGACCAGGGATAAGGAGGCGCAATCCAATCTCACTGGTTCAGAACATCACTCAAGACTGCACACCCAGACTATTAGGAAGGCACAGTCATGAGGCCATTAGTTGCAGTAGCTGTGGTGGTGCTACATGCCCATGGGCCCGTTTCTGTCAGTTCAAAATGAAACCATATGGCATTCATAAAAACGGTTCATAGTGTGGAAATAAGAACTGGTTCTTACTTGATCAGTAGGTAAAAACATAGAAAACCCCAAAACTAATCATCTCTGAAATGGACCAGCCTGACCCCCACAGTACTATGGCAGAGTCTGTGGGTTGCACTGAGGTTGGGGGTCTTTCTTCTAAGTGGGTTGAGGGCACAGGGCCAGACAGGACTTCAACCTGGGTGACGTGCTCAGGAGAGTACGTGCGGCAGTCAGGTGGGGATGAGAGGAAGGGAGTTCCGAGGCTGTCACTCTCAGGAGTCTGAGGGGCGGGAGACAGAATGGGAAGACGAGCAACGCTGACGGCCAGCTCAGTTTGTGATCGGAGCTCAGAAATCAAGGGCCAGTCTGGCCCAGCTATGGATCTGTGGGTGAGCAACAGAACCTCTCAGCAGAGCTTCTGTTGGCTACAAACAGGGCAGCAGTCCACACTGCACTCTTGCCAGCTCACCTGCCTGCCAGGTAGCAAAGCCTGGGAAGTTACACCTGTGGGGTTAAGGTTACAGGGCAGGTAGAGAGAGGGAGGAAGAGGAAATCACATCTTATGAGAAACTCAAGAATCCACCTACATCCAGGTCTTCTGGGGTGTCTACCACCTGGCTAGACTGTCACACAGAGGATGTCAGGCTGCGGAAACTTTTATGAGCTTCTTCTCACAAATCTTTGTTCAAAATACTAGTCTGAAGACTGGAAAAATAATCTCTGTCACTTCAGAGTTGCCAAGAGGAGACTTGGGAGGCAATTCCCTTCCTTTCAGGAATGATGAGGCCACCATTCCTTAGGGAATCTGGCAATGGATTGGTGGCTCTATCTATCCACCCATGGGACTAGCCACCAACAGGTTCTATGCCAGGCCTGGTCAGGCAGCTTCTGTGCCTGATCAAGAGACAAAGACTAAGCCCTATCTTTAAGGGCTGTGCTGGGCCTTAAGGACCAAGCTAAGGAATTGGGCCCACAGGCAACAGGGAACCAGTGCAGGGCTTTGTTTTCCTTCCTCAAAGATCTTTTCAGTGTCTGCCATGGTTGTAAGCTAACATTCTTTGTTTTTTTAAAAATTAAAAAAATTTTTTTTTAGTTGTAGGTGAACAAATTTACTTATTTTCATGTGGTGCTGAGGACTGAATCCAGGGCCTCACACATGCTAGGTGAGTGCTCTACCCCTGAGCCATAACCCCAGCCCCAAGTGACCATTCTTGACAGTTCTACACCCAGAAATTGAAAGTTTATTCTTTAATGCAAAATCCTGTGATTAAATACTTGATTGTCTTAACACACTTTCAAACATAATCTCTAAGGCTGAAGTAGCAAAGATAAAGGTCACCAATGTTTCACCGAAGATGGCTTTGGAAACTTTAAAGACCTCCTGGTCTGGTCCTCTCTTTCACTTACAAATAGGAAACAGGTCTAGAGAATGGTTAGAGAAGGAGGTCACATGGGAAGTGGGTGGGAATCAAGCCCAGGGTCTCATCGCCTGCCTCCCTGCCCGCTCCCTGAAGGGCTGCCACACCAGTGTGGGGTGGGAGACTGTTGGGGGTTTAGTTTGGCAGAGATGGTGAGCTGTCCAAGTGCAGGCTCTCCACAAGCTGCCCAGGAAAAGAGGTAAGAGGCCAGAGCCACCCAGGGAATTAGTTTTTGGGGAAGGGTCATGTTCAACCCTGACATGACAAAGTACTCTTAAACAGGTAGAGCTCACTCTCCAAGAGAGGGCACTCCAGGGAGGGTCGCTGAGCAAGCTGGCTGCCATGCACGGGCTTGAACCCCGGACTTTGGTCTCCCAGAAAAAAACTACACTGTGGTGTTCCTTTCCTCTGTAGGAACTATCCTTCTAGAGAATGTGGAAAGGTAATTAAGGGACTTTACACTGAGTTACAGACAAATGGTCTCCCAAATAAACTCTCCCTAACTCCACTCTGGCAGGGAGGGCAGGTGATGTGGCCCCCTGCCTAAAGGACTGCCTCCTGCCCGCTGCAGCTCCATGCTACCCCAGGCTGTGTGGTCTTGCTCTGCACTCACTCCTCAGAGCTTGGTGAAAAGCTTGGTGGATGCTTCTTACGTGAATAAATGAGCAGGAGACTTGGAGAAACTGCTTACATCCTCAAGAGGCCTGAGCACAGTAAGGGGGGTCACAGAACAGAGGAAACAGCACTTCACCTTGAGGCAGATACTGAGATGGGTCTTATAGTCTCCATTTTACAAGTGATGAAACAAGCTCAGGGAGGTGCAGTCACAAGGGCAGGGCACAAGGTGTGGGGCGCTTTGAAGTCTCACACCAGGGTTCCACAGTCCTCCAAGCCTACCCTCACCCAGTGTTGAAGTCCCCTTTCCATTATCCCCAAGGGAGAAAGGGCTTCTGTCTGAAGTCTTGCGCTATTACTTGGTCAGCCCTTCCCTTTCACTGGACAGACAACTGAAGTTTCTCTCAACACACTTCATGCGTACCAACCGTCTTCCCTTGGGCTTTCAGGAGGACGCTGGGAAGGACAGCGGCTGGGCTGAGGCAGGATAATCTTCCATCAGCCACTGAGGAAAGCCCTTCCTTGCCATTTCCTCTTTCCAGGACAGTGACCTTTTTACATGTTTTGGTGGGGTGGGCTGTGAACTTTGCTGGGTGCCGGGGGACTAGGTTCTGGTTGTTCCAACTGACTGGACCCAGCTGACAACCTTCTCTGGCCTCCTTTCCTGCAGCTACCCAAAGGAAGTTGGCTTTCCTTCTCTCCTCTCTCACTGCCTCCTCCCTCCTCACACATGGCTGCTCCTTCCCTCCATTCTTCCTCATTCCCAGTGACCCAGACAGGTCAGTGGCCTTCTTGACAGGTCTGCTACTGCTACTTTTTCCTGCTGGAGAATTCTCCAGCTGGAGAATCCCACTTTAAATGCTGTTTGACTGTGTCACCCTCCAGCTTCCCTCAGATCCCTACTTGTGATGGTTCCCAGTCAGCTGGAAACTGAAGAGTCTCCAGGGCTGAGTTTTGGGGCCTGCCACCAGCAATTCAACCTTAGGCGCCCCCACCTTAAGATCTCCCATTGGTTAGTACTCTAGCTTTAAACGAACTGACCTCTTTTGCCCAAAAAGCCTTTTGGGTTCTGATTCTAGGGCAGCTAGATAGTGGTGGTCCTTCATTTTACTTTCAGCCCAGTCTCTTTATCTGTAAGCACAGAGATGCTTGATTAGATGGGAAGAAATAACATCTCATTTATCACTTCACTGCTCAAACATTTATACTTCTATCTCAGGTCTCAGCTTGAATGTCAATCCTCCCAGGCCTGCATCAGAACCCTTCTGAGACTCCCCTTTAGCACCTGCCAGTCTACAGTTGTGTATCCCTTAGATTATTTGCTCAATGTCATCCCCTTTCCCATTTTCCTGGAAGACTCCCTAATGGTAGAGACTGTCCACCATGTAGCCCCAAGGCCTCATGATGCCTGGGAGTCTGACAAATACCAGCTGGATAAAAAATAATGCAGGCCTCCTTCTGAGGCGGGACAGCCCTCAAGGGCCATGCCAGGAACCTCATCACTAAGGAAGAGAAAGTCTGCCTATCACCAGCAGAAGGCTGAGCCAAGTGCTCTAGGCAAGCAATTTCCAGGGGGAAATCCAGGAAAGCTTCCTGACAGAGGGAGAGTCTAGACTTAAGTGGTATGCTGACTAATGCACAAAGCACATGCAGATTATCCCACAATATACCCTGCCACTTACTCAGAGCTTAGCCACCTTCGTCAGGTGGGTCCAGGAGGACTCATAGGTCCTGGATCCAGGATAGCAAGGCTGAGAAAACTGTTTTTGCTCCAAAGACCAAATTTTACCTCTAAGGAAAATGAGGCCCAGGGCAGGGTATGGACCTCCTAAAGAAGTCCAGGTCTAGGTCTTACAGGGTCTTGTGGTTTCTAGGAACCATATGGGCAATCATTTGTACCAGGAGCCATAGAACCAAACAGCTATATAATGTGGTTTTTCTAAGACCTGGAGCCCCCACTTTTGCAGAAGAGGTATCTTCTGTTCACTTTCCTGAAAGGCATTTCAGGAAGATCCCTCATGGGCCATGTCCTCCAGGACAGGCTGCTGGGCAAGGTGGGAGGCACTGTTGGTCAGACAGGATGCTGACTTGGCAGGCACTGTGGGAGAGGTGGGCTGCAGGCACCCTATTGGAAAGGGTCACGGATCTTCCGGAGGGAGGCCTATTTGTGACTCTTAAGTGGGCTTGACCTAAAACAGAAAGCTGCTTTCTGAGGGAGAGCAAAATAAGCAATAATCTTGGCTTCATTTATCACCCAGGTGCCTCCACAGGAGAGTAGGGACACAAAAGTCTTTGTTTGTTTGTTTTGTTTTTGGAATTTGCAATTGTCTATTTTGTTAAGTCTTCCCACTAGGCTAGAATCATGAGGTCATGGAGAGCCAGGCCTGGGTCTTGCCCCTGAAATCCCCAGCAAGCCTAGTACAGGGTCTCAATGTTTGTTGAACAAATCGTCCTTTCTGTATATATGAATCCTCAGCTTGTCAAGACTGCAGAACCACAAAATATACCCAGAAACCCAGGAAAGAAGAATTTAAGAGATAAAAGAACCAATGAATCAGGTAGGAAAAATACCCAATAGATATGATTGCTAAAAGTTTGGTTCTTTGAAAATACCTCTAAAATAGATAAATCTTTGGTAAATTTTGATCAAGAGAAAGCATGGGTAAGCAATGCTAGGAATGAAAAAAGGAATGAAGTAACAATGGGGAGATTTAAAAGAGCAGAAAAAAACTGCGTACAACTTTACAGCAATAAATTAACAGTCCAAGTAAGACAGGTAACTTGTATGAAGTTACCAAAGCCCTTCCAAAACTCTCATCTTAGTAATTCCTTGTGACGGCCCTATGCCTTGAGCAGGCAGCACTCCTATGATGCTGGAAGAACGGACTGAGAAGCGGATGTCCAGCTCAGGGCCCTGATGAGCTTCCCTGCTCTGTCTCAAGGTTCGTGGAAAATGGGAGCATGTGCGCATCTCCAGCATGGAAACACCACTCTCCCGCTCCTAGCCATCGCCTTAAGTCTGCTGGTTGGACCGCCAGTCTTATTTATTTTTCCACTTGAGATGCCATGAGGGGTTTCACTTTATTTTTACTTCAAAAGCAGCACCATAAAAATCCTTGATGATTAGAGCTCCAGCTGTCTTAAGTTGTTTGTCAAGGGATCAGTTACTCAAATCTCCTATGGAGGGAAACAATTTCAGGCGGGAAGCCATGGGAGCTGAGAAACGCAAATGTCTCATCTCTGAAAACTTTCAGACTCCCTCCTGTTCATCGCCTGGCCTGCCCCCTGCTCCCCCTCCCCCAGCCCAACCATCTGCTCTCCAGAGAGCAGATCAAATTTTCAGGCTAAGGTACTCTGGCGCCAAGGACTCAGCCCCTCGGTGCTTCCCCCTGCCCCCCACCAACTCAGAAATCCAACACCATGGCCCAAATGGACTGCAGCCACATAAAACCACAAAGTAAAGTTTATAAAGCTTTATTAAACATTTCAAACAGCTGTGCAACGAACACACCAGAAATAAAAGCTCTAGAACAGCAGTCCAAATGTTTCACAAGCGTGGTCTCACAGTCCCATTCCCTAGATGGACTGCCTCCAGTTCTGTCCTCTGCCTGGCCCGCTTTCCTCCCTCCTCAGGCGAGAGAGAGGGATGGTTCCGACTGGAAGGACAACCATGCTGATCGCCAGTGGGCAGGGGCCAGGAGAAAGTCTCATTTGCCAACACTTGTTACTGAAGCGTAGAGAAAGAAAAAAGCAAGTGACAGTCACAAAGTCTTCCTGTGTGTTCTTCATAATGTACAGTCTACAAGCGCAGGAACGAAGAAGCCCCTGGCAGGAGGACGATGGCCACTGCTCCCCTGTGTCTTGTCTGAACCACCTTGGAGTCCAGTGTGCTGGTCACTCTGCAATCCCCATGCTAAATAAAAACTGCAGCGGTACCTACTACATACAGCTAGCTACTGCTAAACCTCAAAATCAGAACACGTTCGGTAAAGCTTCTTTAAAAGGAATACACACATGTATTTGTACACACACACACACACACACACACACACACACACACACACAGGGCACACTGAAAAATATCCAAACACCTATCAAGGGGATCATGGCTGCTATGAAACACACAATATTCCCATTCACTCAGCAGGGGACTGCTAGCTCTACTCGAACACACCGTACCTCCATCCTGCAGAGCATGCACAGGAGACACAAGGAGGCCCCCTCTCGGGATGCTGAGAAAAGCAGGAGGAAGGGCAAAGGAAGCGAGGCTGGGCTGGGGAGCGGGAGCCCAGACCCTCAGGTGAAAGAGCAACGTCTAGCTGTTGCTTCTCTCTTACAAATGAAGCAGAGGAAACACTGGAGGTCGTGGACAATACACAGTCAAGACATGTTTCTGTCTAGCCTGCTGAAAAGGGAAAGGAGGATGAAAAAGCGAGGCTCTCGGGCATCAGCAATCTCTTCAAATTCGAGATAAGTGCAAAAATGAGCCCTGTCTTGGACAGGTGCTCCCAAAAAAAGGAAAAGGGCAGAAGAGAACTAAAGGGAGACCAGGAGAAGGACTGAGGAGTCAGTAACATTTTGGGAAGGAGGGAGACCCTGACAGAAGGGGTCACAGTGGTGACAATGAGACTGGCATTTTATCTGCCCAGGGCAGTTGACTAGGATGGGTATAGACTCCTCGCTGGAATGAGGCGAGGGGGGTGGCCATCCTGCCAGCCAGGACCCAGATGGGGACAGAACACACACACAATCACAAGACCACCCACAACTATAGGACTCTACAATAAAAGCACAGGTCAGTGCCATTATTCACATTATAAGGATAAAACATCACAGGCCAAAAAGGCGCCGTCAGGAATGTGGCACCCGCGGGGCTGCGGGATTTGAAACTCCAATGCTTTATGACCTATGTCAATGCCTCCCCTCCCGTCTTCTGCTTCCTTGGAAAGCTAACAGGGCAGCTGTTAGGTGCCCACAACACCAGGGTCGTGTGCTGATTCTGGAAGCGGGGAATCAGAGCAGTGGTACAGGAAACAGTTTCCCCAGCAGCTATAGCAGATGAGGAACAGAGCTGCCAGGAAAACCAAGGCACAAATTGTGCAAGGTTTTCGCTCCAGGAGGAAGCTGAGCAGGTAGAAGCCCATGAACATGGAGTGGCTGAACCACAGGGCGGGGTTGAGGGGCTTGGGGATGAGGAGGACGGGCAGCAGCCACTGGAGGCAATACATGATCTCTGCCGGGCAGGGCCTTCGCCAAGGCTGCCGGGCACCGCTGCAGGAACCGACCTAATGGGAGCCAGCGGGCGCAGGTGGCTGCCCTCCGCTTTCTTCAACCCTCTCTCCAGGAGCTGAGCCGCTGTGCTCTCTGGCTGTCAGCCCGGGATCACCAAGGCAGCAGGGATCCTGAAGAGAAAAGTCAACACAACAGACAACAGACAAAGAACAGACAGACGGACAGACAAAAAAAAAAAAAAAAAAAAAAAAAAACAGGAACAGAATGTATACTTATTTGGGAAAATGGATCATGGTTAACAACAGTAAATGTGAATGCCCTTTCCTCCCTGCCCACCCAAGGAAGTTCTACTCCTCTCCAAGTCACCAGTTCAGGAAGCCTCCTAAGGTGTCTCCCAGGGGCTTCCACTGGAGGGAGGGGTGTCCCCCAGAGGGCTCTGGCACGGTCTGCACAGTGGACTGGCTTTGCCTGAGCCCTGCCCAGCAGAGATCATGTATCGCCTCCTGGGGTTGCGGCCCGTCCTCAGAGGGCCCAGACCTCACAATACCGCCCTGTGGTTGCCACAGGACCACCACGGGGCTCCATACTGTGCCCCCATGTGGTAAAGAAGGGTTCTGTAGCTAGCCTCTCTCCCAGCACAGATGCTGAGCTCCAGCAACCAGTGAGTGGTGAGTTAAAGCAGTCAGCAGCATACTGCAGGACGGGAGAAGGTAGGCAATGGATCCTCAAAAGCTCTGGGCTGAGAAGCCACAGCAGTGGCTGGACACCAAATATTTTAAGATGGCAGCCTGGGCTGGTCTTGCCTTTTTCAAACAGTGCAGTGTCATTTTGCCAAAACCAAACAACTTCTTCGAAAGTCGATGGAGGGAAAAGAATCACTATGCTACTTCATCCAAACTGAACTCGCCTGGATCATTACGCCTCCATCTGCTGCTGGCACTATATAGAACCTGACCTCCATGGGCTTTTAATCAAAATTAATTTCCTATCCATGTAGGGGTGAGCGCCAGTTAGTCCCCATGCCAGGTAGCTTGTTGGAGAGAGGTGCTTTCGGCAGGCCACTGGGCGCCGCTTCACACCCGGTTTTGGTCTTCCCACCTACAAATTCAACACTGCGCTGGGAACCGCCAGGCGGGTGCTCTGAGAAGGACCAGCAAAACCCACGCTCGACTAAGGAAGCGCAAGACAAGCGCTGAGAAGGACTCGCTTTGCTCTGAAACGGAGCTATGGTAGCCACAACCCTTGGCGGCTATGGAGAAATCCGACTCGGTGCTCCAGCCGTGGCGTAAGGGATACAAAGAACCACGCAGGCTGAGGCAGACCTACCAGGATCTGGGGGAGGGGAGCGGAAGGCAGAGATTGAAATGATCGGTCCTGCAGAAAACTATTCCCGAACACATTCCGACCTCTTCTCGGTAGAGCTTGTTCCTTTCGCGCACACAAAGGGCGCCAATCCTTCTCACATCCCTCCCACAGAGTAGATACTATAGCTTTTGTGGTCAGCGTGCAGTGTCCTGGCCCGGCTCCCTACAGTAGCCACCGCCACTGCTGCAGATACCGATCTTCTCGCTACCATAAAAAGCGGGATAAGAATCGCTGAAAGGTTATGTGCTCAGGGACCCTCACGAAGCAAAGGACATAGGCTTAAACTCATTGCATATTAGAAGAGTGCTGAGCAAGGGCCTCTGATGCCAAGGCTCCTGGAAGGGATATCTTTTTTGCTCTACCGAGGGGATGACCCCCCTAACTTAGGTTTTCCACCCGGGCGGGAGGTGCGTTCTGGCATGGCACCGGACACGGGGCTCAAATTTGCAGGTCAGAGCTTGGAGAAAGAGGTGCCACACCAAGAGGCTTGCACCCCTACCCCTGCCCTCTGCTCTACCCAGAGTCATGACGCCCCACCATTTTACACGGAAATTCAAAAGCGGGCATGGCGGAATCTTCTGGAAGGGGGCTAAGATGGGACTCAGGAGGCGGGGGTCGGTGTGGAAAGAGCAGATGGATTATTTTTTTCTCTCCTGGCGAATGAAGAGCGCCCCCCGCCACCCCTCCTCATGAACAGCCCCCCCAAGCGCGCATGCGCAGTTAGGTGGCGGGCGGGTACTTAAGGCGCGGCCACCGCCGCTGCTGCAGTACGCCCAACAGCGGACTCCGAGAGACAGTAGATCACCCGAACCGTAGCTCTCTCTACCACCCTCCCACGACTCTTGGAACCATGGCGGCAGTGGCAGCGGCCTCGGCTGAACTGCTCATCATCGGCTGGTACATCTTCCGTGTGCTGCTGCAGGTAAGCATGTGGGCACTCCAGGTGGAAGAGGGCTCCCGATACGCGCATCCCAGTCCCACAAACCCTGCGTCGCGATTGCCGCCTCCCGAACCCAACCTATCCCGACTGCCGCGATCCCTGCCTGCCCAAGTGCCGCTGCGGCACCGCGCGCCCCTCTCCGGTTCCCTGCGCCCACCTCCTCGCGCAGACCCTCCCCAGTGCGCCCGCGCCCGGCCGGGAACAAAGACTCGGGGCGCGGCGGACGATCGCTGAGGCTTTTAGAGATCTACGTGGTAAGAGAAACCGCTACACCAGACTCAACCCAAGGAGGGAGGCGGGGCGCTTGTGTGTTTCAAGACTTTATCTCTCACCTAGCAAAAAAAATTCCATCTTAAAAAATTGCGCATTGCGGGGAAATTTTCTTTAAAAAATACATATATATATGCACACATACATATAGCGCTTGCAGGGTGGGACAAAAAGCAAGTTAGAAAAAGGCACTTCTCAGAAAAAAATAAAAATCACTTCACAAGGAACCCCAAAACAAATTAGTGAAAAAGTAATTAACAGGGAAAAATAGAGAAAAACGCGCATTGCAGGAAAAAGAAACCGAACAAAAGCATTTGGTAGAAAAAGCATTAGCTAAAAAGCGCATTGCAGAAAAAAATTAGACAAAAGGGCTAACAGAAAAAAAAAAAAAATGAATCGAACAAAAACACTTTGAATAAAACAATTAGAAGAAAAAGCCCTTCCCCGAAAAAAATGGAAGGGGAAAAAAGTGCTTCCAAAAAAGGACAAATCACTTTGTGGAAAAACAAAAGAGGCAAAAGTGCTTTGCATAAAAATAAATCGGAAAAAAGCGCTTTGCCCATAAAATCATTTACCCGAAAAGCTCCCTTTGCAGGAAGAATTCCCTGCTAAAGGAATCTTTTGCCAAAGGAATCGCATATTTCCTTCAAGGTGTTCCTGGAATGCTGCATTTACTGGGTAGGATTCGCTTTTCGAAATCCTCCAGGGACACAGCCCATTGCGAGAAGTGAGGTATACCTAAGTTGTGGGTCCAATCAGCTTGCCGCCATGCAGCTCTCAGCACAGTTGGAAAAGCTCCAGCTGCCCTGACTCGTGGACAAGCTGCGCCCGAGCCCGCCTCTCCAGCCTACGCTGGACAAGCGGGCGGGGCAGGGGGTGGGGCGCGGGTGGGCACGGCAGCACCACAGACACACTGCGGGTGCCCTTTATTAAGGGTGGGTCCTGGGTTTCTCACCGCAGGTGTTCAGGTACTCCCTGCAGAAGCTGGCGTACACGGTGTCCCGGACCGGGCGGCAGGTGCTGGGGGAGCGCAGGCAGCAAGCCCCCAACTAAGGCCGCAGCTCCCAGCCCTGGGCGGCCGTATCATCAGGTGCTCCTGTGCATCTCAGCCAGCATGGGAGCCAGCGCCGCGCAGGAATGGGGGGTCCCCTGTGCTCCCTCGCCAGAGGAGCACTTGCCAAGGTCAGTGAGGGGCTGGTAGGCCCCCCGGAGGAGCAGCACCGACAATGACGACAAAACTAGATCCCTTCCCAACCCCTTTGCAACGGTCCCTCTGCAGGCGGGGTGGGGGTTGAGAGGGGTGGGGGGAGCAGATTCCAAGATCTGGGCACAGGCATCGCATTCTGATCTGGACCAAGTCGGGACAGCACCATCCATGCCCCGGAGCCACCACGGCCATGCCAACAGACCCTATCACGGAGATCCAAACACCACAACAGCCAGCAGAATGGACATTGCAACATCACCAGCCGGAGCCCTGAATCTCAATGCAGCAGAGAAGGCGCAACTGAGTGGCAGGACTGGAGGGCATGGGCAGCAAAGGAAGAGGGTTTGGAGGAGGGTTAAGAAATAGAGTGGGGCCCTCTCTGTGTCCCTTGCCTACAGTGCGTGAGCATTCCAGCCCTGCTGCCTCTGCTCCCTCCATTCCTCTTTTCTCCTGACTCCCCAGCCCATCCTACCCCCCAAAATGTGTCACTTGATTTGGACCTATACAACCAATAAAAGAATCCCAATCATTGTACTAAAACACCTCCGAGCTCCCTGCCCCTTACTGATCTTGCTTTCCCAGGTCTCACGCAGTTGTGGTCAATATTGTGGTAATCGCTAATTGTACTGATTGTTTAAGTGTGCGTTAGTTGTGTCTCCCCAGCTAGATTGTAAGCTCCTGGAGGACAGGGACCGCCTCTACAAAAAATAAAAAAACAGTACCTCCCCCGTCTCGCACAGTGTCCTAGGACCCTGCGGGTCGGTGGAGGCGCACCAAAACATGTCTCTTGTGGCTTATTTTGCGGCGGGTACACACTTTGCTAAGGCTGGGCCAATGCACCCAGTGTGGTGTGGGCACACTGTCCTGAGATAAAGGACTATTGCTCCTCCCCAAAGAGGAAAGTTGACATCTTTACTTATGGTCCCAGAATAAGGGACCACTTCCCCCTCCCCAGAGGGGTGGGAGCCTTCACCTATGGTCCTGGGATAAAAGGCCATCACAAGACATCGCTTTGGGAGAAGGGGGGAAAAAGTGGAGTAGCCCTCCATGGGGTACTGAGGCCCATGGGGATGACTTCAGAGCACAGAGCTATACTCCAGGCTTCATCCAGGAGCAAGCCCGGGGCAGGGTGGACTCTGGCTTGGGCAATGAGGAGGGGATAGGTGTGGTGTGGCACCTCCTCCCCCCAGCATAATGCTCCAAGGCCATCTGGCTAGGGTCTCCTCACCTCTAACCCCATTCCAGAAACCTCTCTCCTGCTCACTCCCCCTACTGCTGAGTTCCCTGCTTTTTTTCAGCATTGGCCTTGCTATCCCTAAAGGTACGCTTACCAGGTCCTGGACTCTCCCCTGCCATCAATCAGGACGGTGGGCTGGCTGATCTGTACCCCTCACTAAGTTAGGACTCTACATAGGGTCACCAACTGGTCCCACCACCTGTTCAGCCTCATCTCTAGTTTTATCCATTCATGTCACTACACACCTGTTCCTGGGTCAACACCAAGGGAGGGAGTTGGAAGGTCATAAATCTCTTCTGCCACTTCCTCAAATCCCTTAGTCACAGTTGTCATAAACATGCTGGAGCACAAAGCACCTAGCCTTCTAGAACCTGATCATGTTTCCCTTCCCTGAACAAGCCCCTGAAGTTCCTCAGTCCAATCACCAACACCTCTGAAGACCCTACAACTTCATTCAGCATCAGAGAATTGTGGGGGCTTAGGATGCAGATTTGGTCTGGCCTTGGCTTAGCCATCAATTAAATCAACCTCGGCCCAGCTAGGTCCCTCCCACCTGTCATCTTTGATTCCCCTCTGGAAGAGCTCCTCTAGGATTCTGTGAACCCACATGTATTAGAAACATTCTGCCATCAAAGCAGCAATCAGGACTCAGGTGGGATGGTGCGATGAGAGACTCCATCTTCCTTAGCTGGGTAGCTACATCTGCTACCATAGCCTGAGGTGAGGCAGGTCTCCTCTCACCCCAAGGTGACTCATCAGCAAGCAATGCCCACACCTCCTCCCTCCTGAAGCCCATATTTTGGCAGGTTTCAAGACAGGGAGCTTCTGTGGTTTTCCACACTAAACCCAAAGAACTAGGCACATATTTCAACATGTGCTCTCACTGAAGGCTGACCCTTTCCTCAGAGTCTTCAGGGGTGTGCTACTGCCCCACTGCCCCTGCTTCTTTAACCTCAGTTCAAGTTAGACAACAGCTGAGTTCACAGAAGCAGGCCAAAGCAGTATGGAAGGGCCTGGCTGCTCTGAACACAGCATTTCCTGTGCTCCTCCCCTCCAGAAGTCAGGGCACTGCTGGTAACCCCAGGGCTTTCCAGATGATCTTGGCAAAACCCTTTCCTCCATCCATCCTTCAGCAGGGCTCAGAGTGTAGTATGGTGACATGAGACTTCCAGGCAAGGACTGACCTGGTGGGTTGCACTCCATGGGTGCAAATCCACTTCCCACTTTCATTCCCACTCCCAAACTTAACCAGCAAACTCAGCCAACCAGAAGACAAAAGGAATACATTCACTTTCCATTCCCATGCAATGACTAGAAGTCTGATCCAAACACATCTTGTTTATAAAATGTTATCCACAAGCTATACCATTAAAAAACTTTATTCTCACAGAGTAAAAGGATATTTAGTTTTATTGCAAAGCCCCTTAGTACACAAAGCTAAATGTCCTCTTTCCCTAACCCCCTCCACCGGACTCTGTCTCTACAAGGCCAAGAAAAGAGAATTGTGAGGAGACTGGAATGGCTTCGTGGGACTCCAGTAACAGGTCAGAGTCCCACACCTTGGGACTAATGCCTGAAAAGGATGTCAACTTTTCTTAGCCTAACCAGGTGAAGTTGAGACAAGCAGGGGGAATGGTATCAAAACTTTCCAGAGGTGTGGGGTGCTATGTGGCACTTGTTTCCTCTACCTTTGGAGCATCTGAGTTGTGACTGAAGTTGTGACTGTTCTGTGGGGAGGGCTAGAGTAGGGACAGGTTTCTTGAGTTTCAGCTACAGAACCAGCAACAGTTTAGTGCAGTGGCTAGAGGGAGAAGCAGTTTTGCTGTAAGTTATTTACTAGATTCTATTTTCAAACTTCTATCTTCTCAGAAATAAACACCCCAGGGGGAGATTGTGAATATGCATTTAATTCCATCCAAAGATTTCAATGTGTGTACACATGTGTGCACACACAAGTATAAAAACAATATCTTTTTCTGGAGTGACCTCTGACTTCCTCCATATGCCCCTGAGACATGTTACCATCTCTTCTGGGAATGATTCCCCTTTATTCTCTCAACTTCCCCTCCCATAGGATCCAGATTCCTGAGCATTCTCAGAGCAGGAAGTCAGAGTGGCAGGCAACAGATGGCCTCTGGTATATCACACAATGACAGGTTTGAAATGGAATGCATGTATTTCGGAGATAGGAGAACAAAAACAAACAATGAAAAAAGGGCAGCCTAACCCAGATTCCTCTTTGAAACAACATATTACAGAAAAAAAAGCCTTAAGTGATTTTGGCAGCCATTCTAAGAAGACCAACTTCAGATACAAGCTTGATCTAGTCACTGGAAACTGAACAGGTTTCCAGCAACTGAGCTCTTCAGCCTAAGAGATTTGCTTGACATCAATTAATTTCTGATTTGAAACAAATAAGATCCAACACTTGGCGGTAGCACTTAATCGGAAACATTTTTTTTTTTTTTGGGTCCCGACTTTGGTGTTGCCGTCCAGAAGGCTGACAGGATGGCTGGACCGTGTCAGGCAGGGCAGAGAAGCCGTCCCCAACACACCAGTTCCCTGAAACGGACAAAAGGCGATCCGAACCTATAAATAGAAAGGCCGTTTCTTTCCTAGGGCAGACCCCAGTTTCCCAACGTTTATTGTTGAAAAGGGACACGGAGGCCTGGAAGGAAACTGAAGAAGGTTTGGAAGGAGGAAGGAAAAACCAACTGTCCCCATCCCCCATTCTTCCTTTCCAGGCCATGAGTGTGCCAGGCATTCCGTTCCTTCAGCTGCCCTTGAGGGCCACTCCCCATACACTGGAAGAAAGGGAACAACGTCCAGACTTGATGTGAAGTTAGGAGAAGCGCCCGCGACCCGAAGCAAAGCGTCGACCTACCACCCAGACATCAGAGCGGGAGCCCGGGGCCTTTCCCCCTCTCCCCGATGCCCCCTCTGGGTTAAAAAAAAAAAAAAAAAAGGCAACTGGAGTGGCGGGGAAGGGTGACGGGCCCCTCTCAAGCTGGGCCCCCTGCCGTGGGTCCCCGGGCGAAGAGGTGGTGGTCGCTCTCCCCAGCCCGCCTGCCCCATCCCGGGAGGGCGCTGACCTTGGAGGCCCGAGCGGAACCCCGGAGCCCGCTGACCCACCCTCGGGCGGGAAGGGGCCCGCAAGGCCAGGCCCGGGCGAAGCAGGGCTATCGCCCGACGCCGGGCAGGGGTGCCCCCACCCCCGGGCTCGCGGAAGGAAAAGCCCAGTGAGGGACCCGGCGACGCCTAAGGTGACCCCGAAGGGACAACATGGCGGCGCGGTCGCGCAGAGGGCCTCTCACCCCGCTCCCCGCGGGCTGACGCCACGGTACCTGCGAGCCCTGCCATGGCGCCGCCGCCGCCGCCGCCGCCGCCGCCGCCGCCGCCGCAGCCCTCCTCCACCTCAGCTCTCCACCAACGCCGCAGAAGCTGGGGAGACGCCCCCTTCGTCTTCTAGGCGAGCCGGCCGAGGACCCCTCGCGGGGCCGGGTTCCCCGCGGCGGACGCCTGACCCCATGGCCCCCAGCGGCAGTGCCTTCGCCGGTCCCCCCCCGGCTTCCGCCACGGACCACGCGTTGAAGGGTTTCTACGTGCCTTCACGAAATTCCGGGGCGCCGGCTTCTCCGGGCCGAAGAATTTTTAATCAGGCGAAGCCGGGGGAGCCCCACACCTCGGGCCCGTGGTCCCCTCATGCATATGCAGCAGATTGTGATCTGCGCTCGCGCGGCGGGCGGGCGTGGCTTCGTCCCGCGCGGGGAGCCTGGCCCGGGCCGCTGGACTCCGGGCTGCGTGGACTCCGAGCAGCTTTGCTCCAGCCCCACGGGCCGCGCCCTCGCCGGCCTTTTCTCAAGGGGAGCGATCCAGGCCCAGAACTTAGAACTGCTCCGCCCCTCGCCCTGGACCCTGGGCCGGCGAGCCACCTGCCCACCCCAACGCTCAGCTTGTTCAAGTCGACGAAATGCCAACCTCAGGGTTTTTATGGGCGCTGAGTGAGTCAGTGGACTCATATTAGCTAAGTAGGCGCATTCCTTGAGCGCCTACTGTGTGCAAGCGCAGTGTTAAAGGCGAAGAGGTAGAGAGAGGGACAGGGCTCAGTGCCTGCCCTCTAGGTGCTGCCAGTCTACTGGGTGGGAGTGTTGGGGCGGGGTGGGGAGGAAAGACAGTTATCAGACAATCACTACATGTGAACACGCTTATTCCAATCAGTACATAATTGTACATCATGGGCAGTGATGTAAGGGAAAATAGTGTTCTGAAAGTTAATAGGGCCCTAATGTAGGGTGAGGGATGGAGACAGGGTCTCCTTGGGAAGATGGCATTTACACTAAGAGACCAAGAATGAGTAGGAGTTGTGCTGGCCGATAGAGAGAGAGAGAGAGAGAGAGAGAGAGAGAGAAATTGTTCTCAGCAGAAGGAACAGCTTGTCCCCAGACACAAAGGTGGGAAGGAAGAAACACAGGGAATGTAAGAGGTGAGCAAGGAATAGGGCAGGTAGTGCCACAGAATGAATTTGCATTTTATCTTAAGAGGAATGGAAAGCCATTTTCATCAATGGAATGGTATAAAATCTGGGTTTCCAAACTGCCACCCTGGATGCAAAGCTCAGAAGACAAGGAGAACCAGTGTGGGGAGTCCTTTGTGGCTTGTCCCGCACAGAGTAATGGTGACCAGGCAGTGGGGTTGGCCTGGGGAGCCAGAGAGGAAAGATTGTAAGATCCGTTGTTGGGGCCTGGGGAACCCGTAGGAACACCTAGGCTTTAGTCTTGAGTAAATGAAGGGACGAAAGAGCCCTTGACTAAGGCGGCAACACCTGAAGGAAGAACAGACTGAGGCGGGAGATTTGGCTTTGAGGAAGCGGGTTTCAAGTGCCTGGGCAACTCTTAGGTGGGTAGGGGAAACATGAGTTGTCAATGAGACGGGAGCTCAGAAGGGTGGCTGGGCATCCTCAGCACACACATGGTGCTGGTGAGATCCCAAGGGAGGGAAGGCAGATAGAAAGGTGAGCAGAGGAGGAGCAGCTAGGAAAGGAGACTGAGAAGCAGGAGAACCAGGTAATCCTGGATCCTAGAGAGAAAGACTCCAGAAGGAAGAAGTATTCAGTGGGCCTGACAAATGTGGAAGACAGAAACATGCCACCGGCTTTGGGAATGAAGAACATTTTGTTTGTGGACTGTATCCTTTAGCTTACAAGTTAAAACACACACAAACACACACCCTGAATTAACTGGCTTAAAAATTAAGTAGTCTACCATTCGGTGGCAGTGATCGGAGTGGCTTGGCAATGTCAGCAGGGACCTAGGGACAGTCCACCTCTCTGTGTTGCTTTTGTTGATTACATGTTCATGGTCACACAGTGATCACCCCAATTCCTGGAGGCACATCTAAGTCAAGGAGATGTCCATTCCTTCTCAAGGGGAGACTCAAAACAGGCCTGGATATGGCCTCTTGCTATCCTGCTGCTTCCAGGCTAAGGGCTCAATGCACCTATGCCAGGCACACCCAGTATCCAATACCAGAAGGTAAGAGAAGGCTTGTAGTGGAAGCTCTTGTTTAGAAAGAGAGGAAGCTAAGCACTGGCTGGGATCTGAAACAATTGAAGTTTGTCCCCACGTTGCTGATGGCAGAAAAAGTTGGTCCAACTCCTGCACAAAACTGTCAGTCTACTAAATCTTAACATACACATATGCTATGACCCAGAATTGCCACTCCTAGGTATTTACCCAAGAGGAATGACTGTCTATGTCTACACAAAGACTTGTGCAAGAATGTTCACAGAAGATTAATTCATGCCAGGTGTGGTTCACGCCATCATCCCAGTGACTCAGGAGACTGAGGCAGGAGGATCACAAATTTGAGGACAGCCTCAGCAACTTAGCAAGAACCTGTCTCAAAATAAAAAATAAAAATGGGCTGGGGATGTAGCTCAGTGGTTAAGCACCCCTGGGTTCAATCCCTGGTACCCAAAGAAAAAAGGATGAAGTCATAGCTCCACTGGTCTGGAGATACCCCACTGTTGATCAACAGGACAGATGAGAAACGGTGGCATGTTCATCGGTGGAATGTCGTTGGCCCTCCACATCCACAGGCTCTGCCTCTGAGGTCTCAGCTAATCTCTGGTTGAAAATATTTGGGGAAAAGTTGCATCAAAATTCCACATGAACTGAACATATGCAGAATTTTCTCATCGTTATTCCCTAAACAATACAGCGTAACAGCTGTTTACATAGCATTTACATTGTATTAGGTATTATTAGTCATCCAGATCTGATTTAAAATATACAGATGGATGTTAGGTGTGGCGATGCACGCCTGTAATCTCAGCTACCCGGGACGCTGAGGCAGGAGGATCACAAGCTCAAGGCCAGCCTCAGCAACTTAGTGAGACCCTGTCTCAAAATGAGGATTAAAGAGGGCTGGGGTGTAGCTCTGTGGTAGAAAGCCCCTGGGTTCAATCCCCAGTAATGCTAACTAAATAAATAGAAAAAAATTAAAAATAAAGCATGTAGGAGAATATGTGGAAGTTAAATGTAAATACTATTTCATTTTATATAAGAGACAAGCATTTTTGTATCTTCAGGGAACCTTGGAACTAATCCTCTCTGGACACTGAGGGGCAAGTGTACTGTGTTTTATGTATGAAAGAGCAACCTCATGGTCCACGCAGCACCATGGATAAATCTGGCAAAGAGTATGCAGGCTAAAAGCCAGATGCAAAAAGCAGTACATGCCGTAAGATTGCATTCATGTGAAGTTCAAGGGCAGGCAAAACTAGTCTACACTGATTGTGATCAAACCAGTGGTTACCTGGGTCAGGAGGGGCGTAGGGAAAGAAAGGAGCAAGAGAGAGTTTGCAGGTGCTGGAAGAGGACTCTTCTTAGCCTTTGTGGTGATTATGTGGGTAAGAGCTCATGGAGCTATCCCTAGGCCCGGGAACTTTATATATGTTATAGCTCAAGAAAAAATACCACATACAGGAAGGGGTCTTACACCCCAGGGCACATGGTGCACACTGCTGAGCGAGGATTAGGTCTGTTTGGGGGGACACCGCCTTCCTTCATGCCTGGATGGGCTATTGCAAGGCCTCAGTGGCCAGCCTTCTCCTTGGGGCTCCAGAAAGTTGGAGAAGAGGAAGCAGAACTTTTCCCTGGCCGAGTTGGCTCCTCAGCTGCCCCATTCTTCTCTGTCCATAAGCCTGTGCTGTCTTCCAAGCTCAGTTCCAGGTGGTAGAAGGACACCAACATGGACTCTGGGAGCTTGAGAGTCCTGGAAAGTCTTTCTGCCCTCAGATCTTGCTAAGCAGCCTCCCCAACCTGCCCGCTCCACTGGACACTCAGACTCACGCAGGACTCAGCTGTACACTTCCCCAGCCTGTCCTTCCCTCCTGAATCTTCCCTGAGGCATTTCCTGTCACACTACCAAAGTTTGGTCCCAGCTGCCAGCCGCCTCCCTGTTCTCTCTGCCTGTGGTCTCATCCAGAACCACCATCCTGGGCTGGGCAGCCAGGGCAGTCTTTCTAAGATGACCCATCCTGCTTCCTCTGGAGGGGTTGTACCCCTCCTGTCTTTAGTTGTCTAGATTCTCTCCAGTCTTCAAAGCCTCAGATCAAATGCCACCTCCTCCACGAAGCCTTCGCATTCAGTCAGCAAATATCGATGGGCACCTAAAAGATGCCAGGCATGTGCTAACCACGGAGGACAGAGAAGACAGAGGGACTGCAGAGGTGGACAGTTAGGCAACGCCCACACACATGTACTTCCTGGGTCTGCTGACCGCACTACACTGGTGGTGCGCTCCTTGGGGGCAGGGCCCATTTTGGGGCCTGGCAGGGAGGAGAAGGCTGTAACGATTGAAGGAGTGAGTGAATGAAAGACTGAAAGCCCAGACCAAGCTCCTCCCTTTCTTTTTTTGTCCTCCAGACTTCAGATTTGGCTGGGTTCAGAGAATACCCTTAGAGCTGGATGGCAAACCTGGCACTAAACGATGATCAGGTAACAGGTTGTGCATTGGACACCCTTTTGTGAAACCACAATGCCCACTTTCCTATACCACCACTCTGTTACGATTCCTTTTTCTGAAAATTGTCTGCCTGCCTGCCTTCCTCCCTCCTATAACTTTCTTCCCTCCATCTTTCTTTCTCTCCCTCCTCCTTTTTTTCGTTTGTGCTAGAGATGGAACCAAGGGCCTGCTCCTGGTAGGCAAGGGCTCTGCTGTAGCTTCAGGAACTTCAACCTGCAAGGAAACAACAGTTAAATGTTAAAGCCCCAGAGAAACCACGTGTTATCAAAAGATTCCAAACAAGCCAAGTGCCGTGGTGCACACCTGTGAGACTGAGGCAGGTGGGTCACAAGTTCAAGGCCGGCCTGGGCAATTTAGTGAGACCCTGTCTCAAAAAGAGCTGAGATGTAGCTCAGTGTGAGTCTGTGGGTTCAATCCTCAGTACCACTCTCCCCCAAATTAAAAAAAAAAAATTTTTAATAAGAAACATTATTACTGGGTGACTGAAGGATGAAGTAAGATCTGGGATAGCACAGACTGTAGCCAGAATGGATTTGTTCCCATTCCACATTTACTAGCTGTGTGTCCCTGAGCAAAACTTAACCTCTCTGTGCTTTACTTTGCCGTCTGTAAAATGAAAAGAACATTAGACCCCACCTGATATGGTTGCTTGTGGGGATTCAGAGAGTTCACATTTTAAAGCGCTTAAAGAGCACCTGTCCTGTAACACCCAGAGTTACTTATTATTACCAAGGGATAAAATGGACTGTTCCAGGGGTTGGATATGCTCTGGGAACCTTGGTCAGGAAGGCCCCTGGCTTAGTTCATTTTCTGCTGCTGTAACTGAATACCTGAGACTGGTTAACTTATAAAGGAAAGAAGTTGACTTGGCTCACGGTTCTGGAGGCCAGGTAGTCCCAGAGTGTGGTGCCAGCATCTGTTCGGTGTCTGGGGAGGGCCACCTCGCTGCTTTATTACGTGGCGGAGGCAGGCATAGCCAGACAGAGCAAGTTTCTCTTCCTCTTCTTACAAAGCCACTAATGCCATCACGAGGGCCTCATAACCTCCTTTAATGCTAGCTACTTCCCCACAGCGCCCCCTCCAGGTACCATTAACATATAGATTTGGAGATTAACTCTTAGGGATCACATTCAAGTCATAGCAGTCCCTCCCAACCATGGTCCTTCAGGAGGCAGGATAACTGGGCTCAAATCCCTAACCAGCTTTCATGAGGTCCTCTGGCCTCCTATTCCCCAGCTGTGAGGCCCTTTGGTTGCAGGCCTCTTAGGGTTTCCTCCCTTGGGAAGGGAGGGCAGCTATTTTAGCCCAGTCAATGGCGACATCTAGTGGTAACATGGAGAATTGCCTAACTTTTTAAAACAACCTATTAATTATGATATGTATCTGTTACATTAAACGGCTTAATTAATTTTCGGTGTGGTCCCCTAAAATTTACTCTTATTGTGCTTCTTTTGCAGAAGAGTAAAGAAGGTTCAGAGATGTAGAATCAGTTCACTAAAGCTGGATTTGAATTGAGGCCATATGGACCTGTAATGGAACTTTTTGGGAGGGTTACTGAAGATTGATCCCAGAGGCCCTTTACCCTGAGCTACATCCCCAGTCCTTTTATTTATTTATTTTTTTCTTATTTTGAGACAGGATCTCGCTAAATTTCTGAGGCTGGCCAGGAACTTGTGATCCTCCTGCCTTAGCCTCCCAAGTTTCTGGGATTATAGGTATTTGCAACCATAACCGATCTGAAGTCTGAATTTTCAATCTATGTCAGGCCCTTGGATGAGTCCTGAGAACATGAAAAGTTGTGTTCCTGCCTTTTTACAGAACATATATATATAACCTGTAACTATTTTAGATGAAATTGGTGAGGATCAGAGCCCCAGGCTTGGATAAACTGTGAAATATCTGTCTTGAAGAATTTAGATTGTGGGACCCCTTCCTTCCCCAGGGTCTAAGTCCTTTATAGAAGATTATGAGACCCTGCTAAGGACCAACTGTGAAATCCAAACCGTAGAGTCCCAGCCGTCATTTATTCATTCACCCAACCCCACAGGAAACATTTACTGAGCACCTACTATAAAGCAGACACTGCTAGGCTTCAGGAATACAGCAAAGAGCAAGACAGAAAGAGCTCATGGCTGCATTGGACTCTCAGTCGATGGCAGAGGAGCCAGTCACAAAGCACACGAGAGAAGGGAGTCATCGTATGGACAGAGAATCATAAACAGAAGTTGCAAGTTACACGGGGAGGGCTGAAGAAGGCTTTCTTTCAACCTGAGCCCTGAGGATGAAGAAGGAGTTTGCTGGGTCCTGAACAAGCGTAGCAGCGCTCTAGGCAGAGGACAGAAGCTGAAGGGCCCAACAGGTGAGAGCTGTGGCTGTGCCAGAGATGCAAACCCGTCAGGGTGAGCTGGGCGTGGTGCTGCAGGCCTGTGATTCCTGCAGCCCTGCAGGCTGAGGCAGGAGGATCTCAAGTTTGAGACCAGCCCGGGAAACTTAGCCAGACCCTGTCTCAAAATAAAAAAATAAAAAGGACTGGTGGTACAGCTGGTGGTAGAGACTCCTGGGCTCAGCACCCAGTATCAAGACAAAAGCAACCCCACCAAAAAGTAGGTCAGTGAGAGGAAGGAGCAACCTGGGTCACGGTGGCATCAGGTAGGGTCTTAGAGGCCATGGGAGGAGCTGGAGTTTTGTCCCAGAGACAAGGGCAAGTCCTTGGAAGGAGTTAAGCAGGGGAGTGGTCTGATCCGGTTTGCATTTTTTAAAGATCACTGGCCGAGTCAATGGGTGGGAGAGGAGAGACGAGGCAGGCGGAGCCAGCATCTGGGTGGTGGCATCTGGGTGGTGGTCTGCAGAGGCCTTGGTGAGCCGGGAGCTGGCTGCTTTGCTTTGTTTTGGCGGCGGGGCTGTCAGGACTTCTGATGTGAGGAGATGGGCAAAGGGCTCAGATCCTTCCTGGGATTTGGCTTTGCAAGGTGCGTGGATTTACTTTTGGCAAAATGGGTAGAAGCAAGGAAAGAGCAGGCCTGGGGAGAGCATCTTGAGTTGAGACTGACCCCGAGGGTGGAGCATCTTGCTTTGTTGTTCTGTTTGCCCGGATGACGCCCGGAGATTGCCCTGGTGCGGGGAGGGGAGCGAGGAGGTCCTGGGTGCAGGAAGCACAGAGCCTCGTGGGCCCCACCGTCCCTGCTTCTGTGTCCTGGCCATCGCAGAATTGTGCCGATGACTCTGAAGACCCGACCCCAGGATGAAGGACATCAGATGGCTTTTCAACACTTCGTTGCACAAGGGACGCTCCGGACCTTTCCTTGGAGTGGCCGGATGGGTCCACGTAGAGACTATAAAGGAACTTCTCCTGGCAAATGATCGCTCGTGGAGGAAGGAGTTTATCTGAGGGACTCAGGTTGATGTGGCCCTGAGAAAAGGGTGCAGCGTGGGCAGAGTTTCCCACTGAAGATGCCGAGGGTGCCCTTCCCAGCCCTTTGGTGGAATGCAGGGGAACACCAGATGATTTAAGTGAAGGACGGGGTGGGCCGGCTCCGTGGGAGTGTGCTTGCCTGGCATGTGTTCCATCCTAGGTTTGATCCCCAGCACCCCAGAAGAAGAAAAGAAACATTTTAAGTAAAAAAGGGAACGTGTCCATGGGACGCTGGGGTCACAGAATGGAGAGGCACTGGAGGGAGGAGCCTGGGGAAATGCGGCAGGAGCCCAGCCGCCTCCCTCCTGCTCAGGGCCTTTGCACATGCTGTCCCTGCTGCTCGGACACCTTGCCCTCCAAGGAGACCTGGCCAACTCCAACTCACTTGTTAGGGCTGAGCTTTCATGTTGCTTCCTCAAAATCCGCCCCCCCCACCCCCGGTTTTCCAGATAAAGTCTTGCCCTCCGGCAGATGCCGTCCTAGCACCAAGTCCTTTTCCTGGGTGGCCCTTGATGTAACTGTGGCTAATGATTCACTTGATTGGTACCTGTCTTCCCAAGGACACTGTGTGCTCCCTGAGGTCAGGGGCTGGGTTGATAGCAAGGCCAGGCTGCAGGGACAAGCCTTCCCAAACCCCAGAGGCTGTGGGTGACAAGCACTGGTCTCTTGCTCAGGCTTCGTGTCCACTGCGCTCGTGGGTGGCGCTGCTCTGGCCCTTGCACTCTGGGGCTGAGTCAGGCTCCCCTGTGTGTTCTGTGCCCCTCTCTCAGGGTGGCAGAGGTGGGAGCAGCCTGAGGCTGTTAATCAGAATAGTGCTGAGATCCCGGCAGGAAATGGAGGGTTAGTTCCAGAACAGCCCAGTGGGGAAGCCACAGCCTCTCCGCTGAGCTCCCAGTTGCTCACCACACATCTCTTCGATCTTTCCCCTTGTGCTGAGTTTCAGAGAGGTCAAGCGATTTGCTCAAGGAAACACAACAGAACATACATGGAACGTGGAAATCCAGAATGCAGACTTCAGAGTCGCAAAGACCTGGGTTCAAATCCTGCTTCTTTGTAACAATAAAACAACAGCATGAATCATCATAGTACTGTGTTGTTCCACCCTGAATAAAATAGGAATCCATGAGACTGAACTGGTGATGGACAGGGAAGCGGGACAGAAGGGAGAAGCTGCTGCACAGCTGGATGCCAAACACTGCGGCCACGGTGCGCGATCAGAGGAAAATCAATGACCGTGGCGGAGAATTCCAACAGATCACACCTTCGCCACGTGACCATGGTTGGCAAGACAGCACGCACCATCCCGTGGCCCCGTCACTGTCAGGAACACACAGCCTGAACCCAGTCGTGAGAAAACAATGAGGGAAACTGAACTTTGGGGACATTCTGCAAAACAAGTGGCCCGACTCTCCAAAGACCAAGAAGGAAAAAGAAAAGGGCTGTTTCTGTTTTGACGGGACCAAGGAGGTGTAACTCGATGAGCATGTGAATCTCAACCGAGTCCTGCACAGGAAAAGCTTTGCTGTAAAGGGTGTTGCTGAGAAAGCTGGTGAAATTGGAAAGTGGTCCCAGGAGTAGATAATAGTGTATCGTTGAATTTTTAAAAATTTTTAATAATTACACTGTGGTTCTGAAAGAAAATCCTTCTTAGTGGGAAATATTTGGGGGAAAAGAGGCAAAATTCTCCACTTACTTAAAAAAAAATTCTCAGAGGTTTCAAGATGGCGGCCTAGAGGGTGGCTGCATTTCATGTTGCTCCAGGACTCAGGATTCAAAAGAGGAGAAATTGAGAGACTTGGGACCAACTCAAAACAGCCGAGTGAGTCTCTCCCGTTGGGGAGGTATCCCGGATGGGGCGGTCGTCCCGCAACGCAGGGAACTTTGTGAAGTAGAGCTGCCGGCGAGACACCCCTCCCCCAGCTGGAGCAGTGAACGCGGACAACTGGGAGCGTCGTAGAAGAGGCCGCTCAGCACAGCGCTGGGACTCAGAGCAACCACTGGGGCTCCGGTGGCTACCCAGGGGAGGAGCGGCGAGGAGAGCTGTGTGGACTCAGAGTGACCACTTCTGAACACCCGGGCCTGCACGGAGGAGGAGGAGGAGGAGGAGGAGGAGCAGTGCGGCGAGGCGCTTGGACTTGGAGCGACTGCACCAGAGCTACAGGCGGTTGCCAGAGGAGGAGCTGCGCGGCGAGCTGTTTGGACTCAGAGCGACCGTTCCTGAACACTGAGGCCTGCCCCGGAGGAGGAGGAGGAGGAGGAAGAGGAAGAGGAGCGCAGCGGGTCGCTTGGACTCGCAGTGACTGCGTTGGAGCTCCAGGCGGCTGCTCAGAGGAGGAGGCGAGTGGTGAGTTGTTTGGACTTAAAGCGACTGCTCCTAAACACCGGGGGGCTGCCTGGAGGAGGAGCGCAGTGGGTTGCTTGGTCTCCAGTGGCTGCACCAGAGCTCCGGGTGGCCGCCCAGAGGAGGCGTGCAGCGGGTCACGTGGATTCAGAGCCACTCAGAGTGACTCACAGTGACCACTCCTGAACACCCGGGGGGCTACCTGGAAGAGGAGGAGGAACGGGGCGGGTCACTTGGACTTGGAGTGACTGCCCAGGGCTACGGGCGGTTGGCAGGAGGAGGAGGCTCGCAGTGAGTTGCTTGGACTCCTAGTGACCGCACCGGAACACCGGGCGGCTGTCTGGAGGAAGAGGCATGTGGCGGGTCTCTGGGACTCGGAGCAATTGTACAGGGTTCCAGGTGGCTGCTCAGAGGAGGGGCCACATAGCCAGGCGATTAGGTGGCAGAGCAGGGTCCCAGGATCTAGGAGGCTTCTTGGTGGAAGAGCCGCACAGAGACACGCTTAGGGCGGAGCGAAGTTTCCAGGCCTGCGGGCAGATTCTCTGAGGAGGGGCAGCCTAAGGAGACTCATCTGCGAAGGGTGAGGCTCCCAGGCCCAGGAGGCAGGGCCGGACCCCTGGGAACGTTGCAGAGGAAGGCAGCCCAGCCCAGGCAGTAGTTGTAGATTGAGGGGAACCTCTAGGAGGAGAACCGACCAGCGAGACCTCCCCACTGGGTGAGTCTTCCCTGCCGGGTGAGGTTTTCCCACAAGGACGGTAAAACCAGAGACACAGGCCCAAACAGGCCTTGCCTCAGCCCACAGCCTAGTTACCCTTTGGATGACCATCGGTCAACAAGTGGAGGCACCTCTGCCCACTAGCAGGGAATATACCCCACCTGAAGGCCACCACCCCTAGAGAGGCAGCTTCCTTGTGGAGCACCGCATTATCAACTTCCTCCAAGACTTCAGCCTACTGAAGGCTAAGGGGGATATATTAGAAATCTTCAGGGACATTATAAATCAATATAGGAAATCTGCAATATCACAGCAGTCCACTGATACCTGAACAACATGAGAAAACAAGGGAAGAATATGCCCCAAACAAATCTAGATGTTACATCAATAAAACCCAATGACAGCATGGCAGAAGAAATGACAGAAAAGGAGTTCAGATTGTACATAATTAAAATGATCAGGGAAGCAAACGATGAGATGAAAGAGCAAATGCAGGCATTGAATGATCGCACCAATCGACAGTTAAAAGAGCAAATACAGGAAGCAAAAGATCATTTCAATAAAGAATTAGAGATATTGAAAAAAAAAAAACAAACAGAAATCCTTGAAATGAAGGAAACAATAAACCAAATTAAGAACTCCATAGAAAGCATATCCAATAGGATAGAACACCTGGAAGACCGAACCTCAGACCTTGAAAACAAAATATTTAACCTTGAAAACAAAGTTGAACAAACAGAGAAGATGGTAAGAAATCATGAACAGAATCTACAAGAACTATGGGATATCATGAAAAGGCCAAATTTAAGAATTATTGGGATTGAGGAAGGCCTAGAGAAACAAACCAAAGGAATGAACGATCTATTCAATGAAATAATATCAGAAAACTTCCCAAACCTGAAGAATGAAATGGAAAATCAAATACAAGAGGCTGTTAGGACTCCAAATACACAAAATTATAACAGACCCACACGAAGGCACATTATAATGAAAATACCTAACATACAAAATAAAGACAGAATTTTAAAGGCTGTGAGAGAAAAGAACCAAATTACATTCAGGGGCAAACCAATACGGATATCAGCAGATTTTTCAATCCAGACCCTAAAAGCTAGAAGGGCCTGGAACAACATTTTTCAAGCTCTGAAAGAAAATGGATGCCAACCAAGAATCTTATACCCAGCAAAACTTACCTTCAAATTTGATGCTGAAATAAAATCCTTCCATGATAAACAAAAGCTAAAAGAATTTACAAAAAGAAAGCCAGCATTACAGAACATTCTCAGCAAAATATTCCATGAGGAAGAGATGAAAAACAAAGAAGCAAATCAGCAAAGGGAGGAATTATCCTAAAGGAATTGTCCAATAAAGGAGGAACCAAGTCGTGTCAAATAATTAAATAAATAAATAAAATTTTAAAAATGAACCAAACGACCGGGAAACCAAATCATATCTCAATAATAACCCTGAATGTTAATGGCCTGAATTCATCAATCAAAAGACATAGACTGGCAGATTGGATGAAAAAGAAAGATCCAACAATATGTTGCCTGCAAGAGACTCACCTCATAGAAAAAGATACTCATAGACTAAAGGTGAAAGGATAGGGAAAAACATACCATGCACATGGACTCAGCAAAAAAGCTGGAGTATCCATTCTCATTTCAGATAGTGTGGACTTCAAGCCAAAGTTAGTCAGAAGGGATAAAGAAGGACATTTCATATTGCTTAAGGGAAGCATAAATCAGCAAGATATAACAATCATAAACATCTATGCCCCAAACAGTGGCTCATCCATGTATGTCAAAACAAATCCTTCTCAATTTCAGAAACCAAATAGACCATAACACAATAATACTAGGTGATTTTAACACCCTCTCTCACCACTGGACAGATCCTCCAAACAAAAATTGAACAAAGAAACCATAGATCTCAATAACACAATCAATAATTTAGACTTAATTGACATTTATAGAATATACCATCCAACCAAGAGCAAATACACTTTCTTCTCAGCAGCACATGGATCCTTCTCTAAAATAGACCATATATTATGCCACAAAGCTAATGTTAGCAAATACAAGAAGATAGAGACACTAGCATGTATTCTATCAGATCATAATGGATTGAAGTTAGAAATAAATGAAAGAGTAAAACACAGAAACTATTCCAACACCTGGAGATTAAACAATATGCTATTATATGATGAATGGATAACAGAAGATATTAGGAAGGAAATTAAAAAATTCTTAGAGGTAAATGAGAACAAAGAAACATCATATCAAAATCTCTGGGACACTATGAAAGCAGTACTTAGAGGGAAATTTATTTCATGGAGCGCATTTAATAAAAGAAGTAAAACTCAACAAATAAACAACCTAACACTACAGCTCAAAGCCCTAGAAAAAGAAGAACAGACTAGCACCAAAAGTAGTAGAAGACAGGAAATAGTTAAACTCAGAGCTGAAATCAACGAAATTGAAACAAAAGAAACAATACAGAAAATCGACAAAATAAATAGTTGGTTCTTTGAAAAAATAAACAAAATTGATAAACCTTTAGCCACACTAACAAAGAGAAGACGAGAGAAAACCCAAATCACTAAAATTCGGAATGAACAAGGAAATATCACAACAGACACGATTGAAATACAAAACATAATTAGAAGCTATTTTGAAAATCTATACTCCAACAAAATAGAAAATTTCGAAGACATCAACAGGTTTCTAGAGACATATGAATTGCCTAAACTGAACGAGGAGGACATACACAATTTAAATAGACCAATTTCAAGTAATGAAATAGAAGAGGTCATCAAAAGCCTACCAACAAAGAAAAGTCTGGGACCAGATGGGTTCTCAGCCAAGTTCTACAAAACCTTTAAAGAAGAGCTCATTCCAATACTTCTCAAAGTATTCCATAAAATAGAAGAGGAGGGAACCCTCCCAAACTCATTCTATGAAGCCAATATCACCCTGATACCTAAACCAGACAGAGACACATCGAGGAAAGAAAATTTCAGACCTATATCCTTAATGAACATCGACGCAAAAATTCTCAACAAAATTTTAGCAAATCGCATACAAAAACATATTAAAAAGATAGTGCACCATGATCAAGTGGGTTTCATCCCAGGGATGCAAGGTTGGTTCAACATCCGGAAATCAATAAATGTAATTCACCATATCAATAGACTTAAAGTCAAGAATCACATGATTATTTCAATAGATGCAGAAAAAGCATTTGATAAAATACAGCATCCCTTCATGTTCAAAACACTAGAAAAAATAGGGATAGTGGGAACATTCCTTAACATTGTAAAGGCCATCTATGCTAAGCCCATGGCTAGTATCATTCTAAATGGTGAAACACTGAAAGCATTCCCCCTAAAAACTGGAACAAGGCAGGGATGCCCTCTTTCACCACTTCTATTCAATATCGTCCTTGAAACTCTAGCCAGAGCAATTAGGCAGACCAAAGAAATTAAAGGGATACAAATAGGAAAAGAAGAACTCAAACTATCCCTATTTGCTGATGAGAGGAACCAGGAAATTCCACCAGAAAACTTTTAGAACTCATAAGTGAATTCAGTAAAGTAGCGGGATATAAGATCAATGCACATAAATCTAATGCATTTTTATACATAAGTGATGAATCTTTGGAAAGAATAATCAGGAAAACTACCCCATTCACAATAGCCTCGAAAAAAATAAAATACTTGGGAATCAATCTCACAAAAGAGGTGAAAGACCTCTACAATGAGAACTACAGTACACTAAAGAAAGAAATTAAAGAAAACCTTAGAAGATGGAAAGATCTCCCATGTTCTTGGATAGGCAGAATTAATATTGTCAAAATGGCCATACTACCTAAAGTGCTATACAGATTCAATGCAATTCCAATTAAAATCTCAATGACGTACCTTACAGAAATACAGCAAGCAATTATGAAATTCATCTGGAAAAATAAGAAACCCAGAATAGCTAAAGCAATCCTTAGCAGGAAGAGTGAAACAGGGGGTATCGCAATACCAGATCTTCAACTCTACTACAAAGCAATAGTAACAAAAACGGCATGGTATTGGTACCAAAATGGAAAGGTACAGAATAGAGGACACGGACACAAATCCAAATAAATACAATTTTCTCATACTAGACAAAGGGGCCAAAAATATGCAATGGAGAAAAGATAGCCTCTTCAGCAAATGGTGCTGGGAGAATTGGAAATCCATATGCAATAGAATGAAACTAAACCCATATCTCTCACCATGCACAAAACTAAACTCAAAATGGATTAAGGACCTTGAAATCAGACCAGAGATCCTGCAAATTATAGAAGAAAAAGTAGGTCCAGATCTTCAACATGTTGGCTTAGGACCAGACTTCCTCAACAGGACTCCCATAGCACAAGAAATAAAAGCAAGAATCAATAACTGGGATAGATTCAAACTAAAAAGCTTTCTCTCAGCAAAGGAAACTATCATCAATGCGAAGAAAGAGCCTACAGAGTGGGAGAAAATCTTTGCCAATCATACTTCAGATAGAGCACTAATCTCCAGAATCTATAAAGAACTCAAAAAACTCTACACCAAGAATGCAAATAATCCAATCAACAAATGGGCTAAGGAAATGAATAGACACTTCACAGAAGATCTACAAGCAATCAACAAACATATGGAAAAATGTTCAACATCTCTAGTAATAAGAGAAATGCAAATCAAAACCACCCTAAGATTCCATCTCACCCCAATTAGAATGGCGATTATCAAGAATACAAGCAACAACAGTTATTGGCGAGGATGTGGGGAAAAAGGTACACTCATGCATTGCTGGTGGGGCTGCAAATTAGTGCAGCCACTCTGGAAAGCAGTGTGGAGATTCCTTAGAAAACTTGGAATGGAACCACCATTTGACCCAGCTATCCCACTCCTTGGCCTATACCCAAAGGACTTAAAATCAGCATACTACAAAGGACTTAAAATCAGCTATGAATCAATGTTCATAGCTGCTCAATTCACAATAGCCAGACTGTGGAACCAACCTAGATGTCCTTCAATTGATGAATGGATAAAGAAACTGTGGTATATATATATATATATGTATACAATGGAATATTACTCAGCCATAAAGAATGATAAAATTATGGCATTTGCAGGCAAATGGATGAAATTGGAGAATATCATGCTAAGTGAGATAAGCCAATCTCAAAAAACCAAAGGTCGAATGATATCACTAATAAGTGGATGAGGACACATAAAGGGGGGAGGGAAGGGTTAGTGTTATGGTTAGAGAGGGGGGCAAGAATGGAGGAAGGAAGGACTGTATAGAGGGAAAAGAGGGGTGGGTGGGGTGGGGGGAAGGGAAAAAATAACAGAATGAATCAAACATTACCCTGTGTAAATTTGTGAATACACAAATGGTATGCCTTTATGCCATGTACAGAGAAACAACATGTATCCCATTTGTTTACAATAAAAAAAAATTTTTGAAAAATATGTGCTACCACCTATATAAAGTTAGCGTCATAATAATGGAATGTGATATATTGAAGAAAGATGGTTTTTAGAAAGTTTTTAATAATTTAAAATATTTGACCATCATGTTAAAATAAATTCTTTAAAGTTTCTTTTTATACATTTGTTGATTGGTTCATATATTTCTTACTTGAGCATTTGTACTTCAATTTGACAGCATTTATAGATTAAATTTATACTTGTAAAAAGAGAGTATTTTGACAATGAATTGCTGCTCTTCAAAAGCTTTGTTGCATCAGAACATCCCAAATGCTCTATGTTCTTTTTAGACGCATTCCCCTTATTTATCCTGAATGTATTTTCTGAGGATCTTCTATGTGCCATGTAATGTTTTAATTTCTATGGAATATAATAATGACCATTTTAGAAGAGAAGATGTACTAAACAAATAAAATATATATTCTGTTAAAAAAAATTCTCTTTATTTTTTCCAGACAGTCTCACTAAATTGCAGAGGCTGGCCTCATACTTGTGATCCTCCTGTCTCAGCCTCCACAGTTGCTGGGATTACAGGCGCCCCCAGCTCTGAAGGTAATATTATATAATATTTTTAGTGCACTTGAATTTTGACCTGAGATCAGCAGAGAAATTTCCTGCTTGTAGTGTTGTGTTGGTTTCAGATTTTGGAGCAGTTCAGATTTCAGAGCCTCGGGCGCTCAGTCTGTACTAGAAGTTCCCTTAAATTCATGTCATCCACATCTGCACGTTCAAGCTGAGCTGAAGGAGCACCTGCCGTGGAGTCCAGCGGAGCGTGCTGCCACTGCCTTCCCAGGACGTTTCAGAACAGGCTAATCTAACCTGTGCCAAAAACCAGAGCGCAGGGCTTGGGGAGGTGGGCGCAGGGGTTGCTGGGAAGGGTCACGAGAGAGCTTTCTAGCGCCGTAGGCCTTTTCTACCTCTGCAGGTGAGTTCAGGTTAAACAGATGTGTGCGTTTAGCCCAGCTCTTGGAAGGACGCGCGTGGGCGCTGTGCGTACAGCGCATCTCAGCCCGAGGAAAGCGCACGCGCACCCCGTTCCCCAGGGGAGCATGGAGCACCCAGGCCGAGGTGCGCCGGTCCGGGGCTTGCTTTGAAATGCATCAAAAACAGAACAGGACGAACTGGTGGGCAGAGCTAGGCACTTGATAAAGCAAACACGGCACCTTGCTACCTGTGGGACCTGAGCAGGGTGTGAATGGGTATCGCTGCAAAATCGTCTAAACTTAAAGGTTTGAAAGTTTTCATGAGAAATGTTGGGGAAGAGCTATCACCGTGAAAGCTCGGTTGGATTCTTCCTCTTGCTGGTAAGTTGTCAGGATGCCCTTCTCTAGCCTCCAGCAAGACAGCCATGGGGGAGAGTGCCTGCTTCCTAAAAACCTGAGGTTCTCACTTCGCTTTCAAACTGGAAAAGATAGATGCTGGTAGTGACCTGGATTCCAATCACTGGACTTTTCCAAGAAAAGGCCTTAACCCCGTCTCAAAAGATTGGAGGGTCAATACACATTTCTCTCTTTTAAGTTAAAATGAAACACTTAAAAGTTTGCTTAAAAACATTTTAAGTCTTTTTTTTTTTTTTTTTCAAATTAATACATGAAACTTCAGCTCCTCTAGCATCTTTGTATGAATAGGAATAAGTTGCTCTTTTCTCTGGGTGGAAAAAAATTCTGTAGTGAAGGAAGCAAGGACTGGCGTTTTTTGTCCCTCCTTGGATGAATGCTCTTGTGCAGTGTACAACCTGCTCACCTGTCCACTGCATTCCAGAAACTAATCTCCAATCCTAAGCCTGACACCCAACAGAGAGAGCTTTACCAGAATACTATCTCCTTCAGCTTCCCTGGGACCTGTTCCTGTTTCGTATTATCTTGACTTCCTCCTTCACTCTCTGTCCACTTCCTATGAGGCTGCAGCTGAAGGAAGGAGGACAGAGGGGAGCTCAAGGTTTACAGGTATGGAGAGACGAGGTTTTAAGTAGGATAATGGTGAGGAACCTCTGCTGCCCCCATACCCTAGGCCTCATGTCCCGGGTGGATGGTTGGGCTTTGTAGGTGATGCTAACAAGGAGGTCAGAAGGAAGGGGCACTGGAGGCAGGGCCCCTGATGGACTCTTGCTGGTCATTCCTGTTCCCACACACCCTTAGCAAGGCCTGACCCTGTGGACCCTCCCAGGGAACTAGGGACAAGCAGGGGCTTGGATCCTGAGGCCAGGCCCAGGAAGCCACTGTGGGTCCACATTCTGAGGTGCTGGGTGTCCCAGTCCTCAGCCGAGGCTCAGAGCAGGAACCAGAGCATGTGCTGAGCCCCCAGAGCTGGGTGGCTTGGTGGCAGGGACACCACCAAGGTCTCCAGAGCCTTCAGGCCGGCCTTGCACACAGGCCCGAGCGCCCCTGGGATCTCCCCTTGCCTCTTGGAGCCTCGGATTTCGCTGCCGGATGGGTCTAATCACAGCGCCTCGCTCCTGGGGTGCCGGGACCCTCCAGTGTGGCTGCAGATACAGCAGTTGGCACAGGGGTGGCCCGCGGTGAACTCCCCCGACGGTAGCCACTCTCGGTACTTTCGGGACCCCACGGAATCCTCTGGGTCCTGCAAGGGAGACCTCTGATCAGCCGTGAGATGAAGGCGGGACTCCGTCTGTGGCCTCAGTGGTCTGGTTATAAGCCCAGCCCAAGAACTCCTTGCTGGAAGTAATTTGAAGACCGTGACATGGAAATGATCGAGTACGAAGACCCTCGTGTTTCCCCAGGGCGGAAGCAGCTGCGAGGGCCGGACCTCCCCCGCTGCATCCCGACGCTGACCGGTACTGTGAGCCGCTCTGCGAAGGTTCTGGAGCCTGCTCCAGAGGTCTCCCGGAAGCGAGCTCCCGGTGCAGAAGTCATGACGTGGTCTTGATAGGGATGGGTTCCCAGCGCCCTCTCCCGTCAGAGCAGGGGTTAGATGCCACTCCGGGCTCCGACTCGGCCGGCTGCCTGCGGGTGTCCAGCGGGCGTTCCACACGGGCCACCGCCAGAGGAGTCCGGCCCTTGCCTCCGGCCCCGCTCCGCTCCAGCGCCCTCTGTCCAGGGCAGCCGCGTCCTTCCACTTTCTCACACAAGACCCCTCAACTCGAGCCTGGCCCCCCTTTCTCTACGTCTGGTCAACCCCCGGGACTCCACCTTTGAAGTAGCTCCAGATTCCAGCCCGCCGCTTTCTGCACCCTGGTCCACGCTGCCGCCGTCTGTCGCCTGGATGGACGATCAGACGTGGCCTCGTGCTAGTAGCTAGAGCGGTTTCGCTAAAAATAAGCCGGAGCATGGCAAGCAGTGCTGTCCTTGAAATTCTCACTGCCCCTCTGCTTCTTCCCGAGTGAAATCCTAAGTCCTGTGAGGCTCTCAGGAGTGGTTCCCTGCCACCCGCCGACCGCCTCCAGGGCTCCATCCCTCTGCTCCTTCACTGAGTTAGGCACGTGCCCCGCTATGGGCTCGCCGAGGCGGTTCCATCTGCGGGGGCGCTCTTCCCCCAGGTGCGGTCCCCCCTCCATCACAGCCTCTCAGTCTTCTCCCAAGTGGATCCGCGGACAAGGCTGACCCTGGCCATCCTTTCTGCACCTGCTTCCTACCCCACACTCAGTCCGCACCCAGCTCCACTTAGTGATCTGTCTCCTGTGCAGTGCAGTTCCAGGTGGGCAGGGGTCCTTTCCTGTGGGTGGATTGATGATGTAATCCTGTTTTAAAAAACGGTGCCTGGTGACGTCACAGTATAGGTGCTTAGTCAGTATTTGTGGAATGAATGAATGAATCTGAGGATTTCCTGAATGCATCTACATGTGAAGAGGGCTTTTCACTGTTGGAGTCTAAACGATCTAAAAATGAGAATCATCTAATTTCTTTATGGCTTCAAACGGCATCTTCATCCAAATTAAGCCCTGTTGAGGTGAGGGGCTTGTTCTGACTCCTTTCTCCTGACTGAGAAGCTTTTGTATATCATGATATACTCTTAAATTTAAAAAATAAGTTATATAAAAAATAAGTGGTAAGAAAATAAATAAAATTTAAATTAAAATAATAAATGATATAATGAATGAATGAATAAGAGAAGTCATATACTAGTGGCAAATAATTGGAAATTGATTTTTAAGAAATTTCACTTATGCTAGCTTCAAAAAATAAAATACTTAGAAATGAATTGGAAAAACAATCTCCAAGACCTCTACCCTAAAAACTATAAAATGTTGCCAAGATAAATGAAAGAAAACGTAAATAAATGGAGAGATATACTATGTTCATGGATTGTATGACTCAATATTAGAAATTATGTCTTACCAGATTGTTCTTTACATTAAACACAGTCTCAAGCAAAAATTGCAAAGGCTTTTCTACAAAAGTTGACAAGAGAATTCCAAAATTTGTAGAGAAATGAAAGGACCTGACTAACCACAGCAATGTTTAAGAGGAACAAAGTTGAATAGTTTACCTTATTTCAAGACCTACTGTAAAGCCTCAGTGATCAAGACAGTTTGGTATTGGCAAAAATATAGAATATAGATCTGTACTGGGCACATCTCATTCCTTTTGATAGCACAAGAGTTTCCTCTGCATGAATGAATTATGTTACTTTTAATAATCAACTTTGTTGAAGCATAGTTTACATAAAGTAGAATGTGACCATTTTAATGATGCAATTAGAAGATTTTGGTTTTAAATTTTATTGAGGCATAATTGAGATAGAGTAAACTTTAAATATTTCAATTATGTAATTTTTGAAACATGTATACATCTGTGAAGCCATCTATTTCAGTCAGTTTTGCATTGCTGTGACCAAAATACCCAACAAGAACAACTTAGAGGAGAAAGCCTTTATTTGGGGCTCACAGGTTCAGAGGTGTCAGTCCCTAGATGGGTGACTCCATTTTTCTAGGCCCAAGATGAGGCAGCATGGAAAGGGGGACCTCCAAGCAGCCACCGGAGGAGGAAAGCTGCTCAGCTTGTGAAGCAGAGCAAAGGGGGAAGGTGCCACAGGGAAGATGAACACTTCCAGGTCATGACCCCTGTGACCCATCTCCAGCCATGCCCCACCTACTTATGGGTACCACCTGGGCAGTCCATTCAAACTGGAATGGCTGACTAGGTGACAGCGCTCACAATCTTATTGCTTTACCTCCACACATTCCTGCATCAGCACAGGAGCTTTTGGGGGGGACCCTTATATCCAAGCCACGTCACCATCACTATAACCAAGATAGTGAGCCTTTTCATCAAAGCTCAAAAATGTTCTTCTGTCCCTTTTTGACCCTTTCCTTGCCTTTAGCCGTGTCTCCTGGCAGCTGTATGAAATCTTATAAAAATGGAATCATACTGAGATGATCTTTCATATGGACGTGTGTATACACATGTGCATTTTCCAGCTTGCACTGATTGAACCAGCCTTGAATTGCTGGGATTAAACGCTCTTGAACACGATGCATTATCTTCTTTATATTTTGCTAGATTTGACTTTTTGAGATATGGAATTTGCCTCTGTGTTCATGAAGAACATTATATTATTTTCTTTCAATTGTCTCTGGTTTTATATCTAGGTAATATGGGTCTTATAAAATGAGTTGGGATATAGCCCTTTCTTTTGGAATTTTCTGGAAAAGTAGCATCTTATCACAAATTATTTTAAATTGCTAGCAATATCTTTTTTTGCAGAAGAAAAATTTTTTATTTGTTCTTTTTAGATATACATGACAGCAGGCCATATTCTGACATATTATACATACATGGAGTATAACTCATTCTAATTAGGATCCCATTCTTGTGGTTGAACATGATGTGGAGGTACACTGGTCACGTATTCATATATGAACATAGGGAAGTGATGTCTGATTCAGTCTACTGTCTTTCTTATTCCCACCCCCTTTCTCTTTAGTCCCCTTTGTCTAATCCAATGAACTTTATTCTTTCCCCCACTTACTGTGTGTTAGCATCTGCATATCAGAGAGAACATTAGGCTTTTGGTTTTGTGGGACTGGCTTATTTTACTTGTCATGATTTTCTCCAATTCTAACCATTTACTGTCAAATGCCATAATTTCATTCTTCTTTATGACTGAGTAATATTCCATTGTGTATATATACCACATGTTCCTTATCCATTCATCTGTGGCAGGGCATCTAGGTTGGTTCCATAGTTTAGCTGTTATAAATTGAGCTGCTATAAACATTGATGTGACTGCATCACTCTATTATGCTAGTAACATCTTGGATCATAAAGATAAATCCAAGACCAAAATGCCAGCAGACTTAGTGCCTGGTAAGGGCTTTCTGGTTCATAGATGATGCCTTTTTGACTGAGTCCTCCCTTGGTAGAAGAGGTAAGCTAGCTCTCTGATCTCTCTCTCTCTCTTCCTTTCTCTCTCCCTCTCTGGTACTGGGGATTGAACCTAGGCGTGCTTTACCCCTGAGCTACATTGCACCAGTCCTTTTTATTTTTTTATTCTGAGACACTAAGTTGCTTATGGCCTCACTAATTTGCTGAGGCTGGCCTCAAACTCATGATCCTTCTTCCTCGGCCTCCTGAGTTGCTGAGATTACCGGCTTGGGCCACTGTGCCATCTGATGTCTCCTTTTTAAGGGAACTAAGTCCACTCCAGAGTTCTGAGCCCCCGTGAGACGGCCATCTTCCAAAGGCCCCATCTCCAAGAACCATCTCTCTGGTATCACAGGTGTCATTGTGAAGCTGGGTGACACATTTTGCCATAGCGCTTGCTCTCATGGTGGCTGCCTCTTGTGTTGTGCAGAGTGAAGCCGTTGGCGGGAGGAGGACAGCTTCAGGGTAGCCGTGAACCAACCCGGTGGCTCCTTGCTTCTTCCTGTAGTTCTCAGGACCATCCGAGTGTCCCAGGGATCAACGTCTGGAGATGGGGAGGAACTGGCTGCAACAGCCGGGGTCTGTTCCGGGCCCTGAAGAAACAGGATGTCCTGCTACAGGCAAGCCCAGCTTGTCACATCACCCCTGAGGTACAGAAGCCTAGGAGAGCTGCTTTCTGGGGTCCTTCGGCTGCGGTGCAAAGGAGACTCCATTGCTTTCCTGAGCCCTGAGGGCCCCCTGCCACGAACCCTGGGCTTCTACTCTTCCTTGCGGCCTGTCTGTGAGTAACGGGTGTTTCCTGTCACTTGTGTGCATGAATGCTGGGTCTCACTGGACTTGCGATAAAATGTGGCCTAAGACCAGGGGGCCCAACAGGGGACCTGCTTTGCCACAGGCCCCGCCTCTGCGAGAGGGTCAGTCCCCTTCCCAGCTCAACGCCCTTGGTTGCCTCGTGACCTTAGTCCCCTGATGGTCAAGAAAAGTCTCGATTCTGCGGCTGAATCGCCTTGGTTGCATGGCTGGGACGAGGGCCATGTCCTCTTCTTTCTACACCTGAAGCAGAAGTGGACTTCAACATTAGTCAGGCAATTTCCATCTTGTTCCCATATTCTAACGAACACTGCCTGGAAGTCTACAAATAATATCCTCTCCAATATCTCCAAAGAACAGGAGGTGTAAGATCCAAACTCACAAAACATGTGCGGGATCTGTGGGCTGAAAATCACAAAATGTGGATGAACGAGATCCCAGAGTAGCTGGTGAATGGAGAAATAAATGGAGGGACCCTGTGTTCATGGAAGACTTAACATAGTGAAGGTGTCAATTCTGCCCACGTTGATCTATATTCTTAGCGCAATCCCTATAAAAATCCCAGGAAGGTTTTTCTTGTAGACATAGGCAAGCTTATTCTAAAAATTATAAAGGAAGTCACAAGCTCTAGAATAATAAAGCCCAGAAAAATAAGGTAGGAGGAATTACCGTACTTGATATTGAGGATTACTATGTAGCTACAGAAATTTAGGCAGTGTGGTTCTGACAGAGGGGCAGACACATAGAGGACTGGAATGGAGTACAGAATTCCAAAATAGGCCTTCACAAATATGCTCTATCGACTTTTTTTTTTGGTACCAGGCACAGAACCCAAGGGCACTTAACCACTGAGCCACATCCCCAGCCCTTTTAATTTTTTATTCTGAGACAGGGTCTTGCTAAGTTGCTCAGGGCCTCTCTAAGCTGCTGAGGCTGGCATTGAATTTATGATCCTCCTGCCTCAGCCTCCCAAGTTGCTGGGATTACAGGCCTGTACCACCAGGCCAGGTTTAATTGATTTTTAACAGACACAAAAGCCATTCAGTGGAGGAAAAGGAAGCTTTCCAACCTAGAGAGCTGACACAGTTGGACAGCTGTAGACAAAAAGCCTACAACAAAAACCAACCCGAGTCTCACAAATGACATACAAATTAACTCAAAATGGACCACAGACTTAAATGTAAAATATTTTAAAAACTATGACTCTTCTGGTAAAACGATAATATGGAAAAATCCTTTAGAGCCTACTGCTAGACAAAGACTCGTAGGCTTGAGATCCAAAGCAGGACCCAGAAAAGGGACAATTGAACCCCTTAATTTTGACTTTATTATGAATTTTACTCCATGAAATATTTGTGAAAAGGATAAAGATGAGCTCTAGCCTGAGAGGAATTTTTTTTTTTTTTGTGGTGTTGGGGATTGAACCCAGGGCCTTGTGCATGCAAGGCAAGCACTCTACTGACTGAGCTCTATCTCCAGCCCAAGAGGAAATATTTGACAAGAAACTCACATCTAGAATATACCAAGGATTCTCAAAACTCCAAAGCAAAAATAAAATAAAACAACAACAACCAAAAAAACCAATTCAATTAGAAAATGGGCAAAAGACATGAACAGACATTTCACCAAAGGTTTTGTAGGAAGAGAAGCTCAACACCATTGGCCGCTGGGGAAATGAAGATTAAAGCCACCTGTCATTTACCTTCAAAAAGAAACTATTGAAATAGTTTGGACCTGTCAGAATGCCTAAGAGGAAAGGTAGCAGCCGATTCGGACGTGGAGGAACTGGGTTGCTCATACGTCGCTGGTAGCCATTCCGGTATATGGTTGGCCAATTCCTTTAAAAATTAAGCACCCCGTTACCATGTAACCCAACCATTGTACGGTTGGGCATTTATCCCAGAGAAGTGGAAACTGAAGTCTGTGCAGATGCCTGAATACAACAGCATTACATGTGACCCAGTGGTTAACCGTTAGGTGAGCTGTGGAGTGTCCACACCCTGCAACATGACTTAGCTATAAAGAGAACCAACCATGGCCACAAGCAGCAACCTGGGTGAGTCTCCACGGGTACCTGCTGAATGAAGAAAAGAAGCCAGTTCTCAAAGGTGACCTGCAGTACGATTTTATTTATATCACATTTCAAAGGAAGGCAATTATAGTAATGGGGAACGGATCACTGGTTTCCGGGAGTTAAGGATGAGCTGGGAGGGCAGAGTGGGAGAGGGGAGCCGATGGGTTTTTAAAAGGCAGGTGTAGGAGGTCCCCGTGGTGGTGGTGGACACACAAACCTATGCATGCGACAATATTCAGAAACTACAGACATGCCCCGCCACGTGCACACACGTGCCCACACGTGCCCAAGCAAAGCTGGGGAGACCTGGGCCCATGGACAGGGTGTATCCACCCTGGTCATGCTGCTGTGGTCACTCTGGCCTCTGTTCTCTTCAAGGAAAGCATGGCTGTCCCCTCACAGGGCTATGGCCCAGCTGTTTCCTCTGTCCAGAGCACCGTCCCTGGGTTTTGCCTGGCTGGCTCCTCTCCATCTTCAGGACTCAGTGGTTCCAAAGTGTTCCCTCCTTGCACTGTCCAAACTATTTTAGTAGTTTCTTTTTGAAGGTAAACGTATATAAATCAAAGAGGCAAGTCAATGTGAAGAAACGTGCTAAGTATAATAAATGCGAGTGAAATCAGGAGAAATGTGGCCCGTGCTCCCGGGATGGTGGGAGCCACAGCAAGGCCAGAGCAAGGGGAGCTTGACCAGCTGGTTCTTGGAAGGCTCCCTCTGGGCTCAGCTGGACTGCCTGGGGGTGCTGGGCTGGAGAGCAGGAGGCCAAGGCCTGCAGACAAGAGGAGGGAAGGATCTACAGGCCTGGGGTGCCATCTGGACACAAGAGTCAAGTGCACAAAGGGTTGGGGATGCCTTGGTTTGGGATTTGAAAGGACCAGGCTGCTCCTAACAGGAGGCTCCCGAGGGAGCCATTGTAGAGAAGCTGCACCTGTCTGTTTAAGGCTTAGATTATTTTTACTGCGGTGAATTAAAATGTTCAGAACTCTGCGTTCTGCAAAGGCGTCTCTTTTCCGTGCACCCAGTGAGATGCCGTGGCGGACATGGTGGTTCCCTGCCCACATCCTCCCTCGGCCCATCTTGGACCTGGCCCGTGGGTAGCTTTCAGCATCTCTCCACTCAAGCATGCTCTCAGGCTAGAGCCAGTGTGGCATGCTTATGAGGCAGCTGGATGTTTTGGGGAGTTGGGCAAACAGCCCAGCCTCTCCCAGGGGGATAGCTCTGAGGCAGGCTTCACAGGGGGCCCCCCGTCCAACTGAGTCCCAGTCGCCCTCAGGAGCCCACTCCACAGCCGTCCCCTCCCTGGTTAGCTTCCCCTACTGTCAAATTTTGCTCCCTGGGATCCCCTCCCCAAAAAACCATCTGCACCCAAATCTGCCTCAGGGTCTGCTTTTGCCCCAAAGCAAGGCCAAGAAGCAAGAGATGCCAGGGTCACCTCTGCTCCCCCAGACCCCCCTGGAGCTGCAGGCTTCTTTGTCCATATGAAACCCAGAGCTGATGTGGCCCTGATGGGCCGCAGTCTTTGTGGGCATGACCAGAAAACCCAGAGGGGGCGAAGCAGGAACAGGCCCTTTGTACTGTTTGATGAAGTCAGCAGTTGGCAGCCCCGGGGACATGCCAGTGTGAGCTCTGTTTGGGTTGCTTGGCCCTGGGGAGGGGCTGGCTTGCCTCAGGGCCTTTGCACCCACAGGTCCTGAGCCTGGGATGTTTTCTCTAAGACAGGCCCAAATCCAGCTCCTGCACGTCATCCAGGTCTCAGTTCCACTTCCATCTCCTCAGAGAGGCAGCTCTGGTCACCTGATCCGAAATATACCCCATCTCTTTCATCCTATAGTCTTGGCACCTCTTGGCATTATCAAAATTCACTTTCTTGAGGTATAATTCACATGCAATGATACACCCTCGTTTAAAGTGTGCGGTTAGCTGTGTTTTGATGAATACATGGAACCACCACCCTGGCAACATTTCCGACACCCCAGAGGTTCAGTTAGGTGGCCCAGGCTCTCACGGACCTGCTCGTCACCAGAGCCAGAGCTCTTCCTTCTCAGCGTGTCCTCTTTCCTATTTGACCTGTTTGACGCGGCAAAATGCCTTTTAGATTCATCGATGCTGTGTGTATCAGTGGCTCGTTCTGCTTTATTGCTGCGCTGGAGTCTGTTGCATGGACACCCCAGGTCCTTCATCCACTCTCCTAGTGATGGACACCTGGGCTGTGTCCGGCATTCAACTACGAGGAATAAGGCATATGAACATTCACGCACGAGTATCTGTGTGAAAGTAGTGTCAGGCTGTTTCCTGTTGCTAATAACACAACAGCACAGAATGGGAAAATTATATACGTGTGTGTGTGTATTTTAAAGGTCTATTTTGGCTCACAGTTCTAGTTCAAGGTCAAGGCCAAGGTCAAGGGGCTGCATCTGATGATGGCCTGGCTGGTAGAGTCCCAACATGGCACAGGGTCGAGGTGAAAGAGCTCCCCTACTGGCTCTTACAGCAGACCCATTTTCATCAGATGAGTGGATTGATCTCTTCATGAGGCCAGAGCCCCAGTCACCTGTAAAAGTCACCTGGTCCCTTCTCGTAATATCTCACAATGAAGATCACATTTCCACTGGAGTTTCAGAGGGACACACCACATTCAAGCCACAGGACTCGGGCTCATGTTTCTGTTCTTTCCTGTGTGTCTAGCATCAGCTAGCTTTATGCTACCTACTTGCTTGTTGCTTTTAGGGACGTCACCCATAAAGAAGAAGGGACTCTGCTCACCCACCTATGCCCAGTGTCCATGGAGTGCATAGCACATGCTGGGTGCTCAGCAAGTCCACACGGAAAGAATAAAAAGCCAGCAAGCCTGACTTTCAAATACGGGGAGCTCAGGCCAGGACTGCACCCCGTCCCCAGGTCCCCAGCTGCAGGCTCCTGCTGTGGTCCTTTGTGTGTGTGGGGTGGCTTGGCGGGGCGTTGTCTGAACACTTTCCTAAACCCTGAAGGAGCTGAGAAAAATCTCAGCGTGGTCACTGGTTCTGCAAGCGGGTGGTGAGGTGCCTTCGTTGCATACCCGGTGTTCTCCCGAGGGCTGCCTGTGATGCGGACGGAGGTGGGGCAGTGGCATCCTGGCCCCTGTCCCTCGGGACTTGGCCTGCCCCGCACGTGGGTGTCTGTGCAGGTCAGACCCTCCCCTTTCCTTCCCATGTTCCAAGGACCAAACAACTGTGGACATCTCAGCGGGCGAGTCCAAGGTCTGTCCACATCTGCCAACAGATGTTGCTTTCTGGACTTCTAGGACGATGGGAAGTGGCGTTGTGTCCATTTTTGAGGGTGGTCTGGATCTCTGAGGCCGGTGGGTGTTTGTGTCTGTGAAATCTATGGCGCTACACCCTCAGGAGCCGGCGCCTCCTCCGCGCTCAGACAGCGCCCGCCTCGCTCCAGCAGGGGGCGCCAGCGCTCCGCGGAGAGACCGCAGAGGGCCGGAGAGACCGCGCGACTCCCACCCGACTCCACGGTGCACAAGGGGAAACTGAGGCCCCGGAAGGAGAAAGGAAGCGAGTCAGATCTGAAATCCCAGTCCCAAATCCCACCGCACCAAACCTCTTTCTAGACTCAGGGTGGGAGGGGTCTCTAGGAAATAGTGCGGAAGTGCTGTGCCCTACACCTGCTGCTTGCCCTTGCTCAGAGGCAGGGGGATGGACTCAGTGGCCTCCCATTTCCCTCAGAGACCTTATTATTAGGTGCTAGGAAGTGTGTGAACCAGGGGTGAGTGAAATCTCAGGGCACGACTGGGGTCTTGCCATGCTGGGGGCTGCCTAACATGAGGGAGGGGCTGAAGGCCTGTTTCCTCATCTGTAAAATGGGTGTGCAGGGAACAGGTCCCTCCAGTTCTCTTCCTTCCTTTCTGCTTCATCCTCTCTCAGTCCCGAGGCTTAAGAATTGGCTGGGCCCATGTCCAGAGGACTCCATCCTTGCAACACAACCACCCGACCCTGCTCAGGCCTGGACCTGCTTCCTTGGACCACGGGATGCTCACTGGGACCAAGGGCATGCACTTTCAGCACCTAAGCAGCCCTGCTCCCAGGGAAGAGTTGGGTCAATGAAATATTGCCTGCTGTTCTTCCAGCACCCACTGTGTGTCTGACCTTGTGCTAAGCACTAGGGACAAAGCCACAAACAAAAATAGAGTCCCTGTGCCCAGGGACCTCCCCATCCAGGGATGGGAGCACAGGGAGACAGTTCCACAAGTAAACATCAAACAAATAATTACAAATGTTGATACGTGCTGCCAGGAGCAGGGGTAAAGAATAGCAGAGCGGGGAGGCCCCGAGCCGGAGCTGCCGGGGCGGCCCTTCTAATGAGGCAGCATTTAAACCAGGAGCTTAAAGACGAGACAGAGCTAGCCGTGCGGAGGCAAGGCGAATGGTGGGGGTGAAATCGGCCAAGGAAAGCGATCTGATTCAATTTTTTAAAAAACCTCTTCAGGCTGCTGGGTGGAGAGTGGGCCAGGCAGGGTCTGAATGGAAGCCAGAAGACCAGAGAGGAGGTGGTCGCTGTCATTCAGGGGACGGGTGCTGGTAGCTCAGACCAGGGAGGTGGGTGCTGGGTGGACTTCACATCAGGGCTGATGCTCTTGCTATCAGATGCGAGGCAGGGGAAGGAGAGGAATGCTGGGCAATGCCTTGAAAACTTGGGTGGTCAGAGGTGCCTTGACCAGGTGGGGAAGGACGAGGCTGGCTGGTTGGGAAGTGGTCCAGGTTAAGAAGTGCTGCTGCGGTGCAGGGTCCCAGCATGGGGTCCACCCCTCTTCCTGTTCCCCTGCCTTCAGGACTGGGTTCTGGTTCCGAGCTCATGCAAGAAGTTTCCAGACTTGGCCTGGCCTCAGCACCACCCTGGTGCGCTGGGAAACTTGGCCTCGGGACCCAGATCTCCGGGCTCAGAAGCCTCCAGCTGTGATGATTCAGCCCATCGGGGCCACTCTGAGCCTCTGCCCCAGAGCTCAGGATCTCTGTTTCCGTGAGGACTCTGGTGACCTCGGTCCCCCTGTTCTGGGTGGCCAGACCCCCGTGAAGGCAGAGGCCGTGGGGGAGAGTTCTCAGGGACAAACAGGCAGAGGCCGCTGGAGAGTCAGAGATGCTGAGAATACCAGCAAACAGGAAGCCACCCTTTAATCTTGACCTCATTTCTATATTAGCCCAGTTACCAAGGAAAGCCTTGTCTTGCCTCCTGGGAGGTGGTCTCAAGCAGGCACTGGGCAGAGCAGGACATGGAGGCCCGAGTCCCTGCACTGGCTCCTTGTGGGGGCGAAGGGGGGATACTGGGGCCCCGAGGGCACTCCAGATGAGTGTGGCCACCCAGGGCGGCCCAGCGCTTCCTGGGCCCATCCGACCAGTGGGTCTCGAAGGACCCAAAGCTCCCTGGCCTTGGCAGACTTGGGAGGCGCACGGAACATTCTCTCCCTCTCTCTGACCCTCTTCATCTGGAAGTCATCCTTCAGTGTCACTATCAGCCGCCCTTCCCCAGGGAGCATGTGGGCCCCGACAAGTCCTCTCTTTCCACATCCTGGACATGTTCACACAGAGCGGTACATTCACCCCACAAGGCAGGCCTGCTGTCTCCTTTTACAGGTGAAGGCACTAGGGCTCAGAAAGGTTAAGCAGCTTGCCCAAGGTCACACAGCAAGCATAGGGCCTTGAATGGTGGCTGCAGCAGCTGCAGGAAACATTGCCCCCAAATCCTTTGTTATAACCCAGTACCACTTAACAACGGAAGCGACTACGGATACCCAAAAGGATCAGATGAAGCATCTCAAAGGGCCAAATAAATACCAGTGCTGGGGCCGGGCGGGAGGTAGGGGCTCTGTTTTAGACCCCATACCCACTGGGCCCCAGAGTCCTCCCTCGGCTGCATGACCCCTCCCTTTTGCCAAAGTCAGCTGTTTCTCTGTCCCTGGAAATGCCTCCGAAATGTCAGTTGTGGGCCCCCTGCCTCCTCCCGCAAGTCAAGTAGCAGCTCAAATATATTATACATATTAAAAGAATATATTCTCCGGCAGCCCTGAAGGGGATAATGAAACCTATATATATATATCTATATATTTATACACAATGGATTGGCTCCGAATGCTCTGAGCATCCCTCCAGCTGTGGCAACCCTTTGAAATATGACCCTGGAACAACACCTCCCCCGCTGGCGGCTGGCGGGAGACATTAAAGATTTAAAAAAAGGGAAGGAAGGAAGGAGAGGAAGGAGAAGAAAAAGGAGGCAGCTGCTTTTGCCTTTGGCGGTGCAGCGGCAAACTGTGTTTAAATATTAAAACCACCCATCACCCGGCCCAGCTGTCCGCCTCCTTCAGTGGCCTGGGCGGGCGCCAGGGCCTCCCAAGGCTCAGAATGGTTGGGGGTCGCCACGCGGATCTGAGCACCGGCCCCAGTGATGGGGGCGTTGGGAGGGGGGCTCCTCACATCTCAGACTCTGGGCTTGTCTAGGCTTGGCTGGGAAAGGGGGTCCCATGTGTAGCGGGGCGGGGAGTCTCCTGGATTCTGGGCGGAAGATGTAGGTTTGGATTCTGACTCTGAGGCTTCAGCTCTGGGGCTGCGCACGTGACCTTGACCTTGGGGAAGCTGGGCTCCATCTCAGGTCTGTGATGTTCTCATCTGTGTTATAAGAGATTTGGACTGGATCGCAGAAATTCCAGAAGGCTAGGAACCATCGGAAATCACATGCAGCATTGGGGTGGGGTCCCTGGCCCCTCTCTCAGTGAGCAGACCATTGTTTTTATCTTTACACCTGCACTTTAGGATTCCGGCCAGGGTCTGGTTTCCTCTGGGTCCCCAGTTCCTGCAGGACAGGCACAGTGCAAATGTTCATTAATGATCAGAGGTACAGAAAGATGCACCATCAGGAGAGACGGGGTGGTCTTGCAAGGAGAAGAGTCCCCCTCCAATGAAGGAATTCAAACAGGCTGAATGAACTGTTTGGGGGGATGCTCTGAGGGAGATTTCAGCATGTGGTGGGGCCTGACCGTGAGGTCCCTTCCAACCTCCACTGTGTATAATCTTAATTTTGATTGAAAGCAATATAGAACCTCAGCGGTGACTGGGGAGAAAGCGAGGACGAGTGGTTTGGGGTTTCTGGAGGCACCACGAGAGTCAGCTCAGGCACGCAGCTTTGCCTTCCAGGTACCTTCTTGGCAACTGTGGGCATCTTGCCACTTTGAGTGCATTCCAGGATTTAAAGATACATATTTTACTGCGCTCTGAACTCAAACCAAATAGTTCATCTCCTCGAATGAGAAGGCAGGGATTTGTGCCTTCTCTGGAGAAGCTGGCAGGGCTGGACTCACTGAGATAAAAGGTCTCCAGCATGATCTCTCTGAAGGGTTCGCCAGGGGAATTCTGACTACACCAGACTAGGATATTTACTCACATAAAGGAATCAAATCCCTGCGTAAGATTGGAGTCCAATAATTGGAATATTCCAAGTCTGAGATCTGGGAGCCTAAGATTTTAGGATTCTAGGATCAAAAGTTTCTATGACTTGAAATTTCTGAAAGTCAACATTTCTAAGCCCCTGTATGTCAAGAAATCTTTAAAGGGAAGGTCAGGAAGGAGCTTTCTCTGGGGAATGTGTGTTAGGGTGGAGGGGCTGAGACTTGGCTGTGAAATCTGTTTTTGTTTTTAAGCTAAACCACCTACCCACAGAAATCTGCAAAAAACAAAAACAAAAACCATGTGCAGGAAGTAAAGTGATTTAGTTTTTATCAACTTAGATAAGTGTGAGATACTATATATGTCCAGATGGGGCCAAAGCTCAAGGAGAAGTTGGGTAAGCCCCTCTCCAAAGATAGTTCTGCCGGTTGTGTCTGCCAGCTGCCCTAGTGTAAATACTTCCACCATGAGCCACTTGAAGTTGCCAACAACTGGCTTTCAAAATTCCTGAAAATTTAACACTTACCTCTTGTAACCTAGCAAGAGCTGGCTCCCCCCAGCCTCTGTGATTGGAGCTATGGGGTTGACAATGAGGACAGTTGTTCAAGTAGGAAGAGGCAGTGTTCATCTCAGGATGCAGGTGGATCCCCATGGAAGACTTTCCTGCTTCTGGGGGAGGAGCATCCAGCAGGAAGTCTCCCCATGCTGGGTGCTGGGGAAGCCCCGGAGCTGGGGGCTGTGGGGTAGGGTCCCAGCTCCCTTTTCACCTGGGCTCCCCTCTGTGAAGGCAGGACATTAGTCTGTTTCTTCACTCTGTTCTTCAACAAAGATTTATGCCAGGAAGGTATCCTTGTGTTCATTTTATAGATGAGGAAATTATGACCCAGAGAGACGAAGGCACAGTTGGGCTGTGTATCCCCATGTTCTGCATCTTTAGATTCAAAAATGTGCAGATCAAAAATAAACAAAAGAAAAGAAAAATTTTAAAAAAACCAAAAAGCCATAGAAGAAAAATAATATAATATTCAAACAATTTACATAGCGTTTACATTGCATTAGTTATTATGATCTCAAGTCTTAGTATTATACATTATAAAGTATATGGGAAGATGTGCAGAGGTCTGCTACAATACCATACCATTTTATACAAGGGACTTGAGCACCAGAGAATTTTGGTATCGGATAGAAGTGATTTGGAAGCATCCTCTGCGGATACTGAGGGAAGACTGTATTTGTTTGCAGTAACCTAGTTGCCAAGAAATAAAATGATAGTAGCTAAAACAGACTCAGCTTCTACTCTGAGCCAGGTCCATGCTAAACAGCCGGGCTCCATGCTTAGGTTCGGATCCTGGAAGCAGATCCGGAGATTGTTGCCATGCAAGAGATTCACTGTGAAGGTGTCCCCAGGTAAGAAGACTGGTGGGGGGCAGGTGGGGGAAGCTGGGCAAGGTGTGACTTCAAGCAATGTCCGCCGCATCCCACAGGAGTTGTGCAGTGGAAAGAGTAACTCAGACTATGTCCTGGCTGGAGGGGACAGAGCTGGGCTCTGCTCTGTCGGTCCTTGGCTCTGGGCCACTCCAGTGGGGCATTAACTCCCAGGGACTTCAGGGTGCTGAAGTTCCAGGGGAGGCCTCTGAGTAAGGGTTGCTTATTAGCATCAGAACACAGAAGAACTGGGAGCAGACACACAGAGCGCCTGAGGGGCAGTGACATCCTGAACTCCACTTTGTGTCAACTCAGTTGTTCCTTAAGACATCCCTAGGTGATCCCTAGGTGAGGCTATTAGTGCTTTACGGCTGGGAAAAATGAGGCACAGAGAGGTGGAGAAACTAGCCCCGCATCACACAGCTGGTGAATGTCAGAGCTGGGCAGGGTTCTGGCAAAGCTGAGGCTCCGACCCTATGGTCCTCTTCTGGGAGGAGTGGGGGTGGAGACTGGTGAGGGACAAGGTGGCTATTGGTGGGGGAAGCTGTCAGCAGGAAGGGAGAGAGGATGCTTGAAGAGACGTGTTTAGACAGAAAAAGAAAAAAGAAAAGTGTACATGTGAGAGAGAGGGCAAGAGAGAGAAAGAGAGAGAGGGCGCGAGAGAGAGAGGGAGAGAGAGAGAGAGAGAGAGGGAGAGAGAGAGAGAGAGAGAGAACCACAAAGGAAGGACAGCATGGGGGTGCAGGAAGGGGTTCACACAGGGCTCTCTCCCCCTCCCCCAGAATACCAGTCCTCTGAGCCTCAGTCTTTTTCTCTGTAAACTGGGGTGAGCAGAGGCACCTGTCTCCTCAGGGTGCCTTTGAGAGAACTAAGCGCCTGTCAGGCACTCGGTCCAGCACGGCTCAGTGAGGACTGACAACCACCTTCTGCCTGGCCAAGGAGCCAGCTGTGGGCCCAGAGCTGAGCTGGGCCTCTAGCCTGGGGGATGAGAGCCCATGCTCTGCTAGGGTCGGTGTGAGCGCGCTGGAGGGGGCCGTGTCCCTGTGAAGGGACCAGCTCTGGGGCACTTCCAGCCACCACCCTCCAGGGGGCGATTTATGATCCCCCCCAAATAGTGGGGCATTCCAGAGTGGTCACATGACTTCTCTGCATTGGCGAGAGGAGCAAGTGGGATTTGATCCCAGGCCTCCTGACCCTGGTGTGTGTTCGTGTCTCTCCCTTTCTCCTCCTGGGTGTGCACAGACGAGCTCCTCATCACCCTTCCTCCTTCCCTTCCCTCATTGCATCAACGAGTGCGAAGTGTCCCCCATGCCACCCCTGCGCCAGGCATACGGTGCTGCAGGAGACTGAGACTGAGCTGGGCTCAGGATGCTCACAGCCTGATGGAGGAGAGAGAGAAGAAGACCACACCCACCTGACTGGTCACTGCAGTGCTGCCCAGGGCTCCCAGGGAGAGCGTCCGTGGGGAGATCTCAGGTGCACGGGTCAGGAGGGCTCCCCAGAGAACTGGCTTTGACCTGAGCGGGAGTCAGTCAACAGACCAAGCAGAGGGTGGGGAGGGGCTTGTGTTCTTGCAAGGGATTAGCATGTACCAAGGTCCTGAGGAGAGGGGCCTCTGGGGGCTCAGTAAGGAGGCTGGGTGCCTGGAGAGGAGCTGGGTGAGCCCAGCCAGGCAGTGGCCTTGCCCAGAGCCTAGGGGCCCTTAGTGTGCTTTTACCAGGGAATGTCTGGACTGTAGCACCAGGTGCTGAGCTGTCAGAGGGGCGTCAGGAGACCCGGGGAGGCTGTCACGTGCAGGAGGGAGGGAGATGGGGCAGCTGGCCGGCCCAGCGGCCACACAGACAGCACGTGGGTGTCCAGTGTGGTGTGCCTGGTGCGTGCCTGCTTGCATATGTGTGTGTGTGACCCTCTGTACGAGCATCTGTGTGTCTGCAATGTGTACTTCTGGGTGTGAGGTTGTGGGTGTAGGTTGTGTATCACATGTGCTTGCAAACCTATGAGTGTGTGTCTGGCAGCTGGGTTGGAAGCCATCATGTGTGGCAGGTGGCCTGGGCTCTCCTGCAGCCCCGCCTGCACTAGCTGATCTTCAGACCATGAGAGAAGCCTGGTGACCACCGGAGCCACCTGGTCACTGCTGTTGCCCTGGGGTGGAGAGGCTTCCAGAGTCTAGGGAGGTCCAGGTTGGAGGATCAGAGATGCCGAAAGGAGCTGACTGGGTAGATTGGAGGCTGGGCACATACCTGGACTTCCTTGGGTCTCTGGCTCTGGCTCTGTGAAAGGGCCTTGAAGAGCAGTGTCCAGCAAGGTGCAGCCAGTCAGACCCTTCACAATCTGCTGGTCACATCAACCTTACACCGGAGGCCCACATCAGGCAAGGGCTCAGTGCATGTTGCTTGGTAAGTCAGTGACTGCTTGGAGCTAAGACCCCGGGCCCCCTGTGGTCTCCTGAGTCTGGAATTCTGGAAGCCCAGCAGTGGGCTTCCTGTTTCCCAGGAGTCATCTAGAATGCTTCAGTCTGGAGGGCTGGAGACTGGGGTCAATGGCCCCTGTTACCCCAGTAGATTCCCAGGCATTTCTGCACAGCACGAAGCCTCATGGGATCCCATCTCCAGAGTCCACAGCCTGTCCGTTCTGCAGTATTTCAGTGCCAAGAAGCAGCTTTCCTACCTGTCTGGTATTCCACCATTACAGAGTCAATCCTTTGGCTATGTGAACACTTCAGATATTCCTTTAAAAAAATATATGTTGGTCATTTCAGGAAGTATTCGACTTTCTGTTTTGGTTGTGGATTAAAATGGGGACCAGGGAGTTGGGTTGGACTCTCCATGGAGCCAATTCATTAGAGGAGTGTCCTGGGGTGGTGTCAGGTCTTTGTACTTGTACTGAGGAGCCCAAGCAGGGGAGAAAGGTGGCATTCCAGAGAATACACTGGTGAGAGGGAAGAGGAAGAAGAAGGTAAACTGAGGCAGGAAAGCTGGGGCGGAGCAAACACTCTGTTAACACACACCTTAGTTGATGTTGAACACCCTCCTTAACCAAAACCTTACTTGTTAAATACCCTAGTTAACAGCTAACATCTTTATTAACAGTGCACCCAGAAGCAGGCTGCAAACGTGCTACTTGACAAACACCTTCGTTGACAGGGAACACCCTAGTCAACAGCAAACACCGCCTAGTTAGCTGCTAACTCCTTCATTAAGAGGAAGCGCCTTATTTAACAGGGAGCACCTTCCATACCAGCCAGCACTTCAGCAGGAAGTCGCTTCCGGCTCAAAGTTAGAGCCAGATGTTCCCTGAGGGGCTGGGAAGGAAGCAGTTCCTGCTCTGCTGCCCAGCAGGGGCTGAGGGGCCCAGGCTCCCCCTGCCTGCCTCACGCCCCACTGGCTGCCTCCTGAGCTCTGCTCACAGGGGAAGATAAAAGGCAGCTGGACTTATTCAACTCAGGCCCAGCCTCCCTGAGGGGCCTCCAGTTCCTCCAGTGTCAGAGATGAAAGTCCAGCCAGGAGCATGGGTGATCTCTCCCCGCACCCTCCTCCTCCTCCCGCTTCTCTCCTCCCCTACCTGGCACTCCAGCTGTCCTTATTTCTGGATCCTCCTCTTCGCCCAGCATCTTGCTCCACCTCTCTTCCTCTACTGACTTTCCCACTTCATGTCGTCTCCATCCCTCCTCCTTTCCTCTCTCTTTGGCTCTCTCTCCCCACCTCCCTCATCATCCTCCAGATTCAACCCAAGTACCACTTCCTCCAGGAAGCCCTCCCTGACACCCCAGGCACTGCGTATGTCCTTGTGTCCCTTTCCCTCCTGGAACTGTGTTTCTTGCCTTGAGAGCCCCTACTTAATAACAAGTGGTAGCCAATCAGGGCCATTACTTAGCATCTCTTTCTCCAGCAGAATGTACACCCCCCGTTTTCCCTTCGCCGTATCCTGGGTTCCTGCTATTCAGTGGGTGTTTAATAGCACCCAGTGGGACAACTGCCTCTCTTTCTGTTTCATCCTGGCTCCAAGGGCTCCAGCCGGAGGCTCCTCTGCTTGTCTTTCATCTTGCTCTCACTCCCTGTGTCCACAGCTCCTAGGAGTCCTGAGTGGACCTCAGTTCTCAGCCTGCTGACCTGGAACCCTCACAGTTCCCAGACTGGGGGCCAGCACCAGTAAGAGGCCTCTGTCCTGAGCCTGCCCTGGCCCAGGAGGAGATGCTAGGAATGACCATCCTTTGCTAAAGGAATGAATGATACAAAGAGAAAAGGATCTGGCTTCCGATCCCAGACACCCCTGCTCACCAGACCTGGGGACCCCAGGCAGGTCGCTTCATCCTGTGAGTTCCTCCCCATCTGTGAAGTCGATGCGGACCAACCAAGACGTTGGATGGGAGTGTGTTCTGTGGGCCAAGAAGTGCCTTGTTGGTGGCTGTGACTACCAGATATTAGTTTGACACTGTCCTCCCATGTCTGGGTGTTAAGGGAATAAAAATTCAGTTTGCAGCCCTCGGGAGCCCACACTGGGAGTGGGGTGCTGGGGCTGCTCAGCAAGGCAAAAGGGGTGCAGGGAGAAGAAAGTTGATTGTTTTTGCAGTGATGGAGATTGAATCCAGGGGCTCACACATGCTAGGCAAGCCCTGTACCACTGAGCTGCACCCCCTGGCCTTTTTATTTTATTTGGAGGTACAGTCTGGCTAAGTTGCTCAGGCTGGTCCCTAGTCCTGCCTCAGCCTCCTGAGTAACTGAATGACAAGCGTTCACCACCACACCCAGCAGAGAAAGGTGATTCTTAACCCATTCCTGTATGGATTATGGAGTACCTGTTATGTGCTAGTACCTACTGTGTGCCAGGCATCACGCAAAGCTGTTGGGTTCCGTCAGCAAACAAAACAGAGGTCTGCTCCTGGCTTCCAGTGCAGTCCTTCCACTTTCTGTGCAGGCAGTTGCTATGCATTGAGCACCTACTGTGTGCAGGTACAGTGGCGGCCCCAGGATAGAGCTGTGAACAAGACTGGCATGGCCCCGATTCTCACCAGCTCACAACAAGGGTGCTCTGATTTGTTTGATGAAGTCATGGGAACCAGGTCACTTGCCAGGTCATGGTAGCTGGAAAGTGAAGGAGCCGGATTGAGACACAGATCTGTCTGACTTCAGGGTCCTAATTCTCTGGCACCCAGGGTTCTACCTGTCCTCTCTTTTCAAGTCTCGGTTTCCCTGTCTGTATTCTGAGTGTCCTTGGAGACCATTCAACATTGTGGGTCCAGTGGAGGAGCACTGGGGACAGTGGAGGTGGGGTGAGGGGCACCCAGACTCACATCCCTTCCCAGCCAGGCCAGCTCAGCCTCTGCAGAACTTTCTCTGCCTCTGAGTCCGGAGCTGGTTATTATTGGCTCCAAATGACTTTTGCATCCATTTATTTGCTGCATTTTGATTTTGCATTCAATTTCCGGTCCATTCATGGTGTTTGTGCTACCTGGGGGATGCGAAATTGAGGCAGCCAGGAGTGTAGTTTGGACACGCTTGACAGCTCCCGCTCCTTGGAGGGAGGAACGCTTGACCGACTCGCGTGGAAGGGCTGGAGCTGGAAGCTGCCCATCAGCCCCCGGCTCTCGCCAGAGTCGGCAGGTGGGCCTCCCACCCTGAAGCTGGACCCCCCTCTGTCCCGCCCCGCCCCACCCCACAGATCCGAGGTGGTGGGATGGCCACCGAAAACCAGTGCTGGGGACCTTCCGGCACATGTGGCTCTTGATTTCTAAAGAATTGAAATCCTGCAGGAATGTATGAGGCATTTCAACAGGAAGACCAGGGTTTGAATCCTAACGCTTTTCTGCATCAGAGAGTCTTTCTAACACTGTCTGAGCTTGTCACTCTCCTGCTGGATCCTACCACGGCTCCCCATGGCTCTCAGACTTGGGCATACATTTCTAGCCTTCTAAACCCTTTCTCCATGCCAGTCTGCTTCCCCCGCCCCCGCTTTTTTTTTTTTTTTTTTTTTGGTGTTGGAGATTGAACCCAGGGGGACTCAAACTCTGAGCCACATCCCCAGCCCTTTTTATTCTTCTTTTGAGACAGGGTCTTGCTAAGTTGCTTAGAGCCTCACTAAGTTGCTGAGGCTGGCCTTGAACTTGTGCTCCTCCTGCCTCAGCCTCTCCAGTCACTGGGATCACAGTGTGTACCGGCCGAGCCTCCTCCTTCAGCACATCCTAAGCTCCAGCACTTCCCAGAGGCCCATTTTCACTACCTCCAACCTTCGCACAGGCTGTTCCCTCTGCCCAAACCATCTGCCCCAGCTTTCCCTTTAGGCAAAATGCTGCACACACCTAGACTGTGAGAACATCAGCTCGCTCCACACCAGGTGCTACACTTTGCAGGTTCTATGACTTACTCACTCGACACTAACAGCCCCCCTCTGAGGGTTTCCTATTCCCAGATCTCCTGAGGCTCAGAGAAGTCAAGCAAGTTGCCCATGGCCACGCAGCACGCCGATGCGGGCAATCCATCTCCAGAGCCCATGCTCTTTACCTCTCGGAGGCTGAGGACCCAGCTCAGAGACTGGCTCCTCAGAGCCCCCTAACCACACACGCAAACCATCCTCCACCTCACCCCATCCCCGTTGCCAGGAGAGGGACCCTTTCTTCATCTGGAGTCCCTGAGTGCTCAGGATGTTTTTGATGACCGCGTCTCCAGACGGCCATGATTTTTGCACTCCTGACTCTGTCATGAGCTACAGAGGCTTCATCGGGGAGATGACGATGGGTCCCCAGAGCCCAGCTCAGGGTTTGACATCAAGGGTAAATACCGACTATGATCATTCCCATCAGGCGTCCTGCAGAGATGACAGAAAGAACAAATGGAGTAGGAGTTGTAAACAGACCTTGGGGTTCTGAGGGTGAGGGCGGTGTTACGACACTGAGAGGTGACGTGACTTGCCTGAGGCTGCACAGCAATGACCAGTAAGGTCGATGCTGCCTTCCCTCCACCAGGACACGGCGGGGCCTGGTCTCCTGAAGGGCTCTGGATGTACACCAGGATGGCTGCCTCAGTATCCCCTGACCCCCAGCCTAGGGGAGTTGGGGGAGAAGGAGCTTGCCGGCTGAGGAAGGGGCACCCCGACAGAGGCCATATATAACAGTGGCGGCTGGCGTGGAGAGACTGGAGTGATTTTTCTTCATGGTTTGCAGATAAATGAGGTGAACAGAAAATAAATGGCAGCCTTCAGCAGCTAAAGGCCCAAGGCCAGGGAGCCAGCCGCAGCACTCGGGCAGTGGGGAACACAGGCAGCCACCCCAGCCACCCCCAGCTCCCACCCCAGGCCACAGTCCCAGCAGAGGGCAGGAGGCAGTGTAACCTGGGAAACGGGTGACAACTGGGGAGCAGGAGAAGGAGGGAGTGTGCGAGGGGCACAGGCCTCAGTTTCCCCCGGGTTCCGATAGAGGCCAGAGACTTCCAAGGGAAGCATCAGAGTTTCAAATGACTGGGTCTCTGGGCCCCTGCCTTGTCCCTGGCAGAATCTTGGGGCAAGATGGAAGCTCTTTATTCTTCAGCTGTCCTGAAGGGAATTGCAGGGAAATGGACACAAACTTGGTAGGGGCCTCAGCAGCCCCCAAACTAGATTTTTCTACTTCTAAACTGTTCTTGAACCCTGAGGCTTGGGGAGTTGAGAGTCTTAGGCTCTGGAAAGCCGATCTTCCTAGAAACTCAGGTGCCTCGCCCTGGTGGCACCGGGGACCCCTCTCCACCCACCAGCCCTGTGATTCCCTTGGTTCTTCAGGAATGCAACGGAACTTCCACTTCAGCCCCTCCCACTCCGCTGTCCCAGTCCGAGCGTCCTCCTCTCAGGGCTGGGCTCCACGCCCAGGAGGACGGCAGCCCAAGGTCGGGCAGGCGGGATCAGTGGGCCAAAAAGAACGGCTTTCTTTTCACAAGTAGCAGGGGGAATGTGGGATCTTGGAATCTGCAGCCCACAAAAACATTGTCACTTCATTCTCCTCTCTAAGCGGATGGACGAGTAAAGACGGGTGAAGTGATAAACGGAACACGCCAGTTATAGGCAATACATTTTAGCCACGTGTATTGACATGGATAAATCTCAAAGCCATAATGGTGAGTAGGGGACAAGAAACAAATCGCAGAAGAATTTGGATGGTTGGCACCATGGACAGAAATACCGGAAGCCCACCAGCAGTGCATCCACTGATACTAAATCAAGAGGGTGGGAGACCCACACCCCCATCCCTGCCGGCATTTCCGTTTGGGGAGGGAGCTGGGGAGAAAGAGAAAGAACTGGGTTGGAAAGTAGTAAGTAGAGGAGTGTCCAATGTCCCTGCTTCTTTTCGTGTCCTGAAACAGGTAATAAGTAATAAAAGAAGTGTGCGGGATTTGAATACGGCTGTGCTTTACATGCTTGGGTTCGAGTCTGTCAGTTGCTTAGGAAGTTTTCCAGAGTGAGCGGTCGGTGTCCCCTGCTGAAGCTCCCTTCTTCCACCCATGATGGGCTGACAGATCTGGCTCCATGGAAAGGTTACAGGCCAGGCTAGGTGGGCAATGACTTAACAGACTCCATTTTGCTCTGAGACTCCATGTTATGTAGGAAATGAGTTTCTCCCATGGGAACACCCTGTCTCTGTGCCCATCTTCAATTACTTAGCATGACATGTTTAGCAACACAAAATGACAATTCTTATGTAATGAAAAATTGTTCTCTTTCGATTCCTATTTCTCGTAAACAATGCACCATGTGAACGGTGATTCAACAATGATTGTGTGGATGTCAGTAATCATTCTTTAGTTTGCACCTAAGTAGGGTTGTTTTGACCCACTTCCCCCTAATGATTTCATGATGTTAGTTTGTAATTTCAAATCATAGCAACAGACACTTATGATTGATGTGATTTTGATATAAGAACCCCTGCAATCCTATGGTCTGGGCTGTTCTCCCAATAGCCATTTTTGGGGGCATTGTGTGATACAATCAGCCGGCCGACTTAATAAAGACTCTCAAATTTGGACTTCTCAGTGGTGATCAGTCTGATCTTAAGTTGCGCCCCATAATACACCTCCTATTCCATTGCTACAATTTATGTTGCTTTCTGTTTCTGTTCTCTGCCAGGTAGTCTTGTGCTAAGTCTGGACACCAGAAGATGCATATCCCAAGATCTCTCAGACTCTGAAGGTGCAGTGCAAATTGATACAACTACATGGGAAATCAGTTTGGCAGGATCTCATGAAGCTGAATAGCCTGCAATTGCATGCCTAGGTCCATTCCCAAGAGAAACCCATATATATATATGCACACATACACCAGCAAACCTGGCCAGAATGCCAATAGCAGCTCTGCCCGCAATAGCAAAAACCTGGAAATAACCTGAGAGGGGACAAATACATTTACTTGCTGACAAAATAAATTTTTAAAAAGAAATAAACGTTAAGAACTGAAGCAGGTCAGGCATACTTTTAATACAAGTTAAAACTGGAGAGAGGGCACATTGGTCTGTATTATATTATTCTTTGGGTGTTTGAAGTAACTCATAATAAAAAGCTAGTGTATTTTTTAAAATCCTGAATTGTAGTATCTTAGACTTGGGAGACCTGGCTTCTTTGGTGTCAGGAGCAGGTGGAGATGATCTGGTACCTGGGCAGCCCCCAGCCCTTGATTGTCTGCTCCCTGCAGTGGGCTGGTCCAGAGCGGAAGGTGAGAACAACCCCAGGAGAGCTGATGGCAAGGCATGGGGGACCACGAGGACCACGAGGGGCCCCAGTGGCTGTTAAGGTGGTGCCAGGTGCCCCCCCCCACAGGAGCCCCGCCATAGACCTGAACAGCTGGAAAAGGAGTCCCTGAGCCAAACGTGGTGCAGTCCATCCTGACAGGAGAGGCTGGGAGGCCCAGGGCGTTAGGCCAGAAAATGTACTTCCCTCAGTTCTTCCCTCCAGAAACTTGTCCTATTCACCAAGTCCCTTTCTGGCTTATGATCCAGTCCCCCCACCTCCCTGGGACATCTGTGCCACATCTCTCCTTTGTCTTTCAATATTGGAAATCTACTCTAAGGGTTCATGCACATTGGGCAAATACTCTACCTCTGAGCTATACCCCACCCCCCTTCTCTTCACCTTTAGCAGCATGTTCCAGGCAGATGCATGCCTGAACATGCGGACCCCGTGCCTACCTATGCGCGTGCCTGGGTCTGTGCACACACGTCTAGTTCCCACTGGATGAGTCCGAGTGGCACCATCACCATGGCCAGATGCCTCCCAGCCCCTTCCTGCTTCTCTCTCCTCTCTCCCTCTCTCCTTGCTCCACGCTGCGTGCGGTAGCAGTGGCTGGGGTGTGAAGATTCTGCAAGCCGGAGCAGACCCTGCCACTCCTTGCACGGATGAAGAAGTGTGAGTCACAGAGGTGTGTGCCTAAACGTGCACTTGTGTGTACAGACCCTATTTTTTTTCTGTCATTTATTCTTTAATTGAGTAACACCTGGACATGATTTAAACAAAATTCATACAATGCAAAATGATACATAAGGAAGTCTATGTTCCAGGGAGTGACTCCTGATCTGGTGGAGGAAGGACTTGCCCAAATCTATTCTTATATAAAAGCCACAAGAACACTGGAAAAACTCTTGAATACACTTTTTTGGAAATGTGGAGATTAACTAAATGCTTTACAACACACTGAGAGAGTATGGAAGCTCGGTGTCCCTTCTTACCATGCCTCATCCTGCGCATCTTTTCCATCTAGTGTTCATCTGCATCCTTTGTAATATCCTTTAGAACCAATGAGTGACATAAGTAAGTGTTTCCCTAAGTTCTGCCAACTTCCCTGGCAAACTAATCAAACCTGGTGGGGGGGGGGGAGGTCATGGGAACTCTGATTTATGCCAATCCAAAATACAGGAGACAGCCTACTACTTGTGACAGGAATCTGAAGTAGAGGGCATCTTGAGGATTAAGCCCTAACCTGTGGGATTTGACACTAGCTCTAGTCAGAGTCAAAATTGCATTGAATTAGAGGACACCCAGTTGTTGTCCACACAGAGAACTGTGGGGAGAAATCTGCACACTTTTGGTGACCAGGATCACAGAAGTATTCTGTGTTGTGAGAGCAAAGTAGGAGAAATTGATATTTTTCCCGTATCATAAAAGCCAAGAGTCTTGCAACCATAAAAACTTTGTAAACCAGCAGGCTAGAGGGGACAGAACAGGTTTGAAGTTTCCCAAAAACTCCATCCCCAGTGAGTTGTCATTACTTGACCCGTCTGGCAGCTCACTGAAAACTTGATCTCAAAGATTTGTCTGTTGTGCACCTGAATCAGAACTTACCCTGTGTAAACAGCGCTACCCCCAGGACATTTGCTGAAACCTATCAGTGGCAACTGTTTAACATCATGGCTGCTTGAGGAAGTATTAACCAATGCTTCAGGCTAACAGCAACAACAACAACAATAATAATAATAATAATAATAATGATAATAATAATAAAATAATTTTTTTGAGGCATGGGTGGAGGACTTAGAGAAGCTCCAACATATGCCCAGTAATCTAGAAGGCAGGTCCAGGTGTGTGCCCAGCAAGGTATTAAAAGGCTACAATCTTTCCTGTCTGACAAACCTGAGGCTCTACAGACAGGAAGTAAAAACTAAGGCAGAGAGTTTTGAACTCTCACAGTACACACAGAACTCCTAGGCAAAGGTGTAAGATTTGTTGACTTAAGGCATCTAAGAAAATCTTTGTCTGATCACTAAGCTCACTCAAAAAGAAACTTCCATGGGGCACATGACAAAGAACACAGACTTTACAGAATTAGTCCAGGAAAGTCAACAAGCAAGCAAGCCAACAAACAGTAGCAACAACTAAGACAAACAGAAACAACTATAAACTCGAGGGGGTACCCTGACTTCTAAGCCCCATGTTACATTATTTAAAATGTACAGTTTCAACTAAAATCAAGAGAACATGCAAAGAAATAGGAGCTCATGTCTCATACAAAGGGGGAGAAGCAGACCATAGCAACAAGCTGTTCCTGAAGCCAGATCTTGAACGTAGTATACGAACAGTTTAAACCAGTTGTTTTAAATATGATCAGAGTACTGAAGGAACATAGTCTAAATAACTGTAGAAAAGTATGGGAATGATGTCCTGCAAATAGAGAATGAGCAAAGAGAAATTGTTTTCAAAAATTAGATATTTTAGAGTTGAAAAGTACAATAACTGAAATTAAAAATTCATTCAGTAATGGATGGGATGGCTATACAGAAGATCAGGAAGGAAATCAAAGATGTGAACAAAAGGGGCTAGCTGGACCTAACCAACGCCTGCAGACTATTCCATCCAACAACATCACTTGTCTCAAGGACACACTGGACATTCTTGGGACAGATGATATGTTAGCTCACAAAGCCCATCTCATAGTTTAAGAGGATTTGAATCAAACAAAATATCTTTTCTGACCATGTGGAATGAAATTAGAAATCAATAATGAAATAACTTTGGGAAATTCACAAATGCATGGGAATTAAACAATACAGCACTGAATAACCGATTAGGCAAAGAAGAAATAACAAGGAAAGCAAGGAAAAATATTTCCAGATACATGAAAATGAAAACCCAACATACCAAGACTTTAGGGACACGGCTGATGCAGTGCTTATAGGAAATTTTATAGCCATAAATTAACCTATATTTTAAAAAGGGAACAATGTCAAACTGGTATCCTAACCTTCCCCCATTAAGAAACTAGAAAAAGAGGACTGGGGATGTGACCCAGTGGTGGAGCGCTTGCCTCGCATGCCTGAGGCCTTCAGTTCAATCCCCAGCACCACAACAGCAACAGAGAAAGTAGAAAAAGAAGAGGGGCAAAATCAACTTAAAGCAAGGAGGCTGAATTATTGAAATGAGTTAATAATTAATAGAGATGAAATAAGTAGATGAAGATGCCACTAGGGTGGGTATAATAATAATAATAATAATAATAAAACCACAGAAGGTGTTGGTGAGGATTTGGAGAAATTGGAAGCCAAGTACATTACTGATGGGAATGTAAAATTGGTCAGCCTCTTGGGAAACAGCGTGTCAGTTTGTTGAAAGTTTAGACATAGAGTTGTCATGTGGCCCAGGAATTCTGATCTTGGGTGGACGGGACAAATGCAAACATATTTTCACACAGAACTTGTTCAGGTATGCTCAGCAGCATTATCCATAACAGCCCAAATATCCATCAGCTGCTGAATGGTAAACAAAATGTGGTGTGTCCAAGCCACGATCACAACAACAGACCTTGACACTAGTGTGCTAAACGGCAGAAGACATAAGAGCATACATTGTATGACTCCATTATGGAGACCCAGAATAAGAAAATCTATGGAGACAGAAAGAAGATTAGTGGTTGCCTAGGGCTGAGAGCAGGGGGAATTGTCATATGGCTGCAGATGGGGACAGGGCTTCTTTTTGGGATGATGAAAAATTTCTGGAGTTAGGTGGTGGTGGAGGATGTGCACCTTTGTGAGTGTACTAAGGACACTGTGCACTTTCAAAGGGTGAATTTCATGGCATGTGAGTTCTAGCTCAATAAAGTGATTGTAAAAGTCCTTCCCACACCATTTCCTCCATTTCCTGGGTATGTCCTGGAGACGAACTAGCCACGTGGCAGCACGTATGTATTGGTAACGTTTCATTACATCTGACTCCACCAATGATGACGTTAGGCGCGTACTCATAATCCTGTCCTTCCCTTTGGCCCCTTTGGGCCAGGCCCTGCCTATGCTAATGGTGCTCTGCCTCTCCATCTAAGGTGCCACCTGGGTGTGCTCAGCCTAGAAATGAAGGGCTTTACTCTCCAGGAGCCACTCTCCCTCCACCAGTGAGAAGCACCCTGATTTCATGGGACGATTCTGAAGCATAGTCTCCCAGTAGAACTGGGCAGCAGCAGAATGGACCCCTGGTGGCAACTCGCTCATGAACACACCGTTCTCGTCTCCTGCCTTCCGTAGAGTTAGTGTGAACGCACGTATCTCTGTGTGAGGATGGGCGGGTGTGTCTGCACGCCTGCCATTGCTGTGCACACCGTATTCCAACGCAGACGCGCCCATCGCGAGCTCGCAGGTGGCAGCAGGTCTGGTACGTGGCTCATCCTATGGGGTGCAGGGGGCTCTTGAGACGTGTTTGTGCACGTGCACTTGCCAGCAAGGTCCAGGGAACCTGAGGAAAGCCCTCAGCGTCTCTCTGATGATTAAGAGCCTCGTGTCGGGTGGCGCCGGGAGACGGGCAGGGTGTGTTCTGATGACAGCCTGCCGCCTGCCCCCTCTCCCTCCGCTGACGCCTGTCTGGAGACAGCCTCATCAGTCTGGTCTCAGATGTGTGTTCGCTCTGATGGGAGCAGCTGGAGCGGCTGTCAGGGGCTGGCTGGCAATAGCGGGAGCCTGCGGTGGCCCCTGTCGGCAGCGCCTGGGAGCTGTCCTGGCGACGGCTGCTGGGAGCTGGAGGGGACGCCAGGCAGCCATGCCTGGGGCCCGGGTGCTCTTTGCTCCATTGTTCCTTGACCTCCCTACTAGCTTCTGTAGTCTTCTGGAATCACAGCCCTCCGCCCCCCACTATGCAACCTGCCCCCGACTATGCACACCCACTGGACTGGCTTCATCTGCCTTGACTCTGGCTGTTGCCACCCACACATCCCCACTCAGCCCTCCTGTGAAGACACTGCAGGACACCCTGCCTCCCTGTGTTTCCTGGCCTGGGCATGCCTCTTCCACCAGGCGCATCCCCCACCCGGGGCCTGCTCGCCATCTCCCCTCTCAGACAGCCTGTCCTTCTTCTCTGCTGCTCCCAGCTCTTCCATCATGTGTAATGCAGGTGGCCGGGTGCTGCCTCTGCCTCTAACCCCAATGTTTAAGGTTCAAGGAGGGAGACCAAGCAGGCTCCAGTACCCTGGGTCTGGATCCCAGAACGTAAACTCTGTGGTGGTTAAAATAGGACCCCAGCTGGTGATGGCTGGGGAAGGAGGCCTGGAGGATTCAGAGAAGGACCCAGACTCCACCTGGTCTCCCTAGAGTAGGCACATCTGACTTTGGGGCGGAGTGATGAGGTCCCAGAGAGGGGCACGAAAGTCACAACAATGTTGCAGTCCCAGCAAGAATTGGAGATCAAGCCTCATCCTGATTGAACCCACCAGTCCTAAAGAGAATGGAGCTCCCTGGACCTAGCTAGGTTCAAATCCTAGCTCCTCCACTTATCTGCTGTGTGACCTAAGGCAAGTCACATTAGCTCTCTGAGTCTCAGTTGCCATCTTTATAGCAAAGAGGTCGACTAAGAAGCTAATCTGGGGGAGGGCCCAGCCCAAGTGGGCAGATAGCAAGCACTAGTTCCCACCTTGGGGAAAAGAAGTGACAGCTCTCCTGCTGGGGCTGCTGGAGACCAGCTCAGGAAACACAGTCAAGGCCAGCTCCCTGCTGCTGGTGGCCAAGGGCTCTTGGCAGGCCCAGGCATCACTTGATCCCTGGTTCCTTTCTCTCCTAGTGGTGTGACCCTGAGCAAGTCATTTCACCTCTCACATGGAGCCCACCTCATGAGTTGGTTGCCTGAATGAATCGCGATGACTCGCCATAGGGACTGAGGTCCTGGTCAACTGCTGTGAATTCGAAAGCCAAAGCGGCAGGAGTTACGTGCTGTGAAGCACCCAGCCCAGTACCTAGAACTTGGTGAGCACCCAGTACTCCCCGCCCGTGGGTCCCGCCTTGGACGACAGTACCTGCTCTGTGCCCAACTTCACACCAGGCACCCAGGGCCTTGGGAGAGAGTGTGGAGCTGGGCACAACTCAGACCCAGAGCACCCAGTCTGCGGCAGCAGAGGGAGGGACGGAAGCACCCAAAGGTACAAAGACAGTCAGACAAAGGAGCTTCAGGAGCGGTTCCTGGAAGAGCAGCCTTCAGGGGTGCAGAGGTGGAACGAAGCTTTATTGCCATTTGCTGTGCCAGGCGCTGCGTTTCGCCTACGTTGTCTCATTTAAAGCCCATGATAGCAGTAGGTAATAAGGACTATTATGCCCATTTTATAGATGAAGAAACTGAGCCTTAGAGAGATGAAGGCACCTGCCCATGATCGCCCACGCCTGTGTTTGAACTCTGTTACCTGAGCTCTTCTGCACTTAGGGAGGGGGATGTCAAGCTGCTGAGCCAAGGGGAGGGCAGGTTCAGGCAGTCACCTGCACCTGTTCTGGGGGTATGCCAGGCCCTGGGTGGGGACTTTTTCCGACCAGATCACATGCAGTCCTTACAGCAAGCCATAGGAAGTAGATAGCATCATTATCTCCATCTTGCAGGCTCAGAAACCGGCTCAAAGCGGTTAAGCACTTGGCCCGAGGTCAGGCAACTAGAAAGTCATGTGGGCTCTGACTGGGTAATCCAGTTCCCAAACCTGGGTTGCTATTGTTCTGACACTGGGTGTGTCCTGGAAACAGCCTGGAATGGTCTGGTATGGTGAAATGTTTGTTCTGAAAGGGAACCAAAGAAGAGAGCAGCTGGGACTGGATTTGAGGAGCCAGATGCCCTTTCACCCAGTGGACAACAGGGTGCCACCAAAGATTGTTGAGGAGGGGCAGGGCAGGGCCCAAATGGCATCTTTCCAAGATGCATATTGTTGCAGCACCTAAGATGAATTGGATGGGGGTGAGAGAGGCAGCCAGAGCTCCATCAGGAAACAGCACCAGGTGATGCTGACTTTAGATGACAAGTGATAGGAACAAAGTAGCTTTCTGCTGGGGTAGGAAAGCAGAGCGCTCAGCCATGAGAAATAGCTGGGGCCAGGGCCATTAGCCTTATCAAAAAGCTGATTGCTCTTAGCAAAGTATTTAATACAATTTCCTGCTATTAGGGCCCAAACCTGGACTAGCGAGATTATTAATTCTAAAGATAATCATTAAGCTGGGTGGACCTTATTTTAATATATGGCAACAGGCGAGCTATTGTCATTTTTTCCTTTCTATCTTGATTGCAGGTCACCCAATTAGAGCTGGCTTCAAATGCCCCTTCCTGGAGGTAGTGAGATAAGGCTTAATGTCCTCAAACAAGAGCTATCGGCTGTGACGAGAGGCCCATAAATATTAATAAATCTATAATTAGTCCTGCAAAAAGGGGATCAATCTGTGAGCAGGTTCCGCCCATTAATACTAGAAACCACTATTTTTTTTTCCTTTTTTTTTTTTTTTTTTGCTGGGAAAGAAAGACTTTTCTCTTCCAAATGCCAAACTCTTCTTTGTTCCAAGAAGCAGCAGCTCTGTTGGATTTACCAGACCGATTTGCACCTTGTCTGAGACAGTACCATGGGGACGGTGACAATACCTGGAGGGCTCCTGGGGGTGGGAGGAGGCTTAGCAGAGGTGGTGCCAGAAGGTTGGGGACCCCCATGAGCCCATCTTTAATTATTTTAATATTTAACTGAAATGGTTTTCTTAAATCACTGTATTTCAGAATTTCAGAAAAGATTTATCCTTCATATAAAATGTGAGTGGAATAGTGGCCTGGGTAAGGAGGATCATAGAGCTAGAAGGCAGAGATAAGAATATGTATTGTTTTTCTACTTAAATTGTATATCGAGGTATAATGTTGCTATAGTTTGGATCTGGAATGTCCCCCAACAGGCCGTTCATTAAAGGCGTGGTCCCCCAGCTGTGGGACACTTGGAAGGTGGTGGAACCTTGGAGAGATGGGGTCCAGTGACAGGTCTTTGGGTCACTGAGGTGCACCTTCAAAGAGGATTGTTGAACCCCAGTCTCTTCCTCTTTTTTTAATTTTGCATTCTGGCCAGGAAGTGAGCAGCTTCACTTTGACCACATGTTTCTGCCATGTTGTGCTCCTACTGCACCAGCGGCCTCAAAGCAATGGGTTCGCCCAATCATGGACTAGATCCTCTCAAACTGTGAGCCAAAATAAAACTTTTTTTCATTGTAAGTTGATTATCTCAGGTATTTGTTATAGTAATATAAAACTGACTAACACAAATATACCCCAATACATAAATGTTTACATGTATAGTTCAATGGCTTCTTATGTATGGATACTATGTAACCACTATCCAGGTAAAGCTAATGTTTCCACCAACCCAGAAGGCTCTCTGGTGAACTTCCCAGTCCATGACCCCTAGGGGTAACCACTCCTCTGACCTTAAGCATCACAGATAGTTTGTTCTTAAACCTCACTGAATGGAATCATACCGTATAAACTTCTGGATATGGCTTCTTCATTATTTTTAAATATAATTTTTTAGTTGTCAATAAACCTTTATTTTACTTATTTATATGTGGTGCTGAGAAGACAACCCTGTGCCTCTCACATGCTAGGCAAGCGCTCTACCACGGAGCCCGAACCCCAGTCCCGCTGTCTTCTTTATTATTAATGAGTCCCAAATCATAGGTGAATTGTCTGTTTGAGAACAACTGCTATTCTCTTTCTTATCACACAAGCAACACTTGTCTTTGTAGAACTGGTATAAAACACAAATGAACAGAAAACAGCCGCAGTCACCTTTGCACCTGAGTACCTCTGAGAGCATCTCTGTTTTTCTAGGTATAATAACAAAATGTGCCCAATGTGGAAATTTTGAAAAAGAAGATTCTCAGTTGCAGTGGACAGAAACTCAACTTCAGCTGGCTTGAGCAAGACGCGATTTGTTGGCTTAAGTAGCCGGGAGAACCTGGGATTCAAACAGCGTCTCTGTCTCTCTTCCCAGCTTCCCCAGGCTGGGCTTAAATGCAAACTGGCCACCAGCAACCCTGGCTCAAACCCCCTTTTGAGCAACTCTAGCTAAGGGCATCCATTCCAGGGTCTCTATAGCAATCCCACTGGCAAACCCTGATGGGTTTTGCAGGGGCCACACGTCCACCTTGAACCAATCACAGTGGCTAGGCAGATGGACTGAGGTGCAGGGGGCTCTGACTGACAAGCCTGAGTCCTGGCTGGAGCAGTAGCTTGATTATAGCCCCTCTACAGCCTGGGAGTGGGGGAAGGGTCCCCAAAGGCACCAGAAAAAGCTAAAAGAGAGTGCAGAGGCGACCACTGAGGGCAACCCTGTTCTCATATGCCCAGTAAGCCAGAGGTAGGAGGGGTGCCTCTGTTCCAGGGGCAGGACATTCCTCAAGGATGGGGCTGTGGCCCTTCCTCTCTTCCTTGCTCTCCTGTCCTCCTGTCTATTCTGGTCCCCCACCTCCTATTTTTCAAGGTCGACTACGTTTTAGGGCTTGAAAAATGAGGCTTCTGTAGAGAAGACAAACCTTAACAACCTAGTCTAAACGAGCAGACTGTGAACTCTTGTATTTTACCAAGTCAGCCTCCTGACTGGGTCCCTGGCATCTAGACCAGAGCCTGGCTCAGAGACTGTGTCATCTGATGCTGTTTGAAAAATGGAAGGAGATGATAACAGTTTTTATGAAGCACCCACTGCGTGCCAATCCTCCGCAGCTCTCGGGACATCTTGCTTTGTCCTTCCAGCAATCTTTGTGGTGTTATTTTGATTCTCATTGTAACAGATGTGCCCCTTTATTTATATAGGCACTATTTATTTACCACTGAGCACTAGCCTGTACAGGGAAGGGGAAATACCAGCTCTCTTTCACGGAGCTTACAATCAAGTGTGGGGGGGAACTGAGGTGCTCATACGTTGAGCAGAGTGGAGAGCACGGCCCGTGGGGAGGCAGGGGAGGCTCGTGGGTTCTCCAGAACGACAGAGGGGGGTCCCTGAGCTCTGAGGGGGATTAGATGGGGAGAAGGGGTCTCAGCAACGGCTTCCCCAGGCCCGGACCGGTTCCAGCCGGTCCAGGGCTGTAGGGCTGCTCCAGCCGGCCCTCCCTTCCCTCCCCTCCCCCTCCCTCTCCTGCCCCTCCTCCCCTGCGCTGCCGCCCGCGCAGTGATTGACGCGGTAATTGGCGCGCGTAGGCACCGGGCTAATTGAGGTCGGGCTGCGATTGCAGCGGCCTCCTGGCGGAGGCGGCGGGTGCAGGGACCGTGCGCTCTCGCTCCCCCGCCAGGGCCAGGTGTGGGGGCGGGCTGGGGACAAGAGGTGGGTGGACAGGCAGCCCATCCCTCCTTTTTCCAAGCGGAGGATGCTCCCCAGGAGTAGGTGGCGTGGGGATGACCCCTGGGCCCTCCGATTTCTCGGGGATGGGAGTCTCGGGGTGGGAGTGGGGTTGAAATCCTTTCTGGTGCCGGGACTGCGGGGAGGGAAGGCAGGGATATGGCCTGCGATCTGTCCTTGCCTCTTCTAGTAGCCGGGGGTCTTGGCAAATAACCCCCCCTCTTTTCGAACCTCCCATTCATTCATTCATCCATCGGTATTCACTTATTGAGTGCCTTATATATTCGAGGCGCTGGAGAAATTGTTGAAATAAGACAGACGTAGTCCTGCCTTCCAGAGATGACAGCTAGCGGGGTGGGGGTGCGCAACCAGGCAACGGGGTGGGGTGCCGTGCCGGACGCCGCCTGCAGGGAGCATATTCAGATGGGCAGAAAGGCACTTTTGCGCCCAGGCCTGAGCGACAAGGACACGCTGGGAGTGTGCGTGTGTGTTTGCCATGGAGCACAGGGAACCCGCTCTCTCAGAGAGCTGGACAGAAAAGGTCTGATGAACAGGGGTGTCCTGGTGTGCATGTCGCTCTGCACCTTGCTTGTTTGGACTAGATGGAGCCGTGTGGGTGCATGTAGCTCTGGTACATCCATCTTGTCTGTATTTTTTTCTACCACTCTGAGCTGCTGCAAGGCAGAAAGCAGTTCAGGGTTTCTGAACCCACCACTGGATGGGTGAGTCTCGGATTGGCTGCATAGCATGGCTTGGTGAGTTGGGCAGGGGCAGGAAAACTGGTTGCAGGTAGCTGGCATGAGGAGGATCCTGCAAAAAAGAAGGCAGGGAAAGAGTTATGTAGCCTTGCAGATAGCCCCTGACACTTACCAGCCCAGGAGTCAGGGAAGGACTTGGGCTGGACATAAGAGGGAGCCTGAGTCTATCTCCACTCGAATTCAATGAAAAACTTAGGGGAGATCCTTTCCCCTTACCACCTATAAAATTAGTTATGTGTATGTGAGAAGAAGACAAGATCAGTCCGTTTCATCTTGTTTCTCTGTGTTTCTTAGAATCTGTATTTGTCTGTTTGGCATCTATTAATCACAGGGCTAAACTAACAGCCAAAGTTGTTTACATCTGCCTGTGGTCCAGAGCCCAGATGGAGCCACTCCCAACACCAAGGCACTACCCCACACCAACTTAAATCCACTCAGGGCCAAGTATCTGGCAACCAGAGGCAGCCTACACCCCAAACCCTCTGGGAGTGTTGAGGTCAGCCAGGCCTGAGCTTTTTGCCTGCCTCACCTTGACCATGCACATTGTCTGCCTGGTGCCCGAACCTGCTGCTCTCCCCATGTGGCCCCGTGTGGCCTGGCACGCGCCCTTTTTTTGGGAACTTAAGAAGTTCCTTCAGTGGCATTAGCTTCTGCATGCTGTCACTCAGTCACCTTCATAAATGAAGTCCCCGGAACAGATGGGTTTTCCAGAGTAGATGGCTGTGCAATGTCCCTTAGAGCCTGTCAGGGGGGCTGTAGGGAGGAGGAGCCCACCTCGCTGAGGGACTTGATGTGCTGCCACAGGTCCCCCAGCTAGCCACGCTGGCTGCTCTCTGGCTGCCACATCTGGGGAGAGAGGTTTGCTCCTCCTTACATTTCAGAAAACCCTTCTCTTTCCTAAGTGCCCATCCAGCCCAAAGATTAGTTTTGGCCCCCATCTTGGTGCTCTGGTGGACATAAATCCACAAACTTGTATTCTGTGTTTTCAAAGGGGCTTCTTCTCGCCTTTGCTCCGACATCCAAGGAGGCCCATGGACTGATTTGCTAATGTTTCTCAGCCCACCTTACCTCATGCTCTCTTGTTACCGCTGGAGCTAGAAGCCTGTGAACTGCACTTGCACTGGGGCCAGGTGGTCCTGCCAGCGAGAGGCCCTGGCCGGAGACTGAACACAGTGGCAGAGGCCCTGGCAGGAGACTGAACACAGTGGCGGCAGCAACACACTGCTTCAGTGGACCACAGACAGTAGGCGCTCCAGCTGTGTCTGTCAGTGGCTCCGACTGTGATCACATGGGCAGCACCTGGAGCCGCTCAGCAGTGAGTGCTGGACTGTGGGCCCAGCCTGGAGAGGTAACAGCTTTTTGGAAACTGGGTCTCTTTTCCCTTTTGTTCTCTGCCCTCCTCCCACCCCTGGGCAACCCCTTGGTAATAAGTTTCATGCATTTGATCCCTCTTGGCTCAAAATGTCTAGAGTGGTTTCTGGATGATGCATGATATACTGTGTACCTTGGATCATTAAAAAGTTATGAAAAGACCTCATGCTCACCTGGACCTGTTACTAGGAGTACAGTGCCTGGATTTTGGAGGAAGGTAGCTGGATCTCCTCTGCACTGGTTAGAAACAACAAGGACAGAACTGGGCTGGAGAAAGTTCTGGGGTTTTCAGTAATCTTGAGTGGCAGGTAGGCAGTGCAATAGCTGGTGGGGAGTTGAGATTCTCCATCATCTTTTCTTAACCTGAACTAGGCTACCATCCTCTTTACAGGTCTCCCTGCCTCCAGTCTTGAACTCTTCCCATTCATTTTCCACATAATGCACCAGTGAAGATTTCAAAAACCAGTCTAACCAAGTGTCTACCCACTCCCTCCCAAATTAAAACCTTCCAGGGCTTTCTGGTGCTCAAGATCTTGAACATGACATTCGCAGTGTTTCCTAATCTGACCCCTGCAGGCCTCTCCAGCTTCTGCATGATCTCTCCTTGCCTAATGGTTAGGTTGCCATCTAGCTGCTCCGAATTTGCCTCAAGGTCCCTGGCCATGCCATGCTCTGTTTACACCTTCGATACTTACAAAATGCCTACTCTGTCCCCAGTGCTTCCAGGCCCTGGGGAATTGGCAGTAGACAATCCAAAGCAAGCCTCTTCCTCCTTCTCTCTTCTAGGCCTCTGCAGGGACTGCTTCCCTAGCTTGGAACACTTGTGTTATGGTTGGGATATGAGGCATCCCCCCAGGGCCCCTGTGTTCATGCAGGAATATTTGGCGGTGACCTGGTTGGACGAAGATTTGTAACCTAATCCCTCCATCCTAGTTTGAATGGACTGGGTGGCACCTGCAGAGAGATGAGCATTGACTGGAGAAGGTGGGTCGCTGGGGGTACCTGGAAGGGTCACGTTCCTTGAGGTCCCTGCCCTTTCCTTCTCTCTGCTGTCAGGAATGAGCGGCTCCTCTGCCATACCCTTCTGCCATGATGTTCTGCCTCACCTCGGGCCCAAAGCAGTGAACTCAGACGGCCATGAGCTAAACCTCTGGAAACATGATCCAGGATAAACTTTCCAGTTCATGGTTTTGGTCACAGCCAGGCAAAGTTGACAAACACAACTCGGGTACTGCTTTCCACCACTCCCTCACTCTGCCTGTCAAGGGCTACCTTCAAAGCTCACCTGAGGTGGGCATCCTGAGGACTTCCTCCTTGACCCTGACCCCCTCCCAGGCTGTTTAGATATTTCCTCTGTGCTCCTACAACCCACTAAGCTTCCTCTGGCCCCAGATGTGGGTCTCTGAATCATCACTTGGTTACACTGAGAGCTCCTGAAGGAGGGACCATGTCTGATGTGGCTCTTTGTCCCTAGACTTGGGCCATGAATGTGTTGAATGAACGAGGGTCCCTGCACTAGAACACCAGGAAACACTTCTTGGAGGAAATGACCACGCGGGTCTTGCAGGGGCTTCTGAAATCAGCTTAAACAGAGATGAGAAGATTCAGGGTAGAGCCTGCTTGGGTTCCCTGATCTTTAGCTTGGCCTTCAGACACTCCATGATCTGGGCCCACTGACCTCTCCAGTCCTTGCTCTGCTTTCCCAGTGCAGATCCAGACTTTTGAGGCCAATTGGGTTTTAGCTTTGGGTTCAGCCAGATCCTGGCTGTGTGCACTTGGGAAGTGACTCCACCTCTCTGTGATTGTTTCTTCATCATTAAAATGGGTTGGATAATCTCTGCCTCTCAGGGATTTGGTGAAGATCCAATAAGATGACCCAGGTAAAACGTGAAGCTTGAGGCTTGGGCCGTAGTCAGAACCCAGTAAGTGGATGTTTCTATTATTATTATTCATATGGAGGGCAATGGAGAGGCCAGGGGGCTCTCAGCAGGGGTGGGAGTCATGGGGTTGGATTGAGGCCATAGATCTCTGGAGGTGGCAGGGAGGATGATCTGGACAGCACTGGTGTAGGCTGGCAATTTACATAACTGTCAAAATCCGATTGCTAGTGCTTTTGGCCAATGGCTATTGTAAAAATTTTAGAGTGAAATATAAAATAAAAAACCTAATTTTCAAAGTAAATTATGAAACATGAAGCAGAAAGAAATCAGGCAAGCAATCCCATCTCATTAAACCAAACCAGTTTCCCCAGTGACAACTGTGGGCTGGTGAGAAACTGCTTCTGCAGGGTCTTCAGAGCAGCAGGGTCAGGCGACTGGAAGAGTCACAAGCATATGTGTGGCTTCCAGAGATTTGAGTTTCTAGATTCAGTCTCTTTTCTTTGAAAACCAGCTTAAGTAATACTGTGTGCACAGCTAAATTGTCAATTATTACCAAAGACGGTGGAAGGGTCTCCATTCCCCCACTGGGGTCCCAGTCCCTCTCTTACCCATAATAATTTGTTTATTCTTGCCTGGGAGTTCCCATTCCTTTGCAAGTATGGATATGCACAGATAATTCTTTTCTCTCCAATACAGTCAGTATTTTACTTTTTTCTCTTAATGCTATATCCAGGAGGTCTTTTCCTATTGGTTCCTTTAACAGCTATGTAATGATCCAGGGTACGGATGGAGCATAATTGACAGTCCCTACTAATGTACACTTAGGCTGTTTCTTTGGTGTGTCTGTAGGAGAAATCCCTAGACATGATGATGACGGTTAAAGGAGACAGAAATTCTTGATGTCAACAAATTCCCTCCTTTTAGGGCACTCTAGGTTCAGATCTCCTTGGGTCTGATTACTTTCATGTGTTTCCATCCCGCTTCTGAGAGTTTTGCTTCTGAGTTCACATCTGTGACCTTCAGGGACCTGTCCTTCAGCTCCTGGAGCTGCCCCGTCCATCTAACCAGTCTGAAATGCCCAGATGTTAAGTCCTCCTGTGGACTTAGTGACAGACTGGTGCAGGAGTATGAAAGTCACTTCCCTTCCCTTGAGGTCAGATAAACTCAGGGCGTGAGTCATAGTCCGGAGCTCTTTGTGGGGCCGGACTGAGGCTGGGACTTTGCCTGAAATCTTCCCGGTGGCCTCTGAGATAGCCCTCAGACACTCCTCCTGGTATTCCCATTTTTGGTAATGCCCTCTCTCTGGGAGAAGGCTGCAGTGTGATGTCACTTTCAGGATTAGGTTATAAAAATCCCGTGCCTTCCGCCTGGGGGCCTCTCTCTTGTCCTCTCTCATTCTAGGGGATGCAAACTTTCAGGTGATGGGCAGTTTTAAGAAGCTGTCCATGTGGTGTCTCTGGCTCATAGCTAGTGAGGACCTGAGCCCACTCCCCTGAGGCCACACCCACAAGAGCGGACCCTCCCTGAGTTAGGCCTTGGGATGGCTGCCACCCTGGCCAACATCCTCTTGGCCTCCTTTAAAGAGACCTTGAGCCAGAGCCACATAACTGGCCACTCCAGGATCCCTGGCCCAAAGAATCTGAGCGAATGAATGCTCGTTTCAGAGGCTGAGTCTGGGATAGCTTGCACGCAGCAGGGCTAACTGCATGACTTGCTTGTCCTCCTCCTCTTCTCCTTCCCCGTGTGGTCCCCCAGCCCCTCCTGACTTCTCTGGAAGCCATCTCTTAATAACGCACTTGCTCAGGAGTCCTTGTCTGCTTCTGGGGAACCCAGCCCAATGACTCCTGGAGAATTTGTGCCAATATACACGGGAGGCATTTCGGGGGTGGGGGTGAGGGGACGCTTTCCTTATAGTCTCCATGGACCATAAACTTTAAAACTCAAACCTAGCCTGGAACTAGGCAGGCCAAGATATTTGACCCCAAAGAGAGATGGCAGTGAGGTCTGTGTTCATTCTGAGCCTCCGACCTTGACCTGCTGGCCTCCCCTTCAGCTCTCCTGTGACCTCCTGCCACTCTGCCTCAGCCAGGTCTTGCCCTTGTGTGGTCTTTCCTGGAAACCCTGGATCCTCAACACCCCTCCCTCAGAAGCAGTGCCTGTCCTCTCCACCCAGAGCATTGCTCCCCTCCCCTGAGCTCTGTCTTTTGGTGATGGCTTTTCTGATGGCTTTCCCCCAACTCATCATTGTTCTGCTCAAGTATCATCTTTCTGCCTGAACTAAGAGTTCTTTGCAGGCTGAGGCCCACCTCACACCGCATTACAGTCATTTATTTTCCTATCTGCCTCCCCCACTGAATTGCAAGTCCTCTGGGGCCCCTGCTGTATCTCATTTATCATTATATCTACACTGCCCCCCGAGCAGCACTTATTACACAGTGCACGCTAATAAATGTTTGTTGAATGGATGAATGAATTAATTACTTAATACACATATCCCTGAATCCCTCAATGGAAGGACACAAGATTTGGTATAAATTACTCAGACCTTTTGGATTTTGATTGACAGAAACACAGCTCAAGCTGGCTTAAGCAAAAGAGGGAATTTATTGGTCTAATCACTAGGAAGTTCGAGTAAGCTTCAAGCATGGCTGGATCTAGAAGCTAAATAAGGTCAGCTGCTCACTCTCACCCATCCCATCCTCTTCCTCTCTGTCCCTCCTCTTCATGTTCTTTTTCTCTTTGAGTTCGACTCCATTCTCCATTACCATGGGCAAATGCAATCACAAGATTTCCTCCCTTCTCTCTCTGAGCCTCAGTTTCTCTCATTTGTAAAATGGAGAGGCAGCTCAGCCTGAATTCTAAGTCTCCTTTGTAGTTATTGAAGGTCTTCAGGGTGATTCAAGTTAACTTTCCCATTTTCTGGTTTGGAAAAGCTAAGGCCCAGAGAGGAGTATGATTTGTTCAGGGTCATCCAACGAGTTAGGGTTAGGGCTGGCACGAGAGTTTGAATCTCCAGCCTTTCTGGACAAGAGGGCATTATCATTTTGGACACAGAGAACTCCAGAGAGAAAAGGCTTGACACTGAGCCCTCTCTGACCTCGCCCTGGCCTACCCACACGCTGAGACTCTCGGTCCTCAACAGTCAAGCGACTCTATCTCTGGTACCCCCAGACAGGAGTTGAAAAATAGCTCTGTCACTGGGCAGCTGAGACCCTGGTAAGTCGTTTCCCATCCAAGCTTCTGTTCTCTTCATCTAGAAAATGGGACAGTAATAATAACCATGAGCTCCCCCTTCTGTGACGACTCCAGGCCATGAGTGCGAAGCTCTCAGTTCTAGGCCTGGCAGGAGGTGGCAGGGTGGGAACTCCTCCCAGTTTGCCAGGGTCATTCTGTTTTTAAAACATACTGTCTTGCTGGGCACAGTGGTATGTACCTGTAACCCCAGTGGCTAGGGAGGCTGAGGCAGGAGGATCAGGAGTTTAAAGCCAGCCTCAGCAAAAGCGAAGCGCTAAGCAACTCAGTGAGACCCTGTCTCTAAATTAAATACAAAATAGGGCTGGGGATGTGGCTCAGTGATTTAGTGACCCTGAATTCAATCCTTGATACCCACCCCCTAACTAAACAACAACAACAACAGCAACAAAAAAATACTGTCTCATATCCTAGGAACTCATTGGCCCCAGGCCAACTGGGTGATCCTATCTAGCAGATGCCAACTCCAGGCAGCAGGGAGGAAGGGTCCTAAGACCCATAGATCAGGCCCAAACAAGCCAGATCTCCCAGAGTGCTGGAGGCTTCTCGGCCAAGGCAATGCTGGGAAGCCTCTTTCTGGAACTCTAGGCCCTTTGCAGTGTAGAGCAATTTGTGAAGTAATGAGGCCCTGCCCTCCCTGACCCCCACTTCCTGGACAGCTGAGGGCTCTCAGAATCTCAGCCTCCAGGAACACATAGCTGGAGAAGACCCTGGGCTTCTCCAGCCTCACTGGGCACTCTCCCATCATGCAGATGGCAGGACCAAAGCCCACAGAAGAGAAGCCCCAGGTCCCAGGTCTCATGGGGGAGGGGCAGGCCCCTTCTAGCATGGCCAGCTTCTCAGATGCACTCCTGGATGCTTTTAATGAAAATTCACAGTTTGCAACCCTGCTGGGGTTGGGGGCTGGGGAGTGATCCCAGGCTCAGAGCCATAGACCTGCAGAGTGACCCCTCTTGGGCCTCAGTGATCCAGCTGTGAAATGAAGGTGATAATCTTGCCTGGGTGGCCCCGGGGCTGTGGCGGAGTGCCAGAGAGCAGTGGACAGCATTTGTCCTTGTGTGGCCCGCACAGCAGAAGGTCTTCAGATGCTGCCTTTTTGTGTCTGAGCATTCCCAGGTCACTCCTTAGGTGCCACCTGTACTCTTAGATACTTTAACTCTTTTCTTTAAGACAACTTGCTTGTAAAAAAAAAAAAAAGAAAGAAAGAAAAATCCTTCAAATTATTTAAAAAATATGACTCATCGCTTGTTGGTTGTACCAGTTATATATTTTTATTTTTTAAATACTACTTGAGGCAAATCCAAAATTATTCAAATAAAAAAACATAACCCTGAAACACCCCAAACTTAGGGCATACCCCTGGGAGCATGTATGGCATACTTTGTTAAATAGGGATCCTAATTCATCCCTGTCCCTGTGGCCTGCTGTGACATTTGGATCAGAGAGGAGCGAGGACTGAACGGAAGTCACACAAAGGGCTGGTGGCAGGGTGGGTGCTGGAATGCAGAATCCAGACACTTCTACTCTTCCTACTGCTCGGAGGCACCAGTCTGCTGGGAAGCAGGAGCCGGGACTCTTTCTGCTTCTGGGTTTTTACGTACTCTGGGTCCTCACCTGGAAAGCTCTTTCCCCTCCAATGTCCCAGCTAACTCCTATTCAACTTTCAATGCAAACAGTCACCTTCCCCAGGGACCATTCCTGGCAGGCAGCACAAGCCTGACTCCCTCATGTGATACCCCAACCCAGATGGCAATGATCTATTTGGGGATCTCTCTGCACTAAGACCAGGAGGCCTTTGAAGACAGAGCCAGGTCTGATTTATTTCTGCCATGAATGTGCATCTCGGGGCTAGACACCCAGGAGGCCTCAAACAGTGCTGGTTAATCAGGGGAGGCTGAGGACACTGGGGCCCAGGGCTCTGGGTCAGTCCTGTCTGGGTCCCAAGAGGGACAGGGCCACCATGCTGGCAGCTTGTCCCAGGTGATGAAATAGTTCAGCCAGCCCCCATCACTCTACCAGATACATTTCAGCTGCTAAGAAAGAAGTTCAAGGGCTCACCTGGGTCTGTTGCTTAGCAACAGGAGGCTGTAAATGACATTGCTCCTGACACTTTAACTAACCCCTCCGTAGCAGGCAGAGGATAATAAAGGCAAAGGCAGACAGCAAGACAGAATTAAAAACCAGACCCAGGAATGAACAGGTGCTAGAGGAAGTGGGATCTTGTGGCAGGCAGTTCTGGGCCTGGGTGTGTGGGAGGAATCTCTGAATCACTTGGTGGCTGCTCTGTTCTTCTGGGCCATGTTCAGGAGTTCTGGGCTATGTCTGCCAGTTAGGCTTGGTCCCTAAGATCAGGTTAATACTTCCAGAGCACTATACCTGTAATTCCAGAAATTGCCACGAGGAGGCAGAGCAACTCTAAGTTCAGCCAACTCTTAGTAGATGAAACTTCATACACCTTCTGTAAAACCCTGGGGTGGGGCTGAAATCTAGACACGGAGGGAAGGCATTTATGAAGCTCTGCCTTATTGTTATTAATTCATGTAATCTTCAGAATGACTCCATGATTAGGGAAGCACTTTCACTTTATAGATGGAGAAATGGAAAGCCATCCACTCAGCATCCACTGGAGAGCCCCTCCTCCAGGTCAAGAGCAGTTCAAGCCTCTGTGTGTGCAGCAGCAAGCGAGGCAGACAAACATCCCTGCCCTCAGGGAGCTGACATTTGACTCAAGGGGACAGATAAAAAAATCTGTTAAAATACAGACAGTCCCTGGCTTAGTTGATTGCACTTATAATTTTTCAACTTTACAACTATGTGAAAGTGATAGCATTCAATAGAAGCAGTACTTTGAATTTTGATTTCCCCCCCAGGCTACCAATATGTGGTATGATACTCTCTTGCAATGCCAAACTGGAGGCTGATATAAATGTTCTAGCATGTTTCAGGTCTGCTGGGTGAAACTGTGACGTTCAGTAGGTTAGGTGTATTACTTTTTGACTTAATGTATTATCAACTTTCAACAGGTTTATGGGGATATCACCCCATGGTGAGTTAAGGAGTCTCTGTCCATGGTCCATTAGGAGATGACAAAGGCTATGAGAAAATAAAGCAGAACAGTGGGTACGAGACCCATCCCAAGCAAATAAATTGGGTGGCCAGAAAGGGTTTGGGGGAGGGGCATTTGAGCCAGGACCAGGCAGAGACCGAGGTGGGAACAGGTCTGGAGAGCTCAGGTTTGGGCAGGAGGCTGCAGCATCGTGAGGTAGGGGAAAGCAGAAGGACGTGCTGTTGGACTGGCAGGCAGGTGGCCCAGGGCCCCGGGGTCATTGGAAGAATGCCAGGTATGGGAGCCGTGGGAATAATGAGCGTTGCATTTATCAAATAAAAATACAGAATATCTGGTGAAATTTGGATTTCAGGTGAAGAAAAAAAAAATTTGTGTGATTTTTTTTTTTCTTTAGTGTAAGTATGTCCTAATTATTGCATGGGACATACTTATAATAAAAGTTACTTGTTGTTTATCTGAAGCTCAAATTTAACTGGGCATCTCGCATTTTACCTGGCAACCCGACAGGGAAGGGTTGTGAGCAGTGACGTGTTCTGACTGGCACGCCAGGGGGATCTCTCTGATCCCCCTGGGAACACGGAATGCAGAGCATTATGGGGGAAGCCAGGAGCCTGTGAGGACAAGGATACAAATGGTCTAGGTGAGAGATGATGGCGACTTGGGCCAGGGGGCCGGTGGCAGGAAGGGGTCAGATTCTAGACACATTTTACAGGTAGAGGAAGCAGATTTCCTGTCAGATTCAACATGGGGAGGGAAAGGAAGAGGAGTCAAAGACCACCCTCAGATTTGGTGCCCGGATGGCTGAGGGACGAAGTAGCCAAGGAAACAAAGGAAGAAGCAGATTGGAGACACAAAGGGAAGATCAGGGGTTCGAGTTTAGAAATCGGAAGTTTGAAATGTATTGAGGAGTTCCACAGAGAGATGTTGAGTGGGGTATTGAACTGGACAGAAGAGTGTCCCCCCTAAAATTCGTGCTTACTCAACACTGTGAAGGTGACCTTATTTGAAAACAGTCTTTGCAGATGTAGTCAAGTTAATGTGAGATCATCTGGGATTAGAGTGAGCCCTCATCCAATGACCGGCTGGTGTTCTTATAAGAGGCAAATACTTAAGTTTTACTTTGTTGTGTGTTTCTGGGGATTGAACCCAGGGACACTCTACCACAGAGCCACATTCCCAGTCCTTTTTATTTTTTTATTTTGAGATAGGGTCTCACTAAATTGCTGAGGCTGGCCTCGAACTTGCAATCCTCCTACTTCAGCCTCCCAAGTAGCTGAGATTACAGGTGTGCACCATTTGGACACAGAAGTACACAGAGGGAAGACAATGTGAAGACACTCAGGAAAAACTCCATGCAAAGATGGAGGGAAAGATTGGTGTGATGTATTTGTGAGCTGAGAGATGCCAAGGATTACAGGCGACCACAGGAAACTAGAAGAGAGGGAAGTTTCCTCCCTAGAGCCCAAAAGGAACCAGCCCTGCCAGCACCTTGATTCTAGCTTCTGGAACTGTTAGAGAATAACTTTCTGTTGCTTAAGCCGCCCAGTTGGTGGAAATATGTTATAGCAGCCCCAGGAAATGAATACAGACTGAGAGGTCTGCAGGGAAGGACCAGGTGGAGATGTGAGCAGGGAGACACCTGGGACACAGGTGGGGTTTAAAGTCATGAGACTGGATGGGGTCAAGGCAGCAGTGATTCAGGAGGATGAGGACCAAGAACTGAGCCCTGAGGTCCCCAAACTGAATAGGTGGGGGTTGAGTAGACACCAACAAAGAATCCAGACAAGCAGCTGCCAGGCAAAGCCAAGAGAAGAGAGCATCGCCCTTTCTATCAATGACTTTAGGGCAAGTGAGGAGAGAACTGAGAAGCAACTGCTGAGTTAGCAACCTGGGGCCTGCGGTGGACTTTGACCCAAGCAGTTCTGGAGCGGTGAGGGGCTGAGCTGATCGAAATGGGCTCCAGCAAGAATAGGAGATTCTTCCTCCCCCCAGGGCTCCTTCCTCTCCCTTGCCTTCTCCTGGAGGTGGTAGTATTGCCAGAGACCAAGAAGATGACAAGGCATGGGGGCAGCAGCAGGGCTGGGGAGCAGGGACATAGCGGGCCTAGGATGGGTCACCCTGTTCTGGGCATTGTCAGAAGTAGAGATGCCGAGGATTCTGGGAGCTGGCTTTCTAGGCTAGAAAGAAACATGAGGAGTCGAGTTGGCATTGGAAGTATTGGAGGGAGGGAGGTGAGATGAGGTTCAGGTGAGCAAGGTGTGTGCGCATGTACGCACACGTATTTCCTGACGCCATCTGCTAAGAGGACCCGGAGGCAATGACACCCATGTTAGCCCACTGAGCACCCAAATCTTGTCTTTTAAATACCATTTTCCTCTAAAGGAATATAGACTCCTACTTGAAGGGTCTCCTGTTGTTCAAACCTGGGGTGAACCTCAAAATGGATAACAGTTTAACCAATTGTAATTCACTGAATAAAATAAGAAACTATCAGCCCATGCTGGAAGGAAGGAAGGAGGGAGGGACAGAAGGAAAGTTCTCCTATGTGGATAACTAATCAGTGTGGAACACGTGATGGAAAGAAAGAATTTCTGTTCAGCAACTGTCTGCTGATTCAGGAGGATGCCAGGAAGGAGGCTAAGCCTATTTTTCCTGCAGAGGTCAGGAACTGAGGACCGAGGCAGACTGGAGGGTACTAACGTGGTGTGGCAGGTACATGCAGTGCATGCTCCTGTGAGGACTCCTAGGCCAGAAAAGAAAATGGGCCACTGTTGGGACCACTGGCAAAGGTAGAGAGGGTCTGGTGGGGTGGTGACTGAATGGCGTTGCCTTCCAGATGTGAGTGGCAGTAACGGCCTTACCTAAGAGCGCACTTGGCTTGGGAAATATAAAACTTCAGTGTTCAGTGCATATTTGAGTGTTTGCTCTAAGATAATCTGAAAAATAATTGTGTGTGTGCTTGTGTATGTGTGTGTGTGTGTGTGTGTGTGTGTATGAGAGAGAAAGTATGTGAATATAAATTCAAATGATGTAGATGATGGAGTAAACTATTAATAACTGGGGAGTTTTGATTACAGGGTTATGTAATTCTTTGTACTATTTCTTGGTAAGTCTGAAATTATTTATAAATAAATTCCTTTCGAAAGTGAGAGAGGGAGAGAGTTGGGTGTGGTGATGCATGCCTATAATCCCAGCTGCTCGGGAGGCTGAGGCAGAAGGATCGAAACTTCGAGGCCAGCCTCAGAAAATTAGCAAGATCCTGTCTCACAATAAAAAATACTAAAAAGGGCTGGAGATGTGGACAGCACTCATCTGTGAGTCATTCAGCCCTGATTCACGATTAAGTGAGCATATAGGAGTTGGGGTAAGTGTGCAGAAATCTTTACAGCAATTTGCTATTGCTGTGATATCCAAGTGTGTGCTCAGGGTATAGACCAGAAGAATATCTGCATCAGGTTAGAAACTTAATCTTCCCAACAAGGGAGGTATTATTGTCATCTTCACTTAAAATATGAATAAATAGAGGCTCAGAGAAGTAAATTAACTGGCCCAAGGTGACACAGCCAGGAAGTGATGAACCAAGACACAAATCCAGGCGGTTGGACTCTCAGCCAACAGGGAAATAGACAAGACTTGAATGTAGATCTTTTTGCAGAGCCTCTGTCCTCCATCACTGTTTTGTGCCTCCCCTGCTTGCAGAATTCCTGTGCAAGGACATGGACTGTATTAATTCAACCATGAGTGTCCTGCTAGGCACCAGGCACTGTGCCCAGCTCTTCCTGAGCTGCCCCTTCCTTGGTCCTCAGACAGCCCTAGGAGGTCCTCACTCTTACTGAGCCCATGCTGCAGATGAGGACAACTGAGGCTAGAGAAGGGAAGCAACGGACTTAGGGTCATGTGGACAGTAAGTGGGGAAATTGGGACTGCCAAGCCAGTCAGATGCCCGGCCCAAACTGGACCTCTTAGCCACACAGACCCTCAGTTTATTAGAAGCTTCAGAGTCCAGTCCAGGCATCACTTCCAGGATGCTGGCTGGTGGAATCTCAGGGGATTCATGGCTCCGACCTGTCCATCTGCCCCTGCCCTTGGGGCTTCAGAGCTGACAACCCAGGATCCAATACAGCTGGGACAGAAGTCAGGCGCCTGACAACACGGGCACCCCCACCCCAGCTCCCAGCCGATGCACCGGCCCCACCCCCACCCCATTCCTTGGGCCTCAGGCTTTGGATCCAAACAAACACAAAGCCAAATGACTTTCACTCTGTCCCTTCCAACTGAGTGATTTTGGAGGAGAATAAATACTGAAGCCACTGGCATGAATAGAAATTAATATAGAGCCGTGCTAACTGCACAGGGATGTTTTTTAAAAAGAAAAAATTCTCAATTTAAAATCTCAACACAAATAGACTCTTATAAGGTCAAATGAAAGATAAATGCCTCAGGAAAGCAAAGAAGTCATCCTTTGGATTGAAGCCTCTCTCTCGCTTCCTCTACCTGCCTTTGTTCTGTCCCCACCTCAGTGTTTCCTTCTACCCCTGGCCTTTCCTTTCTTCCTATCTGTCTTGCTCTTCCCATCTCTGTGTCTGTCCCCAGCAGTCTGCCTCTTTGACCTTCGTGGTGGAATTTCAACCCAGGAGAGTAGTGTGACCTCGGACAAGTCATTTTCCAGCTTTGGGCTGCTGCTTTTCCAATCTTCCCATGGGGAAGGGCGATCAGTCCTTTTGGAGGGATACTCATCCTGGCAAGATTGTCCTTCATGAAGGAAAAGGATGTTTCCAACCTGGGATGGGTGGTCCATCCACCCTCTGGGCTCAGGCCTGGAGGGTGAGCAAGGATTGGAGTAGCCACAGCTGATGACTGAGGGGGGAACGAAACCTGGGGGAGGAGCCATGGGGTTGGGAGGTGCCAGGTGTAATCCGTTTTAAGGAAAGGGATTGTCTTCCTGGGTCGCTCTCGTCTCCCCAGGACTCCGCGGAGGGGCTGGTGCCATAAATACAAATTCAAAGACTGACTTCATGAGCCAATGTATTTCTTTCCCGGAGCCCCTAAGACAAGACGAGACCCCATTTCCCCAGAGCACAGAGGTTTACGGCACTTGCACTCAGTGACTGCTGCCTGAATATCCAATCTGTGAGTTTTCCAGCTGCGGATACTGCTGCGATTCCCTGGGCTTCTCCTGCAATCACGTGGACATGGTAGGGCAAGGGGTTTCTCCTGGCTTCAGAGGAACGGGGCGCCTGAGAAACGCCTTGACAAGTAGCCCATCTCTGCCTGGACTGTCCGTAACATTCTGGAGAAGGAGGCTCGGATTAGAAGAATCCCAGGAGGCCAAGTCTCACCTCCTTCTCAGGGGCTCTCGGCCAGTGGACCTAGAGGAGAAAATGGTAACGATGGGTAGATGACAGCAAATAATTTTTCAACCCAGCAGAGCACTTGACTAGGAGACAAGAGTTCTGTCTTCTTTCTTTTCTTTTTTCTTTCTTTCTCTTTATTTTCTTGCTTTCTTTCTTCGATGCTGGGAATTGAACCCAGGACCTCGTGCATGCTAGGCAAGCACTCTACCACTGAGTTACATCCCCAGCCCTAAGACTCTGGTTTCTGAACTCAAATCACAGCAAGAACACTAGGAAATGGCCCCAGATCCTTCTAACCAACAGAACTGTCCGCAGGAGGGAGGCTTGAAGACGGAGATCGGAATCAGGGTACTTATCAGGAGGTGCTCTTGGAGCCAGCAGCTGTGGGCCAGGAGGGAAGGACGTGGAATTGAGCAGAGGGAGAAGTACAGGTGTGTTGTGGCCTCTGATGACCCTATGGGTGACCCTAAAGCTGGGATGCCACTTCAGAGTTGTCCAGTATTGGGCTGGCTTTACGCCGGCCTGTCAATCAGTTACTGGGTGAGTGTTGACCCAGAAGAGGTGTCACCTTAAGTGAGCTGCTCTCTTCAGCTGAGGCAGCTCCCTTGGGGGCTGGTGACTTCCTGCCAACAACTCTCACATTAGCTGGTGGGATTAACCCATTAGTTTGGAGGGGAGATTGGGGTGTGCATCTCGGCACCCACCACGACACGTCTCCATTGACACAATCCTTGTTGCAATCCTGCGGACAATGGGAGTGCTGTCCAGTTTTGCAGATGAGAAAACAAATCTTGGAGAGTATATCAACCTGCCCAGGCTGCCCTCCGAGTAACTACTGGATGCAAAATGGATTCAAACCCAGGTCTTTCTTGCTCTTATTCCCTCCGAAGCCAACTCTATCTCACTGCCTTAGACTCCTTTGTCCCCTGCTCCCCAATTCCACCTGTTCATGCTCAGGATTTTGACAAATAGTATATCCTCATCTTCATGAGACTCAGCCTCTTCGCCTGTAAAAAGGAGAGGTTAAATTATATCTGAGAGTTATAGTTTGGATCTGGAATGTCCCCAGAGACTCATGTGTTCAAGTATTGGTCCCTGGCTGGTGGTTCTGTTGCAAAGTGGTGGGAACCTCAGGTGGTGGGGCCTGATTGGAGGAAGTGGACCATTGGGGACCTGTCCTGGAAGGCCATGTTGGGATCCTGACCCCTCGCCCACCCCTCTGCTGCCTGACCTCTCGGAGGTGAACAGCTTTGCTCCATCTCCTGCTCCCTGCCAGGATGTTCTGCCTTGCCAACTGCACAAGCCACAGGGCCAGGCAACCATGGTGTGAAAACTCAAAACATGAACCAAAATAAATATTTACCCTGGAGACTATCATGCTAAGTGAAATAAGCCAATCTCAAAAAAACCAAAGGCCGAATGTTCTGTCTGATATGCGGGTGCTAACACACAATGGTGTGGGGGCGGGGGATAGAAGGTCATGACATTAGACTAAAGGAAAGAGAGAGGGATGGGAATAGCAAAGACAGTAGAATGGATTGGACATCACTTTCCTATGTTCATATATGAAAACAGGACTAGTGTATCTCCACATCATGTACAACCACAAAAATGGGGAGTTCTACTCCATGTAGGTATGATATGTCAAAATACACTCTACCATCATGCATATCTAAAAAAAAAAACAAATAAAAAAGACTTCAATAAATAAACATAAAAAATTTACTCCTTCTAAGTCATTTCTCTCAAGTATTTTGTCACAGTGGTGGAAAACTGATTAATACCCTTAGATTCTTTACTGGGGGCTCTGAACCCCATGAAATAGGCTCATTTATGTATGAACAAAATTTGGGGTTTATTATATTGTTCTGGCTAGAGAGTGTGTGAGATTTTTTTATATTTGAAAAGGTTCATGACTTCCAAAGGAGGTTAAGACAGCGGTTCAGATGGCCAAGGATCCTCTTCAGCACCCTCGTGCTGGAATTCTGCACCTGGGAGAGCTGAAAGAACCCGGGCAGAACTTTGACCTGAAGAGTGGCTAATGCAAGACCCCTGAGTGCCCAGGACCACTGGCCTGGGAAGTCAGAATGTGCCACAGACACAGATGGCTTGCCCTCCCTCCTCTCTTTTGTATGAAAGAGTCCCAAATGTTGCAATTGTCCTCACAGTGACATTTCCCCCATCCTGGGGGCCTCCCATCCCTCTCCCCCAACAGTGACGAAGAGGGTATCGAGCTGGGCAGTGGAGTACCCTGGTGACAGATTAGCGCTGCCAACCACCGACACAAAACCATTTGGTGTGGGGAAATGATAGATGCTAACACTCATTTTAAACACAGGCAACTGAATTCCTGCAGACAGGCGCCACGGCTGGAATTTAGGGCACAGCTGCTAGGTTCAGATAAGGTGCAGAATCAGCCCAGCATACCGCGATGTTACTTAATAATGAAAATGTGGTGATTGATGCTGCTGTCTCGAAGATATAACCTCCCCATTTGGAGGTTTTCAGCTCCCAAATCATCCATTCCACCGTTTTTTTCTTGCTTGCTTTTTTTGGAAAGGCAATGTGAGGGGGCGGGTGATGGATAAAGGGTTGGAGGGGGCTGGTAACAGGAAGCTCATGATCCTAAAGAATTTTAAAAAAAAAAGTCCGAGAAGCTGAGTTTGAAAGAATTCAATTCTGGCAAGCTCACCTGGGAAACAAGTTCAACATGAAAAACTGTGTTATGGTTACTCTCCATATTTTTATGGTCAAGGACTTCTTTACTACCCCATCTCCATTTCTATGATGTCACAGAGAGCCAATCAAAGTTTTTGATACAGAACTTCAACTCCCACCTCTCACTGAGCTCCGGGAGAGACAGGGCCATTTATTCGCCGCCTCCTGAACAGCGCCCCCTGGAGGAAAGCTCAAGTTCAGTCGACTGGAAACACGTAGATGGGAGCACCAGAACCTGCCTCTTTTTCTCGTCTAGGCAAGTGCCAAGGCTGACCTGGGATTATCCAAGACTCCTCCTTCTCCCTCCTCTCCCATGCCCAGCACCCCAAACCTGCCACTTTAATCTCCCAAGTTGTTCTCTCTTGAATTTGGCTTCTTTGCTTTATTCGCACAGCCTTCAGACGCAGACGCAGCCTCTCTCTCCTCGCTGGCCTCCTGAACTGCGGGCTCTCTCTCCAATCTGTCTTCCATCCTAGCCACCAGAGCCATTTTTCTAAACAGAAACATACCAAGTCACTCCTCCACTTAAAACCCAACTGTGGCGACAGTAGCGTTCACCTTCCTGTAGAGCAAACTGCAGTTCCCTCACCTTCGCGGGCGGGATCCCAAACTCAGTGCCATCCACATGACTCATTGCAGCCAGGTGGCATACACGCTTACTTCCGGCTCTTAGCCGCCATGCTTGTGCAGACTGTTCCCTTTTTTTTTTTTTTTTTTAATTTGGTACCAGGGATTGAACTCAAGGGCATGCAACCACTGAGCCACATCCCCAGCCCTATTTTGTAATTTATTTAGAGACAGGGTCTCACTGAGTTGTTTAGCACCTTGCTTTGCTGAGGCTGGCTTTGAACTTGATATCCTCCTGCCTCAGCCTCCTGATCCGCTGGTATGACAGGCGTGCACCAGTGTGCCCAGCCTGTTCCCTTTTGTGTCCATCCTCAAGGCTTTCATTCTCTAAGACTCAAATATTTTCTCCTTTGAGAGGACTCCCTTCCCCGCCTCCCCAATTCCTGACAAAGCCCATTTCTCTTCTTTATCCTGTTTCAATGATAGTCGCGCTCCATCTGCCTCACTTGTCAGAGAGGGGTTCGAGTCCCTGTTTACACTTCTCAATTGTGACCTTGAGCAAGTCCCGTGCTCCCTCTGAGCCTCAGCTTCTTCTACAACTTGAAGATAATAGTTACAAGCACCCAGCATGGGCTCTGGAACATAGTAGGAACTTAACTAATTCCCCAGTGGGGAAAGATCAGTAACCCAGAGTCCACAAAAGACTTGGGAAGTGCCTGTCTCAGATCAGGGTCCAAGGTACAGAGCCTGAAAGGGACTCCACATAAGATTTATTGAAGAAATGTCTTAAGGAAAGAAAATGCTCTGGAGGAGAGGGAGAAGCAGGAGAGGGAGGGGGACAGTGAGGATGTTAACCCATGGTCTGATCCAAAGGGTACTCTGGAGTGAATTGCATCCCAGGATTGCCACTTGACAGTCACTGCTGTCCATGGGCTGCTTCAGGGAAGGACATGGCCCAGGTCAGCTGAGAGCAATTCTTCAGAGGAAGGAGCCGCTGTTGAGGGGGCCTTTGACCCCACAACAGCAGGGGATGGGAACCCGTGCCTGAGGAACAGGCCTGGATGTGGGGCCAGCAGGATCCACTACAGTCATGGGAGGGTCCCTGCTTTAAAAGGGCCAGGAGAGTTCTCTGAACAGAATGAAGGCAGAGTCCAGACTTCAGGCTGGCTCAGTAGTTCAAGTATTCATTCAAGAGATATTTGCTGAGCATCTACTATGTTCCAGGGACTTCGTAGGCCCTGGAAATACAGCGGAAGAAAAAAATGCTGCCCTAAGCTACCTCATAGTCTAGTGGCGGTAAAATATATTCATCAGTGAGTTGTCTTCAGAGACCAAGGTCTCTGTAAAAAAGGGAACTCAATTTTCTGAGGGTGTATAACAGAGGAACCCGGGTCAGCCTACGGGGCTAGAGAGGGCTTTGCAGAGGAAGAGACCTTGAGTGAAGACCTGAAGGATGCTTACTAGTGAAACGTGGCTGTAGTGAGATAGGGCAGGGGAGGCGTGTGGTTCTCCTGCAACTTCTTTATTGAAGTCTTACTAAAATGTCAGTCTCACTACCTTATTTTCAGTCATTTACACTTGAGTATAAATGAGATTTTAATTATTTTCTGGGAGTAGAGTATATTAAAGGGGAAAGAAGAAAAGCTTGGGGGTATGAAATGCTTTGCAGAAAAGGCAAAGGAAGCTGAGCAGGAAAGGAGGCAAGGACTAGGAGAAACCCTGCTGATTTTACATCTTGAAGCTGTTGGCCTCTCTCTTGTGTGACCTCTCTCCCTCTCACAGGCATTGGAACCTGGGGGGAAGAAACTTGGCTTGAAGCCACTTGTGTCCAGGATCTTCAGAGGTGGTGATGACCCTGTGACGTGATATAAAATCCTCTTCTCTGTTCAGTCCTACTGCCAGTGGCCTCTGGTCACAGCCTGAATTCCACCATTAGCATATCAAAGTCCAGGCTGGGAGGCCTGGAGCTCCATTCTCCTGGCTCTCTTCTGACCTTGAGCTTGGTCCTTCCTTTCTCTACACACAAGTTTAGGGGTTGAATTCAACTCCCCTGAGGTCCCAGCAGCCAGAGCTCTGGATGTGTCTCTTCCCCCTACTGTCAACCTACTAATGCTGGAAACTCAAGATGGTGATCTGAAGACCCTGCAGGGGCCTGGGGCCTGCCTGAGCATCTGGAACCCTGGCTGGGCTGCTGGCTGGTCCTCGGACTCGGGGAGGCTGGGGCTCACAAGTCGGGAGGGAGAAGGGCACTGCAAGAGGCCCTCAGCCCCTTGTGGCCCTTTAAACACCGCTGAAATGACTCCTGCTCACCAGATTGCTGCCTGTGGCTGTCAGACACGCGTCAAGGTCAGGGGTGTGCCTCTGCCCCAGACATAGCAATAATGGCTTCTAATGGACTGTAAACAGGTGAGGCTTGCTGCAAAGACGCTCCTGCTGCCACTGGAACAATAAAAGCTCTTTCTCCTTAACCCCTTCCTGGATTCTGATCGTGCCTGTCTCCAAACAGGGCCTTGTCCAAACACTTTCTTGCTTGGTGCCTCCCCTAGCCTTGACAATAGGTCAAAGGGAAGGTCATTGTTGTTCACTTTATAGATGGGGAAACTGAGGCCCAGGGAGGAGGAGAGCCTTGTCCAGAGTCTCAGCACTATGATGAGACACAGCCAGGACTTCCTCCCAAGGTCTGAGTGACCCGATAACCCAGGCCACTAACCACTGCTCAACCTGCCCACAGCCCACTAGTGATTTGCTTTGACTTTTGCTAGGAGGAGCAAAAAGAAAGAAAAAGTGACCTTGGAGTCCAGAGGTCCAGAGGGAAAAGTGAAGACCTCTGAATCATGCTGACCTGAGTGAAAATCCTGATCTGCCCTTTACTTGCTGCGTGATCTTGGACCCATTCATTAACCTCTCTGAGCCTGCTTCCTCATTTCTAAAATGGAATAAGACTTTTGATCAGGATGACTGTGTGGACTGAAATAAATTAGATGCATGAAATGTCTGGCAGAGAAGTTTCAACGAAGGTCTGTGCTCTACCCCTGCCTGCCCCCCAGACGTCTGAGGCATCTTAGGGGAAGTGATCTTAGCACCAGGGATGCCAAATGGAAAGCAGTGACCCAGGTCCCCAAACCCATCCCTCCTGGGGAAACCCTCAGGGACGCTGTCCTCAAGGTCACCATTGCACAGACAATCAGAGAACAGCCCCTCCCTCCGTCCCTCCCTGCGAGTCCTGGGCTGCGCTGGGGGGAGACATCGAGCGCCATAAATAAGGCCAACGAGGAGCCGTAATTCTGGCCTGCGCGGCGCTGGCCGTTTCCCGTGGTGCTGCTACTTTTAGTGCCACCACCGTCGGGACCAGGGCAGGGGAGGTTGGCGGCTCCTCCCGTGGCTGTTTTTTTTTTTTTTTCCTGTGCCTGTTAGATGCCAGGCTGGAGGGCGAGTGGGGAGAAGGAGCTGTGACCTCTGTCTGTCCCCAGCTGCCTCCCCAGCTGCCCTGCCACCCCCTTGCTCCATGCTGCCCCCAGAAGAAGAGCTGCCTCCTCTGGGTCAGCTTCCTCCGGCTGACTGAGAGGAGGGCCGTGGACCTCTAGTGTGGACGAGGTTCATGCTCTCTCGTCCCTCCCTCGGCTCCGTTTCCTTCCATGACCCTTTCGCCACCCGCCACACCTGATCGCTGATCCACTTGTTCTTTGTGTGTCTGCAGGGTCACCCCTCATTGGACTCCCCAGGGCAGCCACATGTGTGTGTTTCATCAGGTTTTCTCCCCAGCATAGAAAATAGGGTGCAGAACACAGTAGGTGCTTCATAAAGAGTGGAATGTACTCAACTGGTCTTTGTTACCTCATGTTTCCATCAAAACACCTGGTGCTAACAAATGGACCAACCCACCTGGGCACTGGTTAAGAGCAGGTGGAATCTGAATGAATCCCGAGGGGGACCCACAGCCAGGCCGTGCCACAGGGGAACTGTGCCCACAGACGCGGGAGCCTCCGTGCCTGGGCTCATTTGATCTGTGAGTTTGCGGAGCCTTCATGCCTCCATTCCTTCTTCTGTAACTGGTTCAAACAGGTTATCAGGAATGGATGGTAGGGACAGCGACTGTGCTTGAGCCCAGGCCCAGAGCTGCGTGCGCAGTGAACGGGGACCATGGATCCATCATCACTACGACACAGCTCAACTAAAGCACGTGCTCTACTGCAGGAAGAGAGCATGTGCAGAGGAACCGTAGGGAAGGAGCACGAGATTCAAGGGAGGTCAAGGACACGGTCCCAGAGGACACAGCACAGGAGATGTTCCTGCTGGAGGAAGAGCAGGGGCAAGGCACGGGGCAGAGGGAGCGGCGGGTGATGGAATGCACATGTGAGTGTGTGCATGAGTGTGTGTGTACATGTGTGCATGTGGGTGCACACATGTATGTATGTACATATGTGTGGGGGAGTACCATGGTGTTGTGCATGCATGCATGTGAGTGTGAGCAGGTGTGCATGTGACCATGTGTACACAGACGTGTGTGTGGACACACATGTGAGCATGATTGTGTGCCTGTACACAGGTGCATACATGCATTGCATACATGCAAGTATATGGATGTGTACACATGTGTGTGCATTTGTGCACACATGTGCATTGCATGTGTGCATGTGTGTACCTATGCATGTATGCCTCTGCTTGTGTGTTCCTGTGCACAAGGGTGCATGCGTGAGTGCATGTGGGTGCACATTGTGCATGATAGTGTGTGTGTACATGAGTGTTTACACATGTTTGTGTGCATGTGTGAGTGTGGGGGTTGCTTATGGGACTGTGAGAGCATGTGTGCATGCATGTGACTGTGTGTTACTGTGCATGTTTGTGTGGATGCATTAGAGGTTTGTCTTTGTGTGTGTGAGTGCATATGTGTGCATGGATAAGTACACATGTGAGTGCACAAATGTGTATGCTTGTGCGTGTGTTTTTGCATGTCTAGGTGTGTTTTTGTGTTCATGAGTATGTGCATAATCCTGAGAGTGTGTTAGTATGCATGTGCAAGAGAACGCGTTTGCATATTGTGTGTGCATATGTGAAAGCACATGTATGTCTGCATTCTGTGCATATGTGTGACCATGTGTGACATGTGCCTGTGTGCATGATCACATGTGTGTCAAGCATACATCTTGTGTGCATACCTGTGGGCACACACATGCTTCTGTTCATGCATGCATGTTTGCACATGTGTGCATGTGTGTTTGTGCCCAGCTGTGCATGTTTGGGGGTGTGTACTTGTGCATGTGTGTACATGTATATATTACATATATATGTATGCTCAGTACTTTGCATGTGTTGCATGTGTGAGTTTCTCAGCATACTTGGGTATTCCTGTATTTGCATGTGTGTGGGTGTGCCTGCTGGTGTCTCTGGGTGTGCACATGTATGTATGTTTTTGTTTATGTGTGTGTGCCTGTGAATGCACACCTGCATGTGTAGGTGAGTGTGCACACACAGGCACCTGTGTATGGCTATGTGATTGTTGTGTTTGTGCATGTGTATCTGTTCACATGTGTTTGCATGTGCCAGTGTGTGTGTACTCATGCATATGTATGCTTTTGTGTGTGCACCTGTTCCTGTGTGTTCCTGTGTTTTTGCCTGTGTGCATCTAAGTGTGCATGCTGTGTGTGCAGTATGCTTTCTTGCATGCTTACTTGTGTGGGGGGCGTTTGTGTACCTCTGTGCATTTGTTTATATGTGCCTTGTGTGCTTGCATGTGTGAGTTTGTGTGATCATGTGTGCATGTCCACACATGTTTGTGTGCACTGTAAATCAACATGTAAGCATGTGTGCATACATGTGTGCTAAAATGTGTCTCTGTTGTTGTAAGTGTGTGCATTTGTGGGCATATCTATGTGCTCACATGGGTGCACATGTGTTTGCACATACAGGTTTCCATATGCACATATATATGCCTTTGAGTGTGTATTTGTGTGTTTGTGAGGTGTGTTGTGCATGTGTGTGCATGCATTTGTGCCTCTGTGTGGTGTGTCCTTGTGCATGTCTGTGAGTGTGTGCATGAAAATGAGTGCCTATGTTTGTGTGTGAATGTGTGCATGTGTGTGTGTGTGCATCAGGCCCTCCCACTCACAGAAGGAATGGCCCCTTCTTTTGGGAGAAGCCTTCTGGTGGCCAAGAGGGGCTCAGCCCACGTCCTTTCTTCCCACCACCTCCTTTCTGAGTGCGCCGGGGAAGTCTGCCGTGCCCAGCTCTCGACTCTGAGCACACCATCACACAGACAGGACTTTACGGTTTACATAGCACCTTCAACGCCACCGTCTCACCAGGCCTCTAGGTTGCAGGAATGCTGGTTCCATTGTGTGGATGAAGACATCGGGGTCCAGAGAAGCTGGTAATTCTCCTGAGGACACCCAGGATTCGAACCTGGCACTATGTGCATCACGGCCCAGAGTGTTTCCTCCGGATGAGCTGCCTCCGCACACGTGATTTCCTGAAGGCAAGTCCACGCTCAGTGAGCCAGTTCTCTGAAGCACCACACCACACGGTTGGGCGAGCAGGCAGACAATGCCCTTGGACCTGGGACTGCTGATGCCTGTGGTGTGCCTTGCTCCCTCGTTTCTTCTCCTGGGGTTTCAGGATGGATGCTGTGAGCTGGGCTCCATTCTCTCCCTTTCACAGGTGTGGAAACCAGACTCAAAGACGTGCCAGCTCAGAGGGGCAGAGGTGGGAGTCCAGCCTGCATCTGCCTGATGGCACCAGCCAAGCTGCCCTCAGCGGGGCCCTGCCGCCAGGCTAAGTGGGATGCAGTGACCAGTGAGGCCTTGTCTGGGGAAGGCCTCTGATGGGTCAGGGCCTGGCCTGGTCCACTCTCCTGGGATCGTGACTGGAGAATTTCCCTTCTGTCCTTGGAGCCTACACTCATCAAGTGTTCTCATCAACCTTCCTTTGATTTCTGAAAGCACAGAAGGACCTCTGGGCAGCTCAGTGACTGCTGTCACTTCAAGCCCCTGCTCAGACGCCTGGCGTGGAGTTTGGAGGCAAAGTTCAGTCAAGGGCCAGGCTCTGCCCAGCGGCCACAGATCCTGCCAGTTCCTCTCGGTTCTGACCCAACCCGTCATGCAGCGGATGGCTCACTGCCTCCATCTGGGGACAGGGCACAGGGAGGTGGGGTGCAGAATGTTTGAGCAGATGGAGTTCAAACCTCCATGTCTGAATGCCCATGTTACAGATCTGGAGTGATCGATCCGGACCATCTGAGTCCAGGGTCTGGGATGCTCTTGTCTTGCATCTTAAAATTCAGGGTAGTGGAAACCTCGGGGCCTGTGGAGGGGGACCAGCCTGACTTTTCATCTCAGCTTCATGATTTGTTAGTTTTTTGGTCCAGGGAAAGTCACTTTCCTTTTGAGTTCTAGTTTCCTTACCCATAACTTGTGCACTATTATGAAGTAATGAAAATCAAAATGGTAATGGGTAGAAAGTGCCAGGTGTATAACAGGTGCACAGTAAAGTAGCTTCAGCTGTGGCTCGCCCCTCAAAACCAGGAGGCAACGCCAGAGGAGCTCTTAATGGGGAATCAAGGCCAACCCTCAGCTCCATGAGAGCTGTTGAGATGGTTCTGGTGTCCTTTGGCCACACCGGGCAGGTTCCCAGCTTCATTCCTTCCTGGGACAGCATCCTGCAAAACGAGGGGGTCAAGCTGGGGGTGGTTTGCATGGAGATCTACCTGGGCCCTTGAGAGGGGTGGCCTGCAGGGAGAGGGTACTGGAGATAGGCTGGGCTCCAAGCACAGCCAAGTGTAGAGAGGGTGGGTGCTGGAAGGGAGGTCAGTGGGGACAGAGACTCAGAGTAAAGGAAAGGGTGCAGTCCACAGGCTTTAACTTGTCCTCAGAAATGGTGAGAGCCCTAGCAAAACTGGGGAAAAGTGCATAAGACTGGTGAGTTGTATGTCAAAGTTCGTCCCT